>NC_137328.1:36864945-38181172 GCF_965287045.1 Carcharhinus amblyrhynchos | reverse complement strand
AATACCACACAACCAAATATTAAGTGCCATGGGACTTTCTTAACATTTCAAAATTGATTTTGGTGGCATAATGTTCAAATTGAAAACATGAAATATTTATAAACATCTATCAATTTTTCACAATAAATGAGCATTTGTCCTTGGGTGGATAACCTTCATGTTTGCTGTGAATTCAATCATAGAAGCAAAAGTCTGAGAACACCATTTAAAATGTCTAAATTAACTTATTCAGTCACTATATGGATGATCTGGGGTAATATTTAATGACAAATGCATTTAAAGTAAAATATTCAGGTGCAATATTGTAGTTTAGAATGAAACTCCAACCATGGTTTCCTGTAAAGTTTTACAAAACTGAATCAGGTTGATACTCTGTTATTTGGATGGGTGGTAAATGTTGTTCCACTGTTTGTAAAAGGAGGGAGGGAGAAAACAGAAAATTACAGACCAGTTAGTCTAATCAGTATTAGGAACAATACTAGACCATATTATAAAGGATGTGATAAAAGGGCAGTTAGAAGATATCAATGGGATTCAACAAAGTCAGCATGGATTTTTGAAAGTGAAATCATGTTTGGCAAATCTACTGGAGTTTCTTTTGTATTCGTAACTATTGGAGTAGATAAGGGAAAAGAAGTGGGCGTGGTGATAAAGTCACACGAGTTTAGTGTGCAAAAATTAAAGTGCATTGGTGTGTATTGAGAATTTGTTAGACAGGAAACAGTACGAATAAATGGGTCTTTTTCAGAGTGACAGTTGGTGACGAATGGTGTCCTGCAGAGATCAGTACTTGGGCCCCAGCGATTCACAGTATATATCAACGATTTGGATGAGAGAATCAAATGTAATATTTCCAAGTTTTATGACTACACAGAACTAAGTGGGAATGTGAATGGTGAGGAGGATGTTAGGAGGCTTCAAGGCGATTTTAGACAAGTTGAGCGGGCAAATACATGGTAGATGTAGTTTAATGTGGATAAGTGTGATGTTATCCCCTTTTGAAGGAGAAACCAAATGGCACAGTATTTAAATGGTGAGAGATCAGTAAATGTTAATGTCCCTGTACACCAGTCACTGAAAACAAATTTATAGGAACCATACGCAGTTAGGAAGGTAAATGATATATATAGACCTGCAATCCAAGATGACAAGTACAGGAGCAAGGATGTCTGACTGCAGCTGTGAAGGACCTTGATGAGAGCACACCTAGAGTATTGTGTGCCATTTTGGTCGTCTTATCTAAGAAAGGTTATACTTGCCAGATTGATTCCTGGGAAGGTAGGAGTATCGTATGAGAAGAGATTAGGTCAACTAGGCCTGTATTTACTGGAGTTTAGAATGAGGGGACCTCATTAAATCATATAAACTTCTGACAGAGCTAGATAGGCATAGATATTGTTTCTTCTGTCTTCGGGTGGGGGGAGAATCAGAACATGGGGTAGGCCATTTTGGACAGAGATGAGAAGAACCTTTTTCATTCAAAGGGTAGTCGTGAACATGTGGAATCTTCTATCACAGAAAGCTGTGGAGGCCAAGTCAGTGAATATATTTAAGAAGGAAATATATAGATTTCTAGACTAAAGGTATTAAGGGCATGGGGCGATAGTGGAAGTATGGCTTTGAGATAGAGGTTCAGCCATGATCATAATGAATGGTAGACCAGACTCAAGGGGCCAAGTGGCCTACTCCTATTCTTATTTTCTATGTTTCTGCATTATCTTTGTCAACTGAAGTGAAAACTGCACATTGAAGAAAAATCAGGCAGAGATGCGATGGACCAAATAGCCGCCTTCTGTGCTGCATGATTTTATGAATGAAGTCTTCAGGTTGGGGGTTAAGAACGATTTAATTAATATTTGTTTCCACATATCCATTATGGAATGTGATTTGTACTTAACATGATAAAACTAGAGTAGAAAGATAGGGCAGGTGCGAGGTGCTTTGAAGCAAGACTTTGTTTCAAGGCAAATTAAACATTAATTTGATAAGCTTTGAATGGTGTAAAAGGACAATTAAAGGGAATTATATACCCATTGGATACAGGCCTTGGCTTCTTTCGGTACCAGGGCTGTATTTGAGAACAGGGAAATGTCAATGTAAATTAGCAAATTGAAGTACAGAAAAGTACACGTTAAACAATCATTTATTCAATCATCCCAATGAATGAATTCAATTTTCTTTATTTTAGCTGGTATCCCCTAATTTAAATTGCTATTCTTGTGACAAATTATCTTATGAAGGAACTTGCTAAGCAAATGGCAAAGCACAATTGTTTCATTGATCCTCAACTATATTTGTTTTTTAAACATTGCAATAGTATGGTTGAGTATAACACCGCAGCTTTTTATCATTGCTCCAGCAAAGCAAATTTGCCATGGCAACCAGCATAGGAGATTTTGAAGTAGGTTTTTCAGGAGCGGAGTTAAAAGAACACACACTGAGGGGTTTACGCCCCTTTTAAACAACCATAATCCGCTTTGAACTAGTTTAGTACGAATGCTCCAATCAGAATGCACAGAGAGACTGTCACTTGTCATTGAGAATGAAATCAGTTATCACACTATAAACAGCTGGATTGTGGAACCCAATAAAAGATGCTAAATTTTTTGTGAATATTTTTGAACTCTGCTGATGCATTCCATGTGTATTTTTTTCAATTTCATTGCTAAGAGCATGAAGCAAGAAAAAAATAATTAGCACAACATAGCTGAGACCATTGCTGTACACATCAGGGACTACTGGTGTGAAACTGAATCTTAATTATGTTGTGGTGATATTGATAGGATAGATATGCAATAAGTGACTTATTCTTTTACACAAAGGAAAACCCTCACTACTATTTTGGATACTCAATCATAGGAATAGGAGCAGACCATTCAGCCATCAAACCTGCTCTGCCATTTACTATAATCGTGGCTGATCATGCGTTTTAAACTTTAGTGCCTTTTTACGCACTATCCTCATAGTTCTTTACGTTATTGTTAATCAGAAATCTATCAATCTCTGCTTTAAATGTACTCCAGGACTGAGCTTTCACAGTTCTCTGCAGCAGCGAATTCCAAAGATTCACAACATTCTATATGAAGAATGCTTCCCTCATCTCATTCCTTTATTTTGAAAATGTGCCCCCTGGTTCTAGACTCCCCAGCCAAGGGAAACATCTTACCTGCATCTATCCTGTCTATTCCTTTAAGTATTTTGTAGGTTTCATGAGATCACATCTCAGTCTTTGAAATGTTAGAGAATACAGACCCAATTTGCTCAATCTGACTGGCTCCCAGAACAAGTCTGGTGAACCTTTGTTGCACTTCCTCTATGGTAATAATGTCCTTTAAGGCAAGAGGATCAAAACTGCACACAGTACTCCAGATACGGTCAAACTAAGCTATGTAATTGAAGCAAGACCACCCTGATCCTGTGTTCAAATCCCCTTGCAATGAAGGGCAACAGTCCATTCGGCTTCCTAATGGAAGAGAGCTCCTGTTAACCTTCGTGGTTCAAATGAAAAGATTTCTTGGTACTCGGGTTGCCTTCATAAGTTATGCTTCCCTGGCATCATTTTCCTGAATAACCTTTCCATGGCTTTGCCATTTTCCTTCATTAAGTCAGCAAAAAAACGAAAGACAAATCTTGACTGTTTTATTATCAGTTTACCATTACCTCTTTGCTTTTTTTTTCCTCTTTTTTATTTCACCCTCTTCTCTGCATTCCTTTTTTGCTGCCTTTCACTTTCTTCTTTCTCCACTAGCCCCTTCTAGAATTATTGCGTTCATTTGATTTTTCTTTACCTGGACCTTTTTTATTTTGCTCTCCTCCAGATGTTTCCTCTCTTTGCCGTGGTTCTGAAGTATTTGGCCTGAATCAAGTTTATCCAGCTGTTAGGTGGGCCAATATTAGATATTCACTGTATGGAGAAATCAGAGGTATATACCAGTACCACCTCTCTCTCAATGCGCACACAACTAGTCCTACAGCGGGATTGATGCATGGCTGTGGAGTATGGAATCTGCTGCTTTTTTAAAAACGATCAACCTTTGGGCTGGTCCATATGGATTTCTGTCTGTTATATGTATCGCTTGGTTTGGCATTTCTCGTGAATAACATCACTTGTCTTCAGTACACCTATATCCCAGATCAGCATAAATTATTTTGAATGCACCAAAAAGCTTGCAGTAAGAAGCATGCACAACACTTTATCAGAGTATAAAAAGCGAACTGCACTCAGTTCAAAAACTCTAGTTAATAATCAACCCTTTCTCAAGATATAACTTTATATTACATCTAGGCTTCAACTATTTTCACTTGCATCTCACCTGTGCACTGTCAAAACATTACCTTAATACATAAGGAAGTAATTCAAATGTCATACAATCATTTGTTTATTTCATATGTTTACTATTCCCAATTTCAATTGAAAAACACTACCCCTTTAGCTTGTAACTAAGTCACATTTGCTAGACTGGCAATGGGAGGGAATTCTGTCACGGCAGATTTGCTTAAGACCCCCACCCCCCGTGGTATCTGAGGGCCCTAGCTGGTGGGCAGAGGATTCACCAACCTCACATACCAGAGTCTGCTTCACTTCCGCTTGAATGAAATGGCAGTCCTTCTGGGCTCAATGGAGAAGCTCTTCAGTTGAGTATTGCTGTTCAAAGAAGCTATTAAAGTTAACGACGTGGAACACACATGGGAGTAGGTAACTTACACTGAAAACATTATCCCCATGGTCATTTTTCCTTTAATTATGAATTTTTGTTTGGTGTGTGAAATAACCCTAGAGGCCAGTTAGAAGTTACACCCAGTGTTTGTTTCATATTTTTTTTTCAAGAACTGTGCACATATGTCGATTTGCCTCTTAAAGTGGAGCCTGCTATAAAGAGAACAAGCTTAAGTCCAAATTAAACGAAACATCAGACATACTTCATTCTGGGTCCTCAAATTACTTGATCATTATCACAGCACTTACTGCAGGTTTTTCCACATTTCAACACATTTTGTTGTTGAGAGGAACACATCCATTTATAAAAACATTGAAAATGTATCTCTTAAAGAATATTGGGCAGAGTAGTAGGTTAGAACACTGTACTTGCACACCAGAAACCCATGCTCAAGCCTAAGGAATGAAGATCTCCTACTTTTTGCTTTCTGTTAAATTCTTTCCCAAATTTAACAATTCTGTCTTATTTCCAGGGGACAGAGGATAACAGTGGAAAAAAGCCAGATTTTTGTGTTTGAGGGAGAAGGAAATAAGATTTAATGCCATCTTTCTCAGTCCCAACTCTGTCCTGGGACTGCCAGTGCATGGGATCCTCACCCTACATTGTGTGAAGATGGCTCTGCCACCTGAGATGGAAATGAAGGCAGGCCCATTTCAGAATGGGCAAGTTAAAAACCCCACCTCCGTTCCCAAAATTCTTCAGCCCAGTGCTCCTGATACAATTAGTGGATCATCTATGAATATTCTGACCACTTTTAAGTTCCCTCATTCTCACTTCCTCCTTCCATACTTCACCTTCCACACTTTCATCCACCTCACCCTCACACTTGCTCATCTCACCACACCCTCATTCCTCTACCTCCTCACTCCCTCAACCTCCCTCACCCTCACTTGTCCACTTTATGAATAAAGTTCATAAGCTCTCTCATAACAGTTGGAAGCTGTTGGATAGCTCATAAAATAAACAAACAGATTCTTTGCATCATCTGTGTAAACAAAGCTAAGTGTCTGTAAAAATGATTAGGCAGTTAGATTGCAGCCAAGAGCCCATAAAACACCCCAGTAAACAAGCAAACTTCAGAACTGTTATCTCAGTAAACACCTAGACAGATTACATAAAAGCAGTGGGAAAAGATTAAATATTTATACATTGTTATCATGGTAGGCTTACCCTTTCAACAGTTTGAAATGCACTGTACCATTTTATTATTCAATTGAACATTTTTAACTCATCTACAAATATTTCCACATAGTGTTGATCTTTTACGTGACAGTTTCACTTGGTTAAAAATAACAACGTGAGAAAAACATTTTTCAAAGGGCAGTTACCTCTTCCAATTTCAGAACTGTCATAACTCAACTTAATGAACATGATATTACTCATGCTGCTACATTTAATTATGAACTATCAAGTAGGCAAACCATTTGATTCACCTTATAAACTCCTCTGTATAGTTGGTATAAAACCCAACAGCCTCAAGTTTGGCTGCCTCCATAATTATAAAAATACTGGAGACAAACTCTTAATGAGCCCAGAATGCTATTCGTTGCCTGCTTCATCAGATTCGGTGAGTTCCAGAGTTCACCCTCCGTCCCTGACCTTGTGAAATGGCCAAGGTCTGAAATGGATGTGGAGTTCTGACCAACTTGCTGTACCCATTTTTATCCATTACCACCCATTTGGTTCAGATCACCACCAGGAAAATCGAGCCAGAATATTTAATATTCTACTAGGTTAAATAGAGGATGGGAGGTGTCACAGTCACAGCACTCCATGCTTCAGGGGAAGCTCACCCATGAACCCGACAGCTGCCCCACTGCAATTTCACACTGGAATCAGCGTTAATTGCTTTAAGGCAATATTTCTGCCCCCTTTCTCAGGAGGATTTGTTTTTTAAAATTCTTCTTTCACAGATGTGGGTGTCACTGGCAAGACCCACGTTATTTGTCCATCCCTAATCACCCTTTGACTGAGTAGCTTAATTCAGAGGACAGTTAAGAGTCAACCACACTGCTGTCCCACCTTAGGGAACTGCTGGCTAATCTGATGGCTGGCAGCTCTGAAGTCCCAACAGTCCAGGAGTAGTTATCATGGCTGGAACTGTTGGAACTCCCACCACACTAAGGAGCCCAGGCAATACCGGGATTGAAATCTTGGAGGAGAGTGGGGGGTACCCAGAATAAAAAGGCCAGGCAGGAAGATACCCTGGAGGGAAGCCTCTGATTACCTAGAAGGCCTGCAAAGGAAGTTCCACCCCCACCTCCTCACCCTTGCTGAACACCAGCCCGTATAGCTAAAAGTGGCAGATGCATGGCATAGGCTTCTCCCAGACATGGGACACAAACAGAGGACAGTGGGATGAGGCCCTCAAGTGGCCTATAATTGGCCACTTAAGGTTCTCAATTGGCTCCTTCCCTGAGAGAGATTGGGAGCAGGTGGGCAGGCAGCAGTGAGACCATCAATTGCATTTATGTGTCCCTCTGCCTTCAAAGTTGCTGGCAGGGAAGCATAAAATCCAGACCAATAGTTTGGACTTGACAATCAGCAGAGAAGTGATGGTGCTTGCCACTGACTTTGGGGGAGCAAAAATGCCCACAGATCTAGTATACCCTTGTCATGTGGATTTCACCTTTCCTAATGTTAATTTGATTCTGGCTTCAGCTATATGGGATCTGCAGTGTCCACCAAAAGTGATATCATCAAGCAGGCTGTGCAATCAATCACTGTGCAACATGTTCACTTTTTATACTTTTGCAGAAAGTAAATGAAACATTGGGACATACACGTCAGAAGATGTTTTAAGCTGAGAATCTCCAACAATTTTGTTTAATTTTTTGTTCGTTAAAAATCTGTGACTTGGAGTAATTTGACTTTTAGCAAACATACAATTAAGCTTTCAGGGTGAGAAAGGCTATTCAGTAATATGACTTGGTGAGCCAGTATCTTGTTCAACAAGAGATTACTTTATCAAGAGATTTTATAGTAAGAATAATAGCAATAAAAATGGTAGTTCATGTCAATCCACCTTTTGTACTGTGAGGACTTCAGTAGCACACTCTGCTCACAGCAATTTCTGAACTTTCCTATTTACCTGTACAGAGATCGCTGTCTGTTCCATCAACTGACAGTCTTGACATCATTACAACCTCAGAATCTGGACCGATATTTCCTGGGCTGCCCAGATAGATACTGAAAAGATTCAACACAACATGCTTTACATGTAAGCTAGGGAAAACAAGCAGGACTGAGTAGTAGAGGGAGAATGTTGATACTGAAATTTTGTTTGGTGAGCCAGGAAGCAGTTTTGTGGAAATTTCTGAGGAGTTGCAGTCAGTTGAACGATGCCCATGATGGGTAGATTGTACATATGATTACTTGTGGAAATAATGTGCTTAATAGAATAAGTACTTGAATGGTTGAGCTTTTTCATATTCCATTTAATCAAGATTCCATCTGCAATCTCTGAGAAAGTATACTAATGTTTGCTATAATAAGGAATATGCAAATCTGTGCCTGTGTTAAGATGTCATACTGGAACAACAGGGAGAAATTTGTTTTTCTATGGTTGTAGTATACTTGTGAAAGTACAGGAAGAGCATTATTTCACGTTTACCTCAAGCTATGTCTGATTTATTAATGTTCATTACTGGCACTGGCTTTTAAATTGAAAACAATTGATTCCCAACATCAATAAGGGAGGTGATGGCCGAGTGGTATTATTGCCAGACTACTGATCCAGAAACAGAGGACCTGGGCTGGAATCCTGCCATGGCAGATGGTGGAATTTGAATTCAATAAAGAAAATCTTGAATTAACAATCTACTGATGACCATGAAGCCATTGTCAATTGTTGGAAAAATCTATCTGGTTCATTTAATGCCCTTTAGGGAGGGAAATCTGCCATGCTTACCTGGTCTGGCCAACATGTGATTCCAGAACCACAGCAGCCTGATTGATTCTCAACTGCCCTCCAAGGGCAATTAGGGTTGCGCAATAAATGCTGGCCAGCCAGCGACACCCATGTCCCATGATTGGATTTAAAAAAAACTCAACTGAGATTAGAAAATCATATTCATAAATACTTGCATTTAAAGAAATCACCTCTACGTTTGTTTCGCTTTTTGACATTGGCCCTTTAAGACCTTTGCTTTGTTCCCATTTCAATATCAATAGAAATGTAAAATCTTATTCAGACATGTAATGAGGCCTTCTATAACTCCGTGGAGCATCTATGCACTAAAATCACTCTGCTTCTGATGGTTGATTTTGTTTTTTAGCGCTGCGATTGAAACTGCAGTTTATCTTGTGATTAGAAAGCTAACCTAAACTGATGGAGCCCTCCAGCGGCCAGACCATTTAACAGTTTTCCCAGTAACATTTTCCACTAATGTGTCTTTGTTAACTGTAAGCAAATTGTCAGCACAAATCAACAATCATTTTGATCCTTGATATAATCTCTGACTTTTTTTTACTTTCAACGGGTTAAGGTTTGAGGGAAAAAATCCTGCCGTTCTCCTTGAAATATGTGATACTGTTTCCTAAACTAATCTATGTTACGCTAAGAGTATAGCTGTTCGCATATTATTAACTTTCCATCCAAAAGTGCTGTTAGCTTCCACAGGACAATAACCATAAAGAGAAACCTAATGTCATCTCCTAGTGTGAATGGGAGAGAAAGATAATGCAAGGATCCATTAGATTTCAAACCAGCAAAGGGAAGTTTATGTCTGTTTTTTATTAATCAACTAATGACCCCAAGGCACTCCATATGTATTCATTAACACAGCTGTTGTTGGTCAGGAAATGACAGTAAATGGTACAATTCACATAAGAACATTGATTCCATTGCTGTTACGGATAATGAGATTAGCACAAATAAGCGCTAACTGCACAGCATGTAGGACACAACCTTATATTCTCAACTGGGCAGCGACCATAAAAAAACATTACTGTATTACACATACAGAGGACATTCTCATAGTACCGTTCAACATTTGAAGATATCTGGTGAATGCTGTCTCACCATGCTCTATAAGAGAGCAACAATCAGTAATAGATCAATAACTGCAAGCAATTGCTGCAGTACGTTTGTGACGCTGGTTAAAGCATTTGTTGGTTGGTGGATAAATTTCAAATGAACTGTTTTGGTAAGATGTAACGGCCTGTAGTTAACATTAACGAGAATTCAATTAGTGCAGCCATTACTCGGTTTGATCATTTTTTTTGATCAATAATTTGTGCACATACCTATTTTCATTTTGTGAGGAATTGTTCTCAATGTGATCAATTCTCCACAAGACCTTCTTGTTTTGCCTCCTCTTAGTGTGTGAAAATAAAATTCCTGTTGTCAGAGCGGGAAAATCACCGAATGGTGGCCAAGTTTAAGAGTCCGTGTCTGTCATAATTCTGTCCAATGATTTGGGCCAGTATGACAATCTCCATTAATTTCTACGTGTGTCATGTATAGCCAGCTTCCTGTAACTTGCAACAAATGTTCTGAGTATAGTGGGGGTGCGATTAACCCTCACAACAAGCAGAAGAGGTTCAAGGTGAATGTTGCTTAACAAAAAAGGAAAAGAACTCCAACCCAGAGTATGTTTTTCTGACCTTTTGCAGAGCAATGTTTTATACCGATGTCCTGCTCGCAGGAGGCAGAATGGTTCAATATAATTTTTAAATCCGGCTCCAGCAGCTCAGTTGAAAGCCTGACTTCACTTTAATGGGAATTTTCCTCACTTTGCACCAAGTGAGATAGTGGGTGCGAAAATTGCCATTTTTTTCCCGCCACTTGCAATGGCGAGTTTTTGCACTGTATTGTCTACTTCCCGCCTCATTAATCATGCAAAGGCCTCTAATTTCACTGTTCTGCCGTCACCTCTGCTCCCTCGCTGCAGAAGGAAAGGCTTGTCATTGGCTGACCGCTTCTCTGCAGTGTTGGCATTCAGTGCAGAAAGAGAATGAATGATCTGGCTCATGCTGTCAGGGTAAGTCAACCACCTCAACACCCTTAATTCACACTCATCACATGTTCACATGGATCTCATTCATTGCCAGGTCAAGGGATATCACTCTCTCTCACACACCCTTTCATATCCTCTGCAGATTGCACACACATGCCATCCACGTGCCAGGCATCATTCTTATCCAGCATTCACAATATTTTGCTATTATCATTCTCATCTGGCTTGGCAGGTGCCTTGTTTATAGTCTCTCCATCTGTCTTTGTGCAGGACAAGCTCACACACAAGAGGTCCAAGAACAGTGGGGTGCTGGAAATCAAAGTCCTCAATGACTTGGAGACCTGAGCAATCATGCTGGCTGAAGAGGATGTTGATTATGCCTGCGTTGACAGTGAGGTTGGCAGCAAATGTGCAGGTGAGAATCTTGCACCAGTTCATCCCTCACTCAATGCATTGCGAGTGCATTATCATTTTTTTTATTTGGTTGCCATGCACTAATTATCTCTGTTCTTTCATGGGCACCTCTGCCAAAGTACCCACGTATGCCAAGCAATAAAGTCCTTCACTCCAACCCCAAGCACACCTCAGATGAGAAACATAAGGAGAGCACAAAGATGACACATCACTGTGTTCAACCACTCCCTTCACCAGTGTAGAGACTCACACTTTGGTGGGACCTAGTTTTAGAGTTACCTCTGGGTCAAAATCTGGTGCACATAACGTGCAAACTGGTCCACAGCAGAATGAGGCAGGGACATCTGGTACTTGGACAAACCTCTGGATTCAGTCCTATTTCAGTCAGACGCTCTTTCAGAAAGTCAGTGCATAATCGATAGGCGAAATGGCCTCCTTCTGCACTGTGGGGATGCTGTGATCCATCAGTGTCAACATGAGAGAGGGAGGTGGGCTCCTGAATCATACTCCAGCTACCCCTTATCCTCAAGATTGGCCAGAGGCCTTCAGGCACCTATAGGGAGGAGGACCAACAGCTGGACACTATGGAGCCATCAAATCCCCTCTTCCTGTAGACTCACCATCTCCAGATCCGCAGGCCAAGAATGTGCATTTGCCCCACAGCAGGGTACCTAAAGCAGGCTTGGACAGTCCAGGTCTTGGCCTTCCAGAGGACACCTTCTAAGGTCATCATAGACAACAGGGCATGGAGGCAGCAGGCAGCTTCGACCTGCGGTGGAGTTATCGGGGATGCACCAAACATAGCGATAGAAAGTTACAAGATGCAGAAGCACAATGGTGTCATGAATGTTCACAACATGTTATCATTTGTACAAATGTAATTGAATAACACATTTCACATCTCTTGTGTGTGCCTCCTTTATTCGATGAGTTGTGTTGCTGTCAATCAGGTTTGATACAATTGTCCCTCCCCGCATTTATCACATATCTCATGATCATGTGTCTTTTTAGTGCTTCCCTATCACCAGAGTGTCTGCTCTTTTTGCACATTCACCTCAATATCAGTGATGTCTTGATCTTAATATTAAGTGTGTTTGTGGAGCAAACATCATTCGCATGCTTTGCAGGGTCATGTCTGTGTAAGGTTGAAACAGAGGTGTTCTTCTATCTCGTTTGCATTATTGAAAGGTGAAGGTGCAGTGTATAATGAGAAATGTGCTCATACGTGGACAAGGGTCATATATTGTGCAACTTCATGTGCTCTCTGGCAGAGTTTTCATGCTTTGAGACCATTCTCAAAACTTGTGAATGCTGCCGTCAGTCAACTGCATTTTGACTTTCAGAGAGTACAACTAAGCTCACCGATAGTGTGGCACCTTACCACCTCAAGGTGATGAAGTTCGGCCCCTCTCAGCCACATTATTGTCCTGGCTTTCGAATGTCAAACCTTGAGTGTCTCCCACCCTGCAGTTATGTCTGACAGCGTCATGGTTCTTTTCACAAGGTAGGGATACTGCTGTGCATCCCCTCACCTGAGCACTCACTGAGATCATTGATATTAATCCCAAATAATGACTTCTGGTGGCGTGAGAGGCTTTGTGCTGTTCTGGAAGGACAAGCAGTTGCATTAGACAATGTGGAGGGGAGCAATGGCATAGGAGCAAAATGTACTGAAGTTGAACTGTGTTCTTTTATTAGGAATGACAAGTGCCCTTGAGGGATTCATGGTGTTAGAGCACTTTGGACTTTGCAAGGTCCATGACTAGCCAGGAGGGCACAATTTTAATGTCTGGCCAAAAGATGTTTGATGTCGTCATGCCCAGACATCCATATGAAGCTGAGGGTTAAAGCAGTGAGGGGTCTTTAACTGGGAGTGCTGGATATTGGTCTGATTGAAAAGAATGCACGAAAGCAAACTGAACTATCACTAAATGGATTTACAACTGACAGCTCAGCCATGTCCAAATGGATTCACAACAGTGGAACGTCATTGGATGTCTTGTGTCAAGTGCAAATCATCTGATTGACCATTGACATTACACAGAATGCATAGTTCCATTGCTTCACCTTGAGGAGTCTTGTTGCATTGAAAGTATACAGCAACAAGACCACTGAGGATCGATCAGCAGTTCCTGGCTCTTGTAGGCTGCCATTGAGACTGAGATGCTGTAGAGACATTTGAAGAGGCAGCACCTTCTGACGGCTGATTCCAGGACTCCCTTCTGTTGTAGGTACCTCATCTCAGCAAGGACACAAGTTGCTGAGGGTTCATCACCCTTCAAAGAATCAGGACAATGTGAGCTTGATGCGTCTTTATTCCCTCTTATGTGAAAGTACATCGGAAAAATTAGAGGAATTGCGATGCTGGTGTTCATGTTGGCCCTTGATACAAGCATTTGCCCAAGAGAGGACTCACTACAACTCATCCACCTGGTGGAATCTGGTGGTTATCAGGGCCTCACATACACACCTGTCTTATCTGGCCCGTGCTATGACCTCATCTTCCTCACGCTCATTACTCTCATCACCTTCGAGATCCTCCTCTTCAGGGGAGATGTGCAGTTCCTCCATCCTGTCATCTGACGAGTCCTCCCCTCCCTTTTGCAGTGCCAGGGTCCAGCAAGCCGCAATGATCAGAGAGATCCTTCGGGAACAGTCCTGGAGTGATCCACCAGGTCTACCCAAGCATCAGAATCGCATCTTTAGGATTCCTGTGGTGTGCTCTATAAATGCTCAAATGAGCATTATTGTACCTTCTTTCTGCAGGAGTCTGAGACCATTGCATGGATGTCATCAGCCACTTCTTTTGTGGGTATCCCTTGTCTCTGAGGAGCCAGCCCTGGATTCTGTTTGGTTCCTCAAAGATATCCAAAGTCTGTTGTTTTCTCAAGATGTATGAGTTGTGGACACTTCCTGGGTATCTGGTGCATGATCAGTTTCTTATTGTCGCAGATCAACTGCACATTGAGCCAGTGGTAGCCTTTCCAGTTTATGTATTGCAGAGCTTTTTCCAGGGAGCTTTTAAAGGCACATGAGTGCAGTCAATGGCACCCTGTACCTGTGGGAATTGGGTGTTCTCAGTAAAGTCCTGTGCTTTGGCATCCTGGTGTGCTTGATCTTTGTCAAAGTTTTTGCCTTGGCAAAAAGGGCATTTGTGGCCTCACAAATGCATCTGTGTTTGGATGTTTAAGAGATCTCTCAAATTCCCAGTAGAGCCTGGGAATGAGCGACAGGCATTGAAGTTCAGAGTGGCTGTTAATTTTCCAGCCATTGAAAATGAATGCCTTCCCATGGCATTAATTCCTGGAGTACGTGGCAAGTTTGAATCATAGATCCCTGGACCTGCAGAGCCGTTGGTGACAATGGTGCTCGCTTATCTGGCGATCAGTGTTCTGTAGATCCTGGATCTTACGAACCACCTATACATGATGTCTCTGTGAGCTTCATCCCCTGCGCCCAGAGGAAGTCCTGCCGGCCCTTGGTCTTGAGGCTCTTGATCCTCCCTTTGGTGATCCAGACGTCTCCATCACAATCTTCTCATTCTTCACTTCTGCCTGTAAGCAATCATGCAGGCAGTGATAAATCTAGCTTCCATCTTCCTGCAGTATCAATGAGAAACAGATAAGAGTCAGCATTAGACTCAAAGACTCAACAGTGAGTATGTGTTTAAGGGCGTTATTTCCATATTGAGAGTATTTGCCCAGAAATGATACTGTGCAGGGTATGTTTCAATATGATGGATTTGTATAGCATTGCTTTGACCAGGTGTTTGAATGTCCTGCATTCTAATATTACACTCTTGAGAATAAACATGAGGGAAATGTTCATTCAGGAAATTAGATTATTTGAGGGGAGGGGCCTTGAGGTTTCTCTCTAGTGAACTGTCCAGCACAAATGTTCTAACAGGCTACGGAAGCCACCTTATTCCATTTGCCCAACTGTTCCTGAGTTCATTTTGACCCTGGAGAATTTCCATGCTGTGAACAAAGCGTTAAAACAAGGGGATCAATTAGAGTCGGAATAGTTTTTGTGTGAATGGGCATTATTGCTTGACTTCGCCCATACCATGTGCTGTCATTGAAAGGTTCCTAACACTTCTCAGTTGTGTGTGTCTCTCTCTCTCTCTCTCCTCATTTAGGAATGCGCACAGTTTAATTAGATGCTCCTTCAATTGGCCCACTGCAGTGCCTGCCCTCCCATTAGGTTGGAAGATGGTGGTGCTGAACTCTCACTGCCAGACTAGCTTGGACCCTCCCTGTATGAGCATGGAAAGCACCCCCCCCACCGCCCCCATCATCCTGTAGGAGCTTAGTTTTCCAGTTTCCCTCCTTCACTGACCTCCCTATCCACTCCTGTACTCCTTAGTTCTATTGTGTTTCTGGTGCATGTTTGTTAGCTCCTAAATGTTTTAAAATTGCTGTGCCTTTGGTCCACAAACTTCACCCATCTCCATTTAGAGGCCACTTAAATTGCCAGGCATATACCTGCCTCCCTCACCCTCTTCTCCCCCCCCCCCCCCCCCCCCCAGTCATGTGTTGGAGTATTACCTTCACGACTTGTTAGCCCCAGTACAGGCCTAACTGGGAACCACTTCTCCTGTCTGAGGCCATTTGAGCCCTTCCCCAGTACAGGCCCTAGTCTTGCAAGCATTGCTCTGTCGAAGGCCAGTTGCCCCCACTTCTCCAGTTTAGTCCTAGCCCTGCAGTCCATGAAAAGCCTCCCCCACCTTATCGCAGGTCTGGTAGATAAGAACATAAGAACATAAGAAATAGGAGCAGGATTAGGCCATCTAGCCCTTCGAGCCTGCCCCGCCATTCAATAAGATCATGGCTGATCTGAAGTGGATCAGTTCCACTTTCCCACCTGCTCCCCATAACCCTTAATTCCCTTGTCTATCAGAAATCTATCTACCCGTGACTTAAATATATTCAACGAGGTAGCCTCCATCACTTCAATGGGCAGAGAATTCCAGAGATTCGCCACCCTTTGAGTGAAGAAATTACTCCTCAACTCTGTTCTAAACTGCACCCCCCCCACCCGGCCTTATTTTGAGGCTGTGCCCTCTAGTTCTGGTTTCCTTTCTAAGCGGGAAGAATCTCTCTACGTCTACCTATCTAGCCTCTTCATTATCTTGTAAGTATCTATAAGATCCCCCCTCACTCCCAACCTTATAAACTCCAACGAGTACAGGCCCAGTCTATTTAATCTCTCCTAATAAGCTAACCCCCTCATCTCCAGTATCATGCCCGTGACAACCCCTGAAAACTGATGTTGTGCTGCCTGGCACTGATTCCTGTGAATGCTGCTCAATGCCTGGTAACCAAACTAACCTCCCATATGCAAGTTACCAGGTGCATGTCGCTTATGTGCCGTTGCAAAACACATTCTAATTGTATGCTAATGTGCCTGGATGATCCAGTGTGACGATATGATTCTGACAAGGAGACCTCATAATGACCTGCAAAGATATTGAAATGGCATTCCCGATGTGCTGCGGCAGGAAGTTGTCCTCTTGGAATGATGACCCTGTTCTGTGTCAGCATGACTTTGCCAATAATTATCTCATCCCTAATCTATCATATTCTGTTCCTCATAACTGTCAAACATATGAATATATGACGTACATGATGCCTCATCACCTTCTATCAATTACTCCGATTCTGAAAGTTTATAATCAATCCTGATTAGCTAAGGTGAATGGATTTTAATAATTCATGTTGTAGAGCTACTATCTTCCCATCACGCCTATCAGTTTACCAAGACTTTCCACTCTTTATGACCCTCTCTTTTATAATAGATTCTCTTGGGCATTTTTATGCAATACCTAAAGCTCATTGAAATTTTTCTTGAGGCTTTTCTGTCCTGATGAATGTTCTTTCCACTGCATGTAGGGCATTAAAGTAGAACCCAGAAGATATTTCAGGATTCCTCCCTTAACCCATTGATATGGACATAGCCTTAGCCATTCTCTGTGTGGATTTCCCAGGCCAGGGCAGATATTAGCTTGTAATAATTTTGAATCCACAACTGCTATTTTATTTAAATCTTTATTAATGGATGATTTACAATAGCCATGAAAGTTTCCTCTAATGTATTTTGCATTTTTCACTAATCTATCTCTTGAGCTCTTTCAACTATTCCTGCATCATTTAGTAGAATTTTTAATCTGTGGCAATGGGAATGAGGAACTTGTCAATGGAATTTGAAATCAAATTTATTTCTTTCTCTTGAGCTTTTATCACCTGAAGCCATTTACACTTCTTTAACATTCTGATTAGAGATGTTGGGTTTTGATAATGTAATGACCTGATTGGGAAATCAGTAAATTTGGAATTCAACCAAAGACAATTGCCTTATGTTCCACGTCTAGTTTCATTTGTGCTTTTTGCATAAAGGCTTCTGCAGCAGCAAAGGTATCTCACTAGGCACCAAATGTAATAAAATGGCTTTCTCCAGCTATTTTGCATTTTTGATGACATCAATGTGTCGCTGAACCTGAAACTAATAGAACTTTCATATTCTATGACTTTCCTTCGAGCCTTACTACTGAGTAAACCTATATAACATTTTAACTGACTCATTCCATATTCTGCCAAGGTGCAACCACTGTTTAATATAGCACAATTAAAGGAACTAGTACACTCATTAATGGACTGAAACTTCTTTTACCTATTACAGCTCTGGGTGATTAATATCATCTTCACCTTCTGAACTTCGAAGACCCTGGTGTTCCATGTTAGGCAATTTCAGGTAATATTTTAAGTCACATCTAAAATATCTGCTAATAGTACTCCATGCATTCTAAAGGTTCATTCATCCAATATCATTCCAATTTACCAAAAATGCCTTCATCCTCATTTTTTCTGCCAGTGATTTGTATCTGAGAGACCTTGAAAGACCATGAACACAGTCCTCCATCCTCTGTGACACCACAGAATGTCCCATTTATGCCAAAAAGGCTGCTAGAAATAACTTCTCCAAGAATTTGTTTCAAACGTTTCTGACATCTAATCCGAAAGTATGGGTGAAATCTTACCAAAGAATGGTAAGCGTGTTGGTTCCAGCAAGAAAAACAGTGTATTTCTGTCAAGAGAAACAAGCCAAGTTTCTCTCCAGATCTTACCGCAACAAAAAAACAGGTGGGCTACATGAAGATCAAGGTGCTATGCTTAAAGGTCGATGGCTGAGACATTCCCTCCCCCCTACGCGGCCTTGGAGTTTGTGAACCGCCTTAATCTACAGTTGCATGGCACTGCTACATGTAACCCTGTACAACAGGTCCCGATGGTAAAAGGGAGATCTCCCACATAGAGAACCCTCTACTGGGTACCCCCACTACTTCTGTATCTCTCTTTAAAGGTGCTCTAGGTACTTAATTAAACAATGCCATAATTAACATACTGTTAATATCCATCAACATTTACTTTATCCCCATCTTCTATTCTATTCACTTTCAGTCAAATATGTAACCATGGTTTGTAATTACACCAAATCACTTCAAGGTTGAATTCCCCCATATGCCTTCAGTTCTACTTTTCTAATTATATATGGTGCTGACTCACTATGTACCTGAACATCATGTACACATGGACCAATCTTTTAAATTGCACAAGTTTTCTCAAAATCAACATTAAGAATTTCAAGAATGTGCCACAATGTTTTTCTAAACTTCTTCAATAAAATGTAAAAGCTGTCAGCATAATTGTTCTAATTTGTAATGCATGAAGACTAAAACCAACTCAGTTGCAGATAATTTTTATTGTAATATCTTTATTTATACCTCCCCAACAGAAAAGGTGGCGAAAAAGAGTGCTCAAAAATTGGTGTGGGAAAAAATGGTTGACCCAATTTTGGACCAGAGGTCTTTCGTGTGTTTTCGAATTACAAAATGTTGCTTTTCAGAATTGGGTCTCATTATGGCCTTGTTGCATCCCTAAAATTGTTGCAACAAAGTCTAAATTCTAAGCCAATGACTTCCAACACTTAGATATGTCAAAAGGGATAGGATTTCAGAAGGGCCTCTTGATTTGGAGGAGAAGTGGAAGGAGGCTGGAATAGGACAGACCAAAACGATCCTTATGGGTCCAAGAGGAACACTCCTGCCCTTGTAACGGAAGTAGAACTTGATGTTCAGAAGACATCTCTTTGGGTCTTGTCTCACATTGGCTCCTCTTCCCATTCGACAAGAGGTTTTTGCCTAGGCCCATGGTAAAAGAGGAACTTAAAGCTAGAACTACAGGTTAAATGTGGTATTTCAGTGATAGTAAGAAGTCTCACAACACCAGGTTAAAGTCCAACAGGTTTATTTGGTAGCAAACACCACTAGCTTTCGGGGCTCTGCCCCTTCATCAGGTGAGTGGGAAGTTCTGATCACAAACAGGCATATAAAGACACACACTCAGTTTACAGAATACTGATTAGAATTTACAGCTAATCAAGTCTTAAAGATGCAGACAATGTGAGTAGAGATAGTAGTAAGCATAGGTTAAAGAGATGTGTATTGCCTCCAGACAGGACAGTCAGTGAGATGTTGCAAGCTCAGGCAAGTCATGGGGGTAACAGATAGTGTGACATGAACCCAAGATCCCGGTTGAAGCCGTCCTCATGTGCAGAACTTGGCAATCAGTCTCTGCTCAGCGACTCTGCGCTGTTGTGTTTCGTGAAGGTGGCCTTGGAGAACGCTTACCCGAAGATCAGAGACTGAATGCCCGTGACCACTGAAGTGTTTGCTAGCAGGAAGAGAACACTCTTGCCTGGTGATTGTCGAGTGATGTTCATTCATCTGTTTTCGTAGCGTCTGCATAGTCTCCCCAATGTACCATGCCTCAGGACATCCTTTCCTGCAGCGTATCAGGTAGACAACATTGGCCAAGTTGCAAGAGTATATATTGTGTATCTGGTGGATGGTGTTCTTAAGTGAGATGGTGGCATCCGTGTCGATAATCCAGCATGCCTTGCAGAAGTTGCTGTGGCAGGGTGTTGCGGTCACTGTTCTCCTGAAGGCTGAGTAATTTGCTCCGGACAATGGTCTATTTGAGCATGTGCGGTTGCTTGAAGGCAAGAAGTGGAGGTATGGGGATGGCCTTGGTGAGATGAAAAAGACAATGGATGTTTTCATCAATGACATGTTGAAGACTCCAGAGAAGATGTCATAGCTTCTCTACTCTGAGGAAGTACTGGATGACGAAGGGTACTCTGTTCACCGTGTCCCATGTTTGTCTTCTGAGGAAGTCATTGCAGTTTTTCGCTGTGGTGCGTTGGAACTGTTGATGAGTCCAGCACCACATCCTATTCTTATGAGGGCATCTGGAGGTGTCTGTTGCGATCCTCGTCATCTGAGCAGATCCTCTGTAAACGGCGGGCTTGTCCGTAGGGGATGGCTTTTTAATGTGTTTAGGATAAAAGCTGAAGAAGTGGAGCATCATGAGGTTATGTGTGGGCTTGCGGTGCAGTGAAGTGCTGAGGTGACCGTCCTTAAGGAGATGTATGTGTCCAAGAATGCAACTGATTCTGTAGAGTAGTCCATGGTGAGTCTGATGGTGGGATGAAACTTTGTTGATGTCATCATATAATTGTTTCAGTGATTGTTCACCATGAGTCCAAAGGAAGAAAACGTCATCGATGCTATACGCTAGATACATCGGTTGAAGGTCTTGTGTGGTGAAGAAGTCTTGTTCGAACCTATGCATGAAGATGTTGGCATATTGAGGTGCAAATTTGGTCTCCATGGCTGTTCCGTGTGTCTGGATGAAGAACTGGTTGTTGAAGGTGAAGACATTGTGGTCCAGGATGAAGCAGATGAGTAGTAAAATTGTATCTGGAAACTGGCAGTTGTTGGCGTTAAGTACTGAGGCAGTTGCAGCAATGCCATCATCGTGGAGGATGCTGGCGTAGAGTGCCGAGACATCCATTGTGACGAGGAGTGCTCCTGGTTCAATTGCTCCATGTGCGCTGAGTTTCTGTAGGAAGTCCGTAGTGTCACAACAAAAGCTACAACAATGGGTTTCAGGGTGTCCTCAACGTAGCAGGAGAGATTCTCGCACCAGGTCCCATTGCCTGATATGATGGGACAGCTAGGTGTGTTTGCCTTGTGTATCTTTTGGGAGGCAGGAGAGATTTCCAACGCGGAGTTTCAGTAATCCAGGAGATTTTTACTGCCTGCCTACCTGGTTATGCTGAGCTTGCTCTTTTTCATCCTCCTGTGTTCCATTAGTTACAAGATCAAATTGCTGAGTACAAACAAGTGCTGGTATGTATAATAAATTGGCTCAACCAAGGTTTGTAAACTGTTGCTGAAAGCTAGATTGCAGCAACAAACCAATTAACTATTCCATTGTGTGAAAACTATAATGCAGTTAACCAGGAAACAAAGCAAGATTGTGCCTTCAGTTATGAGCTTAACAGTGTAAGCATACCAAAAATTTAATACAATTAATTTTTGTTTTGCAGCGTCAAAGCTAATATTCTCTGAATGTGCTCTTGATATTTATTGGGACATTTTATGAATTGATTTGTCTGTTATGGAGCATTGTCACCTTCAGAGACATGCAAAGAATTTGAATCCAGATTTTGCAGTTTTCCAACCATTTATTTTAATAGGTACAAAATCATTGTACCTATTAATGTGAATTAAAAAAAGTGGAAGTGTGTGCCTAATTTCCTCTCCAGTACCAGTCTATAACAGCTATTTAAACTCTCTTTATCTGCCTATCCATCATTATGTAAATAATACTGAGACTGTTGAATTTCTAAACAGAACACAACCTTTGGATAGATGGACACATGATTCAATTGAATATCTTTAGTGGGAGCTGGCTTGAACAAAACATTCCCTGCATGCGTTTTGTTCACTCGAGAAATAGTTGTAAATAATGTATGTGACTTTAGCTGACAAATCAACCCTTCTCTGACAATAAAAGTCACCCTGTACCAAACTCTTATCTTCATCACGCTCTAGGCACCTTGACCTATTGCATTGTCTACAATGTGTTATTGGCCACAAGTAGCTGGACAGGGAGGCTAACATAAATGACCTCAAGCACTGTACTTCAGCTGGAATTGAGGCCATAATCATAGATGTCTAATTGAATTGGTCTGGACGTGCCACTCATATGCCTGATTATGGAATTACCAAATGTGTCTTCTATGCCAACTTGAGGTCCCAGATATCGCAGCAGAGATAAGCAGAAAAAACTCAATGAAGACACATTTGGAACTCATGTTCATGTGTGCTACATTAACCCCACAATCTGGGAAAGTGCTGATCACAATAGCAACATGTCAGCCAAGTCATTTTAATAAAATTAAGTGCATGCGAGATCTGGCTGCTGAGTGACTGGCAGAATGCAACTTGATTATTCAATCTGATCAGTTGTACATGTACATCCGGGATGGGCATTGTTCCCACCAGTGCATCCACACTTGCCTTTCAAGTTGATGATACAGCATCACATATCTGATAAAATAGATGCATATAGATGTGCAGAGGCTATGCTAATGTATAAAAGTACATGCACACATGTCCAAGAGATCCTGTTCCCAATTAGTGTAATTATAGTTTTTGGTAAAGCAGCATGCTCCAATAAACAAGTGTACTTTCTAAGCCAAGCACTTATTATTGGTCTCTGAACAACAAAACAATCTTCACTGTGGTTTCTCATATATAATCTCCGAAAGTTTCACTAGTGAATGGATTGGCTGCATCTGAAGTATGACTTCTCAATGAGAAACAAGTACATTTTGCAGATTGATGTATTGTTTGGGAGATATGCTCTCCTGTCTTTCCATTCTGTTGCAAACGGGTGGGTAAATATTGCAGCTGATTCGGCTATTTCCACCGGCAGTGGTGTGTAAGTCCCTGCTCGTAGAGCACTCTTACTGGGCCAAGTGAAAGCTAAGCAATGATGCTGGAATTCACGTGTGCACATTTAACATCCGGACATATTAAAGCTATTATGCTTACATTAAGTACAAATTGCACTGCTCTCAAATTATGATTAAGCTATGCCTGCAGAGACTGATGTTTCTGCTTACATTGTTCCTACAATTCCTTGGGCATTATTTCTGCATAAACCCGTCAGTGAAAATGCCTCAAAGATGTGGCAGCACCTCTGATAAAAGGGAGTTTTGGGAACCAAATGCATTCATTTTTGAGATCAGTATAAAATAATTGAACTCTAAATTCTAGTTCCCTGCTAGTGGTAAATATGTCATCTGGGTAGGATATGGGGTACATCCATAGGGCAAAAGACCTTTCTCACCCAAATCAATCCCCAAATGAATTAGATTGGAATTTCTGGGTCCAGAGCAGGAAGTATAGTTCATTTGACAGTTTTACCATTTTTCTCCCCATTGGCAGTATTTGCCAATTAGAAATTTATAATAGTCTATCAAAATGGGAACATCAATGCTGAAAGGTGCAAAGCATGACTGGCTTATCCTGAAGGCTTGAACCTGAACAGAAATTAATAAAATGGGGGAAAAAAAAGTAATATTGAACTTTCAAGAAAATGTTGCCAAGTTGTAATATTTTGCCAAAACAAAATGGAGAAAAATTAGTGGAAAAAAGCCAGATGGAATATGTGAAAAATTTCTTCTTGTATAGAGAGGGCAGAGCATATAATCCAGACCTCCACCAGTGCATTTTTCAATTAGTTGTCAGGAGTTCAGTGAGAGTAACCCAAATGAGTCACTTTCTTTGCTCTGTTCTTACAAAGAAATCCTTGTTTGTTTCAGCTGATATTTTCATTGGTTCCTTCATTCTGTGAGGAAATGTTACAGAAATTCTGCCAGCCCAGTGCATTATTGCGACAACAGGAAATCTATAGTTAAAAGATAATTAAATAAGACAGAAGTGATAAGAACATAAGAAATAGGAGCAGGAGTAGGCCATCTAGCCCTTCGAGCCTGCCCCGCCATTCAATAAGATTATGGCTGACCTGAAGTGGATCAGTTCCACTTTCCCGCTTTCTCCCCATAACCCTTAATTCCCTTGTCTATCAAAAACCTATCTACCCGTGACTTAAGTATATTCAGCGAGGTAGCCTCCACCACTTCAACAGGCAGAGAATTCCAGAGATTCACCACCCTTTGAGTGAAGAAGTTCCTCCTTAACTCTGATCTAAATGCACCCCCCCCCTTATATTGAGGCTGTGCCCTCTAGTCCTGCTATCCTTTCTAAACGGGAAGAATCTCTCTGCCTCTATCCTATCCAACCCCTTCATTATCTTATACGTCTCTATAAGATCCCCTCTCATCCTTCTAAACTCCGAGTACAGACCCAGTCTATTTAGTCCTTCTTCATAGGCCAACCCCCTCATCTCCGGTATCAGCCTAGTGAACCACCTCTGCGCTCCCTCCAAGGCTAATATATCCTTCCGCAAGTGCGGCGACCAAAACTGCACACAGTACCCCAGCTGTGGCCTCACCAGTACCCTGTACAGTTGCAGCAAGACCTCCCTGCTTTTATATTCTATCCCCCTCACTGTAAAAGCCAACATTCCATTCGCCTTCTTGATCACCTGCTGCACCTGCAGACTGGGTTTTTGTGACTTGTGCACAAGGACTCCCAGGTCCCTTTGCACCGTAGCATGCTGCAGCTTTTCGCCTTTTGAATAATAATCCCACCTACTATTATTTCTACCAAAGTGGATAACCTCACAGTTGCTAACATTATACTCCATCTGCCAGGTCCTCGCCCACTTGCTTAGCCTATCCAGATCCCTCTGCAGACTTTCCACACCCTCCACGCAATTTGCTTTTCCATTCATCTTCGTGTCATCAGCAAATTTTGTCACCCTACACTCAGCCCCCTCCTCCAGATCATCTATATAAATGGTAAATAGTTGAGGCCCCAGCATTGATCCCTGCGGCACTCCACTAGTCACCAACTGATGTGATAGATAAATTACAATGTCACTGATTTTGACCCGATCGTGCTTGTGTATCGGGTAGGGGGGGTGGTGTTATGGTGTGCAGCTAATGTGAGACCATTGGTTAGCCTTAGTTTCAGATTGAGATATTTTAATTCTTGGAATCTCGAATACCATTGGCCCACTTCCTGTTGGGAATACAGCAGGAAGGGGGCACAGAGCAGCTGCCAGCTGGGAAGGATTGGACAGTCAGCTTGCAGGCAAATGGCAAGCTGCCGGGGTGGGTTGAAGATTGATGCAGGGAAAGGGAGGAGTCCAGGACAAAGGAAGCTGTGACTTTGCTTGTGAGGCCTACAGGAGCACTACTGCTCCTCTTCATTCTACAGTGGAAATGTTTACATTTAACTTTAGTGCCTTGCACCAGTTTCTGACCCTGGCAACTTCCCAACTCAAGTTCTGTTTAGAATGTGGCTTGGATTCTACTGATATCATAGGACTATGATTAGCATGAATTCATGAGGCTCCCATTTGAGTTCTGAAATGGTGCCTAAAGCTGCACCACTGATATTAGAAATCAGAGGAATGGAGCTGCTCAGTGTGGGCTACTTATCACCACTATTTCTGCCTAGCAGGGAGAGGAAAAATCTGTTACAGACCCCACCACTTAGTGTGTGTAAGTTAACATAAGTCACTTGTTAAAAGCAGTTAAACCAGACTAGGCCGTATCTCCTGATTGCTGTAAAAGGTGAAGCAAATGAACATATCCTCAACAGGCCAAAATCAAAGAATATTCTGGCACGATGAAGTAAATGATAGCCTATGAAAGGAACCATTACAATTGTGCATTTCTCCCTTCTTAACTCCATTTTTATGCCTTTGGCTTCACAATTGGATTTGTCACTTCTCCTAATCTGAAGCCACTAGTTTGGGTCAATTCCAGATACGGTGGGAAGGGGGCACAGAGCAGCTGCTAGCCAGGAAAGATGGGATGGTCAGCTTGCAAGCAAATGGTGAGCTACCGGGGTGGGCTGTGGGGTGGGTTGAAGATTGATGGAGGAAAGGGAACAATCTGGGACAAAGGAAACTGTGACTTTGCTTGGAAGTATTTTTCTGTCACTTCCTTTTGAGTTTTTATTAAATCGTTAAGATCCCCTTTCTAATTTTCATTTTTAAACAGGCCATTAAATATTGTTTCCCCAGGACTGAACACTCCTCCTCCACTGAAAATATCGCTAGTAAATTGGTCCTATTGAATAAAACCACCTGCATGTCTGAGGAACATGAGTGTAACCAAAGAGGCTGTACCGTCTAATGATTTCCCCTCTATCAACAGAGAAGAGCCTCGCCTCCTCTTAGTCCCTGGTGTGGCAACTCAGCTGCAACTAGCAATTCCCTTGGGAGTTCCAGGTATCAATCCATATTTAACAGTTTGTGATGCTGAACATTCTAGACTGAATAATACCTGGCAGCAACACTTTTTTTGAGTGTTGATGGGGGAGCTGAAGGTCATGAAATGCAAATTTGGAGGAATCCCTTTTATTATTTCACCAACCAATGATCCCCAGCTGAAAGCAAAGGCTTTGCATCAGACGGACCTAGAAATTTGACCACACCTGAATTGGGGTACAATCTGGGTAGGCATTTGCTCATGGGGGCAGATGGCAGCACCACAGAAAACTGGTATATAGAATTATAAAATCTACAGCATGGAGTCAGGCCCTTTGGCCCAACTTGGTCCATGCCGACCAAAATGCCCATCTAAGCTTAACCCCATTTGTCAACATTTTGGCCCATATCTCTCTAAATCTTTCCTATCCATGTGTCTGTCCAAATGTCTCTTAAATGTTGTCAATGTCCCTGCCTCAACCGTGTCCTTCAGCAGCTCATTCCACATTTGTACCACCCTCTGTGTTTTTAAAAAAAAAAGTTGCTCCTCAGGTTCCTGTTAATTCTTCCCTCTCTTAATTTACACCAATGCCCTCTAGCTCTCAATTCCCCAATCCTGGGAAAAAGACTGAGTGCATTCACCCTATCATGCCTCTCATGATATTATACACCTCCTATGAGATTACCCCTCAGTCTCCAATCTCTTCCTATAACTCAGTCCCTTGAGCCCTGGCAACATCCTTGTAAATCTCTTCTGCACTGTCTCCAGTTTAATAACGTATATATATAGTACCATTGCCATGAGAAACAAATATGTCCAGAGGTTGGGAGGGCCTGGGGACGGGTGGCGGTCTAATCATTAGGGGAGAGTGGGTGAACCAAGGCCGACAGCAACCTTAAATTTTAATGTGGAGTCAGGACAACCACTCTCAATCCTCCCGGCACCACATTGGTTGAATCAGAGAAACATACTGCTCTATAGAAGGCCATTCAGCAATCACACCTGTGCTGGCTCTTTGAAGTTATCCATTTAGTCCCATCCACGTTATTATACTTTTTATAAAAAATATACTTTTTAACTATATATTCAAAAGTTACTTTTGAATCTGCTTCATTCACCCTTTCAGGCAGTGCATTGCAGGTCCTAGCAATTCACAATGTAAAAAAATTCCTCATCTCCCCTGAACTTTGTTGTCAACTAATTTAAATCTATGAATTGTATGTGGTTCCTGATTAAGTAAGCAAAGAAAGAAGTCTTGACGCTTTTTTCTGGCAACATGTAGTGGTTCCTTCAAAAATTGGCTTGTTTGCCAATCACCTGAGGAAATTGGCACATTGCTATCAAGCAGGAATCATTTTCGTGATGGGGCTTGAAATAAGTGTTTAGCCCCTGATGTGCATAAGCAATGGGCTTAGCCCCAATATGCTGTGTAGTGTGTACTGAAAATGTGTACACGTGCAGCATGCTCTATTCAAAAAGTAAATTTGTGCAGGCCTACAGGGAAAGAGCACGGAAGTGGGACTGCTTTGACAGCTGTTACAAAGAATCAGGACAACCATGATGGATCAAATGGTCTCCATCTGCATGCTATGTTTGTATTGTTCCATGTCTGAGGATCCAGGATGAGCAAGGGTGCTCTCCCAACTTCACAATATTGCAGGAAGATGTTGGCAAGGCCTGCACCACAGGTTGCACCCATTCCTAGACTGAGACATATACTTTTCATGGTAACTGGCACCACCATCACCAAATGACTGAGGCTGGCAGACCTAATCCTGTCAATCACCTGCGAGAGTATGTACACTGCACCTTCAGCACTTCTTTTCCACCAGAAGAAACAAGCACTGTGCTGTCCAATTTCTATCCAATGATTCAGTTAGCTGGTTTGCTTTTTTTTCTTAAGTAGAATTTCGCTAAATGGGGAAATGACAATGAAAATATTTGTGTTTGCTTCTGAAGTAAAATCTACTCTGAAAATGTTTCAGTGATGTCAACGTTTTAGAGGGTTAGCTGCTGCAGGAAATAAATGATTCCCTAAACACAATTTGAAAAAAGAAACAGGAAAAGATTCGTTCTCGCAAGCAAAAATATTTTTGACCCTGGTTTTAGTCTTACCAAGTGGCATTATAACACTTTTACAAAATTAGAAATGTAACTTGTTCATAAAATTAGCATTGGAATAATTTATTCGATAGTCGCAACGATGGAAAACAAAACTGGGAAGAATTTGATCAGTAAATTTCTGAAAGAAAATCATGGGTTATCTTGGAAATGGAACACTCCACTGGTGTATTTCATGTATCTCTCTGCTGGCTGAAATTGTTTTCTGTTATTAATTCTGTTCCTAAAGGTTGTGATGTTTCTGATCAATTGATAACGTGCTTTACACAGGAACAAGGAAACTATGGCTTGAGTATCCAGGTACGATGTTTGGGATTAATTTGGTAACGTTAGCTGATGGATATATCTTAAGCGTGCCTTCAGAACTCGGCAATATTGCTCGTAACTGACAATGAACAACAGTGATCTACAGGTGAGTAAACGTTTTTGAAAATAGATGATTTGGGAGTTCTATCTCTGATGAGGAGTCAAGAGGTTTTGAGGTCAAGTCAAGTCCTGCTGGCGCACGAGAGAAATCGATAGTATAGGATTTTTCTCATCTGATCACTTGTTGGTACCAAATCAACATTGCTTTGTTGGCCTACTTTGGGGGTCAGTGGGTAACTGCACTGTCAGGGGAGCTGAAATCAGAACAGTTCCAGATTTAATCCTAGGTATATGTTGAGTTAGCTGATATCAGCTGAGAAGATTAGGTTTTGGACCCTTGGGCAAGGGAGGGAAGAAAGGTCAGGCAGGGTTCCTGCTCCTAATTGCTATTCAGTGAATCCTGTCAGAAAGCGAATTTTAACTGAACACAGGATAATTTCACTATAAAATAATAAATAAGCAAGGGTGGGTTGTCATAGCCCCAGTGTGAGTTAGAGCCTGATTGAGAGGAAAAACTAAAGAAAAATGTTTTTGCCTTGTTAAACTGTGTTTTATACTCCAAGTTTTTGCTACACAGAATTGAAACTTCGTCACAAAATTTATGCAATATCTTTCATTTACATTACCAAGGGCAGGGAGAGGGATTTTAACAAATTAAACGTAAATAAAATAAAGTAATACATATCCAATTTAAAATAACTTCAGTTTTCTTCCGTTATAACTGGTGTATTTTATGGTGTATTTGTGGACAAGTTAGTTTACACAGTTTGTGTTTATGCATGAGCTGGGAGTTCGCACCCTCTTTATAATCAATCGGAAGGAAGAAGTATGTGATTCCCCTTTTATTAAATCTGAGCATCTGTTTAAGCAACAAATGGCTGTAAGGTGTAATTATCTGATCACCACTGACCTCCAGAAAATTCAACATGACCTGTCTTTGAGATGGCTGATAATGATAATGGAGGGGGAGAAAAGAAAGGCTTGTCAGCCGGCTTCCTGGAGCTTGTTGACTTTGTCTACCAGAATTCCAAAGAGGCTTTTCAGCTTTGGTGTTTATGCCCATATTAAGCAATAGTTGAATAGTGATGGCAATGAATGTGAATTATTCTGGGTGTGTCAGGTCATGTCAGGTCAATATTATTGTTGAAAGAGTAGCGAGCAAAGAAATAACACCATGCATCCGGTCCAGTGTAATAAGCCTAGATTTTTCATCGAAGTCCCAGGCAGGCGGAAGGTGGCTCCAATTCCTCTGCATGCACCCATTGAGTGTATGCAGGGTCACGGTTTCTGGGGTCAAATTCTGAGTAAAATAGCTTGGACTAACTCCAACCAGTAGGAGAGCTCTTCAGTCAGAGAGCAGAGGAATTCAGGTAGGGCTAGTATCTGGCATGAAGTGGAAGATGCGTTTGAGAGAGGGCGGCTGAAGATGTTGGCCTGAGGTCCAGTCACCGCCTACATGAAACCATCGAGCTGCGGACGTTAATTGGCTTACCTGATGCAGCTTACATCAGAAGTTCAGTAATAATTGGCTGATTCCAATGCTTAGCTGACCCCATAGCTAAGTCCTGGGTGAGAGGTGGACTGAAAAGGGTAAGGGAATGCAGGGAGGGGTGATAATGGTGGTACATAAGTGGAGGGGGGAGGTGAGAGATTGTGGGGTGGTGGTGGCGCAGAGGGCTAGTAAAGGATCGCGGCAGGGACATTTTTGAATGGGGTGAGACGGATAGGGAGCATGGAGATGAGACCATGCTGGCAGTGGCCTGCTGTGTCTTTGAGGCCAGGAGGGGCACTTCTGCTCTTGACATTCAAGAGTTATGGTGAGTATGCTCTCACTGCTACCTTTTACTCCAAAAAGAACTACTCCTCATTATGGTACTGATGGAAACTCTTCACGTTTAGCTCTTGCCTTCAGATCAGTAAGGTGCCAAAGGGTCTCAGTAAGGTTTTAGAACTTGTTTTCATTGGTTGTTATAACGTGTGCCAAAGCTCAATTTATTCATCTGTGAAGGTGGATAAGCAGATAGGCACCTGAGCTCCTCTTGAACCACTGGATTTTGTTTTAAACCTTTGTTGGTTACCCCTCTTCACACAAAAAAAGCTCAGAAAAAGAGATTTCCAATATAAAACCCATTAATGCCTCTGAAAGAATGTCAAGAACGGGCATTAAAGCTGAAGAAAATGCAATCAGTAGTGAGCAAAACAAGAAAAATGGTGAAGAAATACTTGAAATTGGCTGTCACCTTTCTATCGAAGCAGTGACTACACTTCCAAAAGAAAATTATTTAATTCACTGTAAACTGCTTTAAAATGTCCAGTGGGCAAGAAACACAAAAATACAGATTTTTAAAAAAATTAATTTGGCCTTTTTACCACCTAGTCCAGTTTGCAGTTATACAGCCTTTTTAAAAATCTGACTGCAATAACAAAAAAAATGGTTTTAGCCCTGTGATTCGATTAACAATCTTGACTCCACATTTGTGCTTTAAATTTATTCTTTCAAGGGCACATCATTGGCAAAGCCAGCATTTGTTGGCCATCCCTAATTGCCCTTGAAATGCGTGGCTTGTTGGTCATTTCAGGGGGAAACTAAGTCAACTACATTGATTCCTTGAGGATCTGCAATCATGTATATAGGTCAGACCAGGTAAGGATAGCAGATTTCCTTCCTTAAAGGACATTAGTGAAGTCGATGGGTTTTTATGACAATTAATGTTAGTTTTATGGTCACCAGTACAAGATGAGCTTTATATTGCAAATTTGTTGTTTGAATTTAAATCCCACCAGCTCCTGTTTTCAGGGCATGAACCTGGTTTTCTGGATTACTAGGTGAGTGACATGACCACTACATCAACATTTCCCACAAAGAGAAGTTGGAGAAGTGAAACTTGAGTTGAGGAATTTAACCCTCTTTTCGGGTTTCAGCTCATGATATAATTTGAGTTTCTTAGCATTTGGTTGCACAGTAGAATAGATAATGAAGGGGATGGATAGGGTAGAGGTAGAAAGATTCTTCTTGATCAAAGGATAGCAGGACTGGAGGGCACAGCCTCAAAGAGGGGGGGGAGCAGTTTAGAACGGAGTTGAGGAATTTCTCCACTCAGGGTGGTGAATCTCTGGAATTCTCTGCCCGTTGAAGTGGTGGAGGCTACCTCGCTAAATATATTTAAGTCACGGGTAGATAGGTTTTTGGTAGGCAAGGGAAATTAAGGGTTATGGGGAGAAAGCGGGAAAATGGAACTGAGCCACTTCAGATCAGCCATGATCTTATTGAATGGCGGGGCAGGCTCGAAGGGCTAGATGGCCTACTCCTGCTCCTACTTCTTATGTTCTTATGTACTGCACCAGGTTAGCAGCCTGAAAGCTGAAACATCAGCAAAATGCTATTCTCTGAGCATGAGTATGGAATCAGAATTTCAAAAATTGAAGGTATAAAGTGATCGTATAATTCTGAATCATTTAACCACTGTACGCCTTCAGACAAATCTTTTTTTATATCATGTGAGCATTATAAATGTATATTGAGTGGTCATGGTCCTACCAGTGGCTTAGAAGATTACTGTTTGGTGATTTCAATGATGCAGACTATGAAATGCTTCTTCCCGATTGAACGCTATAGTCTGGAATTTGCAATCAGTCATCGCCATTGACTTCAATGGAAGCTATGCTGAGAGATCTTGTGAGCTTTGTGGCAAGAAAGTCACCTTACACTTCACTCTGCTAATGAGTTAACGAGGATTCCCAGCATGGAACTGAAATGATGTCATCAAACCATCCAAGCAACCAATCAGGTCAAAGAATCTTCACAAATAGTTAATCAGGAAATTAAAAACACTAAAAAAATCATTTGAACAAGGTGTAACTACTTTTGAGGTTTGTAACTGAAAAGGGAAAGGATTCACTCAATCATTCAAGTTCACTGATCAGTGGGGTTGGTGATGTTGATGGGAGTAACCACACTGCATCTTGGGGCAGAGCAGAGACTTCAACCTCAGAATTTCTGCTTTAAGCCAGCTGTGTACTAACTCATAAAGTTACCGTCAGCTTCAGAGAGTAAACACAGACAACTCATTGTCAAAAGTCCTCTAAGTCCAATTATTTTCAAATACTGCAATGAAGTTTCTCATAACGCAAGTTGAAATGGCAAACGTTGGAGATCAGCATGAGATATTTTGCCCAAGAGTCATCCAAAGAGATATCTGGAATTTCTATTAAGAAGTAGCTATAAATCACTTGAAATGTCCAGGTACAATTTAGATAATGTCTTATAAATTGGGTCTTGTTAGTTTAAATAGAGGATTGTGGCAGAAAAATAATTGAGAAATTAGAGGATTTTAATGCAAAAACAGAGTTTTGGATTGAGTGAAGAGTTAAAATGTTATATATCAAAAACCTGACACCAACCCTCTGGGAACATGTCTACCTTTGGTTGGGGATGGGGTTTGGGAGACCAAGCTGTTGTGAGGAGGTGTGTTAGCCACTTTAAAATGATAATACAGTTGTGAACCTTAGTGTTATTCAACATTTTAAATATAGCTCTGAACAACTGGATATCCTGAGCCTCTGAATACCTAGTAGCTACACCAAAGCATGGACTTTTGGATCTTGGAGATAAATTAACTTTTCAATCCAGCAAGCATACCTACAAAATCAGCCTTTATCCTTTATGATTCCCTCTGATCTTCAGCCCAGGCTTTTGAACTCCATCCTCCACACGCTCTGCTCCCCAGACCTTGCCACCCTGGGACACAAATGTTGACACGTTCTCTCCCCTCCCCCAGCCTCACTCTCAAGATTGAGCCGTTCCCCTATCTTGTGCTGTAGTCTTCTATGGCCTGCTGCTCATCTGACTGGAAGCCAGGCTGATCAATCATGTTGATTTCCTATCAGAGATCTTGCAAGTGATGTCACCTGCGTGTTTAATCCATAATGTGTTGCAGAACTCCCAACTTCTGGGTTACCTGTTCTCCAGTGGCCCACTGCCACTTCCCATCCCCGCTCTGTGGGTCAGACAAGTTAAATCCAACCCGGACTTTGTATTTTATGAATAGAATACTGTTAATTTGTAGGTATGGCATTTATATAGTGCTCATCATGTTGAAAGGTCTGAATACGATGTATAATAATTATATTTAAAGTATCGTGGCAGGTGTCATTTTGGGTGAATAAGTTATAGAGACAAAGTCTCAGTATTAATTCCTGATCTGCACTGTAAATGTTCATAGAAATCATAGAAACCCTACAGTGCAGAAAGAGGCCATTCAGTCCATTGAGTCTGCACCGACCACAATCCCATCCAGGCCCTACCCCCATATATTTATCCACTAACCCGTCTAACCTACGAATCTCAGGACACTAAGGGCAATTTTTAACATGGCCAATCAACCTAACCTGCACATCTTTGGACTGTGGGAGGAAACCAGAGCGCACGGAGGACATGCATGCAGATACGAGAATGTGCAAGCTCCACACAGACAGTGGCCCAAGACGGGCATTAAACACAGGTCCCTGGAGCTGTGAAGCAGTAGTGCTAACCATGCTGCCCTAATGCTGTTGGTAGTAGAGTGCTAAATTTGATCCTGATGTTCTTCGGATCATCTGGATCGTCGGTCAGGTTCTCATTTTGGATCACTATCCAGTGTCTGGTCAGCACGGTGACACAGTAGTTTGCACTGCTGCCACACAGCCCCAAAGACCCTGGTTCAATTCTGGTCTCTAGTCACTGTCTGTGTGGAGTTTGCACATTCTCCCTGTGTCTGCGTGGGTTTCTCTTGAGTGTTCCAGTTTCCTCCCTGAGTCCAAAGATGTGCAGGTTAGGTTGATTGGCTATGCTAAGTTGGCCCTTAGTGTCAAGGAGGTTAGCAGGATAAATACATGGGTTTACAGGGATAGGACCTGGCTGGGATTGCTGACAGTACAGACTCAATGGACTGAATGGTTTCTTTCTCCACTGTTGAGATTCAACAATTCTGTGAATGTGTGGATGTTGGTATTAATAGAACAGTCTCACTTTCCCTTGTCAATATGATGGCAGAACCCACTGACTTCATGCATACATGAAGCATTGCACTCAGTGAGATGCTTCAATCATGTCAGTGTTATAGGATTATACTTCAAGATGAACCAGCAGAGAAAAGAGAACATTGCAATGGAAAAGAATATTAAATGGTAAGTGTCCCTTTTAAGTGGTAATTCTTATTGTATTTCTATGTTTGCTTAATACAAACAATCTCATATAGGACTAGTAAACTAAATGTAGGTTCAGTTTAATTGAAGATATAGTATGGGATTTACGATAGCTGACAGATGTGCTATAAAGATTCAACGGCTATTGTTAACAGGAAAGTACAGTTGCATCTCCTTCATTTGTTGCTATCTAAACTGAAAGTTTCTCTAAACAATGTCTGCTAGTCACATCCTAGCTACTTATTCATCAGCATATTTTCTCCACAATATGATATATCATAACATTATATAATAGCACCCCCCTTTTTTCCAAGATAACATTACATGCAGTAAGAGAGAAAATACATATACATTAGGATAGTAACAAAAATGATTTACCTGAAAAATGAATCACTGTTCAAGAGTTTAAGGACTCCAGAGTTTACGCGATGGTTTAAAGTCCTAGATCTCGTAATGTATGACCTTCCTGAGATTTGACTTGTCACTTGGTGTTCTTGACTGTAGGTACAAAGAACAAAACAGCCTGGGAAACAGGCCCTTCGGCCCAACAAGCCCACACCGCCATTTTAACATTGAGTCCCCCCTCCACCCATGACCCTTGTCTATGCTTATGGCATTCCACTTTGAGGGAAGACTAATTTGGGGACAATTCGTTACACCAATCTGCCTAATAGCACATCTTTGGGGTGTGGGAGGAAACTGGAGCACCCGGAGAAAACCCACACAAGCACGGGGAGAATGCGCAAACTCCCACAGACACCGGCCCAAATCCATGTATCTGCACAGCAAACAGTGATAGTCACTGAGCTGTCATGTTGCCCAGCATCTGGTCCAGTTTAAGCGTACACTAACGACGTGAAGTACTAGGCTATTCTCGAAACAACCAAGAGCAGCCCTCGTACGACCCATCGCATGTATGCCCCTTGTTGGACAACAAGGCGGACCGAAGCACGTGGATTAAAAGAGAAAAACATCAGTATCATCCACATCCTTATACATTCCCAGGGACATCCCAAGGCTCCTGAACGTTATTTAAAACAGTCTCCTATATCCGTCCATCTCCATCCCGCTCATGTGCCTATCTAAGTAACTCCTAAACAACTCCAGCGTACCTGCCTCCACCACCTTGCTTGGCAGAGCATTCCATACCCCCACTACCCTCTGTGGGGGAAAACCTCCCTCTAATATTCGAATTATACCTCGCACCCCCCCCAACTCACCCTAAGCCCGTAGCCCCTCGTAATGTGCGTTTCCAACCTAGGAAAAAGCTTACCACTGTTTACTCTAGCTATACCCTTTATAATCTTATATACCTCTATTAGATCTCCCCTCAGTCGCCGTCTTTCAAGGGTAAACAGCCCCAATTTGCTCAATCTTTCCTCATTACCCAGTCCTTCCATACCAGGCAGCATCCTAGTAAACCTCCTCTGCACTCTCTTTCCAGGGTCTCCACGTCTTTCTGGTAGTAAGGCGACCAGAACTGGACGCAGTACTCCAAATGCGGCCTGACCAACGTTCTATACAACTGCAACATTAGACTCCAGCTCTTATACTCTATACCCCTTCCTATAAAGGCTAACATACCATAAGCTTTCTTCACAACCTTCTCCACTTGTACTGCCACCTTCAAAGACTTGTGCACTTGCTATGTTGGTATCGTGTGTGTTGTCAGAGTGCTGATTATTTTCATGGTGGTCTTCCACAAGTCCATCTTTGTATATGTTATAAACACAGCTGTACTATTAAGTGGTATGTAATTGTACAATTCCCTTAGTTGGCTTTTGTTCCTTGTTAACGTCATTCCATTCGGTGTTGTGATTTCATTGGATCTAGGCTCATTGCACACTTTGAACACTCCTGCAGATAACCAAGTTCCCTGGGTAGGACTTGAATCTTTTGTCCTAAATGTAGAGTAGGCAGCTCCAAATCTGCTTGTCAGTTGTACACCCTCTTATTCTCCCTTGTTTTTTTGAGAAATTTCTCCTGTACTTCTGAGAAATGGACCCAGTGATAGCTTGGCAGGTGGTGCTAATCTGTCTCCACCAGATGGAATACTTGGTGCTTACATGCAATGAGAAGGCACCTATACATTGAATGATACACAGTTAGTTTGCCTATGTCTGTCATAGGTTGCATCATCGTTTCCCAGCAATCCAGATAGATATCGTTCAAGATTTTGACTGGTAAGATATTCACAATGGCTTTCTGCAAACTTCGGTTGTGAGAATGTGTTTGCCACTAACTGCTTTAATTCATCCACACATTGTGTCACATTGATAGTGTGAAAAACCTGTCACTTTCCAAATGAAGATCTTTCTGCTCTGCATCTTCATTCCGTCTATCTTGCTGCTAATCTCATGTGAACGCAATTTTGTGGGTCTCTGGTCCTTGTTGTTGGTGTGAGTACAATGCACATGTATTTTGTTTGGTTGCATCTTACCACTAGATTCATCTCTGGCGCCAGATTTCCTGCATAGGCTAGCCTAGTCCTTTTGCAACACACAGCAGTGAAGTGAATTCCAGTGGGCTGTGGCATTCTTTATGGGTCATAGAGTCATAGAAGGTTGCTCCCTACAGAAGTGAATTAAGATACAAGATTCTTGGATTGCATAAAGGACATTCTTGGAGAGAAATAAAAACTAGAACTGAGTTAATAGCATAAGCAATTATAAACTTTATAATGATAAACTTTAGTGCTTAGTTAATAATGCATATTTTCTTTAATTCCTATATTCAATAAAATTTGTTTTTGTTTAAAAATGTGAAATACTGTGACCTAGTTCTGTCAGCTTGCTTGTGTTAGGACTTTTTTTGAAACGTTAACAATCCCTAAGGGGATTGTAATGCAATCCAAAATGGTGTGAATTGGCAAGCTGCCTACATCAGAAGCAACAAGTGGGTTAATAAAACATCGCAAGCCTTGTGCCCATTTTCAAGGGTTATCGATTAACCAAGCTCATGAATATCTCAATTTAAAGGGACAGAAGACTGGAATTTCCCATCCATCCTCTGCTATGTTTTTCCATAGAAGAATCCATAGGATTCCTGCAGTGTATTAAGAGACCATTTGGCCATGAAATCTGCAGGGTCTCCAAAATAACATCTTATCCAAGCCTGGCCCACCTCCCCTCCCCCACCCCCCTAACCCTATGCATTTACTATAATTTACTAACCTGCACATTTTTGGACTTGAGAAGGAAACCAGAGCACCTGGAGGAAACCCACACAGATTCTTGGAGAACTTGCGAACTCCACCTCTGGCGGAAGTAAACACTTCAATTAGAAAAATAAACTGTTCAACGTCTAAAGCCGATCCACATCAGTAATTTACAGAGATGAATTTAAGATAGTTGTTTGGGGGCACAGACTGAAAAAAGATTATTTATTAAAGCTTCTGATCTTCCACTCATCAGGACAATTACTAAGAAAATCCATCCAAGGGCAGCAACAAATATTTTACTGGATGAGAAGAGAGTGCTGATTGGTTGGCAAGTAAATTTTGATTGGTAGAGCCGCTGTCATGGAGCAAGTACCATTTTCATGGTGACTGACATTGTGTCTGTTTAGCGAAACAATCGGTGACAACCATTCGCTGGTTCACTTATCGGGGCAATACCTTGACCAGAGTCAAGTTGCTTGGTTTTAAATTTAAACCAATGCTTGGCAGTTAACTGATCATTCACTACTCTGACAGTCATGTTAAAATGGAGTATTACTGTTCTGTCATTTTCACTGTATTTTGAAAGGATTACTATTACAGTTCTTTTCGTAATACTGAAACAGTGAGGACAATATCTGCACATTGGGGTTAACTAAATCTGATTTGTATAATGGTATTCAGTTAGGGACTTCTATTTTATCGATTGCATAAATGATTCACAATGTAAACCGGGCTGTGTTTGCAATTCATTCTAACCATTGTGCTGATCAGTATTCATAGGTTCCATAAAAATTATTGCCAAAATTGAGCAGAAATAGGAGGATGAAGATGGTGTGGGGAGCCACTGTTTTATTTTTCTCTTTAATAACGTTTTTATACCATTTTCTGTGGTGTACTTGTACTAATGTTTTCACATTGGATAAATCCTACTGAAGCTTCAAGTTTCACTTGTGCTGGGGTCATGTTACAATCTTATAACATGTTGAGATGTGCTGCTGTGCTTGTCACATACTCAGTGAGTGATTTTGCTAACCTCAGCAGAAACCATTAACTCATGAATAATACATGTTCAGAAGTCTGGACTAATCAGCATTGGCCACCTGATGTGAATGTGTTCAACTAACTAAGGGTGGTATGGTGGCACAGTGGTTAGCACAGCCACCTCACAGTGCCAGAGACCCGGGTTTGATTCCCATCTTGGGTCACTGTCTGTGTGGAGTTTGCACATTCTCCCCGTGTCTGCATAGGTTTCTTCCAGGTGCTCCAGTTTCCGCCCACAGTCCAAAGATGTGCAGGTTAGGTGGCTTGGCCTTATTAAATTACCCTTAGTGTCGGGGGACCAGATAGAGTAAATGCTTGGTGTTATGGGGAGGCCCTGGGTGGGATTGTGGCTGGTGTGGATTAAATGGACCAAATGGCCTCCTTTTGCACTGTAGGGATTCTATGATCTATGATTCTGTGATCTAACCAGTGTGTGTAAAGGGGATGTTCTCTGAAATAATGTATAATAGTGACTGTAACATAAAGAACAATACAGTGAGGGAAATTGGTGACGTCATGTAAAAGAGAGAGGGTGAGCGAGACTGAAAAGCTGATGAACATCTTGTAATGAGACAACTGAAGGAACTCTTAATAAACTCATAAGTTTGTACTAGAGATCATGTGGTGTCAATGAATTCTTGAATCTAACAATTCAGTTGTTGAAACTAAGCAAGACATTTGAATAGACCATTGTGCAAATGCAGTGTACTTTATAAATTACTGGTTTGAAAAGATTTGCTTCACATTAGGTAATTTAAATTACTGAATAAAACAAAATTCAGTAGAAATCATTTTACGTAATAAGTAGCTGTGGTTGTTTATTATCTAACATAGAAACGCTGTGGTGCAGAGAGAGGCCATTTGGCCCATCGAGCCTGCGTTGACAACAATTCTACTCATTCCCTATCCTCTTAATCCCACATATTTACCCACTAATCCCTCTAACCTACACATCCCAAGAAACTAAGGCACAATTAGGCATGGTCAATGCACCTAACCCGCACATCTCTGGACTCTGGGGTGAAACTCATGCAGGCACGGGGAGAACGTGCAAAGTCCACATGGACAGTGACACAAGGCAGAAATTGAACCCAAGTCCCTGGCATTGTGAGGCAGCAGCTTTAATCACTGTGCCACCATGCCACCCATAACAAATTTTGGAATGCCCATAACCTAGGGCTAATGTAGAGCCTGTCTCTGAATAGATTATTCAATTAATCACTATAAAAGTTGATCAAGAAAAAATGATTTGTTGCCAATAGTGTGGGACAGGGAAGGTCTGAAATAGGAGGTCGTGCATTTATACCTTCATAAGTATCTTGTGTCAGGAAAGGCGATGTGCTGAGCTGAGGATGAAAATCTCAATATCAACCTTTCTTCAATGATTTTCCTTTTCATTTGTTTTTCAATTTCAACAGTGCACGTAGGCGGGAGTCAATTTGTAAGTAGTTCAGATGACAATGAATTCTGAGATTGAAATTTGTACATCCAACTATTGCCTATAACAAGCCAAATAAATGTTCAACATCGACAACATTACTTTTAAGAGGATGAAACATTCTTAGGCACCACAGGAGCATTATAAACTATAACACCAAGCCACATAAGGAGATATTAAGACAGATGACCAAAAGCTTGGTCAGAGGTCAGTTTAAGGAGTGTCTTAAAGGAGCCATGTGAGATAGAGGTGGAAAAGTGTGGGCAAGATATTCCAGAATTTGGAGCCTAGGCAACCTGAATGATGTCACAATTACAATTTTGCTAGAATTAGAAGAACACATATCTTGAAGAGATGTGGGATTGGAGGAGGTTATAGACAAGGTGAGGGGCATGGGGGGGATTTGAAAACAAGGATGAGAGCTTTAAAATGAAGACATTGCTTGAGCAGGGGCCAATGTGGCTCGTCCAGCAAAGGAATGATAGGGGAATGGGAAATATTGATCACGGTATAATAACTGTGTTTTACTCAAAGTAAGTGTGGAGAAGCTCAGTGTGAGTTTACACCACATAGTAAACTTTGTCAATTCATATATCTCTCATGTTAAACTTTACCAGCAGGAACATGTATCAGGATGTTGAGTTGGAAAGCTGCAGATATCCATCTACTAATTTTAATGAACAAAATTCAGAATCCCAATGGAAAGAATTTACCTCAGATAGTTTGTGCCGTACTGACTGAGTCCAAAATTGTTTCAAATTAGTGGTCCCAATTAGTCTCTTAGGCATTGGTCTATGGAGAGCTGCTTGGTCTCTAGTTCTTATACTGAAGTCTCCATACATGTAATGGAGTATCAAGCTATATCTCTGGATTTATTTGCAACTTCTATGACAACTTGTAGTTATAGTTGGGCTACACAAGCATGAAGATGTTTCATAGCATAGGTTAGACTGGGAAAGAGGAAGTGGAGAGGCCAAGATAGAGAACTGAAAGTAGGGTACAAAAGGAGAGATTTGAAAACATGGACAGAGATGGCAGGTGGAGGTAACTGAACACAGAATCGGGATCACAGTGACTGCATCGACAACAACTGCAGTGAAGTTTGCCAGGTGAGCAGCCTTCTCGGTTTAAAAGTGGCAGGTAACTAAATTAATGTAAGGCTTGAGTGATTATTAAATGTGGTGAGACAAAAGATTGATTTTGGCATTTAAAGTCAGTGTCAAGGGACCAGTGACAGCCTCAGAATTGGGTTGGTAGACTTACTCTCCCATTAATCCTAATTCTGTGCCCATTGCTGCCTTCACAAGAACTGGCCAGTGGATGACTACATTGCCTACTGTTTTAGGCCTGTTTTAACTTCCAAATCAGAATTCTATGATGTTGATTGACATTCTAGGATAGCATGAGCCTGAGTGTGTGTTGTGCAGTCTCCGACCAGTTTCATTAGTGCCAGAAGCAAAAAGTCTCAAACAAATGTAAATTTTCAATTATTTCAGTGGAGGGGGAGCAGCAGAAGAGAAACCATTGATGGCGGGCTCATGCGTGTCTTGAGTCAGATAAGAGGAGAAGAAACAAAAAGCACTACATTGAAGGTGGACTGCAGAGGAGGAACATTGGAGGCAGACAGAATAGAGAAGGGGAGAACCTGTGGAAAACAGCAGGGAGGTTAAAGAGGATGAGGTGAGAACAGGGAACCATAGTCATAGTTGCATGGGATGTGGTTGGGCAACTTGGCCAGTATAGTCTGAGTACTGCAGAAAAGATGGAAGTCAGATTGGATGAATTGTAAAAAACATAGTGGGCACTTTAATTGATACTTATCAAATGTGTATGTAATTTCTCTAAAACACTTCTATTTGTAATGTCATCAAAACTATTGCTCAGATAAAATATTCTCAAAGAAAGCATTTGAAATCATCATAATTAAAAAAACAGTTTGAGTTACTTACATGTATGTGTTTGACTTTTAAATGTTATTTTCTCCAAAGATTCTCTACCTTTAATGACCTATTTGAAATATTCCCTTGTACTAATTTCTGCTGTGTTTCATAAAATCAGTTCCTCTGAAAGTGACTCAGATTTATCTCATTAAATTTAAAGTCATTGTTGACCAAAATTAAATCACAAAACCTGGACAAGCCTTTCAATGAATTAATCTCATTGGCTCTTATATTGTTCCTAAGTCTTTCCATTTTTATTAATCCTCAATTTCCCCATATATTCATCAATAAAATATATTCTTACCCAACTTCAAGCCTTACTGATGATGCACACTGTGAACATCGACCTTTGCATAAAAATATCCGGTGCGTCTGTGTGTTAGTTGACCTGAATAGATAATAAATTATTGCATTTCTGGGCACTATACAGAGGAGGACACTTAAAAGTGTGTTCCAAGGCAGTATCTATCTCCAAGTATAATTGATGCCATCGCTAAATATAGGGTTTATAACAACATGCCATCCTTTGATGTGTTGTACTGTCACATAACATACTGCAGACTGTGTTACCCAATATGTAACATGACAGTGCACATCAGTCTTTTATGATTATAATCCTTATTGTCTCCTTGGATAATTTATTATGTATACTGGAAAACATAAATCACTGTCATGAAGGAGAACACCTGCAACTCTGTGAACTCTGCCCAGAGGAAATGAATCTCAAAAATGAAAAATATACATCTTTGGTATTTGTCAGTTGGATGGGGAGAACTACAGCAAGAAATAAGAGAATAAGACAAAAAGAGCAGTTCTCACAGAAATTGATACAATAGGTTCTACATTTCAAACACTAAACTTGTGAAACAAGGAAATAAATTGATATTATTGATACAAATCTTTGAACACCAAAAGATTTTTGGTGCATATCAGATATTTTTCATTGATTGTTTTGACATCCTTTCTTTCTAGGAGCAGTTTCCTAACACATTGGCCCAAATCTTCCACTCTCCAGATAGGTCTGAGACTGAAACAATCCCAGAAGATGCGTTACAGGCCTCTCAGAATTCCCAACTCACGAATTCTGGGGTAATTGCTGAGGAAGTTTGAACCTTCGAGTGATTACCCCGTCCCTGGGACCCTCTGAAGAAGTCTGAGTTAGAATCGGTGACTTCAGACAGTCCTGACTTACTTACTAGATAGTTATCCAGGAAATGTTAGGAAAATCTGAGTTTAACTCGCAGGAAACTATACAACTGATCCCTCCAAGCACTAGCACTTATCGACCTGACTAGGGGGCACAGCCTCAAGATAAAGGGGGGGCAGTTTAGAACAGAGTTGAGGAGGAACTTCTTCACTCAAAGGGTGGTGAATCTCTGGAATTCTCTGCCCGTTGAAGTGGTGGAGGCTACCTTGCTAAATATTTTTAAGGCGCGGGTTGATGGGTTTTTGATAAGAGAGGGGATTAAGGGTTATGGGGAAAAGGCGGGAATGTGGAACTGAGCCACGACAGACCAGCCATGATCTTATTGAATGGCAGGGCAGGCTTGAAGGGCTAGTTGGCCTACTCCTGCTCCTACTTCTTATGTTCTTATGTTCTAGCCATCCCCTCATCCATACTAACTCCCTCTCAACTTTCCAGGACCTGGCTCCCTCAGATCTAACCTGACCCAACTGCACCCAATCTGTCCTCTGACACCCCATAACCCAAAATGATTAGCACCCAACCTGACCTGACCAACCTCCATTACCCAACTCACTTTCCTGACCCAACCCTACTCCCATTCCCCGACTCACATACTGAACCCTTGACTTCTCCTATCCTAACCGACTTCCCTGGACCCACCTCCTTGTTCATCCACCTGCCATCTCACCAACCTTCCACCTTACTCAACTGTCACTCCACCCATCTACCACTCTACCATCTCATCCACCCTACCTACCTGCCATCCTGACAAGCAGCCTGGAATGCAGAAGAAAATGCTTTAAGAATTACTTTCATTGCTGATTTCCCCATGCAAAATACATGAAGATGACCAACAAATAATTTTTCCAGGAGAGAAACTACCCAAAATAACCATGTAAGTGGGAGTGTTCTCCCACTGATTTAACATACTCCAGTGCGGTGAATGTGATGTGGGTAAGAAGTGCTGGAATGCAGCTCAAATAATTTCAGCGTATCAAATCTCCAATAGTGCCTGCATTATAAGACGAAATGTGGAAACTGTGAAAAAGCTGAGAATAGTCAGGTGTCAGCAACTGAAGAGACTAAAAATGGAAGATTTTTTTTAGGAACCTTTCATCAGAACTGTTTTCATCAAAGGTAATTTTCAGATGCTGACAGATTGGTTGTAGAATACAAAAAATGTTGGCATTTTGACTTTTTGTTTTGTATTTAAATTGCTTGCCATTTTAAATTTGTCATGTTTTAGCCTAATGCTCACACTCAGTCTGCTCTCCACCTAGTTTATTTCTTTTATTATTATCATTCCCACTTCTCATGGGAGCAAATTATTGTCTTGTCTATGCATTTGTTCAAGGTATCTGCCAATATCAATTCATAAAACCCAACAGAAGATGTACTTTAGTGGAGGAGCATGCATTTTGTTTTATGTTGTACTTGATTATCATTTCAAAACAATTCATCTAAATATAACCTAGATAAAAGTTGTTAAAACTTGCCTGAGACAAACATGTCAAATACTATGATCCAGGTTTCAAATATTAGTAAAAGTAAGCAAAATGTTGTAGATGCTGGAGACCCGAAATAAAAATAGAGTGCTAGAAAACTTAGCAGGCTTGATTGTTTCTCTCTCTCCACAGATGCAATGTTTCTGAAACAGAAGGAAACTCAGATTGGGCTTGAAAGGTTAACTCTGTTTCTCTCTGCAGAGGTGTAGGAAGAGTTATATTGAATACTATTCCACAGATGCTGCCAGACCCACTGAACTTTTCCAGCATTTTCTGTTTTTATTGTCATTGGACGATATTCAGGCTTGGGCTGACAAGTGGCAAGTACCATTCACAGCACACAAGTGCCAGGCAAAAACCACCTCCAACAAGAGAAATTCTAACCTTCGCCTCTTGACATTCAGTGGTATACCAATCGCTGAATCTCCCACTATCAACATCCTGGGGGTTACTATGAACAAGAAATTTAACTGGGATGGCTATATAAATTCTGTTACCAGAGCAGGTCAGGGACAAGGAATTCTGTGGCAAGTAACTCACCTCCTCACTTCCCAAAGCCTGTCCACCATTTACAAGACACAAGGAACATGATGGAATACTCCCCACCTGCATGGTTGACAACAGTCAAGAAGCTTGACACCATTGAGAACAAAGCAGCAGCTGGATTGATGGCCTTTCCACAAACATTCACTCCCTCCACTCACATACAGAGCAGCTATGTATATCATTGACAAAATGCACTGCAGAAACTCACTAAGGTGCCTTCAGCAGCACTTTACAAACCCATGAGTACTTCCATTTAGAAGGACAAGGGCAGCAGGTACAAGGGAATACCACCACTTGCAGGTTCCCCTCCAAGCCACTCACCAGCCTGACTTGGAAATATGTTGTCGCTCCTTCAATGGAACAGAATCCTGAAATTTCCTCCCTGAGAGCCCTGTGGATATGTCTATACACAGTAAGAAGTCTCACAACACCAGGTTAAAGTCCAACAGGTTTCTTTGGTAGCAAACGCCACTAGCTTTCAGAGCACTGCTCCTTCGTCAGGTGAATGGGAGTTCTGTTCACAAACAGGCCAGAAAGACACAAACTCCATTTACAGACTAATGATTGGAATGTGAGTCTTTACAACTAATAAAAACTTAAAGGTACAGACAATGTAATGGCAAGATCATTAAGCATAGGTTAAAGAGATGTGTATTGTCTCCAGACAGGACAGTTAGTGAGATTTTGCAAGTCCAGGCAAGTCGTGGGGGTTACAGATCGTGTGACATGAACCCATGTGTGTGGAACTTGGCTATCAGTCTGCTCAGCGACTCTGCGCTGTCGTGTGTTGTGAATGCTTACCTGAAGATCAGAGGCCAAATGCCCATGACCGCTGAAGTGTTCCCCAACAGGAAGAGAACGGTCTTGCCTGGTAAGTGTCGAGCAGTGTTCATTCATTCGTTGTCCTGGCGTCTGCATAGTCTCCCCAATGTACCATGCCTCAGGACACCCTTTCCTGCAGCGTGTCAGGTAGACAATGTTGATCGAGTTGCAACAGTATGTACTGTGTATCTGGTGGATGGTGTTTTCATGTGAGATGATGGCATCTGTGTCGATGAGCCGACACATCTTCCAGATATTGCTGTGGTGTCATGGTCACTGTTCCCCTGAAGGCTGGGTAGTTTGCTGCGGACCACGGTCTGTTTTAAGCTTGTGCGGTCGTTTGAAGGCAAGAAGTGAGGATGTGGCGATGGCCTTGGCGTGATGTTCATCTTCATCAATGGCATGTTGAAAGCTCCAGAGGAGATGTCATAGCTTCTCTGCCCCGGGGAAGTACTGGACGATGAAGGGTACTCTGTTCACCGTGTCCCATATTTGTCTTCTGAGGAGGTCGGTGTGCTTTTTTGCTGTGGTGTATTGGAACTGTTGATCGATGAGTCAAGCACCGTATCCTATTCTTTTGAGGGCATCTTTCAGCATCTGGAGGTGTCTGTTGCAATCCTCCTCATCTGAGCAGATCCTGTGTATATGGAGGACTTTTCCATAGGGGATGGCTTCTTTAATGTGTTTAGGGTGGAAGCTGGAGAAGTGGAGCATCGTGAGGTTATCTGTGGGCTTGCAGTACAGTGAGGTGCTGAGGTGACTATCCTTAATGGAGATGTGTGTGTCCAAGATGCAACCGATTCCGGAGAGTAGTCCGTGGTGAGTCTGATGGTGGGATGGAATTTGTTGATGTCATCATATAGTTGTTTCGGTGATTATTCACCATGAGTCCAAAGGAAGAAAATGTCATTGATGTATCTAGTATATAGCATTGGTTGAAGGTCCTATGCGGTGAAGAAGTCTTGTTCGAGTCTGTGTCTGAAGATGGCATATTGAGGTGTGAATTTGGTTCCCAGGGCTGTTCCATGTGCCTGGAAGAACTGGTTGTTGAAGGTGAAGACATTGTGATCCAGAATGAAGCAGATGAGTTGTAAAATTGCATCTGGAAACTGGCGTTGAATACTGAGGCAGTTGCAGCAATGCCATCATCATGGAGGATGCTGGTGTTGAGTGCGGAGACATCCATCGTGATGAGGAGTGCTCCTAGTTCAACTGCTCCATATGTGCTGAGTTTCTGTAGGAAATCTGTATTTTCGCGACAAAAGCTGGGGATTTCAGGATGCCCTCAATTTGGCCAGAGAGGTTCTCACACAGGGTCCCATTGCCCGATACAATGGGACGGCCGGGTGTGTTTGCCACAGTAGAGAGGCAGTAGAGATCTCCAACGTGGGGAGTACGTGGGATGAGAGCATGGAGGGTGCTCTAAAGGTCTTGATCAAAGTGTTGAGTTGACGGGTGTGTTCTTTGGCCGGACCTGCGGGCAATTGTCTGTAGTGTTCCTCGTTGTTCAGTTGTCTGTACACTTCTTTGCAATAATCCATTCTGTTCAGTATGATGATGGTCCTTCCTTTGTCTGCTGGTTTGATGACAATGCTGTGGGTTGGTCTTGAGAGCATGGATGGCATTGTGTTGTGCTTGGGTGATGTTCGGGGCTGTCTTGAGAGTGCGGCTGATGAATTTGACATTGACGCACCTCCTAATGGCTTGGGCATACATGTCAAGTCGAGGGCAGCAGCCTTCTGGAGGAGTCCAATTTGACTCTTTCCTCTTTGCTGCATTGCGGATCTCTCTGTTGGCTGTTCCGGTTCATTGGCTGCCTCATTGTGTTTGCTGTTGGCCTCTTGGGGTGTGTGGAAGAACTCCTGCAGCCTCATTTGCCTGATGAATTCCTCTGTGTCTGCTGTGAGACTGATGGGGTCTATTTTGGTGGTGGGACAAAAATTGAGCCCTTGGCTGAGAACTTTGATTTCATCTGGTTGACTTCCCTGCAGCGGTACTGTTTTCTACTGTGGTACCAGGGGAGGCTTGGTTGCTGCTGATGGTGATGCCGAGTTTCCCAAGTTTACTGTTCTTGGTGTGCGTGTAGATGGCGTAGTTCCTTTGTCTGGTCTGCGTCTTGAGCATAAGTTGAGAGTATGGATTCTTGGTTTCCAGGATGCGATGTTTACTGTAGAGCTGGTGTATGAGGTGGTTGAGGAGTGAGAGAGGTGCAATGGTAAAGTCTCTCAGCCTAATCTGTGTTATAGGTTGATCTGTGTGGATTCATGATCAGTAGATCTTTTGGTATCTCGTCTGCTTTCTTGTATCTTTGTAGAAACTTGATGTCTGTGTTAACATGCACGATCTTCTTGGAGATCCTCTCCACTTGGAGCCGGCAGTTTGCAGTGTCGGTGTTAGTCATGATGTGGAGACGGGGGCATTGGACGGGGGTAAACGCAGTAAGAAGTCTCACAGCACCAGGTTAAAGTCCAACGGGTTTATTTGGCCTATATCTCAGGGATTTGCAGAGTTTGAAGCAGGCAGCTCACCACCACTTTCTCAAGGGTAATTAGGGGTGGATAGTGAATGCTCGCTTAGCCAGCAATACCCCCATCCCTTGAATGAATTTTCAAAAAAATATTTTTTGTGATGGGAGCGTTACTTTCAAGACCAGCAGTGGTTGACTGAAAAATTGTGGTGGACGTTCTCCGGTCAGTGCAGTGGAGTTTCTCTGACAGAGCTCCTTGGCTGGGAAGTCCAAGATTTTGGTCCAGTAACTTTCCACTTCCAAAAAGGAAAATATATTCCTGTTCTCTCATATTCCTTAAATATAAATATGTCAATTTGTAAAATTGTGTCACAGAAATATTGAAGAGTTGTAAGAGAGCTCTGCTGACATCGTTGGAATAACTTTTTTTATCTCTGCTATTGGAAATTACCAAGATATACTTCAAAAAAACACAATGCACTAGTGACATCTAGTGGAACAATATAATCATATCACTACACATTACAGAAAAAACTTGTTTGTTTTTGTATACGGGGCTTTAAACTTGTGTCATAATCACCTTTGCAAAGTAATGATGTATGTAATTAATCAAAGTGGAGAAGAAAAGAGCTCTTAAGACTTAATGATTGTCAGTGTTAGGAACGTGCTTTTTCAATCCCTTCACAGAAATAAAAATGATGTTTTCTTACACTTAGAAACATTTTGAAAATGTTGGCATTATTGTCTCATTGAAGGTGATATCAATTTATGAGCAAGACTGAAGAGCAAGGTGGTTTTTTTTACTCTGTTTGTGAAAGTGTTTTTATTTATCTTGCTACAGTCTTTGCGAACAATAATAATTTAGCAAAACAGTTTTTTGTTAGGTCAATAGACAGAACGAAAAATACCCCCAGTATCGGCTGGCTACATTAGGCAAAGCAAGGTACCTGATTTCCAAGGGATGAGAGTGATTGTCCAACTGTCATTTCTGAAGAAGTCCTCCCATCACATGCAGAGTCCTGGATTTCACACACAAACTCCACCTCATTGGTGCAGGTTCAGCTTGCATTAAGTACATAAGACACAAATGTGCTTTTTGTGGGAGAAACTTACACTATTAGTGCAGTATTAAGGCATATAGATAGCAAACTACTGCTGTGAGTGCACGTACTGAAAATCGCCAAACATGTCATTACTGTTTTTTTCCACAACTTATCGAAGAAAATATCATGTAAAGTTGGCCTCTTTAACTTGTACCCTCATCAGCAAACAAGTACAGCTGAGGAACTGAGTGCATACTTGGAGTTTGGTGAGTGGGGGAGTTTAGTGTTAATTTTGTTCTTAATTTGCAGAGACTGGAAAGCACTGTGTAGCACACTAAGGTTCTATGTTTCTTGTGGCTTAGACAGAGTAAACACACTGCTGTGAGAGCTGAGTAATTAATTGGCTAACTGGTTGCATATGGTTTCTCCAGCCCGAGTTCAGTTGGCTATAAATAGAGTTCTTTAGCGCAGCTTTGGCAAATGAGTACAGGAACCGAGTGCCTACTTGGAATTTGATGAGTGGGGCTGTTTGGTGAAGAGGGGAAAGTAGGTGTTTATTTCCTTTTCCTATCTTTCTCACCTAGTCGGAAGTGATTTGTTTAAAGTTTACTTATTAGTGTCACAAGTAGGCTCACATTAACAGTTCAATGAAGGTACTGTGAAAATCCCCTAGTCATCACACTCCGGCACCTATTTAGGTACGCTGAGGGAGAATTTAGCATGGACAATGCACCTAACGAGCACATGTTTCGGACTGTGGGAGGAAACCAAAGCACCCAAGGAAACCCATGCAGACATGGGGAGAATGTGCAGACTCCGCACAGACAGTGACCCAAGCTGAGAATTGAACCTGGTCCCTGGCACTGTGAGGCAACAGTGCTAACCACTGTACCACTGTGCTGTCCCATTATTACAAGAATAGGAACATAAGAACATAAGAAATAGGAGCAGGAGTAGGCCATCCAGCCCTCCGAGCCTGCCCCGCCATTCAATAAGATCGTGGCTGATCTGTCGTGGCTCAGTTCCACATTCCTGCCCTCTCCCCATAACCCTTAATCCCCTCGCTTATCAAAAACCCATCAACCCGCGTCTTAAAAATATTTAGCGAGGCAGCCTCCACCACTTCAACGGGCAGAGAATTCCAGAGATTCACCACCCTTTGAGTGAAGAAGTTCCTCCTCAACTAGCTGCTTGGTGAGTATCTGGTAAGTGTTTATGGTCTAATCTATCCCTAATGTTTGAAGTAGAATACAAGTTGACAATAGAGATAACAAAATATATTTAAAATCGATATAAATAAATGAATAATATAATTAAGTAATTAAAACACATGAAGGATGGCAAAACAGATGATGCGTCAAGGCTGCAGCATGTGAGAGCTCTTAGATACAATTGTGATTCAGGGCAAATGTGTCTGCAGTAAGTGTTGGTTAGTCCAGGAGCTTCAGTTCAGAGTCATTGAGCTGGAAGCTGAGACACTGGGACCCATCAGGGTCCAGGGAAGTTACCTGGATGCTTTGTTCTGGGGGCAGTCATACCACTTAAAAAGAGTCTTCTGATTTGATCAGGGACAGGAGTGTGTGACTATGAGTTAGGTCGGTTAGGTTAATCGTCCAATGGGTTCTCTCAGCTTGTTTGGACGAGACTGGTGGCCGCAGAGCGGATGAGCAAACTGAACATAGCACCATGGTAAAGAAGCCATTCAATTGGGGATGGCGAAAAGGGATGTGAGAGGGGTTGACACAGTTCTCTGCAGGAAGGACAGGCAGCTGAGTTGCCTGCCTACTGCTCTGAGCTAGAGAGAAATGTGTAATAGGAGGGAGAGGATCCAGTTGTCACGATCTGTGTAGATACCAATAACATAGATGGAACTAGGAAAAAGTTCTGCATAGAGAATATGGGGAGCTGGGCACTAAATTGAGAAGCAGAACCTCAAAGGTTATAACGTCTAAATTATTACCTGAGATGTGTGCAAATTGGGTACATAAAATTAGAGATGAATATGTGGCTCAAAGACTGGTGTGAGAAAAGAGGGTTCTGGTTTGTGGGTCGTTCTGGCACCAGTACTGTGGAAAGTGGAGGCTGTATCGCTGGAATGATGCTGGGACCAGTGTTATTATGGGAGGGTTAGGGAGGTTTTAGACTAAATAATGGGAGCAGGGGATTGAATGCAAAAGATGTGGGGTGGAATCTTCCATTTTCTTTTTCAGTGTTGACATCCATGATGTCCTTTACTCAGCAACACACCATGCAGGAACCAGAATGACATTTACACAAATGCCTGTCAGCCCCCCTCCTATAATGACTGCACTTCAATACTTTTCTGTTCCCTTCTGTGTAGTCCCTTGATCACTGGTGCTATGGTTTGCACTGCACTCCTTCAATGTGCCGTCATTTACAGCAATTTCCAATATTGACTATCTGCCAGAAACTCTCACATACCCTGAAGCCTCCTGCACTTCCTGCCTCTTCCTAATGAACATCATCTATCATCTAACTGCCTGTGAGCTGCCCCCCTGGAATGTATAATCCAGAAACGAGTTTTCTCCCTGAGGCTCCATAGAGACTAGAGCTTCCTTCAAGCTTGGAAATCCTGAGTTTGTGCTGAAAAACCTGGAAACTCTTCCTACACACGATCCCTCAAGGCACACAAACTTCCTCTTTACCATTATCTTTTGGCAACATAATAGCTGGGTGATTCTGCTACCTGGTGTTCCTAATGAGTTGCATGCTCCGAGGGGGAACATCTCAAGGACTGTTCATCCTATATTTCCTTTAAATGAATTGCCTATGAATGGTGCTTCCTGCTGAAAATGAAGGATCACATTATGTCCCAAAGTGATCTTGAGGCTCACAGTATTTAAGGTAAAGTGTTAAAACAAAAGGGGCCAGCTCAGTTGATTAGGCTTCCTCGCAAAACTATGAGTTAATAAAAATTGGACTGTGAATCGTATAAATCAAATCATTTGATGGACTTGATATTTACACCAATGATAAACAGACAATTAAAAATAACCTGGGAAGCAATAGCCATAGTGCACCAGTGGCCCATTATATTTGACCAATTCAATGTAACCAAATCTTTGCAATACTTTTTAGTTTTTGCATTGTTTATAGGTAGGGTGATGCGGAGATGCCGGCATTGGACTGGGGTATGCACAGTAAGAAGTTTCACAACATCAGGTTGAAGTCCAACAGGTTTATTTGGTAGCAAAGCCACAAGCTTTCAGAATGCTGCTCCTTCATCAGGTGAGTGGGAATTCTGTTCACAAACAGGACATATAAAGACACAGACTGAACTTACAAAATAATGGTTGGAACTCGCATTCCAACCATTATTTTGTAAATTGAGTTTGTCTTTATATGCCTTATTTGTGAACAAAACTCCCACTCACCTGATGAAGGAGCAGCATTCTGAAAGCTTGTGGCTTTGCTACCAAATAAACCTGTTGGACTTTAACCTGATGTTGTGAAACTTCTTACTATAAGTAGGGTTGCCAGAATGCCTGGCAAATGATAAAAGCAGCAACTCCTGGTGGATAGCCAAAGTCAAAGAAGTTATTAAAATTTAAATTATTTTAAGCAAATAATTCAGTTTATCACAAATGGTACTGATGTGAGTTGTGTACGCTTACATTGCTCAAAAAAGTTGTTGCCGACTTTTTCTTGCCAAGAAGATTAAAAGCTAAGCTCTCGCTTGTAGTTGTAGAGAGTTAGTTAAAAGTTAAAATAGTCATAGTTCCAGTTGACCATATTGTTGGTGATTTAATCAGAGGATCATTACACCTTAAGCGAGGAGCAAGATTAAGAAAGCGGAGTCTTCATGAATAACCTCAGCCAGTACAGGAATTGAACCCATGCTGTAGGTGTCGCTCTGCATCACAAACCAGCTGTCCAGCCAACTGAGCTAATCAGCCCCTGAAGAGTATATGTGAGTAACAAAATGGTGACTGTCATGCCTCTGGGTACTGGTTTGTTTGGTAGAGGTCTCAGAGGCCTGCTCGACAGCTGACTCTGGCCTATGAAATGAGTGCATTGTAAGTGAGTGGGGGGCAGGCAGAATTGGTGCTTCTACAGGAAATAGGTGCAAGATATGATGCCATGGTCCCGGGGATGAAGCAAGTGCAACAAATCTTCCAGTGTCTGCGCGTGTGCTCAATGGACATCCTTCAGGAGTCCCAAGAAGTGTTTGTGTGTAGGGGGCAAGTAGAAAGACTAGTGTTTGAGATGGGGAAGGTTGGGGGAGAGGGTTATGGGGGTTCAGCAGCAGTGAGAGTCACCACCTGGTTACAGTTCCAGTGGGCACTTGGGCACAGCAGTGTCTGCACAAGACAATTCTAAACAAGGATAGTAACACAAAGTACTTTTGTTCATTTATGTGCATCAAAGAAACCAATAGCCTTCTGCTAGTGTCCACGACTCTACCCTTCCCAGATTGGCTTGCCCTAGCCACTGGTATTCTATGTTATCACTTTCGCTGGTGTCTCCCAGAATATGTCCAGTCGCAATTGGGAACCCTACTCACAAGTTTACAAGATAACTAATGATGAGGAAAGTTTGTTTTTGTTCCATAGAATCATAACAGGTAGCTATCTGACCCATAGTTCTTTCAAATAGTACAGACACAATCTGAATAATCCAACCATCCTATGCTATTCTCATAGCTCTGTAAATCTTTCCACTTAAAGTATTTGACCAATTTCCTTTTCAAAATTATAATTGAATCTACTTTCACAACTCTTTCAGGCATTCCAGATTATAACAACTCTGCATGAATTTCTTCTCCTCATATAGCCTCAGGCACTTTTGCCAATTAACTTATTATGTCCTTTCATTAATGACTTTTATTCCCTCAAAAACAGTTTTATTTAATTTATCAAATCCCTTCATGATTCTGAACATTATCACACCTTTTAAGGAAAACAACCCAGTTTCTCCAATCTTCCCACAAAACTGGATTCCTTCATCCCTAGTACCATTCCAGTACGCCTTTTCCGCAGCTGCTCTAAAGCCAATCTTTCCTAAAATGCCTTTCTAATCTTGACAAAAATATCTCTAGCAGTACTCTTTCTGTTCTTATATCATCACCTCCAGCATCTCCCAACGATCCACCTTTGACACCTTATCATCTTTATTGACATTCTGCCTCTTGCTGAGATTATCCACGATCAGCTTCCAGTGTACACCAACAACAACTAGCTCTAGCTTACCACTACTACTTTTGGTCTTTTCGTTGTCTACGTACTGTTGGACTACCCAACATTTCAGTTCTAGATAAGTCCTTCCTGTACCTTTTTTTAGCTCTTTCATGGGATGCGGCCATCACAGACAAGATCAGCATTTGTTACCCATCCCAAATTGCCCTTGAATTGAATGTCTTGCTAGGCCATTCCAGATGGCAGTTAAGCATCAATGACATTGCTGTGGGTTGGGAATCATATATAGACCAGACTAGGTAGGCAGGATAGAGGATCACAGTAGTGAACCGGGTGAGCTTTTACAACAATTGTTGATGGTTTTCATAGTCACCGTGACTGAGCTTTCAGTTCCAGATTTTTATAGAACGTCGAAAAACTGCAGCACAAACAGGTCCTTCAGCCCACAAGTTGCGCCGATCATATCTCTACCTACTAGGCTTACCTATAACCCTCAATCCTATTAAGTCCCATTTACTCATCCAGAAGTCTCTTAAAAGACCCTATCGAATTTGCCTCTACCACCACTGATGGCAGACAATTCCACTCACCCACCACCCTCTGAATGAAAAAACTTACCCCCGACATCTCCTCTGTACCTACTCCTCAGCACCATAAACCTATGTCCTCTTGTGGCAGCCATTTCAGCCCTGGGAAAAAGCCTCTGAGAATCCACCTGATCAATACCTCTCAACATCTTATACACTCTGTTAGGTCACCTCTCATCCTTCAAGTCTCCAAGGAGAAAAGACTGAGCTCTCTCAACCTATTCTCATAAGGTATGCCACCCAATCCAAGCAATATCCTTGTAAATCTCCTCTGCACCCTTTCAATGGCTTCCACATCCTTCCTGCAATGAGGTGACCAGAACTGAGCACAGTACTCCACGTGGGGTCTGGCCAGGGTTTTATAAAGCTGCAGCATTATCTCCCGGCTCCTAAACTCAATTCCTTGATTGATGAAGGCCAGTACACGAATCCTATCTATGTCACGCTGCAACTTCTGACATCCCTCCAAACTATCCACAACACCTCCAACCTTCGTGTCAACGGCAAACTTACCAACCCATCCCTCCACTTCCTCATCCAGGTCATTTATAAAAAAAAATCACAAACAGCAAGGGTTCCAGAACAGATCCCTGGGGCACTCCACTGGCGACCGACCTCCATGCCGAAAAAGACCCATCTACAACAACTCTCTGCCTTCTGTGGGCAAGCCAGTTCCGGATCCACAAAGCAATGTCCCCTTGGATCCCATGCCTCCTCACTTTCTCAATAAGTCTTGCATGGGGGACCTTATCGAACGCCTTGCTGAAGTCCATATAAACCACATCTACCGCTCTTCCTTCTTCAATGTGTTTAGTCACATGCTCAAAAAACTCAACCAGGCTCGTTAGGCACAAGCTGCTTTTGACAAATTATGAATTAATTTAATTTAAATTCCGCCAGCCTCTGTGGTGGGATTTGAATCTTTATCACCAGAGTATTATTCTGCATCCCTGGATTACTAACCGAGTGACGTTACCTCCCCATAACTATCTCCCCCACTTAAGGTTGGTAAAATCAAAGCCACTTTTCCTCAGCAACAAACTCTTCTCACTAACTACCTCAAGGCGAACCAGACTAATTGTGGCCTCTGTGACCTTTTTGATTCCTCAGCAACAATGCTTGTCTCTACTCCAAGCTCAGCCTACCTATTGCTGGAACCTTAAAGCTTTGTCATGTCTAAACTTGAAACCACAGAATGCAAACAAATTTAGGCTGAATACCAGTTTCGGGCACCCTCTGCCAAACTGAATTATGATGAGCACGTATAGGGACTGCTTCGCTGGGGATTCTTTAGTAGTCTCCATAATTAAAAGAAAATAATGCACATATGTGAAGACAGGAGAAGCAAAGGTTCTCCCTCAGCCCCTTGACGTTACAGCATGATGCATCTACACAGTGAGACCCTACCCGAAGATTCTTCCAGCTGGAATGTTACGTGCGTCAGGTTAGGAACCTGAAAGTGGACCATAAGCAGTCTTTGCGGTGATTACTCCAATGCTGTCTTGGCTGGTGTTCCATACTGCACACATCCCAACCACCCACTTGCCATGTAACTAAATTAAACTTCAAAAATCCCCCATCATTTCACACCCTGACCAATCTTATTTTTCACGACCCAGGATTTTGTTTTGTTTTAAAAATGGTCAGTTGTCAATACCCCTTATCATTGTTCCCATCCCAAACTGACCACAACTTCAAAATGCAGCACAGGCACAGATTAAAACAGAAATCCTGAAGTTTCAGTCTGTCATTCACTACTGTGCTGTGAATTTTCTTCTTTATATTTTAACTTCTACTTGAATGTCAAGTGTTTGCTACACAATCTTTATTTTGCCCACTGTTAGATGTTCAAAAAGTTAATTTATTATTAGTGGATTTTCTTTCCTAGTTTGCTGTCTGTGAGAATTCTTTAATATGATTGGCTGCTTGGGTAGCTCAGTCACATTACTCAGCTCCACATGGGGTTTCCTCTGGGTAATCTGGTTTCCTCCCACAGTCCAAAGATATGGGGGATAGGTTAATTGGCCATGCTAAATTGACCCTGCTGTCAGGGAGATTATCAGGGTAAATATGTGCGTTTATGGAATAGGGCTCGGGTGGGATTGTGGTCAGTGCACATTCGACGCCCAAATGGCTTCCTTCTGCACTGTAGCGATTCTATGATTCTAATTCCTGTGAGGACTCTCCAAGTCACCTGCATGGCGAGATAGGTAACCTGCTTGCAACTAAGCTTGCTCAATCTCTCAGCAGCTCTGACTTCTAGATCAGCAGCACCCTCCATCGTTTAGTCACACACTATAATGGACCCATGTCTTCTGCATCAATTTCCTATGGGTCAGGTTTGAATTAGCCTTCATCTTTCTAAAAACTGATGGACTATCTATTTCCTGCACTTTCAGGAAATTGCACTCATTTATGCATATTGCATACTGCTGCAGGGCATCCTTCCTCCTTTCAAAACCTTCAGCTAAAATGTTACTGTGGACACAAACACACTTCTCTTGCTAAAATTATCAATGAGGAATTTCCTATGCAAGTGCCCATTAGTTGGAAATGGTGAATATGCTGTTGTTTTACCGTGTTACGAGTTGTCACTGTATTTATTTTGTTTTGTGTACTTTGTTTCGTAGAAAACAGCAGGCATTAATCAGGACAATGCATATTTTTAAAAGGGTCATACTAGATTGGTAATCACATCTCATTTCTCACGACAGCTCTTTCTACAAAGTATGAACTTATTCCTGTCAGAGCTCTTATTTGTATCTTATTTGTATAATTAAGCTGAGCTACAATTCGATTGCTGCTAAACTAACAGGAGCAGCACGACAACAATAGTCCGTGCTTAATTTTGCTCCCTTGATGAGCCTGAGGGTCATATCACAGACACATTTGCTGCAAAGCATTTCTACACATTTCCCTGTGCCAGACTAGCTTAAGATGTGAAAGGAAATAAAATTAACAAATCGTTAGCTTATGGTAAAATGGAATGTACTTTGTGAGGCAGTAATATAAAAAAAGAGCCTTGTTTTGAAGCAGATGAAGCCATGCCTGTGGGCAAGATTGTGTGAACCTGTGACCCTTGAAAACAAGATGGAGTTCCTGCTGTGGTTGATGTTCCTGCTGTGAGGGAGGCAGCCCATTGCACTTCAGGGCAGAGGTCAAGATGTAACAAATGACCATGGCCTTTGCAATAAAACGCCTTGACTTTCAAGCCGAAGAATTAGTAGTGCACTGAGAAGAAGAAAACAGATCTTTAAGCACATATTGACAGATAAGGATACCCCCCTAAAATTTGTAAAGCAAAATAAAGAATTTGATCTAAGCCAGGGCATTTTGAGAAGATATGGAATTAGCCACACATTTGGAAATAGGTGGTCTTTAGAGATGTTATTAGGCTGGAAGTTCAGCTCAATATCAAACAGGACAGGTTGTGATGAGTCCGGTTTCACCTCAATGGTGGCAAAACAGGGGGATGCAATCGATGGCGAAGGAATTGAGTTTGTGGGCAGGCCCAAACTTAATGGCTTTGGTCTTCCCGATATATAAGAAAAGTTGGCGAAAAATCCTCCCCATCAAGAACGGAAAACTGGATGAAAAGTGTAACCAAACAGAGGTGGTATAAGGGTGCAGCAACTTCTGTCTTCCAAAATGTTAGTGTGGACAAAATTTCCAGTCATCGGGTACTGGAAATTGTTAAAGCAATATGACATATCGGAGACAGTGGAAGGAGAGAATTATTAGTGAAGTAAAATCGCATGTATGTGTGGCACTAAATGGTTATTTTAAATGATGTCACCAAGGAACAGACTACGAAAGTGAAATGGTGGGAGTTGGGGTGTGCAAGGAGAGATTCATTGGAGATTCCAGTATTAAGTGTCGGAGCATGAAGAGAAGCCAGTAATTCCCTTGAGGGTAGACACACCTGGAAAACAGAGGAGAGGTGGTGAGCTGTTACAATGGCAGCAGACAGTTGGCGAGGGCGTGGGTAAGGAGATAACAATGTTCACTGTCATATGGGATGTCATTTGTGACTTTGTAAGAGCCGTGCCAGTGCTGGAGCAGAAACCCGATTAAAGGGGTTAAAAATCTCCTTGGTTCAGCTTTCCCTTGGAATTTGGTAATGACGTACAGTAGATGCTTTCTTGCAGCACTTAGTAATCAGGTCCAGTTCAGAATAATGTGAATCAAATTGTTGTTGCCATCAGCCACCAGATGGCAGCAGCAGACCAGAGCAGCAGCTGCTATCACTGTCCAGATGAAATGTGCCTTCAGTGAAGACAAATTTAATTAGATTAGAAACTTAATTGCTTTTAAATTAGAGGCAACACAAACAGGACATTAATACATTATGTTGACTTGAAATTCAGACAGAGGAGCCTTTAGGATAAATCTGGCTCATACTTCGGTAAATGTGTACAAAAGGCAGACACAGCATTGTCAGAAAGAGCCCGAGAGCAGTTAATGACAGTGTGACAGAATGAGTGGTAGACCCACTGGAACACATTAACAGAACCCAGTGCGGGCTCCATTGGAACACACAGAGCCCATTGGTAGCCCCACTGGAACACACAGACAGAGCCCAGTGTGGGCCCCATTGGAACATGTAGACAGAACCCAATGGTAGCCATACTGGAACATGTAGACAGAGCCCAAGGAAGAAACATTAAGTGGCCAATTATTACTTGATGCTTAATTCTACCAGCTAAACCATAAAATAACACACAGGAGACAAGCGCAATGGCTGAACTGTCAGCTTGAAATAAGTAAATGGACGTAATCGGCTAAACTCTGCAATGGAAGTAATTTATAGAAATCAAATTACATCCCTTTGATAATTTATACCCATCCAATGTACAATAGATGAAAATCCATGAAAAACTGGTGGCACAGAAGCAAACAAAATACGTAACAGCAGCACAAGCAGTGTGGTGGAAGTGCAGAATGAGGGGATTTGTAGACAGTGAGACAGTTTGAGGTGATAATACTTGCGGGGAAAATGGCTTAGGTCACCCCAACTCAGGTGTTAAGCAAGAGGATGAGTTAGATACTCTGATATAGAAGGAAGGGCAGGGAATATCCTTACCCACCCCCTGCCCCCTCCTCACCTACATAGGCCAGGGACACAGATCTCAAAAGTGGATGCATTGAGCCGTCTCCCACTGCTAGAAACCACACCGTCACCACCTGTTCCACAGGAGATAGTATTGGCTTTGCATTGCCTGGACACACTGCCTGCCTCAGCAGTCCACATTAAATCATGCACAGATTGGGAATCATTGCAGACGAAGGTCAAGAAACCAGGTTGAATCTGCGACAAGGCAGAGCAAATGAAGCTATATTTGCAATGCAAGGGCAAGATAATCTGTGAAGATGGGGTACTATTGAGGAGGGCCCATGTCATTGTATCACCCCTGAGGCAACAGCCCCTACTCCAAGAGGTACATGATGCCCATCCTGGCCAGTGCAGAAAGGAAGTGTTGGCCAGAATCTATGTCTGGTGGCTTGGCATTGACAGAGACATTGAACAAATGGTTCGGCAGTGTGAAAGTTATCAGAGTCAGCAAGTGCTACCTCCACCACTCCACACACGTTCCTGGGGGCAGCTGGGCAATTTGTAGTCATGGCTTTATGTAGATTTTGCTGGGCCTATTTTGGGGCACATATTGCTAATCCTGGTAGATACGCCTTGCAAGTAGTTGTACGTTCAGCTCATGAGATCCACCACGAGCATAGCTACTATTGATAAACTGAGGCAGATCTTTGTGATCCATGGTCTAAGTGAGACGTTGGATCAGACAATTGATTCGTGGTGGATGAATTTCAGACTTTCATCAAGTCCAATGACATGTGTTATGTCAGGTCAGCCCCAAACCATCCTGCCTTGAATAAGTTGGCAGAATGAGTTGTGCAGACATTCAAAATTTCCATGAAGAAGCAGTCTCATAGGATGTTTCATTGTGACTGCCAAGTTTTTTGCTGTCTTACAACACTAGACCTCACACCATCCCAGGGTCACATTTGCAGAGTTGCTAATAGGTCAGCGCCTGGGTATTTGTTTAAATTTGGTTTTCCTGAATTTGTCAGAGAGGGTGGAAGCTAGACAAGCCCTTCAGAAAGAGCACTGTGGCCTTCAGAAAGGGACCAGATCGTTTAATGTGGGCAACCTCACATTGACCTGGAATTCTAATGGTGGACCTGCCTGGGTGCAGGGAGGGTTGTGGAGAAGACAGGGCCAGTGTCATTTATGATGAAGGCACAGGGCCAGAGTTAAGAAGCCTGTTGACCACTTACAAGTGAGAGTCGTGCTAACTACAGGTGATGAGCAAGTGTGCCCCACATCAAGTTTGTACGTACCAGCCCCTGGACAAGACAGTTCCATGTCTATAGTGTGGCCACAGCAGCCTCTGGCTTCAGTGACTGAGGCAGAAGAAGGAGCCGGCCAGGGCTGAGCTCCAGAGCTGGTTAGCACATCCACTCCATCAGTAGATCTTGTGTCATCAGCTGCTGAAGAACCTCTGACAGAGTGCAGTATTCCACAAGGGTTGATGTTATGAACTGTTTTCTGCTGTAGTCCCTGCTGTATTACTGTTGTAGGTCTGCCTACATGTTAACCATTTTTCTTTTTGTTTTGTCATAGGTAGTCCAAGAAATTGGACGTGGTGGGATGTGGCAGTGTGGGAAGAGGGGTGTGGGAGCTTTAAGGGTTGATCCTTTGTAAGCCACATGACCAGGCCAAAGCCAGTGGAGCATCAGCACATGAACCTGGGCCAATTAGAACGAGGGCAAGCATTCCTAGGGCTGGAGGGCTTTAGTTGGAGTCATGGTGTTGCCAGGAGTAAACCTGTATTGTTGTGCTGTTAAACCATTTGTTGTGTACAGATCCTCTTATCCATAAATTCTTTCATCAGTTATTTGCCACATCAAGTCACCTCAAGTTATTACAACTGGTTTAATAATAGTTCAGTAATGTCCTACTGTAACACAGTGAGATAAAGTACACAACAGAGAGAAAGCTTAGCCAGTGTTGCAAATGCTCATCATTATCTAACAGCAGTTGCTGTGTAAACTTGCATGCCAAAACTCAATGTGTTGCCCCCACCATGGTGGAATACCCTGCTGACATTTACTGCTATGTTCACATGGGAAGACTGGCCATTTGGGTGAAATAATAAGGGCTGTAAGTGTTATTCATTCACTGTACATCAGAAAACAATTTGTAAAAGATGTCACTCTTCAGCCTGGCTCTTTTTGTTGTAGGTTGTGAATGATATAATGGTCCATTCCTTTAATAGCTGCTCTCACTCTGTGTTGTAGGGCACATGAAAGTTGCATTACAGTCCCATGGTTGATTTGCAGTAAGGCAGGCTGACTGGAAAACATAGACATCTAAAACCAATCTTCAGATCGCACCTAACAATCTGTATACCTGCGGAGCCACATGTGTAAATGTATCTTACAGCTATGTCGGATAAACATTGTGGAGTAGATTTTAAGAAGTAGTACTCTTGGCACGGGGCATCATATTGATTTAGCAGACACATGGGAACACCATTCTCTGGAAGTTCCAAGCCACTCGCCATCCTGACTTGGAAACATATCATCGTCCTCTCACAGTCACTGGGTGAAAATCCTGGAACTCCTTCCCTCACAGCACTGTGGGTGAGCCTACACCATAGGGACTGCAGCAGTTCAAAATGCAGCTAACCATCATCCTCTTGAGAGCAATTTGGGATGAGCAATGTGTGCTGGCTGAGCCAGAGAAGCCCATAAATAAATAAAATTCTATGACATAATCTGACGTTGAGAATTTGAGTCGCATGATCTCTCAATGAATAAAAATAATGGATGAAACATTTCAGCACGAAGACTCTTCCATTGGAAATTTCAACATACTCCCATTGCATAGAGCTCTGCGACGGGAAGTAGTGAGTCAAAGAATCCACCTCTGCATCCTATAGAAATCCATAATACAACTATACAAGAACCCCAGCTGATCTCACCTAGTTTTGCTTTGTTTCATTCCACACATCCCATTATTTTCTCCTCACTTTGGTCTTCCCTACTGATGACCCTTCTGCTCAGTGCATCCTACCTCTGATATGGAGATGCCAGAGTTGGACTGGGGTAGGCACAGTAAATAATTTCACAACACCAGGTGAAAGTCCAACAGGTTTATTTGGTAGCACAAGTTGTTGGAGCACTGCCCCTTCATCAGGTGAGTGAGAATTGGGTTCACAAACAGATCATATATGGGCACAGACTCAATTACAAGATAATGGTTGAATGCAAGTCTTAACAGGTAATCAAGTTTTTACAGGTGCAGACAATGCAAGTGGAAAGAGGGTTAAGCACAGGTTAAAGAGGTGTGAATTATCTTAAGCCAGGACAGTTAGTAAGATCTTGCAAGCCCAGGCACGCATTTTCAACTTGTGCTCAGGATGCAGACCAGCTGCGAAACACTGCCAAGCAGACAAAATAACAAAACTACTCCATCCACATGCACACCAAGAACAGGAAACTTGAGAAACTCGGCATTACTGGCAGCAACCAAGCCTCTCCCAGTACCACAGTAGAAAACAGTATCATTGCAGAGAAATCCATTGTCAACTTGTCGGACTACAGACTTGAACCAAATAAAATCGAATTTCTCAGCTGAGGGCTCAATTTCTGCCCAATACCAAAATGGACCCCATTAGTCTCACCGTGGACACAGAGGAATTCATCAGGCAAATGAGGCTCCGGGAGTTCTTCCACAAACCCCAAGAGGTCAACAGTGAACCCAATAAGACAGCCAATGAACCAGAACAGCCGATACAGAGATCCACGTTGCAGCAACTGAAGAGGAAAGAGTCGAATTGGACCCCTCTGGAAGGCTGCTGCCCTCGACTCGAAATGTATGCCCAAGCTGTCAGGAAGTGTGCCAATGCCAGATTCATCAGCCGCATTCAAGATGGTTCCCAACATTGCCCAGGCACAATGCAACGCCATCTGTGCTCCCAAGACCAACTGCAACATTGTCATCAAACCAGCAGACAAAAGGAGGGGCCATCATCATACTGAACAGAACGGATTACTGCAAAGAAGTGTACTGACAGCTGAACAATGAGGAACACTACAGACAGTTTCCCACAGATCCAACCAAAGAACACATCCGCCAACCCAACAGACTGGTCAAGACCTTTGATTCGGACTTTCAGAGCACCTTCCACGCTCTCATCCCATGGACTCCCCAGTTGGAGACCTCCACTGCCTCCCGAAGTCTGATGGTGGGATGGAACTTGTTGATATCACCTAGTTATTTCAGTGATTGTTCACCGTGAGTCCAAAGGAAGAAAATGTCATCAATGTATCTAATGTGTAACGTTGGTTGAAGTCCTGTGCAGTGAAAAGGTCTTGTTCGAACCTGTGCATTTAAGATGTTGAAGTGCAAATTTGGTTCCCATGGCTGTTCCGTGTGTCTGATGAAGAACTGGTTGTTGAAGGTGAAGACATTGTGATCCAGGATGAAAGTGATGAGTTGTAGAATTGCATCTGAGGATTGGCAGTTGTCAGCGTTGAGTACTGAGGCAGTTGCAGCAATGCTGTCGTCATGGGGGGTGCTGGTGTAGAGCGCCGAGACATCCATTGTGACCGTTTGGCCATCCCATAGTATCAGGCAATGGGACCGGCTACGTCGAGGGCATCTGAAACCCATTGTACAAGGAACCCCCAGCTTCTGTTGACTTCTTACAGAAACTCAGTGCACATGGAGCAGTTGAACCAGGAACACACCTCGTCACAATGGATATCTCGGCACTCTACACCAGCATCCTCCATGATGACAGCATTGCTGCAACTACCTCAGTACTCAACACTGACAACTGCCAATCCCCAGACGCAATTCTACAACTCATCACTTTCACCCTGGAACACAACATCTTCACCCTCAACAACCAGTTCTTCATCAGACGCACGGAACAGCCATGGAGACCAAATTTGCACCTCAACATTTTAATGCATGGGTTCGAACAAGACCTCTTCACTGCACAGGACTTCAACCAACGTTATACATTAGATACATTGATGACATTTTCTTCCTTTGGACTCATGATGAACAATCACTGAAATAACTAGATGATATGAACAAGTTCCATCCCACCATCAGACTCACCATGGACTATTCTCCAGAATCGGTTGCACTCTTGGACATGCATCTCCATCAAGGACGGCTACTTCAGCACTTCACTGTACTGCAAACCCACAGATGACCTCACAATGCTCCACTTCTCCAGCTTCCACCCTAAACACACTAAAGAAACTATCCCCTACGGACAAGTCCTCCGTATACACAGGATCTGTTCAGATGAGGAGGAACACAACAGACACCTACAGGCACTGAAAGATGTCCTCATAAGAACAGTATGTGGTGGTCAACTTATTGATCAACAGTTCCAACGCGCCACAGCGAAAAACCACACCGACGTCCTCAGAAGACAAACACAGGACACAACCAGCAGAGTACCATTCATTGTCCAGTACTTCCCCAGAGCGGAGAAGCTACGACATCTTCTTTAGAGCCTTCAACATGTCATCAATGAAGACAAACATCTCACCAAGGCCATCCCCACAATCCCACTACTTGTCTTCAAACAACCACACAACCTCAAACAGACCATTGTTCTCCTGAAGGCTGGGTAATTTGCTGCGAACAATGATCATAATACCACAGAAACCTCTGCAAGATGTGCCAGATCATCGACACGGATGCCAACGTCTCACCAGGTAGATGGTACATACTCTTGCAACTTGGTCAATGTTGTCTACCTGATACGCTGCAGGAAAGGATGTCCTGAGGCATGGTACATTGGGGAGACCATGCAGACACTACGACAATGGATGAATGGACACCACTTGACAATCACCAGGGGAACACTTCAGCAATCAAGGGCATTCAACCACTGATCTTCAGGTAAGCATTCTCCAAGGCAGCCTTCAAAACACATGACAACGCAGAGTTGCTGAGCAGAAACCAATAGCCAAGTTCTGCACACATAAGGCCAGCCTCAACCGGGATCTTGAGTTCATGTCACACTATCTGTAATCCCCACCACTTGCCTGGACTTGCAAAATCTCACTAACTGTCCTGAATGGAGACAATTCACACGTCTTTAACATGTGTTTCGCCTTCTCTCCACTTGTATTGTCTGTACCTGTAAAAACTTGATTATCTGTTAAAACTCACATTCCAACCATTATCTTGTAATTGAGTCTGTGTCTATATATGTACCACAATGCAATACATTTTGATTCCAATTCATTGATTGAAAGATAAAGCTGTCCACCAGATCATGAGTTACTAGGTGTGGTGATGCATATGGACACAGCAAAAATAGGCCACAACTGTCTTGAAATAAAATGAAAAGATATCAAAAATGTATCAGTCCAAAAATGTGCATGTTAGGTGGATTGGCCATGTTAAATTGCCCTTAGTGACCAAAGAGGCATAGGTTAGATGAGTTAGCAGAGTTAATGTGTGGAATTACGGGATAGGGTGAGGGAGCGGGCCTGGGTAAAATACTCTGTCAGAGAATTGGTGCAGACCCGATGGGCTGAATGGCCTCTTCTGCACGGTAGGGATTCAATGATTCTATGAAAAATAATCAACTTTTCTCAGCTTTCACATTCTGTTTTCTCAAAAGCTTGTTTCTTGCTCATTATTTTGTGTCCTCCTCCTGCAGTTTTAACCATTTGCTGGGTCTGTCTGACTGGTGATATTTGCTGTATTTCTTTGATACTGTCTGTTATTCTCCCTTGACACATCACACTAGTCCCAATGCTGATTACAGCAAATGGCACAAGTACAGTCCTTAGGCGTTCCAGTAGATCTGGGATTTGTAGATTAATGTTACTGATTAATCACAAAATTCACTGGCAGGTGGAGAGTCTAACAAGCAGGTAATGGTTTACAGTAAATCCTTTTGAGGGATGGGGTGGGAGGGAGGTGGGGTAGTTTTAGTACCCAAGAAAGGATGGATGATTAAATAAGTTAATTTTTACCTTCTGAGTAAAATCTGGTTCCAAAATGCCCATTTCTGAGTTTAATTGAGACGTGTTTGGAACCCTATGAAAAACCTACTTGGTACAGCTCAGACATTCATTAGTGCAGGCAGGCAGGTGGATAGCACAGCATTTAGGAGACATGAATGAGATCTTTCCATACTGAATTCTACTTAGATTTAAATTTAACATCCCTGACGATTGGGAAACTGACCAGTGAAACAGAGGCTGGATTGAGCTGCAGTTTGTGTGGCTAATTTAAGTTGTCTGAATAAAAGCTCATTCATTACAGCTGGCATCTTAATTCCCTCTGGCCAACTTTTGGCAGAGAGCTCTTGTGTTGATACAGCTTCATCAAAAGTTTGGAACCTTTCAATGTGACAGAATGGGAGCCAAGTTGGATATGTTGGACAATGCATCAGAAAATTGACTTCAGGAAGTGTAGTGGAGAATATGTCCCTGTCTACATTAACGGGGCAAAGTGGAAATGGTTGACAGTTTCAAGTTTCTAGATGTCCAAATCACCAACTTGTCCTGGTCTCTCCATGCCAATGCTATAGTTAAGAAAGCCCACCAATGCCTCCACTTGCTCAGAAGACTGAGGAAATTTGGCATGGCAGCTACGACTCTCACCAACTTTTACTGATGCACCATAGAAAAGCATTATTTCTGGTTGTATCACAGCTTTGTATGGCTCCTGCTCTGTCCAAGAAAATACAAAGGGTTGTAGACGAAGCCCACCCTATCACATAAACCAGTCTCCCATCTATTGACTCTGTCTACACTTCCCGCTGCCTTGGAAAAGCAGCCAGCATAATCAAGGATCCCACACACCCTGGACATATTCTCTTCTACCTTTTTCCATTGGGGAAAAAAAATACAAAAGTCTGAGGACACAGCTTCTTCCCTGCTGCCATCAGCCTTTTAAATGGACCTACCTTGCATTAAATTGATCTTTCTCTACGCCCTAGCTGTGACTGTAACACTACATTCTGTGCTTTTCCTTCCCTATGTAGTGATTGCTTTGTCTCTATAGCGTGCAAGAAACAATACTTTTCATTGTATACATGTGACAATAATAAATCAAATCAAAAGAAAACCCATTGTCATGAACCATGGCGGTAGTGACATGGCGCTATGGTGGGATCATCATTTAACTCCAGCAGAGACCGTACAAGAGAAAGTTTTCAGGTCAGGGACCGACATCATAGGAATCATTACCTGCATAGAATTTACAAAGAGAAATTCCATTTTCTTGTTCTCGGAACAGTCATGTTTCAGCAAGTTTACATTGTCATGTTAGATCATAGAATCCATACAGTGCAGAAGAAGGCCATTTGGTTGAGTCTGCACCAACAATTCCAACAGGCCCTAGCCCCGTAACCCCACATATTTACCCCACTAATCCCTCTAACCTACACATCCTTGGATACTAAGGGACAATTTAACATAGCCAATCAAACTAATCCGCACATCTTTGGACTATGGGAAGAAACCGGAGCGCTGGATGAAGCCCATGCAGACAAGAGAAAAATGTACAAACTCCACACAGATAGTGCCCCAAGCCAGGAATTGACCCCAGGTCCCTGGAGCTGTGAAGCAGCAGTGCTAACCACTGTGCCACCCCAGATGGTCACAAACAACTGCAGAAAACCTGTAACCTTCTGCACCAGGTGGTCATGCATTGCCATTTATGTGAAAATCATGAATTTCTCTTGCCTTTGGTTCCTTCCAGAACACTTTATAGATAGGGCAGTGGTTTTGTTTTCTGTCACATGTAAATGTATAAATTAGGCAACGTTTGGATTGTTTGCCAGGACTGGGAGTAATGGAAATTTCCACTGTGATGACCATAATTGGAAGGAATGAAATCTCCTCTTTGGTTGGATTCCAGCAGGCAATCTGAGCGCTTGCTGCAGGAATCAGATGCTTTCATAAACTGAAATGGGTATTTTTCCAAAAAGTGCAATTGGTGTGCAATCACAAGAGGGAGTTTCAGCATGTCTTTGCCAACATTCCTGAGGGCTGTCATGATATACATGGGCAACGGTTGTCCAACATGGTGATGTGCAATTGCCTTTTCTTATACTTCTTACTGCTTTGACATGGTACGTACTGTGTGGCTTCAGCAGTAGGAGTAGCAGGCTGCTCAGATTCTGGTCCTGACTGCTCAGATGCATTTGACCCACACCTTCTGGGAAGAGTCCCTAAGGACCACCTAAAGCTTCTTCAAATGCACCTGTACCAGCGCATCAGAGATCGTGTAGTAGGTTGGCCACTTGCTGTCGGTACTTGTACAGGGTTGGGGGGGAGAGAAGTGAGAAATAGGGGCACAGAGCATTCCCACTCCCTCTCATTGTGCACCCTGTTTGATTTTCTTCTGAAAATTGATCATCTTTGAGGCAGTCAATCCGCTGGCAGTTTTCTGCCAACTGCTAAATTTGAAAATAGTGTAGTCTACTTCTCCCTGTACTGAGATGACAGGATGACTGGACTGGATCTGCAATACCATGGTCATCAGCTTATATTGAATGTGACTCCTGACAAAAAATAAAACATTGCAGCACAAACATAGCAGCTATGCTGTTCCACCTCAACAGTTGGCAGACAGAGGTAGATAGATTATTGCTATATTTTGTTGCAATCTCTCACAGCTACACTTTAATATTTATTAATATTTTTAATGTTTATTTTCACTGTGTCTTTAAATTGCATTTTATAAAGAGCTACACAATGCTTATAATTTGGGATTGAGTTTCTATAAGGACAAAGCACTCTATTTACATATTTTTGCAAATATTCCCAGGCTGGGAAGGTGGTGGTGGTTGGGAGGTTCCATGTCATTGTGGGGCTTTTTAAAATTTTTATTACTTTTACATTGGAGCACACTTTAAAAAGAGTGCTTGCTCTGCCAGGAGCTGAGGTTGCTGGTGTCACCCCACCAGCATGGTGTCCTGGGACCTGCCTCCAGGATTGATTACATTTCAGAATGGTGAAAGATTTGGCAGGAAAAGCTGGTAGTGCAGCTGGTGAGCTACACACACACACTTTTCTTGTCCAACTTAACTTTCTGGGTGAACATTTCTCTTTTTTTAGTGTTGTAATAAGTTTTTATAATCTTTCTTCATTCTGTAATGCATTTTTGAATATATAGAACTACAATGATATATGGCAAGACACCAAATTCTCTATATATTTTGTATGCCTCAAGATCATTGCTGGAGAGATGATGCACTTTAGAAATGTCTCGATCACCACAAGATGGCAGGAGAGGCACATAAACTTCCAAACCAGTCCACAGTATAAATGATCACTGGTAAAATGCAAAACTAAATTTTCAATAATGTACAAATTTTATGATACAACTTGCTTCCTTAAACAGTGTTTTTAATGTAACTTAAAGTGCATTTAGAAGAATATATTGTATAAGACACTTCATAATTCTGTACAAAGTCTCAGTCTAACAATTTTGTGAATACACCTATGGACAGAAGGAAATATATTCAATTATTTTGGTGGTTTACTTTATATGAAGCAACTTATCTTTAAACGCATAGAATTACATAGAAGTTACAGCACAGAAACAGATCATTCAATCCAACAAGCTTAAGCTGGAGTTCTATGCATCCACGTGATCAGGGTTACCATTCATCACAGAATGAACTGAACCAGGAATATAAATACTGTAGCTACAAGAGATCAGATGCTGGGGTTCTGTGAAGAGTATCTCACCTCCTGACCCCCCCAAAGCCTGTCGACCAGCTACAAGAGGCATGTTAGGAATGTGACGGAATACTCTTCACTTGCTTTGATGAATACAGTTCCAATAACATTCAAGAAGCTCAACACCATCCAGGACAAAGCAGCCTACTTGATTGACATCCTATCCACTAACATTCGCTCCCTCCACCACCGACACCCACCTTCCAATTTACACACCATCCTGGAACTGTATCACTATTCTTCCACTGTCAAGGGGTCAATTCTTGGCTTGGTTCAATTCCTGCACATTCTCCCCATCTCTGCATGGATTTCCTCCCACAGTCCAAAAGATATGCTGGTTAGGCGCACTGGCTATGCTAAATTCTCCTCAGTGTACCCGAAGAGGTGTGTCGGAGTGTGGCAACTAGGGGATTTTCACAGTAACTTCATCATAGTGTTAATATAAGCCTACTTGTGATGTTAATAAATAAACTTAAAGCAAAACCCTGGAACTCCCTTTCTAGCAGCAATCTGCATGTACCTACACCGCAGGGACTGCAATGGTTTAGAAAGGCAGCTCACCCCACCCTCCTCAAGGGCAATTAGAGGTGGACAATTAATGCTAGTGACACCTACATTCATGAATGAATAAAGAAGCAATTTAAAAAAGCTTTGTTCCACCTCTTAAATGAAATCTGACCAGTATAACTTTCCATTCTTTCTTCCTCATGCATCTACCTAGTTTCTCCTTAGTGTATCTCCAGTCTTCGCCTCAATTGTTTCATGTGATAGCAAGGGATGGCACAACAGTTAGCACTGCTGCCTCATTGCGCCAGGGACCTGGGTTCAATTCTGGCATTGAGTCACTGTCTATGTGGAATTTGCACATCCTCCCTGTGTCTGCCTGGGTTTCCTCTGGATGCTCCGGTTTCCTCGCCCAATCCAAAGATATGCAGGTTAGGTGATTGGTCACCGTAATTACCCCTTAGTGTCAGAGGGATTAGCAGAGTAAATGTGGGGTGAAGATGATAGGGATGGGTGGGATTATTGTTGGGTGTAAGCTCAATGGACCAAATGGCCTCCTTCTACGAAGTTCTAACTGCACTGGGACTGAAGTTGCTCCTGAATTCCTTCATGGATTGACTCGCTCCCAGCTTTGGATTCCCCTCGATGTGGAAACATTTCTCAATGCACGCAATATAAAAAGATGAATCTAAAAACCAGGATCATACTTTGAAAAATATTAGAGTGGCATTCTAAAAATGTGTATATCCCATAAAGGAAAATGAATTTTTGACAAAAAATTTACATTTTTATTGAGCAAGTGTTCACAAAGAGAAAATAACCCATATCAATGTTTTTACACAATAGATGAAAAAGTTGAGAGGTAAACCAGCTATTACATTTTCCCCAAAGAAAATGTCTAACCACGATGAGAGGAACTCAGAAGGAAATATCACTGTTAAGTGTTAACTCCAAGAGGAGAGACACATTCACCAATGTGTGGAACTTTAGAATCCTTATCATATTATTAATGAATACACATGAATCAAAATATTTCTGCACCATTTTCTTGGGGGTTTTAACCCATTTATTTTAATTTAATTTATTTTAAATGGGTTCAATGCCACTGTAAAAGAACCATGGAAAAATCTAATACAAATGCTCAGGGTACACAGTTCATAATGTTACTGAAATTTATTTCCAGATTCCTATCTACAAGAAAGTCTGACTGGTAAATCTGACTGCAGATCAGTGCATAAGATCATCCTATAACTTCATACCCACAGAGTAAATACTTCCTGCACATTAGGTAACAATTTTCAGACAAGTAAATGTGTATAGCCTGGAGAAATGAAACCATACTGCATGTATTGATTTTATTGGCACAAAGCTTTAGCAATCAAAAGTGATCCAGAGTAATCAGCGAGTTTGTTTTAGTCTATTTAGTGGTTTCTTTACCAGGTTAATCACTGAATTCCTACTGGTGTGGTAAAATGAGTAGCTGCAATTAATGCAAGTACAAAAATGTAGCTGCAATGATAACACCCAAAATAGATTTTGGCCAGGAATTTCTAGGCAAGTTTGACCCATGCATAAATCCCATTATGGCCACTAATTCTCAAGGGAGGGCCCTCATGGGATTTGAGCCAGAGAAATGTCGGAGTGTCATCAAATTCCCACCCTGTGAGAGTGTGAACCTGGTCCCATCGATTTAAATATATTTAAACATACAGAAATGGCTTCACTCCATAGCTTCCAGATTCCCTTTATGCGCTCTCCCCACCACCCTCTGGCATGATGTAATGCCGACAGGAATCACTACCGGTTTCCAAAAATCCAAACCAGTCACGATGCCCACACCGGGGGATTGGAAGTGAGTATAGCCCCATGTGGTGAGGGAAACAGCTGGGCAGTGCCCCAACACTGCTCCGTCACACCTTGCCATTGCCATGTTGGCATTGCCAGGTACCAGGGCGGTGCCTGTAGGGAACCCCAATGGGGGGGAGGGGCTTCCCATTATGTGGCAAGGGGGCAATCGTTGCTGTGGGGGGGGGGGGGGGGGGGGGGAGGGGAGATACCTGCATCGCATAGGAGAGAAGGGGTATCTACATTGTGGGCAGGGTGGAGGGATCTCTGATGCCCCAATACCAGTGATGATGGGGAAAGGTGAACTTTAACTTCAAAGTGAGATCATTGGACACGGATCTCTGTGGAGCCAGCCCTGCCAGTGACTTTAGGCACCACCCCTTAAGAATGACAGTGCAAAATATACACCATCCTGGTTTTTTTTGACAGTGTCAGAAGATCCAAAGAGAAAACCTGTCTCTTTCTCTGGGGAGAAACATGCTGGCTTTCAGTCAGATCCTGACACTTTGCCATTTGTTTGGAAAATTTCATCCTTTAGATCTTGACGACTGATAATGTCAAAGTGCAATAATGGACAAGATAATTCCATCTGCAGTGTTTACTGATTGGCTCATTACAACAATAGTTCTATAAATCAGAAATTTCCGAATAAGCATTGCAAGTGTTTCACTTCCTTTGTCCCCATGTACAGCCATAGACTAGACCTTATGTGGTTACATTAGCGAATGTCTGTTTAATTTAATCAATTGAAATAATACTGCCCAATATTTCAATTTTAATTCATTAAATTTGAATTTATTTAAAAATGGAAAAAATGGACAAAGTAACGAACTCATTGACCAGCTATATATTAAAACCAAAAATGTAATTTTCAGTTTGAGTTTACCTTTAACTAAAGAAATTAATTGATATGAAGTCATTGATATGACTGATATGTTTCAAACCCATTCAAATAGTACTTCTGAGCTATTAGATTATATTTACTCAATTAGCCACCTTCCTCCTCATTTAAATGTGACATGAAAACATTTAGGTGACATTTTACAAGTTTGCAAACTGTCTGAGTAGAGTTCAATCCAAGAAGGTCACGGGCTAGCTATTCCACACCTAAGTCCTGTTTCTGCAATGTTGAAGCTGTCTGCCTGGGCTATTAGTCCTCTCTTCTAGAGGGACAGGAAAAGAGTTGCCACACTTAACCCAGACTGCCTTATGAATATCAAGAAATTGAAATTGCGTGACAGCGTTCTTAATCACATTTTTATTACAACTATTCAATTGTTTTGAATCTAAGATTGAAGGTAGTGTACACATAGCCCATGTTATGTGACAGGTGCAGTTGAATAAGTGATTGAGAAAAGGAAGGAGTATAGATGATGATGTGTGAACTACAAACATATGGCTGAGGAAGATGGTGCAAGAAGCAGTATGCACAATAGATCAGTTATTTGAACAGAAGTAAGCTACCTGTTCACTTTTCACTATAAAAGATGTAATAATCTGGAACTCAAATTGTGCACATCATGATAATATTAAATCATTAGCTCTTTTAAATAGAGGACAATGGAATTTCATATAAATGCATTACCAGTGATTTTGACTCATGGCTCCATTTAGAAAAAAGCTTTTAAAGATAAAGCACAATTTATAAATTCATGGAGGATTTATAAACATATTATTACAACGTTGGACCAGATTTTTGTGTAGCAATCACACAATTCTGTTTAAGATTCATAAAGACAATATCCATCCAGTCAGAGGAAATCATAATCCTTTTTGATAGCATAAGAGAAAATAATATCTTTAGTTCTTGTATTCAATATCTGAGAAAGTCGGGGCTGGGTAAAGTTAGTCTATTCCACACCAAAGTCTTTTTATGGCAATGCTACAGTACTGGAGCGATACAAGAATAGTTGCCATGCTTAAGCTGCACTCCCTCATGAATACAGTGAAAACAAAACTGGTACAGCTATATCATTCAGAATCAGTTCAAGATGCCAGTGTTGAACATAAATTTGGAAACTTCACACACTGGCTAACTTACTAATTTTCTTTTTGTAGTGTGTGGTGATTTGTTTAAGTGTGTGAGCCCTTTAATTTTTTTTTTGCATGGTAACGAGTGGTTACTTAAAGGGTCTGACTTGAGAGGTCACATAGCTTGGAGGGAACATTGACCATTGGGCAGTACTGGAGCTTAACTGACCTTTCTGCATTGGTATATATTTCCAGTGAGGTAGGCGTAGTGAGCTCCTACATAAAAGACGTGGAGATATACAAAAGAGCTAGAAACAATATGGAAGTAATATAGTAACACTTAACGTATAATTTTCCTGTGTAAACTCAGCGTGCAGCAGTTTTGTACAGTGCTCAAATAAACTGGGGCTAAGCTGCACCCTGAGGTTGAAATGTCTTTAAGGGATCAGCCAGCCGCTGGATCTCATCTGGGTGACTCGCTGGGAGCTGATAGGGGTGGGGGGGGTGTCCAACATCACATGGGAAAACTTGAACTATGTTAATTGTATCTGTCAGTGGCTTCCTAAGAGGTTAACAGCAGGAGCATGCAGGGTAGGAAGCAATAAAGGCATAACCAGGCTAGGAAAGGTAAATAAATGGCACATTCACCGACCTACAGCTATGCACAACACCACCACCACCACCCCCTTGTCTTCTCAAATTATTCTATCACATCCTCCTCAGTTCATCTGACAGGAGTACTCACCCCTTTCTCTCCCCCTGCATTTCCTCACATTCCCATCTCCCTGTCCACCACTAGCATGCATGCTCATCCTTATGCAATGTCATAGTTCTCCATTCTGGTTACCCTCATCCACCAGGTGAACATATGCCATTGCGCTCTGCTTGGTCCCTTTACTTTTTCCTTGAAGGAGAAAGAGCATAGAGCACAAGGCAGACAGAGAACTGGAGTAATCCTTCAGTCATCTTGCAATTCACAAGTACAAAAGGAAAAGGCACTGGAGAGCAGTGGAGTTCAGGCATGTGTGACCATCTGAGATGGAAATAGCTCAGCTATCTGGTGACACAATTAAATATATATCAGTCAACCAATGTCATACAGCACTCAGTGTCATGTCAACCTGATGTCAAAAGCGATGTCATGTTCGTATAAGCAGTTGCAATATTCTTGCCTTGCCGAAACTCATTCAACTCTTTTATCTCTCATAGTGCTTTCACACATGTAGCAGGTGTTGAGGAGGCAATAGACTAATGATAATACCACTAAGCTATTAATCCAGAAACTCAATTTATGTTCCAGGGATCCAGGTTCAAATCCCACCACAGCTGATGATGGAATTTGAATTCAATAAAGAAAAAATCTGGAACTAAGAATCTACTGATGACCAAGAAACTACTGTCGATAGTCAGAAAAACCCATCTGATTCACTAATGTCCTTTAAGGAAGGAATTCTGCCATCCTTACCTGGTCTGGCTATACATGACTCCAGAGCCACAGCAATATGGCTGCTCTCCTAGCGCAACTAGGGATGGGCAATAAATGCTGGCCAGCCAGCGACGCCCATGTCCCATGAATGAATTACAAAAAAGGAAAGTCATGAAAAATGATTTTTTAAAAGGGCTCATTTATTCTGAGGGTGCACCATCACAGAACTCATGAAGACAATGCACCAGCTAAGATGCTTGCACTTTGGAAGAGACCAGACAGACAGTTAATTAAGATTCCCTCTGCCAACTCACACTTCACAAGCGAGCAAGAACAGATGGTAGTGATAGAGGCAGCAGTAGGTGTTGGAGTATTGGAGGGCAAGCTCCAAGTCCTCTGCAAGTTCTTGCTCAATTGGATACAGCCATTGTACCCTGGGAGCCATTGACGGGATGATCATTGAGCAGCAACAAAAAAAAGGGGTGATTGATTGACAGGCCTTCCAAACACAAAGGCAGAAAGATTGGAGAAGCCTGGCTCAATCATAAGCGGAGTTAAGTGTCAAGCACTGCGATGATGTGTCTTGGATCAAGTGATCAATACATCATCGTTATGTCACTGGCTTGTTTGGTGACACATCTGGTTGTTGGAATGGCTCTGATTGGAGTACTAACTGTCATTTATTGGACCTCTGAGAGGTATCATTAACCACATTTTTGGTGTCTGCTAGCAGTCACCTGTTAACTCTGTTGCCAGTGTGAAGGTAAAAGATGTTTGGGCTGTTACAGGTCGAAAGCATCATGGCAGCTCTCACGCAATCTTGCGCACACCTGCATAGCAATCTTTCTGTGGTTATACACCTGTCGCCTATTAATGGAATGGAAACCTTGCTCTTGAAGAACATTCCTGAGTAACCTGCGGCTGTCTTGCAGTAAACAGCATCCTGCATCCTTTTTGTATTAGTTCCTGGGATGACAGTGTCGCTGGCTAGGCCAGCATTTATTCCCATCCCTAATTGCCCTTCAGGAGGTGGTGATGAGCTACCCTCTTCAACCACTGCACTCCATGTGATGTTGGTAAATGCCAATGCTGTTAGGAAGAAAGTTCCAGGATTTTTGACTCAGTGAAGGAATGGCAGTATAGTTCCAAGTCGGGATGGTGTGTGTGCTGCAGCAGAATTCACAGATGGTGGTGCTCCCACGAGCCTGCTGCCTTTGTCTTTCTTGGTGATTGAGGGTGCAGTTTGGAAGGTGCTGTTGAAGGAGACTTGGGGAGTTGCAAATTGCAATGCAGAGGGGTGGGGTTTCCTGAGGGTCACATGATCTGTGAGGACTCTAGGGATCAGCCCAGTGGGAAGCTGAGCCACTACTTTGCTGAAGATAAGAGTAGATTGATGGAGCCGTAATAGGCTACATTTGATTTGTCCTGCTTTGTGGACAAACTGGGCAATTTCCCACTTTGCTGAATAGATGCTGATGTTATAGCTGTTAGAGTTTGCAGGGGACACATCCTTTGCGTAACAGAGTGGGGAAACTCCAGTATCGGAATAATCATGCCCACTGTTCCTGGAGTGAGGCCCTTGCCTGCCACAAAATGCATCAGCCTTAACATACTTACCTGCATCTGAGCAACCTATCTGAATTTTGGGACTTCTGACTATTCTGTCTGGGAGGAAATTTTGGTTGAACCTTATGGTTTTGATATAAAGTCAGATTCAGTATTTTTATTTCATGCATCCAAAAATCCAACTTCTTTAAAATCTGGATCCTCTGAAATAATGGAAAAAGTTGGAAGGTGATATTCAATTTCCCACATTGCTGATTGGTAACCTGAGATTATTGGGATAAAATCAGACAGCTACATAACAGGGAGGAGATCCATTTTACCAGGTCACTACCTAGGCAGCAATGTTGCAAATTACTGTAACATCGTAACCATGTTAGGGATTGTGAGTTTTAACAAAAAGAAAACAAAAGAAATAGTTTGCGCACAAAGATTCAAATTAATTCTAGTAGCTTTTTGCTGCATAGAGTACATATGGAAACTAAAAATAAATATCAGCCTGTGAATCACCCTCATGACAGCACCATCAAATCATGTGATCAGCTCTTAAAGCAACTATGCAACCACTTAAATATATAACAGTTACCCCATTAGGTCTGTTAGAAAGCTGTCCCAGTATTACAGAGAAAAAATTCTCTTCAGACAGAATAGTTTCAACAAGGTTGTTAGCCAGAAATTGTTGTATCTAGCATACAAATAGGTGCACTGTTCCACATTTGTACCATGAGAAACATAGAAGCTAGCAGTGCGGAAGGAGATTATTCAGCTCATAATGCTTATACAGTTCTTTGAAAGAACTATTCAATTGTTACCACTTGCTTGCTCTTTGTCCACAACCCTGAATATATTTCCACTTCAAGTCATTATTAAATTCCCTTTTGAAAGTTACTGTTGGGTCTATTTTCACCACCCTTTTGGGCAATGCAATCTAGATCACAATATAAAAAAGTTAAAGTCACATGTGGCTATTTTATCAATTGCCTCAAATTCGTGTTAACTGGTTACTGATAGTTCTCCCAATGGAAACAATTTCTCCTTATTTACTCTATCAAGACACTTCATGATTTCAAATTAAATCTCCCCTTAATCTTGATGGCTATAAGAACAATCATAGCTATTTTAATATGTCCACATAACTATAGTCTCTTGAGCCATTGTACCATTCTAGTCAATATCTTCTGCACCCTGTTTAAGGCAGTGACATCCTTCATAAAATTTGGTGTCCAGAATAGGGAGAATTACAAATCATGTTGTATTTTGTGGTAAATCATTAGTCTGCTCCTCCATCCATAATATGAAAAATAAATCAAGAAACTGGAGTATGTTGACCTTATCTCATGAAAGCATTCATTTAGAACACATTTCAGAAGATAGGGGTCCATGTGAGATTATAGCATGTGATACACATAACAAGGAGCTTTCAGCATTATGACTCTGGGTTATTCTATCGTATGATGAGATTTAGGCAGGAACTCCTGATCATAAATGATCCAGGGTCCATTTACAGGAGAAGCTGACTATGTGGAACCCATAAAAATATCTGGTGCGAGCCAGGAATTTATAATTGGTAAAGAACATTCTCTACCATAGCTCAAAAGAATTCAGAGTCATCATATTCCTCCTCCGAATGTTCTAATTTGTTGCACTGTTCTTTCTTACCTTGTGTTTTTTCTGAGTACAACTGTCAGGGTTGGGTTATTTAAAGTATCTGGTTGCTGTATGTTTATGAGAAGCTCTGGATTGAATGCGACTGAAGACACTCAAGAACTCTTTGAGCACAAGTCTGATGTAGTCTAGTCCAGGTGTAGCCTGTTCTTCCCCTTTTTTTAATCAAATCAGCATGGAGGTGGTCAAATTATATGGATTGCTGTGATTAGAAAAAGCACCATCAATGGCTAGTATATACACCTGCCCTTACCAGATCAAGATTCTACTGCATAACCAAAATTTCAATAAGTGAAGAATCAAATGTTATAACTGGTAAGGCCAAATGTTATAGAAGAAATATAAAGGTTACAAAAATTAAAGGATTCAAATGATTTAATGAAAGACCATAGTTGATATGATCATGTAGGCTGATTAAACCAAGTGGCCTATTTATAAAATCTAACTTTTAGTTATGGGACTGCTTAAGGAAGAGTTCATCCCTCTTTGAAGTAATTTTCAAGCAAGATATTTTCCTCAAACAGCCAGAATTAACTTGCTCTGATGCTTTAGCTTTGGAGTTGTCTTTCCAATTGTGACAAAAATTGACATCTTAACTTTTACAGTGAGAGCTCCTAAGGGTCATCAGTATGTTTCTTTATTAATAATTACCCCTTAGTTAAATGCTCCATTAAAAAAAATCTTGAACAATTCTAAAGGAGATTCACTGTTTTAACTGACTACTTATATCATGCTAGGTATGAAGATGTAGAAGGTGTGCATGATGTGTTCAGGTAAATTGCAGCTAAGGAGATTCAAGGAGAAAGGAAACATGGAAGGAGGTGACAATTGGAAAAATGGAAGCCATTTATTTTAATCCCTAATCGAAGCTCCAATTCCTAACCATCAACTCCAACCCTCTGACTAGCAGCAGTCTGAGATTAAGCCAGTTCACACTGAAAATAAATATTTTGAAGTTTTTCTGAACAGATATTTAAAAGCAAATTGGATCTACTGATGTCACATTTGACCCCAGAATTGAGCTTCCCAACTCAAATTCATGTAATTGTTAACAACACACTGGGCGGGATTTTCTGGACATGCATGCCCCAAGACCAGATGTTCCCGCCCAAGGCCATGGATTTTTGCACGGTCTGCTGAATTTTCTGTCTCACTGGCTACGGATTTCCCTGGCAGGCGGGGCAGGAAAATTCCACCCATTTTTCCACTTCCATAACAGCATACGACTTTGTTCCTGTCTCAGGTCATCTGCTGCTGAAATTCTTGTTCATGTTGTCAGTACTTCTGGAGTTAAACTATTCCAATGCAATTCTGCCTGGTCTCCCACATTCTACCTCAAGTTGAGGTCATCCGAGCTCCACTGCCCATGTTATAACTTGTACCAATTTGTGGGTCAACCCATAGCAGATGAACTGCAGTGTTTCAAGAAGACAGCTCATGACCAGCTTCTCATGGGCAACAAGGGATGGCCAATAAATGCTGGCCAGCCAGTGACGTCCACATCCCAAAACTGAATTTAAAAGGTCCTGTTTTCTTATTGCCCCATGCTCGTTGATCTACAATGGTTCCCAGTCAAGCAATACAGTGATTTTGAAATTCTCGACTTTGTTTTCAAATCCTTCCATGGTCTTGCCTCTCCCTATCTCTGTAATCTCCTCCAATCTCACAACCATCCAAGAAATTTGCTTGCCTGTTTTTCTGACCTCTCTTGCCCCTCTAATTTTAATGATTCCATTGTAGGTGACACCGTCAGTTGCCTCAGCCTCAAGCTCTGGAAACCCTCTATACACCTCTCTATCTATTTCTCTCATCTCTTTTGAGACACTCCTTAAAACCTACCTCTTTACCCAAACTTTTGGGCAACTGATCTAATGAGCAGGATTTTATAATCTTGCTTGTGCTGACACCGTAAAACCCCAACAGAGAATCACAGACCTTCCTACTGTTTCCCACCCCCCCCAACCTCACCCGCTCCAATTCCCATGGTGGATGGGGTGGTAAAATTCCAGCCAATATCTCCTTATGTGGCTCAGTTTCATACTTTGCTTTATAATGCTGCTATGAAGCCCCTTGTGACATTACCTTAAAGGCGCTATATAAATATAAGTTGCAGTTGTGAGGAGTTCCACAGTTTTGACATCCTGGGAAATAACGAGTTAGACTATGAGAGTGTATGATGAGTCTTTCATAGAATCCCTACAGTGCAAAGGGGTCTATTCAGCCCATCAAGCCTGCATCGACAACAATTCCACCCGGACCCTCTCCCCATAATCCCACATATTTACCCTGCTAGTCCCCTTGACACTAAGAGGCAATTTAGCATGATCAATCCACCTAACCTGCACATCTTTGGACTTTGGGAGGAAACCAGAGCACCCAGAGGAAATCCATGGAGATACAGGGAGAGTGTGCAAACTCCACACAGACAGTGATCCGAGGCTGGAATTGAACCCGGATCCCTAGCATTGTGAGGCAGCAGTGCTAACCACTGTGCCACCATGCCACACACATAGTCTTTATTTCAATGCTGACAGGGTAACATAATCTGTATTTTTTGATGGAAAAATCTGTACAGTAAAATTTAACATTATGCAATAGCTTATGAACAAAAAAACGATCCAGTAGAAATGGAACTTGCATAATGTAGGGAACTTAGTGCAAGGGTAAGGTGCAGGATTCTAAACTGTCACTCAAACAACTTCTTGATGCTGCTTTATATAATATTTGTTAATGTATTCTGACTGGACAATTTTCTGGTTATCAACTGCAGAAAAACACTTGACAAATATGCAGCAATTGCTTTATAAAGCAGTGATCCTCAAGCGTGGATGTCATCACATACCAGTTCTCTGGAAGATCCCTGCCGTCATTGTCTATTTCAATACTGTATTTGATGGAAAAAAAAGAGTAAAATTAAATGAGGCTTTCCATGTGAATTTTACATATACTTGAAATTTGTTTTTATGACTAATAATATCATTTAAACATTCAATTTAAAATTACTGTAGTATCAGTGAATCATTCACAGTATTCATTACCGTTGATTTACTATTAATGATAATGCAAAAATAACTTCTCTATACTTACAAATTTATGTCAACTGAGTGCTTATATCAACAGACACAAATATATAACATCTGAACATCCATTCATCTTGTGTGGGTCATTAGAATTTATATTTCTAACTCACCCTCCACACCCCTCTCCCCATGTCCCCAAGTTCCCTCGAGTTCACTGCTTTTGGTTCATGGGAGTTGTTCTCAATATTCCTCTGATGTATAACCAATTTGCTAATGCTGTCTAGCCCCACTGGACTTCTGGGTCAATTTCCGCCAGCTCCTACTTGACTATACCTCCTCAACACTCTCATTCCACTGGGTGACTTTTGGTAGTACTGTTCCCCACTGATAATTAGACTTTCCTTCAGGATACATTGCCTCTCTAACTGTCTGTGAAGTTGGACAATGATGCACAATGCTCTGAACTCACTCCATGCTTTCTACAAGTCAACTTTATTCCAGCACAGGACTTCCTACTCTCTCAAATTGAAATACCCTGTTCTCTGTATATAACCTCTCATAATTTCTGCTATGCCTATGTCACCTGAATTCCTCTATGTTCATTTATTGAATCATAGAGTGGTTACAACACAGAAGGAGGCCATTCAGCCCATCATGCCAAAAACAACTCAGCTAGTCCCATTGTCTATCCTTTCTCCAATACCCTCCAATGTTTTTCTGTGCAAGTGTCGATCTAATTCTTTTTTGAAAGCCCAATTTAAACTGCCTCCATCATACACTCACAGATCTTCACCAGTTGCTGTGTGTAAAACATTTTCCTCATGTTGCTGTAGGTTCTTTTGATAATTACCTTAAATTGGTGTTCTCTGGCTCTTGTGCCTTCTGATGTAGAGATACCGACGTTGGACTGGGGTAAACACAGTAAGATGTCTCACAACACCAGGTTAAAGTCCAACAGGTTTGTTTGGTAGCTTTCCGAGCACTGCTCCTTTGCCTTCTGCCAGTGGAAACAATTTCCTTCTATTTATTCTGTGCAGAGGTCTCATGCTTTTGAAAACTTTTATCAAATCTTTTCTCAACCTTCTCAAAAAAGAACAGACCCAGTTTCTCAAATCAATCCGTACAACCGAAGACCCTCGTCCCTAAATCCATTCTTGTCAATTTTCCTGCACCTTCTCTAAAACCTTCACATCCTTCCTAGGGCATGATGCGCTCAACTGGACACAAGACTACACAGGCTAAACCTGTGTTTATCCATTTCTTTTGTACTCTTATGCCTCAATTTATGAGAGCCAGGATCCCGTATGCCTTTTTAATCACTTTCTCAACTTTCCCTGCCAATGATTTGGGTACATATACCTCAAGGTTGTGGGTTTCATGTACCTCCTTTAAGATTGTATCCTTTATTTTCTATTGTCTCTTTTTGTTCTTCCTACCAAAATGTATCACTCCAATCTTCATTATGTTACATTTCATCTGCCAGGTGTCTGTCCATTCCACTAACCTATTGTCCTCCTCATAGTTCACAATATTTCCACACTTGTGTCATCTGCAAATTTTGAAAGTCCTCCCAAGACGTCTCCACTCTAACCATGAGCCCACATCTCTCTTTTGTTTTCTTTATCTAAATGCGCTCTAAGCTCTGCTTATCCATGGCAACCACCTTGCTTTCTCGACGGTATTCCCACTAAACTGTTGACCACTCAACTTCCTTCTATGGCCCCCACACAAGGTAAAATTGTAAATTGTTCGCTCTGCTCATACATTACCCACCTCCAGTTTTGAAGCCACCCTAATCGCATCTTCCTCAAATACCTTGCTCTCTCTTTGCAAACTACATCCTTCCCACAAATTCTTTTTCCTCACAAGTGCTTGTATCTGCCTATTTCCCCAGAACTCTCCAGCTAAATTCCTCCAGTCAGGTTTTTTGCCTTTATGTCAGCACCAAATTGGCCCTAAGCCAAGTCACACATGACATCCTCTATGACTATGACTATGAGCAGGATTATTAGCCCCTAATGGGGGCAAGCGTGGAGGTGAGCAGGTGTACAAATTCATGTCAGTTTGCCAATTCCACTGGGTCAGTGTATAATTCTAAAACAAGTAACTCAGAAATGAGTGAGGAGCATTTCCTTAAGAGTTACCAGAGTTGTTCCATATGCTGAAAGATGCCCCACAAGTCTAGGTTCCGTATGGCACTCAAAGTGGCAACGAAAGTCACCATGGCCATCAATATATATATACCTCAGGATTGTTTCACATAAGCACCGACAATGTATGCACTGTAAGCCAGTTTAATGCACACAAACTCACCACAGAGGTAACAGGTGTCTTGTTCTGCTTGCCCAACATTTTAATTCTTTGAAAGAACAAACAGCATCAGCACAATAAATTTCTATAGATTTGCTGACTTCCATGCATCCACTGATCTCATGCATGGCATAACTTGGTTCCCATGCCCAGTATAATTTTGTACACGAATAGCAACAGATATTGCTCCATCAATTTGCAGCTCATATGTGAATAAAGTGTACAATTATACAGTTTTTTAAAAAATATATATTTATTTGTGGGACATGGGCATCACTGGCTGGCCAGCATTTATTGTCCATCCCTAGTTTCCCTTGTTTAAAGGGCACTTGAGGGTCAACCACATTGCTGTGGATCTGGAATCACAAGTAAGCCAGACCATGTAAGGATGGCAGATTTCTTCCCTAAAGGACATTAATGAACCAGTGGGTTTTCTGATAATCGACAATGGTTTCATAGTCATTAGTAGATTGTTAATACCAGATATTTTTTACAAATTCAAATTCTACCATGGCGGAATTCGAACCTGGGTTCCCAGAACATTAGCTGATTAATAGTCTAGTGATAATACCACTTGGCCTCCTCAAATGTTAAATGCCCAGAAAAATGCTTTATTTTTAGGGGTAATTCTCAGTGACACTATTACTTGAAATGAAAGGAAGACCAAGACAAGTCACTGCTGCCATGGTTAAATGGCTCTTTTGTACCAAGCACAGACAGATGCAGAACACAGAAATGATGATGATGATGCACCTTATCCAAAAGGAAGGATGATCACTAACCATTTGGTTGGAACCTGAAGTAGAATTCAAAGATGTTTGTCGAGACAAGTCAGGGGGATGTCAAAGAACAACCCTTGCGGAGTTGCAAAAGTAAATGTTACCTGCTGAGTGCCCGCTAGCCATTTCACACTGAACAGCATCAGTTGGCTACAGGCAGGACTTCTGCCCTCCCTCAGGAGGAAGTCCTGCTGTCAGACTGGCTGGCAGCTTTTCTGTCCCTGCAGAGACAGTGCATGTGTGTCTGTGGTCCAGAGATCATTGGACAATGGGGGAAGGGAACCAAAGTCATAAGAGTCTTTCTGAGGGGAGCAATTCTCCCCTTCCTGCCTGAAATCTAAGCCCATTCATCTTCAGGTTCCTTCAGGCCAGGTAAATCTTCTTACCAGTGCTAAAATTGAGCTGGGCAGTAAAAGATCCTAAAAGGACCGCAACTAGGTACAGTATCCTGTCTGAGGCCTTGCCCATCCAAGTGTGAAATTGCTATGAGATCAGGTCAGACAGGAACCCAGAGAAATCCAATTCTTTCAATTTCATGCCCCCCCAAAAACCAATGGTTCAGAGTGTAGAATTCAGGCCGTGATTAATTTTAATTCTTGAATTGACATGGCAAAAGGAAACAGGTTATCTAGTCATTATACATTACAGCATGTGGCGCTTTCTATGTACAGATTAAACATAGAACATAGAACATAGAACATTACAGCGCAGAACAGGCCCTTCGGCCCACGATGTTGCGCCGACCAGTTACAAAAACAATGACCCACTAGCCTATACCAATCCCTTTTCGTCCATAAACCTATCCAGAGATCTCTTAAACGCTCCCAAACTAGACGCATCTACAACTGCAGCAGGCAGGGCATTCCAATCCCTCACCACCCGCTGGGTAAAGAACCTACCCCTGACATCCGTCCTGTAGCTACCCCCCCTTAATTTAAAGTCATGCCCCCTCGTGCTAGCTTTCTCCATCCGAGGAAAAAGGCTATCACTATCCACCCTATCTAAACCCCTAATCATCTTATATGTTTCAATAAGATCCCCTCTTAGCCGCCTTCTTCCCAACGAAAACAACCCTAGATCCCTCAGTCTCTCCTCATAGGACCTCCCCACCATACCAGGCAACATCCTAGTAAACCTCCTCTGCACCCTCTCCAACGCCTCCACATCCTTCTTGTAATGCGGGGACCAGAACTGCACACAGTACTCCAAGTGCGGCCGCACTAGAGTAGTGTACAGTTGCAACATTACACTGCGACTCCTAAATTCAATCCCCCTACCAATAAACGCCAAGACACCGTACGCCTTCTTGACAACCTTATCTACTTGATTCCCAACTTTCAGGGATCTATGTACACACACACCTAGATCCCTCTGTTCATCCACACTATTCAAAGTCCTCCCGTTAGCCCTATACTCGACACATCTGTTGCTCCTACCAAAGTGAATTACCTCACACTTCTCCGCATTAAATTCCATCCGCCACCTCTCGGCCCAGCTCTGCAACCTATCTAAGTCTCCCTGCAGACTATGACACCCTTCCTCACAATCTACCACACCTCCAACTTTGGTGTCATCAGCAAATTTACTAATCCACCCAACTATACCCTCATCCAGATCATTAATAAAAATTACAAACAACAGTGGCCCCAAAACAGATCCCTGAGGCACACCACTCGTAACTGCACTCCATGATGAATATTTACCATCCACCACCACCCTCTGTCTCCTATCTGATAGCCAATTCCTGATCCTCTCCTTGTTTCCTACATTACAACAGTGACCATATTTCAAAATAGCTAATTGGTTGTAAAGAGCTCTGGGGTTTCCTGATGTCTCAAAAGGCAATATTTAAGTGCAAGACTTTCTTTTGCTCCTAATTAAACCTGGGTTGGTGTTCTGATTTGATCGTAATGACAGAATGAGGTATATGCCTGGCCATGAGGTTACAGACTCTGGTAACCCTGCTGATGCCCTGCAGTGCCTCATGGATGCCCAATTTTGAGCTGTCATTTAGTGTTATGAGAAGGTAACACACAATGATACAACGTATCTTCAGTGTGGAAATAGGACATCATTTCTACAAAGTCTGTGTGGTGGACAGAAGAGTCTGTGAAAGGTGGATTTGTAAGGATGAGGCCAAGCAGGTTTTTCCCTTGTGTTAATTCTCTCACCATCTGCTGTTGGTTCAGTCTGGCAGCTATGTCCTTTACAATTCATCCAGCTCAGTCAGAGGTTCCAAGCCTCTCTGGCTGATGAACATTGGCATTTTATCCTTCTACCTAGCCCTTGCCACTCTCAGTGTAACTTCCAAGTGGTGTTCAAAATGGTTCATCAGCCTAGGGATGGTAATCAACTGGAGGTTTCCTTGACCTTGGCTTGATTTGGACTCCATGGGATCCCATGTTGAGAACTCCCAGGGCAACTGCCTCTGAATGTACCACCTCCTCTAGTGAGTGTGTACTGCATATAGGGCAGGACATAGTCAAGGAAGGTAATGGAAGACTCTTGATTGTCATTGATTGTAAAGTATGGTTTTGTGCATTTAACTATGACTTAAATCTTTTAGTCTTACCCACCTCGGGATGGGACGGACAAATGCAAGGTCTATTGCCCTTGGGTAGGTGGAACCAGAAGGACCCAACCTATGTCAGGCTGGTGCTACTCTTTGGGATTGCTCTCCCAACTTTGGCATTCCAGATTCATAAAATTAATTGAATTAAAATTGCCCAAATAGCGAGGTGGAATTAGGATTCATATTTCTAACACATTATTCCAGGCCTCTGAATTACTGTTCCAGTAACAATGCTATCATACCCATTGTGGATGATTTTGAATGTAGAGAAGATAGCCCTTTATAAGCCCATTATTCTTTGCCTGCGTTCTTCTCCATTGTTATGTCCTGCTCACTATTCCCAAGTTTTCCTGTGATTGTTTCTCCTGAGCGTTGAAATATAAACACCTTATGCAATATGATTCAAATGCAGTATTTTTAAATGTTTCCATTTTGTTGCCAGTAGAAGTTGGCAGTTTGACTTTGGCCCTTGCATTTATCTAATGAATGTGGTCTGGAACATGTAGCTTACCACTGCTCTCTGTAATTACTAATGGAAAAAAGCAGCTTCAATGGCTGGCTGTAAGGTTTCGCTGCCAGTGTTCTTGAATTGGGAGTAGAGTGTGGCCTACATGTGCCAAGGACCCAGAAGGCTCCGCAGGCAAGTCAGTCAAGCCCTTAACTGTCTGCTTGCCTGATCCTAATGGTTTTTGGCACATCTAATAAGATTTTATCAGAGGCAATGACAGCTACATCAGGAAGTCACCATGAGAACCAAGTGGCCTATCCTTCTATAATAAATGCATCACCCAGCTGAAGAATACACCCTTAATATGTGCACATATATTTGAGAGTAGAGCAGTGGGTATTTGAGACTCATGGACTTCCTCCAGAATGAACAATCCTACTCAGACAGACAGTACAGCAGGACTAGTAACCAGACTGGATCTGAACATGGACTCTGTCAATTTATTTTCCTCAACTGTAAACTATGAATCATCTGTCTTCTGACTTATTTTCAAGATCATCTGCACTGCGCTGCCTGGCTGATCCTCTATTTCTACTAAAAACGAAGAGATTCCAATTCAGCAGGATCACTATTATTACATTGGCATTCTTAGTGACATTGCCCAAATGTGCACCTGGATGATTGTTCTTCAGTAGGATAATGTTACCTGACATAAACATTATGTACTTGCTATCAGCTAGGGTGAAGTTTACAGCTTTGCCAGCTTTCATTTTTTCTATGCTTTCCTTCAAATGATTTCCAATATAATCCTGTTGAATAAGCCTAGAAATCCATATTACTTGGGTCCATTTCAAGAGCAGGAGCCTTAATGTCAGTTGAAGATCACTTTGCCTTGCAAGTAGAACAATACTAATGCATGAAAGCAGTGAGATTGTTTGGGATCAGCAAACTCTCTGTGGCATTGTGGACATTTTTTAACGAAATTGTACCATCCTTTGAAGTATCTACTATTTAAACTGGCTTTTCGAATTCTGGCTGCGCAGACAAATTGCAAAAACAGCATTATAACTAAATCACTTCACAATTGCATTTTTCTATACATTCTCAATTATACAAACAAGTTAGTAATTCAAGTTACCTTACAGAAGTTGGTTAATTTCCTCATTTGCTTCCATGGGGAAGCATTTCAGGGTGAGAAGAGGCACCAAATATACAAGATGTAATGTAAGAGATTGACTTCCTTTCAAATCCCCTTATGGCAGGCACATATCATAAATGTTCATTTCTGTGTCGTCTAACTCAGTTGGACTTTGAATCAAAGAATTATGGGCTCAAGCCCTTGCCAGGAATTTGATCTTACTGTCCAATAAAACATTACTGACAGAGGGAAAGCAGCAGTGTTGCAGAATCCATTTTTTAAATGAGAAGTGAAACTAAATCTGCTTTACTTTATTGGGCCAGGAATTGTATCATCCTGGCCCAATAGGATATTACAAAGGGGCAACATTCAAAGAGGGGGAGGAATGCTTGCTGTGTTTTAGCTAATATCCCTTCCTGAATCAGCTTTGCTGAAATCAGCTCAACTAATTATGTTACTGTCAGATTTTGTGTGGGAAAATGACTGATATTCATCTCAGCTGTCATTGCAATGAAAAGTGGTAAAATGTAAATGAAGTGATGGGATATCTCTGAGACATGATTAGGTGCTGTATAAATGCATACCTTTTATATTTTGCTCGTCTTCCAGTGTATTGCTTAAAGTCAGCCGTCTTCCTAATATTTCAGGCCTATATGGTTTGCAACAGAGCACTGGCTAATTCAGTGATATCGGCTGAACCAGACATTCCTTGCAGGTCTCCTCTCCCATAAAGGGTAACCCGCCATTTTGCCCACTCCTACTGAAGCCGCAGCACAGACGTCAATAGAAGTGATCAAATTTCCAGGCGGGCCACATTCAATCCAACTCATTGAAGCAAAAGATAAGGTATATTGGTATTTATTTATTTATAGATTTTATTTAGAGCTCTTGATTCCTGGCTTGAATTATTGCACTGACATCTGTATCAAGTGCCTGAGCTGAGCCTCGTCTTGGATAAGGACAAGAGGACCACTTGTCACTACAGATCTTTGTGCTGCAACCACTGACGATACCTCACAATTCTGTAGAAAGCTTTTTCTCTTGACTATTATTCTAAATCTCTTGCCTTCTATATTGCATATATTTCCTCCCCCCCAATTACTGGAAGAGACTACATCTGCTTACATCAGCCTTGATATTCTTTCTTTCCGATTGTATCACAGCTTGGTATGGTTCCTGCTCTTTCCAAGACCACAAAAAACAACAACATATAAATTCTATCTTTACTTCCCACTGCCTTGGAAAAACAGCCAGCAAAATCAAGGACCCCAAACACCCCAGACATATTCTCTTCCACCTTCCTCTGTCAGGAAAAAGATACAAAAGTCTGAGGTCACATAAGAACCAACTCCACAACAGCTTCTTCACTAGTGCCATCAGACTTTTTGAATGGACCTAACTTGTATTAAGTTGATCTTTTTCTACACCCTAGCTTATGACTGTAACACTATATTCTGCACTCTCTCCTTTCCTTCTCTATATACAGTATGCTGTCTGTAATAGGATGCAAAAAAAACTTTTCACTATGTAATACGTCACAATAAATCAAATCATAATTTAAAATACTGTATCTCTATCACATTTGACTGGAATGCATGTTTTGAACATGAAGGGACACAAAGTCAAAATGATCTGGCCCTTACCCATTCTGATTAAGGATGCACTAAGTTTGTTTGATTTCCTGTATTCCTAAGTGCTCATATATAATTGGCTACCTCAGTGGTTACATGCAAGCCACAAAGTACTGTGTAAATAGTAATGGATCCTCCACTGTGTTGGTGGGAACTTCTAAGGCAATCCACATACTTTATTCAGTAACATATACTGTTCAAATAAAGTATCCTCTTCTGTTTTTCAAGGTATTGGATGACATTTTTTCTGTTCCAAGTGGCATCATCAGTTCTTTGCACTATTGACATGGCACATGGTGATGGGATTTGGGTTAGTGTTAGTGGTTACAGTTAGAAACCATTATTGAAAACACCATGATCACTGGTCTCACTCTTTCTCATTTATCTTTCACGCAGACAAATCAAGCTCATGAATTGTTAATTCAAGGAACTTTCTTCTGAGCCCTGATTTCCCCCCTCCTTTTGCATCACTATGTTGATCACAGGAAGATGATGACATCAGACATTCAAAATTTAGCACAAGAACAAACAATTTCAGGTTTATGCTAGTTATACTCACTCGGCCACACTAATGAGCATTGGATTGCGTAGCAATATCTTCATCCAATTTCCTTCACTGGAGCTGGTTTTGCCACCATAACTATTCCCCATATTAATACCGGTCAACTCCCATGGGGGGAGGGGGCAGTTTATGGGAAACAATAAAAAATAATCCCAGAGTTAGTCCACTTATAATTATGAAATTGCTCAAGCAAGCTCTGCAGAATTTGTTCATTTTAACCTTACCAAAAACAGAGATGCGCAGACTCAGTGAAAACCATATGGGTTCCCAAGACCTACTGACCTTCACAAATGAGTGGCTGCCTTTGAAAGCACTGGAGTTTAGAAAAACACAAGGACTAAAGGGACAATTATTTATTCTGCAGAATGCGATTCTCCATTGAAAATATGACATTTTAGCCAGAATATTTTACAAGCAAAGAATTTCTGGAGCCACGTTTAATCAAAATCTGTAGCAGTTTTTCTCCAAAACTTAGATTTCGACAATTTGAAAGAATTGTAGGTTCAACAGATTTGTTGAAACTGTGTCCCCAGATGTTATCCTATAAAGAAAATATGAAACTTTATCTTTGGTAGCTTTAAAAATGTGCCTGATTCTGTGATACCCCTAATGACACCAATCCATATGTAAAAAGTAGTTTCTATAGTATTTGTCGGTTTATTTATCCAAATCCCTGTCATTCTCAACAGCCGGCAACCAGTACATCTGGTATATGTAGAACTTCAACCCTTCCCATCCACGAACAAAAATGTTTTGAAATGTGTCATTTGGTGAACGCTCCCTTGCTGCCAAACGCCAAAAATGCCAGCTAACAAACTGCTAACAGCAATGGAAATACAAAAGCTCCTGATCTAGCTGCTTTAGCAAATGCACGCAGAGCTTTGCCTCCCCCACCATGGTGCATCCCGTGATTGTCTCACCACGCATTCAAAGTGAACATTTATCTATTATTGAAACACGCTGACTTTGCAATTAATCTAATCAGTACCATTTCTGCTGCTGCGGAATAATAGGTGGCTAATCGCAGTTAATGCAGTATAGTCAGCAAATCAAGCAGTTTCCTCATGTTGGGTCTTGCCTGCATACTGTTTAGTAGTCTGTAAACACCGCGGGAATGCGCAAAACGCACCACAAATGATGGCACGCAAGTAACACCAGATGTGAACTTTTTTTTCACAAAACATCCTCTTTTCAACTCACATCACACCTTTAATAACATTATTTGTTAAACACGCGGGTTTGTGCCAAGGTGGCCTAACTGATAATTTTCATTTGACTGTGAAGCATTTTGCCGGTGCTGTCACGATTTGACGCATTCCACAGTTTCTCTACCCCAGTGTGGTTTTGGAAGGATCCTTTTAGTGAGCCTGAACCCCAGCGCGCTCCTTCCTGCTGCTCACTGATAAACCTTGGTGGGACGCAGCTCACTCCCAGTGGATTCCAATCTCACAAGCATACCCCCCACCACCAATTAACACTTCTTAAACATCATTTCTCTAATATGTATTCAAATGTGCCGCGTTCATCGTAACCATGACTACTGATCTTCGGCAAAAAATAATCATAGGACGGTGTGGATAGGTTTCCTTGTTTATCCGATGCTTTCTTTACCCTAAGATCTGCGTCCCCCCCCCTTTAAAAAAAATGAAACGATATTGATTATTTGGAAAGGCGTTCACGTGGTGCACTAGCGTCTTCTGGTAAGGTTATGGTGCGCTGTCTCTGAGCTCCCCTGAGATTTCAGACCTGCTGCTGCTGAAGGAGGATGAGGATGAGGCTGACTGACTGATAATGTGCATGTGTGTGAATGCTGCCTGCAGTCAGTCTCCCGGAGCTCATCCTGATGGCTGGACCGCAGCAGCAGAGTAGGAGAGAGGACAGGACATCACCCTTAAAGTCTGCCTGTTACTACTGAACATCGCGGTAAGAATATATATTTCATATAAAGTGCATGAGATTAAAGTCTTTGGAAATGTGCAGACTCTCAGGCACACGTGAACGAATTACTTTATCCAGGGATGTGTTTTGTTTTTGCACCTTCTACCGTTATTGTAACGGGATCAAATCGACCAGATTTACAATCGATTTCACTCACGATTCTCCAGCCCCAAGTCCAGATGGGAACATTTGATATTGTTACAAATTGACATTAGGAATCGGTGAGCGTTGCTGTTAACCTCCTGACGGAGTCAAAACAAGATTTTATTTTTTTTAATGTACAGACTACATTAGAAAACATCAATATGTCGTGAGCTGCACCTTTCAGCAAAAGCCTGTAAACATTGCAGTGAAATAATGTTGTCCGTAAGACTGTATCTGTCATTTACCCACTCCCTGGAGTAGAGAAAGCATTTGCTTTGCATCCAATTACCCTTCAGGCTGCGGGACTCGGCTCCGCTCTCAAGATACCAAACTGTTTCTTGAATAATCGTCTCGCAGGGATTAGTGCAGCATTTCTGATGTTCACAGTTTGATTTGATCCTCCTCTGCGCCTCTGATCTCCCCGTTCAAAGACGGAAAGGGCAAAAGGAGCTGTCCTTCTGCTGTGACCTGACTTAAGGCGGTAATCGGCTCGCCCCTGATGGTCAGAAGCAAATTTGATCTGAACGTAAAACAAAATAATATCGCAACAGCCCGCGCTCCGTGTCGACTGTTTGCATTTTCAGAGAAAGAAACGGAGTGGAAACGTTAACTCTATTTTTTTCTCTCTCCAGGTGCTATCAGACCCGCTGAGTTTTTCCCCCCAGCATTTCCTGTTTGTGTTACAGATTCCAACATCCGCAGTGTTTTGCTTTCATGTTGTCATTATCTGTCCGTATTTACTCAAAGGCACTGCCGCTGAAATTGTCCTGCTTCCAGTGAAGCGTTACAAGTGTTTTTTTTTCCTCTCTCTCCCTCGGAGTTGACGTGACTGCGTCTGGTGCTGCTGCCGGACTTACTTGCCTTTGGCGGGCTGCAGATTCCCTCTTTGCCACCACCACATCTTGCCCATGTGGACATTCTTAAATCCTTGGGCTGAGGTGATGAGAGAGTTAACTGATCTATAAAGGCCGTTGCAGTGGATCCTGATCTCTCCTCTCGCTGTATTTACCAGCAGGGGGGTCACTGGACTGTGATTAAAGGCCAGAACCTTGGCTCTTGTCTCTTTCCCCTCCCTTTCTGTTTGTATGGCTCAACACCACAGAGGAGGCTGACTTTACCCGGAGCACCAGCCAGTCAGACAGCGGTCGCCTGTAGCTCCTGGTAATGTAGATAGAGTAGCGGCACCCTTTTGTATTTTGAAGTAAATTTTGATCACGTCTAGCTCCATTGCATGTGGGTTTTTTTGTTTCAAATTAGCCTGTTCTACATCTGCTTTATGTTCAATTAAAACTCAAGGTTTGTAAACTGGTGTTTCAATAAGCTCTTTACATTCAGTCTCACCTTGTTTCCCGCAGGATATTGAAGCTCACATCACCTCCACCAGCAGAAGAAAAGACTCATTTTAAAAGTTACTAATTTTCTTCCCAGCGTCATGAAGACGAATAGTGTATGAAGAACATATTGCTATCAGTCAAGTTTAAAAATACTGAGGAAAAAAAATCCCTCCCACTTCATCTAAAGTAAAGGCCAACCATGGATTCCAAAAGCTTGAAGAGTGAGGCAGTGGAGCAGGGTGTTTGGTGCAGGGGACAGCAACTTTCTTCGGCGGGCCGGGCATTCCGAAGGCATAAGCAGCAAATGATGAGGAAGCTGAGGCTCCCGCGGATTGTGGGCTTTTCCCTGGGTCTGTTGGCGCTCTGCGCCTTTTCCCTCCTTTTCAGTGCCTTCGCCTGCACGTCAGCCAACCGAGAGGCCCCCCAGGTTAAACGCAGAACTCTGCTGGGGTTCGAGGAAAAGCAGAAATTTTCCAAGCTTCAGAACTACACCCCCAAATCCGACCTCACTCTAAAGTACGAAGTGCGGGCAGCCACCCTCTCCCTCAACAACGATACGGGTGGAGACTATCCTCGCGATATCTTTTCGCTGGCTCAAAGAAGGAAAGGAGCGGTGGTCCTCCACATCTTAGGCATGATTTATATGTTCATAGCCTTAGCCATAGTGTGCGATGAATTTTTTGTACCCTCATTGGCAGTTATCATTGATAAGCTGCAGATTTCGGATGATGTGGCAGGGGCAACTTTTATGGCGGCTGGTGGGTCAGCGCCAGAACTCTTCACTTCTTTAATAGGAGTTTTTATATCTCATAGCAATGTTGGGATTGGGACCATAGTGGGCTCTGCGGTCTTCAACATCCTATTTGTAATTGGGATGTGTGCTGTATTCTCCAAAGAAATCCTGCACCTCACCTGGTGGCCACTGTTCAGAGATGTGACCTTTTATATTATTGACCTGATTTTGCTTATCCTTTTCTTCCGGAATAATATCATCGTTTGGTGGGAGAGTGCAATTTTGTTGTTAGCCTATGGATGCTATGTGGTCTTCATGAAATTCAACTTTGTGCTAGAACGATGGGTGAAAAAGAAGTTGAACAGGAACAAAGTGGTGGAGGCAACAGCAACAGAAAGTGATGAAAAGGTACAGGCATTTAATTTTTAAATTGATTATAACAGAGTTTAAAGAATTGCCCTCCCTGGTGCCAATGGGCCTTGTGTGAGGACGGCAAGACTGGACTTCCAGAGTTATGAGATTTTGCAATTAACGAAGAGTAATTGGTGAACTGAGAATGAGCCTCTGTGTTGACAAGGATATAAATTGTGTAATAGCCAATGTTATCATTTTTTTAAATATGTGGAGCACAATTTCCACATGTCTGATTAAATCCTTCAGTGTATGGATGATACTTTTGGCCATAGTGTGACATAAATTTTGTATTCAGTTTATACCCTACCACAGAAATCTGTCTAGCCGTAAATTCAATGTTTGGATTTGGGCACATTGGTATCAACAATAGGAGCATGACTAAAGCAAAAGCGTTGTCAAATTATCAGGCCATGAGACTTGCTGTAATTTTGACTAGTTTATTGTTTATACTTGGTAGGTGCTCAAAAATTGAGATGAGCCATGAATAATTAGCTGCAATTCTCAGCAAGTCATTTAAAAACAAATATAACCATCACTGGAATTTTAGCCAAGTGGTCCACTTCTTTAGAATAAATGCACATTTGTGTTTGAGAAGTCAAAGCTACATTTAAAAATTCAGAATAATGGAAATGGGATTATTCTACACTGTACTTATTGATCACTTGAAGGCCACAATGTTGCACTGTATAGGAAATGTCAGAAAAATCACACTGATATGGTTGAGAACGATCCATTTCTAGCATAGGCTCAGGATAAGGATGTTAGAGCAGTATAGGGGAGCTCTAATTTTGATCTGTTGTACGGTATTTGAAGAGGATGATTGTTCCTAATTTAGGCTTGCCAAAATGGTTTAATTTCCAGCACTGAAATAACTTTTGGCATGTAATTCTGCTTTATCAATTGTTAACTTTTTAAAGGAAAGGAAGCTGTAGTTTCTCTTTTTGTCTGTCTTTCTTTTGTTCTTTACAGATGAATCTTTTTGAAGGGGTTGTGCATTTATCAAAATTCATCTGCACATATTAACCCTTTTCTTGCAAAGCTTGCCTGGATTGAGACCTGATCAAGTTAGAACGATATGTACATAGAATGTTGTCACAGAAGCTAACCGTTTGAAATGCACATGAATTTTAATTTTACCATTTTTGGCAAGAATAATGTTCCTGTCCTCTGATCTCTATGCTCTTCCAGGCTTTAACTCTTAAGCTTTTGAGATGCAGGTGATTCTCTGCATTTTTCCATCCCTCTTTGAACAGAAGTACTTGTTCCCTGCTTGCTAGCTTGCCAGGATACTCTGGTTGAGATATGTAACCTGGGAGACAATCCACATATACATTGCTGCAAAACATCAGAACTTTGAAACATCAGTGATGTTTCCACACTCCTCCAATTCACATATTCTTAAATTATGGCTTGCTACAGTGTACACTGTTCTTTCATTAGCAAACTGCAGCCAACAGTTAAGAGCTCAGTTAATAAAGTATTTTAATATGGCCCTTGCCCACCTTTTGAGTTTGACCCTTTGCACTGTTATCAGTAATTTCCACACTGATGTAGTCAGTATTAGCAACTTGGAGGGTGGTACAACGTATAGGTGGCCAGGCTAAAGGCAACAACTTGAGGTTTGAATATTACTGCATGTGCAGTAAGTGTTTTGGAGAAAATTGCATGTTTGAATCTGTGCAGAAACATAATACGACGTGCGCGATCACATTATTGCGTGTTACTTATTACTTTGTTGGTGCTGTATTAGGAATTCAGCTGAGATGGGCTGACTTTGTGACGGTTGAAGTATGAGATTTTGACATTGGTGAGAACTATGCAAGTGGGCAAGGTCAGAGGCAAAGTCTAAATTAGTTGGGGGAATGGATTTGGAAATTAATAGCTCTCCCAAGGGCAAGGCTCTGATGTGTCAGGCACTGTTGGCTGTGTTAATATATTTAGAGGACTTCCTGTTGACTACTTGCACAATTCTGTATGTCAAAACATCTATGATCTAATTTGACTAGATCAGCTTTTTTTGTATTTTTAGAAATCCAAGGACTCAAAGTTGTACAGCATTTGGGAGTTTAACATTGACCAATTTAGATGGAGTTGCTCGCCTAGTTGCTTAGGTTATGCTGAATTACAAAAAAAACTCCAAGGGGAATTGCAGATCTGCCTGACAATTCAGCCACATCATCTGTTCAGAAGAGATTCTGCTGTTGTTGGTTCTACAGTGATTAATACCTTGAAATAAACATAAAATTGGTAGCACAAATCTCAAAGTTACTGGTTACTGAGCAAAATTTAATTCAGTACTGCTATCAATCTACATTTGCATTTTCAACTTCTCTATGTTTTGTTCATAATTGTTTCCGTTTTTCAACATGCTTTTCTATTGTCAGAGGTGTCCATTATTGGCTAAACATCTTTCTTAACAATTAGATTTGTTATATAATGATGGTCCATAGGTCAAATCATTATTAGCACTAAAATTGCAAATACTTGGATCGTCATTTGGGTGTGCCGGGTGATAAACAGTACAAAAACCTTTGTTAACAGTATGTTGCGAAGCAGGAACACATTGAGACCCTCAGTTTACATTCAGCTACAAGAGTGAAGTTATGCTTTACTAATATCACCACTACCTTGAAATTTGATGTTGTGAGGGGCACAGTGGTTAGCACTGCTGCCTCACATCGCCAGGGATTCAGGTTCGATTCCTGGCTTGGATCACTGTCTCTGCGGAGTTTGCACGTTCTCCCCGTGTTTTCTCCAGGTGCTCTGGTTTCTTCCCACAGTCCAAAAATGTGCAGGTTAGGTGCATTGGCCATGCTGAATTGCCCCTTAGTCCAAAAATGTGTAGGTTAGGGGGATTAGTGGGGTAAATGCATGGAAATATAGGATGGGTGGATTGGCGGGGGGGGGCGGACCTGGGTAAAATGCTCTGTTGGAGGGTTGGTGCAGCCTCTGAGCCAAACAGCCTCCTGCACTGTAGGGATTCTATGATCCTACATATCATCGTCTGACGTACTTATTCTGTGTATAATTAAGGACTGCTAACTGTTATTGCTGGTAAAAGCAGCAATGAACAACAGGCTTGCATTACCAAATCAAATGATGCGATGCATAAACAGAAGATTCTGGAAACGCTCAGGAGGGCAGCATCTGTGAAGAGAGAAACCGGTCAACCTATCCAGTCAAGAGTTCTAATGAAAGTTTAATCATTAATTTCCTTCCTCTCTCCACAAATGCTGCCTGACTTGCTGAGTGTTTCCAGAATCTTCTGCTTTTTAATTCAAGATTTCTAGTGCTTGGAATATTTCATTATATATACTTGGAAGCCATTTGAGCATCATTAGCATCCCTACAGTGCAGAAGGAGGCCACTCAGCTCATCAAGCCTGCACTAAGAACAATCCCACCCAGGCTCTATCCCCATGACCCATATTTACCCCGCTTATCCCCCATCCCGCTGACAGTAAGGGGCAGTTTATCATGGCCGATGCACCTAACCTGCACATCTTTGGACTGTGGGAGGAGACTGGAACATCTGGAGGAAACTCTTTCAGACACAGGGAGAATGTGCAAACTGCACACAGACACAGTTTGTTACATGCAGTAAGAAACTCAGCATCAGGAAGAGAATGAGCAGGCCTGAAGCATTATCCTGTCTCTAATATCACAATTCTTGAGCCACTATGCATGGTCAACATTTTTATTTAAATTTTGGATTCCAACCCCTTCTCCATTTTTGGCTTTAAATATCTGATACTAAGACCAAAGACCTATAGTTATCAGTTATTTTGCTGTTGCTTTTATTTGGTGGTGGAGGGAGGAAGCATTCGGAGGAGGAGGATATCAAGTTTTTCAAGCAACTGTCCTTAGTTTCTATAAGGAAAGGTCTTTGCTATCACTTATGACCTTGATTTTTTTTAAGCAGACATTTGCACATATTGGCCAAAAAAAATCAATTTATAACATATCTAAATTATTCAATGTTGCTAGTTAGTGTCTTTGCGCCATTACTTTTGGGCAGAAATAGCTGTTCTTGCTCATTTCGTTTGCACCTCATTAAAGTGTGTGAAATGTAATAGAAGGACTGCTTTGAGGCTTATTTCATTTCAATATTTCACATTTTCAGGAAGAATTCTCCATTAAAACTGAATTGGCTATTCTTTAGATTTTCCCCATTAAAGACTGACCATTCCTTTAAATTTGTGGCTGCCGTCTACCAGATGTAACGAGTGGCCCAGATTTGAAAATATTTCCAGTAAATGAAAACTTTCAACCAACACTGGGCTATTTTTCCATTACACCTATCTTCTGTTTTTATTGATGCTGCAGTGTGAATTTTAACTGACGTTTCTGGTAACCGTTAAAACTATATAATTGAACATTTACTCAGCAACCTCCATACCATCTAACTGGAACAAATTCTACCTTCCAGTGATGCTACCTCATTTTACAGGCTATTGCCTATAGTGGGCAAATCATATTCGACCAAATACCCTTGTTGTAAAGTGGTGGGGACAGGACAGAAGTTTCCAAATCTATTTGCATTTCCATTTATGCAATCTGTCTGGAAGCATCTCCTTTAGAAACCATAGAATCCCTACAATGCAGAAGGAGGCCATTTGACCCATCGACTCCTCCAACTCTGTGAAGAACATTTGTTCCCAGGTCTATCCCCCATTCTATCCCCATAACTCTGTACATTTACCATAACTAATCCACCTAACGTACACATCTTGGGACAGCAAGAGGCAATTTAGAGTGGTCAATCCACCTAACCCGCATATCTTTGGACTGTGGAAGGAAACCAGAGCACCAGGAGGAAACCAAAGCAGACACTGGGAGGACGTGCAAACTCCACACAGTCAGCTAAGGCTGGAATTGAACCTGGGTCCCTGACGCTGTGAGACAGCAGTGCTAATCACTGCCACCCTGTTATAGGCTTTTAAAAGATAGTTTGGCCTGCAGCCTGTGTTCAGTACGAAACTTGTTTGTTTGGCTCCCTCACACTGAGTCACCCTGTGTCCCACCCTAACAAATACCATCTAATTCCTTCCCGGGTTGAACTACTTAAATTGGCTGAGGGAAGTGAAGGATTCAATGTGTACAGGAGAGTTAAATGTGGTTTGGGGCTGAACAACACTAGGCAGGGAGTTTGTGCAGAAACTCATGAACTTGGAGTGCTTTTCCCTCTATTTTTCATGGATCATGAAGTGATCGTGATGCTTTCCTGTTCCTCCTCATCTTCTGCCACTGTTGCTAATGAAAACAGGAAAGAAGGGTAGGAAAAATGAATTAGTGGCCATTACTGCTTTCAGAAGAGGATTGCTAATGTCTGTAGTGTTTGAGATACTAGGCTAAACAGTGTTCAGTCAGTAACTTGTGGGAATATGCTCTGGCATGCTATGAACTGTGTGTTTCTCCATGAGCTCCAAAACCTTTTGTTGAAGAGGCTGTAGTATGCCCAAAACGGCAAAACAAGTTGATCAGAATGTTCTTTTGGGGGTGCGGGGGGGAAAGTCTTGACCCTTGGTTTTATACAATGAAGCATAAAGTAGAAAAACAAGTGAGTTTCGCTGCTGCGTTGTAAATTACTGGCTAGGCTTCAACTGGAGCAACTGGTTCAATACTGGGCACCCCCACTTGGGAAAGATGTCACCTTGGAAAAAGTGCAGAAGAAGTTTGCTAGAATGAGACTAATGTGAAAAAACTGGGGGAGCTGAAATCATTCTCCTTGGATAAATCTCCTCTGATTTAAAAAGTATTCAAATCGAGGGGTTTTGATTGAGTACCTGGTGAGAAACTTTACCAATCATCCTGACAATAAACAAAGGATATTTAAGGTAATTAAAAGAACCAGTGGCAAAATGAGAATTTTGTTTTTGTTGCGAGTTGATGATCTGGAATGCCCAGTCTGAAAAAAGAGACGGGGGGGGGGAGCGGATTCTGTAATTCTTTCCTTCAGAATCTGTGGACACTATGAGAATTGAAATATTTAATACTGTTAGACATTTTAGATTTTTATAAGTTAGTGTATCGATGGATATGGAGATCAATCATTTGAATGACATAAGGATTTCAAATGTGGATTTTGCAATTTGTGGTTAAAATTGCAACATAAATTAGTTCTAGCAATAAACAATTGCAGTTCAGGTAAACTAAATGATAAGTAAACTTTCTTGTCAGGAAATTGCAGGTCGGTGACTGTGAGCATGAGGTCCAATCCCAGTCGTGTATTGCTTTTCCATTGTTATGTTCAACTGTATTCGCTCTCTAAGCCAACAAGGACTTGGAAATACTAAGCCAATAAATTGGTTTTCACTGGCCCTAGAAGGGTATGTCCAATTTCTATGTTCTACCTGGTGATCTAGGCATGCTGTTTGGAAGAAGGCGTAGCCCCAGAGTATTTCATAAATCTGTTCCTGCAAGCAGTACAAATCTACAAAGGAACAATGGCAAAGTTAAAGCTAATGCTGGAACAGCTCTTTACTTTCTCTTGTTGGCTACTCCTAGCTACCTCCATCTGCTGTCCACTGTCTGCAGCTGAGAGGGAAGAAACAAAATGCCCCCAGGGAACAGCAATTGCTGTAATAGTCATTTGGTAGTACTGCTGAAAAAAGTTGAAACTTTTTGTCTTGCACTCATCGCAATACTTTGCAAGAATACCGATGCAAGGGGAAAACCATTTATAGTTTGAGAAGAAAGTGCTGATTGGCAGGTGGACACTGGTAGAAGCGCTGCCATGGGAACTGCAGTAGAAGACTGACAGTTAAGTGCCAAACATTGCTTGAAATTTAAACCAGGCAGCATGACCTCACTTGGTCAAAGCGTTGCCTTGAGCAATGAGTCAGTGAATGTGCCTGTTTCAGCTCAACAACAGCCAATGTGTGCATCTGTTCTTTCTGTCTGCGAAGAACAGGGTCCTGAGTGTTAATGTACGCAGCTTCCAAATGTGCCACACTGAGCCCGACTGACAATCTTAAAATTGATTTTGATTTGATTTATTGTTGTCACATGTATTAGTATATAGTGAAAAGTATTGTTCCTTGTGTGCTACACAAACAAAGCACACCGTACATAGAGAAGGAAAGGATGGAGTACAGAAGGCAATGTTACAGTTCTAGCTAGGGTGCAGAGAAAGATCAACTTCATGCAAGGTAGGTCCATTCTGAAGGCTGATGGCAGCAGGGAAGAAGCTGTTCTTGATTCAGTTGGTATGCATCCTCAGACTTTTCTATCTTTTTCCCGACAGAAGAAGGTGGAAGAGAGAATGTCCAGGGTGATTATGCTGGCTGTTTTCTCAAGGCAGCTGGAAGTGTGGACAGAGTCTGTATGATGGACTGGGCTTCGTTCACAACCCTCCTTAGTTTTTTGTGGTCTTGGATAGAGCAGGAACCATACCACGCTGTGAAGGAACCAGGAAAAAAATGCTTTCCATGGAGCATATGTAAAAGTTGATGAGATCAAAGCAGATATGCCAAATTTCCTTAGTCTCCTGAGAAAGTAGAGGTGTTGGAGGGCTTTCTTAACTACAGTGCAGGTATGGGATAGGTTGTTAGTGATCTGGACACCTAGAAACTTGAAGCTCTCAGCCATTTTCACTTTGTCTTTGATGTAGACAGGGGCACGTCCTCCATTACGCTTCCTGAAGTCGATGAGCATCTCCTTCATTTTGTTGACATTGAGGGACAGATTATTGTCATCGTATCAGTTCACCAGATTTTCCATCTCTTTCCTGTACTCTGTTTCATCGTTGTTTGAGATTTGGCCCACTACAGTAGTGCCATCAGGAAGCTTGAAAATCGAGTTGGAGGGGAATTTAGCCACAGTCACAGGTGTATAAGAGTATAATAACGGGCTGAGGACACCCCCTTGTGGGGCAGCAGTGTGGAGGATGATCATGGAGAAGGTGATGTTGCACTCATCACAATACTTTGTAAGAATACCGATGCAAGGGGAAAACCATTTATAGTGTATGAGAAGAAAGTGCTGATTGGCAAGTGGACACTGGTAGAAGCACTGCCATGGGAACTGCACGAAAAGATGCCTATCTTTACTAATTATGGTCTATGGGTTAGGAACTCTAGGATTCAGTCGTGAAGGGAGGAGCTGAGCCCCAGACCACAGAATTTGGAGATGAGTTTGTAGGAATAATGGTGTTGAAGGCTGAGCTGTGATCAATAAATAGAAGTCTGACACAGGTACCTTTTGTTACCTAAGTTTTCCAGGGTTGAGTATAGAGCCAGGGAAATGGCATCTGCTGTGGACCTGTTGCAGCGATGGGTGAACTGTAATGGATCCAGGCAATCTGAGGCCAGAGTTGATCTGTGCCATGATTAGCGTTTTGGACCACTTCATAATGATGGATGTCAGAGCCGCCAGTCATTAGTCATTAAGACATGCTTGGCTTTTCTTTGATACCGGGATGATGGCCATCTTTTTGAAGCAGCTGAGGACCTTAGGTTGGTGTAAAGAGAGGTTAAAGATGTCTGCGAATACCCCCACCAGCTGGTCCACACAAGATCTGAATATCTGTCTGGTTACCCTATCCAAGTCAGTCAATTTCCATGGGTTGACTTTTGAGAAGGCTGCTCTGATGTCTGCGATGATTGTCAACATCATTCTTAGCAAGGTATAGACCATACCCAACCGGTTGGCTTGCTCAAAATATAGTGTCCAACATTAGGTGTGATTCTACAATTGAACAATATTTGCTAAGTAATCATTAGAACTATGCTGATAGCCGATTTAAGATGGTCAGTCAGGCTCAGGTGAGGTGCATTTGCGTGTACTGATGGCTACATATAAGACCATAAATGGGAACAGGTGTAAGTCATTTAGCCCCTCATGTCCGTGCTGCCGTTCAATACGATCGTGGATGATCCAACGTCCACTTTCCTGCTTTTTCCCTATAATCCTTGATTCCTTTACTGATCAAAAATCTATCTCAGCTTTTAAATGTACACACATTGCACCTGATTCAGCTGAACAAAATAAAGTGTCAGCCATTTGCTGACTCATTCCTCAGGGCAATTCCTTACCAATCAAAGTCAAACTGCCTGGTTTAAATTTTAAACAATTCTTGGCAGTTTACAGTCACTTGATGCATTCCCCATGACATTGATTGACAAGTAGACTCTGGGTGAGGCAATCAGCACTTTCTTTTCATACAATACAAGTCGTTGTCTTCCTTGTTTTGGTATTTTTGCGAAGTATCCTGATGAGTGCAAGATGAAAAGCTTTAACATGTACCTTTTCAGCAATTTCATTTATATAGCAACTTTAACATATCAGGGCCCTAAGGCCTCTCATTGGAGTTTACCAAATGTAATTTGATAGTGAGATAGATAAGGTATTAGCACAGGTAACCATAAACTTGGGCAAAAAGATTATTTTTTATGTGCATTGCTATCAATAAGGCTAGAATTGGAGAGCACCGAGATTTCTTCGAGTTTTAGGGCTGGAACGAGTTGGCTGTGAAGAGGAGCAAGGTCATGGAGTGAGCTGAAAACAAGGGTGAGAATTTTAAAATAGAATGTTGCTGGATTGACAGCTGTTGGGGCTGATGGGTGATTAAATCTTTGTTTTAAAATGAGTTCAAGTTGGTGGAGAGGAGGAGGGCAAAAGATAGGAGGCTTGAGGCTGGCCACGGAGCATTGGAACAGTCAACTTTAGAGGTAACCCTTTTTGTCAGTGTTGCTCCATAACTGCTGGCTAAGCTATGTACAGGAACTGAATATGTTGACTCATCTTGCAATTCTACTGTTTCTGTATCTGCACGTGTTCATTCTGACGTCCCTGCTGTTAACTTTAGCTCTTGCCTTCGATTTCCTGTAGGTAAAAATATCTCCTCCATTTCAGTAAATTCATCCAGCTTTTAACCTTGAAAAATATCTACACATTTCTACTTGTTCAGCAAAAATTGAATGAATCAATCATGACTTCCTTTTTATTGAAATTAGAATTTTTAATAATTTCTGTATTTGTCGCGAAGAATTACTTTTTGCTTTCACTCCAAATTAGGCAGCATTAATGCCAAGTCCACTGTTACATAATGACTTTGATAATTTAACAATCCAGTCTAGTTTTTCAGCTAATCCTGTGGACCTTTACCACATGTCTTATTTTAGCTCTTGTGTCGGATCTATCTCGCTACTTTTTAGAAATCACTACCTTGCATGTCTTTTGCTCGCTACTCTGTAACAAAACACACTGTAAAACTGCTCCCACTCATACATTACAGAGCCATAGAGGTTTATACATGGAAACGGGCCCTTTAGCCCAATTTGTCCATGCCATCCAGATTTTACCACTGAGCTAGTCCCCATTGCCTGCGTTTTGTCCATATCCCTCTATACCCATTGTACCCATGTAACTGTCTAAATGCTTTTTAAAAGACAAAATTGTACCCGCCTCTACTACTACCTCTAGCAACTCATTCCAGACACTCAATCCTCTGTGTGGAAAAAGTTGCCCCTCTGGATCCTTTTATATCTCTCACCTCTCGCCTTAAACCTATACCCTCTTATTTTAGACTCCATTACTGTTGGGAAAATATGTTGACGATCTATCTTATTTATGCCCCTCGTTATTTTAAAGACCTCTGTAAGATCACCCCTAAGCCTTCTAAACTCCAGGGAAAAGAGTCCCCAGTCTATCCAGCCTCTCCTTCTAACTTAAACCATTAAGTCCCGGTTGCAACATTCTTGAGGATTCTGCTCTTTTTTAGTACAATTTCATGGTTTATGACTTGTCCTTTGTACCAATCGTAGCTGCGTGGAATATTTATTATCTTCCCTCCATTAGTTGTAATGTTGTATTCTGGCTTAATCAGGCTGTCACAATTGGGGCAATAATCTCCTCCTTGTGGGGTTCATTTGTATACAGGGTAGGTGGAGTTGGAGCCCAGCTCTTTATAAAGACATAACTTATTCAAGAGGGACTCCTTTTTAATTACATCTTGTCATAGTCTATTTTGAATTCAGAAGCACCCATCCCTCAGGAAGTACTTTCACTTCAAATAATGTGATTATTTCAATCTTAAAAATAACTAGTGTTAACCCACTAGTGCATTGAAAAATAAAGGATAAAACTACAACCTGTGTTGTCTTTTAAGACATCACTGTGTCAATTCATAATATACAATTGGATCTTTTCTGATGCTATTCATGGTTGTTGACTTCAAGTAAAAGTAAATTGGACAGAATATACAGTGGGTAGATGTACCATTACCACCCATTTTGCAGCAATAGGAGAATATGTTCATAGAATCCCTAAAGTGCAGAAGGAGGCCATTTGGCCCATTGAGTCTGCACTGACCGCAATCCCATCCGGGCCCTATCCCCATAACCCATGCATTTACCCTAGCTAGTTCCCCTGACACTAAAGGGCAATTTTGCAGGGCCAATCCACTTAACCCGCATATCCTTGGACTCTTCACGTCCACTTGATTGCCCTTTCCCCATAACCCTTGATTCCCATACAGATCGAAAAATCTACCTCAGCCGTTACAAAATAAACTGTGGATCATGCTTAAAAGCTACAAAGAATGCCAAGATGTGCAGATCACTGACATCATGGACTTATTTTTGATTTGAGACATTGCTATAATGTAATGCCATAATGTGCATTCCCGTATGCCAATTAGCAAAGAAGTATGACAATTAAAATGTATGGAACAGTAAAGTTGCTGCACAATAGTATTTACTTATTTCAGCCATGACCCTTATCTGGTGACGCAGTGAGTAGATGCAAGTAGGACTTTCATCTGTAACATGTCCAGCTCTCCTAGTGCACAAACCCAGAACATAATCTTCCTTTTTAAGCAATCATGTGGTCAGTCACTTGAACACTGAAGGCTGCCCTCCCATGTCATTCGTTCCAATCATGTTGCGTGCTATTTATATGAGACTTTGTTGTTACAGTAAATAATTAAAGTCTCCCATCCAGTTAACAGATGGTATATGTTGTATTTTTTAACTATTTATCAAAAACAGCCAAAAGAGCAATTGAAACACATTGTTCAAGGTTCATAACAATTGCAACATGAGCATTTTACCTATTTCTAACCTTGTGTGTGTTTTTAAAATGGGAAAGACAAGATCTGATCATTGTATTTAATTCTTAGGTTGGGATTAAGTGGGATTTAAAACTATTTACAGTTTCAGAGATATCTTTGGTGATCGACCTTAGCAAATCATTTGAGCTGTGACTTTGGTTACATGATGTTTAGTTTGGAGTTTCAAAATTTGCTGTTAGATAATTTTCATTAGGAATAAATAGAATTACATGATGTTTATTGCTGTTAAGAATTATTATGGTATTATCGTGAACAGCAACATGCATTTCCTGCAGAGCTATTGTCTCAAGGAAAAGGAAGGATCAATCTTGAGCAATATGGTAGAATGACTGCTGGTTAAAAGCATGGATAAAGATGTGTTTTGAAAAGACTTTAGAAAGGGATTGAAAAACTGAGCAGGGAGGGTTAAGGTTGAAAACTGTCTGGTGTTGGAATGAAGGGTGGGTTGGATGCGCAAGAGGCTAGAGTTGGAGGTCTCAAAACTAAGGAGAGGCAAGGCTATGGAGGGGCATGTAAATGAGGATTTTGAATGCAGCATTTGGGGACCAACAGATAAGTGGGCATGTAGAATGCAGGCTGTTTGAAACCTGGAGTGGAACAGTTGTGTTGGGTGGGTTGGAGTAACTAACCAGGGTTTTGGTGGGGAATAGTCCACCCAGTTATCACACGTTTGGCAGAAGGATCCTGAAACAAGTACAGGAAATGGCTTTGCAAACATTAATTGATCCAGTGCAACTTCATTGCAGTGTTAATGTAAGTCTACTTGTGACACCAATAAATTAAATTTAACTGCCCAGTACATCTGAAAACTGGGAACCAATATGACAGTGGCTGTACTGATTTTAGATGTGGCACTTCAAGCCCAGAAATTGATATTCACTATGCTGGTTGTTTGCTGACTGTGGCCTCCATCAAGTTAGAGGATATTGGATAAGACCCACCATAAAAGTTGGGTCTGACGTTTAAGATAGAATCCCTACAGAGCAGGAGGAAGCGGCTATCTGGTCCATCCTGTCTGCACCGACTCCCCAAAAGAACATCACTTGTTCGCTATCCCTGTAACCCTGTGCATTTACCATGGATAATCCACCTAAGCGCTCTCTTCTGTGCAATTCAGCATGGCAATCCATCTAACTGGCACATCTTTGCATCTAGAAACATACAGATACTTGAATTATCTATTATGGGTAACCCATTTAGTTGAAACAGTTTTAAGATAATGGTTATCAAAAAATTCAAGCTAGCGAGAGGTTTTGTGCAGTTGGGGTTGAGATGCATTTTTGAAACAGAATAGAGGGAACTTAACACTGTTGGATACTATATCTGACCTGGAAGTGTTTGATGTTTACTAGAATGAAAAGGGTTCTATTCCCAAACATTACCATAAGTATAAAACTACACAATCAACTTTTAAAACGGTCTATGCTATCCAAAGCATATTTGTATCAATAGCAGCCATCAAAATTTTTTGTTATGAGTATACATAATAATAAATGCTTGCCTCAAACAGCATGTCAGAGAATGTGAGCATTACACAAATTTACTGTCATCTACATTGTCTTAAAGTTTAACCTCCAGCCTTGTGGAAGACTACAAATTAATTTAAATACAAAACACCATAATTGGTAGGCTAGGGGTTAAAGTTCCTAAAGATGAAGCACTGATATACTTTCAAAATGAAATAGATTATGCTTCAGAAGACCTGAAACAAATATCATTCAGCAAAAGAGAACTTAGCAGCAACAACAGCAATCATAGACGACAGTTGCATTTCAAATAACAAACAACTATTAGCAGAAAATGCAGCAAATCCCACAAGGTGCTCGAAAGCAGTAAATATATTCTATTTGTTTTCATGGATGGAAATATGTATTGTCGTCACAACAAGTTCAGCAGAGGTCAACATGCAGAAAATTTGAACAATTTTCAAATACGCGACCAGAAGTGCATTCCTTTGTCTTGTTAGGCCAAACATCAACTGTGACAAAGAATGGCCAAATAACCTTTATTTAAGTATTTGCAGGCCAACGTGCACTGAAGAAGGATAGTGTGAGTTGATACATCAAAAGGCTGCAGAATTGAAAATTATCCACTACTAGAGAATATTATTTGTGACTTTGGTTTGGAGAATTTTGGTGCTGTGAAAGAGGTTAAAATCCAAATAGAAAAATTCAAATGGGGATTTGCAGTGATATGAAGCATTGATCTTTGAGGTAGCACCGTGTTCAAGAATCTTTTTGGGACTGGGATGACAGTATGCAAAAATGAGGGACCTTGACCTCATTTTGACAGAAGGAGAGTGATGTCTGAGGAGAGCATGCCACTTCCAATCTCAGCTAGTATGGAAGTCAGGAAGGGAATTTGAATGGACAGCAGTTTGTTCATTGCATAGGAATACAATGTAATGTGGAAAATCACTCCAAAGACTATACAGATAACATGACCAAATACCAATTAGCCAGAAATCATCATAATTTTAATTTTTCAACAGAACTACACCAGCTCAAATAAACACGGATACAGGAAAACATTTTTCTCCCACACCTTCTGTAGAATAGGAAAAAAAGGCATCTTGATCAGTGGCTTCTCAGATCAAGATTAAAATGGAAAAAATTAAATAACTGCTGTGGGTTTCATTAGCATGACAGTTTTGTGTACAGTGTGATATATTACAATAAATAGTTTAAAATTTAGCTGTTAGCTGTCACGCTTCAGATGTGATCAATTTGCCTTTGTACAGTTTCAAGTGCATTAATAGATATCAAGGAAATGTTCAAACCGAGCTTAATAGAAGCCCACATTACAACTATTCTGATCACTCCCCAATTCCCCATTTTAAAGTCCTTTGGTTTATTTCCCATTTCATATTGTCCAATGTTTTCTCCAACACTGAGGCAACTTGTGTTTTCTGAACTATTTTAGAATGGTGTGTTTAGCATGGAGGTGTACCGAAAGCTTTAGAAGTGAAGTCTGTTACGAGAAAGCTATGCAAATGTGAGATTGGAAAGCACCCATAAACGGGTCTTTCAAACATTTGGAGATTTTCTTGGCATTTATAGCCCAATATTTCTTTGCAGACTGAGACAGTTAAATTGCAGTTTTGCTTTTCAAAAAAAAATGACGTGAAAGCCTCTGCATAATTGTACATCCAGTAATCCTTAAGTATCACAGGCTTTCCTATTTGGGAATTTTAATGTTTGCATGTAATTATTTCTTTAGCTTGTATTTATTTAATATACAAAGTAAAATGCATTCCAAGAGCAGTCTGAAGAATTATTTTAGTTAACGGCATTGTAAATATACCCACAGCAATATTCTAATCATGTTATATCAAAACCATTAATCTGTTTCATTCAAATGTATTTCTAATTTTGTGACAGCTAACCGGAAGAAATCTTCCTGAGAATTTTGGAAATACTGAACATGCAGAACTTCAAATAATTTCCTACCACGTGAATTATTGTTCGCTTTGGAAAATGTCTATCCAGCATGTTTTTTTTATGCATCTGTAGGATTGCTGACGAGGCCACTGTTTATTGCTCATCCCTTGTTACCCTTGAAAAGTTGACGGGGAGAACGACAACAATCCTTGTTGTAGGTGCACCCATAGTGCTGTTGGGCAGGGACTTTGACCCAGCCACAGTAGAGGAGTGACAATATGTTTCCAAGTCAGGATGGTGTGTAACTTGATGGGAACTTGCAGGCGGTAGTGTTTCCATGTGCTTTTGCACTTGTTCTTTTAAGTGGTAGAGTTTGTGGCTTTGGAAGAAGCCCTGCTGAGTTGCTGAAGTTATAGCAGCACCAGCAAGGTTCAACAACTGTAAACTACATACCAGTGGTGGATGGGATTCTGTGGGCTTCTTTACCCTGCATGGTGCCTGGTTTCTTGAGTGTTGTTCAAGTTGCAGTCATCCAGGCAGCAGAAGTAATGGGGAAGGGCAGGGGAGGAGTGTGAAGCAGGTTGAGACAATTGGGAAGTAGACTGAGGGTGAAGGAGGCCAGGATCATTGGGAAGCAGATAGGGAGAAGGATGAAGCAGGACGGGATCATTGGGAAGCAGAACCGGGAGGAGGGTGAAGCAGGATGGGATCACTGGGAAGCAGAGCAGGGGGAGGAGGATACAGCAGGTCAGATTCAGTTATACGACTGAAACTGATGTTCATCTGGGGAGAGCAGCCTGAGTTCAGTCCATGGCACCTCAGCTGTAAAGCGCGTGCATAAAGAAGATTGGTGAAGAAAAAGTGATAGGCGATTCAATAGTTCAGGGGACAGCTAGATATTTCTGTGGCTGCAGATGTGAACCAGGATGGCATATTGCTTCTCTGCCGCCACAAGTCAAGAATGCAACTATTCAGTGACAGAGAACCCTGACAGGAGAAGATAAATACCAGTTGGTTGTGTTCCATGTCTGTACCAACGACATAGGCTGTAAGAGGGATGTGATCCTGCAGTCAGAATCTCAATAGCTAGGTAAGAAATTGGAAAGCAGTATCTCAAAAGCATCCAGATTACACCTGGTACCACGCAGAACTGAGTAACGAAACTGAAGGATACAGCAGATGAATGTATTGTTGGACAGAAAATGTAGGAGATTCTTAGTAACAGTTCTGGGAGGGATGGGACCTATACACACCAGATTGGGTTGCATCCAAGCTGAGTTGGGACCAATTCCCTTATTGGGCAATTTATTGGGGAGACAGGGCTATGGGAACCAGGCGGTTGTACTAGAGGGAAACACAGTGGTGCATACAAGGTGTTCATGAAAGATAGGAAGGAAAGAAGAAGGGATAGCATTTTTGATTAAGGAGGGCATTGCAGTGCCAGAGAGTATTTCCCAGATGGATAAAGGACAAAATCTATTGGATTCAAGCTCAAGAATACGTAAGGTGCAGTTATGTTACTTGGTGTCATCTATCAGCCACCAATGAGTGGGAAAGATGTGGAGGACTATATTTCTAATTTCCTTGTAGAAGTATAAAAATTGGGAAACTTTATTCCAGTCTATGTCTGGATAATTAATATGGCAGAGAGAGGTAAGATTTTCTATAATGTGTTCAGGATAAATCTTTGAAATACTCACAGTCCAATGCACAGTTCCCATGAAAGGAAAAAGGCAAACAATCCAGAGACCCCAGTTCGCCAAGCCGGTAAGATTGCCTCCAGTGATGAAGGTGAAACAGAAAAAGTACACTAATGACTGTTAATATAACAGCACCAGGCAGAGTATGGAAGATTCCAGTGGGAATTGGGAAAGCAACAGGTAACTAACAGAACATGGAAGTCAACAGATTTTCATCAGCATATAAAGTGAAAGGGGAATAAGAGGAGGAGTAGATCAATTTGAGACGTAAAAGGGGATTTTATGCAGGAATACAAAAGGCAGGAATACAAAATGAATACTTTACATCTGTCTTTACCAAGGAAGAACATACTGCTCAAGTCATAATGAAAGAGGAGGTAATTCAGATACTTAAGGAAATGGTATTGGGTAGGTTTCCTGTTTTTTTTTGAGTTGATTAGACACCAGGATCAGATGCACTGCATCCTAGGATACTGAGGAAAGTAACAATGGAAATTGTGAAGGCAGTGGCTGCATTTTTCTGATCTTTCTTAGGTTTGTGGGGTGGGGGTAGATTTCACAGATTCATGCTAATTAGGAAAAGAAGCAATAGTGATGTGAAGAGAGGGTTTTTCACGCAGTTCTGGAATGCACGCCCTGAGACTGTGGTGGAGGCAAGGTCAGTTAAGGTTTTCAAAATGGTATCGGGAGAAGGAAGGGGTGGCACTAACTGAATTGCTTCCTCGGAGGGCTAGTAGAGAGACAGTGGGCTTACTGGCCTCTTTCTGAGCTGTAATCACACTTGTGATCTGTTGTATGTGGAAACATATTCTTCTGATTTTGTATTCAAAATTTTGAGCTATAGAACTGCATAGAAAACTCATGTTTTTTCCACATTCATATCAAAAAAATCAAGTATTTGTGAGGTACTAGAGGTACAAGAAAACTTGGATTCTGCTGTATTTAATACTGAAGCATCACTGATACTGGCTTGCTTAGAAAATGAATAGTCTGTTGATTGAAACCATGCAAAGGTGACATTGGAAAGTCCTTTGTCCTGATCTGAAAAGGAAGTATTGTAGGCTCCATAAATTTAAGAAATAAAATGCTTTCCATAAATCCACAATGTATGTGCACAATTTTCCCCTGTTCAATTGAACTTTAGAGCAAGAATTCTCCTGTCCCACCTGCCATGGGAATTGTAAAGGGGGAAGGATGGGGGGAGATCATGAAAAGGATCATTGACCTTGGGTGGGATTCTCCTGTTTTGCAGTGAGTGCAGGCCAGCGATCCCACCGCAGATGTGCACTTCTGTATTGAGAGAAAGGTAATGATGCAGATCTGATTGCCAGAACTGTCGCAGATGGATTTGTGTCGGAGTGGATCAAAGCAGTAAATGTAGGACCAAAATCAGAATGGGCATTACATCTATTAAAGTTGATCATGGTTTTTTCCATATTGCGACAGTGATTCAGTGTAGCTAAATCTCTAAAATACTGTAAGGTTGTATTTTAATAATAGACAAGCATTCTGAAAACTGCCCCCCTTCCCCCAAGTAATGGGAAATCAATTAACAGCAGATGGTGCTTATCTTGGAGCTACTTATTCTCAGAGAGTCATCCAGATGTCCCTTGATTTACTTACAATTATTATAGATAGTCATTTGGTACAAAACTCACTGAACAAAGAGAAATGCTATCCAAGCTTTTCATCTTGCACTCAAAACAATCAGGACAAATAATGCATTTCCTATGGCAACACTTCTACCAATCAGAATCCACTTCTGAACCAATCGTACTGTTCTCGTGCAGTACAAATTGTTGTTCTCTTTACAATTGGGCTTCTTGTGAATTGTCCTGATGAGTACAAAATGAATACAATTATTATATTAAATGTGACAGCTTTTCCTGAAGACTGGAGTTATTACAGTTCACATATTATTGGTGAGTATTTCTCATGCTAATACTAGCACACTGTTAAGGTTGTTTCTGTGGTCCATAATTTCACCTTTTATGGTTTGCTGAAAATTAAGGAGATGGGGGCACTTGTTGACCATCCTCCTGCTGTAGCTGTACTATTGTTCTCTTTATACCGCAGAAAAGCAAAAGTCAAATACTGTTGCAACTTTTTTTATTCTGAATGCGCCTTCCCCTTTTGAAGCGATTCCTCCAGGTGAGCACATATTAGCTCCTTTGCAGAACTAAGCCAACAGGAAACATGCTTGAATGATTTATCATTACATACCTGTCTAAGGATAACCAACCTTATTTGTTGGAACAAACTGCAGATGCTGCGCTGGTAATGTCCATCTCTTTCACATTTGATATATTGCAATTAAACTTCATCCTTTCATCATCCAGTTCAGAACTTCAATTTGATTCATGCTCTGCTCATCCAAAACAACACAATATTTGTGTTGTGTAATTATCACTGCTGATTAACATTAAGTAGCCTCAGTAGTCAGAAATGAAGTCACATTATTGATATTATCCAAGATTCTGGCTAGTGGATTGTAACTGATTTCACAAGAATGTAGCAGCCAATGAACTGAAACAATCCATTCATAAAACTATTTTGTGGGTCAATTTTATTTATCAAAGCCTTTCTTGGACAATGTATTTGACCCCATATTATGTTATTTGTTATATGGAACCACTTGACCAGGCAACATTGTTCTAATTCAGAGCAAAATCTTGAGAGCAAAAAAAAGTGGAAGAATTATTAATTATCCACTTTTTCCTTAATTAGATTCGTGATTATTTTAATATTTCCTGCCAGCCTTGGTTACTAGTTGTCCTATATCTAGTTTTTAAAATTTATTTCCATGGTTTAGGATGATTAGAGACAAAACTCTTATTTGAAATAATTCATCATCTTCAGTTACTTCCCAGTTGACCTGACTCCCAAGGAAAAAAAAACGCCCCTGATTATTTTTTTCAAGGATAATTTGGCAGTTGCTTTTTCCCAACTAAAATCTATCTTTTTGATATTGAGTAACTGAAATCATTCAGATCAAGGGGAGAGTGTATGGCTGGAAAAAGGGCAACCTTTTCATCTAACTCTAGGTTTCTGCAATATCTTCTTGCCTATTTTTGTAGTTAATCTAGAGATTATTTGCAATTGATACCTTTGCCATTCTAAGTATGTTTGCTCCTGCATACTAATAATATATTTTTTATAGATGATACTGTGCGTACAAAGGGAGAAAATGGGGGAGGGAGCATATATTAGTTGGAATTATTTGATTCTTCAGCAAAGTCTCTGGAATCCTTGCGAAGGAAGATCAGCAAAATCTCCTAATCATACCAACTAAGAATGACCATAGTGGGTTGGGGATCTTTTGCAACACCCTTCTAATCTGGTTACAATCCTGATCTTGGTTAGTGGATTAACAGTTTATCAATCCAAATTGGGAAAGATTATTTTCTGGACAAGTTTTCTCATTATCAAGGGGATTACCCTTAGATAAACTGAACCATGCCCTACCCACCCCAGTTCGCATCGTAACTGTTTAAAAGAAAAGCAATTCTCAGATACTTTACATTCAGCAAAAAAAAGTTCGCATTTACAAATAGCCTCACGAGCACTGGACATCTTGAAGCACCTTGCAGCCAATGGAAGTGCTTGAAGTGTAATCACTGTTGTAATAGAAGAACTTCTAATCTCCAGGCTTTAACCTAAAAAATTTATGAAAATGTTTCTACCTTCCTTGCCATTGAAACTTGGGCAAACATTTGGTGATTTCAGTTACAGCCTGGTTGAACTTGTCAATATCTAACAAACTCCCTTTACCTTCTCTTGTGCTATTGAATGGCTAGCTTTTCACATCAGTTTCTTTATTTCCTTCACATAACCATTCCAATTCCCTCTTCCTTTGTACCTTCATATCAAAAGGGAGCACTTCTGATAATCAATCTTATTACCTGCCTAGTTTGTGGCATAACTTTGTAGAAGGTGTGGTTGAACTGCTTGATGCAACATAAACATAAATTAGCTTTCTGATGCACTTGTGTTCAGGAAAATTGTTTGAGGGGGGGGTCAACCATCATCGGTCATTTGGCTGTAGCATTAATCTCAGTTATTTGTCTTGTGTGCTGTTGCATGATTGCATAGACATCAGTTCATCTGCAGGTATGTGTGTGTGCCCAATCCTCCTTTAAGTACTTAATACTGTTTCCATCATTGCAATATTACGTTTTCTAACAGTGTAAAACATAGCCTTTCAAAATGAAAAATCGGCGATGAAACCTTTTGGACTGCTGGACCCAATTCCGAAATGTTAAGCTTGTTTCCTGTCATTGCCATTTCCCATGACTAATTCATTAGCTTTCCAGATCCCATAGTATTTATTTTTCTGTCTGGGTTTAGGCACCATTTTTACAAGTAAAGATATTCTGAGAAATTTGTCAATATTGGAGGAAGGAAAAACCCTCATCAGGCAGCCCTTCTGCTGGATTGCAAATTAAAACTTAAGTTGTAGTTAATCCACTTGGCGCCTCAAGCCATTCAGTGAAATCAGCACTGATCTGATCTTAGCCTCAATTGCACTTATCCTATATATCCCTCATAACCCTTGACTGTATTATAGTTCATGAATTTAACACTACTTTTGATATATTCAATGACTGAGTTTGCACAGCTGTTAGGTAGGGAATTAACAGCTTTGAGAAGAAATTTTTCTTGCCTTAAATAGGACATGCTTATTTGTAACTGTACCCCCTAGCCTGGTTCCTCCCACCCCACAAGGGGGAACCTTCAGCATCCACCCTGTCAAGACCCCCTCAATCTTTTAGGCTTCAACTAAATCACCTCTTATTCTTCTGAAATTCAAGGAGAAGGGGCTCAACCTTACTGTATGCAGTAAATGTGATCTTTCCCAATGTCCTGTAAAGTTGTAGCAAGATTTCACTACTTTTATACTGCATTCCTGTTGTAGTAAACATAAATATTTCATTCACTTTCATTATTTGCCATACCTTGAGAGGCACCCAAGAACCTCCATCCTCAACATTTTGTCGTGTCTCCCCACTGAAATAATATTCTACTTTTCTGTTCTGTACACCAAAGTAGACAACCTCACATGTTCTCACCTTATACTGAATCTTTTTGCCCACAGGCTTAACATATACGTATCCCTTTTGCAGATTTTTGCCCTCAGGCTTAACCTATCTATATCCCTTTTGCAGATTCTTTGGATCCTTCTCAACTTGCAACACAAAGACAGATGGAAAAAGCAATTACGTTATTCTCTTATAATGAGAATAATCTAAAATTAGTTTTGTTAAAGGTCATTTATCACTTCAGTGCTATAGTGGGAGTGCTGGACTGTCAGAGGCACATCTTTGTGATGAGACACTAAACTGCGATCCTGTCTGCCTTTTGCTGGATGGAAAAGGTTTTGTGGATCAATGTGAAGCAGAGCAAGGAGTTTGTCTCATGTCTTAGTGCAGCACTGCAAACAATTTCTGACTATTGTTTTCTTTTTGTTTTGGGGAATTGGTGTGCAAATTGGCTGCCATTCCAACAGTGACTACACTATCAAAGCATTTTTGGACATCTTGAATTTGTGAACAGTGCTATAAAATGCAAGTTTTTGAAATGGCATACTGAAATTATACCTTGTTGTTCAGTGTTCCTTCATTCTATTAAGAATATTAAGTCATTTATTTCCATTGTCTGTGGTATCAGTCTTTCAAGATTTGGCACAAAACGTGATTAATTTTTAGCTGCAGGAATGAGTTGAGATGGCCTTAACTTAAAAGGAGGTTTTCTACCTTGAGATTGAATGGTCGTTCTGTTACTTTCTCCTAGCTAATGGACAGCAGATAAGTGAACTGTTTAAATAAGACTGCTTAAATATGAGGCGTACAATGAGGGGTTGAGGAGAGGCTAGCAGGAACAGGATGAGTGAGCCAGAGACTTTGCAGATCTCACAATTAGTGTACAGCAGCAGGTAGAAGAAATCAAATGGATGAAATCAAAAAGAAGGTAACTTGGTATTTTAAATTTAATGCACCAATTTAATCAATTTGCAAAAACTGTATAGATTTGAGGGAATTTGTTGGTTCCATGGATAAGCATATTATCCTTTCACCTCAGACTTGGATCCAAGCCAGAATCATGGGACTGTAGTTATGTTATAAAACTGAAGGTTGCCACTGCAATTCTACTTCAACCAATGCTATAGCATAAAAATGATCTAATACATAAAAATTAGAAACAGGGGTCTGCCATTTGGCCCTTCGAAATTTCTCCACCATCCAACAAACAATGACTGAAATCCTACCTCACTTCTAACTTTCCACACAATCCCCATAATCCCTCTTAATTTTCTTTGTATCAGAAGATCTACCAATATCTATGTCTCCATAACTTTCTTGGGTAGAGAATTCCAAACATTGCAACTTTTGAGAGAAGGCATTTTTCTCCATGTCTCTCAATGGTTGAGATCATGAAACTGTTTTAGATTCCCTACCTTGGACAAACATATTTTCTCACTATTTATTTTGTCAGTCTGTTGTGAGCACAAAATCCATTGCACAAACAGCACAATTTGAGGTTTGAAATTGCTTTGTCTTAAGCTAAACGATTATTATTGCGATACTGAAGGCTGCTGTTCAGGAGATGCCTAGCTCTCAGAACAGATTATTTTCATTTGCAGATGTCATTACTTAATGAGAACAATTGATTTTCCTTTTACATATTCAAATTCAAGAGTAAAAATAGGAAATGCTCCCCCTAAAATTTGGAGGGGGGGGTTGAATTTTTTCTTCACCTTATGTCAACAAAAATCTGTAGAAATCCCCCAAAAAGGCGCAAATGCAAATTTTCCTTCGGTTTTTGGGAAAATCCCCAGCTCTCTTTTTTTTCCCCATCCCCTGCCATTATCTTCTTTCTGTCAAGAGAATTAAACTTGGATTGCTGTAAAAATTAGTTTGGCTCCGCAAAGTCATTGCTTTAAAACAATGATCAGTAAGTGCAGAAGTATTGGAAATGTTGCTTTAGCAGACCACTTATTTCTACACAAGGGCCAATTCAGCACCTGTAATTTTATTACTCCACTGAAAATAATTTGCACTTAACAGCACCTTTTTGATATGGTAAACATCGCAAAACGTAAGAAAGTCATGAAAGAAAAAAATCAACAGCAGACAAGCAGCTTTGTCAGAGCAAGTTTTAAAGAGCAGTTGAAATGAGACAAGAAGAGGTTATGAAGGGAATTTGAGAGCTTGGGATCTTGGCAGCTGAAGATACTTGAAGAAATTTGAGTGTGTATGAAAGACCAGAAGTGGAAGAGTGTTGAGAGCTTGGATGGCTCTAGAAATAGAGGACTTAGAGATGGGGACAGCTGAAACTATAAAGGGATTTGAAAATGATAGAATTTTAAAAAGGTGTTGCCAGTCTGGGAGACTGTGTAGGCCAATGAGCACAGGTGATTTAGTGAGAGTTGGGATATTGGTAGCATGGGTTTATGATTGAGGATGCAAGAAGGGGGTCAGTCATTAGGAGCATTGGGATAGTCTAGAGGTTACAAAAGCATGGATGCGTGGTTCTGGAGCAGATGAGCTGAGGTAGGAGTGGAAACTAGTGATGATATGGGGATGACAGTGGGCAGCGTAGGTGATAGAGAGGATGTAAGGTTCAGTTCTGGCAAATATGAAACCAAGGATGCCAACGGTCTGGTTCTGCTGAACTGAGGGCTGAATTCCATTTGCTTGTAGAGAAAATAATTTCACTTCAGGGCAGACCATGGTTAGGAATCAGAAGTAGAAGAGAGTCACAGATAAATCCATTAGAGAATTTAGAAGAAAACTCTTCATTGAGAAACTGATTTAGAATGTGGAAATAGTAGTTCAATAAATATCAGATTCGTTTAACGTGGAAGTGACATAATCACATGTCTTAGGCCCAACCATCTTCAGTTGCTTCATCAAAACCTTTCTTCTATCGTGAAGTCAGAAGTGAGGATGTGCAGTCATCAGTGAACAATGGGTAAAAGCAAATTACTGCGGATGCTGGAATCTGAAACCAGAAAAGAAAATGCTGGAAAATCTCAGCAGATCTGGCAGCATCTGTAAGGAGAGAAAAGAACTGACATTTCAAGTCTAGATGACCCTTTTTCAAAGCTATGACAAAAGGTCTTCTGGATTCGAAACCTCAGCTCTTTTTTTCTCTCCTTACAGGTAATGCTAGACTATCAGTGAACAATGTTCAGTATTGTTCGCAACTCCTCAAATACTGAAGCAGTACGTGTCCAATTGAAGCAGGACCTGAACAGTATCCAAGATTGGATTGACAAGTAGAATTTGAGCCGGGCAATGACTACCTCCAACAAGAGAGGATTTAACCATTACCCTTTGACATTCAATGACATTACCATCGCTGAATCTCTGATTATTAGCATCCTGCGAATTACCATTGGCCAGAAACTGTATTGGTGTAGCCATAAAAAAACTGTGGCTACCAGAGCAAGTCAAAAGCTAGGAATCCTGCAGTGAGTAACTAACCTCCTAACCACCACCACCGCCGCCCCCCCCCCCCCACCCCCCCAAAAGTATGTCCATCATCTACAAGGCACAAATCAGGAACGTACTAGAATACAGTCCACTTGCCTGGATGAGTGCAGCTCAAACAACATTGAAGACAAAGTAGCCTGATTGATTACCAGCCCTTCCACAAACATTTAATGCCTTAACCTCCAATGAATAGTGGCAGCCATGTGTAACAACTACAAGTTGCACTGCAGGAACTCACCAAGGAATTAGGCGGCACTATGGTCACTGTCACCTTCTCAAGGGCAACTAGGGATGAGCAATAAATGCTGGCCCGACCAGTGATGCGCACATCCCATAAATGCATCAAAAATGAGGGCAAATCAAATGCAAGGTTATATTACCGTTGGATGAAGATGAATGGGAGGAAACTTATATGGAGCACGAATGCTAGAATGGACCAGTTGAGGTAACTGGGATGATTTGAATTTCAACCAGTTTCTTTGTTAAAAGTCATGTTGTGATAATAGTTTTTGACGAAGCATGGAATTTTTCATTCGATACTTGTGTATACTGCTCAGATTCTCTCTACTTATTCAAAATGGGTATGGACTCACGATTGATAAAACATGAGACTTCAGGCCTTTTGAGATTGTCCATTTCATTTAAACATGTACCAATTCATAACAGTTTAGTGTTGCAGTTTAGTTTGAGAATGTAGCTGTTTCAAAGGTCAGTGAATTCCATTGATGAAGAATCATCAAGACTGTCTGGACTTGCTGTCAAAGGTATAGAAATGGAGAAGTGATATTGGACTCTATTGCTTCAAACAGAGAATATCTGGTTACTGCATCTATATATTCATCAATGGTTATGACGAGGAACATGGAAGTTCTGTAGCTTCTTTTCACAATGGCTTATAGATCCCTATTGCCACTTTTGAGATTCACCTTTTGAATATTAAACCATGCCTTTGTGTGTCCCTTCCAAACTTAGCTCGAATGATTTTTGGTTAAGTACCCCAAGCCCTACCCTATAAACTGTGACCTATTCAAAACTCTGGTGTATGTATCCCAATAGAAGGACACGTTAATAGGGTGGTGTACAAGCATTTGGGATACTTGCCTTAATCAATTAAGACATAAATTACAAAAGCAGGGAAGTCATGTTGGTGTTGTATGGAATTTTGCATGAGGCCAGTGTACTGTGTGCAGTTCATGTTGCCACATTATAGGAAGGATGTGATTGCACTGAAGGGGATACAGAGGAGATTCACCAGGATACTGCCTGGGATAGAATATTTTAAGTTATGAAGAGAGGTTGGGTAGGCTTGGGTTGTTTTCGTGAGAACAGTCAAAACTGAGGGATGACCTGATTGAGATGAACAAGATTGAGGGCATGGATGGGATGGATAAGGAGCAGCTGTTCCCCTTAGAAGAAAGATCAGTCATGAGGGGACACAAGCTCAAAGTGAGGGACAGGAAGTTTGTTCAAAGTCATGTTGGAATAATAGTTTTTGAGGAAGCATGGAATTTGTCACCTGGTACCTGTGTACTGTGCTCAGATTCTCTCTCTTTGTTCAAAATGGTGGTGATTGTCTGAAATGCATTGCCTGGGAGGGTAATAGAGACAGCTTGCCTCTCATTCTTTTAAAAAGTACCTGCATGAGTACTTGGCATGTCACAACATTCAAGGCCAAGACCAAGTGTTGATAAGTGGGATTAAATGGGAGGTCAGGTGTGTCACACGTCAGTACAGAATTGATGGCCCGAAGGGCCTCTTCTGTACTGTATTGTTGTTATCCATTGACCTATCGTTACTTGCTTTTTGCCTCCCTTCCATTTCAAACACTGGTGTCACATTGGCTGTTTTCCAATCTTTTGGTGCTTCTCCAGAGGCCACAGATTTTTGGAAAATTATAACTGACGCATCCACTATCTCTGCACTGCTTCTTTTAGGATCCTAGGATGCAAGCCATCAGGCCAGGGGACTTGTCTGCCTTTAAGTCCATTAGTGTGTCCAATACTATTATCTATTGATCGCACTTAATTCCTCCCCCATATTCATAGGATGTTGGAAGTATCTTCCACTGTTATAAATGTATTGGAAGGCAGCCATCTTAAACACTTGTCCACATGGTGTCGGTATATCTACTGTGCTATTAGGAAAGGCTTTCCAAGATTTTGACCCAGTGACTGTAAAGAAATGGTAGTAAATTTGAGTCGGCATGGTGTTTGGCTTGGAGGGGTACTTGCAGATGTTCCCATGCATCTGCTACCCATGTCCTTCTTGAAGGTAGAATTTGTGGAAGGTGCTGCTGGAGGAGCCTGGATGAATTGCTGCAATGTATTTTGTAGATGGTGCACGTGTCATAGAATATTCTGCACTTGCTTGGATGAGTCCAGCTCCAATACCTTTCAAGAAACTCAATAGCATCGAGGGAGGTAATGGCCTAGTGGTATTGTCGCTAGACTATTAATCCAGAAACTCAGCTGTGCCTCGGTAGTGTAGGGAATAATTGTTTGAGGTGCTGATCAAGCAAGTTGCTCTTTTCTTATTTGTTCATGGGACGTGGGCGTTGCTGGCTAGCATTTATCGCCCATCCCTAGTTCCCTGAGGACAGTTGAGACTCAATCGCATTGCTGCGGCTCTGGAGTTATATGACTGGGTAAGGACAGCAGATTTCTTTCCCTAAAGGATATTAGTGAACCAGATGGGTTGCTTTAGCAATCGACAATTGTGGGTTCATAGATTCTTAATTCCAGTTTTTTTTTTCCCTGTTGAATTCAATTCCACCACCTGACATGGTGGGATTTGAACCTGAGTGTCTAGAACATTAGCTGAGTTTCTGGATTAATAGTCTAGCAACAATACCACTGGGCCATTACCTCCTCAATGCTGTTGAGCTTCTTGAAAGGTATTGGAGCTGGACTCATCCAAGCAGGTGCAGAGTATTCTATCACACGTGATTTGTTGCTTGTAGATGGAGGACAGGCTCGGAGTTGGGAGGTGAGTTGCTCACTGTAGCCTCTGACCTTACCTTGCAACCACAGTATGTATACGGCTGGTTTAGTTCAGTGTTCCTAGATTTTGAAAGTGGGGGATTCAGTAATGCAGTTGAATGTCAAGGGAGATGGTTAGATTCTTTCTTGTTGGAGATGGTCATTGCCTGGTAGTTGTATTGTGCAAATGTTACTTAGCAGCCCAAGCCTGGAGTCTTTGCTGTATAAGGACAGACTGTGTCAGGATTTAAGGAGTCACAAATGGTGCTGAGCACTGCAATGATCAATGAACATCCTCATTTCTGATGTAATGATGGAAGAAAGGTCATTGATGAAGCAGCTGACATTGCTGGGTCTGGAACATTACCCTGCAGAATTCCTGCAGTGATGTCTTGAGTCTGAGATGATTCGCCTTTAGCAACCACAACCATCAAATGTAGTCTCACCTCTTGAGTTTAGCTATTTTGTTCATGTTTTGGATCAAGGTTGTATTGAGGTCAGGAATGGAGTGGCCATGATGGAACCGAGACTAAGTATCATTAAGCAGATAAGTGAATAAGTACTGCTTCGTGGCACTGTCAACAACACCTTCCATCATTTTGCTGATGATCGTTGAGTATAGACTGATGTGGTACAAATTGGCCAGGTTGGATTTGTCCAGTTTTTTTGTGTGGAGAGGACATACTGGGCAATTTTCTACAATACTGGGTCAATCCTGGTGTTGTAGCTGCACTGTAGCAGTTTGCCTGGGGGTGTGGCTAGTTTTGAAGCACATGACTTCCAGACCATCGCTGAAATGTTGTCAGGCTCCATAGCCTTTGCAGTTCCCAATGCCTTTAGCCATTCATAATATCGCTCCGTACTTGCACCAACTGTTTTCTTTCCTCTACCTTTCTGAAATCGCCATTCCCACAGCACCGGTCTCTTGTGATCTTCCCTCCCTCTATTTGTGCACACTTGGCGGTTGTATTTTCAGCTGGCTATGGAATTGCCTGCCTAATTTCTTTCTTTCTTTCCAACTCTCTTCGCTTGTCCCAAGATCATCCTCAAAATTCACCACCTTCTGCCAAATATTTAGTCATCCCTTCTGAAATTTTCTGCTTTGACCTGGCATTCATTTTCATTTCCGATTACGTCTATGTAAAGTGTATTGGGCATTTTCCTGTGTTAAAGTTACTACATAAATGTGATTGACTTGCACTTCATATTCAATGAGCGTAAAACCTAACCTCTCCTGCCGCAAATAGGGAGTCAAATTTTGTGTGCTACCAGTGCGCAAATTTGTTACCCAATCCCATTAACCCACTTTGAGATACGTCTCATGAATGAAATCCTACACGTGAAATTACACAGTTTACATATTTACCATTTCCTGCCTTATGCCATTGGAGAGTGGCTGTTCAATTTATAATTTAGTACTCAATTGATGCGCTTTGGATGTCAGAAGTGCCCCTCCAGAATCTGGCAGTGAACGCACCTGTGTCCGATTGTCAAACATGGTTTTCTGTCTGCTTTGAACAGGATATTATGCAGGCCTAAAAGGGAGGGTGATGATTTGTGTGCCTGAATTGCTAAATGTGTTTCAGTCATCGAAAGTTCCTAACGGGTAACTAAATTGGAAAATTCTCCTATCACCCCTCCTCCCTCCCCCACACCAAACCCTGCCATAGTCTGTTGCTGATTCACTACTATTTCTTTAAATCTTTCAACTTTTCTTTTAGCGTTTAACCCTTTGATTCAATTACAGTTGATTAATGCAGCATTTTATAATGTTAGGCAAAGCTTGTCAATCTCAGCATGTCAGCAGCAGATTTGCCCATCAGCCATAATGGAAAGCCACAATGATGTGACACAAAATAAAGGCTGATTTTAACTTGAGGTGCTTGGTCGGTTTTCCTGTATAACCCACTGACCACCTCCACTGAATTAAAAATTAATTTGCTGTAATTAAATACAGGTACGCACAAAATAACTCCCTTATTGCTAAGTTACAGTCTTAAATTAAAAATTAATTTTAAGTAATTAAAAACACATAGAAGCTCCCCCCGCCAAGCTAACTTGGACTTAAATTAAAAATTAATTTTGAGTAATTTAAACCAGCATCTGACACAATGCATGTGTTGTGGGAATCCAAGGCTATTACCAAACTTTATGTCCAATATTTATCCAATGTTTGGGTATACTAGAGAGATATCCAAACTCTAGCTACCTTGGTTTCTGCTAGTGCTGTTCACTTTTTAAAATATTCTGATATTGCTGAGTTTAGTAGCTCTGGTGGTTTGCAGCACTCTGTGCTCCCTCAGTCTTGAAGTTGAGATTTATCTCAGAGTTGATAGCATTGCAACCGACCTTTCTGAATTGGGCAGAGCAATTTAAACAGACCAACCCAGAAGCTTGGAGAAACATAAGCACAAATGGATGCAGTGCAGGCTGCACGTGGATGAGTTAATGTGGCTTTGCCAGTTGGATGCTCAGGACTTCAGGGACCAAATATCTAAGGCCTGAAGAACAATCATTTCGCATCCTGAAGCTAGCAGATTCAATGATGAAATATGGTTGACACTGCTTCCTTATAATTATAATTTTTCAAATTATCAGTAAAAGAAGTGTAATAAATTGGAAGTGACTCAATGAGGCTTTAGAACACACAATTCCTCAGGGAATGCCCCTTGAAGAGGCCATGCTACCACAAAGTATGATATATTATCCTAGATAAAATTGATTTCTATGACAGACAAACACCATTGTGTAGACTGAGGTAAGCATGATGCAAAAAACATGCATGTTATGCTGTTATATGACATTTATCAATGTCCAAATCTTTAAACGTAATTAAATTTAATAGAATTGTTTCATTTTTGAGTTGGAATCTAGTATAACGCAATGAAAAAGGGTTAATATTCTTGTGGAAGCAAGGACAAAGTGTGAAGTGTTTATATTGAATTTGCAAGTGTTCTTTTTAAGTCCAAATCTCAACAAAGCAAATGCTTGATATGAGGGCAAGCTAGCCAACATAAATTGGGAGATGATACAAAAAAAGTGACAGTAGCAATGGCTAAATTAGCATTTAAATAATCATACGTAATTTTCAACAGTGGTTTCAGGCACCAAGAACTTGCAGAAAAAATGATCCATTCAGTGTTAGATCAAATGGAGAGACTTCTAATGTTGGCAAAAGAGTAGCAGGTCAGACGATCGGGAAGATTTTAGCAATCAGAAAAGAAAGACCATGAAATTAAGAAGGAAAGAATATATCAGTTGAAAACAAGAGTTTTCTGTAAGTAAATAAAAGAGAAGGAATCGACAAAAGTAAGGGTGGACCCGTAGAATGTTGTGTGTTTGGATTTTTAAAAAGCATTTGATAAAGATCTGCTACACGAAAAGTAAAGACTAGGGATCATATTATTAGCCTGACAATGGCTAGAAACCAGGTTAGAAATGAGTGGGATATTTTCTGTCTTGCAGGCTTAACTAGTGGGGTACCACAAGGATCAATAGATCTTGGCTATTTACAGTCTAAATGACTTTGAAGGGACTGAGTGGAATGTATCCAAGTTTGCTGCTGTCAGATGGGAAAATAATGGTGTGAGGAGGACCCAAAGAGGCTGCAGGTGGATATAGACAGGTTGGTGAGTGTACAGGAACAAGACAGGTGGGAGAGTGTGGCAAAGTATGAAGTTACCCAGCCCTGGTAGGAAAAATAGAAAAGCAGATTTTTTTTTGCATGGCGAAAGGTGGAAATGTTTGTATTCATCGAGCCCTGGGTGTCCCTGTGTATGAATCATAAAGTTAATATGCAGGTACAACAAGCAATTATAAAGTCAAATAGTATTTTTGCTTTTGTTACAAATTTATGTGTAAGAATAGAGAAGTCTTGGTATAATTACACGGGGCATTTGCAAGGTCACACCTAGAGTGATGTGTGCAGCACTCCTTACCTAAGCAGGGACGTAATTGCCTGAAAGGGCACACAACAATTATTCTCTGGGCTAATTCCTGGGCTGAGGGAGTTGTCTTATGAAAAGAAAGTGAGTAGGTTACACCTTTATTTCCTGAAATTTAGAAGAATAAGATGTGATCTAATTAAAACATGTAAAATTCTTAAGGAACTTGGCAGTGCGGATGCTAGTGGGTGGGAGTCTCATTACCTCCATTAAGCACTGCCCAGAGCCTCAGAGTAAGTCTTTGAGGACTAAGATGAGAAATTTCTTCACTCAGAAGGTTGTGAATTTTTGGAATTCTATATTTTGGTGCTGCAGATGTGAGTCAGCAGAGTTTAATAGATTTTTGGGCTCAAAGGCAATTAATTACAGAAGATGGGGATATTGGATAAAGGTTAGGTGGAGCTGAGGTATTGAATCAGCCATGAAATTGTTGAAGAAGAATAAGATCAAAGGGCCTAAACATTTATTCCTGCTCCTATTTTTGTGTTTTAATATTATCTATGAGCTTGTGGCATATGATAGAAGCTCCAAGGCATTTTGGAACAACGTTTTCCATAGAATAGAATCATAAAATCCCTACATCGCAGAAAGAGACTATTCAGCTCATTGAGTCTGCACCAACAACATAAGAACCTAAGAACATAACTAGGTGCAGGAATAGGCCATCTGGCCCCTTGAGCATGCTCCGTCATTCAGTAAGATCATGGCTGATCTTTTTGTGGACTCAGCTCCACTTACCCACCCATCATAACCCTTAGTTCTTCACTGTTCAAAAATGTATCAATCCTTGCCTTAAAAACATTCAGAGAGCCTCAGCTGCTTCATTGGGCAGGGAATTCCACAGATTCACAACTTTGTGTGAAGAAGTCCCTCCTCAACTCATTCCTAAATCTGCTTCCCCTTATTTTGAGGCTATGCCCCCTAGTTCTAGTTTCACCTGCCAGTGGAAACAACTTCCCTGCTTCTATCTTATCCATTCCCTTCATAACCTTATATGTTTCTATAAGAACTCCCCTCATTCTTTGTTCCAATGAGTACAGCCCCAGTCTATTTGGTCTCTCTTCATGAGCCAACCCTCTCAACTCCAGAATCAACCTAGTGAATCTCTACACCCTCTCCAGTGCCAGTATAGCCTTTCTCAAGGAGACCAAATCTGTACACAGTACTCTAGGTGCTCAGCACCTTATACAGCTGCAACATAACCTCGCTGTTTTTAAACTCCATCCCTCTGGCAATGAAGGACAAAATTCCGTTTGCCTTCTTAATTACCTGCTGAACCTGCAAATCAGCTCTTTGAGATTCCTGCACAAGGACACTCAGGTCCCTCTGCACAGCAGCATGCTGCAATTTTTTACCATTTAAATAATAGTCCATTTTGCTGTTATTCCTATCAAAATGGATGACCTCACATTTACCAACATTGTACTCCATCTGCCAGAGCCTTGCCCACTCACTTAGACTATCAATATCCCTTTGCAGACTTTCAGTGTCCTCTGCACACTTTAATCCCATCTAGGTCCTATCCCTGTAACCCCACATGTTTACCCTGCTTATTCCTCTAACCTATGCACCCTGGGACACTAAGGGGCAGTTTAGCAACTTTTGCTGAAGGTTATGAATGATGGTATAAGTAGGTGTTGCAAGGGTCTTTGATGTGGTTTGTTTCAGAGCCATTGAAAAGAGAGCCCTTTTCATTTTATAACAATCTTGTGGCTTTTATATCTGATCACAGATAGTACTCCCTTATTTTCAATGATAATACTGGCTTTAAGAATCTTGCATTCCTCTCCACAATCCTTTCTGTAGCCATTCTTAATTTTCTATAGCTGAATCTGTCCAAGAGTATAATATTGCTCCCACTTCTTAGAACATAAGAGGAGCAGGAGTTGACTGTGGGGTCCCTTGAGCCAGTTTCACTAGTCAAAAGTTCAGACCTGATCTTGACCCTAACTCTACAGTCCTACCATTTCCTCATAATTCTTGACTCCCTGATAGCTTAAGCACCTGTGATATTAGCCTTGAATGTATTCAGTGACTCAGCCTTCACAACTCTCTAAGTTAGAGAATTCTAAAGAGAGAAGAATTTTCTCTTCCAATGCATTTTAAATGAGCAACCCCTATTCTGACACTCTGCCGCCTAGTTCTAAATCCCCTCCCTGCTGCCTATCCAACCCTCAAACCCCAATTCCACCATCTTCATGGCTTCTCAAAAGTGGCTGGACCTTCAAACTTAAGCTGCTTTATAGTAGCTAATGCTGTAACAAAGGGGCCCTGGCTTCCTTAACTCTGACTCTCCTGCCCTCGACTCAACACCAGGCCTCAGTAACTCATTGCACTACATAGTTCTCTGTCAGCCTGACTGGGAAGGTCAGACAAGAAAGGAGCAGCTGGATTTCAATGTTCTAAAAAAAACTAGGAACAGAGTGGCAATCTGAATCTGTTGTGCGTTAAGTTGTCAAAATTCATAACTACACAATACTCTAGGTGTGGTCTCACCCTGTTTATCTGGTACAAAACGTCCCTACTTTAGTACTCCATCCCCCTTGCAGTGAGGCTAACATTCCATTTGCCTTCCTAATTCCTCCCTATATATGCATTTAACATCTTGTGATTCATGTGCGAAAACACACAATTCTGCTGTAATGCAACATTCTATAGTCTGTATTTAACTAATATTCTGCTTTTCCACTAAAGTGGATAACTTCACATTTTCTCACATTATATTCAATCATTAAAACTTTTGTCCACTTACGTAACCTATCTATACCCCTTTGCAGACTCAAGGTCATCCTCACAGCTTGCCGTCCTACCTATCTTTGTATCATCAGCAGATCTGCCTGCAATACACTAGTCCCTTCATCCAAGTCATTAATATAGATTGTAAGCAGTTGAGGTTCCAACATTGATGCTGGTGGTGCCTATTGTAACTGCATTATGATTTTCTAACTATCTTGCTGCGTTCTTTAATAATAGATTCTAACATTTTCCCAGATGTTGGGCTAACTGGCCTATAGTTTCTAACTTCTTGCCTCCTTTTTTTTCTTGAATGGAGGTTTACTTTTGTGGTTTTCCACTCTGCTGAAACTTTGAGAGTTTGGAAATAGTGAAGGATCAAAACCAGAACATCTACTGTCTCTGCAGCCATTTACTTTAAAACCCAAAGGTTCAGGTGACTTACTAACCTTAAGTTCTATTAGTTTGTGTAATACTTTTTTTCCTGATAGTTCTTCAACCTCCTCCCTCCGTTTGCTCCATGATTTCTGCTCTCGGGAGACTTTTCAATTTTGAAGACAGATACGAGTAATAACTGGTCCAAAGTCTCTGCCATTTTGTTTCCCATTATGAATACCCTAATTTCATCCTCGAAGGACCAACTTTTACTTTAACTACTCTCTTTTTATATCCATGAAGTTGGTATTGTCTGATTGTATTTCTTGCTAGTTTACACACAGGGCTACCTGCTCAGGGATAACCTGATCCGCACATCTTTTTCACCACCTGAAACACACACCCCAGACATTTGTGACTTTGTCCAGGATTTTTGCCTTTTCACACGCATCAGGTTTACGGTGCATCTTGCAAGCTACAATGGAGTGCATGAGGGGTGTGGTAACGAGGCAGACTGGTTAGATAGCCTGTCACAGTTCTCCAACATAGCAGCACCTCTTACCCATCTCATCAAGATCACCACATACACACATGTTTGCATGTACATGCACATGGGGGTTCCCTGTGGCAGAGGGTACGAATAACTGGAAACCTGGTTAACAGCAGTGGGAGCAGAAGATCCTGCCAGTGCAGAATAAGCTGTGGAGGGGGTTTTACTTGGTCCATTTGATGTGCATGTGCAGTACAATTCGCAATGACTCAGATACAGAAGCAGTCTCTGTCCATATGTAGCAAGACCCGAGCAATATCTAGGCCTGGGCTGATACATAGCAAATAATATTTGCATCATACAAGTACCAGATAATGACAATCTCAAACAAGAGAGAATCTAACCATCTCCCTCAACATTGTGAAATTCCCAAAAGCTTGTCCGCCATCTACAAGGCACAAGTCAGGACTGTGATGAAATGCTTTCCATTGCCCTGGATGAGGGCAGCTCCAACAACACAAGATAAGTGGCACCTTCCAAAATAAAGCAGACTGCTTGATTGGCACCCCATCTGCTGTTTAAATGTTCACTCCATCCACCACCAATGTACAGTACCATCTACTAGATGCACTGCAGAAACTCGCCCAGGCTCCTTAAATAGTATCTTGCAAACCCACAACCTCCACCACCAAGAAAGAAAGGGAGCAGATGCTTGAGAACACCACCGCCTGTGAGTTGTTCTCCTCGCCACATGCCATCCCAACTTGGAACTATACTGCTGCTCCTTCACTGGCGCTGGGTCAAAATCTTCTTAACAGCACTGTGGGTGTTCTAATACAACATATGCTGGTCTTACCTGTGAAAGAATTCTTAAAAATAAAAATTTAATTTCCCAGCTCTTAATTTAAACCAATGCTCTCTGGGTTTGCAGGAAGAAGAAGTATTAATGAGCGAATCACCTATCTGTTTTCCTACAAGGTCTCGCTTTTATTTTTCTCATTTTTCAAATCTTTGATTTGAAAGCAGCATCCAATCCCACTGCAGCTGCTTCCAAATAGCTCAGCGTAGGCCTTGAACCTCGCGCTTTGTTGAAGCCTTTTTCTGTCACTAGATCTGACTCCTCCCATTACTTCCAGTTCATTGATCACTTTCCTGCTCCCCTCAACAGAAGAGAACTTGTCATGAACGTTTGAGGCCCCGCCCAAATCTAACATTCAACTTCCCTTCTTATCCCTCTCTTACTTTGTAAATCCTGACTTTACTTTTTTCCTTCCAAGCTCCAAAGATGCTGTCCGATTCTTGATCTTCTGCTGCTTTGGTTTTCACCTCACTGAATTCAAGACTCACCAAAGCTCCTTAATTCCACTATCTTAAATTTCTAGTGCTTCTCACCACCTTCAATCCTTTGTACTTCCAATAATTTGAAGAATTTTAAACCCAAGGTTCGCGTCACCTCATCATAACTACCTAATTTACTCAACTACTTTTGCTGGTATCAACTGCAGTTTGATCTCCACCAAGTCTTGGCTTTTCATTGATTTGTCAGTAAGAATAAGATATATTGGAGGAATAGGGAGAGCACTCTAAAAGTTATTAAAAAGTATGAAATACAGTATTTGCATATTATTCTGAATCATTCTGCTGCATCATCCATATATTTATCTGTCAGAGATGAGTGCAAAGCTTTTAGGATGTCAGAAGTCTCAGCGCCTCCCAGTGTTTGAAAAATAGAATGATGCAGGTCATATGAATCATTCCACTGACAAGTTTATCTGTAAGGTGAGGATTAATTAAATCACTTTTCAAGCGCTTCACTGCCTCAGTATTATTTTCTGGCATCTCTGATTCTGTTTCATATTTCTGTTTATATCAGCTTTTGGTCGTGGCCATAATGAACTGGGGCTCTGTTAGAGATGATTTTAGGAGTGAGGAAGCATTGTCTGATGCATGAAAGGATATTAGTGCTGCAGTCTTCAAGGTTACTACATTGAGTCAGCCACATGAGGTTAACACTTAATTCAGTGTCCAGGCACAACTCACCTCAGCCAGCCTCAACAGATGGAAGTAAGTGGGCATCTGGAGAAGTGCAATATTTGTTCCACGTTTGACTATGCCAAGTTATTGAGAATAATTGGACTGAATTCTGAAGTAGGTTAAAGAAATTATGGACACTGATATCTAACTAATTTTCAATTGGCCTTATGGTGGTGCTTGTGAGCTCTGAAAAGTGAAAATGGCACAGAGTGATTTTTAAAAAAAATTTGACTGAACCACCTGGAGTTTTGGTTCCTGTTCACCTATCAGCAGTATTGCTAAAAATTGGGAAATGTATAGCCTGATTTGTTAATTTGGGATGAGAAAGCAGATGGGTGCATGGGTCAAAGAGGTAGACAAACCAATCCAGATCACAGTGGCATGAGGCCAGGATACTTGTTTTTAGGCCTCATCTACATGCTGCAAGCCAATTTCTTAGCTAAACTTGGCAGCAAGCTCAGACCACTAGTGATTAGGATTGCAATGTTGGCCGATTAGACCATTGTTAGCAACTGGAGGAACAGTTCCTGGTGTAAATTACTGAGGGGGAAATGGTGTGACAGAGCAATTAAATCAAAGAAGGTGTAATCTTTCATTGTGGGGCCTTTCTGGCAATGGAAGAATACCATTCATCCCCTGGAACCATTTAGCCAGATCCTGGCTGAACTGTACCTCAATTCCATTTACCTACCTTTGCTCCATACCATAAGGCACTCTTGTCTCTTGGACATCTATCAGTCTTTGTCTCGAATTCAGTTGTCCCACCATCTACAGTCTTGTTTGGATGGAGTTCCAGATTTAAACCAGTATTTGTGTGAAAAGTGCTCCTAAATGTCCTAGCTCTATTTTAAGATTATGCCCTTTTTGGGAGGGATTTTCTTATTCTACTCCACTGTTCTTCAGAATATTTTAATTTTTTCTGCTAATCACTTGTGCGTAGCACTATCAAAGGCATTCTTGATCCTGCTGATTTCCCTAAGGAAAGTTTCAAATCAGTAAAATGGATATTTTTGCAGCCTCAGCAAGCTTTGATTCATGTTCTAGCTAGGTTGACCTGGCTGGAAAGCTGCAACCACTAAGCACTTACAGCTAGAGCTAAAGTATCAATCACTGAAATGCAACCTCCATATCTGAAGAATTTCAGTTTCCGGCTATCATTCTCATAAGTTCAAATAGTGGGTTAAAAATGGTAGGTTGCGGAATGTGTGTGGTGGGTTACATTCACTGTCATTTTAATTGCCTGTACATCCTGGTTCTGCTGAGATGAGTGAGCAAGTTTAAAGTGATCTCTTGCAAATAGAAATGTGGAGCTTTGAACCAATTTTATTTGGCCAGAATGAAAGAGAACCTATTTTGTCAAATTGACTGTACGCGGTGCTCGGTTAAAATCATTTTGTTTTGCTTCTGTGCAAAGAACTGACTTTACCTTCCTTCCACAATGGAAAAAAAACAATGTCATGACTAAGATGCCAGGGTTCTGAACATGTACCCATACTGGTTGGTTGGTGCGGCACTTTTCTGTCCTATCATGTTTCAAGATTGCTTGTGGCATCCCTCCAGAAATGCCTCAAAACTTAACACACACTTAATTGTTTAGGTGTACTGGATGTTGTGACTTATATGTTGCATACATCAACATTCCACAAATAGAAATTACGTAAAAAGTGCTGCTTTATGGAGGTATAGTATTGGCTCAGGAACAAATATTGAACAATATCTGCGGGAACACGCAGATCACCTTTGATTCATGCCGTGGGGTCTGTTAACACATTAACATGCCTACCTGAACCAACAGACCACGAACATGGGCTTTAGTTTGATGTCTCCTGTAAAGTTTGGCATTGTTTGATGGGAACGCATTCTCTTCTTTCTGCACTCGAGTTCTTGCTTTGATGGACAGGCTTTGGGTAACCTTTGCTTCAATACGATTTATGTGGAAAATAAATGCGTTGGAGCGAAGTTATTTTTTCTTCAACAACATGCTTTTTTTTCCATATTGTAGTTCCTTTTAGGAAGTACTTTTATAATTAAAGATTTCTAAAAAGCTCATATCTACTTTCCTTCCTTTTGCTCAGAACCAATGGCTATAGTGCAATGGCATATTAGATGCCATGAAAACAGTTTGAGTAAAATTTCACTAAAAATGTTTAGTACACTGAGATTTTTAGAAATTGTAGACGAGCCAAATTGTATGTCATTGTGTGTGGTGACATTAAGAATTAATTCAGGCGCATATAGCAAAAAAAACGTTTGACAGAAAAGTAATTGAATTCTAAAAGTGTCCTGCTGTCTTAATTGAAATTTGGCACAAGCCTAACTACACTCAGTCTGCTGAGTTTTGTGAATAATATCAGCTGACCCATGAACATCAATGAAGTTGGATCAGGGTTTTGTGCTTGGATCAAGAATCTTGCATTATAATTGAAACTGGGTTAGGGACATTGGAATTCTGCGCTTAAACCAGAATTACGTATTTGCTCAGATACTCGTTTATCAGTGTTAACTGTGATCCATAGATATGGGTAGTGAGATGTCTTGTATAATATTTAAAATATGTTTAACCCTAGAAATAATTTGAAACCTTTAGAAATAACAGCAGTTTAAATGTATAAACAAATTGTAGATGTTTTGCAATAATATTTCTCTCCCAGACAGTTGCTGTTTGCATAGAGCTTTAGATTCCACAAAAGAAACCAAGAGGAGGGGAGAGTCAATCGTGACAGTGCTTAAAACATTTGCAGGTTATTGTGAGTTAGGAAATATGATTAATGACACCATTTGTGACCAACTTGTTTGTGGTCTATGCAGCAAAGCACAAAAACGTCTTGTTAACTGAGAACAATCTCACTCTACAGCAAGCCATTGAAATCACTGTTATTATGGACTGGCTTCAATGGAAGCCCAGCAATTGACTTTGTGTATTTGAGAAGCTGCAAAATCAATATCCAAGGCCACCAGTCTTGCACACCAGTAATACACAATCATGTGTATTGCTGGTGTGCAAGACCAGGGCATTCTGCTGCTGAATATTGGTGTAAAGGCATAGAATGTCAAAGTTTTGAACAAATAACACACTCTTGCGCTGTCCACTTCTTTATCTGGAGGAGACGTGCAGACCAGTTACTGGCTGGAAAAACAGGTCTGTTTAAAAATACAGCCTGTTGAAAATTCAGATTCAGGTTACCTAGTCAGGACTTTCCAACAGCCCCAGTACCATCAGACATCGTTAAGGAAGTCAATACGATAGCATCTGTTCCGATACAGCAACAACCTCTAATTCCTGCAGTGAATCTCTGGCGCCATCTTTTTCCCACTGATGTCAGCTGGTTAAACCAACCACTGATAATGCAAGTGGGGAGAAGGCGCAGAGGTTCACTGCCAACCATTCACTGAATGTAACCTCCAGACCATTGTTAGGAATTTGGGCAGGTAATGAGGTAAACACTTGAACTTGAGATGGAAACAAAATAACAGACAAGTAACAAGATTAGCAGGCATCTAGAGGAATAATGAGATGCAATTTGCCCAGCATCAAGATTAGCAAGTGTCTAGCAAAATTGAGGTGTGAACTGCTACATCAGAAACATTCCCAGAGACCAGTTGAGCTATACAGATGATAACTTCTAAAGGCAAGGAATTTGCAAGATGTAGACAACCCAATCCACAAGGTGGAATATCAAAGAATCTGAGCAATATAACTGCTAGCACCTTCGTTGGGGAAGTAGGCTAGTTTTACATCCAGCAGTCAGACCGGCACTCTCCATCTAACCTTCAGAGAGGCCAGTTCCATCTATGACCAAGACCATGGCAGATTGCAGACATTCTTCCCCAAGAGATGTAGTTTTGTGCTTTTGCTGAACCAGGAAAAGACATTTTGCCAGACTTAGTCAACTAAGCTGTACTGTGTGGTAACTATCAGCTGGATGTGACTTCTAGAGTTACTAAATTGGATGTTAATTGCGTAAAGTGTTGTCTCAGTGAGTTTTGGAAACTTGGGGATATTTTGGGAACAAGAAGCAATTTCAGATAAAACAGTATATTTAGTTAATCTATTTAAATATCATAGTATATATTAATCTATCTTGTATATTCTTTAACTTTAATATTCTTTATTAATTATGTACATACTGACTGGACTGGGTCATAGTTCCTCAACATTATTCCAAACTAATATACACCACTAAGAGCCAGTGTTTCAAGTTGTCCTTTGGGATTTTGAGTCACTCACACAGGTAACATCAGTGGGGTTAACACCGTCTGACATACTAATAGTGACTGATTAATTGACTATTCATGTTGAACTCATTTTGTTAAGAGAGGAAAGGAATGTTATCTATTTGTTCTATTGGCTCAGTGTGGGAATTGAATGCAAACGGGAGTGATGTTATGAGATGTAGAGTGGGATACGGAGAGAAGCTGCAGCCATGGGAGAGATCTCAATGCCACAAATAAAGAATTTTTTTTTAACCCAGTGCTTTCCAAGTGTTATGTTTCAAAATACAAAACACCATCACCTCACTCCAAACAAAGGGTTGATCCTGGTCTGTTTTTGCTGGAACTAGATATGGTTCCAGCAGTGGCTACCACACCTGGTGGCTGCGCTGGTATAAACATACCAGCTGATCAGATTGGATGGCAGCACTTTGAGGTGGGATTTCCTCTCGAGTATAGAAAGTCTTGCCACAAGCCAATGAAAGCTCCCAGAAAAGATAAATAGTTGAGGGGCAGCTGGCATCCCTCCCCTTGTGTATGCACTGTCCTAATAATTAAATGTTATTGAAAAAATTTTGCAACATGTAACTTCAAGTTTGACCTTCACTTCCATCATGCATCCGCAATCCTTGATTTGCCTTCAGCAAAATAAGAAACAAAAACAGCTCCATTGAGAAAATATACAGTGTGTCACGTGAAAACGTGTAATGGGTAGCACGGAATTTCTTTCTATTTTTAAATTGTTTTGATATCTCCTCTGGGCAGTTGACATCACCAAGCCACTGCACTGAATTCCAGCCCTGTGTTTCTCTGCCAGACATAAATGTTCATTTTAATAGTCACAAGTAAGGCTTACATTAACACTGCAGTGAAATTACTGTGAAATTTCCCTAGTCACCACAGTTCGTCACCTATTCAGGACACTGCACCAAACCACGTCTTTCAGACTGTGGGAGGAAACCAGAACACCTGGAGGAAACCCATGAAGACATGGGGAGAATGTGCAAACTCCACACAGACAGTGATGCAAGCCAGGAATTGAATCCAGTCTCCGGTACTGTAAAGCAGTAGTGCCAACCACTGTGCCACTGTGTACTATATACAGTATATTTACTATAGGAAAGAAGGGAAAGGAATATTTTAGCAATAGGCTGAAACTATTAAGTCCATCTTTGATTGTTTTCAAACTGACTGCATCACCATCTTCTGTTCCTTTCATCTTTAAAAATATATTGTTTCTCCTGAGTCCAATTATGCTATTCGGTTCAGTGATTTTTCTAATTATTTATGTTTAAAAATGTGTTGATCTTTGCGTCGTTCAATAACGAGGTGTCATCCTGCTTCCCATCTTATTCCAGGCTTCTAATTTTAATGTGGACTGGACTTCCCTGTATTGAATCCCTTTACCGCAACATGCAATTGGTGTGGCCCAGTGTATAGTGGGAAAGGCACTATTTAGTGTAAATGTTCATCAAATAAGCCAGAAAATCATTCTGCTAATTCCTGGATTCTCCTCCATTAGCTGATCTCAGCTGTGCCTAGCTTTAGTTCAGGCCAGCATGCTTTGCAAAACGCATACTGGGAAGACAAACAACTATGTGGAGGTTAAATGATAGGGTTCACTTCAGTTGTTCAGTCCTTTTATGATTAAAGATGCTCACTGCTCAAGATTTGTACATGTAAATTGCCACCTGGATAAATAACACAGGCATAATTGCTGTACTGTAACAATATCTCCCGCAAGAAATCAATGCCTTCAATTAGAGAAAATTTGGGATGAAGTGTACCTTTTTAAGGGTAAAACAGTTCTGAGTTGTTTTGCGTGGCTTTAAAATCTGCCTGAAACTCAAGTGAAAACTTCGTTCTCTGGTGTTGCCACCTCCACAGAACCATGACTAGGCCAACGTTGCAACTTGCAAGAAGGTTCAGCCAAATTTCAAGCAATAACTGACATTGCTTTCCATGTGTACATTCAAATCTCTATGCTGCACGATAGTTGCCTGTGACACATTCTGGTGGCTGGCCCTCTGCTGACACTGACCATGAGAATATCCCTTGGATGTTCTTAGGAGGTTCTTCAGGGCCTACAGAAATTGTGAATGCTTCTCATTTGGATCTCTAACTGTAGATCACTCTAGCACAAAATAAGGAGTCATTTGGAAGTTGGACAGAATTATCCCAAGCCCCAACTACAGGCTTGATGATGGGTATGGATGGAGAATATCATGAGGGGCTAGAAATCAGTTTCATACTCATGTGAAATTTACCTCAGGATCTTCTGCTGGTGCCCACCATGGCATGGCAGAAACCTGCCAGAAGCCGAAATGCATCTCAATTGAATCCCGCTAATGGGATGCAGCTCAAGGCCTGACCTCACATGCCATCTTCCCCATGATGTCAGCAGAAAAACACCCTAGCATGAAAGGTGTTTGGAACAGCATGGTGGGCAGATGTTCAGGAGAGTTTTGACAATGTTAGGAGCAACCTCTAGGGTTCAGGATGAAGACTGGTGACCTGGGAACATCATTGAAGGAGGTCGGAGTGCATGTGCAGGTGGATCTTCCAGATTAGGTATCCTAGTGGAGGTCCATTTTCCAACCATGTTCTTGGAGAACCATCTTTGCTCTCAGGCAGTCCATCTTCTGATCTTCCAAGTGCTCTCGGAATATCTCTCCCAATTTTCAGGAGGTCCACTTTCTTTCTTCAATACTGCTTCAGTGATTTTGGGCGTCTTTTCAGTATGACACCTAGACATGACGATTGACTATGCATCATCCAGGCCTTGCTTGCCACAGAACAGTGTGAACCACCCGGTACATATTAATGAGGTCAGAGCCAGAGGACTTTCACATGTTTTCCCACCAGTCTTTGCAGGAACACTCCCATTTTCTTGCCCTTGCCGTGGACCTCATAAAACGGGAGAATTCTGCCTGTTAAGTCTGTTTCTCTGCCCACAGTTGCTGCCAGACCAGCCAGGTTTCTCCATTACTTCATGTTTCTATTTCTGATCACCCTAGCATGCCTCTTGTATGGTGATGTGAAATATAACATGTCATAATTGAAGTGTCTCTTCTTGCACGGTAATTAGTTAGGCCTTCATATGTCATAGTGATCCCACTCTGCCAATGTCATGTCTATCAATGCAAGGTATTGTACTCTTTTTGCAGAGGGTAGGTTAACATTTCTCAAAAGTAGGCCATTCAGCTTGTCATATCTATACTGGCTGGTCCTACTCCTCTGCCCATACCTTATAATCTTGAAAGGTTTTCCTTTCAGATATATAGAATCATAGAAACCCTACAGTGCAGAAAGAGGCCCTTCGGCCCATTGAGCCTGCACCGAACACAATCCCACCCAGGCCCTACCCCCATATCCCTACATATTATACCCACTAATCTCGCTAACCTATGCATCCCTGGACACTAAGGGGCAATTTCTTAGCATGGCCAATCAACCTAACCTCGCACATCTTTGGACTGTGGGAGGAAACCGGAGTACCCGGAGGAAACCCACGCAGACATGGGGAGAATGTGCAAACTCCACACAGACAGTGACCCAAGCCAGGAATCAAACCCAGTACCCAATTACCATTTGAAAGCCATGATTGGGTCTACCGCCACTAGATTTTTTTAGGCAGTGCATTCCAGATTGTGACTATAAAAAAAAGTTTCCAACTATCATCTTTGGTTCTATTGCCAATCCCTTAAATCAGTGTCCTCTGATTCCTCCAAAATGAGAACAATTTCTCCCCATCTACTCTGGCCAGACTGTTTATCCATTTTAACATTCTTTCAGATCTCCTGTCCAATTTTAGAGAGAACAGCCCCAGCCTCTGCAAATTATTCATAACTGAAGTCCCTGATTCACTTTTCTGTGTCCACCCCAATACCTTCACATTGTTCCTAGTGTCACGATGCAGAGGTGATGTTTCCCTCTGCACAATTTTGGAACCACCACCCCCCCCCCAAACAAAAGGGATACACCTCACCTCATTAATCTTAAGTGTTTGTGAGATACTAGGAAGCTATTGGTTTGGGTGAATTAAAGCAGGATCTGTCACTCTCTATCATGAACAATTAACAATTCTTTATTTTTTAGAACTGGTGACAACCTGATTAAAATAGTTAACAAACTGAATGAACTCTGCAATAGAATGCCATTCAAATTACAAGATTCATTCAGGAATAATGAAGTAAATCAGAGTATAGTCACTCAAATAACATAATACCAGGCAACCTCATCATTATAACTATGTATAAATATGCAGTGATGTTAATTTAAATGACATTGACACATTAAAGTCTAAGTGCATTTCAACTATTTGTTGATGCTCTTCTTGTTTTGTTTTTTTTTTGCTGGAACTTAGCCTCCCAAGAGTTTAGTTTTAAATTTCAAGATCATTACTATAGCCGATGGGTTTCCTATTGGGAATTTTCTATTTAGCCTTTTTAGAAGAAGAACAGGAGGGATACTCAGACATGAGATGCCTTGTGCCCATCTGCTGGCATCTGGAAACCTGCAACTTCTACACCTACTTTGAACCAGATTTCAAAGGTGGGGTGGGATGGGTGGTTCCAGCACAAACTCAAAACAGGCAAAAGCTTATTTTGTATAAGGGACAAAAAGGAAAATTACTTTCCATCCCACAATCATGTCAGAAAGTAAAGTTTCCAATATACTAATTTGTGGTTCTGGACTGGCTGTGCTTCGATGAAGTGGAACCTTTTTTCTGATGTGAAGGCAGCAGCATTGGTAATAGCTTTGCACTAAGGAACCGAGCCAGAAAACACACTTTTCTATTTGCTGTGGCAAATTGATAAATTGGATAACTGAACAAGTCATGGATTTGATGCCATCATATTACAACTGTGCATTGCAGGTTAGCGGAGTTGGCTGATTAGTTCCTGCAGTTGTTTTGAATGACCCACATTGCGGTCACCTTGACTGTGACTGATGGAACTGTCTCTGTTGATGAAGTTGAGACGATTTTGACTGCAGAAATCTGCAAGCTTCAGTGAGAGCCTCATTTGGAAAACCACAGGCTTGCAATCTGGTTTCTTATTTCCAGTATGGATGTCAGGAATATTAAGGATAGGCCCATGTTGATCTCCTCAGGAGTAAACACCTGTCTGGCAACCTGTGAATCCTTCTCCTCTTCTTGAATGCAGCAGGTTGTCCAAAAAGATGATATTGTCTTACTCAAAAGTCAGGTTAGATATTTACACTTTTCCTCTCTTTAAAAAAAAGATGAGCAGGCATGCAGTTAAAAAATAAATCAGGTATTTATATGCTTGGATCCTGATTAACTTGCAGGTGGAGAAGTCTGAGGCAGTAGCCAGGCTACTTTATGAAAACTGGCGTCTTATTCTGTCAGTAAGACCCATTTTTTTTAAACGGAGGTCTGAATTGGCTTCCTGCAAAACAGAAGCAGATCTTAGCTTGTCTGAGGACTGAACAGACCTTTCACGCAAGGCTAAATTCTATTACAAGGATAGGAATGTCCCTCTGTGCCCCACTAAAGAAGATTGTGGCCTCTTGTGCCATCCTTCTTCTCCCACAAGACCCTCTAAAATTCCTCACATACCAATTGCTGGGCAGGTATGAAGAACTTCTGCACCCCTTCCCCTGCCTTCTGTCCACCAGTTCTTTATTAGCAACCAACCTGCATCAATAGTGCTCACGTCTCCAGGGAATGGGTTCAATTCTGGCCTTGGGTGACAATCTGTGTGGAGTTTGCACGTTCTCTCCATGTCTGTGTGGGTTTCCTCCGGGTGCTTCAGTTTCCTCCCACAGTCCAAAGATGTGCAGATTAGGTGGATTGACCATGCTAAATTGCCCCTTAGTGTCCCAAGATGCATAGGCTAGATGGATTATCCTCAGGAACTGTAGTTACAGGGATAGGGTGGGGAGGAAAAGGGCCTGGGTGCTATACTCTGTCAGAAAATCAGTGCAGACTTGATGGGCTGAATGGCCTCTTCTGCACTGTCAGGGTTCTATGACCTTGTTCACATCCATTCTGTGTGAGATGAGACTGGACAGGAACTTAACTAGCCACTGTCACTCCCTGCCTCAAACATACTCAAAAGTAAAAGTCCACCATGTTGTCTGCATCTTGAGGAAATTGACATAGATAGCAAATGTGAAGCAGCTTTGGGAAGCTTTCAGTTAGTTTTATTAACTTCCTTCTCAATCAATAACAATAACATAACCAGGAAAGAGCAGGTTGCTGATTTCTCTGCAGCTATATGCCTTGACGAACAAAGATACTTCTTCTGGCATGTACTTTTAAATGCAACCACAGTGCTGTTCAGATACTTTAAATATAAATAGAAAATGCAGAAATTTTCATTGCCAGGTAACTGCAGTAGAGTGCTATTAGTTAGATTTTTTGAAGAGTAAAGAAAATCGGTATCTTCAAGTTGGCTGGCTGTAATCAGTGGAGTGCTGCAAAGATCAATACTGGGACATCAGCTCACTGCCGTCTTTGTGGATAACTTGAAGGAAGGGACAGAATAAAGCATCTAAGTTTGCTGATGATTCAGACCTGGGAATGCAGGCTATGAGGCAGACATAGAGGCTACAAAGAGATGGAGACAATTACATGGATGGGCAACAAGATAGCAGATGGAGTATAACATGGTATTTGAGGTTATTCACCAACCTGCCAAGTTGAAAATGCCCATTTAACCCCCACTCTCTGCATTGCAGATTTGTGCAGTTTATTTTTTCAATTTGATGTCATCCTTAACTTTTGTTATTTCATCATAGGTGATTGCATCTTTCTCAGAGCCTTTCTTTCTCACAAGGATAAATCTTTCGCTGAAAATTATTACATATCTGCCACTGCATATTCACTGTTGGACCTTTTTAACCTTGCTTCCCAGTATACTTCAGCCTATATCTGTCTTTATATTCTGATAATTGAGTTTAATTCACTAGTCTTAGACACACAATTCTCACCTTCAAACTAAATATGAAATTCCATCATGTTATAATAGCTGTTGCCTAAAGGGTCCTTTTACTGTGAGGTTATTAATTTAATTCTGTCTTCTTATACATTACCAAGTCTAGAATAGGCTGCAGCCTGGCTGATGTGAGAACTTACTGTTCTAAGACTTTGCCCTGAATATATTCTGTGAACTCATTATCCAAGCTACCTTTGCCAACCTGATTCACTCAATCTACATGTAAACTAAAGTCAACCATAATGTCTTGTAATCCAGTGACTGCGGGCACTGAGTTCAAATTCCAATGTGGTAGCTGGTGGAATTTAAAGTTCAATGAGTAAAGCTTGACCATGGTGACCATGAAGCTATCATTGTAATCAGATTTACTGATATCCTATAGGGCAGAAAATCTGCCATCCTTATCCATTTTGGCCTACATGCTTAAGTTTAAAGTTTATTTATTAGTGTCAGAAGCAGGCTTACATTAACACTGCAATGAAGTTATTGTGAAAATCCCCTAATGGCCACACTCTGATGCATCAGGTACACTGAGGGAGAATTTAGCATGGCCGATGCACCTAATCAGCACGCCTTTCAGACTGTGGGAGAAAACCGGAGCACCCGGAGGAAATTCACGTAGACACTGGGAGAATGTGCAGACTCCACACAGACAGTAACCCAAGTCAGGAATCAAACCTGGGTCTCTGGTGCTGTGAGGCAGTAGTGCTAACCAATATGCCACTGTGCTGCCCCTCACCACTGTGTTGTCCCAACATGTGACTCCAGATCCAGTGTAATGTGGTTGACTCTTAACTGCCCTCTGAAATAGCCCAGCAAGCTGCTTAGCTCAAGAACAATTAGGTTTGGGCAACAAATGCTGGTCTTGCAGCAATGCCCACATCTTCCAAAACAACTTGTAAAAAAAATGGAAATTCAAGCAAACTCTGTCTATTGATTCCCATTATCTACCTTACTAATTATATCATTAAATCTAATTAATTGGTCAGGCACAAGTCCCACAGCTGCTACCTGAGCAAATGAGAGTTTCCAGCATTTTCTGTTTGTTTAAAATATCTGAATAGCACTGTGGGTGTTCAGTGCCCATAAAGAATGGGACAGAGGAAGCTTCTTCCCTCAGGAAGAGTCTTTATTAGTAAAAGTGTATTGTTGTTTTACTGATTTCTATGCAGCTGTTGGTTCTTCACATTGGTAGTAATAATAGAAAAACAGAACATTTTGAAAAGATGTAAAGCTTGTACACTTTGGCATCCAGAGGGACTAGGGTGTACTCGTACAAGGAAAACCAAGCTAGCATGCATTCAAGCAATTTGAAAAGCTGATGGCATTTTGGATTTCATTGCAAGGGGATTGGAGTACAAAAATGAAGGAGTCTTGCTACAATTGCATGTGGCTTTGATGAGAATGCCACAGAAATACTGTGTGCAATTTTGCATTCTGTATTTCAGGATGGAAGCTGCACAGTGAACGGTCACTAGATTGGCTCAGGAGAGGGTTGCCCTATGATGAGAGGCTGAGTAAATAGGTTCTGTACTCTCAAGCTTAGAAGGGCGAGGGATGATTTCATTGAAGCATATACAATTCTGAAAGGGGTGACATTGAGAGGTCATTTTCTCTGCAAGAGAATTTAGAAAATGGGGGCACAATTTTGGGATGAGGTCCACTTTTTGCAACTGATATGAGAACTTTCTTCACTTGGGGTTGTGAATCTTTGGAATCCTCTAGCCTGAATATATGTGGATGCTCAATTGTGGATGTTCTATCTCTAGAGCTTGCACATGGTAAGGGGAGAAGGTGTTGGGGTAACACAAAAGTGGACCAGTGTATTGCAGAGGAAATTGTCCATTCAGAATACTGAAAGTGGAGGGGCTGATGTTTGGTGTCACTGCAGTATTTTGCCTAGCCACTGTTATTTACATTGTTTTAATGCGTCAGTAACCTGATGTGGTCAATTGCTTGCTCTTTATGGAGACCACCCCGTTTTAATTGCATTGAAGTGGAAGTCTGACAGATGCTTATAATGGGAATAGATTTTCTTCCACCAGATTATTGCCTAGGCTGTCAGAATGAAAATTTACATCTAAACTCTAATGTGCTTTTTAACTGCTGATAAAAACATTTCAGATATTCTTATCAGTGATTTTTTAAAAAAAATGTTTTTAAAAAGCTGTTTTTTTTGTTTCGAGAATCTGATATCCACAATGCTTTGTAACGATCTTTTAAAAAGCATATTTACTTTCACAGCGGCAAGACCACAAAAGCATTGACAAAGTAAAAATTAAATGAGGGGGTCCATGTTGAATATTTTGTATATTTGTTTACAGGTGTTTTACAACAGTTTGCATTTGTGTAGCGCCTTTAAGGATGAACTTTGCAGTATTTCACAGAAATGTACTCAGAAAAATCTCAAAAGCTGAACTGAAAGTGGAGATATTGGGTGAAGTGATGAAACATCTAGTCAAATAGAAACATCTAGTCAAATAGAAACATCTAGACCGAAGAAGAAAAGTGGATGGAGAGGAGTTTGTTTTTAAGTTTATTCATTAGCATCACTGCAATGGAGTTATTGTGAAAATCCCCTAGTCACAACCTGTGGGTGCTGTTCAGATACACTGAGGGAGAATTTAGCATGGCCAATGCATCTAACCAAGGCATCTTCCGGACTGGGAGGATACTAGAGCACCCGGAGGAAATCCACGCAGCCACCAAGAGAACATGCAGACTCCGCACAGACAATGACCCAAGCCAGGAATCGAACTGGGTCCCCAGCAGTGCTAACCACTGTGCCACCATGCCACTCCATGAGATGATGGAGAAGAGGTGAGAATGAATCCAGCTTGTGTCCTAGGCAGCTGAAAGCATGGCTGCTAATGTTGGGAAAAGGCAAGGGGTAGCTGCACAGTTAAGCTTCTGGTGAATAGTTGCCCCCAGGCTATTTCTAATGGGGAACTAGCCATGGGTGCTACTATTGTTGAAGTTACAAAAAACAAAGAACAAAGAACAACCCAGCACGGGAAACAGGCCCTTCGGCCCAACGAGCCCACGCCACCACCTCAACAAAGCATTTTCCTACACCTACCCTGCCCCGTGTGTATGTGAATGGTACCCCTAATGTGGCCAGATCAGGTTCAGGTGATTAAGCCATTTCCTATTGGAAGCAATCAATGGTTGCCATTCATGTGGTGTGAACGATGCTCACTAACCTCTCAGGATTTGCTGTATAAGAACATAAGAACATAAGAAGTAGGAGCAGGAGTAGGCCATCTAGCCCTTTGAGCCTACCCCACCATTCAATAAGATCATGGCTGATCTGAAGTGGCTCAGTTCCACTTTCCCGCTTTCTCCCCATAACCCTTAATTCCCTTGCCTACCAAAAACCTACCTACCCGTGTCTTAAATATATTTAGCGAGGTAGCCTCCACCACTTCAACGGGCAGACAATTCCAGAGATTCACCACCCTTTGAGTGAAGAAGTTCCTCCTCAACTCCATTCTAAACTGCCCCCCCTTATCTTGAGGCTGTGCCCTCTAGTCCTGCTGTCCTTTCTGAGCAGGAAGAATCTCTCTACCTCTACCCTATCCATCCCCTTCATTATCTTATACGTATGAGCATGGGCTGCTGTATTACCAAAAATTGTAACTGGAGCTGACCTCTGCAGAATTATGACAAAAGACCCCCAGTCAGGACCTCATGATAGAGGAGATTCATTGACGAAGGAACTGTGGTTAAGCCAAAAGTGTTGCCCTGAAAAATGCCTGTATTAATTTTGTAGGATTTTGATGACTTGCCTATTTCTTATGTTTCCAGTGTTGCACCAATCAAACCATTTGAATCCCATTAGCCTTTTATTTGCTAGAGCTTCTTGGTTGAATGTTGGCTTGATGTAGAGGGAAGGTACTTTCCCTTCTGACATTTAGCTCTCAACATCCATGTCCCATTCACCAATACGTGATCACTAGCCACGCAGGTCCAGAGAAAAGTATCCTCATCCAGGACTTCGTTTTGTTAATCATGTGCTCTAAAAGTAGCACATGATCCCTTGGTTTAAGGATCTTTGACAGAAGATGCCAAGATTTGTACCAATTATCATTTGTCTTTGCTGCTGTCAGTTGAACAATTTGTTAAATTTCTTGTTAGAATTATTTGCCTGACGCTGACCTTTGTGGAGGCATCTAATGTAAGGGACACTCGGGAAGAGATTTCTGTGGTCAGCAATAATTAACTGCTGAATACTCAGGTCCTTTTGACATACTTTACTGACCTCTATCAATGCTAGGAAAGCACTTTGTGTGTAATTAGTGTAATGCTACCTCTGTCCTTCACACCAAAATTAATCTTTCAAACCCTAGCTATCAGCAAGCATTAGACTATTCAAAGTCTTTGATTCTAGTCGGGGTCTGAGACGTTCATGGAGAGCCTAGGGGAGCAGGGGAGTTGCTGTCAGAAAATGAAACTTCCTGGATAATTACCATGTGGATCTGCACATTAGGGCTTTTGCAGAGTCTTGACGGCATCTTCAGCCGAGTACAGTCTCCGTTAACCCGGAGACCAGAAGATTTAACCCCACACTGCAAATTTCCACAACAAATATTCGTTTGGATTGTGGTAACAGGTCGCTATTGTTATGACATAACTCTGTCCAAAAATGTTAGAATCTCTCTTTGCAGCACATTTCTCCTTTTCATATTGTGATTTGGTTCCACTACTAGTTATTCCCTAATGCCATAAATTCTGGTATTGAAATCAGTACTGTTGTGTGGAATGCTTGATGTTCACTGCACAGTGGAGACACTTATGAACACTGGCAAATTATTAACTGAAGTAATTCCAATTAATATGACAAAACAGTGTGACATTGGATTATTTACTTAGGTGCATGATAAAAATGCTAGTATTGATTTAATTACATAATCAAAGGATGGACTGGAATATTAATATGGGGTCAGTTGTATTACATTTGTTTGTTTTTGATTTGGCTCATGAGCAGTGCATGGATAGGCTACTTTACACAGAATTAGGTCATAATTTTGATTAAAAATTTCATTTCACTAAAAATACTGCAGTGAAAGATCAGTGTACAATAGACAGGACACAATGTGTATTCAATCTGAGCCAGTGGCCAGAGTAAGGATTAGATAGTAGCATACTGGCACAATTATCACCGTTTGCTTTGGGATGAGGAAGGTAAATCTTGCAGCAGGTTATGGATGACTGGCGATGCAATAGAGCCCACCTGGCCTGGAAGACCTGAAAGGAAACCTCCAATTTTCTTTTAAACTTTTGAGGGTTGGTCAATACCCTTGATTGATTGCATTCTCTTGGGTCTTTAAGATTTCCAAGCCATTGCAAAGCTGACCCAAAGGAGGGTGTATAGCATTCCTGATGCATGGTTTTGCTGTGACACTAATGATCGGAACTAATGTTGCAGGAAACAACATATATTCCTGTTGTTTGTAATGCATTGTGACACTCCAGGGCATATTTGGGCAGATATATTGGGTATTTATGTTTTCGTTTGGAAATCCCAGAAGTGGGGTTGCATTTAAATGACTCAATGTGCAGTTTTCCCCTGCTGCCCACTCCATTTCTATTCAAAGACCTAGTGGAAAAAGTAAAGAAACTCTTTGCCTAATTTCTTAAAAAAAAACTTATTCATTTCTAAGTCAATAATGTTGCAGCAAAATTAAATTTAAATGAAAACCTTTCTCACACAGATCTTAGAAGCATTGATGCGAAGTGTTGAAATGTGCAATTGCCACGTGGTGTGTTGAAATAAGAGGAAATTTTATATATTTAAAAAATGAAAACTTAAATTGAGAATATATGTGATTCACAATAATAAAAATACATTTTGACTTGATTTATTATTGTCACATGTATTAGTATGCAGTGAGAAGTTTTGTTTCTCGCATGCTATGCGAACAAAACCTACTGTACATGGAGAAGGAGAGAGCGCAGAATGTAGTGTTTCAGTCATAGCTAGGGTGTAGAGAAAGATCAACTTAACATAAGGTAGGTCTATTCAAAAGTCTGATGGAAGCAGGGAAGAAGCTGTTCTTGAGTTGGTTAATACATGATCTCAGACTTTTGTATCTTTTTCCTGAAGATGAAGAAGATGGAAGAGAGTATATCTGGGGTACATGAGATCCTTGATTATGCTGGCTGTTTTTCTGAGGCAGCAGAAAGTGTAGACACAGTCAGTGAATGGGGGGTTGGTTTACATGATGGACTGGACTTCATTCACGACCTTTTTTAGTTTCTTGCAGTCACAGATAGAGCAGGACTCTCGCCAAGCTGTGATACATCTAGAAAGGATGTTTTCTGTGGTGGACATGTAAAGGTTAGTGAGGCTTGTAGTGAGCATACCAAATTTCTTTAGCCTCCTGAGGAAATAGAAGCATTTGTGCACTTTCTTAAATATAGCATCAGCGTGGAGGAGCCAAGACAGGTTGTTGGTGATCTGGGCACCTAGAAATTTGAAGCTTTCAATGATTTCCACTTCATCCCTGTTGATGTATGCATGTGTATCATTTTAAAACTTGCAGACCACTGGCTTTGCATATGGAGATATGGAATGGAGCAAAAATGAAAGCACAGGTAGACTTATCAATTTGGGTCTTATGGTGCCATTACATGCGCAATTAGTACAAATAATCAGGTTGGTAAAGCATATCCTGTAATCATATAAAATATTATTAATATCCTTAGGCCCCTGACATCTGTGATTCCCATGGCTCTCAGACTTTCCGGCAGCTCAATCCTATTCCATGTGAGGTTTCAAATGATACAGACACCTACCTTTGCCACTCTGCAGTTATGTGCAAGGTTAACCTTTCAAATTGGAGCATAATATGTCCATGGAAATTTGTTTCTACAGTATATTCTCTTTCCCGCTAAATGACATAAGTAAGCTATTTTCCACGGTTCTGCTGTCAATTGTATCATTGAGAACATCCTTGCAAATGCTTCTCTGCATGTCTTTTGCAAATACCTTTTGATGATATCAATTTTCCTTAATCTTCAAGTCTGTCCTATACTGCTGCTGTACAGAAGTTGTGTTTCTGAAGTTGTGCAGTTTCTCTCATGAGGTCCCCGTGACAAATTGTCAAACTTTGCCCCCAATATAGTGAAACAATATGTGCCTGCCTTGATCTGGTCATTGCTCTGCATGTATGAAGGGGGTCATGATGTGGAGATGCCAGCGTTGGACTGGGGTAAACACAGTAAGAAGTCTCACGACACCAGGTTGAATCCAACAGGTTTATTTGATAGTGAACACTATTCCTTTGTCAGGTGAGTGGAACAAGCTCATCAGAGGTCAAGACCACAACATCAATGTGTGTAGGGGAAGTGGAGAGAGCAGAGGGATTTATTACAGCAGGGGTGATGGGGGGGAAGTAAGAGAAGAGGGGATGATTACTGTCTCTGTGGGGAAAGAAGAGGGGCTCTGATTACAGAGTTTGGGGGACAATGGAAAGGAGACAGTGCCTGATTAGTGGAGATTTGGGGTAGTGATGGTGGATTGGAGCTTCAGTGAGTCTTCTGTCACTGAGGAATATGGAGAGCCAGCATCTGTGCCATGTTGTGGTCTTGACCTCTGATGAGCTTGTTCCACTCACCTGACAAAGGAACAGTGTTCTGAAAGCTTGTGGCATTTACTATCAAATAAATCTTTTGGACTTTAACCTGGTGTTGTGACATTTCTTACTGTATGAAGGGGATCATTGGCATTCCTTGATTTTTCTCTCACTGGCATTTCTTTGAGAACAGCATTCAGTGAGATATTCTAGTTAAGCTATCCCTCCCCAAAGGAAAAATATGAGCAGGTGTAAGGAATCAATATTAATTTGATGCGATTTAATAACATGACCCTTTCTGTCTCACTCAAAGTGTCAAATAGTTCAGAATATTTGAATATTGAATCTCAAAAGATCCTGAGGTTGAATCTCACTGTTGGATTCACTCTAAATTTCAGTGTTTCAGGTGGATAAAGTTTATCCCATTACAAGATGCAGTGGTGGAAGGCAGGCAGGGAAGAGAAAAGGGGATTGACAGGACTCTGATCAATGCCGTCACACTATTACAAGTAAACTGATATCAAGGTCACCTCATTAATTTCTCTGTTTCTTTTTGAAAGTTTGCTAACATTGTAATATTTGGGCATGGCAGTGTCTATTTGCAGGATGTCAGTAGTGTTGCTTTTCTGTTAGATTTGTTTATATTCGGCTGATTTTGAAAAGTAAGTTGTTACTCTAGCCCCACATTGTGTTTCACAGTGTTACAAAATATTTATCAGCATATGTTGGTAAATCTTGGAACATTTAACTCATTCTGCAATACCACAACATCTGCTGTATATGTGAAGCCAGAACTCGTGCTTGGCATGGATTTATATTAATTATCAAAGTTCAGGGATTTGTATACACTAAGCGGGGATAGTTATTTTCTGCAAACAATTTCTCACCTGCAGTGCTTTTTAAAGTACTGTTTATTTGTGAACAATATTTTGTCATACACAAACAAAAGTAACTCATAAAAGCTTTCAGACAAGATAGAAAAATTTAATTTGTAACACTAGAGTCAAAATGGTATGCCCATAGTCTAAATCGGCATTATCTTTTAAAGAATGTTAGCTTAGTTCAGCTCAAGATTCATTGGTTTTGTTCCAAATTATTAAGCATAAGAAATTTATAAACGGCAATAACATTTGTTTGGTAATTATAAATTCTCTGTCCTCTCTATGACCAAAGACTTTCATAGTGTTGCCAGCTGTCTCTCTGGTGGTTTTTAGCTTTCTTAGCTCCATATTGGCTCACCAGTCATCTTTCATCAGTTTGTGTCTTTCCCTCCTGCCATTTCCCCTTGCTCATTGATCTCATGCCACCTCTCCTTGGTTGTTCCATCAGTTGCCCTCTTTGTACCGCAATTCATCATGTGCAATGCCTAATTTTGTTGTTTATTATTGTGTTCTCTTATTACTCACATACTCAACATTTGGGTTTCTTTCTGAAGTTTAGTTTATTGAAGATCTCCTTCAGAGCCACACTTTGATTCTACAAATTTATTGCTTGCTGTATCTCATCTTTGCGAGAGTTGCCTGCATTTCTTAATATTGTACAGATATTTATTTCCTGAATACTGTTTTGTTCAGATGCTTACCTTAAATTAATGCTCATTTCTTTCACATTAGTTTCTTTGTCAGTTCTTGAAAAGAAAGGCTTGCATTAAATGCAAGTCAAAGTGCAGTGCTGCTATTTCTCTTTTAATGAACACTGCGTTTTATATTATGCTGCTACACCAGGAGTCTGCCTGACTTCCACTTATTTTTCAACACACGCCTCCTCATACCCTTCTCCCTCCTATTTACCTCATCCTATTTTTAACTCCACATGGCGATGCATTTAATGCCTACCTCCTGCTCCTACTGTATTCAACCTGTATCCCTTGCCATCATATTGAAGATGTTGTAGGCAGTCTGATTAAGTTCTGCATTTGAGGCAGGAAGAACCGCATGATGAGTATGGCATCAAGGAATCCGAACAAACTCTCCGCTGGTTAGAATCATAGCTTTCATAAAGGAAAATGGTTGTGGTGGTTGGAGGTCAGCCATCTCAATTCCAGGACATCACTGCAGGAGTTCCTCAGGATAGGCCTAAACAAGTTTTAGATTTAGTTTAGGCCTTTCTGAAATCTGTTTATTATTGTCTCATGTATTAGTATACAGCGAAAAGTATTGTTTCTGTGTGCTATACAGACAAAACATAGCATACATAGAGAAGGAAAGGAGAGGGTTCAAAATGTAATGTTACTGTCATAGTTTGTGGAGAAAGATCAACTTAATATGTGGTAAGTCCATTCAAAAGTCAGCACGGAAGAAGTTGTTCTTGAGTTGGTTGGCATGCGACATCAGACTTTTGTATCTTTTTCCCAATGAAAGAAGTTGGAGTCTGGGGTGTGTGGGGTCCTTGATTATGCAGGCTGCTTTTCTGAAGCTGGTTTGTATGATAGACTGGGCTTCATTCATGATGACCTTTTGTAGTTTCTTGCATCTTGGGCAGAGCAGGAGCCATATCAGGTTGTGATACAACCAGAAAGAATGCTTTCTGTGGTACATTTGTAAAAGTTGGTGAGTCGTAGCAGACATGTTAAATTTTCTTAGCTTCCTGAGAAAGTAGAGGTATTGGTGAGCTTTCTTAACTATAGCATTGGCGTGGAGGGATCAGGACAGATGGTTGGTGATCTGGACACCTTGAAACTTGAAGCTCTCAACCATTTCTATTTCATCTCCATCAATGTAGATAGGGACATGTCCTCCACTGTGCTTCCTGAAGTCAATCTTTTCTCCTTTATTTTGTTGACGTTGAGGGAGAGATTATTGTCATCACACCAGTTCATCAGAGCCTCTATTTCTTTCCTGTACTCTATTTTATCATTCTTTAAGATTCGACCCATTACTCTTGTGTCATCAGCAAACTTGAAAACTGGGGGGAATTTGGCCACACAGGTGCATAAGGAGTACAATAGGTGGGGATGTTCACTGATGACTGCACAATGTTCTGCATCATTTGCCACTCCTCACTACTGAAACAGTCTATGTCCAAATGCAGCACAATCTGAATAATAACCAGGCTTGAGCTGACAAGTGGCAAGTAACATTCACACCACACAACTACCAGGCAATGACCAGCTCTAACAAGAGAGAATCAAATCAGTGCTCTTTCATGTTTAATAGCATTACTGTTGCTGAATTCCTCCACTGTTAACATCCTGAGGGTTACCATTGACCAGAAAATGAACTGAACTAGGCACATAATATCTATGCCTACCAGAGCAGAGGCAAGGAATCCTGTGGTGAGCAACTCACCTCCTGACTCCCCCAAAGCCTGTCCACCTTCCACGTGGCACAAGTCAGGAATGTGATGGAATACATTCCACTTGCCTGATTAAGTGCAGCTCCAGCAACACTCAAGAAACTCAAGAAACTCAAACCGTGCAGGGTAAAGCAGCCTATGTCATTGCAACCCTTTCCACTAACGTTCACACTCTCCTTGACTGACGAACAGTGGCAGCAGTGTGTACCATCTACCAGAAGCATTGTGGGAAGATTTTTCCGCATCTTTCAAACCTACAATACCTAGCATATAGACATACAAGGGCAGTAGACACATGGGAGCACAGCCTCCTGGAAGTTACCCTCTAAGTTACTCACCATCCTGACTTGAAATATATTGCTGTCACTGGGTCAAAATCCTGGGACTCCCTCATTAGCAGTACTATGGTTGTACCTGCACCACGTGGACTGCAGTGGTTCAAGAAAATAGCTCACCATAGCTCTAAAGGGCAATTGCAGATCGGCCAGCAATGCCCATGCCCTGTAAGTGAACAAGCAAAATCCCAGAGTGAGTTTAGTTCATCTCCATTTGACAGCTGTCAGTATTTCAGGCCCATAGCCTAACAGCTATCCATTTAAACGTGCTGCTGAAACTTCTTTTTGATTTGGTTTTCTGACCAACTTTTCGCATGTGTTTTTATGTAGCTTGAACGGCAGAGATTTCAAAGTAATTTTGATAACAGTGCTACTGATTGGTTTTGATCCAAAAACAAATATTTGGCAATCCATCTTAGTTATTATTTTTGTATTTTCTCTTGTATACTTACAAGACAACCTGTCACCTGTGGGAATTAAAAACGTAAATGTAAAATGCAAGATTTAGCTATTTGTACATAATACTAAATGGAAATAGTATGCATTACCCAATGTACAGCCCAAAAAAATCAAAGCTTGCTAAAGATATCTTTGCGATAAGTGTAATGATTGGTGACCACTAGGTTAACAACTATTTGTTAACCAACTCAAGCTATGTACAGAGTGCTTTAGTATGTGTCTGCTCCATTCAGCTCTAGGATTGACTCTGATAGTAAAAGCCCGCACTCAGCCCCAGGATTCACACACTCCCGTCCCACTGAGCAATCGGATTACATGACCCTCTGGACGCTCACCCTTTAAAGGGGCTCACCCCTACACCTTCCTAATATTCGACATGTTAAAACAGATTTTTTTCGTACATGTTCGTATTTGTTTTGGTATATTGTGTGGCAGAGTGTAAACTGTTTTGGAGAACCAGTGGGGGGGAAAAAATCTGATTAATGTGTATTGAATTCTGAAACATTAACAGTTGAGTCCAGGCACATTTTCTATTTAAAAACATATCCAGCAATAACACTAAGTATACCAATTTACCACCTGAGTCTTACTCTGAAAATCAGGAGAAGCCACTTTAATAGCAATGCATTTATAATCACACAAACTGAGAGTAGTGCTGTCAGTTTAAACAGTTGTTTAATCAAAGAGTATTTGACTAGTTCTGTAAAGCTGAAAACATACTACATGGAGATTAGTGATGGTAGCAGCTATGTAAGTTAATCCCATCTTGAGGACAACAAAAATAGTTCAACTTCTAATCTCGCAGATCAGAAGTGGTCAATATACCAGTTTTGATTGCTCCAACTCACATTCAGAATTTACTGATCAATATAGTTATTAAATTTTGCTCTCCATCATACAGATGTATTGTTTATTGCAGCTGCGTCTGTTTCTTGGAGAAGGATTGATTAGTTGGTGCTTAAGATCAGATGGACAATTCAGTTTTAAAAAAAATTTCACAAAGCCAACTTCTAAATCATTGCATGGTTTCCTGAAATAATGAAAAGCAGCCCAATACATACACTGCACAAAATACAAGGGATGTGCTTTGAATAAAGAATACACCATTTATGTGCGTTATAAAAAGGTATTCAAGATGTAATAGCACTTAACATTTTTCATCAAACAGCTAGTAAAATATGCATATTTGAAGAGCAATTTTCCAAGTTGGAATCGTCTGATGCTTTTCTGGCTTACATCTTGTGACCTTTTACGTTATGAACTATTAGTGATTTGGAAATTAAATGTATTCATGAATATTACAATAGAAGTGTAAATAGATATTCTCATTTAAATGATTTTTGTATGTGCATCTGTGCTCACTAATGCTATTTCTTTAAAGCTGATGTATCAATTCCACCAAATCTGGACTATGTAACATTTGACTTTCAATGAAATGTATGTTGTAATTGAAATTTGTTAGCTCAGAGTATCTTTGCAGTTGTACTATAGTTGATCTACTGAAATGAATCTGCTTAAAATTAGTTTCTATCTTTTTAAAAAAGAAATATTTGTTATTGATCCATAATAGCGTAAGAAATATGAGCATGAGTGGACCATATGTCCCTCGAGCCTGATCTGCCTCAACTTTGCTTTCCTGCCCACCCCTATATCCCTTAATTAAAGAGAGATCGAAAATCTGTCTATTTACAAGTACTTTGTACAAGTACTTTTATCCTTCCCTCATGTCTGCCTGATGTACGATAAACACACAGTTTCTGGAAGATTAAGTTTTAATTAAATCTAGAAGATAATCAGTCAAATTCCAGCTCCTTTATCTGAAAAAAATGCTGCTGAAGTGGCTCATTTGAAAGCAACTTCCCCTCTCCAGTCCTGTGTAAGTCGTACACTGAAACTTGAAGTGGAGTACACAATCCAGTCGGACACTTCAGTTCCACGCTGATGGAGATGAAAGTCTTGAGCTCGATGTGCAAACTTCTTTCAATATTTGGCCTGGAAATTATTAATGCTGACATCACAAGCAGTTAGGGATGGACAATAGATGCTGGTCTAGCCAGCAATGCCCACATTGCACAAATGAATTTAAAAAGAAATCTAAGCTACTAGCAATAGGTTTGTGGTTTTCAGATGCAGGGACCTCTGAAAGTCAACCCTAAAGTATAGAAAATGGATATAGCTTTTCTGGTGCTATCTTTGATATTTTCTACCCTGACAAGATTCACACTCCTGTGTCCAGACTAAATTAAATTTGCAAATTAATAGTCTGGGGGAGAAATCTTTGAAGTGATGTCAGCATTTTTGTTCTGACATCACGTCTGATTCTCCTAATTACTTTTTGTCAAACTTGAACAAATATAGACTAATTAAATAGAGTAGATGTCCCATCCCACCGACATACTTTGGCCAAAAAATGATGACTATTATTCATTTGCATTAATGCTTGAAGTGCCTTGTTCATTTTAGAAAAGAGCAGCCAAGTTTTCTCAGTAGTTTGCATGTTGTGTCCTGAATATCATTTAAAAAAAAAGCCCAGTTGAGGGAATTTCTTTTCCCTTAAAATGCAGCTTTAGTATCCCCCACATCAGTGGGAGTCAGAAAACCATCCAGGCTGCAATCATGATGCAGTCCAAACTGTCATTGTCGAGGAGTGTCATAGAACCATAAAATCGTTGTTGTTCGTCCATCATCATTGGCACTTGTGTGGGCACTGTAGTTGTTGTGCTGGTGGCTGCGGCCTTGTGCAGCTCACGCTTAAGTTGTGCTTCAGCAATGCACCTTCCTTCGTAAGCTTAACAGCCTTTGTGGATAAGGCAGCGCAGGGTAGGGTGGTTTTGTGCCAGTGTTTCCCAGGTGGTCGTGTCTATGTCAAGCGACTTCAGGGAGGCCTTGAGTGTGTCTTTGTGACGTTTCTTTTGCCTTCCGTGCGCGCATCTTCCAGCAGAGAGTTCCCAAAAAAGGAGCTGCTTGGGTGAGCGCCTGTCTGGCTACGGATGACATGACCTGCCCACTGGGTCTGCGCTCTCAACAGCAGTGTGTGGACTGACGATATACTTGCTCTTGAGAGAACTTTAGTGTCTGATACTTTGTCTTGCCATCTGATGCATAATATTCTGCAAAGATAAATCATGTGGAAATGATTGAGCTGTCTTGCATGCCCCCCATACACAGTCCGTGTTTCACAGGCATACAGGAGGGTAGTGAGTATCACGGCACTGTAGACCTTCAGTTTTGTTGCTGGGCTGATTCCTCGACGTTCCCATACAGTGGAGCGCAGTCTTCCAAAAGCAGAACTTGCCTTTGCTATTCTGCAGTTAACTTCTGTATCAATAGTCACTGCTTGGGAGGGGATGCTGCCAAGATAAGTGAACTGGTCCACTGCCTGTAGTTTCTGCACTTTGACTGTGATTATGGGCTCTGTGTACGGTGCACGAGGAGCAGGCTGGTGCATGACTTCGGTCTTTTTAATGTTGATGGTGAGTCCAAAGTTGTCATGAGCCATGGATAATTTGTCCATACTGACTTGCATCTCTGGCTCTGAGCCAGCATACAGGACACAGTCACCGGCAATGAGGAAGTCCCTCAGAACAGTTTCCTTCACTTTGGTAATAGCTTGAAGTCTCCTCAGGTTGAAGAGTTTCCCATCCACTCTGTACTTGAGACTGATTCCAGCAACACTGCCCTGGAAGGCATCATTCAGCATGGCAGTAAACATCATGCTGAACAGTGTGGGTGCGAGCACACAACCTTGTTTGACGCCATTGGTGACTGGGAATGCCTCAGAGGATTCTCCGCCATCTAGTACTCTGGCCGTCATGGAACTGGCATACCATCTGAATGAATTTGGGGGGGTAGCCGAACTTTGACATGATCCTCCACAGGCCTTGTCAGCTGATAGTGTCGAAGGCTTTCGCAAGGTCAACAAAGGTTGTATAGAGTTTGCGATTCTGCTCCTGACACTTCTCCTGAAGTTGGCACGCAGCAAAAATCTTGTCAATAGTTCTGCGACCTTTGCGGAAGCCACACTGACTCTGGAAGCAGGCCCAGCTCCAGATGAGTGACCAGACGATTTAGCAGGACTCTTGCGAGGGTTTTTCTGGTGGTGGAGAGCAGTGAGATTCCTCGGTGGTTGTTGCATACTTGCCGATTGCCCTTCCTCTTGTAGAGGTTAGAGAAGTTTCTTTTCCCTTAAAATGCAGCTTTAGTATCCCCAACATCATTGGGAGTCACAAAACCATCCAGGCTGCAATTATGATGCAGTCCAAACAGTGATTGTCATTGTCAAGGAGTGTCATATAACCATAAAATCCCTATAGTGCAGAAGGAGGCCATTCAGCTCACTGCACCAACTCTTCAAAAGAGCATCCCACCCAGGCCTTCCCATCCGTCCTATCCCATTAACTCTGCACATTTACCATGGTTAATCCACCTAACCTGCATTCTTTGAACTGTAAGAGGAAACTGCAGACATGGGGAGAACATGCAAACTCCACCTAAGGCTGTAATTGAACCTGGATCACTGGCACTGTGAGACAGCAGTACTAACCATTGCGCCACCATACTGCCTTTAGTATTTTGTCCACTGACTAAACTTGAAGGCGGGTTTAAAGAACTCCTTCCAACTGCTAACTAAGCTGTAGCTTGGCTTTGTGACTTTACCCACGCTTGCTAAATAAATAACTCCAAGTATTCTTGTTGCTTTTAAGGTTTCAAGGTCAGTAGTGCTTTTACTGGAGCCACTGTTAACTGCAGTTCATACAAACTGACTAGGGAGGGAAAAACACTCTTTCCATAACCTGTATGGCAAGCAGTTGTGGCTAAGAACTGTTAAAAGTCCAAAGTAATGAACTGATTTTTGGAACACTCTGGGTATGAAGGGATGGTTTTTAAACAAAAGCCAACCAGAGAAAGGCCCTTAATGCTTTATTGTTCCTCCTTTCCCCACTCCTTTATCTTCATGATGATGTAGTCAAAGTTGTTCAAGTTTAGATTGTCTAGTACACATGTTAAAATGGTGGAGAAAGCATAGTTTTGCTCCAGCTCAAAAACTGTTCCCCTCCCATCTATAGCACTAGCTGTCCTTGCCTAAGCATTCCAATCAAATTTTCCTTTATAGTTCAATTAATTTGCTGCTTCAAATGTTAACTTTTCCCACAGCTGTGCTTATTAATTTTGAGATCACATCTCAGTCGATAAACTGACAGGACAAATGTGCACTTGTGCTTATCTGCACTGCTCTTTGTTCTGTTGCTGTTATTGTTCTGAAGGATGCTCTTTTAAGTTGGCTTGTCAATGTGATTGCACCACACTGCAGAAATCCAACTCGTGATTGAAACCTTCCTTTTATACACTACGGAAAACCACTTGTGTGAACTGGAAAGTGTCTATTTGTAGTGGCATGGTTGGTTGGCTGGCGATTATAAAATTTCTCTATTTTAATTTGGGTGCAGTCATGAAGAATCTGCATGCAACACTGCATTCTCATGGCAGATGAACAGTGTCAGGAAGAAACAGTACTGTGGAGGTGACAGTCTACTACCTTCCAGCATGTGATTACTGAATATGTAAAAGGGAAAAACAAATCACACCCGGTGAATGCTTTTGCTCCAACCTGCAAAAAGGAAACAGCTGACAAGTCATTATGACGACAGCATTGCTCATTTATTTTTAATAAGCATCACCATGGTAAAGAATTTCCAGGGGGAGGGATTGGGGTTGTCACTAGGAAACACAAGATATTTTGCATTCGTGCCGGCTGTGTTGCGAAGAGTGGCTGTTTTTCTCTCCAATACTGACACAAACTTTTACTAAATTACACATGACAAACTGATGACCAATCGATCCAAAGTTTCAGCCCAGAAAACCTTAAATAACAGAACTTGCCGTGGAATAATGCAGATATCAGTATGATTGCTGTGATGAGGTGGGGAAGGATTTTGCATTTTGCACTGGGACCCTGACCTTGGGCACAAAGGGAGGTTGACCGCACACTATGTAACAAGCGACAGTGATCAATTAGTCAGAGGGCATGCTTGCCTTCCAGTTAAAGACTGTGGGCTGGCTTTCAAAGCTGGAGTGCCAATAGGAGGAAGGAGTTGCAACCTGCTGTTGGAGGTAAGGTGGAGGGGGCAGGGTTTGGGGCAGAGAGAAGGCACCTCTATCAAAAAGCTCTCTCTCTCTGCCAGTGGGAGACCGCCTTCAGGCAGCTGCATTTTTTAATTGCAAGGGGACCAAGGCTCAAAAGGCAGTTGGAAAACTTCAAATAGCCTCTCTGATTCGTGGCTTTAACTGATTAAAAAGATAAGCAACCTGCTGATTGAGTGGGTAACTGTTCGGCCCCCAATCCATCTGTCAGAAAATTTACTTGTGGGGAGGGGGATGGTACAGCAAACTGGCGCTCCTGGTTGGTAGTGCAAGATTACATGCCCATTCACCTCTATTCTTGACCTGTATTGAGGTGATAATCCTGTCCATGGTGCTGATTTGTGGCTGAAGCCAGAGGGAACCTGTTCTTCAGGCGTCTTCTCAGGTACTTGACAATGGCTATCATATGTCTGAAGTATTGTCAAACATGTCAGCATTTTAAAACTTAGAAAAGAGACCTCCATTAAAAGAAGAGTTTTTATTCACAAGGTCTTGAGGATAATACCATTTATGATGACACACCTCCTGTGGCGTTGCTCACTATGAAACGGAAGATATTGACTTGGAGCAGTGTTGGGGCCTCAAACTTTTTATAGTTTATAAAAGTGACTTGGATGAAGGGATTGAAGAATGGTTGCTAAATTTGCTGATGACACAAAAATAGGTAGGAAAGTAAATTGTGAAGAGGACATAAGGAGGCTACAAAAGGATAAAGATAAGTTAAATAGACAAATATCAGGCAAGTGGAGTATAATGTCAGAAAATCTGAAATTGCTCATTTTAGCAGGAAGAATAAAAATTGAACTTATTATCTAGATGAGTACATGAATCATAAAAGGCTAGTACACAGGTACATCAAGAAATGAGGAAAGCTAATTGAATATCATCATTTATAGTGAGGGGAATTGATGATAAAAATAAGGAGATTATGCTTCAGGTGTATAAGGTAGAACTTTGCATTTTGTGTTGGAACCCTGATCTTGGACACAAATGGAGGTTGACCCTATACCATGTAACCAAGCAATGATTAATAATACAGGGCACCGGGGAGACCATGGCCACGATTTTTCAAAAAAAAACAAGTCTCATAATGATGAAAAAACTGGAGCAGAAACCAGACCACAATCGTCCCACTCTTGGTCATTTTTTTGGGAGTGTGGTGAGTTTCTTACTGATTCTGGGAAGGGTGGGCTGTGAGCTCAGCTGCAAAGCAGTCAGGCGCTGCTTTGGAAAGATGCTTTGATCTCTCAGCGCACTGGGAAAATCCCTCCCTGCCCCATGGACATTGACCCTCCACCCATGCCAACCCTAACCCCTACATACTCTACCCTGGCCCCACCGCTTGGCACTATCCCTGGTACGGGTGGACTCTGCCAGATGGGCACAGCCCAGCCATGTCCCCGACTACTGGGGGGGGGCTTCAATAGCTTCTGAGCCTCCCATAGCCATCACACCCAATCTCCTTTAGTGGAGACTAGTAGTGATTCTGGCTGGTCTCATGCCACACCGAAAGTTGGAATATTTCAGGAACTGGGAGAATCCGGCGTTGAACGATTTAAGCATATTTAAATGTTAGTCTAAATATGCTAATCAGCCTCATGCCCTCCCTGGGTGCAACCTGGTTTGCGCCATTAGAAAGCAACCAGAACAATTGCAAACCGTTTGGTGGGCGTAAAACGGATTTTGTTTTTGGTTCACTTGCTATTCTCTGTGATCGTACGTTATGCACTAGACGGGGTGAGGTCGGAAAATACCTTATTTAAGGAAAGATCTAAATGTGTTACAAGCAGTTCAGAGAAAATTTTCTAGACTAACACCCGGAATGAGTGGATTGTCGTGAGGAAAGGTTTGACATGTTAAGTTTGTATCCACTGGAGTTTGGAAGAATAAGAAGCAACTTTGATTGAAACCTTTAAGATCCTTAGGGGTATTGACAGATGTTTCCTCTTGTAAGACAACCTAAAGCTTGGGGCACTTTTAAAAAAGGGCGTTACTTATTTAAGATGGAGATGAAAAATCTCTTAGAGTCTTGAGTCCCTGGAACTCTCTTTGTCAAAGGCACTGGAGGCAGAATCTTTGAATATTTTTAAGGCTGAGCTCGATAGATTCTTGAATGACAAAGGGGTGAAAGGTTACTGGGGGTAGGCAGGATTAGGGATTAAATCAATTCTGATCCTCAAATTTCCCTGCAGTTAAAATTCAGTGAGGGAGATCAAAACGCTTCTTTTCACTATTGATGGGCAGCTCCTGCAAACTGCTGGGACAAGCCTGTGCCTAAAAACATGTCTCAAAAATATTGGGCGTCCAGTGAATTTTATGTTCTTTCCGCTTCTGACACCATAACTTGGGTAGACAATACTTTTACCTGATTTTTCTTGGGTTATTACGAATCTTGCACCAAAGTTATGTTGATTAATTTGGAAAATCTCCAACTAAATTGCCAGTGAGTAAATGTAACCATCTGTTTATCGTTCTACCTGTCTAGTTATTTATGCCTAATATATCATTTACTGGGATAGCAATTGATTTACACTTGATTTTTCAAAACTGAACCAAATGATATTTTATTGATGGCTCATTTGATCCTTGCGGTGACTGTTCCTGACCTCCACAGTTCTGTTCCTAACCTCTGGCTCTTTAACCGTACTTATCTGCTGTGATGATACTTTGCCTTTAAGAAATGTATTTTAGTTCTGTTTCTGTGCTGAATGTGTTTATTAGTCCCTTCCATTTTACTGGGGCTGTTCTGTCTGGATCCAGCAGCACCGTAGTGATTCTACGGTAGTATAATTGATCTTAATTGCTGCAATGTTTGTTTTAATCTGAACTAATGCAGAGTTCTGTTATTTTGTGTTTTCCCCTGGGATATTTCAGAATGGGGCTTGATTAGTTTGATTGACCGATAAGGTCGTAAGACTGGGTGGGGGCTAGGCTTTCACAGAGAACTCAAAGCAGTCTATTTTTGGGCCCTTTTAGAGAGAGGTTGTGTTCTTTGGAACTCTTTCTCTGTTTGAAGTGGAGATTGGAATCTGACAGGAAATGAGCCTTTTCCTCTGAGATTCTACTGTTTGTGGATGGAGCTTTCTCTTGAAGTTGCTGTATGAGAATTAGGAGACCAGTGTCTGTCAGGATCACTCTCCAGAAGTATCAAAAGGCTGGAAATTGCGTACCTACATAAGCATCTTTTGGTTTCGGTGCTAACTGGCTGTCAAGAATGAATCCATGTCTGTGGGGGACACTGCTAAATTGGAATAGTGGAGATAGCTATCTTTAAGAATTAGAGTTTGCCATTTTTAAGTATTGTAATTGGCTAAAGTTATGTTAATTATTTTTGTTATATTCTTTAGTCAAAATAAACTTAAGTACATAGTTAGAATAAAGCAAAAAATTAGCATAACTTTTACCAAATGAAGTTTATTTTGACAAAAGCTTCCTAGTGGGTCACTAGAATCATACCTGGAGTGAAACACGTTTTGTTCACCCTAATGCCAAAATCAAATGTAAAAGTTAGGATCTAGGCTAAATTCCTAAAATACTTTGGCGTTTCTGATCTGGTCCATGACACTGCTCCGTAGCTTAGATCCATGAGCACCTCAGTTCTTGGTCACAGAGTCTTTCCCATTCTTGACAGGCTTGTTCTGCAGGAGCCAGAGAACAAACTCCCATCTTTGCTTATACTCAGGCCTCGCATGTTGTTCTACCTGCAGGTTTATGATGCTGCTACTCTTTGCTCCCTCCTTATTCATCTCTCTGTTATCCAACTCGTGATTCAGACCACCTCTGAGCAATGCGAGATTTACAACTCCATAATCATTTGTCCATTTCATCCACACCACATCCTAATTAGCATGTGGGGAGGGGGGTTGACAGTATTTCAGCTTTTGATATAAATATAAAACAGATTCATAGCAGAAGTGATAGTTTATTTTTTTAAGCATAAAAAACTTTCATTTCTGCTTAAAATGCAGATTTGGTTCTGAGTTGTTGATTAATGGCAATTTTTTTTATCTCTAGAAAGTCTTTCAATTTTGCTGTGGAGGATAGAAGCCAAAAGAAAGCAGCCTAATCATAATCCTAGCAGCTCCTCGACATTGGGAATAGCTGATTGCTGACCGAAAAATAAATTGGCTCTATACTGTTCATTTCTGCCCCTGTCGTGCTAACACTTGAAGTTTTCCAAGCTCATAACTGACTTGTCAGACAATAGCTGGGAACAGCTGCACAAATTCCTTATTAAGGACCTTAACAAGTAGCATCGACATGCTCCTGCATTTTTATTTGCTAATAAGGGGAGTTGAGGGGATCCTGCCGGGGGGGCCATGGTACGTATGGTCCCTGCTGGGAGAGGGAGATGTCCAAGCAGTGCTGAGTGGCCCACCCTGCCACAGGATGCCACTGGAAACTGATGCCAGCCTGTGCCAACCTAGCAGTGCCATCCTGTGCTTGGATGCAGTGCCAAGGCAGACTCTCTGGGTAGCCCAGTTTAAGGGGTTTCCCATTGTGTGGTTGGTCAGCGGGGAGGTGCAGTGAGAGCATGTAAAGGACGTTGAAGGAGGGGTCCTCGGTGGGTGTGGGGGGGTGCTGGCAATGAGTGGAGGAGCGCTGGTGATACTACCGCCATTATTGTTGGTGGGAAGCCTGTAATAGCTGCCAGTGTGGTGGTCGAGTGTGGGGGGAGTGGTGGGGTGGGGTGAAGATGGATAAGAGCTTGTGATACAGTTGGGTGGGGGGTGGGGTGGGGGCGGAGAAGAGCCCTTGATAATTGTGCCAATGAGGTGGGGAAGAGTAGTGAAGAGAGCCCCTGATACATTCGTGGTGGGGGTTAGGGGCTCACTGGGGGGAGTTTCACCACCGTTCTGATGGGACAGCCTTTTCTGTTGGAGCCACAGTCTCTGGAGTCCTTTATCAGTTCTACTAGGCCTCGCTCTGCCAGACTGATTGTGTAAACCACATCCCTCAATTTTCTATTTATCAGAGTGGCTGTAATGGAGCAAGGTAAGGCTCGAACTCTTGTCACTGAATCCTCAAAAGTTTATCAACAGAATAATAATGCAGAGCAAGGATAAAGGTCTGAACTCCACAGGCACAAAACTGACGAGCCCTGGCAAGTCTGAGTGTGCCCCCAATTCTCTGGCTGTTTATGCCAGCGGGATTCTCCGGTCCTGCCAATAGTGCATCTCCCCCTTTCCAAGGATTTTGCAGCAGTGTGGGGTAACATCAATGAAAAATCCCATTGATAGTGGCAGGACCAGAGAATCCTACTGCTAGTGAAGAACATGCCACATTCCACTTCCAGGGAACATGCAGCTGGGAGGCTGGAGAACCTTGCCCCTGGTCTGAAAGCTTAGTGGTGCACCTGGAGAGATGCACATCAGTTTTCAGTCAAAGCACTCTGATAAATTATGGGAAAATTCCGCCCTGTATTTGTACATTTATGCCTGTGTTACGAAGTACTGTTGAACATAAGAACATAAGAAATAGGAGCAGGAGTAGGCCATCTAGCCCTTCGAGCCTGCCCCGCCATTCAATAAGATCATGGCTGATCTGTCGTGGCTCAGTTCCACATTCCCGCCCTCTCCCCATAACCCTTAATCCCCTCTCTTATCAAAAACCCATCAACCCGCGTCTTAAAAATACTTAGCGAGGCAGCCTCCACCACTTCAACGGGCAGAGAATTCCAGAGATTCACCACCCTTTGAGTGAAGAAGTTCCTCCTCAACTCCGTTCTAAACCGCCCCCCCTTTATCTTGAGGCTGTGCCCCCTAGTCCTACTGTCTTTTTTGAGCGGGAAGAGTCTCTCCACCTGTATCCTATCCATCCCATTCATCATCTTATACGTCTCAATGAGATCTCCCCTCATTCTTCTAAACTCTAACGAGTACAAGCCCAGTTTATTCAGCCTCTCCTCATAGCTCAACCCCCTCAGCTCCGGTATCAGCCTAGTAAACCTCCTCTGCACTCCCTCCAAGGCCAAAATATCTTTGCGCAGGTGCGGCGCCCAAAACTGCACACAGTACTCCAGCTGCGGCCTCACCAATGCCCTATACAGCTGCAGCAAGACCTCCCTACTTTTATATTCAATCCCCCTCGCTATGAAGGCCAGCATCCCATTTGCCTTCCTGACCACCTGCTGCACCTGCAAGCTGGGTTTTTGCGACTCATGCACAAGGACCCCGAGGTCCCTCTGCACCGTCGCCTGCTGCAGTGTTTCGCCACGTAAGTAATAGTCCTTCCTACCATTATTACTACCAAAGTGGACCACCTCACACTTGCCAACATTGAATTCCATTTGCCATTTCCTGGCCCATTCGCCCAGCCTATCTAGATCCTTCTGCAGACTCTCCACACCCTCCGCGCAATTTGCCGTTCCCCCAATCTTGGTGTCATCAGCAAATTTCGACACCCTACACTCGGTTCCCTCCTCCAGATCATCTATATAAATGGTAAAAAGCTGAGGCCCCAGCACCGACCCCTGGGGCACTCCACTAGTCACCATCCGCCAATCCGAATAGCACCCATTGACCCCCACTCTCTGCATCCTATTTGACAACCAATCCTCTATCCACGCTAACACCCTACCCCCAACTCCATGTCCCCCGACCTTCTGCAATAACCTCTTGTGAGGTACTTTGTCAAACGCCTTCTGAAAATCCAGAAGGACCACATCCACCGGCTCTCCTCTATCCACCGCCCTAGACACATCCTCGTACAACTCCAGTAAATTTGTCAGACACGACTTCCCTTTAATGAAACCGTGCTGCGTCTGCTCTATCAAGCAATTCCCTTCAAGATGCCTCGCAATTTCCTCCTTAATGATGGATTCTAACATTTTACCTACCACAGACGTTAAACTAACCGGCCTATAATTCCCCGCCTTTTGCCTGGCACCCTTCTTAAACAACGGCGTAACATTAGCCGTTTTCCAATCTTCCGGCACTTCCCCGGAATCCAGCGACGTCTGGAAAATAACCACCAAGGCATCCACTATCACCTCCGCCATTTCTTTCAGAACCCTCGGATGCATTCCATCCGGTCCTGGGGACTTGTCCACAATCAGCCCCTCCAGTCTGTCGAGCACCGCCTCTCTAGTAACAGTAATGTCATTAAGACCCTCCAGTCCTACCACCTTTCCATCGCTAACACCCGGCAAATTATTCACGTCCTCCTCCGTGAAGACAGAAACAAAAAAGTTATTCAATACCTTAGCCATATCCCCATCCCCTACCACTAGGTCCCCTTTCTCATCCTCTAAAGGACCAACATTCACCCTAGCCAGCCTCTTCCTTTTTATATATTTATAAAAACTCTTGCTATCCTTTTTTATATTAAGCGCTAGCCCAGCTTCATAGTTTCTCCTACCCTCCTTTATCAACTTCTTTGTCAATCTTTGTTGACATTTAAACCTCTCCCAATCCTCTTCTCGCCCACTACTCTTAGCTACTCTAAATTCCTCCGCTTTTAATTTAACACTTTCCTTCACCTCCTTCGTTATCCACGGCTTATTACCTCTCCTCTTACGGTCCTTTTTGACCATCGGAATAAATTTCTGCTGAGCACCAAGAAAGATCTCCTCAAAGATCCTCCACTGCTCCTCAGCAGACCTACCTTCCAATGCGCTCCCCCAGTCAACATTTGCCAATTCTTCTCTCATCCTACCGTACTCCCCTCTGTTCAAACAAAGGACGCGTGTCCGGGAACCCACTTTCTCCTCCTCCATCTGCACCAGAAACTCCACCATACAATGATCACTCTCTCCAAGAGGATCCTTCACCGCAAGGTCCCTAATTCTACCTGCCTCGTTACATAGCACCAGATCCAAGATAGCTCGCTCCCTCGTCGGCTCCAACACACACTGTTCAAGGAAATTATCCCGGCAGCATTCCAAGAACTCCTCCTCGAGCTCACCGCGTCCAACATGGGTCGACCAATCCATATGCAGATTGAAATCCCCCATAACTACGGCCGTCCCATTCCTGCACGCCGCACTTATTTGCGTGTTAACAGCCCGCCCCACCTCCAGGTCATTATTCGGGGGCCTATAGACGACACCCACCAGCGTCTTCCTCCCTTTGCTGTTCCTAATCTCCACCCACAACGATTCCACTTTCTGCTCTTTGGCTCCAATATCATCCCTTGCTACCACCTTGATGCTATCCTTAATCAGCAGAGCTACGCCCCCCCTTTTCCCTCCTGCCTATCCTTCCTAAACACTTGATACCCCTGGACATTCAGCTCCCAGTCCCTGTCACCTTGCAGCCATGTCTCTGTAATGGCCACCAGATCATATCCATTTGTGTCGATCTGCGCCACCAGCTCATCCACTTTATTCCGAATGCTTCGTGCATTCAGATAAAGTGCTTTCATCCCAGCCTTCACCTGGACCCTATTTGCCGTAACGCCACCAACCATACTCACGCCCCCTACTCCCTCTATTATTGGGACATCCTCGGCCTCTTCCCTTACCTGTACCCTATCCTTAACTTTAGACCTCGTAACGTCACCTACCCTCGCACCCTCCCCCCCCTTAATTAGTTTAAAGCCCTGTCTACAGTCCTCTTTACTCGATTCGCCAGTACTCTGGTCCCAGCACGGTTCAGACCAACCCCATCCCGCCCGAACAGGTCCCACCTACCCCAATACTGATGCCAATGCCCCATAAATTCAAACCCATTCCTCCCACACCAATCCCTGAGCCACCCATTCACTTCCTTAATCCTGTCAACCCTACGCCCGTCTGCACTCGGTTCAGGCAGTAGCCCAGAGATGACCACCTTGTCGGTTCTACTTTTCAATTCCATTCCCAGCTTTTCATGCTCCCTCCCCAGATCCTCAGTCCGCACACTGTTTGATGCAACAGCAGAAGAGAATCTGGTGAGCTCTAACTCTAATGTGATAACAAACCTGAGATTTAACGAATGCCTCAGTGCCTGTTTGAATGTCTGCAGAAGGTTCTTTTCCCTGATCAAGAGTTGGACTTGTAGCCTGGCAGTATTGTTCAGGTACTCGCCATCTCATCAATGTTGAAAATTTCAGCTTGCATTTTATTACATCTTCTTTAAAATGAGGACAAGATTTTCCAAAATTATAAATGTAAAGTAGATAAAAAGCTAAAGTTATTTCATCCTGTCATGTTGAGATTTTTTGCTGATTTGGCAGCGAAGGAATTTTGGGGTTAAATCTAACCAAAAAGCTAATTCCAGTCACATAACCAATGTTGTGCTTTCCTGCTAACCCCATGACGTGCAGCAGGGTCAGTCCTGAGGACACTGTCTCAGCCCTGAAATACTTTACAGAATGGCAAAGCCGGGAGTGGGACTAGGTAATCTGTTCTTAGAGAGCTGACATGGATGCCAGGGGCTGAATGGCCTCCTTTTTGTGCTGTAACCACTCAGTAATTCTGAAGTAACTACCAGGAATCGACCGTCCATTTTTGGGGTCACACTAGTACTTTATTGGTTGGGAACACTACTGTTTGTTCATTTATTTGGTGTAATGGTTTACAGCTGTCCTCACCTCAGGAGGGAGAAAGGCAGAAACAACTTCCAAAAGATAGGCACAACATGTACAGGATCATATGCAGTTTATACAATAGGGATCCTGTACCCAATATATACTTATGATTGATTGTAAAGGGCACAGGCCTGCAAATGGAAGAAGCTCATGCCAAACGTTTGGAACAGATATTGTAAATTGGAAAAGGATGAATGAAGCTTATGTTGTTCGATCACCATTAGACTTTTCTTACCTTTTTTTGGTGCCTTTTGTTTTGTAAGAACATTCTTGAAAATTGAAACCAAAATATAAATTGACCTTTTAAACCTTAGGACAAACTAAAATGTGGCTAAAGTTTTGGAGCCAACAACTCGTCTAAAATTTATCAAAAACGATCTGGGTGATTTTCATTGTAAATCTCACACTCACTCATCAGGGCTATGGAGGCAATTGTTCAGTTTAGACAGGTGATTGGGACAATCCTGTAGACATTTGCAACAATGATGTGGAGATGCCGGCATTGGACTGGGGTAAACACAGTAAGAAGTCTGACAACACCAGGTTTAAGTCCAACTGATTTATTTGATAGTAAATTCACAAGCTTTCGAGGTTCCCCTCTTCGTCAGGTGAATAGAGAGTTCTGGTCGCAGACAGTACATATAACATTCCCTGTCTGTGCTGTTATATGTACTATCTGAGGCCAGAACTCTCCATTCACTTGATGAAGAGGGGAACCTTGAAAGCCAGTGAGTTTACTATCAAATAAATCGGTTGGACTTAAACCTGGTGTTGTCAGACTTCTTATGACAATTGCAACACCATGACTAAAATGTCATACCCGTTGTAAGCCTAGAAATAAGATGCTAAACTATTTTTATGACTGAAACATATCTTATATTACTGAAAGTTACCAAAGAGGGAAAGAAGGATGTATTATACTGCAGCATGTAATGCAATGTGGCACCAGCCAGCACAACAGAGGCCATCTTTCATCTGCTGTATATTAACCTGTCATAAGAATGTTTTCCTTGACCTTGATAGCAGCAGTTGCAAATTTAAGAAAGCAAAATTGGGCAAGCAAGGCAAGCTGCTCTTACTGTTGGAATTGTATTGTATTTTCATATTTTGTGTCATGCAGGAGTGCCTTACTGGAATGTAAACCAGTAGATAGTTTGAAAGGCAGAAAGCAAATGAGTATTACTTGCATCATCCCAGTATATAATAATCAAAGCCCTTAGTATAGTAACAGTGCATTGTAGGAACACATTAAGTTATCTACCAATGAAATGCTGTAAATCTGTTTTCCTATCCTTCTGTGATCATGAAGTAATAATCTGTATTTATATCATATACGTTTTGATCTTCATTAAGTATGGTTTCAGTAAGGCTGTTAATTATAAATGTGCACTCCTTTAGAAAGGTCAATGTTGTAGTCATGGGGAAGCACATTTTTTTCTCTCTCACGAACAACTGCTTCATGGTTTGAGAGAAATGAAAACAAAATTCTCGGAGTCCTTCGTCACGTGAGTACTGCAGCAGCATCAAGGTGGCAGCTTGTGTGATGTCATTGCACCAAATAATTTTCACGTTAGAATTCAGTAACTGGGCTATATTTTTCTTCCCCTCCCCCTTAATAAAAATGAAAATGAAACAAAGCCCATTGCCTTCTATACACATCTACTTCAATGTATCGTGCCTACAATGTTATAACCCCAGGAGTTTTAAATCTTTAAGAATTCTGCAGTGGCTTTAAAGCAGAGTAACTGTTGGTGCATGAGAGATCTGCACCTAGGTGTCTTTAGCGCCTTAAATAAATTACATAGCATGGCGAAAGGAGAAAGAATTGCTGTGATATCACAAAGACATTCACCATTAATTTCCACTTTAACTAAAGTAGAGGACACATGGATATTCCAGAGAAACTCAGCTGGATTTTCACCAAGCCTAGATGACTTGGGAACCCTTTTTAGAAATTGCGACCAGGATCTGATTTTTGGGATTCTTGACCCCATTCCCCTGGTTTCCCATTTTCAGGAATGCCTTTTAAGGGTGTGGGCTGTTTCAGGGCAAAGGCCCTGCATGCTGAACTCCCAACCCACCCGGCTTCACTGCAAGGATTGGCATGTCCTTGTCCTCTGCAATTTTAATAGAGTTGGGCCAGGTTTTCAGTGACTGGTGGTTTTCAGACCCTTGGAAGTGTCATGGACTATAGTGCGTAAGGCAAGTTCAAAAGATCCTCCTTGTGTCCCATGGTATGCCCCTCACTCGCCCTCCATGGCCCCTCATTCTAAGGTATTCCTTCCAAACAACTCCTGTGGTCACTCATGCTGCTATACCCAAGCTGTAGCTTTTGCATGTCTGTTGATGCACAATTTACTGTATAGAACAAATTAACTCTAAATGACAATAATCTATATTAAAAAAAAGTTTTTAAAAAATTAGTTCAAAATTTTACAATATATAAAAAAAAGTCCTTAACTATATAGCAATAGCTGAAAAACAGTTGTGCACCTGGATTGTGGAAATTCTAGTTTGGATTTTGTGGATCAGCTGTGATTCCAGTGGCTTGTACAATGTGGTCTAGAAACTTGATCACAGGTTTAGTGAACTCACATTTTTCTATCAATGTTAGGCCTGCTATTTGTAAGACTCTCAGGACTGCTGTGACCTTGTGATCATCCTCTTCTCTGGAGGAACCATGTACCAGTATGTCGTCCAAATGGCATGTCACTCCTTCCCTGCCTTCTAATATTTGTGCAGGCTCATTTCCATACCTGCCAATGTTATTCATGAAGATCTGCCTTCTCAAATTTGCCCCTCACCTGAGGTGTGGTGACACACTGATTAAATCACCAGGAGTCAGCTCTCCCCCTAAAATGGTCATCTGCATTTATAGTGACTTTGCCTCTGAGGTTTGAGATATTGTTCTCTTGGAATAATGTCTGTTCCAGACATCTCAAATGGCAATTCATTGTAATAATAAAGATCAGATGGCCTCACAAACATGGTCAGCACGCTGGATTTTTTGTCCAGACTTAACTGCCAAATTCCACTATTCTCATCCACTTTGGTAAGTAAATTGCTTTGGCTAGTTTAGTAAGCTCTCAACCACTGAGGCCATTGGGAGGCTCTTGAGTTCAGGTGTTTTGTTTGGTTGAGTTAAAGCCACGGATTTTTATGGAACCTGTTTAGACTTGGGACTGTGACCATTTTGTTGGCATGGTGAGAGAACCTCTTGCTGCGTTCAAGAGCGGGTGAAGGATTTTCCTTGGTGCAAAGAAGCAAATTGGTTTAGCATCAGCTTGCAGGGTGATATGGTATTTGGTCTTTAATTTTCTTAACCTTGGGAACAATTTTGGAAATTAATTTATGAATGTACTACTGTAGTTCTTAAAAGCAACTTCATCCACTTTTAGATAACCTTCAGCGTTAGGTATGCTTTTCTGCTTTGTAGAAAGTGTTCTTGATGTTAAATCAAAGAGATTTGAGGGTTTCCTTCTCTTTATACATCAACTTTATGATTTGGCCTTTGACTTTAGGCCAGGACCCTGTAATTTAATAGATGTGGGTTGCAATGTAATTTGTTTGAGCCATTTGACATCATCTGATAAAATGAAACCCCTGTTCCTGTGTCTAATTTAAACTCTTATGATGTGGCCATCCACTTTGAAACTAAATACTGGAGTACTCAATGTCATTTACATCTCCAAGGCAGGTTAGTTCCTTTGATTGTGGGGTTCTTCTATTTTTCATTTTGAATTAAAATGTCCTTCTACTTCTTACAGGTTGTCAGTGTTTTGAAGGATAACCCGTTTTGAAGTGACCTATTTTCCTACACTTGTGGTTCATTCCCTCTGCTGGACATTCTTCTTATGCAGCTTATTCATGCCCCCCACACACACTATTTCAAGATGGTGGTTGGCATGTGTTTCCCTGTTTTGACAGGTTAGGGCTTTGGCGTGCTTTCTGTCTTCTGGCCTGCAGACTGGCCTCAGTTGATCTTCTCCATGGGACCTCTCCTTTTCTACTATTATTAATACTACTCACATTAAATCTTCTGTTGTCTGTAAGAGATCTGATGATGCTTTGTCAAGGACCCTTACAACAATTCTGTCCTAAATCAATTCATCTCTTTAAGATTCAGTAATCACTATTTTGCTGCCAGCCTTATTGATCATTGATGAACAAATCCGTGCTTTTGCTTTCTCTTGTTAAAGTTTAGCCCTTTCAATGGATGCTGAAATATGGATCAAAATCTTGCAGGACTTCTTTGGAAGAAGTTGGACTCTCTCCAACTTTTGCAAGCCTTCAGCACTCTGAAATGGTTCTGGGAGTGGGAGTGTGGTTCCATACTTCTATTGTACCCTGGTATTGTTCCTGTTCCTTTAGAGTCTGTGTTCATTGTGGCCAGACTCTGGGTTGATGTTTCAGCTTGCATCTGCTGCACCCACAATGCTCCAACATCATGATGAATCTTGTATTTGTTCCTTTCAAAAATCTCTGACTTTCCAAGTTGCTAGTTTCTTTTAGTGTTCTGAGTTTTACTTGACATTGTCACCATGTCTCATTGCGTGGTTGGAGTCCAGACGGAGTTCTTTGGCGCCTGTTTGTTTTTCTAAATTAAGCTGCTTGAGCCAATAGTTTCTTAAAATCTTTTGCTCCATACTTACAGCTACTATATACATATTGGGTTCTCTTCACGAGGTTGGAACTTCTGTATCTTCCAGATCTCTACCTCTCCGTCACGTAATCTGACATCATTATGATATCAGCATCACCTATGCTGCTTCTGATAAATCTATACTCTGTAACCTCTGCCCCATCTCAAGAGTCTGTGAGATTAGCAGGGTGAAGGTAGTGCTGGAAGTCATCTGGGCCTTAATGCTAGTAAGGTGTGCAGCTTCGGAGGAGGGGGAGCTCTCAACCCCATATGCTTTGTCTGTGACCCCAATGCCTTACAGAAAACCAAGGACTCTGAAAAGGGAGCAGGAAATATGGTTCGGGAAAGGATATGAAAGCAAAGTCAAAGAAAGGTTGCAAATAGACTTGAAGGTGATAAGAGAGATGGCAAGCTGGGGGGAGAATTCCAGCAGCTTAGGGCATAGTTGTGAAAGGAGTGTGGAGTGTTAATTGTGGAACAGAGATCAAGAAATAGATCTGTCAGGGTAGCAGAAGGTGCATACAAGGATGTACAGCTGGAGAACACAGGAAGCTGTTGATGAATTGGACCATCTCCTGGAATCAAATCTGAAACTCCAAAGCAAAAGCAACACAATACAGAGTCTCAGTAAAAATGATAACGTTCAACTTTCAGGCAACAGCAGGAGTTGGCAAGGATCAGCCTGCATGCATCTCAATGCTGCATAACCAAGGTCACAGATGTTCTATTTTGAAATGCTGCTGACTACATTAATTCGGCACTGGGGTACAGCAACATCAGGAAGGACACATAGGGTTCCTTGTTCAAAATTTAAATTCTGGTTGAGAGCAATGATGCAAAGTTTTTGGTGCTTTGTGCCTCTGTCTAATGAAGATATCCATTGTTTAACGTGAAATGCTACTTTTGTGTTAGATATACAAAAGTTTTCCTTCTATTTTACTATCTCTTGTGCTGTACTAATGGAAGGAGTAGATGCTCATGGATCCTGAGTGATCCATCAGTGATTTGCTTCTAATTTAGCTAGTGGACATCCTTGAAGTGGCTCAGAAATGTGTGTATGTGTCTGAATATTGCCTAATAGTCTAAACAATGGAGTTAAAAATGTCTTTGACTTTACAAATGTCTGCATTTCTGAAAGTCTCAACCCATTTAATTTTTAAAATGAAATAATTGAAGATCTTGATTCTTAGAACTTGGAATTAGATTAGGAGAAGCAGGGTCCAATATGGCACATGATGTGGATACACCCTGCTGTCCATATTGATTAGGGCATCTTGTTGTGACGCAAGATGCCTATCTGAAACTGGTTAGGCCTGTTGCCTGCTTCAGGCCCCTTTTGCCAAATTTGAATGTGACTGACTGCAGTTGCATTAAGTGCAGCCAAACCAGGGTCCTTATGAAGGCCACTGGAGGTTGCCACCAAAAAGCGAAGTAAAGTTTTATTTTGACACTTACTTCAATAGGACAGCTCCTAGCTCCAGATTAAAATTGCCAGGAGTGGTTGGCTGTCAGTCATTTGCTTTCCTCATTCCACTTCACAAAAAGATTGATCCAACTCTGTGGCATGGTTTCATAAAACTGCTGTATATTAATTAATACACAAGATGGAGTATTTTCGATACAGCAGCATATCAAAGGGATTATATTTATGATAAAAACACCAAGTTTATGATTAACACGGATAGCTGATTCCTGGAATGTATGTGGTCCTCTTAGAAATTAAGATTTATTTTTGTTGGGTTCACTGGTCTGGATGTTTTTGATGAGCAAGTGTCTTACATTTGTTGGGATGCCTTGTATTGCTCGCACAAGTTCCTGGGAGGGTATTGCAATATTACATACTTGTCACGTAAATAGATATTCCAGTCTTAATGAAGTATACCTTTAATGAGTGGACTGGTGGCATTGTGGTTAGCACCGCTGCCTTACAGTGGCAGGAACTATGTTCGATTCTGGCCTTGGTTGATGGTCTGTGCGGAGTTTGCACGTTCTTACCGTGTTTGCGTAGGTATCTTCCAGATGCTTTGATTTCCTCCCACAGTCCAAAAATGTATAAGTTCGGTGGATTAGCCATGTTAAATGCACGGGGTTGCAGGGATAGAGCAGAGGGGAGAGACTGGATGGGATACTCTTTCAGAGAGCTCGTGCAGACTCAATGGGATGGATGGCCTCTTTCTGCACTGTTGAGATTCTGTGGGTTAATGAAATTGTATGAATGCTCCTTTAATCTCTCCAAAAGTGGGCTCAACATTGATGATGCAGGGCTTGAGACAAATGGTTGAGTTGCTTTATTTCATAGCAAATGACTTGATTCACCTAGTTCAATCAATACAACTTCCCCAATTGTGCTAATGCAAACGTAACAAATACTCAACAAGACAGAGGTCTTCCATATAATCGCATAGAATTTTACAGTGCAGCAACTGGTCTTTGAAGCCAACGGGTTCATCTTGATGTTTATGCTCCCCATGCGACTCTTTCCACTCCATTGTATCTTGTCCTATTAATGTATCTGACTATTCCTTTTTCCCTTGTGAACGTATCTACCTTCTGCTCAAATGATTCTACGCACGTTGCCTCAACTGTTCTGTGATAATAAATTTCACATAAGGTCAACAGAGTACAATGAATACGAGATGAATATCATTATTTTTAGTTTCCTGAAGCACCATCGAAGCTAGCCCTTTAACATCCTACTTGCCTATCACCTTGCATCCAATTTTAGCCTGTGTTGCATTCACTGCTCTGAGAACAAAGGGGTGAGGGATGGGGGGAGGGTGGAGGTGGTTGGTGGGGGAAAATTTCAAATTGTGTCAGTAACTGTGATGTTCTTGAAACACTTCCAGCTGTGTTGTTCCATAACATAGATAAATAGGAAGGTCAATTCCATCTGTTTTTTGTTTTTGCTGCCAACAGGTGCCATTTTGGACAGCAACGGCCATCTGGCTGTGATAGCTGAGCTGTGATTTGAACTGAATTGCTTTTTCACTGTGTTTTTTACTTTGGTACTTGATTTATAGGTTTAAAGTGAGAAATTGGACAAAGCTGACTGAAGTTAATTATTCTCACAGTTGGTAGGAATGTCAGAGACTATCAAACCAAACGCACGTTTGATGCTTGAGTTGTTTGGGCCCAATACGAGTGCTTTGAGTTTTCTGCTTGAAATCTGCAAGGATAATTGAGGCCCCTTTTTTAAAAAAGCCTAGAATCATAGAATTATAGAAACCCTGCAGTGCAGAAAGAGGCTATTTGGCCCATTGAGACTGCGTCGACCACAATCCCACCCAGGCCCCAGCCCCATATCCCTACATATTTACCCGCTAATCCCTCTAACCTAAGCATTTCAGGACTCTTTTTTTAGCATGGCCAATCAACCTAATCCACACATCTTTGGAGCCTCTGACCTGTTGAAGCCTGTTAGTGGGAACTGTTGAGAAAAGCCATTTTTGCCTAATCCTGTTGATAGCATTAAAACAGATTTCCCCCATATTTATATTTTGAATGGGGGAAGCACAGGGGAAATGAGGCTAAGAGATTTTGAAGACAGATGAGAAGGGAGCAGAAATCAGCATCCATCCATCAACACCCTTGTACCTGCATTTATAGACTTAGACACATGTCAGGAAAGTGTTATATGTGTTGATTGCAATTCACATTAAGACTGTGTTTGAAGTGGCCTGTGGCTTACAACTTTACCTGTAGCCAAACTCATCCATTGGTGTAACACTGTCATTAACTGTGAAGTTTGCAATAGCCTTAACTTTAGATCTTGCAAGCAGATATTGCCCACAGCAGTTGATTCTCAGAATATGCCTATGCAATGTAAAGGTTGTTTGGTGTTTCACAAAGAGGTCTGGAGACTTGTGTGGTTGAACATAAACCATTTATTGTTAACACAAAACTATACATATTCAACATACTGTTATGTATGGGTGCTGGCTCCTTCCAGACTCTATTCAACATTCGACTATCATGTGACTCTCTGCATCATAGAATAGGAAGTACTGTTCTCCAGTCCCACTTTAACCCTTGCTTTGCCAAATACCCTTAGACAAACATAAAGGACTAATTGATTATTTGCTTCTGCAAATAAGTGAGTTCATCATCTTCCCATTGACAACCTAGCAACAGCACAAGGGTGATTTTATGGGATGATATACTACACTGTGTATGTCCCCAGTTGCTTCATACGTAACAGATAGATGCCTCTTTCTGAAAATTCAATTTATTTATGGTCATCAGGATGGAATTATTCAAATTATTGCTTGTTTTTCAAGCAACTCTTATTATGTGTTCATTCTAAAGTAATTTATAGCCGTACCAGTGTTTGACGTACAAAGGCAGGTCTCTCTGAGTGATTAAGGTTAGCCTCTGAAACCATTACTTGTAGCATGTTTTCAGTATTCCAAGATGCCGGTTGAACTAAGATAAAATGAGATATGCGCAACCACCTTCAGAATAATCAAACCAGCCCTTTGGAATATTGAAACAGTGCTTTAAGTGCCTGCAAAAGGCCTGGTAGCATTTTGCAGTTCAGTGTGGCTGATGTGGCAGGGTGGCGCTGTGCTCAATAACCTCACCCGACAAAGAGGCATCATCACAAAGGTATCAGAGGAGAAACTTAACCACTGCAGCAAGGCCATCACAAAGGGATGCTGTGAAGAAGCTGCAGATAAAATCCTGTTACAGGAGACCTGCACTTTGCTTGGAAATATGCCCATCTCATCACCTGTCCTAGTTATATCTTTATGTTCTCCACAAATATACTTGCATTAAATTTTGTACATAGCTCATTCCTTCCACCTCATGAAACATGGTTACAAGCCTAATCTTAAGACTAGGTTCATGTTTCGTTTACACAAATTCAGGTCTCCTTTGTTGAGTTCACTGGGGGTCAGCCATCTGTGAAAGTGATTTGACCCTAGGCCGTGATCCTTTCTCTCTCCACACATATTGCCAGACCTGTCATGTATTTCCAGCATTTTCTGTTTTTTACTTCAGGTTTCCAGCATTCTCAGTATTTTGCTTTAGTGTTTAATAATGACCCTGATACAAATTTTCAAGCTGGTTTATTTCGGTGATTGGACACACAGCAACAGTGATTTAGACTTAAATGTCAGAGCATGATAAATACATTTGCAGGTGATGCAAAAATCTCCCATTTAGTGAAGAGTGGGAAAGAAACCTGTAAACTGCAGGAAGATATTAAAGGACTGAACAAGGGGGTAGAAATGTGACAAATGGAATTCTATGTGGAAAAGTTTGAAGTAATATGCTTGAGAGGACAAACTGGATAGGGTAATAAATAATAGGATACTGAAAAGTATAGAAGAGAAGAAAATTTGAAACGCATCTCCACAGATCCCTGAAGGTAGATGAGGGGGCTAGGAAGGATTTTATTGGCCGACATACAGTATAAAATAAGGAAGTTATGCCAGAATTGCATAAAATACAGACTGCAGTAAAGAATATAATGCATACAGTTATGATCGCCATATTGTAGTAAACATGTTATCACATTAGAGATGATACAGAGGAGATTTATGAGGATGCTGGCAGGAATGGAGAATTGTCTCCGAGGAAGATCTGAAAGACTCTAGCAGCTCTGAAGAATTCATAAGGACTCAAAACATTAACTCTGATTCTCTCTCCACATATGCTGCCAGATCTGGCTGGTTCCAGCATTTTCTGTTTTTAACTTCAGATTTCCAACATCTTCAGTATTTTGCTTTTCATGTGATTGCACAGTCTTGGCTTGGTTTCTTTGGAATGAAGGAGACTAAGGGATGATTTAATTGAGGTGTACTAAGTAATGAGGAGCATGGATAGAATGGATTGTAGCTGTTGGATCGATAACCAGGAAGCATAAATTTAAAGTAAATTAATAGAGGATTAGAAGGGGGTTGAGTAATTGTTTCACCCAGATGGCACTGGGGATCTGAAATGTGGCAGAATCCCTCATTGCATTTGAAAAATACTAGGAAGTGCACTTGGATCTGTAACCGACAAGGCTTTGGAGCTGGAAGTTTGGATTGAACTGGATAATACTTTCATGGCTCATATGGAGTTGGTGAGTCTAATCGCCTCCTGTGCCGTAACTCTTTCAATATTTTAAAGTTCTAACGGTTATAGCCAAATTCAATTGGTGCAACTTATCTTTGTATAAAAATATAAAATAAAGACATAGTGTACATCACATCGTTCTGGATATAAACAGGAAGTGTTCTAACAACCGTCCAGTATTTCCCTTTTTTTCCTGAAAAGGCTTTCTCAGTTTTACTTGAACAAATCTGACTGCCATTGAGCATCCCTATTTCAAAAGCTTTCTTCACAGGTTAATTGGTCATTTAAGGATGCAAAATGTTTCCCAATTTCATAAATAAGATAGCTCTTGTTACATTAAAGTGGGGTTGGGAAGGTGGAAATAACTTCCACATTGTGCATTAATCACTCTTTTGCTTTTTTTTTTGTTTCTTTCTTGAGATGTGGGTATTGCTGGCAAGGCCAGCATTTGGCCATCCTCCAATGCCCTTGAGAACGTGGTGGTGAGCTGTCTTCTCAAACTGATGCAGTCCATCTGGTATAGGAACACCCACAGCGTTGTTAGGAAGGAGTTTTTGGATTTTGATCCAGTGACAGTGAAGGAAGAGCGATCTTGTTCCAAATCCAGATGGTGCTGCCTTTTTTTTAAACTCTATGTACCAAATATGGAATTTTCTAGCACAAGGAAGAGTTAAGAAAATAATGTTGGGTGTGGTTAAAAAATCTAGTGTTAGCATTCTGAGACAGCACCACCGTCTGAATTTGTTTTGACCTTGTGCTTGGTGCAGTCTCAATATGGCCACTGATGAATAAGACAATAAAATCACATTGTGATTTCGTCTGGCCAAATCCTGATGTATCGAGCAGAAGAGATAACAATTTGAGTATTTGGGGAAAATTAACAACAGACCTAGAATCCCTGCCCATTGCAGATGTCTCTAGAATACCATACGCTCTATAATGAACCACAGTTTTGCGAAACTCCTATGCCAGGCAGTAAAAAGCATTCATTTGAAGTTCTCCTTGTAAAGCTCCTTTGGAGTGTCAACATTGGCTCCATTGGTAACACCCTCATTTCTGAGTCCCACAGTTCTGGCTTCAATTCCCACTTCGAGGTAGATAAATCTGCGGGACCTGATGAGGTATATCCCAGAATTCCTCCCAGAGGCTAGGAAGGAAATTGCAGGTCCCCTAGCCAAGATATTTGAATCATGGGTGAGGTGCCTGAAGATTGGAGAGTGGCAAATGTTGTGCCTTTGTTTAACAAGGCTGCAGCGAAAAGCCTGGGGAACCACAGGCCAGTGAGCCTCACATCTGTGGTGGGTATTTTGTTGGAAGATATTTTGAGAGACAGGATCTACAGGCATTTAGAGATGCACGGACTGATTAGGGACAGTCAGCGTGGCTTTGAGTGGAAAATCATGTCTCACAAATTTAACTGAGCTTTTTGAAGGGGTAACCATGAAGGTAGATGAGGGCTATGCAATTGATGTTGTCTGCATGGACTTTAACAAGGCCTGTGACAAGGTACTGCATGGTAGGTTGTTGCATAAAGTTAAATCTCACAGGATCCAGGGTAAGGTATCTAAATGGATACAATATTGGCTTCTTGACAGAAGCCAAAGGGTGGTTGTAGAGAGTTTTTTTTCAAACTGGAGGCCTGTGACCAGCGGTGTGCCTCAGGGATCAGTGCTGGCCCACTGTTATTTGTCAGTTATATTAATGATTTGGATGAGAATATAGGGGGCAGGGTTGTTATGTTTGCAGATGACACCAAGATTGATGTCATAGTGGACAGTGAGGAAGGTTATCACCAATTGCAGCGGGATCTAGATCATTTGGGCCAGTGGGCTGATGAATGGAAATGGAGTTTAATTTAGACAAATGAGAGGTGATGCATTTTGGTAGATTGAACCAGGGCAGGACTTATTCAGTAGAGCACTGGGGAAAGTTACAGAACAAAGAGATCTAGGGGTACATGTTCATAGCTCCTTGAAAGTGGAGTCACAGGTGGACAGAGTGGTGAAGAAGGCATTCGGCATGCTTGGTTTCATTGGTCAGAACATTGAATACAGGAATTGGGACGTCTTGTTGAAGTTGTACAAAACATTGGTAAGGCCACACTTGGAATACTGTGTGCAATTCTGGTCACCCTATTATAGAAAGGATATTATTAAACCAGAAAGAGTGCAGAAAAGATTTACTAGGATGCTACCGGGACTTGATGGATTGAGTTCTGAGGAGAGGCTGAACAGACTGGGACTTTTTTCTCTGGAGCATAGGAGGCTGAGGGGTAACCTTATAAAATAATGAGGGGCATGGACAAGGTAGATAGTCAATAAAACTAGAGGGCACAAGGATATTTGCGCAAGGATATTTTGGCCCTGGAGGGAGTGCAGAGGAGGTTTACTAGGCTGATAACGGAGTTGAGGGGATTGAGCTATGAGGAGAGGCTGAATAAACTAGGCTTGTACTCGTTAGAGTTTAGAAGAATGAGGGGAGATCTCATTGAGACGTATAAGATGATGAATGGGATGGATAGGATAGAGGTGGAGAGACTCTTCCCGCTCAAAAAAGACAGTAGGACTAGGGGGCACAGCCTCAAGATAAGGGGGAGGCGGTTTAGAACGGAGTTGAGGAGGAACTTCTTCACTCAAAGGGTGGTGAATCTCTGGAATTCTCTGCCCATTGAAGTGGTGGAGGCTGCCTCGCTAAATATTTTTAAGAAGCGGGTTGATGGGTTCTTGATAAGAGAGGGGATTAAGGGTTATGGGGAGAGGGCGGGAAAGTGGAACTGAGCCACGACAGATCAGCCATGATCTTGTTGAATGGCGGGGCAGGCTCGAAGGGCTAGATGGCCTACTCCTGCTCCTATTTCTTATGTTCTTATGCACAGGTTTAAGGTGGGAGGGGAGAGATACGGAAGTATCCAGAGGGGCAATTTTTTCACAGAGTCTGTGTCTGGAACAAGGTGCCAGAGGTAGTAGTAGAGGCGGGTACAGTTTTATCTTTTAAAAAGGATTTAGATAGTTACATGGGCACGATGGGTATTGAGGGATATGGGCCAAATGTGGGCAATTGGGATTAGTTTAGTGGTTTTAAAAAAAGAAAAGGGTAGCATGGACAAATTGGGCTGAAGGGCCTGTTTCCGTGCAGTAAACTTCTATAACTCTGACTCTAATGCTTGAGCACAGATGCCAAGGCTGACACTCTGTGCTGTACAGGGAGACTGTTGCACTGTTGCAAGTATCATTTTCCTGCCTGTCAGGATGGATGTGAGATCTTATGGGTCTACTTTAAAGATGAGCAGAGAGGTTTTCATGGCCAATATTTATCCCTCAACCAACATCATTTAAAAAAAGACTGATGATTTGGTATTACTGTTTGTGGTAGTTTGTGTGCAAATTGGTTGTAGAGTGCTTTAAGATGTCACGAAAATCTCAATATAAACCTAAGTCTTTTTTCAGTGCAATGATTAACACCGCCCCCCAGTATTTGCACTGATAGTCAGAAAGCATTCTTCTTTTGAAAGCAAGACCCATGAGGCATCAGAACACCAGGCTTGTTAACTAAAGAGAAACCTGGTCCTGCTCTGATTCCTGAAGCAGACTTCTGGGCTTAATTTGCCTCCACCAGCTGCTTCTGTTCACTCGTGCTCTGGACCTCACACAGTATGTGTCCCTCAACATCAATATCTAAAACCCTCTGGTGGGAGAGGTATATATTTGAGTGAGTGTCAGTTTAAGGTCTGTCATGGAAAGCACTAGTGAGCCTAATGTCACCATTGCTATAGACTCTGGCATATCTGGTGTTACAGTGGTATCCTTAAGGGAAGTCTCTACTCATAGCTTCCAGTTAAAGTGATCTGGCAAAGGGTTTCAGTACGTGGTTCGTTGTTGCTTGAGTATTGAATGTATGAAATTGAGAGAAAAAACACTTCCCAGAGAATCATTGAGATTAATGAGCAATTATTGGGAAGTATTGAAAGTAATTGAATTGAGGGGGAGGTAGTTAAATGTGCTTAATATACTAAAATAGTGAATTGTCCTAACTTGGTGAGGTCATCAGACATCATCTTGCTGCTCAACAATGCTCCAAGTCAAAGGGACCTCATTCTTGCCTCCTTTTGGGGGTGAACAGTATTTATTATCTCGTTGAGCTGTTGACAAATTCTTGCAGAAAGAAGGATGCCTTGCAAGTCAGGATGCTAGCCAATTAAAACTGTTGTAGGCAGTTTGATGCAAGAAATACCCAAGAGCTTATTGCAAGAGAAGCTAATCCCAGCAATATGCATTACGAGTTTGGATAACTATTTTTGCATTGCTCCACTTGCCATCAGGCTGGCATGCAATCAGAAAAAAAGAATCCACATATACACTGCAATGCAGAAGATATTCTGCTGATAACCATATAATACCAAATCAACTTCAAGTGCAAATTATTCAAAATTCACACACCTCAAACATCAGTACTAGGTTTTTTGTCCAATTTTGAAAAGGAAAATAGGCTGGCGTAACATTCAGTTTATTTTATATCCTTTTGTTATTTTAAAGCTACCTGGTCTTTGAGCATTGTAGTAAATGTGATTCCCAGTATGTTGCGAGTCCATCCCCCTTGAGAACCCATGAAGGATACTCAGATTTGTGCATATGCTCAACAGTAGTTGCAGGGGCTGAGAGTCTCACAACTGTGCTATCACTTATGTTTCCATTTATGCAAAAGAACAGTCATATGGGCCAAGTGGACCCTAATATGTAATAAAATGACCCTAATATGTAATAAACCGAATGAATGTGGCAGTTTCAGGCTAGCAGTTGTCCATGAAATATGTTATGTTCTCTATTAGAAAGCAGCATTGGGGATAGGGTGCTGAATGTTCCCAATTTAAGATCTCTGGGAATGTTCCTAATTTAAGATCTCTTGCAAAAATTAACCACAGTGGGATTGGAATATATCCCACAAGCTGTGAATTGTGAAGTTTTTTTATTCTTTCACTGGCTGGGCCGGCATTTATGGCCCATCCCCGGTTGCCTTTGAGAATAAACTACTGAAGTCAAAGTGGTGGTGGGTACACCCTAAGGCTCTGACAGGAAGGGAGATCCAGCATTTTGACTGGGAAACAGTGAAGGAACGGTGATATATTTCCGTCAACCCCAAGCATTTACCAGACTAATCCACCTAACCTACACACACGTCTTTGGATGTTTGAGACAAGTTTTAACCTGGCCAATCCACCTATCCTACACATATTTGATCTGTGGGAAGAAATCAGAGCACCTAGAGGAAATCTACAGATACTGGGTGAACATGCAAACTTCACCCAGACAGTCACCCAATCCCTTGGGCCCCAACGTGCCATCCAGTCTACATCCATATATATTTTTTTAGAAAAACACCATGCAGGGTTAATTTGATTGACCATGCTAAATTGCCCCTTAATGTCAGGGGTTCCAGCAGGGGAAAGGCATGGGGTTATAGGGGTAGGGCCTGGGTGGAATTGTTGTCAGTAGAGGCTTGATGAGCTGAATTGCCTCCTCCTCCATTGTAATGATTCTTTGGGCGGGATTTTATGCCCTCGCTCGTCCCGAAACTGTAAACTCCCACCCAAGGTCAACAGACCTTCCTCTGCTCCGCCCCTCGCCTGCTCCAATTCCTGTGGCAGGCAGGCTGATAAAATTCCAGCCTATGATTCTGTACAGAGACCATATATTTATGGGCAAAGTGCATGTCAGTTTGTAAGATGGGTAATTTATTTGATACCAAAACCACACTGATGGACAATATACCATCATGTTCTTGTACAATTAGCAAAGTCCAGTGACTAACCTTAGTTATTCTGCAAAATGGCAGCTAAAACTATGTAATTTCAGTGCAGACTAAATAGATTTGATACAAATTTAGCATAAATCGTCTAGTTTTCAGTCCTAAATTGTAGGTGTTATCTGCAGCACTTCTTTAAGCATATTTTATATTTCTTCTCCTGGATAGCTTTGTTCCTCTACACCATTTAGATTCTTAGAACCAGATTATCCCACTCGAGAAGGCTCTGCGGACCTTTTAAAAATGTGGAAGTCCAATCAACAATGGTTTCATAGTCTTCATTGGAGGTTGAGTTCCAGATTTTTTTATTGATTTCAAATTTTGACATCTGTTGTGGTGGGATTCTAATCCGGGTCCCCAGAGCATTACCCTGGGTCTCTGGTTTACTACACCATTGCCTCCTCAATTATGAATGGCAGTTTATTTAACTATCAAATGCATAGACATGAGAGTTGTGTTAGATTGTTAGAATTTTTTTTGATCTCCAGATGGCTCCTGAGATCTGCCCATGATGGATACTGGGTGAGTGATTATGGAGGTGGCATGGAAAGTATGAGGTACATGAGGGGTGAGGAGCAAGAAGTCCTAACAACTTTGAAAACTGGACCAAAGTTCCAGAGAACCAAGGTGGAACTTCTAATGAGTCAATCTCAATACTTGTCTGCCCCCTGGTTGTCTCTTCTTTGCTTCTATTACTTTTTAATAAGATGGCTTTGGTGAGTCTGAGAACATCCTAATTTGAACTACCCACTTCAGTAGCCTAAATTCAGTCAACAAATTCTAAATAATAGGTGAACTCTTTCTTTTACTTGCCAAAACATAATTTCTCATTTACCTTTTTTGAAATGTATTTAGCAAATACTGTGTATGCACATTCTACAAGTTTATTGGTGTTGTCTTTCGATATCTTGCAGTCCTCTTCTGTATTATCTCCTTCTCCCTTCCCCACAACTCCCAACATTTTTGAGGTAGAGCAAAGTGCTGACGACTAAATTATTGTTCTTGTTTAACGTAAAGAAATCCTGAAAAATGAAATATTGTTGCATCAAGCGATGCATGTAAAAGTTGAGGCTTCATATTAAAAGAAGACCAAACTATTGAATATGGGATATATCTAAAGTTGAAAAGAGTGGGACAAAAGTGGTGATTAGTTGAACTTGTAGATCTTGAGAGGATGAAAACATCTAAGAAAGGTGTATCTTTCCAGTAGTTTTGATATCCTGATTTTGATTTTTTTTTGAGCATGCTTGATCACAATTGACAAAAACAGAGGCTGGGATTTTCTGTCCCCATTCACATTGGGCAGGTTTAGTGATGGGAGCAGAATATTGCAAAGTATCTAAAGTTAACATAAAAGCTAAGACAGGAAGCAAATGTTCCTCCCCCACAATCAGTGACACACCACATGTCCTGACGTTCAACATTGGGAACTTCATTCTAATTTATAATTATGGGGTGTATACTCTGGAATCACACCCCCATGTCAATAACTCCTTGCACAGCAGTGCAATGCCAGAACAGTTTGGAGCTCAACTGGTCCCAGGAGGCATGCACTCAGTATTTCATGGGAACTTGGAGGTGAGTGCAGCACTACCAGAGGGATGTATTTGGTGAACATTGTTTCCTGGTTTGCTAGTTATGAGCTCGGGCATCCTTTAAAAATGGCACCTGGATCTTTGATGGCAGGATGGGTAAATCAGAGACTGTGTGCCAGCGATATATCTTGGAACCTGTGACTGCAATTTGTTTTCTCCAAGTCTTGGACTATATGGCAGGAAACCCACCATCGCTGTCAGTGGCCCAAATGCCATTCTTCTCAGCAACTTTGACCTTTGTCGAAATCTCTGCCAATGTGTCTACTAAAGGAACCCATATCACGTTCATGACAAAATGTTGCATATTTGACTAATTTTAGGATTTACCAATCCTTTGCAGTGCTAAGGAAAATTCAGTGAAGCTTTACCTGTGATGTGAAGAAGGTGTTGACTATGTTATGGCCCATCTCTTACTCAGATCTCTCTGTCTAATAAGGCTGTGCTCAGAGAGCACAACCTCTCATAATTTGCTCTAAGCAAGGTAATGGTAATTGTCAGCTCTGACGATGGGTCACCTAGACTCAACAATGGCTCTATTCCCTCCCCACAGATGCTTTCAGACTTGCTGAGGTTTTCCAGGATTCTCTGTTTCTCTTTCAGATTTCAGCATCCGCATTAATTTGCTTTTATATTAATGGGTAACTGTCATTGAGTATATAGCCAAAGGTTTGTTTCAGTATAGTGAAGTATGAAAGCAAATTGTGAACTGATTATAAAAAGTTTCATGATTGTGATTTATGAAATTACCTTATACCCACTCTCTCTCATCAGTTATTTTGCATTTATATGCAATATCCTCTTGTATTGCCGTACCAATAAAAGTCAAGCATTACTATAGTAGCAATCATGTGATATACTTTCACCTATCATTCTGACAAACTTTCCAACAACAATTCGCCAGCAGTAGTAATCTTTTAATCCAAAACTCTTCTAAAGAGTTAGAAATGAAAAATTGTGTAATTTCTCAATGATAAAAGCCATCTGTGTAAATTATAAGACACTAATTGAATCTCAAAGGTTCTGGCATCTTAAGCTTTGCAATGGTAGTTCATAATTTGCACGGCATCTTTTAACTCAATATGTGCCACTATCTTGCATACATTACTGCAAATTATTCTTAGCATTTTGTTCCATCAACAAGAAATGTTATTTTTAACAATTTACCAGTTTAGCAATAAAAGCATATGAATGGCTAAATTATTAAAATAAGTGGATGCAAGTTATTAGAAGTTCCATCTTCAAATGAGTCCACAAGATTATTCATTTGTGAGTGTGTATAATGTTCTTTGAAAAGAATTGTAGGTTCAGAAAAGATGAATGTATCGGGTAATGTCTTGCTGGAGTCTGACTAAACACTGGAAATTCGATTCATGTTGTGGAAGAAATTATTCCCCCAAATGTCCCATGTCATGGGACAAAGAAATTGCTTCACATTATCCAACTTACAGATGCCATCTTCAAAATTCATGTCTTGTGACTTGAGCCTATAGAGTGGTGAGAATGTGGGACTCACCACCACAAGGTGTGATTGAAGTGAACAGTACAGATGTAGTTAAGAGGAAGCTCTCAAGTGAGAAGAGAATAGCATGTTACAATGGTAGATTTAGATGAGGAGAGATGGGAGGAGACTCGAGTGGAGCATAAATATTGGCATAGAGTGGATGAGTCAAGTGGTTTGGTTTATTTTTGTCATCTACCTATTTAAACATTCACCGAAAAATACTTCTAATCAGTGCAATGTTGGTTTGTTGACAAATTCCATTGTACAAATTCTGGGTTTTTGAGGATAATTGAATTTAAACTAATATATTCTTACCTGTATTAAGTGATATGATTGAACTCGATTTCAGATAAGCTAGCATTTTTGATTGAAATGGATTTCTTTCTGTATAATAAAGCTCTTAAGGTTAGGTATGTTGATAATAAACATAATGTCACGCCACTGGCTTATGCCTTACTGATGTTTAGTTTAATGGTTGAATGATTATTTATGAATATACAATTCAGGAATCATGAACCTAGAAAGTATTCATTATTTAGTTCCAATAAAGATCAAATGGGAGTTGTCATTATTAAAAACAGCATGGACCTTATTTAATTTAAGTTATTCAATAAGAAACTAAATCTAGCTGGTGGAAAAAATGTTCTGCTAATACTAAATGTATTATTCTAGTTTAGTGATGAATAAGCCTTGTCTTGTGGTTTTCCTTTTCTGCTACTAGCTGGGAATAATTACCCATACTGACTCTCCAGAGAGAATACTGATTCCCTTACAGCTGCTTTCAGTTTGTTCCTTTTTTCCCCCTATCCTCCTATGCTATAATCCTGTCCATAATCTGCCAATATCATTCTGTTGTAACCTGGTGGAGGATTGTGTTGAAATCTGACAGAAGTAGAATTTTGCAGATTTTGCATTTCCATCAGCTATACACAATAGTATCTGTTCAATGCTGATGACTCACCAGACACTGGCAGTTAGTACAGAGGGAAGCATAAATGCAAATGTCAGGTGATGCTGAGATTACCAGCTTTGTTTTCCAGACTGTCTTGTCAGCTATTCTTTTTTGTATTAAGTGACAGTGATACGTGGCCATGGAAAACAGCAACAAGAACCCAGAACAGATGCCTGAGACTTGACCCTATAGATCACTGGGGCCATATGGAAAGTTTGAAGTATTAACAGACAATAGATTTTCTCCTGCTAGATGAATGGTTATTCAACATTTGATAATTTAGTCTGAATAGAAGGGACATTGTTGCAATGCTGCCTGGGTGAGAGACAGGAGGACTTGGTGCTGGCCTGGTGCACTGTCTTCCTGGCCAAAATGTAGAGATGCTGGTGTTGGACTGGGGTAAACACAGTAAGAAATCTCAGTAATCTCATTAAACCTGGTGTTGTGAGACTTCTTCCTGACCAAACACAGATGCTGAAGTGTGGTTGTGAACTTTGTTGTGTTCCTGACTTATACATGGGGACAGGCTTAACTGTTGGCTGATCCTGTGGTGCTAATCTTGTGGACAAAGTTGCACAGAAAAGGATCTCTAACTCACAGAACATTTATACTACTCCTACTGGTCTTAAATGGCAGTAACTGTGGTGTCCATTCTAGCCTAAAAGTATTTCTTGGTCTAGCTTGGTTCACTGCACTGGATGCATGCTTGTGTACACATGCGCATATGCATGTGCTGAGATCCTCTTCCAGTCCTGATACTTGTACATGAATTATAAAATATTTAAGGAGTGCTTAGGAATTACAAGAAACTCTCTGAATGCTGTTTAATGTGTCCAGATTTATTGCTACCAGAGGTATGTTTCATGCAGTGTCAGGCATATTACTTTGAGAATGAAAGCAAAATACCACAGATGCTGGAAACCTGAAATAAAAACAAAATGCTGGAAAGACTCTGCAGGTCTGGCAGCATCTGTGGAGAGAGAAACAGAGTTAATGTTTCAAGTCTGGATAATTCTTCCCCAGAGCTCTGTCCTATAATGCCGGTGTTGCATGCGCATATACTATGCATGCATTTGCACCATGCATGCATACATATGCCAACATGCACACGTCATACTTAATGTTTGAGTGAGCTAATGTGTTGGTGTTACTGACCACATAATGGTGATAGATTACCACTGGCAGGACTGCAGCTGTTTTGCCAATTCCAACTATAATTTGGAGATGCTAATAAGGTTATTTGTGGTAGTTTTTTTGCTCTTTTACTTATAATTAGCATCTCCACTTTTGTGCTAAATTAGTCATCCAGCTAAACAAATTCACTTTACCGAAGTACAAAATGTCTGCATTCTAGGGAATCTCTGCAAAATTAGACATTTAGAAGCTTCGTAGTACATCTTGGCCCCAGCTTTGCAGTCCACAGCAGCGATGAATTAGGAAAGCTGCTCTCAAAGATTTAGGTGGCATTGATTTTCCCCGATTTGATGCCATCTCATTCTGCTACCATCATTAAGGGGCTCTGGCATCAGCAACAGAGAGATCATGAAGGGTGCTGAGTAGCCAATCTGACTGGAGAATGCTGAAACAGCAAGCTAGGAAATAAAAATCCTTTACTCTCATTCACTTTGATCATCAATACAGATTGAAACAACCAAGGGATTAAAATAGGAAATAAAATTTCATAAAGCAAAAAATCCTGTGGAATTTCTATCATGGAATTAAGGTATCAATGTTTCAGATTCTAAAATTAGTTTTGTTGAGCTTTAATTATGACTTTATACATGGTTTAAAAATTCACATGCTTCATTCAACAGACACCAGTTTTTTTAAAAACAGCAAGAATAGTGCAGAAATAAGTTTGAAGATCACATCAGAAATTATTTTCCTGTGCTGTGCATTCTTGCTATGGAGGGAGAGAGTATACTTGATAACTTTCAGTTTTCTGGGCTTAACTGTGCATGCCAGCAATTTCTGAGAGCACAAGGCAGCAATGACTTTGAACGCTAACAGTTTTCAACAGCAATCCTCTTTTTGTATTTACCGCTTTAAGAATTCTAAGGGAGTGGTTAGAAGGGAGTTGTGGCCCAGCAAGCTTTAAATCAGCGCCAGGTTTAAAAAGAGGCCTGGTGTAGACAGCGGGCAGCGTCGGAGCGGGCAGCGGAGTGAGAGGGAAGCAGAGTGAGCTATTACGGCTTAATATCAAAAGGGCTTGAGAGAAAAAGGACCAGGTGAGTTCGTGTGGAAATTTTCAATACTACTACAGTGAATAATGGAGGGGCATGTGATGTGTTGTTTCTGTATGATGTGGGAGCTGGTGGACCCCAGGGTCCTTCCCAGTGACCATGTCTGCAGTAAGTGCAGGTTGCTGGAGGAACTCCAGCTCAAGGTAGATGAGCTGGCCTCTGAGCTACAGACACTGAGGCTCATCAGGGGGAGGGAGGGTGCCACTGTCAATGGGGTGCAAGTGACATCCACCCCCCCTAGACTGGCTAACTCTAAGGGGTCAGGAACAAGAGGGGACTGCTGAGAAGAGGAAGGGGGGTGGGGAGCGGAGGAAGGAGGGTGGGGAGCGGAGGCCTCAGCCTATCAATCTGCATAACAGGTTTGAGGTTCTTGCTTCCAGTCTGGATGAGGACGAGGAAGGTGAGGTCGGTGAGCAAACTGCACACGGTACAGTGATGCAGCAGGGCATAGGCAAGGAGAAGGTGAAAAGGAACGTAGTAGTGATTGGGGATAGTGGGGTGAAGGGTATTGACACTGTCCTTTATCACAATGACAAAGTGCACAGAAGGGTGTGTTGTCTGCCTGGTGCTCGGGTCCGGGATGTCGCATCTGGGCTGCAGAGGAACCTGGAGTGGGAGGGTGAGAATCCAGTCATTGTGGTACATGTGGGTGCCAACGACGTAGGCAAAATGCGAACTGAGGATCTGGGGAGGGAGTTTGAGAAGCTGGGGATGGAATTAAAAAGTAGAACCGACAAGGTGGTCATCTCTGGACTACTGCCTGAACCGAGTGCAGACAGGCGTAGGGTTGATAGGATTAAGGAAGTGAATGGGTGGCTCAGGGATTGGTGTGGGAGGAATGGGTTTGCATTTATGGGGCATTGGCATCAGTATTGGGGTAAGTGGGACCTGTTCGGGCGGGATGGATTGGGTCTGAACCGATCTGGGACCAGAGTGCTGGCAAATAGAGTAAAGAGGACTGTAGATAGGGCTTTAAACTAATTGGGGGGGGAGGGTGCGAGGGTAGGTGACATTACGGGGTCGAAAGTTAAGGATAGGGTACAGGTAAGGGAAGAGGCCGAGGATGTCCCAATAATAGAGGGAGTAGGGGGCGTGAGTATGGTTGGTGGCGTTCTGGCAAATAGGGTCCAGGTGAAGGCTGGGATGAAGGCACTTTATCTGAATGCACGAAGCATTCGGAATAAAGTGGATGAGCTGGTGGCACAGATCAGCACAAATGGATATGATCTGGTGGCCATTACAGAGACGTGGCTGCAAGGTGACAGGGACTGGGAGCTGAATGTCCAGGGGTATCAAGTGTTTAGGAAGGATAGGCGGGAGGAAAAAGTGGGGGGGGCGTAGCTCTGCTGATTAAGGACAGCATCAGGGTGGTAGCAAGGGATGATATTGGAGCCAAAGAGCAGAAAGTGGAATCGTTGTGGGTAGAGATTAGGAACAGCAAAGGGAGGAAGACGCTGGTGGGTGTCGTCTATAGGCCCCCGAATAATGATCTGGAGGTGGGGCGGGATGTTAACGCGCAAATAAGTGCGGCCTGCAGGAATGGGACAGCCATAGTTATGGGGGATTTCAATCTACATATAGATTGGTCGACCCATGTTGGACACGGTGGGCTCGAGGAGGAGTTCTTGGAATGCTGCCGGGATAATTTCCTTGAACAGTGTGTGTTGGAGCCGACGAGGGAGCGAGCTATCTTGGATCTGGTGCTATGTAATGAGGCAGGTAGAATTAGGGACCTTGCGGTGAAGGATCCTCTTGGAGAGAGTGATCATTGTATGGTGGAGTTTCTGGTGCAGATGGAGGAGGAGAAAGTGGGTTCCCGGACACGCGTCCTTTGTTTGAATAGAGGGGAGTACGGTAGGATGAGAGAAGAATTGGCGAATGTTGACTGGGGGAGCGCGTTGGAAGGTAGGTCTGCTGAGGAGCAGTGGAGGATCTTTGAGGAGATCTTTCTTGGTGCTCAGCAGAAATTTATTCCGATGGTCAAAAAGGACCGTAAGAGGAGAGGTAATAAGCCGTGGATAACGAAGGAGGTGAAGGAAAGTGTTAAATTAAAAGCGGAGGAATATAGAGTAGCTAAGAGTAGTGGGCGAGAAGAGGATTGGGAGAGGTTTAAATGTCAACAAAGATTGACAAAGAAGTTGATAAAGGAGGGTAGGAGAAACTATGAAGTTGGGCTAGCGCTTAATATAAAAAAGGATAGCAAGAGTTTTTATAAATATATAAAAAGGAAGAGGCTGGCTAGGGTGAACGTTGGTCCTTTAGAGGATGAGAGGGGGGACTTAGTGGTAGGGGATGGGGATATGGCTGAGGTCTTGAATAACTTTTTTGTTTCTGTCTTCACGAGGAGGACGTGAATAATTTGCCAGGTGTTAGAGATGGAAAGGTGGTAGGACTGGAGAGTCTTAATGACATTACTGTTACTAGAGAGGCGGTGCTCGACAGACTGGAGGGGCTGATTGTGGACAAGTCGCCAGGACCGGATGGAATGCATCCGAGGGTTTTGAAAGAAATGGCAGAGGTGATAGTGGATGCCTTGGTGGTTATTTTCCAGACATCGCTGGATTCCGGGGAAGTGCCGGAAGATTGGAAAACGGCTAATGTTACGCCGCTGTTTAAGAAGGGTGCCAGGCAAAAGGCGGGGAATTATAGGCCGGTTAGTTTAACGTCTGTTGTAGGTAAAATGTTAGAATCCGTCATCAAGGAGGAAATAGCGAGGCATCTTGAGAGAAAGTGCTTGATAGAGCAGACGCAGCACAGTTTTGTTAAGGGGAAGTCGTGTCTGACAAATTTACTGGAGTTCTATGAGGATGTGTCTAGGGCGGTGGATAGAGGAGAGCCGGTGGATGTGGTCTTTCTTGAATTTTAGAAGGCGTTTGACAAGGTACCTCACAAGAGGTTATTGCAGAAGGTCAGGGGACATGGAGTTGGGGGTAGGGTGTTAGCGTGGATAGAGGATTGGTTGTCAAATAGGAGGCAGAGAGTGGGGGTTAATGGGTGCTATTCGGATTGGCGGATGGTGACTAGTGGAGTGCCCCAGGGGTCAGTGCTGGGGCCTCAGCTGTTTACCATTTATATAGATGATCTGGAGGAGGGAACCGAGTGTAGGCTGTCGAAATTTGCTGATGACACCAAGATTGGTGGAACGGCAAATTGCGCGGAGGGTGTGGAGAGTCTGCAGAAGGATCTAGATAGGCTGGGCGAATGGGCCAGGAACTGGCAAATGGAATTTAATGTTGGCAAGTGCGAGGTGGTCCACTTTGGTAGGAATAACAGTAGGAAGGGTTATTACTTAAGTGGCAAAAAACTGCAGCAGGCGACAGTGCAGAGGGACCTCGGGGTCCTTGTGCATGAGTCACAAAAACCCAGCTTGCAGGTGCAGCAGGTGGTCAGGAAGGCGAATGGGATGCTGGCCTTCATAGCGAGGGGGATTGAATATAAAAGTAGGGAGGTCTTGCTGCGGCTGTATAGGACATTGGTGAGGCCGCAGCTGGAGTACTGTGTGCAGTTTTGGGCGCCGTACTTACGCAAGGATATTTTGGCCTTGGAGGGAGTGCGGAGGAGGTTTACTAGGCTGATGCCGGAGTTGAGGGGGTTGAGCTATGAGGAGAGGCTGAATAAACTAGGCTTGTACTCGTTAGAGTTTAGAAGAATGAGGGGAGATCTCATTGAGACGTATAAGATGATGAATGGGATGGACAGGATAGAGGTGGAGAGACTCTTCCCGCTCAGAAAGGACAGTAGGACTAGGGGGCACAGCCTCAAGATAAAGGGGGGGGTGCAGTTTAGAACGGAGTTGAGGAGGAACTTCTTCACTCAAAGGGTGGTGAATCTCTGGAATTCTCTGCCCGTTGAAGTGGTGGAGGCTACCTCGCTAAATATTTTTAAGACGGGGGTTGATGGGTTTTTGGTAAGAGAGGGGATTAAGGGTTATGGGGAGAGGGCGGGAATGTGGAACTGAGCCACGACAGATCAGCCATGATCTTATTGAATGGCGGGGCAGGCTCGAAGGGCTAGATGGCGTACTCCTGCTCCTATTTCTTATGTTCTTATGAATGCTTGTAACCAAAACAGCACCATTTCCATAATTTCATGGAGTCATTAACTTGAGGAAGGCAATGGTGCAGTGATATTGTCACAGGACTAGTTTAAAGAAAACTTGTGCCCTGCCTGTGTTCATGGGGATAACACTCATTCCTGCCACTTGACGACTTTTGTAGCTGTGTCATCATATTCTCGCGTGACTACTTGGTCTATATCTTCCCTGTTTAGTTTGGACACTCGTTGGCATGTGATGTAACAAAGTTTCATATTGCAGACAATGTAAGACCATTGCATGACATTCAATTAAAGAAACTGGCAATTCATAACTATCTACATAGAAATAGCGAGACATGGATTAGGCTGTAGCAACTGATGCACAGCTCATTGTGCCCCCCTTTTCCACTTTCCCTCCCCCCCACCCCCTTTTCTATTGAGAGGGGGGGAACTGAAATTCAAAAGTCATTTTGAGGCTAAGTGGTAATAAAGTCATGCAATTTTATATTTGGCCTGCTTAGGCACCCTGAGTATATGAATTACACCAGTTAGTGTTGTATTCTTCTTGTGGCCTGTGTCCACACTGTTAGCAACATTTCATCTGTGTGGTCATCAAGTGTAGGGTTTGCTGCATTGGCCTCTGTAAGAGTCTGCATGCAGGGGGCTGGTGCCATGGGCTGGATGTGGGAAGTGCTGTGCTACCTGTAGTTACTAGTTCAGCTATTTGCGAAAGGTGATGGCGGTTATGTACATGGTGAGCACTGTCTAAGGCTACCATGTAACAGTTCGATTGTGGGGCATTACTGTGTGCCACTGCCAGCTGGTCATGGCCATGTGCATTCTGAATCCTGGACCATTTAACCTAGGGTTAGAGGGCTAAGTCAGTCATCATCTTAATCAGTGTGTTTCACTTCTCAATCTGGCATCGTCCATTATATAAAAGCAAAATACTGCGGATGCTGGAATTTGAAACAAAAGCAGGAAGTGCTGGAAAATTTCAGCAGGTCTGACAGCGTCTGTGGGGAGAAAATAAAGATAATGTTTCAAGTCTGGATAACCCTTCATCAGCTGCTCTAACAAGGGCCACCTAGACTCGAAACATTGGCTCTATTCCCTCCACAGATGCTCTCAGACCTGCTGATATTTTCCAGCATTTTCTGCTTTTGTGGCTGGAATAGCCCATGTTGATTTCAAGCTTATGCTGCAGCAGAGCCTTAACAGTAGGAATCATGGTCCTAGTGTGCCCAGGGGAAAAAGCCCTCGTGCTGATGAGGGCAGACCCTGTCGTGGCAGATTTTGCGGGTTAAGGAGTGCAGCATAGTCTGTACACAGACTGTGTTTCTCTAGCAGATGCTGGACTGCCCGTTCCACCAAGCTGTTTATCTGAGCATATAGGGGCTCCTCGTGAAATGCTCAAAATCCCATGTACATGTTGCAAAATTCAGCAGGGGCGAATTGGCGAGTGCTGTCTGTCATGAGTTTCTGTGGAATGCCGTGTGCGGCGAACTATCTCTTAAGCTTTGATGTTTACTGTTTCACTCATCATGTTTGGCAGGTCATAGAGTTCATACCACCCAGAATATGAGTCAACTAAGACTAAATATTCACCATTCCACTTGAAGATGTCAATGACCATGGGAGGTCTGGGGCCTCATGTAAAGACAACCGTGCCTTCACTTGATGCGGTTTGAGTGCATTGCATGGTGAGCATCTGGAGATTTCCCTTTACCATGTCTGCAAACAAAAGGAGGGCCAGGACACTGCTTCCAACCCAGCCACCCTGGTGAAGTTGATGTGTGTAATATGTCTAGAGTACATTAGGGACGACAAATCACTTAATCTATGCTGTATGGTCAGTTTAACTCTGATGGTGAGGAATGTGTGGAACTCCTGGGGAAGGTCCTTTGAGGATTCTGACTAGCTCCCTGTGATGACATTGTGCAGTTGCCTGTGTGTGATGTCTTCCTGTAAGGCCTATTTGAATTTCTGAATTTGATGAGGGGACAGCACCTCTATTGCCAGATCTATCATTATCATGATCTGCCTGGTCTGGTGGGTCAGAAAGTTTTGAAGAGGGTATCAGCCAAGTACAGCTGTTTGTAAATGACGTAATATTGCAACTTTAGCATCAGTTCCCATTGACAAGGCCATGCAGACACAGTGTGGAGAGGCTTCTTTAAGATAGTTAGGAGTGGCTGGTGATCTCTTTCAACAGTTTCAGAATCACCACATAGGACGTCGTGAAATTTTGGACTGGCAAATACTAAAGCAAGAAGTTTCTCTTTGATCTGTGCATGATGAGAATCAGTGAAGACCCTTGAAGCAAAAATCTGCTATTCTGGATACACACTATACCAAGTCCGTGCTGGGATATGAGCATGGGTGCTGGAGTGTCAGTGTTTGCAGCACTGGTGGGGCTGCAAGTGCTTATTTGAGTCCATTGAAGACAACAGGGTGGTGCTCTTTCCAGCATCATTCGACGTCCTGGTGGAGAGGTTGACCAGTGACCTCACTATAAACACAGGACAAACGTAGCTAATTTTTCATACCAAGAAAATGCTGTAAAATGTGCTTGTCCATGGGAATGACCATCTGTGATATAGCCCTTGCCTTGTCTAAATCGGGCTTTACTCTATCAGCTGTGAATAAATAGCCCACATCTGGAACCTGATTGACCTTGTGTCTGCATTTTGGATGGTTTTGATTCTGTCAAGGATGAGATGAAGATGTGCATCATGTTCTTGCATAGTAGGACCCCAGGCCAGGATATCATTAACAATGATCTCGCAAGATTGGCCTGCAAACAATCGCTTCATGAAGCTCTGGAAAACCTCACTGCCACTGGTGATCCCATAGGGCATATGAAGTAAATGAAGTCTCTACTGGAGACATGAATGTAGTGAGTTTTGAAGAGTCTCAATCTAATGGGATCTGCCAAAACCTGTATTTCACATCAGGAGTGCTGAACACTTTGGTATTTAGCATGTCTGCAATCACCTGTTCCTCTGTCTTCATAGGATGATGAGGCCTGAACAGTGATTTGTTCAAGTGTGCTGGCTAAAGACATATCTTGACTGTCATCTTTTTCTCTACTGTGGACACCATTGCTGAAACCCATTCCATGGCCTTGTCAATGGGAACTGTGATACCTCGTGCTGTCATTCCATTCAGCTCATTAACAACTTTTTGTTTCATGGCTACTGGTAGTCTTCTTGGAGCACTTACCCTTGATACTGAATCATTCAGCCTCATGTGGTATACAACTGGTAACTTACCAATAATGTCCCCGTTGAAAAAGTCTCTGAATACGGTCATCTTTGGGACTTTGACTTGTGGAGCATGCACTTCTAGACCAAGTCAAATGAGCTCCAATGCAATATTGTCCCAAAGTCCTTGTTGTGACTTTCCATTTTAGTCATCTACATGGAACTTGAAATTTTCCTGTGTGCAGTGAAGGGTTGTTGCACCTTAAGTGTGGATTGCCATTCGCCATGAGGTATGGCTGGGTGCTGGGCTTTGGTGTTGCATATGGGCCTATCTGCTGTAATGTTTGGCTGGATAGCATATTATCTTTTACGTCAGGGTCTATTTTGACTTTAAGCCTGGCATCATTGCTAGTTACGTTGAGGATGATGAAGATATTACTGTTTCCTGTGACATTGTCAACACTGTTGCAATGGAGTGTATTGGAGGCTCTATAGTTTCACTACTTTGGTTGAATTCCAATTCTTTCACTTCACCCCTAGAAGATGGAATAGCTGCCATACTTTGGCAGAGGAAGGCTGCTGTGGGTTGGATGGTCAGCATTTAAGTTGTTCCATTTCTTGCATTTGTTGCATCTTTTACTGTATGCAAAATAAGTTGCTTTGTTCTGAATGCTGGCCACTGTAGTTGGAGCAGGATGCCCCCTGTGCTGCAAATACTTCAGTTTCCTGTATAAAATCTCTGCTTTGTTTTTCTGATTGTTTGTAACATTAAGTCGTTTTCTTGCAGCAGCTGCTTGTGGACTAAATCACGATGTATTCCACAAACCACTCAATCCTTGGCTAGGCCTTCAGAGAGAGTTCCAAAAGCACATTTCTTTACCAATACTTTTAGGATGGCTGCGTAAGATTGAGACTCATCTGCTGTTTGATTTGTTGAATTGAATGCATGTCTATCAAGAATTATGTATTTTATCAGGAGACAGATGTGCTCGAACTATTTCAGGATTATCTCAGGGTCATCTTTTTCTTCCTCTGTCTGGAAAACAAATGACTTGAATTTTTCAATGGACTTGGTGCTGGCATCGTTTAATAGGGTAAAAGTTTGTACCTTTTTTCAACTTGTCACACTGCAGAAAATATGCCACTCCTAGAACTTTTCCAAACTATCTGCAATATTTCCATTAAAGACGAGTAGATCGAAACAGCAAAGTCTTTGCGCCATACTGCTAATTCCTGACACCATATAGAATGTTTTGCGTTCCTTAAATCATCAACATCAAGGGACTTCCATCAAAGATAGTTTATTCCTGAGCTCAGCAGTTACATACAACACTTGTGCACTGCCCCTGCTTCCAGAGGTAACATGCTGCCACATGACCTTTTGTAACCATGTCATCACATTTATACATGACCACTCGGTCCACAATGACCATGAAACTATTGTCGATTGTTGTAAAAACTCATCTGGTTCATTAATGTTCTTTAGGGAAGGAAATCTGCCATCCTTACTTGGTCTGGCCTACAGAGTCGCAGCAAATGCTCTCTGAAATGGCCTGGCAAGCCACTCAGCTCAAGGTGAATTAGAGATGGGCAATAAATGCTTGCCCAGGTAGCAACACCCACTTCCCATGACTGAATAGAAAAATGAATAAATATTTTTAATGGCGAAAGAACAAGAATTGGGTTACGTTCACTGATTTAAATTCACTAAGCAAATGGGTCCATTAAAATAAGAAAGTAATAATAATGTGTTAATACTTGCATAACTGAATTTCAATGCTTCCTTACAAATAAAGTTAGGTCTATTCATTAGGCAGTGAATTAACATTTCAGCAACATCTAAGACATTAACTAATGTGCACAAAGTAAGCCACTTTTAATCTTTAGTTTATCTTAAAGAAATAATAAGCAGACACCACATGTTGCATGACATGCAGCTGCTCAAAGGCTGGATGTGATAATTTTCCAAAACACACAGATCACGTTGTGCGAACTGTATCTGATTCTCCTGCGTGAGGGAAAAGGAGTTGGGCTTAAAACACTTCACCTATAGTGGGGGTAACATGGAGACAATGAGGGTGCCTGAAAAGAACTGACCTGACATTCAGGGCAGGGCAGTGCAACTTCATCTTTCACTTTATATCACATCACATCCCTCTCTTCACCCACCATTTTTTAAGAACAGCACTCAAAAGGGTTTAATTGGTATTGTATTTGAATTTTTGTGCACTGTCTCATGACACTGATATGATGATATCCTGTCCAACATGTATAATATGTTTATAACTATTTCCTGTAGTTTGAATTTGACCTGGAAAATTGCATAAGAGTTAATTTTACTATTAATGTACAAATATCTTGAATATTCTGGATTGTCCAGTAGAGGTATAACTTAGTGCATCAGATTCACTCTCAGGAACCTCCACAAGGTCAACCTCTGAATGAAATGATACTGGAAGTTGGTGTCTGGTTGCAAAGCAGTGCAGTCAGCAGATTAACTACAGAGCCAACAAGATCAGCTAACTATTCCAACTCTACATTCATATTCTGCAAGAATGAAAGGTTGTAGTGCAGCTGCTGTGAGGCAGACTATATGGCATCTCTAACACCTGCTGAGAAATGATTCCTCAAGCAAAAGTCTCTCTCTCAGGCTGAGTGTTTCAATAAGGCGAGGGTTGTGGACGGAGGAGAGTTTCGGCGAACTCAGTCTTTTGTAATCTGGTCATGTGGAGGGAAGTGGAATTAACTGCATGTGTACTGTCCCCTGAAGATTTCTTTTATAGATTTGCTTTTCACTACTTCGCTGTTATTGAGACAATTGAAAATAAATACTCTGCCTTTAGTCTTGTTTGTAGCAAATATTATGATCCTCATAGAGACTGATAACTTTTCAGGAGATATTTGAACTTCCAGTGGTCAACTGATAGGATCATATGACAAAGGCTTTTACTCTAACAAGCAAATTAAAAGCATCCTTGACTGAACACTTTATTGTATGTTGAATTATAAACTGTAGAAAAGAAATTCCCATTTAACACAATCAAAAATCTTCTGCTGCAGTTACGTGGCCCTCAAGTGGACACTTCATTCTCTCTAGAAACCAGTCCTTAGTTATTTTGAGCTCGCTCGCTTTCTTTTGCCTTTCCCAGCAGGTTAATCTATAATCCCAGAATTTGCTTGCATTGTGAAAGCTACACAGGAGCGTCTCTTCCCTCTAGCCTCACCTAGGTGAATATTCCAGCTTCTGGCATGATGGCACCACTGTGCCATCATGCCAGAATCTGGCCTCAGTTGACTGTCTGTATAGAACACAAGAACTAGGAGCAGGAGTAGACCATTTGGCCCCTCGAGCCTGCTCTGCCATTCAACAAGATCATGGCTGATCTTTTAGTGGACTCAGCTCCACTTACCCACCCGCTCACCATAACCCTTAATTCCTTTACTGTTCAAAAATTTATCTTTCCTTGCCTTAAAAACATTCAATAAGAGAGCCTCAACTGCTTCACTGGACTGATTCACAACCCTTTGTGTGAAGTTCCTCAACTCAGTCCTAAATCTGCTTCCCCTCATTTTGAGGCGGTGCCCTCTAATTCTAGTTTCACCTCCCAGTGGAAACAATTTCCTTGCTTCTATCTTATCTATTCCCTTCATAATCTTGTATGTTGCTATAAGATCTCCCCTCATTCTTCTGAATTCTAATGAGTATAGCCCCAGACTACTTGGCCTCTCCTTTTGAGCCAGTCCTCTCAACTCCGGAATCAACCTAGTGAATCTCTTCTGCACCCTCTCCAGTGCTAGTATATCCTTTCTCAAGTAAGGAGACCAAAACTGTACACAGTACTCTAGGTGTGGCCTCACCACCTTATACAGCTGCAACATAAACTCGCTGTTTTTAAGCTCCATCCCTCTAGCAACGAAGGACAAAATTCCATTCGCCTTCTTAATTGCCTGCTGCACCTACAAATCAACTCCTTGAGATTTCTGCACAAGGACACCTAGGTCTTTTTGCACAGTGGCATGCTGCAATTTTTTATCATTTTAAATAATAGTCCATTTGCTGTTATTCCTACCAAAATGTTTGCATGTTCTCTCCTTGTCTATGTGAATTTCATCTGATTGCTCTGGTTTCCTCCCACAGTCCAAAGGTGTGCAGGTTAAGTGGATTGATCATGCTAAATTGCCCCTTAGTGTCAGGGGGATTAACAAGGTAAATATATGGAGTTGTGGGAATAGGACCTGGAATTGCTGTCAGTGCAGGCTCGATGGGGTGATTGGCTTCCTTCTGCACTGTAGGGATACTATGATTCTAAATCTTCTCAAACTAGGTCTCTTCAATCAGAGTGTGAGTTCCCACCCACATTATACATGGTGATCTTGAGATTGAGTAATTTCCCTGCTTCGGTTGTATGACTGGCTTTGTCTATCTGCCGCTCTCTGTATCTCAGATGACAACAGACTGCGAATTTATGATGTAACTAGAAAAGCCACAACTTGATATCTCAATAGCTTTCTTTTTTTTTTCCTTCCTAAAATCTTCATAGCAATGTGAATCGCATGGGTGATATATTCTGGTAGAAATACTGATTAGCCATCTTTCAGACACACACCTCAGAATTAGATAGTTTGAAGAATAACTGCCAGTAAAGTCTGATAGTCATAAGACAGCACTGAGAGACTTGGAGGCTAGTCCACCCACAGATAGTACAATGTCTCCATTGTCTATGTGTGTGACCATCTTGGACCTTCTTCCCAGTAAAATGACTTGAGCCCCAACTTTAATCCTTAACCATGCTACCCAGGCTTGTTGTTGGACAGAATTCAGAGCAAGTCACATGACCCCCTTCATTCCTCCAATTTACCTGGAATTAAAAGAGACGGTCCCAAAACATACTAATACCAGGTTTTAGTTAACACAAATCTGTTGAATATTGTAAATGGATTACTGAAGATGTGTTCAGGTTTGAACATATTTATACCAGCAAATTGTCATTAAAGAGAATTTTGCTCCTGCATCAAATTGTTCTAATAATTCTATAAAACGCATTAGAAAACGTATACTTGAGCCATGCTTCATAATGCAAGTGACCCTCTTCTGGCCCATTTTTCTGGAGATCATTAAGGGCATGAAGAATTTTTCTGAATGTGGAAAATATCATTTTCTTTTCAGAAAATGTTGGAAATTTTGCAATTTTGGAATAATTTGAGAAACATTACAAGTTCTGTTGATGGTCTTACTACCTGTCCAGTGCTGTTTGAGGATGAAGTTCACCATGTTTTCTATGGATGTTGGATAAATCATTGACAATTCAACATGAGATCCTCTTTGGGATAGAATCCCTATGTTTGATTATTACTAAGTAATTTACCTTGCCTTGATTTTGTGTTAAGTGCATTACCTCAATGTAACTGAACATTGCACAAGGGACAATGGTCAGGTGCTAATTTATATCGCCTGCAAAAACTGCTAATCGACACAGAACTATTGTGTAACAATTGCACAAACAAACGGGCAGCCTGCGTGTGCTTGCCTACTTTTCTCGCAGGGTGACAGCTGTTTTTAAAGATTGGCCCCAGTGTGCCATGTGCTCTGATTGTTCCATGCAAACAAAAAGCATTTATTATGTGGTAAACACTGCTACACACCACCTGCCAGTACCGATGATCTAAAACCATACCTGCAGCAAGTGGGTAGAATTCCTCCTCATCATTTCTTTATTCTGCAGATTAAAGCTAAGGAAAGCATTTCAGCTTTCAGTCAACTAATTTGGCTGCTGTTAATGGAATAAGGTTTATAAAGATAGATTGATTCCAGTTTCTTTGAGACAAATCGGATGTGGTGGACACTACTGATGCAGAAGGGTACTTGTAGCAAATAACACCAGTGAAAGCAACATTGATGAATTTCTGAAGGCAATTATTTTGGGCCTGTTCAAATGGTGATGGGAATAAGGATTTTGAGACTATAAAGCTTTCTGTTTTGTCTAAAATATTGCACAGCAAAATTAATCTTGCATTTAATAGTTGATCAAGAAGCTGGTCCGTGCACACAAACCTGGAAAGAATGACATCTTTCGGAAAGAGAGAATTAAAATAAATAGCCCCAGTGGAGAGAATCTTACCAAAAAAATGGCAGAGTGTTGCTTCCAGCGAGAAAACTGATATGTTTCTCTCCAGAGAGCACATCGGTTTTCTCTCCAAATTACTAAAAAAAATCAAGGGGATGTACCCGGCTGCATTGAGATCGGGGTGTCAGCTTTAAAGGGTGTTCTGATCATAACAGAGATAAATCTTTGACCTTGACCCACTCTCACTCCCCCACAATCCATCACAAAGTTCTTGGGGCTCCCCTCCCACTCATAATCAGAGTTGGCCCTTCTCTTCTTCCTGCCTGCCCATCACTCTACATCCCCTTCCCCCTTACTTGGAACCAGCACCCTCCCCATTGCTGGCATCCCCTTCTACATCCACTCCCAGCTCACAACTATACTTGAATCAAACCCAACCTCCTCCCAATGAGGCTCACACTGGGGCCTGCCCCTAGGCACAGGTTGGCATGGAGGGATGTCATGGAGATAATGCTCACTAATGACATGCCAGGGTAATAAAAAGAGCTTCCTGGGGCCCCAACGCATGTTCCATGCCCCTCCAAAGGTGAGGGAGCATGATTTTGAGTCTTGGCAGATTTTGGATATACCACCGTTCCTGTAGACGATCAAAATTGTGGAAAGAATAGGCTGGAAAGAGTGGCTTGAGCTTTTTAAAAAATTTACAATTCCAAGTTTTTCAAAATTATTTTCGTTTCTGCACTCTGGTATTTTTACCCATGTATCTCGATTTACTTTTCAAACCACGCTTCAGTCAAATCATCAAATTTTATGGTCTTGACACCAGAGGCCTCATTAATCAATAGCAACTTCCAGTTCATGTCTTTCCTTTTGTGTTTGACATGCAAATCTTTAATGATTTAAAATGTTACAGAATATGGGATATACAAAAGTTGCAGTGCAGAAGGGAGGCCATTCAGCCCATGTTGACCCCAACCAGAAACTAGGGAAAAGTACTGGCTGCTCATTTTAATGCTATTATCCAGCGCCTGTTCTGTAGCTTTACAGGTTGCAGATCCTGGTACTGTCTTAAATAAGTTGAGCATTTTTGTTTGTTGTTTGAGTTGTATAAAATGTGTAACTGGATAGATCTGCTGTGGAAAAAATTTAACATGGAATATATTATTGCACCTGAGAAAAACCAGCAGTGTATGTGCTGAACAAGCAGTATTAATTGAGTTTAGTGTGAAGTTAGACATCTAGACTCGATAGTTGACTTGGTATTTGTATGTAGTGTGTATAAAGCAGCAATCAACAAATCAAACAAAGTGCTGAGCAATATAGGTTAAAACCTCAAAGTGGAGACAAAAGTGCCTAGAATATGAATATCCCTGTTATTAAAGTTGCATAAGCATTCATAGTATGATGGCACATTATCTAATTGATCATTGTTCAATGATAGCAACAGTTTGGCACAGGAAGCAATCTAACCAAGCCTGATGCTGATCTTGCATGAAATCATTGAATGAATCATTGAATCCTTACAATGCAGAAGGAGGCCATTTGGCCCATTGAGCCTACACCAACAATAATCCCACTCAAGCCCTATCCCCGTAACCCCACGTATTCACCCTGCTAATCCCCCTGATGCTAAGCAGCAACTTAGCCTGGTCAATCCACCTAATCTTGCACATCTTTGGACTGTGGGAGGAAACTGGAGCACCTGGAGGAAATCCATGCAGACACTGGGAGCACGTGCAAACTCCACATAGACAGTCATCCAAGGCTGGAATTGAACCTAGCTCCCTGGTGCTGTGATGTAGCAGTGCTAACCACTGTGGCATTATGCCACCATGTACATTCTCCAACAAGGAGTAATGTGGTCACCAAAGGATAATCAGAAGCACCAACAGTTTCTAGCTTAGTTGGACCTCTACAACTGCCCAGAAAACTGAGTCAACCATTGACTTTCCTGTTTAGCATGGGTCTATGCATGGTATGCTTTGCTACTGACTCAGCAAAATAAATGTGTTTTATCAGTTATTATTTTCTCTGTTTAAAAGCACAATACAGCAATGAAATTTTAATTCTTCTCTTGCATTCTTGTGCTTCATAGTAGCAAAACAGTATTAAAAAAGCTAGATTGATTATACCTTTGAGCGATAGGTTTGTCTTTGGAGAAATTAATTTCTCCATTCCAATCACAATTTACAGAAATGAATTTTAGTATGTCTTAATGGCATTTGTAGACATTGAAATGGTATTGACAGAATAATCATAAGGGGGTGCATATGGAAACAGGTATTACTATTTCAATCCTATTAAACTCTGTAATCAGTATTTCAGTACACAGAGTAATATTTGAAGCCAGTGAGGGTTTTGGAGAATGGAGATTAGATTTCCATAGGATCAATATCTATTATCCTTAGCTGGCTATTTATAGACTGATTCAGTTAGAAATGCCTTGTTGCATAACTGTGTATGTGTGTGTTTTAGATGAGCTGGCTGAAGCTGCTTTTTTAAGTTTAAATTCAATAACAGTAGGGTATAGAATAATCTTTTTATGATTGTGCATTTGTGTAACATTAGAGGTGAGACAAAGGGGAACTGAAATACACAAAGATACTAGCTTGGAAGCATTGTAAGATGATACAGGTTCACAGTTTCATTTTGAGAAGCACCTGATACAATTTTAATTTTTCTTCTTTATATTTGTATAACTTCTGAATTTGGACAGAGGCAGTCACTCTAATGCAGTCAGACAGTTGGCAAGAAGGTAGCAGTGAGTGAAGACCCCCAGTACTTGTTGCAATATAACCTGTTCTATCAGCCAGGACTTGCAGCACAGGATAGCATGCAAGCCATCTGCCATTGAGTGATCTGAAGGATACATGGGAAGAGAGTAGAGTCCAATGCTCTTCCTTTCAGCTTTTAATGAAGAAATATCAGCAAATAAATAAATGCTAGCTCATCAGTGGTAGTGAATTATTGCAGTTTGTGTGTGTGAAAGATGTGTAACTCATTAGCACCTCGGGTGCAAGTGAAGTATAATTGACTTCTTGAGAGATATTTCAAAGGTATCCTTGCTGATCTATTTTCTGTCTAGTGCATTGGCAAGAATACTGAACACAACTCTCTTTATAGTTATGAAAGATACTTTTTCTTTTTAGTTTATGATTGGGTAGAACCAATCACACCTACAAGGGTATTTATTCCCAGGACTTGGCCATTGCTGCTCAGCATCTGACAGTTAGAATGTGTCCAAAGGTGATGCAGGATGATTCCAGTTCTAGTTTCCTTTCCCATCTTCTCTCTGGGGAGATGCATTCCTGGTTCATGAGTTCCTTCCAATTACCCTTCAGTTATAGGGCAGCTGGAGAAATGTATTAAATGTTGCTTTGCCAGTGTTGCTAATGTCATATAAAAGGGTAATTTCATCAAGGTCTTTGTGTCAGAAATTTCAGGCTGAGCAATAATTCTCTGGTACAACTTCTGTGGGCTGTTCTACACAAACCTTCTCAAACTATGCTTGAACACTTTCGAGGTCCTGTAAACTGAGTGTTTTTGCAAGCATGATTTGCCGTCCTTAATTCTGACATGGATGAATTTCTGAATACTTAAGCAGTCAGATTGTCAAACATAATTACAGAATAACGCAGTTTATAAAGGTGCAAGGACACATCATCCAGTCCACTTTATTAGCTGTAGCAAATTTTGATTCAGGATCTTCATTCCTGCAAAAAAAAAGCCCTGTTCTCTTGATTAAATCTGTAATTGATTAATTTTTCCTTAGAATGCTTTGACAATCAATATGAAGTGTATTAGATGGAAAGATATTCCATAGGTATAGTCTGTTCCATGAGTGAAGTGGCCTATACTTGAAGCAATTATTCTTTATTCTAAACTTAGTTCATTGCTCTTTTTCTCTCTCTCTCTCTCTCTCTCTCTCTCTTTCTCTCTGTCTTTAGAAAGCTGTCCTCTGGTTATTCTACTGATTCTTAACAAAACATTAAATCTTAATTCCCATTGTTATTTAAAAATATTGGGGGACAGGCAGCACAATGGGTCAAACATTGACATTTCAGATCTGGGACCAATGATGGTCTCCATTAACTGCTGTCTATAAGGATCGTCTACAAAATTGAGCTCGGCCTAGTTACAAATGAGAGGAAGCATATAGCTCATTCTTGTACTCAACTTGCTACTAAATTGCCAAACTCATTTACAGGCCATGATGTTCGTGGGTAAAAATGGGAAAATGCCACAAGGATGAGTAAAGGTTGTTCTTTTGAGATTGGGATCAAGATATGCAGGTTCGGTAGGTTGGCCATGGTAAATTGACCCTTAATGTTGGAGTCAGCAGGATAAATGTGTGGGATTATAGGATGTGGCCTGGGTGGGATTGATGGGCTGAATGGTCTCCTTCTGCACCAAAGGGATTCTATGAATGATTCTTTTTTAATTATGGTATAGTTAACATGGAAGTAGTTCTTGCAGGTAGCAATGGTCCAATGTTATTCTACATTCTGCTTAATGAGCACAAAAATTCAAAACTGCAGAAGAGTAAATGAAAAGAATTGAATAATGACCTGTTTAATCTTATATCAAGGATGTCCTTATGCAGTGAAAACAATGAGGAGGCTCAATGCATACTACAGACTGCATAACACATTTCCATGAATTATTTTTAACCAGATTCATTATTCTCAAATAAACTGTTTATTTTATTCTGGTTTACTGTGATGATATCACAGTATAATGCTGCTTCTCTCTCTGTTTCCCCTCTCCTTTCTATGACTGAAATCTTTGGCCTCAAATTCTGTGACTCCAAAGGACATGGAGTTAAAGCAAAGCATGGTGGAGGATAGCAGAATCTGAAGCAAATATGTTTCTGCATCTAGCCTTACCTGTGAAGGAAAATCCTAATGGAAGTGGGGGAGATTCTTGAATTTGTTGGAAAACACTGAGCAGACTCAGGAATTAAAAACTTAATTTAGAATAGTTTGATGCGACTTCCAAAAGACTGACTTGAAAAACTGTTGGAAACTGCTTGGTAACCTACTATCTTGGCCACGAAGCAGTGCATGGCAAAGTGTACCTAAATGAGAGAGGTGGGCCTGAATTTTCATCTGTGAGTTAGTTGCACAGAGTCAGGACAATTTCTAGCTCCTCAAACCTGATGTTTAAAAATATCTGCCATTTATGGCAGAATTTTGGTTCAGAAGATCACGTTGGGGCAGGCAAACCCAGGGGTAGCGAGGGATCGGAGGCAGACGTGGCATAAGCTGGGCAGTTTGGGCGCATATAAAAAGTGGACCTTCGGGAAGTCCTATTTGAGAAGTTGATTGTCAATGATCAAATTTCTTGGGGCTTGGAGGAGAAACCATTGCCTTGTCAGGTGTGTAGCAAAGCTGCAAGAGTTGTCCATATGCCATAGCATTCGTACAGGAGGACACCATTCATCATATCGAGCCTGCACCAATTCTCTGAAGAGGCATCTTACCCAGGTCCAACCCTTGGTCCTATCACTGTAAACCCACACATTTATCATGGCTAATCCATTTAATCTACACATCTTTGGACACCAACGGGCAGTTTAGCATGGGCAATCCAGCTAAGCTGTGCATCTTTAGATTGTGGGAGGAAACTGCAGACACAGACAGTCGCCCAAAGCCAGAATCAAACTCAGGTTCGTGGTGCTGTGAGGCAGCAGTGCTAACTGTGCTACTGTGCAACCCTGGAACCATGCTGACCCTGGAAAAGAAGGCCCATCCTGGGTTTTCCCTATGGGAGATTTGCCTTTGCTGCCTAATCATGGTGTACTTTACTGAACGACTCAAAGTTTGGTGTGGATTCTCAGGACAGTCGTGGAGATGGCATCATTCTGTCCCACTAACTGTTACACATTCTGCAGTGATGCAGTAGAATGATAACAGTGCTATGCTCGTTATCACATCTGGCAGGATTACTACGCTTTTGGTCCTTGATCAAGTTGCTCACAGCTGTACACTGTCACAGCATAACTGTGTGCCAAAGTGGCAATAAACCAATTGGGCTGTCAGTGGTCATGGAGCACAGCATGCCATCTTGGAGTCACAGCCACATGGCGTCCACTGGCAGCCCATGGTGTTTGAGGCAAGGTATTTGCATGCATAGAAGATTGGCTGACTGGTAAAAGGCAGAGAGTGAGGATAAACAGTCCTTTTCAGCATGGCAGCGGATGACCAGTGAAGATCTGTGTTGGGACCAGAACTTTATATATTGATGATCTAGATCAAGGAACTTAAGGCATTATGGCTAAGTTTGCAAATGATACAAAGACAGATGGAGGGACATGTAGTATTGAGGAAGTGGGGAGGCTGCAGAAGGACTTGGACAGGTTAGGAGGGTGGGCGAAGAAGTGGCAAATGGAATGCAACATGGGAAAGTATATTTGGTAGGCATAAACTATTCTCCAAATTGGGAGAGAATTCAGAAATTGGAAGCGCGAAGGGAGTCCTAGTTCTGGATTCTCTTGAGGTTAACTTACAGGTTGACTTGATAGTTGGGAAGGCAAATGCAATGTTAGCGTTCATTCCAAGAGGACTAAAATGAAAAACGGGGATGTTCTGCTGAGGCTTTATAAAGCTCTTGTAAGACCACATGTAGAATATTGTGAGCAATTTTGGGCCTTGTATTAAGGAAGATATGCTGGCCTTAGAGACCGTCCAGAGGAGGTTCACAAGAATGATTCTGGGAATGAAAAGCTTGACGTATGAGGGGTGTCTGTGGACTTTGGGTCTGTACTCGATGGAGTTTAGAAGGATGAGGGGGGATCTCATTGAAACTTGCAGAATATTGAAAGGCCTGAATGGAGTGGATGTGGGGAAGATGTTTCCATTAGTAGGCGAGACTAGGATCCAAGAGCACAGACTCAGAGTAAAGGGACAACTCTTAGAATCGAGATGAGGAGGAATTTCTTCAGCAAGAATCCATACAATTCATTGCCACGGAAGGCTGTGGATGTCGCGTCATTGAGTGTGTTTAAGACAGATGCAGATAGGTTCTTGATTGGTAAGGGAATCAAAGGCTACAGGGAAAAGACTGGAGAATGGGTTGAGAAACTAATCAGTCATGATTGAATAGCAGAGCAGACTTAATTAGCCAAATGGGCTAATTCTGCTCCTATGACCTTTTGATCTTCTGATCTTATATGGTGAAAATGGTGAGGACACAAAAGGGAATCTGAGCATTGTATTTGGCTCACAATACTTTTTCTGTCTTTTGCCTTGTGTTTATTGATAGGATGTCACACAGAAGGGATGGGGGAAGTGATAGACCCAGTTGCCCATCAGTGCCTTGTTGACCAGGTGTTGGTGGAAGAGGTCAGTGGAGGAGGTATCTTCTCTACCCTGCTGACATCAAAATTGACCTGCCACAGCCAATAAGGCCTGGATTCAACTTGCAGCTGCAGTAAGTACTGCAGGAGATCATGAGCATTCTTCAATCCAATGACTGAAAGGGTTGAGTGACCTGCTGTGTTCCAGCAAGGTGAGAAATTTACCTCACCCACATCGAGCTTCAAGAGCAGGGTCATATCTGTATGCTGCAGCAGAGAATGGAAGACTTGGCACAGAGCTCTGCTTCACCCTTGAGGCTTGTATGTGTACACGGTTCAGATAGGTGAGTGATTGAGGCACTAGAAGCTAATTTTTAAAATGCTGATTTGCCTGCAGTAGTCAAGGTGACAATGTGGCTGCTGTTGTAGTTACTCTGCCTCTGTTTATAGGCTACTAAAGAGGCTTATTATCCAGATTCTTAGGGAGTAGCCCTTGTAATTTAGAAGCCAATCACAGATCTGCCGTTGTGTTGAAATAGTTTGAAACTCATTAGTACAAAGAAATTATGGCAGCTGCCAGAGAACAAAAGAATGAAGATCTTGTTGTGGTCACAAAACACCCTGGCACTAAGTGAGTGAAAGCATTATCTGTTGACCAAGATGTCTGTCCACAGACTGAGTTGGGACCTTTGAGGCAACACCAATCTGTAACACCCTGCATCTAAGGGAAGCCTGCTAATTGGACAAAGATCTTGGCTGTCTGTGCCTGAGGTGTCAAATCAACAGTGACATTAATGTGATCTCACACTATCAAAAAGAGCTGTATTGCTGACTGGAATCAGCTAGCCATATCCCCTGCTGAGCCCTGGAAAAGTCCTGAGGCAAAGAAATTGAGATTAATGGTTATCTTCACAGGACATGGGGTTGATGGATTGCTGCTGGACCCTGCAACATGTGTCACCACCTCGTGGCTTAGCTTCGGTCACCTTCAGCGTTTGTTCTCCTTCGTGTTGGGGTAGGATGTCCCAGGTCTGTACACTCATCCTTCCTGCTACACTGTCAACAGCCTGAACAGCCTGACACTCTAGCTTCCAGCTGCTCATGGTGACAAGCTGCTATTGTGCCTGTGCGAGCGTGCCCTGCCCATCCTCTATGAGAAATGCACAAAGTTCAAACTGGTTGTTGCCAGGTCTACATACTTTGGGTGTCACACTCCGAGGCCAACAAAATCTGACTTGAGTGGATGATTTAAATGGCCAACTGTCTCCATGAACTATGTGCACAAAATGTACTGTTGTTGACTATTAACCCTTCCACCAGCTCTACAGTTGATTGTGACCTGATAGTTAATTGGATTCGAGGAAAGGAAGTTTGACATTTTGACCTCCATTGGGGTGCATTAATGTAAGACAGAGATAAATGTGATTTTTACTGCCATCTCATTCTGCATGTGAAATCAAGGAAAATGTATGTAGTGCTGTTTTATGAATTATGATGCAGTCATGGTGAGATATGAATTAATGTTTCCACCAGAGTGAAATTGCTTTCATTTTTTAGTGGTAGAAAATCAGAAAGTAAATGAGAAGTGATGGAACTGAATAAAAATGGAGAGAAATTAGTAACAACTGCAGTGTATCATGCAATGTAGCAAGGAGTTGTTTTAAGCAATGTGAATTGAATTGAAATGAGGTCTGGTTATACTTCCTGCGACACAAAAATTCTGATATCTTACCATGTCGTCTTTTTGGCAATGTGACATGGTTACATTTGATTTGAATTGAAATATTATATTTTGTATATCAATCAAGGTGATGCCACTCATAATACAGCTGGTAAATGTACATGGTACATTTAGGTGGTATGTTTAGATCACTAACTGCAGTAAATATAAAATAATAGCCATTAGCAGTGAGTTATGAGACTGAAACCTGATCAAAAGAATTCCAAAATTTTAATGTAGTTTGGAACATCACTAGAATTCTCTGATTTAAATCATCTTTGATGTGCTCATTGTATTTTTACATACACAAGCATACTTTGCATCTTCCTGCTCCTGGTGCAGAGCTTTGTGCTTGGGAATCGGAACACTATGTCAAGATTTTCTGTCTTTTTTAGTGGATGTAAAATCTTGTCATGCCAACTGACCTGCTCCTTGACTTCTCTCAGTATGAGCTGCCAGTATCTAACCGTTTGTACATGGACAGGGGGTCCTGCTATAAGCACTGACCATCACTTCAAAAGTTGTAAGTGCAATCTATGACAACAACATTTTGTGGTATTTTCTTTCTTGCATCTTGGAAGCCCTGACCTAACTCTGCCACAAACAATCCCTTGACTAAGGGTAATGAGGCACCCTGTTGCATTCCTATACCCGCTGCTCATGAACCAGCCGGGAGATGGTATCTGACATCAGTCTGGGGGTGAATTAACTCCTGCATGTCTATAAAATACTATTCATGCATGATGAACTGGCCAGGTTTGTTCCGCTGGGCTATAATCTTCTGAGTTCTGAACTCAGGGTCCTTCCTTTATGATGGTTTGTCCCAGGTTGTCGCTGCCAAGTCTTTGAATCTTCCAACTTTATACTGTTTCAGTTGATGATACTTGTTTGCCCACAGCAATCCCAGTGTTGAGGTCATTCTAGAGTCATGAAAACAGGACATATCTGTTTCATGGCTCCCTATCAATAGTAACCACAAAGGTCAAGTGACTCCTATTCCAGGGAACCAAAGTCTGGTTTCACTTCTCATTTCCTTCTTGCTGTAGACTGAACTACAAACTCACCTTTTTTATAGTTCTGATATTTGTAAGGTTGACTATTTTCCCATCATGCTTTGAAGAAGTCATACTGTTGTCCACGTGACTACACTGCATGCGAGCACGATCGTTTGGATATTTAAAGAATCATGGATTATATTGAATGCTGAAATTATCAGCAAATATCCCAACTTCTGACCTTATGATGAAGAGAAAGTCGTTGAAGCAGCTGAAGATTGTTAGGCCTAGGACACTATCCCTGAGAAACTCCTGCACTGATGTCCTGCACTAAGATGAATGGCTTCAAATAACCAGTCATTTTTCTTTGTGTTGGTATGACTCTAACCATGGAGGGTTTTCATCCCCTTGACTGATTTTCTAGGGCTCCTTGATGCCACACTTGGTCAAATAGTGTTTTGATGCAAACGATAGAAACTTTCAACCTGAGTTCAGCCCTTTTGTTCATGTTTGGTCCAAAGTTGTAATGAGGTCAGGAATCAAGTCATCCAGACAGAACCCAAATTGTGTGTCAATGAGCAGGTTATTGATGTGGTGCCACTTGATAACAACATTGATTACACCTTTAATCACTTATGATCAGTTTTTGGCCAGATTTTATTTGTTCTGCTTTTTGTGAAAATATCTGGGCAATTTCACACATTGTTGTGTAAGGACTTTGTCTTACAGCTGGGCAGGAGTGGTTTGACTAGGGGCACGACTAGTTCTGCAGTGCAACTCTTCCATATCCCTTCAGTACCGTGGTAAGGGGTTGTGCATAAACCCATTGAGCTGAATAACATGAGATTAATGCTAGATTGATATTCAGACATTTGCTAGATTTGGGAAGTTGAAATAATACTAGCCCTATCTTCTCAGAAGCCTTCCGTTTAATGTGGTTAACATTATTGAGGAATTTTATTTGCCCGTTAGAAACTGGAGGGTTTAGTGGGCCAAGTGGAACAATTATTCCTGAATTAATATTTCTCAAACTCTTCAACACAATCCTGTTCTGTGTCTTCTGTATAAATGTTGTTTTATTTCTTTAAGGATGTAGAGATGTCCTTTAAACAAGTCTGTCGCCCTCTCTCATTTCTCATTAGATCCAGCACACAGATGGCATTATGCTAACAGTAAGTATCCTTCCTCCAGTCTTGACTTTCTAATTCATTTGCAGTTTCATTTATTGCTGCATTATCTGAAAACAATTTTTAAATACTGTGAAAATTAAACAGCTGATTTATTTTCTTTCAAATCCAAGGATTAGATTTCATCACTATCTCAGTGGGGATTCTTTATTGATTTTCTGGTCATGGATATATACTTGACTTTGAATCAAAGTATTTTACTGGGGACAAGTGTTATACTTAACCTGCCTCAGTGCATATTTAATTGTGGATCTATGTTTTCAAAGTGCCTTTGGATTGCCCAGTAGGTAGCTATAACCTTTGTGTAGTCTGGTGTGCACTATCCACCAAGCCAATCAAATTAATACAGAAAGTTCTGGAAGAAAAACTCATCAAGTCTGGCAACATCTGTGGAGAGAACAGAGTTAACATTTCCTATGGCTTTTTTAGAACTTATCATAATGAACTCGAAACATTGGCTGGAATTATCCAGCATCCTGCCAACTCTCCAGAGTGCGTGGTGGGGCTGGCGAGCCATTGAAATCATCGTTCACATTGGCGGGACCAGCAGCTTCTATCGGCGTGAAGGGCTGGAAAATTCTGACAGTTAACTGTTTCTCTCTGAATAGATACTGCCAGATCTGCTGAAGTTTTCCAACATCTGCAGTAATTTACTTTTATCTACTGATAAAATGGTGAGAAATCTAAGAGTTGATTATTGTACATGGGAGGCCAAGGATGAAATGCTTTCAAGGTCCTAGTGTTCCTGTTACACTGATCCTAGCTACCCGTCAATACAACAGTTTCTTTGTTTGAATGATGAGAAATAATGCTGTATCCAAATCTCAGCCTTGTCTGAATATTTTTTTAAAAGCAGCTAATTCTCTTGGATAAACTTTGATCATGGGTGCGTGTGCGCCTCATGTCTGGGGTAGTACTTGCTAAATAGTAAGGAAGAAGGATGGAAAGATTCAGAGTAAGGCTTCAATAGAGTGATCAAACTAAAACACTAACAGATGCTGCCTACCCTACTGGGTATTTCCAACATTTTTTTAATATTTAAGGCCTTTGTAGGACCTGTGGTGTGTCCAGCTTTTTCAAAGTTGCAAATTTCTAAATCTAATGGCCAGTACCTTACTGATGCCCCCCTGGAGGGGGTAATGCTAGTAGAATCTTTAGGAGCCATATTGCATTAACTTCCTCACCATGTCCTATGTTTAGGGATTTTTCATGACAACAGAACCAAAGTTGAGCAGGCTGTCAGCAATTTAAATGTGTAAAGGGCCCTCTTACCATGTAGTGGTATTTTGCCAATGGGAAGTTGCTCTCCCTTATCCTGATGTGTGAGAATGCCACTAGCCAATTGGAGGATGGCCCGCGGCGACCCTAGGGTGGTAGGGGAAGGGGGATTATTAAAACAATAAAAGGGGGCCACTGGAAAAGTGCATAACCTCTGCCCCCACCCCAGCTCCAATAATTGCCCCAGTGGAATTGCACCTCCAGGACGCAGCCCTTCATCTTTTTTTCCTTCTCTTTTTTGCCGATAATCTATTAAAATAATTAGTGTTACATACATTGATTTACTTGATGTGTAGTCAAGCTACCATCATTCCTGGCTGGTTTTATTGTTACTAATCCAGAAAAGATACTCAAGTATTCAGAAAAACTAGGCAACTCACGTGCTTTCCCAGATGGGAGCAAAAATCTTCTAAAATCTATTGAGTCAAGAGTTCATTTCTGTAGCTAGAACCAAATTAAGGATTTGCAGGCCTGGGATTTTCCCTGCACTATTTGCTATAGCTTCCAGTCTATAAAATGGGAACATTCAGATCTCCTCTGCTTCTTATATCTGTTTAATATTTAGAAGTATTGCCAGTCATGCCAAACACTCCAGTGTGTTTGTAAGTCTGACAACCCCTCTTGCATGAAGATGAAAGCACTGTTTTCGTTTTTTTCACTAGATGATTGTTGAAAGTATACTGAAGGTCACTTGTGGCTTTTATCTCTGCTGAGGAACTTTACAGAATAAATCTTTCACTCATGTTAGGAGGACAATGTGCAACAATAAGAAATCAATTAGTGGGGTGATTTTCACAAAGTGGAGTTGCTGAAGTGCATACATGCACATAGTCTACTTTGACCTTGCCAAGCATAATACATGCTGTAATTTAACAAAAGCAAAACATTTTGAGTGATCTTAAAGCTGCGTTGTATGATGTTTGTGAAATTTATTAGGCTTCTTACTAGTGATATCAGGAACCTCCATACAGGTTTATCATATAATCTGCAATATCGCACATCTATACTGCAACATTATGCACCCATGGTAGCTGACACTGGTTCCGTTTGGACAATTATTCAATTAAAAACAAGCAGAGCTAATAGAAGCAGATACACAGTCATTAACCCAGAGTGATTCAGAGACCATGTAATTTCAACAGGGGATGTCTGTTCGGCTCATGTCCAATGTTAGGCCCAGTAATGTTTGATAGAGATGTCACAGCATTCACCAATTAAGCAGAGTTATTTAAACATCAGTCTTTGTTAAGACAAAGCAGTGATATTTGAAGCTGATCCTAAAATTTTATATGGTTGAATGTGAGGTGTACTCCCTGGATTACGCAGGGTTGGGGAGGGAATGGGAAATTTCCTCACCATTACACAAAACGTGGAGAACACAATAACATCAAATGGAGATCAGTTGCAATCTTATCAAAATGCCTCCCCTGAGTCCCGTCATCTTCTGCAATCTCATACTGAATCCCCACCAACCTTGTCTGCAGATGCCAGTGAATACTACTAGTGTAGATCTTTGACTGCGCATTGCTTATACAACAACGGGCGGGTGTTTGCAAAGTTTCTTTCAGGTGTGATAAGACTGAAATTGAATGAGTCAAGCAAGATGATGTTTGGAAGGGTGACGAAAATCTTGCACCAGTAGGGTCTTGAATGTGGAGAGAGAAGTGGTGAGAGAAGTGGTGAGGCAGTGAAGGTTTGAATAAACTCCAGTGTTCGGACTTTGATTATTAATGCCGTGGGAAATAAAATGGGGATGCAGAATTCTTGGAGGTTTGCAAGGATGGGGGAAGATACTATATCAAATTAGAAATAGTGCTACAGACAGGAGGTGGGTGAATTTAAAAAGCACTAGTTTCTCCTCTCACCACCCATTCATAAACTGAAAAGTGTTCTAATTTCCTTCCCTATTTATAAATGGCATATTTCCCAGCCCCTCAGGTTAGGTGTGATCCAATTTTCTATGAAAAATCCCACAGAAAAGTTGAGATAGGATGAGCTCAAAGGGTTACTTTATTTGCACGCTCAAATGCGAGCAGAGGGTCACAACATTGCCTCCACACGCGGGCAGAAAAGAGAGGGATGGAGAAGAGAAGGGCTTAGAGGGCAGAGACCACAGAGAAAACAAATATTGCTTCATGTGGATTAAAGAGTTTTGAATCAATGTCTAATGAGGCATTCTTTCTCACAGGTCAGTGAGCTGAAACCCAATGCTTTTCCAATGGTATTGACTTCACACAGTAAGATAGACAGACATGCAGAGATGAATCAGTCTTGTCAACACTGGATACAGAATTTCCAGCAAAGGCAGTTTAGATTGGCCAGGTGTCCAACCTGGGCCGGAGCTCCTTGACTGTTGGGATTTTTTTTTTTAAAAAAGGTAGACTGAGACTTGACGGTTCAGCAAGGCAATATTACTGATTCCACAAGCCAGAGGAACATGTCACATGATTCCTACCTCCCCATATTGCTTTTGACAAAGGATATGTGTCCCTCATCTGGGTCCCCAAATTGTTGAAGACTTCAACCATTAAGAATTGAAATGTCGTGGGGCCCTTTTGTGTCAGCAGCAGGGTACAGTCTTACTTCCTCACATGAAGGTCAAATGTATGAATTGATTTCAACAAGAGAATAACTATTTCTATGTTGGTTTATAGTCCCACTTTAAAGCACAGTGTAAAGCAGTGATGTATGAGTCTTGGGTGAGCTGGTATGGGTTAGGATATGGGCAGCAAATTTGGAACAGCTTAAGTTAATGGAGAGTGGAGGAGGAAGTCAGCCAGTAGAACAAGGAGCATTTGCAACTGCTTGCATGCTGGTTCCTGTCTCATTGAAAAGCCTAGAGCTCCTGGTGTGGTGAATGTGGCAGTAGTGTAGTGTCTTATAGTGGATTAAAGTTGGGCTATTGTTGCTCTCCTTGATGAGCCCAGAGTATTTGATGATTCTGCAAAGGACACACAGTAATAGTCAATGTGCTCGAACCAGGCCTAATGATATGCTGTACCAGATGCATTAAAGTTAGCACCCAGTGGATTTGCAGATGGCCCTTACAAGGGGAATAAGCAGTGGGAGAGAATAAAGATCTCCTGAGATGTGAGGCATATTTGTGGTGAACATTCATCCATTTTCTGTATCAATGTTATTTATTAATTTATGTATGTTCATTCTTGCAAGGAAAATCCTGTGACATTGTTTATGATGACTGAGAAGACATACTGCTTTATAACAGTATTTTCTTGCAAAAAAGAATAACAAATACAACTGACCGTGATTGTTTTCAGAGTACTGCGGATTAGAATTCAAATAGGGTCCAGGAAAGGCAAGACAAAGATCAGGTATCGCATGGTGATCCCCATCTGGTTGAAAAGGCTGCTGAATTTGTTTCTGATCGCCACCCTGCCTGTTGCTGGAAGTTTGGGATGTGCCCTGGCCAAGTGGTGATTGAGCACTTTGACAGCTCAATGGTTGACATTCTGCCCGTAACAAATATCTGATCAATGCAGCCTATGAAAAGCTGTCAAACTAGATGTTTGTGTCACAACATCTAATAAATACATCCTATAGTTTATTGTCGAAATATCCCATTCATCTTTGTTTTTGCTCTATTTTAAAGTGATGACATCTTGAAAATTGCAAGTCTGTAAAATGCAAATACATTTTTTTGCTGGTTTTGAAGGTAATTTATGATTGAAAAATATTTTTAAAATAGCAGAAAGATCAATTTAAATATTGATTACTTGGATTTGTCCTGAAAATAGCCATCTGACCTCCTGCATGACTATCACTTTGGGCTCCATTCCAATTTTATTGCTGGGAAAAAGATTTGGTATCTTTCTAACAAATAATTGTTCCTTCTTAGTGGGCTAAAGAGGCTAGCTGCCTTTCGAACAACAAGGACAGAGTCAAGTTAAGGAGCTAAGTCCTAACAACAAATAATAACAGTGGCAAAGAGACAGTGATCAACCAATGACACTTCCAAGTTTTATCACAATGTCAAAGTTTCATGTGTAGTATTGTTTTGCACCATCTATGCTGAACAATAATTAAAGTTTGTAATGCTCAAGTGTAATATGAACACTTAAAAATCAGCAAAATTAATTTGTACTTTATTTTAGCTTCAGCAGAAGCAAAATACTGCCCTCGGGGACTTGTGCTCAAATTCAGCCTACGCTGAGAGGTAAAAGTCTTTCAGCTGCCCATAAAAGTCCTACATGCAATGAGCTACAAAGTCAAAGCTACAGTGTTAGGGGTGTGAAGCTGTTAACAAATCAGCAAAAAAGAAATGGATATGCCATTCAATGCAGAAGAATCAAAAAGAATCATACCGATACAGTCAAGGTTGTCCTTAAAGTTGGGTTTAAGATGCAATGGGAAATGATTTTCCTTTTCATAGCAGTGGGAATCTGCCAATGTTATTCAGACAGAGTTGTACTGCATCTGTAGTAACTGAATTGGATTGTCTGCTGCCAGAATCCGCATTCCAAAGCGGTGAATTCACTCTGATAATGACAAATCTAATTATTTACATAGATGGGTTCTGGATAATATAACAAGGTGATGCCCAAATGATGTTCCCAGTGTTGATCAGTAAAGAATGTCAGAAGACAGCGGCAGCTGGTGATGTTTTTGACAGGTGTGGTGCACATTATTCAGGGCCATAGTAATTAAAGTGACATAATTGGAATTCCAATCTGTACATGTCCCATTTTTAATTTGAAGAAGTACACTAATTTTAACATAATTCAAATCCAACAGATTCTCACTTCTGAAGGCTGCTGCACACTTTCTTCTTGGACAATTTAAGTTGCCTGAGCTGAAACCCACTCAATTATGAATGAAAAAGGTCATTTGACCAATTTTGATTAACCTAAGCAAAGAGACCTCAGTGCCTACACCTTACTCTAAGTACCAAATGCAGCAGCATTTTTGTTTCTTAAATGATTTCTCTTCATTCAGGTATAACTATGTAACAATTATTCATAATTTGAGAACTACCTTGAACCCACTCCCTTTTCATACCTGTAGCTAAAAGTGTGCTGCAAATCTCATTTACGGTTGTAAATAGGATTACCCAGGAAATGTAGCAATGCTATGGTGGGTGAGGTAGGAGCGTCTTCTAATGACATTCACGGTCATTGTTTCTGAACCTTCAGTCAATCTCGTATCCATTCCCAGGTTTCTCTCTAAACTTTGAGCTTAAGTAAAATCCTTTCATGTGCAAATTTGTGTCTTTATTTCCGAAAGCCATTTGACAGCAAAGAAGTTGAGTCATCCATCAGTCAGAATTTATCCATTCTTCATTCACTTAGTTCATAAAGACACTTGTTTATCAGATAGTTATTATCCAAACATTTGGGTTTACTCCTAGTTACATTTCTAAACAATCTTGTACCTGCAGTCCAGTGGTATTGGAACATCTTGTTCAAAGTTATTATCTTGTAAATAAGAAAAGAACTTCAATTCTAACAGATTTGGCACATACTTTGCAAAAAAATGTAGTGGGGTTAATTTTAATGGAATTAACCTGGAGAGAACCAACTGGATTGTTTTGAGCACCCATTTCACACCCGTCTGATTTAGCTTTCCTGCATTGTGAAATTGGTGGGCCGCAAAGTGGCAGCTAATCTATTCCAGGTTTCTCACATTTGATGATAATGGGTTACACCAAAATTTTCTTGCAAATGTTTCAATGTAGCTTGCAGTTTGCTACAGTGCAATGTTGTATGATTATATCCAGTGAAGCACATTGAGTCTCTGGATATGTTCAGGATAGGGTTCCCACTATATTTAAATGTATTCCTGGAGGTTCCATCAAATGACTTGCTCCCACTCTCCACTCATTCATTGACCAACATGTCCACTCTTATGATGAACTGCCTTCCTACACCAACTGAAAAGCAAAAAGACTCATTGTCCAATTGGTTGATGCTTGACTGGCAGTCAGACAGACTTTTTCTTCCATTTTTAATATTTTTATATCTGATAGTGTTCAAAATAATTTTTTTTTGCATGTCCCTATGATTTTTCTCCAAGATTGCACACAGCAGTGTCCTAGAGATTGATGTTCAATTCCTGGAGGCTTCAGGCCAGTCCTGTGGAGGATTGGCAATCCTATTTCAGAAGGTTGTCAGAATGGATGACACTAGGCTGCAACTGATATACATGGCCTCAGTGGCAGAGGTCATACTTTTGCTGAGTTAGCCCCTCTATGCCCGAGAGATTTTCAGGCTGTTGTGTTTTATTATAGTGGCTTGCTTGAAAATAACGTGTATGTAATAGCATCCTCTATTAACTGGTTATTGCTTCATTGGAAATATAAAAGTTTCACAAAATGGATTATAATTAATGGTTGGACACCAGTATGCCAGTCCAATTTTTGAATGTACTTCCAAGGGCACCTTTCTTTGATAGATGTTAAAATGAAAAATATACATTTTCTCATAGCTAACACAAAAGGTTAGACCATCATCTGTTATCCTAGACCTTGCCAGTATGAGCTGAATGATTGATAGCATGGTTTTTACCTATGAACATGTGATGTTGGTAGATTAGCGTGATAAGTAAAATTGGATTCCTTTACTAAAAGGATACTGTGTGTCAGCAGGCTTTGGTGTTGAGGTAATCCAGAAACATTTCCAGTTTAATAATTGTTCTTGACAGTAAGGGGATTACTTGGATAGAATCTTGAATTTGTGCTACATTAACTTTAATTCCATTCTTATAATATCCAGAGAAAGCATGTAACATTCTGAGCAGCTAAACAGATTTTGCCAGCTGGCGCTGACCATATGTCCAATTTCATTTTTGCTAACATTCTCCTTGAGCCTCTATAAAAGAGAAGGTATGTAATTTAAGATACCAAGATTTAGTATGAGGAGTTTGGAACTTTTCTTGAGCTTTTGTAAGAAATTAATATGGAAGTAAATTAAGTTGAGTGATTCCATTTGGTGTTTCTGTCCAAGGTGAAATTGCTGTGAAATTAAGTAACATGGCTAATGTAATGGGTATAATTTTTGTATGCACACCAAAAAAATGAAACGTGGACCCATCAGGAAGCCTTCATTGAAGATGCTTAATGGTAGCTGTTTTCCTATATTGCTGCAGCCATCTACTGCTAGTGAGGTGAAAATAAATGATTTCCTCTGACCCTAAAAATATTGAATTGAACATTGAATATCAGGGGCTATTTTGAGCCCGTACTTCTGTCTGTGGGAATAGCTGTGTGCGCTTAGAATCCAGAAAGCGCGATTTGTGTCGACAAGTTTCTGATTTCTAATCTTCCTAACTCCTCGCTGGTGGAATGGTGTGAAACACCGTGGGATTGCAATAAGCTGTTTTCAATACATTAACATGGCATTAGTGGGCACTGTCTCTCTGGGAATAAACATGCAGGTTTCTCATCAGAAAAAACACTCTGCCATTTTATAGTAAGACTCCCCCTGTCATGTCTAAGAATATCAGTTTGCAAGACCACAGAAACACCACATTTTCTACTCAACACTTCACTCTTGAATGTTTTCTCAATATTACAAACTTACAAGTGGTTGGCATCTGTTAATATTTGTTTCAACTCTGGCAAAAGTTGGGCATTTCATATCTTGTTGGAGAATGCACCACATGGTAAGGACTGGGCATTAAATATTTAACATAATGTTAGCAGCAGGAGACTGTTTAAAGGTTGAGTCATATTATAAAACAAAATCTAGCACATTTCATAAATAGCAGTTAATCATCTACATACTTTGTGTGTAATACAATGTGTTCTTAAGTTACAGCTAGCCATTGTTGGCAGCGCTTACTTTCCCTTCTGAGTTAGGTTGCACGTTCAAACTCCACACCAGGATATGATCTTGACATAATCTGTCTCTTTAGTGAAGGAATAGTGCATTGCTGTAGATGCTGTCTTTTAGATGAGGGGGTCTACTGAGGATCCATCCATCTGCTTTTTCAGAGGTAGTTAATTAAAGCAAATTGAAGAGGAGGGAGCTATCCTCGTGTCCAGGCCATCCTTTGCCCCTCCACCCATACCACCATGTATCACTTGTAGTTTGTGCACAAATTGGCTGCTGAGCTTACCTATCTAATAGCAATGCCTCCCATTGAAAAGGAGTTAATTGGCTCTGATGTGCTTGAGGATACGACGGTGCAGAGGGACCTCGGGGTCCTTGTGCATGAGTCGCAAAAACCCAGCCTGCAGGTGCAGCAGGTGGTCAGGAAGGCTAATGGGATGCTGGCCTTCATAGCGAGGGGGATTGAATATAAAAGTAGGGAGGTCTTGCTGCGGCTGTATAGGGCATTGGTGAGGCCGCAGCTGGAGTACTGTGTGCAGTTTTGGTCGCCGTACTTACGCAAGGATATTTTGGCCTTGGAGGGAGTGCAGAGGAGGTTTACTAGGCTGATACCGGAGTTGAGGGGGTTGAGCTATGAGGAGACGCTGAATAAACTAGGCTTGTACTCGTTAGAGTTTAGAAGAATGAGGGGAGATCTCATTGAGACATATAAGATGATGAATGGGATGGATAGGATAGAGGTGGAGAGACTCTTCCTGCTCAGAAAGGACAGTAGGACTAGGGGGCACAGCCTCAAGATAAAGGGGGGGGGGGGCGGTTTAGAATGGAGTTGAGGAAGAACTTCTTCACTCAAAGGGTGGTGAATCCCTGGAATTCTCTGCCCGTTGAAGTGGTGGAGGCTGCCTCGCTAAATATTTTTAAGACGCGGGTTGATGGGTTTTTGATAAGTGAGGGGATTAAGGTTTATGGGGAGAGGGCGGGAATGTGGAATTGAGCCATGACAGATCAGCCATGATCTTATTGAATGGCAGGGCAGGCTCGAAGGGCTAGATGGCCTACTCCTGCTCCTAGTTCTTATGTTCTTATACTGTGAGGATATAAATGGCACTGCAGTACAAGTAGCTTTCTCATTTTTATTTTTCAAAATTTACAATTTTAACTTGATCAAACAAAAGGGCCAAGTTGGCCTTTAACCAAGAAAGCCACAAAAGTACAGTAAGTCCTGGGTGTGAGAGGATGCCATGCTGCTCCATCACCCTCTTCCCAGGAATTGGTGGAAGTGTCTCCTTGACTCTCATTTTGTAACTCTGAAAATTATCTGCTATTTTCAGAGATGCGACCAAGGTTTGCTCCACAGAAGGAATTTCAATGGCCGGTATTGGTTCCCAGTATACAATACTGTGCCTCCTGTTTTGCAGGCTGGGCAGCAAGAATCCCTCACCTAAGACTCCTGCCCATTCCTTTCTGACTGACTGTTTCGACAGAGTGAGCTGCTGGGGGTTTGGTGAGTGAGGGAGTTTGGTGAAGAAGGGGATGAAGGTGCTTCTTTCTTCGACCTTTCTCAGCCTCCAGTGTTTAGTTCTTATTTTGTTGCAGAGGAAGAAATTGCTGAGTAACTGGTAATTTATTCTAATTGTAATTGTTTGTAAAGTTAACATATGGCACGACCACCTTGGCTGAGTGGAATGCATCCTATGGCACATGGGAGCAATGGACACACCATGGCCAGAATTTTCCAGCCATTCACACCAGTGATATTTTGTGGTCCTGCTGCAGTGAATGGCAGTTTGGCTGCATGCCGAGTTCTCCATCCTCGCTTGCAGCAGCAGTAGTGGTGTGTGTATGGCTGTACAACTTCAGCCCAAGTGTCTGAGACACAAATGTCTGCAGGAAGTGTTGTTGACTGCAAAATTTTGAACTCTGGTTTCTGGAACTTGATTGATGGCTGGAGCCACTGCAGTGCATCCGCAAGGCATCGCTACATATATGGCACATTTAAGGCCATTCCTTAATGTAACAGCATTCACAACAAGATAGATTATTTGAAGGCACAAAAAGAGGTAAATGGCTATGCTTTAATTGCACTTAGAGACATGGTTACAAGGTGACCGAGACTGGGAACTATTCAAGGATATTTAGGAAGGATAGGCAAAAAGAAAAAAGAATCATAGTATTCCTACAATGCACAAGGAGGCCATTTGGCACTGACAACAATCCAACCCAGGCTCTACCCTGTAACCCCATATATTTGCCCTGCCATTTACTTGTTGTGCCTTCAAATCATCTATCTTGTTGCGAATGTTGCATGCGTTCAGATAGAGCATCCTTAACTTTATCTTTTTAACATTTTGATGCTTTCTCATTCTATTTGATGCCCATCTTCATTCCATCAATCTTCTACTTTTGCTTACTACTTCTCTACATCCTGTTACCACCTTTGCTTCTGTTCAGTCTGAGCTCCCTACCCTATCAGGTTCGAATCTAGTTTGACCTACCCCCAGCAACAGGAGTAGAAAATTTACCTGCGACATTGTTTGTCCCAGTCTTGATAAGCTGCAACCCAGCTATCTTCTACAGCTCCCAACTGCCCCGAACTGGTCTCAATGCTTGAGAAATCTGATGCCCTCCCTCCTTCATCAATTCTCCATCAGTCTATTCAATTGTTCACCTACCTACTGGAAGACAAAGGGGCAATCTAGCATGGCCAATCAACCTAACCGCACGTTACTGGGCTGTGGGAGGAAACCAGAGCACCTGGAGGAAACTCACAAAGACACGGAGAGAATATACAAACTGATGACCTGAGGCCAGAATTGAATCCAGGTCCCTGGTACTGTGAGGCAAGAACATAGCAGACAGAATATAATGTGAATAAGTATGAGGTTACTCACATTCTGTCTGTTTTTACTACTGAAGTGTGTATAGTGCGCAAGAAACAATACTTTTCACTATATGTTAATACATGTGACAACAATAAATCAAATCAAAGAATATTTTTTGAATTGAGAGGTTGGGAAATGTTGACATCCAAAGGGTGGAATTCCTTCAAATAGCAATATAGACAAATAGATAACCATTTTTGAGGGGACAGTATTGGGCAGGTCACCAGGAATAGTTTCCTTGCTTTTCTATGGGATCCACTACAACCACCAAAGAGCAGATGGGGCCTTGGTTTAATATTTAAAAAGCACTCATGACAATGTTGCACTCCCTCAGCACTGCATTCAAGTATTAGCCTAGAATTTTGTGCAGAAGTCTCTGAAAGGGGATTTGAAAACATAATCTTCTGATGTGTGGGCAATATTGATTTTAATGCAATGTGAGAGAATAGCCTTGTCGTTTGGGTGCTTGATATTTATTGCTATCGTGTCTGACAAATTTACTGGAGTTCTATGAGGATGTGTCTAGGGCAGTGGATAGAGGAGAGCCGGTGGATGTGGTCTTTCTTGATTTTCAGAAGGCGTTTGACAAGGTACCTCACAAGAGGTTATTGCAGAAGGTCAGGGGACATGGAGTTGGGGGTAGGGTGTTAGCGTGGATAGAGGATTGGTTGTCAAATAGGAGTCAGAGAGTGGGGGTCAATGGGTGCTATTCGGATTGGCGGATGGTGACTAGTGGAGTGCCCCAGGGGTCGGTGCTGGGGCCTCAGCTATTTACCATTTATATAGATGATCTGGAGGAGGGAACCGAGTGTATGGTGCCAAAATTTGCTGATGACACCAAGATTGGTGGAACGGCAAATTGCGCGGAGGGTGTGGAGAGTCTACAGAAGGATCTAGATAGGCTGGGCGAATGGGCCAGGAACTGGCAAATGGAATTTAATGTTGGCAAGTGCGAGGTGGTCCACTTTGGTAGGAATAATGGTAGGAAGGACTATTACTTACGTGGCGAAAAACTGCAGCAGGCGACAGTGCAGAGGGACCTCGGGGTCCTTGTGCATGAGTCGCAAAAACCCAGCTTGCAGGTGCAGCAGGTGGTCAGGAAGGCGAATGGGATGCTGGCCTTCATAGCGAGGGGGATTGAATATAAAAGTAGGGAGGTCTTGCTGCGGCTGTATAGGGCATTGGCGAGGCCACAGCTGGAGTAGTGTGTGCAGTTTTGGGCGCCGTACTTACGCAAGGATATTTTGGCCTTGGAGGGAGTGCAGAGGAGGTTTACTAGGCTGATGCCGGAGTTGAGGGGGTTGAGCTATGAGGAGAGGCTGAATAAACTAGGCTTGTACTCGTTAGAGTTTAGAAGAATAAGGGGAGATCTCATTGAGACGTATAAGATGATGAATGGGATGGATAGGATAGAGGTGGAGAGACTCTTCCCGCTCAGAAAGGACAGTAGGACTAGGGGGCACAGCCTCAAGATAAAGGGGGGGCGGTTTAGAACGGAGTTGAGGAAGAACTTCTTCACTCAAAGGGTGGTGAATCTCTGGAATTCTCTGCCCGTTGAAGTGGTGGAGGCTGCCTCGCTAAATATTTTTAAGACGCGGGTTGATGGGTTTTTGATAAGCGAGGGGATTAAGGGTTATGGGGAGAGGGCGGGAAAGTGGAACTGAGCCACGACAGATCAGCCATGATCTTATTGAATGGCGGGGCAGGCTCGAAGGGCTAGATGGCCTACTCCTGCTCCTATTTCTTATGTTCTTATGCTATATTTATTGTGAAATTAAAAAGGTATCATTTGCCAATTCTGACCGACCTGCTGACAAGTAATTGCCTGTACCAGAATTCTGAGCCAAGCATTGGATTCTTGTAATGTACTAGGTCCGTTTTTATTTAAGTCTTGTTTATACAGCAATAAATTCAAATGACAATTTAATTCAGTTTTGCCATGAAAATAATTAGAAATTATTCTAAATCAGATTCCTATTTGGTCTTGATCTTGGTGTTGCCTAGAATTGCTGATAGTTAGCAGCACTTATTAATCTAATTTAAATGTGTATTGGTATTTTGTTCTGGTAGCTGTCCATCTTCCACTGACACTGTACGAAATGCTCCCGTACAACGAAAAACAGAAGCAGAGAATAAAGGCTTTCCCTGTCATGTAACTATAAAATCATTATATAAAGAACATCAATCTTGGCATATGCTCCTGCAGTAAACAGTCATTTAATTTGCCACACCAACTCCCTTATATTCTCCATTATATATCATTTTTATAAATGTATTTAATTTTAAAATACAAATATAATAATGAATTTTATTCTGTGGACACTCATCCACCTGGAATTGGAAGCGCATTTGACAAAACTCACTTTTTTTTTTGGGTGGCACAGTGATTAACACTGCTGCCTCACAGCACCAGGGACACAGGTTCAGTACCCAGCTTGGATCACTGTTTGTGCAGAGTCTGCACGTTCTCCCTGTGTCTGTGAGGGTTTTCTCCCACAGTCCGAAAGACATGGTGGATTGGCCATGCTAAATTCTCCCTCAGTATACCCGAATGGACGCCAGAGTGTGATGACTGAGTGATTTTTCACAATAACTTAATTGCAGTGTTAATGTAAGCCAATTTGTGACGCTAATAAATAAACTTACGATCTTTGCAACCAGCAAACGGAAGACTTCCAGTTCATCAGAAACGGAATTGGGTCAGAAGAGATTTTTTTTATTCATGCAGCAAATGGTTATGATCTGCAATGCATTGCCTGAAAGCAGATGCCATAGCAACTTTCAAAACAGAATTGGATGTCTACTTTAACATGAAAGTAATTGCAGCGTTTGAGGAAAGAGCAGAGAATGGAAATAATTGGATTTTTTTCAGAAGAGCCAGCAGAAGCATGTTGGGCCAAATAATCTCCTTCTCTGTTGTAAGATTCAAAATTAAATTTCAGCAACATTTAAGCACAGTTGCAGAATGGTCTGGCTAGTGCACTTACCAGCTGAACCACCAAGGCTGTGGCGCTTCAAGTGTGGTTGATTATCTGATTCATGTATAACTTCCTCATTTTTCACATCGCAATCAATTGACAGGAAAGTTGGGGAAGATGTATGTCAGGCAACTACTCTTCGTTTGTGTCCAATCAAAGCTGAGTTTGTTTTTTTTTCTACCCAATCCCCTTCCCCAATCTCCTGTTCCATTCCCACCACTGGTAGCCTTCACATTGATGTGCGCAGAATTCAGAAAGAATTAAAAGAAAAGTTGTTCTGAGTTCTACAGACCCATTGCAGTTAAAGGGAGCAGTTTATAATTAAATTAGTTTATCTTCAATATAACTAAAACTTTGCAATTGAAAAGTTTTCTTTGCCCCCAAGATTTAACTTTCATATCTTAGTTCAACATTTAAATGATAAGAGATTTATTGGAGAAAATGCAATTAATTTTATTCAGCTGGCTGTTGCTGCAGTTTACATTTTAGAGGTAATTTTAAGTTTCTCCTCCCAGGATGTTGGAATGCCACCAGGAATGCAAATATGTAACATTATTGCTGAAGATGACTGATAATTAGCAGTACTGGTGAATTTAATTTCCTGTGCAACTTTATTTTATTATGGGGGTTGCAGTCCATCTTCCACTGGGCTGCATGAAATGCTCCAATCATCACTATACCACAGCCGTGCTGTTGGGAGTGAGTATTTTTGTATTTGTTTTGTTTAATCCTAGTTACCTTGAGAAGTTGATATTGGGTATTCTTTTGAACACAAAGAATAACACAGATAAAGACTCTTTGGTTCATCCAACCTCTCCTACACAATCTAAGTTGACAGTCCCTTGGAGCAATGATGTTTGCCACAGAATCCTAGAGTAAAGAGTGCGAGATAAAGAGAGGACGAGCCTGTAATAAAAAGTGCAAGGTCAAGTAGGTGAAAAAAGAAGAATAAGAGGCTAATGGAGAAACAGCAATAAAAGAATCCACATTTCATATTGGCATTCAATCCATCATTAATCAGTCAGTCAAATGCAGCAAGACCCAGACAATATCCAGTTTGGGCGGACAAGCGGCAAGTAATACTTGTGCCACACAGGTGCCACGCAATGACCATTTCTAACAAAGAATTTAACCATCTTCCATTAACATTCAGGGCGGCAGGGTAGCACAGTGGTTGGTTAGCACTGCTGCTTCACAGCTCCAGGGTCCTGGGTTCGATTCCGGGCTCAGGTCACTGTCTGTGTGGAGTTTGCATGTTCTCATGTCTGCGTGGGTTTCCTCCGGGTACTCTGGTTTCCTCCCACAGTCCAAAGATGTGCGGGTTAGGTTGATTGGCCATGCTAAGAAGTTGCCCCTTAGTTTCTAGGGATGCGTAGGTTAGAGGGATTAGTGGGTATAATGTGTAGGAATATAGGGGTAGGGCCTGGGTGGGATTGTGTTCGGTGCAGACTCGATGGGCCAAAGGGCCTCTTTCTGCACTGTAGGGTTCTTTGATTCTATGATTCAGAGGCATTGCCATTGCGGAATCCCTCGCTATCAAAATCCTGGGGGCTACCTTTGACTAGAAATGGAACTGGACTAGCTATATAAATTCTGTGGCTACAAGAGTAGGTCTGAGGCTAGGAATCCTGTGGCAAGTAACTCGCACCTCTTGACGCTCAAGTCTGTCCACCATCTACAAGACAAAGTTAGGAATGTGATGGAATAGTCCCTACTTTCCTGAATGGGTGAAGCTCCAACAATGCTCAAGCAGCTTGACACCATCCAGGATAAAGCAGCCTGCTTGACTGGCAACCGATCCACATCCACTCCCTCCACCACCGACAGTAGCAGCAGTGTGTACCATCTAAAAGATGCTTTGCAGGAACTCACCCAAGCTCCTTAGACAGCACCTCACTCCCTACAACCCCACCAGCAAGGTGATCAAAACAAGGTGGACACTGCAGAGTCAAAACACCCTGACCCTGCAATGTCTACCTTTTTATAAATGGTGATGACCACCCCAAGTTTAAAAACTATTCCATTTCTCATTAATACGGTTGAATGTCTGCTACAACAGGAAATTGAGGCAATCACATTGGTTTGGATTTGAGTTAGGCTTTTGCAACAATCTAGCACCAAGATTTCACTGATAAGTGCTTTTTAGATGTATATTCAAATTTCAGCCTTACTGAAAGCAGGTTCTCAAACTGTCATGATGGGATTTGAATTTGCGTTTTCTGGATTATTTCTCTAAATTTACGAGTAAACTCTCATACCAACTATGATGACAATGTAATCAGAATATGGATACCTGATGCACAAACAAAATACTGTGTTCTGTGTATATATTTTGTATTTAGCTGCCAGTGAGAGCAGATGGGCTGGAGTTTCCCCATTGTAAGGTACTAGGAGCTGTTACTGTCAATGATGCTGATTTTCCATCGTTTTTTTTCCAAATCAGCTGACAGTTGCAAAAACATGCGACTGCAGGTGGATCATTTCAAGCTTGTCTTTAGGTACCGGAGGGAAACTACTGCAGATGTTCAAGGACCAGAGTAGGTCAGGGTTAAAAAAAGAAGTGTTGGGTTTTTATTGCTATTGTCCCACAAATATTGATTAAAGGTGTGATTGACAGTGAGAATGAGATGGTTTCCATCCTTCCTTTCTATACAGATGCTGACACTCTCCCAACATGCACAACTGGTCTTGTTCGCAGTACTGCCTTTGTCTGCATTTTAGATTGGCTATTTGGTTGTCAGTGTGATAACTACTGTTAATAACACTGCAACTTTGTGAAACAGAGATTTTGTCTTCTTCCATCAAAAGTTCTTTGCACTGATTAAGGTTAAACCTTGTGATCCAGTATAGCAGCCTCAACAACTGGGTGGCACAGTGGTTAGCGCTGCTGTATCACAGCACCAGGGACACAGGTTTGATTCCCGGCTTGGGTCCCTGTCTGTGCGGAGTTTGCACGTTCTCCCCATGTCTGAACATAAGAAATAGGAGCAGGAGTAGGCCATCTAGCCCTTCGAGCCTGCCCCGCCATTCAATAAGATCATGGCTGATCTGTCGTGGCTCCACATTCCCGCCCTCTCCCCATAACCCTTAATCCCCTTGCTTATCAAAAACGTATCAACCCGCGTCTTAAAAATATTTAGCGAGGCAGCCTCCACCACTTCAACGGGCAGAGAATTACATGTCTGCGTGGGTTTCCTCCAGGTGCTCTGGTTTCCTCCCACAATCCAAAACACCTGCTGGTTAGATGCATTGGCCAGGCTAAATTCTCCCTCAGTGTACTCAATCATGTGCCTGAATGTGGTGACAAAGATTTTTACACTAACTTGATCGCAGTGTTAATGTAAGCCTACTTGTGAGACTGAAAAATAAGCTTAAACAACTGTATTGTGAAGATGACCCTTTATCCTTTCCTTTTATTTATTTAACCGTTTGGTTTCTTTTGATTTTCTTGACTCTAACTCTTGTTTAATCTTTGCACTTATATGGACTGAGTATTTTTTTTGGAGTAAATTTTTTTACATGTGATCACTCTTGAGAGGGGCTGGACTTTAAGAATTTAAGGTTCCAATTGGAATGGACCAATTATGAATTGTCACAAAAGTAAAAGTAGGCAACAGAAGAAAGGAATTGACTGAGGAGAATACAACCTTCTGAAAGTTGGATCCATCTACAGCTATACTTAATAAATTACACTGAGCTGTGCTCTGCAAACTAATCAATTCATCCCCATAAATTATCTCCCTCTTGCTCTGCTTAATAAATAACAAATCAATCTTGATTGATTACTTCACAGTTGTACCTCACAAAATTACATCAGTAAATTAACACCTTGAGAATTGTGCTCAAATAAATAATTTGTCCTTGATAACTTAACCCCTTTGGCTAGCCTCAATAAATTGTGCAATTTGCTTTCTGATAAATTATGATGACCGTAAAACAAAGCTGAAGGTGCATCCATTGCCATTCTTTCCCTTTGGCTACCTTCCTGTGCTCTCCCTCTCAAGGTGTCAACCTCCTGTTTTGCCAACATTACATTTCTGGAATTGCAATCTTCAGGCAAACAAACAAGGCTTCTGCTGTACTCTGCCAAAATCACTGATGTACAGTTTTCCTGGAAAGATTAGACTAATTTGAACCCTAAAACATTGGTTAAGTAATAAAATAACAATTTCACTTATTTATCCATTACAAGTAAGTCAGGCCTCAAAATGCATTGGTAGTGAATCTGGCCAACACCATTGGCACAAAAGCCGGCTGGTAGTGTTTTGGCAGCTGCTTTACTTCACACCCAGCTTTTGCTTAAATCACTGGCACATGATTTTGCTCTTGAAATTGAGTTCTGTTTCTATGTGGGGTGGATGGGTGTAGACAGCCTTCCCATGTCTGAATAGAGGCAAGATAAAACATGGAGGAAGCAACAGATCAGTAACATGTTCATTCTCCTCCCACAAAATTAGCCCCACCAACTAGCCCAACTCATGACAGTCTCACTGGACTGGATAGATTAAAATCTACTTTAACATTTTAAGAGTTGTTTGGCTCTTACTGCATTTGTATGTTTTGACTTTTCGCCTTTTTGAAGGCACTTGTGTTGGTATACAAGTCTAAAGCTGTTAGCCACCTTAGAGTACCCCACCCACCCAGCTTTGGGCTGTTCAGAGGGAATTGGGTGGACAGGAGGGGGAGTTATAAATTCAGCTGTGATTGCCAAATTCACTGCCTCTGCTAGTTTTTTTTTAAAAACAACAATGAAGGTACCTGGCAGCAGGCTTTTTGTTTTGTGGGGGCAAGGGGAGGGGGGGCAGCAAGTGCCAAATGTTGAACCCATAAGTGGAAATGGCCACCCTGCTCGAGCCCTACCCTTTGGCCTCCCAGTTGCAGCCCACCCCTTTGAGCCACCTCCATGGCTCTTGCTCTGGTCAGTGTTAACCTCCAGGATGTTGATAATGGGGATTCAATGATGGTAATGTCATCAAATATCAAGGGGAAATGGTTGGATTCTATCTTGTTGTAGGTGGCCATCATTGTCTATCACTTGAGTGATGGGAGTGCTACTTCATAAATTGCATTATTGAATAGTCACGCATCAGCTTTTATCAGTCGAATGCTCAGCCATTTACTGAATAGGGAAATTGGATGTTTTGGACATCAAATGGAGGAAGCTAAGGTTTTCTCCAGCTGCCTTTTGAGTTGGAATCTTGTCCATTGAATTGTTTCAGCTACAGAGAAGAGATCAGAGATACTTCTCCCAGCGCACAATTTCAATCCCTCGGGCATCGTTATTGTCCTGTAAAGTTTTAAACAGCACTATTTATTATGCATGCAATCAAGGCACTAATACTGGGGATGGAGCTTAAATATCAACTATTGATAACTCCATGACTGCTGTTCCCTATATTCCTGTAATGTAGTCATATCTAGAATTAAAATTTCATTCTTTATGGTTTTAAAAGTAATGTTTCTCTATGCGACTAAGAATTACCAGTCGGAACTACTTTTTTACCTTGTAGAAACAGAAAAACATATATTGAAACCTATAAGGACCAATTCAAAACATTTCATCACATTGAATATCAAAAAGAAGCATGAATAATTAATGTAAAGAATTAACTTCTATTTCTATAGATGCTTCCACAATTTCCAGCAAGAGAAGATGTAACCATTTCCCCTTGCCATTTAATGGTGCTGTCCTCATTGAATCTACTACCATAGATATCCTGGAGGTTACCATTAAACAGAATGAGACAGCCAAATAAATACTATGGCTATAAGAGCAAATCAGATGCTGGGAATTCTGCAGTGAACAACTTGCCTCCTGACTCTCAAGGATAATCCACCATCTTCAAGGCACAAGTCAGGAGCATGATGGAATACTCTCCACTTGCCTAGATAAGTGCAGCTCCAACAACATTCAGAAAGCTTGACACCATCCAGAACAAAGCAGCCTACTTCTTTCCCAACTCATTCTATCACTTTCAATATCCACTCCCCCTGCCACCACCAATGCACAGTGGCAGCAGTGTGTACCATTTGACAGGATGCAGTGCAGCAACTCACCAAGGCTGCTTTGACAGACCTTTCAAACACATGGCCTCTATCATCTAGAAGGACAAAGGCAACAGATGCCTGGGAACACCACCACCTCTATGCCACACACCATCCTGACTTGGAACTATATTGTTGGGTCAAAAGCCTGGAACTCTTTCTTCTTAACAGTATTGTGAGCAAATACTGGCTATTCCAAAGGTGCCACATCCCATGCAAGAATTAAAAACTTTTATGAACCAGTTCCTGAGTGTGATGAAGATTTCGTCATGGAAGATGTATGAATCAAGCAGTACGTATCATGGATAATATATTCTCCAGGAATAGTTTCAATCATCTAGAGGGATTTTTCAGGTATTCATTTTCTAATTGACCTTGGGTTGGTTGTTCATGGCTTCCAGGTGACTAGTTAACATCTGGTGGTTAATGAATCTCTTGACATAATGTATTGGACATCACAACAATATGGGAGAGACCTGATGAACCAGTTGGTCTTTTTCTGTATATTGGGGTATTGCTGCATAAAAATCAATCATTTGCATATGGAATTGATGGCAGCAGACCCTCCCACTTTCACCATCTATACCTTCAAAAGACAAAGTGAAGATAAAATAGTTAAGATGCAACCTATAAACCGTGCTTCATGGTGAATACAATTTATTCTTTGCTCTTCTCGATCAAGAACTTTCATGCAAGATGTTCATTTTACAGCTAGAATTGATTCTGGGCCATCACTTTCAGTAAATGTGCAGTTTTTAAGGTCCCTAATGGCCAAGCGGCTTCTAATGTATTTTGCCAAGGAGGCCCCTTATTTATGCTGAATCACCCAAGCTGAGCCTTACATTTGTCCTTGGTGCCTTTGAATATGAATGGAAAATATAAACAGTCAAGATTTCCACTTCTATACCCTATCCAGTAATTTCAGTTTGTTTGTGTGGGCTTTGGACGACCACTGAATCAATGGATGATCGTTCCTCGCAGTAGATAGAAAATTGGTTGGTTAGGGAGGAACAGTTTTTTTTATGCCTGAAACCAAACTGATTTCTGGCTATCACCCCCACCAAGTTAAAGTCTTCTGAGAAAATAAGATTGGACTGGAAGCATTCTCGTTTCTTTATTGTACCCATGCTGAATATAATTCATCCTCCACTTATGCAATGCAAGATGAAAGCAATTAAAAATATGTTCGGGAAAAAGAAAAATAGAACAGGATTTGTTGAAGAGTTGACCTCTGTGGTGTAAGTGATAAATTTGAAACAATAAAGCAATATTGTTCCCATCAGGGAGGTTGTAGAAAGAACTTCAATTCCAGCAGACACAGATGTTCTTCTCTGCTTCTCAAAAGCTGACTTCCATCTCGGCCATGCTCATTAAGCTTTTTAATATTTTACATAAGAACATAAGAAATAGGAGCAGGAGTAGGCCATCTAGCCCTTCGAGCCTGCCCTGCCATTCAATAAGATCATGGCTGATCTGTCGTGGCTCAGTTCCACATTCCCACCCTCTCCCCATAACCCTTAATCCCCTCTCTTATCAAAAACCCATCAACCCGCGTCTTAAAAATATTTAGCGAGGTAGCCTCCACCACTTCAACGGGCAGAGAATTCCAGAGATTCACCACCCTTTGAGTGAAGAAGTTCCTCCTCAACTCCGTTCTAAACCGCCCCCCCTTTATCTTGAGGCTGTGCCCCCTAGTCCTACTGCCCTTTCTGAGCGGGAAGAGTCTCTCCACCTCTATCCTATCCATCCCATTCATCATCTTATACGTCTCAATGAGATCTCCCCTCATTCTTCTAAACGCTAACGAGTACAAGCCTAGTTTATTCAGCCTCTCCTCATAGCTCAACCCCCTCAACTCCAGCATCAGCCTATGACATGCAGCATGAGAATATAATCGTAAACCAAAATATTGATCAGTCAGTACTGCTGGTGGTGCACCAACATGACTGATCACTGTAGTGCATTTTGTACAATCGTTTTTGCCTGTACTTGTTTCTATTTCATTAATATGTATTGCTGATAGAATAAGCTTAGAAGATTAGACAGAAGCCTTTTAGGATTCAGTGCATATTGAATGAAAAGATAATTACATAGAGAGCAGGGATTTTTCACATGTTGTGATCCTCTCAGACTGGCATCTATCCTTAACTGAGCAAGTGCCCAGCATCTTATGCTTTTGAAATAATTGTTTTGTTCATCCAATTCACCTTTAAACACTGCTTGTTTGATACTCCTAAGAACTGCTTGTTTGACTGATAGAATCTTTACAAGCTTGATTGCTCATGTGCACTTGTGATGATGTAGGGCATCGTTTAATGAGAAACTATTTGTTCCTGGGTCAGGTATAACAGTGTGATGCTCTTGTCTGCAGCTGCGCCCAATGGAATGGCATGAAATGTATATATGTTACAATGGCTAAAATAGTTGAACTTTGGCTAGTTGGAGATTCTCACCAAACCCCCACTCCAGGAAGGAGTCTTTGTGTACAGTCGTCTTATTTCAACCCATGTCGTCTTTAATTTTGGATGGGATTGCTTTCACTAAATATCAGTAACAAAGATATGCTTTTAGTGAGGTTGTATGTTGGTGGAGCAGTATACTATGCCAAATAATGATTGAAAACACCCCATTTTCCTGCCCTGTTCTAATATCCCTTCAGCGTCTTTTCCTCCTCGTACTTAATCATTCTAATCTTGCATGTTGATACAGTGGCCTTGATTTTGACTGAGGTGGTGAGATTGGAGAAGCGGGTTCAAGTCCAGGCTGCCTCCAGGGGAAATGGAGGCGAGCATTGGTGAGGGTCGGGAGTAACTAGTGTGATGAGAATGGAGGTGAGCCATTGGGAAGCAGACCACCTCCCTGACCCTGCAAAAATCTTCAAATTGGCCAGGACAGAAAGTGAGCTGGAACCTTAAATGAGGTAGGGAAATGTTAGTCAAAATCTCATTGCTGTGGAATCGATTGTCTTCAGAACTTCCACTATTTCAATCAAAGAAAACTTTTACTGTGCTGCCAACCCTGTTCCCAACTGCTGCAGGTTTTTTAGCTTTAGACAGCAGCCAAAGGCAGTCCGCCCTTAAATTCTGAAAGTGACCACTTAAGGAACTGCTTAATTAGCTAAATGAGTCCAGTTAATGATGTGACTGACTTCGCTTTTCTGATCTAAAGTCCACAGGGTAGAGCCCCCAAGTAGATATCATACAATGGTATTTTGTTCAGCTGACAAAAATCCAGCCCACGAACTTCCTAAGCAAAAACACTGCAGGGGAAGTCCACAACCTCTCTTTTTTTTCTGGAAAACTTCTTCGTGTCTGCCAATTTAAATCCCTCGCATTTCATATTTTATATATGGTCCCTTTCTCCTGATCCTTTTTAATCCATTCCCAATCCCACTAATATCTTTCACAGTTTCCATCGATCCTCTGAAGAATTAACTATACCTCCTCTCCTGGAATGATTTCCAAATTTTGACACTTCATCAAAGTTATAGTCAAGTAATTGATGTAAAACAATGAACTGAAGTTCATTGGGTGGATTGTCCTCAAATACTCCCCTCCCACTGAACTGTAAGTTCTAGGTATTATTTGAACTCTAAATATTCATTTGAGATTTTAACCATTAAGACAACAGGAGACAGTTTGGTGAAGTAACTCGGGAAGTCTTTAAGTTGTTGATGCCTATTAACGACAGGCGGGACTTGACTAGTACACTATAGCACTTGCTTTCTGGTTCAGCCTTGGGCGCAGGTTGACACTTGATCTCTGTTCTGTCTCTAATTGCTACTTTCCTCTGGACAGCAGTCGCTTGCTGTGCAATTTGCTCAGTGAAAGCTTCTGCTAATTAACTCATTCCAATCCACAACCCACAGTGTGATCAATGAGGCTATTGGATTCTAATTGCCTAAATGAAGCAAAGCTAATTCTTAATAGGCTTAACGGGCGGATGATCAATCTGTGATTGGCCTAGGTGGATGGACATGATCAGTTTCTAATTGGTTTCTCGGGGGTGATGGTCCCCATTGATGCTATTTCTCATTGTCTCCTGACTGTCCCCCCTCCTGCCCCTGAAGGTGTCCATTTCTTGTGGGACCATCCCTCTCATTAACATTTGTTTCTGTTACTTCTGCTAAGATAAAATAATGTTTTGATCTCTCCCTTGCCCATCGTTCAGGATGGGGGAAATATGTTGTCGTGCCCCTATGATTGATATCTTGAGCTCATCATCTTAAGACTTAATTTAGTTGGTATTAAATCAGACCCTATCACTTCTTTATGTTTTGGACAGGTTACTTAAAGGTTGCTGTTACTTCTCTCTGATTACCTGGAATGAATTACTTGACATCAAAGGATAGAGTGGTAAAGTTCCTTATAACGTTCAAACTAATAAAGAACTTTACGAAGTACCATAGTGTTACATATAGAAAGAGGTTAGAATTGTTTTCATGTCGCTTTTACTTGAGATAAAACAGCATGTGATGTCTAATTGATCTATTAGACTTAATTTAAAACAGGCGCTTAGCAATGTGTTTTTGCACACGTATGTTTTTGTTATAACTGCTTGCTATAAGTCAATTAATACAGAATAGTGTTACATCAAGTTTATATATAAAATGCAATTCAATGCTTAAAAGTGATTGGTTCCCTAAATATAGTATATTCAACTAACAGGTGTTAAAATTTAAAGAACTAAAGATTTACAGAAGCTAACTACAAAATAGTTCAAGATCAGAGGTGGTTACATTGCAATATAAAGTGACTTCCCTTAAACACCACAAGTTAAACTGCGCTAATGCGGTGCACAAGGCTGAATGTTTTAATGCTTGTTTCCCATTGCACAATAGGATTTTGAATAGAGCTGATAATTTTAATTACGAGGGAGTTGGATAGTTCCATACTAGTAATTGATAAACCTTTGCATCTTAGATCACTGTCTAAAGGCTGTATGTTCTTGTCCCTTGCCAAGTTTGTGTGATGCGAAGACCAAGTCATGTGATGACTTAGTGTCACAGAATTCAGCATAAAACCATATTGATTTGGCATACTTCAGTTGAGTGTAAACTAAATTAAAACTAATCATTAGACATCAATTGCACTACTCTGCTCCCTTCCAACAAATGTTTGGTGCAGTTTCCTGCCCTCACTCAATTCTTGACCTATTAAAGATTGGGGAGACAGTGATATAGTGGTATTGTCACTGGACTCATAATCCAGAGACTCTGAAGACACAGATTCAATCCCGCCAATGCAGATGGTGAAATTTTGAATTCAATAAAAGTCTGGAATTAGAAGTCTAGTGACCATTAAACCATTGTCGATTGTTCTAAAAACCCATCCTGGTCTAGCCTACATGTGACTTCATATGGTTCACTCTTAACTGCCTCCTCAAAGGCAGTGACAATAAGAAATCAAATCAACAGCTGATTCTTTCTCCAAGAGATGGGCAATAAATGCTGGTCCAGCCAACAATACCCATGGCCCTGAACGAATACCGAAAAAATTTTATCCCATTTGGTGACGTGCCACCAGCTGAGCCATGGTTGTAAATATCCCCACCTTGTGCAATAGGCTATCCGCTTTATTTCCACCATAAAGGGATCAGAGGACATGCTCTATTTAGAGAGGACAGACAGTCCTCTAGGCTGCTAACATACACATTGCACCTTTTTTTTGGTCATAAGTGGTGACAGTTCTGCAAAAGTCTAGAGGTTTCATGTAAAAAGACTCTTTTAAAAAAAGGGGAGTTATTAATTACTAAAAATGTTCCAATTTTTAGCTTCATTTAGTGAGTGGAAGGAACATCAGGAATCAGTAGAATGTTGAACTTTATCATTCAAAGTATTTTTCAATTATGCTATTTCTTTAAAATTCAGAAATACTGCGCAAAGGCTTGGTGTTTCTTGTCAAGGAGCAGAGGCAGTTTCAAGTGATTCCTATTTGTGTTGCTGCATAGTGGGTGTAAATTTCAATGAGATTACTTTAGTGTTTTTGTATAGAAAAGGCTAAGACTTTAATTACATTCATGTGAAATAAATTGATTGCAAATATGGCAGTTTCTGGTTTCAGTTCAAACTGTTTCTTTATTGTGCTGAAAGAAAGTTTATGACAGGAAAAGTAAACGAGCTTGGAGAAAGAATCAGCTGTTGATTTGATTTCTTATTGTCACAGGTATTGCATCTTGCGCAGTATACAGACAAAGCGTACAGTTTGTAGAGAAGGAAAGGAGAGGGTGCAGGATGTAGTGTTATAGTTAGGGTGTAGAGAAAGATCAATTTAATATGAGGTAGGTCCACTCAAAAGTCTAATGGCAACAGAGTCAATTGGTATGTGACCTCAAACTTGTATATCTTTTTCCTAACAGAAGGTGGAAGAAAATACGTTTGTCTTGCGTGAGGTCCTTGATTTACGCTAGCTGCTTTTGAGGCAGCGGGAAATGCTTAGCAACCAGGGGCCACCTTTAAGAAAAAAACCCTTTGTGAGTAATTTGACCAGACTCTAAAGGCAGTTGGAGCAAGGAAGCTGAAGAGTGATCAGTTCTCAATTCTGATAGAAGCAGGAAACCATACCATGGAATAATGAGCAAGGAAGAAAGTTTTTAGATAAATTAGAGGACCGTTCATTCTAGAAACTAGAGAATGAAGAAAAGCTTCCAGGACAATTGAAGTAAAAAGGAACTAAGAGAAACTACAATAGGAGCAAGGTAGTGTTTGTTGAAGTAAAAGTCAGACCTGGGAAGAGCATAGCTGATGAGATTGGCAAGAGAAATGCCACATTTTGAAGCAATTGTAAGGTTTGTTGTTCTTATTTCCAGTCTTTGCAACTGCAATATTTTGTTGGAGACTGAGTACCTGAGTGTTTGTATGGAAATTTGGATGTTAATTAGAAGTCTTATGACTTTACTTCACACTTTCTTAAAAAAGGTAAATGCTTATGGTCTTTTGAGCCAGGATTCTCCTCTTGGGGCTTTCCTGTCCAGTGGTAGCACCAACTGGAATCATAGCACTTTATTTTGATCCAGTTTTTATACCGGTAGTTGCTTTGGCAAAAATATTTGACAACAAATCCCAGTTGTGACCTATATTTATTTTGCAGGAGGAAGGAACAGCTGAGAGAAGCAAACGGTGAATTTCACAGAGCATGTTGAGAAAATGTACATCAGTGTTGAGTTTTTCTTTGGTTTTGTCATCTTGGGTTTTTACACAACTTTTTTTTTGGCTTTTCAACGTACGCCCAGAATATAGCATTAATTTTACTTGCGGAACTTGTGGCTGCCACACAGAAAAGGTTACTGCAAATTGTACCAGGACTAGTTGGATCCAGCACCAGAGTAAAATTTCCCTGACTTCCAGTTCAAACCATTTCATGAATTATTATTTAGTAGAAGATGGAAAGGTGATGCACAGTGGAATTTGGCAATTCATGTCACCGTCACCCATACTTCACAAAGGAGAGTAATTTCCATTCTCATAGTATGAAAAGGTGGTGTATTGCTGTCTTGGAAGGAGAAAACATGCTCGTAACAGCATTTCAAAGATTAATGATTCCTCTGCATGTCAGTTGTAGAAGAAAAGAACATTTTTCTTCCTGCCCTGATGGTTTGCCTGCACCTTTCTTTGGTAGCATAGTAATGTTTAGAAGACAGTAGGCTGGTGGGAGGAGTGGTGGGGGTGGTGCGTGTGTGCGTGGCCACCTGGAAAGTCACCCTGCTCAGTCTCTCTCTCTCACACACACACACACACACACACACACACACACACACACACACACACACACACACACACACACACACACACACACTCTTACTTACTGGTCCTGGACTTCTGGGTCTTAGAATCTGGAGTCTGCTTGAAGTCCCAGTTCTGTCCACTGTGGCTTCTGGCTCTGCTCGGACTGGAGAGCTGCCAGCCAATCAAATTAGCCAGAAGCTCAAAGCAAATTATGCTAGCCAATCAAATTAGCCAGAAGCTGAAAGCAAATTATTGCAGATGCTGGAATCCGAAACAAAAACAGAAATTGCTGGAAAATCTTAATGGGTCTGAAAGCATCTGTGAAGAGAAAACAAAGCTAAGGTCTCAAGTCTCAATGATCCTAAGGGTTTATTGTAGCATCTCAGTAACAATGGAAGGTTAATCAGCGTCAAGCTCTGGGAAGCTCTCCAATTCTCTAGAATAAGTAATAGTAAGCAGTGTGTTAATGTTATTTCCAAGGTCGACTCTGGGTGAGCTCCAGAGCCGTGGAATGCAGCTCCTTTAAGATGCTGGATTTCTTTGGTCAAGAGAGGTTGTTCTCAAGGTCAACATAAGCTTTGAAATTTTGATTCTTAATTTGAATCCCAAATTTCCTCCTATTGTGGTGCAGAATTTAGGACAGGCTCTAGTTACATGTTTCCACCCCTACAAGCTTCCACCAGTGCTGAGAGCCATTGTACTGACTCTCATGTGGATGAGAGGTTTGCAGTAATATGCTAATGATGGAAATGCAATGCCTAGCAACTCAGGGTGTAAAGAACATGTACACTTAAGCATTATTGCAAATCTCAAGGGACAGGAGGGGGATTGGGTTTTATTAACTATCGAGGCTGGCATTAATAAATTAATGGCAACTTAGCAAATGGCATTGAATGTGTTCTGGGGCCATCTGGGTTCACTTGTACAATGATATCAAGATTTCCCTTTCCTCATCCTATGTGGAACAGTGGCATTGTCATATGCAAGTACTCACCTGATACATTTAAATGCCTCTGACCTCAGGAAGTTTGCTGAATCACACACTACAAACACTTTCACTGAGAGAGCAGGACCACAGGAAATTCAGGCCTGTTAATCATCTGAAATATTTCCAAAACTTCTCTCCTATGGATGTATGTTTAAAAAAACACATTTCATCTTAATGCACCTGACATATTGGACTTAGAAGTTGCTAAATTCTATTTGACATAGTACTCATTTCGTTACATCACAAGTCATTCAAACAAAATTTCCCAGATTATGATTTTCAAGTATAGAACAACCAGTAATTGAAGATGATGATGCTCTTAAAGGGTACAATTCCATACACTAATATCCACGTTTCCATTATTCATATGTGAACCTTGACTGTCAGAAGGTACTCAGTTGCAATGAGCTTTGCATCATGTTTCTGACTTCTTATATACTAGCTGCTCACATCATTAGGAGGGGTGGTCACAGGACAGCAATGTGAAGGGAAAGCACTTTTGAATGATTTCCCTCTGCAACCCAAGGAAAAACATTTATTTCACTCATTACCAATTTCTGGCTAGTGCCTGCTAACAAAGCAGACAGAGCCTTGAAACTTGAGCCACCTTCTTGACTCTGATTCTCTGGACACTTGCTGAACTATCGGGGGAGCCAAGAACCTTTTATTTCAATTTGAGCAATATAGGGACATATCAGTAATGATGACTACTGGACTGAGACTAATTAAGGGATTAATACTGAAGATTACTCAATTTAATTAGTAATAGAATGAAAGGCAAATAGCAGAAGAGCAAAGAAAAAGAAATCTAGCTGTGTAGCAACATTTAAAGGTGGGAATGCAGATAGGAGAAGCATTATAAAGCAAATGGGAATCTGGCATTTATACATAGACAAATAGTATAGTTAAAAAAGGATTGAAATAGTGAGGCTTTCTTCATTGAAATTCTCAATGTTAAGACTCAATTCTTTATATAAAATTCAAAAGTTTTGACATAAGCGATTTAAAGGTTGTTTTCACGAGTTGTGAATTAGTAAGAATTGAGTACCAGCTTCACATCATTAGGAAAAACGAAGAAATTAGACAAAATTGTTAAGCAACATGTTATTGCAATGGGGAATGCTTTGCTTTACTGAGGCAGATATCATAACGTAATATGAAATGTAATTGGATAGGTATTTGAAAAGCAATACAGGTAATCTAAAAGAGCAATGAAGAATGAATGGGGGAATAGGATCAGAGTAGACAGCTCTTTAACTGAAGTCCGTGCGGGAACAGATATGGTAGTGTAGGTGAAGGCCATTTAGTCTATAATTTCCAGAAAGGTATGGGCAGCATACAGCTTTGCATTTCCTTGAGGTTGAGGGCAGACTGCCAGTGTAATTGAGGAGAGCAAAATACAGCACCCATTGAATTCACCCTCTTGCAGCCTGACATAACAGGGTTGACATCATGCACATAAATTACTACTTGTCCTACCACTGGACCCAAAACCATGTACATCTATAAGAGGCAGGTGCTCAGGAGCTTTCTGGGATAGAAATGGTTTTCGCAAAAGTGCTTGTGGGATGTTGAAGCATTTAAAGACTCCCAGAGAAATTAGCCTTCCTGAAGAAACCAATTTCAAGTTGTTTTTAAAAGATCTTTAGCTGGAATAACCAGCTTTGTAGAAGAATATTTGGCCACTGCACCATTTTCTTCATTCTTCCAGCTAGTAATGATGCTAGCCACAGTGGCTGCCAATATAAATACACCAAAATATATGAATGATCTTCAACATCACTGGTTAAAGAAGCAGAAATAGGAGCACAGGTTTCTGGGTTAATATGTTTATCGACCTGAAGAATTGGATTAAGAACAGATAATGCCTTTTAAACGGGGAAGCAGATTGAAAACTAAACACTGCAAATAAATCCTCCAGACTGTCCTAAGTAAAGATAATGTATGTCATTAAAACTATATATCTGTAATAATGTAAACTACTACTCAATGGATGCGTTATTTTCAAGTTTATTGTTATTGGCCTTGATGTTCAAAGTTACGAATGGTTTGGATGCAGTAGAAACTCATTCTGCTGGTAGAAAGGACTGTAGCCAGAAGACACCAATTTCAGATAATTGGCAGAAAGTCTTAGGGGTGGGGGTTAAGATTTCATTTTGGTACAGCGAGTTATTGCAGTCCAGAATGAATGTCTGAAAGGTTGGTGGAAACAATCAATAGTCATTTTCAAAAGGGTATTGGATTTACGCTTGAAAAGGAAAATATTTTTGGCTTGCACTTGAGTCTTCCATTTCATAATCTAAATTCACTGTCTGTTCTCTTTAGATTTTGTCCTTCTCTCTTTCAGAGTCCCATCTAATGTTGCTGGATAAATTCTTGAAGGATAGTTCAGAAGATCTTGCTATAGTATTTACTAAGCCCTTGACATAGGACAGATGCTTGGGGAGAAGGTTTAGCCTTCCTTCAAGGTTTAATTTGAATTCAAGGCTCAGAAGTTTGCACATCTATATCAATGCATACAGCGCAGGATTGTCATTGTGGTAGAGTATCGCATTGCAACCTGCAGTTTTACTGGAATGATACAGCTAAGCCTCGAGTAGCTGGCCATGTCAGAGTGGACCTAAAGGACTGCAGCTTGAAACATCTACACAACATGTCTGACAATGATTGCAATTTCCAAAGTAGCATGCAGCTAATATATAATTAAAATGCAGTTGTGTTGCTCTGTGGCACAAACCATTGCATGATTTTTATTTAAGCAACACTAACTGCCCTCAATAACCTCCAATTTGAAAATTCAACCCTCAGTGCTAATAGGCTAACGTTTGTTGCTGCTAAATTTGGCTCTTACTTTATAGGGAAGCATGTTCTTCTGGTCACCTTGACTGACTAACTGACCATGTGTATCAAATAGTCTGTTTCTCTTTAGCATCAGCTACTTAACTATGACCTATATCTGATTTAAGGAGTCAGCTGCTGCCACACGAGTAGGATTGGTTAGGGGTCAGTAGGTTACAGCAATCTTAAGTAAATGTAACATTCAGTAAAACAAAAAGAGAAAATAGCATATTTTTCCATTTTTTACACACATGGCATTCCTCCAATCAGGCAACCTTTTGGTGAAGTTACTAGCTGTGAATATTCTCCAGATTTATTCTACCGCCAGAAGTTTGGTGAGGCAATACTTACATCTCTGATCCAATCTCACATGCCAGGGTTGGGGTATTTAAATATTTAGCGTGGAAACCACTGCAATTTCCTGCACAGCTGGGATAATGAGCCTCGTGCAAAAACAGAAAATGCTGGAAAATCTCAGCAGGTCTGACAGCATCTGTGGAGAGAGAATAGAGCCAACATTTCAAGTCATTGGCAGAGCTTGAGAGTACAGATGCTGTCAGATCTGCTGAGATTTTTCCAGCATTTTCTGTTTTTGCTTCAGTTTCCAGCATCCACAGTAACTTGCCTTTATTTTAATGAACCTTGAGGCCTTGCAATGTTAATAAACCTGTATTCCAGTCGAGATTTAGTCAAGAAGTTAGAAAGGAATGAGGTTCTTTTTATTAGGATGGCTTCTGTATTGCAACTGGTTGCTGTGAGACCCTTGGCAGCATTGAACCCCAGGAACATGTATTTGGTCCCTGTGTCCCTTTACTTATGCAGCACTAAACTAATGGGCAATATGCTGATTTCATAGCATAAATTCAGAGTGAATACTTTGGGGGAGTAAGATGTCGTTAATCTTCAGATATAAATATATAATTGAACATGATGTCAAAATCCATCCTCCTTAAAACTTGAAGGACCACATTTGGAGGGAGTGCAAGGTCACATTTAAACACAGCACATTTATTAGACTTCAAGTGGTATGTATTTGAAGGTAATTGGATTTTTTTTAGGTATTTGTTCTCAGGTGTTCATTTCCAGATATTATTGGGGCTGTGCACATTTTGTATCTCTCCCAATGGCACAGGGATAATTTCAGTAGTTTGAATAGTTGGACTGGGAATGCTACTCTTTTTATTCCTTCATGGGATATGGGCATCGTTGGCCCATCCCTAATTGCCCTTGAGATGGTGGTGGTGCACTGCCTTCTCGACCATTGTAGTCCATGCTATTAGTAAGACTCGCATTAAGTACAAAAAAAACTGGGAATCCACAGTACCTGAAAGTCAAAATGATGTTTCAAGTTGGACCCTTCTTAGATTTGAAATTTAAAATTTTTCTTTGTGAGACGTTAGCATCACTGTATTCAAATTCCACCAGCTGCCATGACGGGATTTGATGAATCCAGGACCCCAGAACATTAACTGAGTTTCTGGATTAATCGTTTAGTGATCATATCACTAGGCCATCACTTTCATCTTTTTTTCTAAGACTATAACTGGCTGGCTGCTTAGCTTCAGGGATGTGTTTTTTATTTTAGATCATTCTTTGTGATATTTGCATTTGTCTGTCTTTTGGTGGTCATACACGAGTGAGTGAATTGATGACTATGGTCTTAGCTATCTTGTCTAAAACCCATCACTCTGATATATTATGCTGATTATTTGAAACACTGTTGTCCATTTTTCTGATGCATGCGTTCCATGGCTTAATAGCATATAGAAGACTAATCATTTGGCATGTGAAGTACAGAACCAATGAATGCAGACTGGACCACAGTAGTACAATTTGGTCCATAATTGAAACCACTTAAGAATCAATATTTGCTGGTAGGACCCCTAAACGTTTGCTTTTATTTGGTTCCACTATTTAGGGGTGGAGAGTATTAGTAGTTTAAAGGTTCAGTGAACTAATATTGCTGGTTAAATGCTTGATTGCAAATAAGCATCACAAAACTTCAGCTCACTACTTCCTATTCAAATTCCCTAACCTCACTTTGCTGAAGGTGGTTCTCAAATGAAGCACTAGGTGGCACAGTGCACAGTGACAAGAATGTTCCATTTGGAATTGGGCTAGAAGAAAAATATCTACCGTGATTGAGTTGAACTGCATTTCTGCTTGGTTTACCATGAAGTTACAATGAGAGGAGTTGTCAACATCCCATCTTTTTCTCCATACCCACCCAACCCCCTCCACCAGCTCCCTCTCTGGAGATGAGGTCATGTAGTTGTCAGAAAGCCCAAAATTAGAAGCAAGCCTGAAATAAAAGTTGATTTTTTTAAAAAATGATATTGAGCTGTTTTTATTTCAATAGCAGAAGCTAATTTGTATTCGGCTGGTTTCTACCTTTCTGATGTCTCTGTCAGTTGATGACTATCTCCCATCCGTCATTTTCTAGTAAAGCTTCATCTTTGCCCCCTCTGGTCAAATGGGAATTCTAGCCCATAAGTTCCTTTTTGTGGATTATCACCTATCTCTGCCTCTTCAGACTTCTCAAGTCTTTTGACCAGCCAAGATTTATCTATTGCTCCTTTAGTCCCCTCTTCCCTGAATCCCTGACTATCACTTCTCCATTCTGGTCATGTTAGTTGCCTTTCATGAGGCACCATCTCCTTCTCCATCGACACTGCCATTTTCACCCAGGCCACAGGTGAGTGATGTCTGGAGGTGGGCCATGTGGAAAAGGGAAGCAGGCCACTCTTTCCTGAAGCTGGGTTACCTTGATCAGGGACTAAGGACCTTTGCACAAGCAACCCCACATATTAATCCATGTAAGGCCTCATCCTGCTGGATGTCTCAAAATTTAAGCAACAGTTGAAACTAGCCATTTCACACTGCTGCTATGGGGTAGCAGAACAAGTGGCATTCTCCTATGATACTGCCAATCAAGCCAAAAAGACCACCTGCTGACCACACAAATGAGTAATTTGGTATATGAATTTCAGTGCCAGTGTGATGCCCAGGTATGTACGTCATACATCCCAACAACTGGTGGATCCGTCAAACAACACAGCCCTTTTGTTGTTCATAACAGATAAAGTACTAACCCTCCTCAATCGGCGCATGCTTGCAAAAGTAGAATATCACGTCCAACATTAAATGTGATTCTGTGATGAAACAACACTTACTAAACAGCCCTAATTGTGGTAAAAATTACTCTGACAGCCAATTTAAGATTATCACTCAGGCTTACAATGTGGTTCACTTGTACGTGTTGGAAGCTGCATATATTTGTACATGGCCCTGTCCTTTGCAAACAGAAAGAACATGTCTACACATTGCACCTTTCTCAACTAAACAAAAGGTTGGGGACAGCCATTTCCTGATTCATTCCCCATGGAAATGCCTTGACTAATCAGAGTCCACTTGCTAGCCAATCATCATCCTCTTATGCAATATGTATTGTTGTTCCCTTTGAGATTTGGTATTTTTGTAAATCTGTCCTGATGAATGCAAGTTGAAAAGCTTCAACAGCATGTCTCTTTTTTTGTCAGCAATACTCGGGTTCTGTGTTACTAAGCAACCATTAGCACTTAACATCAAAGTGACCATTGTAAAGCATAAGTAATAAAGAGAGCAGTTTATTTGGACAATCATCTCTAATTTCAGTTATTGGCACACATCTGCAGTTTATTTCTTTGTTCAGACAATATTCCAGTTGATTGGTGAGATCCCCGTCCATATCACAGACATATTAAAATACTACACTCCTTCTTAAGTGTCCTCCTTTAGCTACTGCACCCCGTCTTAAAAAAATTGAGTGGAGAATACAGTACAAATGAGCTCAAGGGGCCTCCAGCATGTGACTAGGTAATATACAGACTTCCGTGAAGACTTTGCAAAGATAATAACCAGACACACAAGTCTCTCCAAACTGAATTTTAAATTCGTTCTGATTTTGGAAACAAATGAGGGATTGAATCTTTTCAATTTTTGATGTGTTAATTTTTGAGTCTAATTACAATGCTACCAGGGCTTGATGGTTTGAGTTATAAAGAGAGGCTGGATAGACTGGGACATTTTTCCCTGAAGGGTAGGAGGCTGAGGGGTGATCTTATAGAAATCTATAAAATAATGAGGGGCATAGATCAGGTAGATAGTCAACACCTTTTCCCGAAGGTAAGGTAGTCTAAAACCAGAGGGCATAGGTTTAAAGGGCAGAAATACAAAAAGGTCCAGGGGGACATTTTTTTCAGAGGATGGAGTGTGTCTGGAACAAGTAGTAGAGGTGGGTACAATTTTGTATTTTGAAAAGCATTTAGACAGTTACATGGGTAAGGTGGGTATAGAGGGATATGGGCTAAATGTGGACAATTGGGACTAGCTTAATGGTTAGCAATTGGGCAACGTGGACAAGTTGAGCCGAAGGGCCTGTTTCCATGCTGTAAGCCTCTGATTCTAATTGGAATGGCATCTACTTGTTTCAGTAGTAACTTTTGTTGACACACTCATTGCTTTCGCAAACTAAAATGCAACCAAATTCACAATTTTTTTAATATACACAGAAAAGCTGGGATACAATTTCTTTTTCTTTTCAATTCCAAGTTGTTAGCCAACATTTTCAAGAAAGGAAGTGATTTTATTGTAAAAACTCACTTTAATTTTATTAAAAGAATGTTGACTAGAACATAATTACTGGCTTGAACTTTTAAAAAGTCAGTAACTCAGTAATTTCACTTTCCCATTAATGTCTGTGTGAAGTCTTGACATCAGGAGCATACTTGGACTCTATTTATTAGTCCTCAAGCCTAATATGAGATATAAATGTGAACAATAAAAACCTGTTACATCTAAGCCTGATGGTAAGTTTAGCAGATTGTTTTATTCTCAAATAGTCAAATGCAAGCAAAACTTTTAAAGAGAATATTTAATTGATAAAGAAAATTATCAGCTACCTTTTCCCTCCCCCACCCCCACCCCCACCCCAGATTTCATCCTAGCAAGTTATTTGTAGCCAACCAGCTTGTTGGGGGAGCATCTGGATGGTTCAGTGCTATGTTTTTTTTAAACCAATTTAAAAGCTTTTAAAGTTCATTTATCAGTGTCATAGGCAGCTTTTTGGTCCATTTCTCAGTAATACCTCAGACAAATAGCTCTTGCATTCAATGCCACAGCAATGCAAATGGAAGGAAATGTTTATACTTCTCTCAATTCTTCTACCCACTGGATGTAAAAACAGGAACTGGGGAATGGAGTGTGGTGCTAGGAGGAAGCATGCCCTGTGAGGTGGGGATGAGGCAGGGGGTGCTCCCAAGAAACATTGTACCCTCTGTCACTCAAAACCTGCCAAAAAGGAGGTTGAGGGCAGCTGGCAAATCCATACTAACGTCTTGAAACATCAAAATTCTAAACTGTATTTCCATACATAATGATAATTGTTAAAAAAAAACTTATTTTGCACCTATCACCGCATGAAAGGTTCATAAAGCTAATGAAGTATGCTAGTTTTAAAGATGGGTTGGAGCTTATTTTAATATGAAATAATTTGTGTCATTTTATAGTCTGCCTCCAAATATACTATTTTCAAATAGGATAGAAAAATGATTGTGGAGCTTAGCAAGAGAAAATATAAATGGTCCATGCTGTACTTCTCCACAGTTTCATGTGTGAGATGATCTAAGTGAGGCGTTTAAAATAATGGAGATTCCCTCTAGTAAGGGAATTTGGAGATGAAAAAGCAATCAAAATTTGAGCTGAGCTCTTGATAAGCAAGTCCTCAAATAAAGTGTGGACATGATCCCCAGGAGAAAATAGATTAAAAATAGGGAAATAACATTAATAGATCCTGAAGAAATGGCAGAGAATTGTGATAAATATAGATGCAGGTGTGGCTAGCTAAATAGTGGAACAGGCTGGGTGGATGAAACGGTTCTTTGGTTTCTAAGTCAGGACGCAATGCTGTATAATTTACAATCCTGACTTTAAACCTCATCTCCAAAGCCAGCAAAGATCACTTCTTTTTATTTTGGCTCTGAAATACTTTTGAAGGACATTTACTTGTTCAAGTACACAACCAAAGTATAATTTTAAATGTAGATCAATAAACAATTTGTAGAGTGACAGTTAGTATATCTCCGTATTCTGATTTGGTAAGACATCTCAAGTAGAACGAGGAGAAAAATCATGATTACAAAGGCCTCTTTGTTTTTGTCATGCACACTTGAACAGAATTGCAAAAACACTCATAGTGAAAACAACGGTTTGAATGAATAGTGATAATGTATTAGAAAACAGAATATGGACATCTAAATATTCATTGTGCTGCATTACTTTTGTAAACTCAAAGATAGTTTTAAAAGTTTGTTTTTACATTTATTGATTAGTCTCAAGTAAGGCTTACATTAACACTACAATGAAGTTACTTTGAAATTCCCCTAGTCGCCACATCTGGCACCTGTTTGGGTCAATGTACCTAACCAGCACATCTTTCAGACTATGGGGGGAACCAGGCGCCTGGAGGAAACACACGCAGACATGGGGAGAATGTGCAAACTCCACTTAGACACTGACTCAAGCCAGGAATCAAACCCAATCCCTGGCGCAGTGAGGCAGCAGTGCTAACCACTGTGCCACCATGCTGACCCTAGTTAGCTGCATGATTAGTAGTCTCATTGGGTCTCTCACCATCATCTACTTGACAAGGGCTAGGCAAGCTTAGGTTGTGCTGATGACTAGTTTGCCCAAGCTAGGGGACAGTAAAGGATCAGAGTAGCCAATGAGGTCAAACCGAGGCTTTACCTGATACAATTTTTCAAACCTGTCTTGGGTTTTTGGGTGTTAGATCAAGTCCAGGAGGGGTGCCTCATCCTGTCAGCTTAGATCTTGTTTGATCAGGCCCAAGAAGGGATGTAATATCTTGACTTGTCAGCTTGGATCTGGTTTGTCTCATGGGGACCATGATTGAACTTAATTTGAATAGGCTTTTATTTGATTAGAATTAAATTACCGAAAGGGGAAAAAAAAGCAATTGGAGGTTGAGTCATTGAATTTATTCAAGGCTCCAATTAAACAGATTTTTGATAGTCAAATTTGAGGGTGAGACGAGGTGGGGATTTTAGGAATGGGTTAATTGCTACCTTCCACTTTAGACCTAATTTGTATGTAAATTTGTTAATAGTATTCACCAGAATATACAAAGGTGGCACTGGGTGTTGGAGATGTTTATGTGGAGTTGAATCAGATAATAAAGGGGGTTTACGAAGAAGCAGGACTCGCATTTCTTTTACTATCTGCAACTGAAGGGGTGGCAGACAGGGAAGTGGAGTTGAGAACATAACCAAAGCAACCATGGTCTTGTTAAATGGTGTAGCAGGCTTGAAGGACCGAATGGCTATGTCCAATCCAGTCAAGAAGTTGTTATCCCATATTTGACAATTCTGTATTTGGAATCAATTTTGAAACAATTTTCATTGAAATGTTCTGATAAGATATTAGTTCAAATTGTCCTATTTTTGGGTGTGAGCACTAGTTTATAAGTACCTGGCTTGCATCCATGCTGAAATAATTGATTTTAATTCTCCATGCAGTGCAATTATAAATCAAAACTTGGAATGAAACAACAGCTTGGAGCTTTGGCAGTAAACAGTGCACAGTGGAATGACCCTGAGGAGAATGATAATTGATTAGAGTCTGTAGCTATGATCTCACAATTTTCCTCAAATGTTTCTTTAAACTTGTGCACCACATTTGAGAAAGAGCCTGCATTTATATAGCAAGTCATTGACTCCAGATCATACTTTACGCAGAAGTTAGACTGATTTCAACCCTAATCACACTGCAGGGAACTTGCAGTGGAATTTCTTGCAGAGCTCTTTAGTCTGTATCATTTTGTACCAGAATGCAAAACGAGCATAAGCATGAATGCAGTCCCATTAACAGAAGGAACAGCATGTGTTATGTTGTCTTCTGCCATAACCAAGGGGCCCATGTAAAACTGAAGTTGATGTGAATCAGTGGGAAAGCTCTCCAATGGTTGGAGTCCTACCAAGCACAAAAGGAAGATGGTTGTTAGCAGCCAATCATCTCATCTCTAGGACATCACTGCAGGAATTCTTCACAGGGTCGTACCCTAGGCCCAATCATTTCAGTTGCTGCTTCGCCATGCACCATCCTGACTTGGAATTATATCCCCATTCCTTCACCATCCCTAGGTCAAAAACCAAGCACTTCCTCCCCAACAGCACTGTCAGCATACATATACCAGATGTTCTGCAGCAGTTCAAGAAGCTGGCTCATCACTACCACCTCAAAAGTAAATCTGGATGGGCAATAAATGCTGGCCTTGTCAGTAATGTCTGCATTCCGTGGAAAAATAAAAAGATTAGAGTTCAGGGAAAGACGTTTAGGGCTGGGAGAGCTTGAAAGGAGGGCATAAGGCCAGGAATTGATACGAAGGTGCGGATAGCTATTTTAAATCTGTGTTTCTGGGAAATGGGTGTTTATGCAGTTCAGCAAAGATAGGAATGATGAACAGGTTAGACATAAGATTGGACATTGACAACAGAGTTTTGCTTGAGCTGACAATTCCAAAGGATAAAGGATGGTCAAAAGAGCATTGGAATGGCTCAGTCTGGAGGTGACAATAGCATGGGTGTGAATTTGTGGTAAATGGGCTCAGGTAAGGGCAGAAGCAGACAATATAGCACAGTTGGATGTTGGTGATATTTCTGATGGAGACAGAATGGAAGTTGGAAGCTGAGCTTGAATGAAATGGAATCCTAAGTTTGCAAAGCATCTAGTTCAATCCGATAGTTGTGACGGAGGTTAAATTAATGCCTGCAATCAAAGACAACGGTTTTGTATTTCCAAAATTTCACTGAATGAAATTGGACCTTAATTCAGGACTGGACGTTGTTTAAGTATTAATACAACACAGACAGTAGCGAAGTTGAGTGTGGTGGTAGATTGGTAGAGCTAGTTGGTACCAGCGTACAGAAGGAAGCTAACCCCATGTCCGTGGTTCATGTTCCTACAAGTCAGCCTATGAACCAGCAAGCGGAGGCCTAATGGTATTATTCAACTATTAATCCATAAACCCTGGGAACCCGGGCTCAAATTGCACCATGGTGCAATGATGGAATTTGAATTTAATAAATATCTAGAATTAAGAATCTAATGATGACCATGAAACCATTGTTGATTGTTGTAAAAACCCATCTGGTTCACTAATGCCATTTAGGGAAGGAAATCTGATGTCCTTGCCTGGTCTGGCTTACATGTGACTCCAGAGCCATGTGGTTGACTCTCAGCTCCCCTCTGAATTGGCCTAGCAAGCCACTCAGTTGTAACAATCGCTACAAGTGACCACTTGGCATCGACCAAGGCATTGGAAAATACAATGGCAAAACAAATAGTCCTGCTGACCCAGAAGAGTCCTCCTTCCTAACATCTGGAGGCTAGTGCCAAAATTGGGAGAGCTGTCTCACAAACTAGTCAAGCAATAGCCTGACATAGTTATTCTCACGGAATCACATCTTACAGATAATACCCCTGACACTACCATTACCATCTCTGGATATGTCCTGTCCCACAGGCAGGACAGACCCCAGCAGAGGTGGTGGCACATTGGTAAACAGTCGGGAGGGAGTTGCCCTGGGAGTTCTTAACATTGACTCTGGACCCCATGAAGTTCACGGTTTCAGGTTAAACATAGGCAAGGAAACCGCTTACTGATTACCATGTACCGTCCTCCCTTGGCTGATGAATTTATATTCCTCTGTGTTTAACAACACTGAGGGTGGCAAGGGTGCAAAATGCACACTGGGTGGGGGATTTCCATGTCCTCCACCACCACCACCAAGAGAGGCTCGGCAGCAGCACTACTGACTGAGCGGGTCCATTCCTAAAGGATATAACTAGATCTGTAGCAGGTGGTGAAGGAACCAACAAGAGGAAATAACATATTTGACCTCATCCTTACCAACCTGCCAGCTGCAGATGGATGTCCATGACAGTATCAGTAAGAGTGACCACCGCATAGTCTTTGTGGAGATGAAGTGCTGCCTTCACATTGAGAATAACCTCCATCGTGTTGTGTGGCACCATCACTGAGCTAAATGGGAGACTTCAAACCGATCTAGCAATTCAAGACTGGGCAGCCATGAGGTGCTGTGGGCCATCAACAGCAGCAGAATTATACACCAGCACAATCTGTAACCTCATGGCTCGGCATATCCCCCTCTCAACCATTCTCATCGAGCCAGGGGATCAACCCTGGTTCAATGGAGAGTGTAGGAGACATGCCAGGAGCAGCACCAGGCTTACCTAAAAATGAGGTGTCAACCTAGTGAAGCTGCCAAGCAGGACTATTGCATGCTAAATGGCAAAAGCAGCAAGTGATAAACAGCTCTAAGTGATTCCACAACCAGTGGATCAGATCTAAGCTCTGCAGTCCTTCCACATCCAGTCAAGAATGGTGGTGAACGATTAAACAACTCGCTGGGGTGGGGAAAGGAGTCTCCACAAATATCCCCATCCTCAATGATGGAGGAGCCCAGCACATCAGTGCAAAAGATAAGGCTGAAGTATTTACAGCGATGTTTAGCCAGAAGTGCAGAATGAATGATCCAACTCGGCCTCCTCCAGCGGTCCCCAGCATCTCAGATGCTAGTCTCCAGCCATTTGATTCACCCTGTAATATCAAGAAACGGTTAGAGGCACTGGATACTGCCAAGGCAATGAGCCCTGATGACATTCTGGCAATAGTACTGAAGACTTGTGCTCCAGAGCTTACCACTTCCCTAGCCAAGCTCTTCCAGTACAGTTACAACACTGGCATCCACCCAACAATATGGAAAACTGCCCAAGTATGTCCTGTACACAAAAAGCAGAACAAATCCAACTCGACCAATTACAGCCCAATCAGTCTACTCTCGATCATCAGTAAAGTGATGGAAAGGGTCATCAATAGTACTATCAAGCAGCACCTGCTCAGCAATAACCTGCTTAGTGATACCCTGTTTGGGTTTTGCCAGGGTCACTCAACTCCTGACTCATTATGGCCTTGGTTCAAACATGGACAAAAGAGCTGAATTACAGAGGTGAGGTGAGAGTGACAGCTACTGTCATCAAGGCCGCATTTGACCAAGTGTGGCATCAAGGAGCCCTAATGAAATTGGAATCAATGGGCATCAGGGGGTAAACTCTCCTCTGGTTGGAGTCATACCTGGTACATAGGAAAATGGTTGTGGAAGATCAGTCACCTCAGCTCCATGACACCTCTGCAGGAGTCCATCAGGGTAGTGTCCTAGGCTCAACAATCTTCAGCTGCTTGATCGATGACCTTCGCCCTGTCATAAGGTCAGAAGTAGGGATGTTCGCCGATGATTGCACAATGTTCAGCACCATTCGCGATGACTCAGATACTGCAGCAGTTCATGTCCAGATCTTGTTGCACTTGAACAATATCCAGGCGTGGGCTGACAAGTGGCAAGTAACATTTGCGCCACACAAATGCCAGGCAATGACCATCACCAATAAAGAGATATTCTAACCACCACTCCTTAACATTCAGTGGTGTAACCATCACTGAATCCCCCACTGTCAACATCCTTGAGCTTAACATTGACCAGAAACTCAACTGGACTCATCACATAAACACAGTGACTGAAAGAGCAGGTAAGAGGCTAGGGATACTGCGACGAGTAACTTACCTCCTGACCCTCCAGAGGTTATCCACCATCTACAAAGCAGCAGCCAAGACTGTGATGGAATACGCCCACTTGGCTGGGTGGGCGCAGCTCCAGCAGCACTCGAGGCTTGAGACCATCCACAGCAAAACAGCCTACTTGATTGGCACCACATCTGCAAAATTTAATCCCACCAACGCCCAGTAGCAGCAATGTGTACTATCTACAAAATGCATTGCAGCAATTCACCAAAGATCCTTTAAACAGCACCTTCCAAACCCATGACCACTTCCATCTAGAAGGACAAGGGCAGTGGATAAATGGGAACAACACCACCTGCAAGTTCCCCTCCAAGCAACTCACTATCCTGACTTGGAAATATATCACTGTTCCTTCACAGTCGCTGGGTCAAAATCCTGAAATTCCTTCCCTAATGTCATTGTGGGTCAACACACAGAACATAGACTGCAGTGATCCAAGAAGGCAGCTCACCACCACCATCACCTTGAGGGCAACTAGGGATGGGCAATAAATGCTGGCCAGCAAACAATGCCCATGTCCCACGAACGAATAAGAAAAAGAGGAGAACACCAAAATAGATTGGGGTAGGGAGCTGTATGGGTCATTTCATGGGACAAAGTGAAGTAAGCTGTAGCGATGCTGTGGTTACACTGAAATAGGAATGGAACTAAGGTGATGGCAGTCCTATCAAACTGAACTTCACAGGAGAAGTGCTAGAGGTGATTGTGATGGTTAGCCATTCTAACCATCGCTTAGGTGATAAATTGGTGCAGTGAGATCACATACTTATTTTGGAGCAAAGTTGATTTTTAATAGGATAATATTGCCCAGGTACTATAATGGGCAACACAACCTCTCCACCAGTATATCACTCAAACTGTGAAGCTGATTATACTCCTTACTTCCCCTCCTTGTATTCTCAATCTTTCAAGGAGAAGTAAGTTTGGTAAAAGTAGAATCAGTGTTTCAAAATGCTAGAAAATGCACCATGTGCAAGAATCAGCGCTAGGGACTCGTGGCTCTAGATCTCCTTTTCCCAATACCAGCACCCCCTAATTAAAGACTTGGCTCTTTTAATGCTTGTATCCTCCTTATTACTTGTAAATTTACTGCTGCTGCAGACGATGCTTTGTTCAAGTTGGATTTTATTTGAAATAAATACTATCAAATCTTGCGTTTGCCTACAAACCTTTGGCATGCTGCTGCACTTTTTGGTGCAAACAATTTGTTCACGCATCAAAACTACATTCAGCATGTTTCTGAGTCGTCAGCTGTTTTCAGGCTGAACCAGCTTTTATATTTTTGGTTACTGGGAACGGAGGTGTGTGAAATAGCATACGAGATCTGATGGAATAGAATCCCATCAAAAGAATTTAATGGTGTATTGATTAACTTTAAAAAAAACTGGATCAATATCTGGTTAAAACAAAACTGAATGATATAAGTAGTACAGATGTAGATGGTCAAAAACACTGGAGTTCAATCCTGTTTTGCTGTTATGGACCACGCGAATGTCATTATGGCATGTAACGTATTCGAAGGATAAAGGCTTAAATGTCAGATTGACAAACTGGAGTTGTGCTAGAATATGTTTGAGGGTCGGGGTGAAGTTCAACAATGTTTTATCTTTAACCTCCCAGAGGCAGTTAAATAAATTTGGTAAAGTCCATCATCAGGGAAAATTGTGCATTACTGGGCGAAATAGTATCAAAAGATTGTGGTCGTCCTATTCAGTACTTGGTAATGTTTATGCGGCAGATACTGGCAGCAGGATCACAGCAGACTGGAGCTCTGTGCTGCTGCTGACTGATGTTTGTGTTGAAGAATTAACGATCTTATGATGGAATCTCTGCAAGTTTGTTGAGTGATACTCGACAGATGATTGCCATGAAATAAGCTAGTCCTAATATAGTTTATTTAAATTCAAACTCTAACTGTAGAAGAAATAGCTAAGGAATCAGAATTATTTCCATGATCTCATGCCAGAGTCACTTCTCACCTCTTTCTATTAGCAATTAATTTTCAGAAGGTCCCATTTGCAATCTATAAAGGTTTCACGATGGTGCTTGAGCAACTTGAGACAGATGGATGCATCTGACATTATCTGACATTGCCATGAATTTAAATCATAAATTTGATGAATTTTCCCAGAAGGTTGCATTATGTGAATAACTACAATCTCATCAAATCAACAAGAGTATGTTTAGTTGGTTCCAGAATGTTGTTCAGATTGCACATCACAGCTGAATGAAATTGTACTGATAACTTGGATTGTTTGTTAACTTAATATCAGTATGAGGCCTTTTGTCTTTAGGATAGTGCTGAGTTAATGCTGTTTTAGAGACTTACCGTCAGAAGGTAGCATTAGATAGCTTGCAGTATAGTCGCAGTCATTACCAAAAAAGACTACTCTGGCATTTAACTTGTTATAGTCAGTCACAGGCTGGGATTTTCCGCTCCTGATCTGCCGGGCATCTTTGGCGATGGGAGCAGGAAAATCTCACAAGAACAGCTAAGTCGTGTTTTACTTCAATGTAAACGTGATCCGATTGTCCCCCCTCCCCAATTTCACCCAAAGTCAAATTTCATTTCTTTCGATTCTATTGTTCAAATGTTAGCATTTTAAATGCATTTTTTAATTCATTCGTGGGACATGGGCATCACTGGCTAGCCAGAGTATTGCTCATTCCTAGCAACAAAATTTTAATGGGGGCTAATTAGTACAAGCTGTTGTTACAAACGTGTGAAGTTACTTATGGTTAAACTTATTTACTGTGTTTTTTTTAACATAATGAAGCAAGCATTTCTGGTGACATTATCAAGAATATGGTGGTAAAGTGGTCATCAATATAAATACTTTGGCTCCAAGAACAAGTCAGGTGCAGGGAATTCTACAAGTTACTTGCCCCTTGCCTCCCCAGAGCCTGTCCATCATCTACAAGGCACAAATCAGGAGTGTGATGGAATGCTTTCCATTTGTCTAGGTGGGTGCAGCTCCAACAACACTCAAAGCTTGACACCATGCAGGATAATCGAGCATTGATTGGCATATCCATCACCTTAGCAATAACCCCCTCCACCACTGATGCATAGTGACAGCAGCATGTACCATCTACAAGATCTACAACTTACCCTCCTTCAGTAGCACCTTGCAACCCTGTGACCTTTACTATGGGGAAGGACAAGGTCAACAGATGCATGTGAACACCACGACCTGCATGTTCCCATCCCAAGTCTCTCACCATTCAGACTTGGAAGTATATTGCCATTCCTTCACTGTTGCTGGGACTCCCTTTGTAACAGCGCTGTGAGTGTGCCTACACCACACAAACTGCAGTGGTTCAAGAACACAGTTCAACACTACCTCCACAAACGCAATTAAGGATGGACAACAAATGTTGACCTTGCTAGCAGAATCCACATCCTTGGAAAGAATGGGGAAAAAAATCTGCCAAACTAGCAACAAGTGGCTGAGATCTATTAGCTGCACTAGCTGCGGGTGCAAATCCCATAATGGCTGCTAAATCTTGCAAGGGGCCCAAAATGTGCTTAGCACTGACAACAGTTCGGTTAGTGTAATGCCGCACTTTCTGCCCTCACCACATCATCCCACCCAGCTGACGTGATATCATGCCAATGCACATCACCGCTGGTATACAAAAACCAGTAGTGATGACCACACCAGGGATGCACAGGTAAGTATAGCCCCCAGGTAGTGAGGGACATGGCTGGGAAGTGAACTGGCACTGCCCCCCAGTTGGCACTGTCAAGGTGGCATTTCCTTCTGGGGTTCCCCCCTTAGGAAGGGTGCCCTTTGTGTGGGGGAGGAGGGGTCGGGGGGAGAGCATGCATCCCAATGCCTGTGAGGGGGATGCTGACACTGACAAATTTTGGGAGAATTTCGTCCAGTGTTTAGGAATAACAATCCAATCATGTTTAATCTGAGGAAAAGTAGTCATGAATGCTGTGCAGTTGTCAGAAAAGATATTATTAATGCCTTTCAGGAAGGGGAGCTTGTCACCTGTTCTCATCTACAATGTGGCTGTAGTCCCACACTGTGATTGACCTTCTTAAAAACCCATGATACAGTCTAGTGAGCCACTTAGTTGTAAATAATTGCAACAAAAGGAAAATAAGGAAGCTGATGGGAAAACTTATGTAATTGCCCCATCTTGCATTATTCTGGAGCATCACAATTGAAAGCCTCCAGTGGTTGGCTCAATACTGTCTTTTCAGGTCAATTTGGGATTGGCAATAGCACAGTCTTGCCAGGGTTGCTTGTGTCCTGAAATTAAGTTATTTGTTCTGGGAGAAGTATGAAATGTTCAATGGAATAGTTTGATTGGAGAATTGGAAACTGGAGATTTGAAGGTATGTTATCCATACAACTAATTTGTTTTAGTAAATAAAACTATAATTTCAGGGAATAAAAGCAAATGACAGCGGATGCTGGAATCTGAAACCAAAAGCGAAAATTCTGGAAAAGCATTTTCCAGCAGGTCTGGCAGCATCTGTAAGGAGAGAAAAGAGCTGAGATGACCCTTTGTCAAAGCTCAAAGATTGCCAAAGGTTTATAATTGGTCCCTATGTTTGGTAAATTCAGTAAAATCGTACGTTAGCACAATTATTCCAAGGGGTGTTCAATGATGCATATTGAATGAATAACTGCCTTGATTACTGTGCATTTGAACAAATTCTTGAACTTTGATAATTCGTTCTATATTTCAGTTTTCATTCTATGTAAGGCTTGGTGTAAGGGCAGTCTGCTATGTTACCTCTGCAGTATTTTCCATCTCCTTGCTGAAGTTTCTTTGAAATTCTTTCATTTGTTTTGAACTTTTTCTGTTGTTTTATGATTGCTTTGCTAATTGTGTCTTTTATATTCCTTTCATTTAATTTATGGCTTACTGTTTTGTTCATTTCCCTCTCCCCCGCCCCGTTTTGCTTTGCTGCCTAAAAGATGGGCAATCTTCAGGAAGCCAATGCTGGCCAGAAGGATCCCAACATGCTCATGGTAGGAGCAATTGTAACCAGTTATCGTGATGATGTGGTGTGGTACCTAGTCATTAACTTGTCTTAGCTGTCCACCCAAAGTCATGTGGTGTGATTGTTCAAATTATTTTAATGTTTTTCTCTTGCTGCAAGAAGTCTGAATGCAGTTTGCGCATGTGAAGTTTATTGATGTATGTGTAATTGTTAAGCCTTAAGAATAACTGATGAGCTGGGTGTTGGCTAATGGTGCAGCCTCCAGCTGCATGGAATAAGCAGGGGTTGGGGAGCTAATTAAAACATGAGGAGATAATTCCTCAATCAGCTCGAGACCCTAGTTTCAGAATAGAATCAGGTGGGGACTGCACTGCAGTTTAATAATGGCTATAGATCACATTTGCTTTCAAATTCTGATAACGTTCCCTTTTCATTGAGGATTAGCAGAAAAATTATTAAAATTCATTCCTGTGTCTGACTGCATGGCTGACACTAATTTGCGAAAAGGCTTTGCATTTTAACAGGGGGGTAAGTGAATAATAGAATCATAGAATGATAAAGCAAACAAGGTGGCCCGTTGGCCTAACCTATCTGCGTCCTCCACTCCTATTTCTTCCCTCTTAAGCATTTTCCCTTCAACTATTCAGCCAATTCCCTTAAGAAATACTGTTAAACGTGCTTCCAACACCCCATAAGGCCATGCGTTCTAGATTGTAACAAATCTCTGCGAAACAAAAGTCTCCTCTTGTCACCTCTCATCCATTTGCATATCACGTTAAATCTATATTTTCTGGTTACCCTTATGCCACTGAAATGGGCTTCTCTTTATTTGTTCCATCTGAGCACCTCTATCAAATCTCCTCCTAATCTAACCCCAGCTTCCCCAGTCTCTTGAGAGTACTAATGTCCTTCATCGCCATTCTAGTTCATCTTTTCTGCCTGTTAAAGACCTTGCCTTCCTTCCTGAAGTTTTATACTCTGAATTGAGCACTGAGCTGGGGGGCCTGAAGGTTGTTTTATAAAGGTTTGGTGCAAGTCCCTTGTTCTTATTTATTTGATTTTTTTAGAAAACTAAAGATCCCATGTATTTTTTTAAAAAACAGCTTCTTCCACTTATTCTGCCACCTTCAAAGATTTGTTTGGGTAAATCTTTCTGTCTGGCACCTCCCTTTAAAATTGTACCATTTAGTTTGCATTGCCTTTCTCCATTCTCTTTACACTTCTCTGCTTTCAACTATGCCTGCCCATTTTACCACTTACATTCTTTTTTAAATTATACCCTGCATGCTAAAATCCAGGATATACTAAGATATATTGCAAGTGCAATGTTCCTAATGATGATTCCTGGGTCACTTTTATATTAAAAAATTCTAAACAATTATGAAGACTAATGACCTCCCCTAGTATTCAATTTATTCCCCTACCCACATCCAATTTTTTTGAAATATGCTGCTCAAACCATTGCTAGTGAGGGAATTGGTTCGGAGGAAAACTGCAGAATGTTTGAAGGAGATGCCTTTCACACATCCACACACATAATCACTGAAGCATGTTAGCTTAATATATTAATTGAGTCTCCTCACATCATTGAGTTCAAGGATCTCTCCAAATCTGTTCCCTTGACGACATCTTGAGCAGGCAGAGTTAGTCCTTTATCAAAAATCAACATTGAAAATGGAAACAAATGTCAATTGAGAGTCTTTTGCAACTGTTTGCAAAAAAAAATGCTTGTAACACTTAGGCCTTGATATATCTTTTAACATATCCCCAATTACTGATGGGTTCTAGGAACCTGTTTTAAAATTAGAACTGTTGCCAAGTTGCATACATTAAATGGAGTTGATGCCGTATATTGCTTGCATTATTCAATTTTTTTTAACCTGAATAGCCAACAAATGTATCTCAGCATATTGTAGAAAGATTAATCTTGTCATTGAGTGCCTTCTAATGCAATAGTTTACAAATGAATATTATGCCAGAATAAGCAGTTTTGTGTTCTACAATAGCTGATTGAAGTACCCAGCTATCTCCTTTGATCAGCTTACTGTGCGGTACTCCAGCATGGATCTCACATGTTTGGTGTCCACTTGCTGCACAAACAATAGATATAAATTCTCTAATCTCTCTACTGCAATGAGTGCCATCTTCAAGCCTGGAATTTGTATTTTAAGGATGCACAGTGATGTTTTTGCAGTATTTCTCACACTGCATTATTGCAGGGAGCTGGGGATGAAACTAACAATGATATTAAATATAATTTTTATTTCTATTACTTTTCATCATTTTACAGATACAGACAGTACTGCTTTGAAAAATATAGAGAAAATAAACGAATACAGTGCTTTTTTTTGTTGTTTTGCAGCCCAAGCCACGTCTTCAGCGGGGTGGAAGCTCTGCATCCTTACATAACACCCTCATGAGAAACAGCATCTTTCAGCTAATGATCAACACTCTGGATCCACTTGCTGAAGGTAACCGACTACACTGTGATGTAAAACTTTACAGATAAGGAATTGTTTATGGTTTAATATGGAAATTTTACAAAGAGGTTTGCTTATGGTTACTGTACTCCACCTTTTAAGTGGTATTCACTCTATCTTTATCCTGTTGTATCAGAACATGAAATGATATTTGCGACTGAAACAGAGCATGAACTTGCATCTGCTACAGATTAAACATTGCCAGGTCTTCCCTTTCCCCCAAACTTGCCCTCAGAGGAAAATTATTGTGAATTGCCTGAGCATTGCAGTGTAATATTGAAATATAAATTCAGCTTGAGCGGTATAGGGCAAAATGGACGACAGCAAATTGATAGCCCATCTCGGAATCCTCCTGTAATTGAAGTTAATGGAATAGGAAATCAGATGGAATGGAAAATAGATTGTCATAAGGCAAGTAGAAGAAACAAGAATTGAATGTCTTCTGTAGAGGGCTTGGTTTTCTTGAGTGATTAAAATCAACTTTGTTACACAACATGGGGAATTTCAAAACTTCCCCTGTTAGGACATCATCCTTCTAGGAAGGCTGGCTGGATACTTCAGTGAGTCATGTTTGTGGCATTTGGTTGTAGTCTGTGTTTAATGGTTGGTAGGTACTAGCAGAATTGTGTTACTTTGAGGTCACAAACGTAAGATCTCAGTTTCAAAAATATTAAAACGTTTTCCTTCACCTATAACATCCAACTCATGAAACATAGCCGTGTCTTATCAATATAGCCATGGTATGTTTTTCATCTCCTTTGCAGTATTAAAATCATACAGATATGAGCAATAGATTCAGATTTAATCGACAAGGTAAGTATTTTTCAATCACTCTTTGTCTTTTGTAATGTCTTGTACGGATATCTGTGGTTGGGGTTTGCTAAAAACGCTGATAGTTTATTTACCACAAGTGCTATTTGTAACTTTTCTAAAGCTGCTGCATTAAAAGTAATTATTGTGCACTTTATTCTCTAGGAAAAAGATGATGTTAATGGGGGAAAACACTGTTTATTTGCTATCTTCAGCCGGATATAGTCTGCCTGACAAGCAGTGCAACTGTCATTGCAAAGATGCATGTTAATCCAAGCACCAAAATCGTATCTATACTGTGCAACATTTATATTTTCCACATCCGGTATCTTTGTGCAATGTTTAAAAAAAACGAGTTTGAGTGGTAAATTGAGTTATTTTGTGCTATTGGCTTAAATCCGTTGGGAAATGAATAAATTAATTTCACTTGAAAGTTCATCAAGTATTGAGGAACAGAAACTTTCCCTTCATTGCTCATATCTGTATGATTAGAACACTGTTTGCAGTAGTTAGAAGTATTAACTCATTGTACTAACTAACGCTGTTTCCTAACAGTACTTAATTGAGTTTGGCAAATACTATATGTTAGAAATTTTGACAGAGACAACAAAGCCAGATCAAAAAGAATTTAATTTTCCCAATGTGATCAAACCTGAACAATTAAGGTGTCGCAGTTTTTTTTTGTTTTGGCTCCTTTATGATTTTATTGTTAATTTAAGGAAAAATCTAAACTGTTATCGAAATCTATCCAGACTCTCATCGTGACAGTCTCTCAAAATAAGATGAAGAAGCTCTTGCTAATGTTGAAAATATGTTTTCAACAGACAACTGGGTGTCATCCTAACCAAATGGGCATGTTTGATTTGGTTGCTTATTCCACAATTTTACTTTACTTTGTATCCCACCCAGAATTTGAATCCCAGTACAACGATCAATCTCTTACAGTATTGAGGCTGCCTCCAAAATACCATCATCCTTCAAAGAACTGCAATAGGTACTTGTATTCTGTACTGGCAAAAAACTTGGAAGAAAATCATTTTTTGAACTTGCCCCCTGTGTACTTTATTGGAATTGAAAATAGAAAATGTGGGAAATATTCAAGAGACACAGATGCATTTGTGGGCATTAAAAGATCACAGAGCTGAAACGTTAACTTTGTTTCTCTCCCCCTAGATGCTACCTGATCTACTGAGCATTTACTGATTTTACTTCAGAGTTCACAATGTTTCACTTTCATATTATTAGAAAACTTTTATTGAATAAATAAAATATAAGATGATGCTTATGAGTAAATAGATTAAGCAGACATTTGAGTTGGGAACAACAAAACAAGAGATCTTGGTTTGACTACTCTAGTGATTGCTGGATCGAAGTGTTCAACAAAATATTGAATAAGTCAAGATCTCATGTTTCCATTTGTTGCTTTAATAAAAAAACAGCAAAACAATTTGCCATAAATGAAAACAAGCCAGCTAATCATGTAAAATGTCTGTTAATGATATGAAGTACCAGAACATTTCCAGGTTACTAAAGGGGTATGCAGATAGAGTAAAGCAATAAAATCAGCACTTATGTTGCAATTCCTCATGCAAGAATTCCAGCCTGTCCCTCCCTCCATCCCTCCCTCCATCCCTCCCTCCATCCCTCCCTCCATTCAGTGCAGTCCTATGGAAAAGATTTCTGGAACCATTTTAATGCTTTCAATGAAAAACACACGGCAAGCAAGATGTCATGAAGAAAGATCAGTTCGCAAAGACCTTCACCCCTACTCAAGCTATGCCAACTGAACTGGTTTGTCCTGGATCTGTCAATGGTGTGGACAAAATGGAGGGAGATGAATTAGTAAGTACTAAGCTCTCAGATATTTAATCATCTCAAGTATTGCAAAGTGCCCCATTCAAGGCATTTTATCTTAAATTATTAATCACAAGACACTTGTAGCTACACAACTAGTTAAGTATATAATTCTAACAATTAGCAGCATGCTGTCCTAAATTATACACTGTGGCAAGCCAGACATAATCATTTAATGACAAACAATTACCTATACTTTACCTTGTATTGATTGCTTTATTATATACCAGTCTAATCTGACGACTGAAATTTTAACTGTTTATCCTTTCCATGCAGATTACGCTTTCCATCAAGAACAAGGCATTGCTCCTCCATTGGAAAGCCTGAGACATCACTAGGAAGACGAGTCACAGCCTGATCAAGATATCTAGGGTCTCTAATAATTTGAATTAATGAATTGTTGCCATCAGAAATAGGCACTTAATACTGCCTTTCTTATACATATAAAACCCAGATGGTACTCAAGTATCTAATCCTGCTTCACATAGTGTAGGAATTCACAGCCTGGTTTGTTGTATCAGATCAATTTCCCCACCAATATCTAGACAATCTTATTCCTCCAATTGATCAACCCAAAGAAGCATTTCAAGCAATCCAAAGTCGATGGTCTTCCCAAACAAAAACAATTATCCCAGATGAAAAGAAAAATATAATCTCCTCATTCAATATTTTTAAATAGAAATGGAGATTTTTCCCCAAGTTTCCACATAATGACTGTTTGCTCATGTGTTAATTTTGATGGCCTAATTTGATCATCTAAACCTGATAAACCAGTTTGAGGCCTCTCTTCACCCTCTCTAACGCAGCTACTCTGGTCATCCAAACAAATGTTATACAGAATAATAGCTTTACACTTCTCGTTTCTCTCAGCTAGGTAATTTTGCAAGACTCTAGGAATTTAAAAGCCAGTTCTGCACTATGGGCTATTGAGCATGTTGCAGTGGAACCTGGCCTTTGAACTCCTCCAAATTCATTGGTATAATTTCACCAGATATGTGGCAGAAACTTTATTTACCTGGGTAAGCAACTTCTGTTACACTAGAGCGTCAGAGAGAGCCACTTGTCTCAATATCTATTAACAAGATCAGCTTAAATGGTTTCAGTAAAAATAAACTTTGATTACAGCAACCAGAGACAAGGGTTGCCCAGCAAATATTACAAAGAAATCAAGTTGCACCTCCCAGAGGAAACATAAAATAAAGTGAGGAATAATTCTGTGGATGCTTTTGGACTTCAGACAAATTATCATTCCTATTTTTATACCCCAAACATCACATTATCTTGATTACAGTTAGCCCACTGCTTAGTTATTCTAACTGAATGTGGACAGCCTCAGTTATTTGAAAGAATTTTGGTAGGAGGAACAGATGTGCAGAGTATTTCTTAAGAAGAAATGAGGAAGTGTAAATATGCAAGGAGACCTGGGTGTCCACATCAGTAAGTCATGTGCAGATGAAGCAAGCAATTAGGAAGGCAAATTGTAAGTTGGCCTTTATTGCAAGAGAATTTGAGTTAAGGATAAACAAAGTTTTGCTTCAGTTGTAATGAACCTTGGTTAGATCTCACCTAGAGTACTGTTTGCGGTTTTGCTTCCCTTACCTTAGGAAGGATATTACTGAGGGAATGCAACAAAATTTACTCAACGTGTTCTCTAGATAGTGGGTCTGTCCTTGAAGAGAGATTGCAGAAACTGCACCTGCATTCGATAGAATTTCAAAGAGATGTGATCCCATTGAAACCTACAATGTACTTAAAGGGCAAGTTAGATGTTTCCCTTGGTTAGGAACTTGTTGAGGAATAGAAACATAGAAAATAGGACCAGGAGGAGGCCATTCAGCCCTTTGAGCTTACTCCACCATTCCTTATGATCATAACTGATCATCCAACTCAATAACCTGATCCTGTCTTCCCCCATATCCTTTGATCCCGTTTGCCCCAAGTGCTATATGTAACTGATTCTTGAAAACTTACAATGTTTTGGCCTGAATTACTTTCTGTGGTAGCGAATGAGATAAGAATTTTTAAAAACCAGAAGTTTGTGAATCTTTGGAATTCTCTACTCCAGAGGGTTGTGGAAACTCAGTCAATGAGCGTGTTTAATCTAGAGATTGGCAGATTTCCAAATAACTACAATGTAAAGGATATAGAGAGTGTGGGGAAAAAGACACTGAAGTAAATAATCAGTCATATTTGTTTTGAATGGGCTGAATGGCTGAGTCCTGCTCCTCTGTGCCCATTGCTAGATTCCTAAGCATTCTCATTATCAATATCTGTTGGAATATATTAGTTCTATGGGGATGAAACAATCTTGAGGAAAACTATTATTTGCAAAGTGTTGTAAATATAATGGTTGTGAGTGAGACTCATAATGTGCAAGAGATCAGTTGCCCCAGGAAAATAAGGCAGATTGGTGCTTTCAGTTCATGTTGTTGAACTAACGTAGTCCTGAGTTATCTGGCTACTTAGTTCACTTGGTTCCATCCGTACTGAAGTTCAGCTTTCTGTTAGTAATTAGTTAATCTGGAGAGATTCTATTGAAACTATTTAATGAATATTTGTAATGCACAATGCATTCTGCATCTGCAGTCGTTTGCTTTTACCAGAAGCATGTATTGGGTCCTGTAATTACAAATGGATTAATGCCATTTTCAGAGGTGAGTAAAGGACACCTCTTGCTTGCCTTTTGCTAAGATTGGGCAGTACGGTGCCACAGTGGTTAGCACTGCTATCTCACAGCACCAGGGGCTCGGGTTCAATTCTGGCCTCGAGTGTCTGTATGGACTTGGCATGTTCTCCTCATGTCTGCGTGTGTTTTCTCTGGGTGCTCTGGTTTCCTCCCACTGTCCAAAGATGTGCTGGTTAGATGGATCAGCATGATGTGAAGATGCCAGCATTGGACTGGGTAAACACTGTAAGAAGTCTCACAACACCAGGTTAAAGTCCAATAGGTTTATTTGGTAGCACGAGCCACTAGTTTTCGGAGTGCTGCTCCTTCATCAGGTAAGTGGAAGTTCTGTTCACAAACAGGGCATATAAAAACGCAAACATTTTGTAAATTGAGTTTGTGTCTCTATGTGCCCTGTTTGTGAACAGAGCCCCCACTTACCTGATGAAGGAGCAGCACTCTGAAAGCTAGTGGCTTATGCTACCAAATAAACCTGTTGGACTTTATCCTGGCGTTGTGAGACTGCTTACTAGGTGGATTGGGCCATGCTAAATTGCCCCTTAATATCCAAAGATGTATAGATTAGATAGATTAGCTATGATACAGATGGCATCCAATTTGTGGTAAAAGTATGTGTACACTCATTGAATGTCATTGTGTTCATGAGTTGCCCAAACACTGGGAACTACTGTTGGTGCTCCTTAGGTATTAATGCAGCTGCTTGTTTTTTTAACTACAGATGTCTGAAGATTAGAAGCCAGCCAAAAGCCACTAGATCCCACTTAAGGCAAACAAAATAAACATTGTTACTGTGTATTGGCAGTAGGGAATTACTAAAACAACCATATTAGTTGTCTAAGTGATTGCACAAGTATAATGTGAGATAAATTCAGCATTTTAACATGCATTTTGCATGCAAGGCATTCCAAATTCAGATTTGATTCTTATCCATTTTATATTAGCATAAGTGCTATCTACAAAATGAAAATGGAACAAAAATAGACACATACTTGATGGAAATATAATGTGCAATCCAGATAGTGAAGACAACGTTTTAAATTACAGCAAAAGGAAAGGTTTCAGATTCAATCCCTTGTTGTGCTGAATTATCTGACAACATCGGAACAGGATTAGACTATTCAGCCTCTTGGCTCTGTTCTGGCATTCATTGAGGTCATGATTGATTTGCACTTTAACTCCATTTAGCTGCCTGAGCTCCATATCCCTTGATGCCTATAACCAGGGTTGTGATAGGAAGAACCTTGCTGGGAGAAAAACCTGTTTAAAATGTACATGATGCTCACTTGCTGTTAAATTCAGGACATGCAGGAAACTCCTACTTTAAGGATTCCAATCTAAAAATCCAACCATCACTTTCTTGACTCTGGAGAAATATTTTTGTGTTCAGCCTTTCTGTCATGTGGCCGTACGTGAAGAGTAGACAATTAACTGAGGTAGCAGAACATTGCCAGTTCCTACAGCATATCCAGTGTGAATAATCTTTAGAAAACGAATAAAGAAAGTCAAAGCAAGATGTCAGCTGCACCAAATGCTCCAATTTGATATAAAAATTCTGTTCCATTTAGTGAAACATTTGTTATAGGTATATTGTACTTCAGTGACATTCAGTACACTATAGTAGAAACTAAGGCCCTATCCAAGAGTCCATTAAAATAGCTTTCACCATATTTTTTTTACTAAGATAATGGTCATGAACTGTAGTAGAGCGCTACCTTGTCAACAAATGTTCACAATTAACTGCTCCACAATTAACTGCTACAAGTGTCGAATATGTAGATAATGCTTACTGCTTCAGATTGTAGTGGTCAATTTGCCCAGCCTTCCCTATAAACAACAGACCAATGAATTAGTATTTCTTTTCTGATAAATATACAGCAGTAAAAGCACCAGTTTGGTTTGAGCAATTTAGCAGAACAATGCTGTAAGTTTTTTTTCCTCATTTTTTGCATCTGTATTTTGTTTCATAAAATAAAAGTTTCAATACTTTTTGAACCAGACTAGACATGAAAGAACTCCATCTATTCATGCTATCAAACAGCTTGGATTTCATTTATTCTAAATGGAGAGATTTCTTCAGCATCACTATAGTGGTCAGTGAGAAAACATACACATCTGAAAGGAAGTAGAAACTTTTTATCCATTGTCTGCACAACAGGGGAAGCAGAAGAAGGCTTCCAAAAGGGACATATGGACAACACAACCTCACAAATAACATGTCCTTGGATTAGACAGCAAAACACTAGAGAGACATTGAGAAATACTGTTGAGATTGCAGAATAATAAGGATAGATCATCATCTTTGGGTGTGTGATGAAATTCATAAATCGTTCACTTCTGGAGCACTCAGCCCCTCTCTCTTGAGCAATATATTTTTAATTGAGATAAATGTTGCATCACAATGCATTAATTCTACCCATCAAATGCTAAAAGACAAACTGCACCTTGTAGATCTTGCATATAATTTTATGTAGCCATCATGGCAGTCCAAAGGATATTGATCTGTTTCCAAATAATCAATATCCTATCAATTCCATTTGTCATCAGTATGCAGTGTTTAGCTTCTGCGTCTTTATTGCACTCAAAATATTTGCTATTTGCAGGTCAGTGTTGGCATTCCAGTTGCTTTTTTGAAATGCTACTTGACTGATTTGATTGGTAATGTGACTCTCACATAGTTATTGCAGAAAGTAATTTGGGGAGAAGGTATTCCGTTTTCTTTCCTTTTTCTCCATACATGTTAGAAATAAAATGTAGCTTATAAACCTGTAGTCACAGATGTTTAATTGTTTTGTAGCAAGATCTAATCTGGTTTAACTGATTCTGTTCTAAATAAATAATTACAAAATAAAACTTCCAAATTCCTTGGAATTGATTCGAGTATTCAGTTAACATTGCACAAACTCCTTGGTAAAATGTAATATCTTTAATCAAAAGCTGCAGGTACATCGTGAACTAATTTTAAGTACATAGTCCTGACACATCATGTGTAGTTGGTGTGATACGGTATTTGAGTTTGTGCATTTAAACTTAAGATATTGTTTAGAAGAATAATTTGTGCTCAAATTCTGGAGCGGTGTTTAACCCTATTATCACCCAACTCAGTCAAGAAATGCCAACCAATCCAAAATGTTGCCAAATTGGATCTGGATTAAGGAAGGAAGGCTTGTGCCTAACTTGAATAGAGGTGGAAAGTTCACTCTAAATGCATTTTTATTGGATAATTGATCTAATACTAATCAAAGAAAATTGAAATAGTTGTAGTAATTAAGTTATAATTTTTAAAAAGCTTTTTATGTTTGAGAGATTTACAGTAGATATTTCAAATGGAACATCTATATTTCAAATTGTCTGGTTGAAAAATAAGTTTCCATCCTTTTGGTTGGTAAGATTTAAGTTTTGCAATTGTTAATTTTAAAAATAAATGACAGGCAATCGTGGATTGTTTTGTAGCATGTGGAAAAAGCAAAGTGAATGGTGCATGTTCAAGGATAACAGGCCTAACATTTTTTCTGGCTGGCTTTTCATTATTACCCACAAACTGTTCGGGGAACTGAATGAGATGAAGATAATCTGATCCTATGTTGCATTGCAGACTTGACTTTGGAGGAATTCCGTTTCTTTTTTTGGGATGGGGGGGGCGGGGGCTGTTCTTTTTATTAGTATGTGCAAGATTTCAGATCAGCACAATAGCTTAATTTGTACAAAAGCCTTGAAATACAACCATTATTAAATGGTTCAGTGCATTAAACAAGATAAATTATAAACTCTTGACCTTTCCCCTGGAAGGTAGACTGTAGGAAAATTGAGCAGAAGACAAAAATCTGCATATTTTCAGAAATCATTGTATATATCAATTTTCTGAACTTTACATGTCTATGAATGATGTACTTAGTAAATTTGTGACATTTTTCATGGTATTGATTATTTTTGTTTAACAAGATGGTCACCTACTTTCCTAATTTGAACATTGATGAATCTATTGCAGCAATATACTAAATTCCATATTTTAGCATTCACCGCTGGTCTTTAATCCTCTGATTTTTGGACCACTTTACTTATGTGTGTGCCGCCTTAAATTGCATTCTGCTGCTTCCTGATTTTTTAATCTCTTTTTTTGCTTTTTGCTCATTTGTCTTTTTTTTTACTGTGATGTTGTAGAACTTGGAGCATATGGAAAACTAAAATATTATGACTCAATGACAGAAGAAGGTAAGAACTTCAACGTCTTTCTCTGTTACGTTATCTGTAAAATCATGAACATACACATTCTTATTACAATAAAAATTCATTTTAACAATGTATGTGTCTCATTGTGTCATTTAACATTTTCCCTGATCTTCACTACATCTTTACATAAATGTTTCATTTGTTTCTGTGTATTGATATAACAAATATAAAATGTGGTGATGTTCCAAATATTTTAATGTAAATTAAACTGTTGTTTTTCTTGGTTAAAAGTGTTTCAGTCACTTCCTATGCCTCACTACTTCCTTGTTTTCTATTGAGCTCCATTCCTTAATAAAGTAACCTTCACCATCTCAACTCTGATTTTGCAACTCTGTGTTTGTGTTTGTGTGTGTGTCTATTTTGACCACAAAATGTGACCTTCCTCACCCGTAATCAATTAAATAACTTGCTTCTAAACTAGAGGCAACTCACTTAAGGTTCTGATGCTGTTAAAATGTAATTTTGCACCTCAATTGACTGATTAATTCAGGTTCCAAAATGGTATGTTTTCGTTTGATCCAATTCGTTGAAGAAATCTATTACATCCATGTTTTAGTTATTGCATTCACCACTACAGGTATGACTGAGTCTAGAACAATGTGATTAAAGTCTCTTACATCAGCTGGTTGTCAGGGTCAGGCCTAAAATGAGACTGATAATTCTCAATCCAGCTCCTACTGTGATGTGGAGATGCTGACGTTGGACTGGGGTTGGATCAGTAAGAAGTCTCTCAACACCAGGTTAAAGCCCAACAGGTTTATTTGGTAGCACGAGCTTTTGGAGCACTGCTTCTTCATCAGGTGAGTCACCTGTTGAAGGAGCAATGCTCCAAAAGCTCGTGCCACCAAATAAACCTGTTGGACTTTAACCTGGCGTTGTGAGACTTCTTACTGAACTCCTACTGCCTATAAAACAAACTTGTTCATAATTTGTGCTGGTTGACAAAATAGCAGTCTTCGTCAAAACGTAGTTTGAGAAATGAAACTTCACATATCCAAAGGGTGCTCGACTGAGGTTAAGGGACATTTAATGAGGAGTCAGAGCTTAAACTTAATACATATGTGCATCCCTGAGGAGTTCTTGATGACCTTAGGTATGTAATATAAAATTTTTAAAAATGTTGTATTCATGTTTGAGAAGGGGTGGCTACATTTCTATGCAAATACATTGCACAGGATTTACATTTTTCATCATTCTACCACATCTTCCTCCACAGTTTCCTCCAACTAGGAAGATGAGCACTTGGCTGACCTGGATGTTCTTGCATTGAAACTTGCTACATTCTCCTTCAGCCAAGAAGGTGCAAAGTTGTTGGTATATTTGTTAACATAGGAGCCCTGCAGATTTGATGGTAATTCTGTGTTTCAGGACAGACTTTGTGATAATCTCACCCTTCTCCACCCCAATTAACATTACTAAAACTAGGACAGAAAATAAGCATACTCTCCACTGTACTGCCAGCATGTGCCTACCTACCTGTTGCCTACCTGTAAATTGGAATTTTTGAACAGAATGTTGTAAGTGAAGTTGCGTGACAAGAAACTAACCATCTTCATCTTACTTAATACAGAAAGATTGAGATTTCAGGACCTCCCAAAGAGTTCTAACTCGGGAAGAGAGTTGTATGTTTGATTTTACGTTTTCCCTAGATTTTTTGGCTCGCTGAAACCGTTGACTGCAATCAATATTTGATCCTGAAGAAAATGATTGAATAACTGTCCCTCTAGACTGGGAAAATATTCTAAGCTCCACCGAGGATCAAATTTTAAAACACTATAAGGGAGCAAATGGTCGTCATCATCCTGATCTCTGGGCTGAAAATAGGAGTCAGCCAGGAACCAGACATTACATGTGATTTCCAGGGAGGTTGGCCCAGTTGCTGAGATGCCCACCTAATGCCTATTTTGGGATCCCAAATCCAAATTCTGAGAGCGCCTGCATGAACATCTGCCAGTCAGGTTTTCCAACTCAATAATAGCCTAACCTATTGCTCTTAAAGCACCATTGAAGATTATGAATGAATACATGAGTTTTCATTTTACTCTACAGTACTACTGAATATCATGGGACCACTGGACTTTCCTGGACTTCTAACCAGTGAGCTGCACTGAGATTCCCAACTGGTATTCATAACCATGGGGCCCAACTTCCCATCTACAGATGTGCCTTTCATTGACAGACTCATATCGCAAGCATATTGCCAATTTTCAGTGCAAGGCTAATATCCCCATCGCCACCACCAATGACTAAATTTACTAGATCATATGTAAAGGTAAAGTTGCCACAGTTCCAAATGACTATAGACTCCTCCCCTTTGAGTAGAGCTGATGTGATAATTTAACTTGAGGATCACCACATCTCAGGCAAAGGGCAAAGTTGAGAAAGTGGGCCAGTATGGGAATTTAACTCAGGCTGTTAGCATCACTAACCAGCTATCCAGCTAATAGAGTTAAACTGACCCCAGAGCATTTATCATCATAGAAATCATAAAAACCCTACAGTGCAGAAAGAGTTCATTTGGCCCATCGAGTCTGCACTGGCCACAATCCCACATTGGCCCTACCCCCATATCCCTACATATTTACCTGCGAATCTCTCTAACTTACACATCTCAGGACACTAAGGGGCAATTTCAGCATGGCCAATGACCCTAACCCGCACATCTTTAGATTGTGGGAGGAAACTGGAGCACCTGGAGGAAGCCCACACAGACACGAGGAGAATGTGCAAACTCCACACAGACAGTGACCCAAGCTGGGAATCAAACCCAGGTCCCTGGCGCTGTGAAGCAGCAGTGCTAACCACTGTAGTACCGTGCCACCCCTGCCCCAAATTTATATATTCTATTTGTATAAATCCATTTTCTTCTAATGTGATGCCCTGAAAGTATGCAAACAAAGTTTGACTTGAAAGCAGCTTTACAAATGGAAATACTTCAAGTATCTCTTCTCATAATGTAATAAACATGGAGCAAACTCGGATATCGTTGATTCAATGTGAGTGAGAGCATGAGAGGTTTAAAAGTTTCACAGTTTTACAGTCTTCAACTTTGACTAAATTGTTCAGTTATTCAGACAGGAGTCCCACAGTCAGAAGGCCAAATTTGCTGAGTGCTAAATACATTACCTGGATTTTTCAGTCAACAGACAAGTAATGGCAATCATCACTTCTAGCTGTCTGCAAATGTTTTGCAAGCTTTGACCAATTTATGCTATTTCGAGATCCTTCCCAGGGTAGCATCCTCTACAGGGGGCCAGTGGTTTTTATGTGTAAAGCAACTAAAAGCTTTTCTCTTCAACCACTCAGTCTGAAGAATACTTACGGAGACACACAGGCCCAGTGTTGACTGGGGCAAATGTTCTGAGCCAGAGAAGCAAGGATTCAAATGTGAATTCTAGGTTCTCCCATGTGCTGTGGAGTTTTAAATCCACTGTGGGCATAGTTGTTACTAATACAAGCTAGGTGAATCTTCTAGCCTCGTTTCAAATTCAGATGAGTTTGGTCTTTTCAATCTACGTACACATCCACATTTCTGCACCGTGATCTGTGGAGACTTTTGGCCTCTATCTGCTCTCCCTCTCCCCAGATTCTGGCAGTGTAATGATGCGAGCTTAAGGAATATCTTAGAAACCTTTCCCCTCTCAAAGCCCATCTCCATGGCAATGTGAATCACATGGCTTTATTGAGGATTATTTAACAATAACATTTTGTCAATTGAATTTTGATTCTAATATTTAAATGTTCCTGTATATTGTCTGAAGGTAATTTTTAACGGGAGTTTGGTTTTCCAATTATTATTTCAGAATTATATCCTTATTCTGCACCTGAGTTTCTCCATTATGTTTGTGTGCTCCGTGGATAACCTTATGACTCCTCTATTCAACATGTTATAGCTGTCTGTCTTTTTTACCCTATTTCTCTGTCCTGAAAAATTTGAAATTATTTCTCCATTTGTATCCGATGGGTTGTCTGCCTGTAAGCATTAACAAGAAGTCTCACAACACCAGGTTAAAGTCCAACAGGTTTATTTGGTAGTAAACGCCACTAGCTTTCGGGGTTTGCCCCTTCGTCAGGTGAGTGGAGAGTTCTGATCACAAACAGAGCATATAAAGGCACACACAGTTTACAGAATACTGACTAGAATGTGAGTCTTTACGGCTAATCAAGTCTTAAAGGTGCAGACAATGTGAGTGGAGATAGCATTAAGCATAGGTTAAAGAGATATATATTGTCTCCAGACAGGACAGTAAATGAGATGTTGCAAGCCCAGGCAAGTCATTGGGGTTACAGATAATGTGACATGAACCGAAATCCTGGTTGAGGCCATCCTCGTGTGCGGAGCTTGGCTATCAGTTTCTGCTCAGCGACTGCGTTGTTGTATGTTGTGAAGGTCACCTTGGAGAACATTTACCCAAAGATCAGAGGCCGAATGACCATGACCGCTGAAGTGTTCGCCCACAGGGAGAGAACAGTCTTGCCTGGTGATTGTCGAGCGGTGTTCATTCATCCGTTGTCGTAGTATCTGCATAGTCTCCCCAGTGTACCGTGCCTCGGGACATCCTTTCTTGCAGCGTATCAGGTAGACAATGTTGGCCGAGTTGCAAGAGTATGTGCCATGTACCTGGTGGATGGTGTTCTCACATCAGACGATGTGTATACGGAGGGATTGTCCACAGGGGATGGCTTCTTTAAAGTGTTTAAGGTGGAAGCTGGAGAAGTGGAGCTTCGTGAGGTTATCTGTGGGCTTCCCAGTCTGATGGTGGGATGGAACTTGTTGATGTCATCATATCGTTGTTCCAGTAATTGTTCACCATGAGTCCAAAGGAAGAAAATGTCATTGATGTATCTAGCATATAGCATCAGTTGAAGGTCCTGTGTAGTGAAAAAGTCTTTTTCGAGCCTGTGCACGAAGATGTTGGCATATTGAGGTGCGAATTTGGTCCCCATGGCTGTTCCGTGTGTCTGGATGAAGAACTGGTTGTTGGAGGTGAAGACGTTGTGGTCCAGGATGAGGCGGATGAGTTGTAAAATTGCATCTGGAAACTGGCAGTTGTCAGCGTTGAGCGCTGAGGCAGTTGCAGCAATGCCATTGTCATGGGGATGCTGGTGTAGAGCACCGAGACATTATTCACTTCATCCTGGACCACAATGTCCTCACCTTCAACCAGTTCTTCATCCAGACACATGGAACAGCCATCGGGACCAAATTCACACCTCAACATGCCAACATCTTCATGCACAGGCTTGAACAAGACGTCTTCATCGCACAGGGCCTTCAACCAATGCTATACACTAGATACATCGATGACATTTTCTTCGTTTGGACTCATGGTGAACTATCACTGAAACAACTATATGATGATATCAACAAGTTCCATCCCACCATCAGACTCACCATGGACTATTCTCCAGGATTGGTTGAATTCTTGGACACATACATGTCCGCTATGGATGGTCACCTCAGCACCTCACTGTACCACAAGCCCACGGATAACCTCACGATGCTCCACTTCTCCAGCTTCCACCTTGAACACGTTAAAGACGCCATCCCCTATGGACGAGCCCTCCGTATACACAGGATCTGCTCAGATGAGGAGGATCACAACAGACACCTCCGGCTGTGAAAGATGCCCTCATAAGAACAGGATATGGTGCTCGACTCATCGATCAACAGTTCCAACGTGCCACAGCGAAAAACCGCACCAACCTCCTCAGAAGACAAACACAGGACATGGTGGACAGAATACCCTTCATTGTCCAGTACTTCCCCAGAGCGGAGAAGCTACAACATCTTCTCCAGAGTCTTCAATATGTCATTGATGAAGACAAACATCTTGCCAAGGCCATCCCCACGCCCTCACTTCTTGCCTTCAAACAACTGCAGAACCTCAAACAGACCATTGTCCACAGCAAACTACTCAGCCTTCAGGGGAACAGTGACCACGACACCACACAACACTGCCACAGCAACCTCTGCAAGACATGCTGGATCATCGACATGGATGCCATCATCTCACGTGAGAAGACCAGGTACATGGTACATACTCTTGCAACTTGGCCAATATCGTCTACCTGCTGCTGCAGGAAAGGATGTCCCGAGGCATGGTACACTGGGGAGACCATGCAGATGCTACAACAACGGATGAATGAACACCGCTCGACAATCACCAGGCAAAGAGTGTTTCCTTCCTGTTGGTGAACACTTAAGCGGTCATGGGTATTAGGCCTCTGATCTTCAGGTAAACGTTCTCCTTGGCAGCCTTCACAACATACATTAGCGCAGAGTCGCTGAGCAGAAACTGATAGCCAAGTTCCGCACACATGAGGATGGCCTCAACCAGGATCTTGGGTTCATGTCACACTATCTGTAGCCCCCATGACTTGCCTGGGCTTGCAACATCTCATTTACTGTCCTGACTGGAGACAATATACACCTCTTTAACCTATGCTTAATGCTATCTCCGCTCACGTCTGCACCTTTAAGACTTGATTAGCTGTAAAGACTTGCATTCTAATCAGTATTCTGTAAACTGTGTGTGCCTTCACATGCTCTGTTTGTGATCCGAACTCTCCACTCACCTGACGAAGGGGCAAACCCTGAAAGCTAGTGGCGTTTACTACCAAATAAACCTGTTGGACTTTAACCTGGTGTTGTGAGACTTCTTATTGCGTTTACCCCAGTCGAACGCCAGCATCTCCACATCATGTAAATGTTAGCTACAGACTGCTGCTGCCTCAGTGGTAAGCTGTGCTGTTTAGCTATTCAGTCTATTACTTGCTCAAGTATTCAGGCAGTGAATACTTTGTTAATCATGCACTATATTTGCTTGCATTCACTGGGTGGGTTCTTGATACCATGTTATCAGTGTATGCCTTCGATTAACTTGCCCTCCATTGAGAGCTTGCGATTTACTTTTAGGTCTCTGCTCTTGCATCCAAATTTCACTACTGGCAGACATCGTACTGGCTAGGATTTTACGCACTCGCTCGTCTCAAAACTGTAAAATCCCGCCATAGGTCAACAGACGTTTCTATTGTCCGCCCCTCACCCACTCCAATTCCTTGGTGAGCAGGCAGTAAAATTCCAGTGAGTATTTCAACACAGTCAAATTTCCAAATTGTTTCAGTTATGAAGCTGAAATAATTGTGTATTTGATGGTGAGCCCACTACTGCCTGTTGTGACTCGTATAAGACTTTTGCAAAGGAGAGTTTTTTTTAAAGAGTGGCCATTGTATGATTCGAGTGAAAACAGAAAATGATGGAAATTTTCAGCAGTCCTGGCAACATCTGTGGACACAGTAAGAAGTCTCACAATACCAAGTTAAAGTTTTTACAATGAAACTTTAACCTAGTGTTGTGAGACTTCTTATTGTGTTTACCCCAATCCAATGCCAGCATCTCCTCAACATCTGTGGAGACAGAAAGAGAGAGTTAACATTTTGGGCCGACAACCTTTCACAGTGCCGAGTTAACACTCCCTCTTTCTCTCTGTCCGTGGATTTGGCCGTCTGATATTGGAGGTTCTGACTAAACTTTGCATTGGAGGTGAAATATTTAAGACATTCTTTGTTGGCATTTCTCCAAAATAGTTTGCTTCAAAAACTTAATTATGCCAAAGCATATTGTGTTGCAATCTGTATGGCAGTGCAAATTAATAGAGCCCAATTTTCAGAAGGAATGTTACATTATGAAATAAATGTATACGTGTATTTACCTTTACTGCAGCCATGGTCAATGACCTGATTATGTAGTTTATGTAAGTTGAGTATCATTACCGGAATGGTGCACCTTAAATGTGTTCCACAATGCATGGTGTATATGAAATTTCACTGAAAAATCACAGGTTTTTTTTTAAGTTGCAGTAACAATGTGACTAATTGGCATTGTACAGTAGAACATTTCTCAAATGCTGGAATTTCCCATTGTTTATAAGAAATACTTAAAGCACTGCATAGTATTAGTGATAGCAACAACTTGTTTATGTAATGTCTTTAATGTAATAAAATGTCCCAAGACATTTTCAATGAGCATTGTACAGCAAACTTTGCCACCAAACCCAAAAAATGATGTTTCTAGGATGGTTGACCAAAGGCTTGGTTAAAGAAGAGGGTTTTAAGCAGCCTCATGTCAGAGAAAAGAGAGGTGGAAAGTCCTAGAGCCGGAATTCCAGGGCTTATGCCTTTGGAAACCAGGGTAGAGTAATTAAAACCTGGCCTACACGAGGAAGAATGTGGGGCTGGAGGAAATTGGAGATGAAAAAAGGAAAAGCCACAAAGCAATTTGAAAGCAAACAAGCATTTTAAAATCTAGCTATAGTTTAACAAGGTGTTGGTGTTGGCCAGTCAGCACGTAGGTGATGGGTAAATCAGATTTGGTGCAAGTTAGGACAAGGACTTTGTTTTGGATGATCTCAAGTTTACAGAGAGTAGAATGTGGGATATCAGCCAAGAACATGATGGGATAGTTAGGCCTAGAGGTTACAGAGGCAGGAATGAGGGTTTCAGTAGCAAATGAGCCGAGGCTGGGGCAGAGGCAGATAATGTTCTTAGTAATTCTACGGGTATGTGACTGCAAGATCACCTCCACATCATCAGTGATACTAAGATTGGAAACGGGTTGATTCAACCTAAAACAGCTCCTAGAGAGCGGGATGAAGTTGATGGAGGAATGGTTAGGGAACAGAGTTGGTTACACTCAAGACAGTAACTTTGGTTTGGTTCTTTCAATGTTTGAGTACTGGATGTCAAGTGAGCAACCAGATAATTTAGCAACAGTTGAGGATCAAGAGAGGTAGGGGTGCGATAGAGCTGGGTGTGTGCATGTGGCGGAAATATCTAATTGAGAAATAGGAGGAGGCCAAGGACAGATCCTTGGGGGAGACTAGAGGTAATGATGATCTGACAGTAATTGCTGTGCTTTGCTATGATTGGATAGATACAAACAGAGTCAGGTAATAGCAGTGCCAATCACTGTACAAAAAAGGAAAACGTCAGATAGTGAACCATGTCAAAGACTAGAGGACAAGGAGGGGGATAATTTACCATTGTTCCATGCACACAGGATGTCATTTGTGTAAAATAACAAAACTGAGAGAATTTTTAAAAAAGTTTTGAATTTTTCAAAAACTCTTAAAAATAGTTTGAACTTCACTCATAGTTTACATAATTTGGTTCTCAATTATATTGTGTCTTTGTACATTTTTCCAATTTTCTCCCATTTTTTCCTCTCGTATAGGCATTTGTAGTTCATGGGTGCCAGTAAATTGTCTTTGTCCTTCTGATCTACGTGCATGATCGCCCCAAAATAGCGAATGTGGGTTATTTGCCAATGGAGATGGACAACAAACAAACAAAACCTATCGGGTGTGCACTTCCTATAAGTGTAACGTTTGCTGCCTGTCACTCAACAGTTCAAAATAAAACCGTAGCAAATCAAAAATGATGAGAAAGGGAACTTAAGAATTGTATGGGAAGCAGCTCAAAAACTACAATGCAAAAGTACTGACTTATAAAAACTGAATCTTAAATGAGAAAGACAAGGAAATGAAGCAAAAAGGGAAGTTGATCCATTCTCTGAAATAAACATTTAAACTGCTTTTGCCCATTATTTTTCCTCAATAACTAACTTTTCTATTGTCCAATAAAAATTGTACAGATTTTAAAATAACCTTGAACTTCCACCTAACCTTTTATCTCATGCTTTCTGTTATTTTAACCGATGCTTTTTACTTCAGGTATCTTCTACTTCAAGCTTGCAGCCACTGCCCATGACTTGCTCTTTGCTTCAGGTCATAAATGCTGAGAACATCATTTCTCAGTTTCATAATGATTTTGAAAATTAAAGAGAATTTGGTAATTGTGCAGTGTAGTGATACAGGTGATGGTAAGCAGAGTGTGAAGGGAAGGGACAGGTTGTACAAACGAATACACTAGAGGAGATGCAAGTTGAGACAATATAAAGGTAAATTGAAATGGTTAAAGAGAAGCTGACTGGGACAGGAAAGGTTAGAGAATTTAACAGCCTTACTCCTTCAGATTGTAAGGTCCATGCAGGGAGTAATAGTAAAAAAATGTAGTTGCTTTATCTGAATGTGCACAAAATGTAATTAGATAGATAAGCTAGTAGCACAAATAGAGATGAATGGCATAGATCTAATCGCTATTACCGTGACATGGGGCTGAATCCAGTGCTCCTCCACTGCGGGATTGAAGGCAGGTGGGCACTAAAATCTGTGATGTTCTGTCCACTTAACCTGCCTCTCGCCTACCCTAATGTGTATGAAATTTTACAGAGGATGATGGAGGCGTTATGGTGGCCTATTGAGGTCCTTACATGGCAAATTAGAAGTCCATTAAGTGTCTCATCCTGCTGTTTTGTATGTGGTGGGGGAGACTTATGATATATAAGAAAGTTAAGCTGTGCGAGCTCGTGTTGGACAAGGTGGGAGAGGGACCTCCTTTGCAGGCCCCCTGTGTTGGGTATACACATGTCATCTCTAAATATTCCAAGATACATAATGTTTCAAAAAGAGAGGCTGAACAAAAAAGGAGGAGGGGCAGGCCTCAATAAAAGATGACATAAGGACATTGGTGTAAAAGGATCTTGATGCAGAAATGAGAAGATATAATCAACATGCACAGAGATTAGGAATAGCAAGGGTCAGAAGATGCCGGAGTGAGTCGTTATACTGTTGGACAGAGTAATAAACAAGTTATTGGCACTTGTAACAAAGTTCATGAAAGAGTTGTTTGGGGGTGTGGTCTTTAATCTTCATTATCAACTGGAACAATCAAATTGTCAAATATGGTCCGAAAAATGAGCTTGTAGAATACTTTAAGTTTCCTTGGAGCAGTACATTGTAGAAACCAATTAGGGATAAAGCTATTTTAGAACCGGGATTGTTAAACGAGGCATGGTTAATTAGTAATGTCACAGTTAAAGAACTGCTGGGAAATAATGGTCATAGGGCCACCAAAAAGTTGATGAAAAAGGGAACAAACAGAAAATGATAGTAAAATAGCAAGGAATATAGAAACGGATTGTAAGAGATTTTGCAATAAACAGAGTAGCTAAAGTAAATGTCAGTCCCTTAGAAGCAACAGCAGAAAAAGTTATCATAGGGAATGAGGAAACGGCAGTGATGCTAAATAAAGATTTCTGACTGTCTTCACAGTAAAAAAACACAAGTTACATATGAGAAATTGAGGGTAACCAAGGGACTAATAAGTGCAAGAAAATTAACAACATCAGAGAAACTCAAACTAAAATTCGATAAGTCCCTAAGACCTTATATCCTAGCATTCTAAGAACAATAGCTGCAAATATGGTAGAGTGCTGGATATGATTTTATGGAATTAAGTCTAATATGACCATGAACCCATTGTCAATTGTTGTAAAAGCCCATCAGATTCATTTAATGTCCTTTTAAGTGAGGAAAGCTGCCATTCCTATTTGGTCAGAATATTTTTGAAAAGGCAAAGTTTGAAAGTTTTGAATGTTGATATTCAGAGAGACGAGACAGAAGCCGGAATTTTACCGTGGGATTCAGAGTGGATGAGGGGCGGACCATGGAAAGATCTGTTTACCTCGGGGGTGGGGTGGGGTGGTGGTATTGTTTCAGGACGAGCGAGGCCGTAAAATCCCAGCCAAAAAGTAAGCAAGCATGTTTAATAGACAATTAAGAAAGCAAATGGCATATTGGCCTTTCTTGCAAGAGAATTGGCATATAATGTGGTAACATAAGATCACAATAATGGTGGCCAAATTCATTGTTTAAAAGAAGGATGATCTTTATATACTATAACTAAGTTTAACAGTAACTCAGCAGAATGGCAATAACTATCAAAACAGGAACACTTAGGAAAACAGGGCTTGCTTACATGTCACCCTCCTGCAGACTGAAAAGCCTGCCCAAAGGCCACGCGTGCTCAAAGCGCTCAACAAATGCCAGTAAGACAGTTCCATGGGCTTATAAGAACACTTCTCAAAGTGACATTCTGTAACATGTAAGAATAAAGTCATCTTACTATAATTGTACAGGGCTTTGGTGAGGCAACACCTGGAATACTGTCTGCAGTTTTGGCCTTCATATTCAAGGATGAATGCACTTACATTGGAGACAATGCTGCAAAGATTCACTAGACTGGTCCCTGGGATGAGAGGGTTGTCTACAATAGGAGGCTAAGTAAAGTGAATCTCAGTACTCTGGAGTTTAGAAGAATGAGGGGTGATCGCATTGAAACACTTAAGATTGTGAAGGGGCTTTGCGGGGTAAATAATGAGAGGCTGTTTCCTTTGGTTGGGGAATCTAGCATAAGGAACACAGTTTCAGGATTATTGTTGTTCTGAGTGCATCATCATTGAATATACTTGAGGCTAGGATAGATAGAGTTTTGGTCTTTTAAGGAATCATGGGATATAAGGAGTAGGTGGGAAAGTAAAATATTGAATGGCAGAGAAGGCTTGATGTAGCTGCTATTTCTTATGATCTCTTTTGCACTTCAGTGAAATGGGTGAAGAAAATTGTAAAGCTCATTCCCTCACTTGTCTCAGTTCTGGGCAACAGCAGCACATTGCACTTGTTAAAGGCGTGAGTGCCTCAAACTTTGATCATGTAACAATGAATATGATGCCTGCAGAGGCACTGGAGTAATTCCTGAGATGGAAGATAGGGCAATGGATGGAAGCGGTTAGGAGAGGGTGGGGAGTAGGCTGAGTTGCAGCAGAGCAGCAGCTGATACTAGTCATTGAGACTGCTACTGAACCATTTAGGAGTCCTCTTATAGTGAAGTTAGCTGAGTTCAGATCAAGCCAGTTTGGGGAATACTTCCTCCAATTGCTGCTGAACCATTTATTAACACATTTAAGTGGCTTACAGGTTGGGTGCCTGTTTTAGGTCTCTGTCTGGGAAGTCTAAATAAAAGGCATTACAAATTTAGGAGTGGAGCCAACATTTGCAATGTTTATATTTTACCCTTGTAGTTTACATCATTTATATCTCCATGGATTGGATGCTTTGTACAATGTATACCAATTTTTGCCCCATGCACTTTCAAGTTTTCTCTTTCTTGCCATTTCTTGTAATGCAGACTTCTAACACTTGGATTAGCTGCGGGTGTCTTCATTGCATTGGCTTCACCAATTGAATGTCTCACTTGTCTCTCAGCAATCAGAGTTGCAAACATTATTCGAGATGGAGTCTGACCAGAAAACTTCAGTTTGATTTGTTTTGATCGTGGAGTTCGTTGTATTGACTTTATTGATTGCTGCTCCACATTGGTTGAATGTATTGTAATATGCTTTTAAGGATAGCATAATGTCAATGGGAAGGAAGTGTGTCATGCAATCCAGTTTTGGTTTCACTTTTGCCTTTGAGCATTGCACACATGCTGCTCTGTTGCTGATGTCAGATGTTCTCATGTGCTCAGTCTCAATAAATGAATCCAGCATGTTTGCACAATCCCTTATGAGTGATGGATGTTTTTCTATCATTACAACATGATGACATGGTGCTCAGCAGTGGTCAAACAGCATGGCAGCAAGATTACATTCAAATCTAACTTAGTTAATGGCCTTTGATAGTGCTATATGTCATAAGATAATCCTCAATATAGTAGTCTGATCAAAATATAGTCACAGCATTGGTGCCTATGGCATGCTGACTGTGCAGGAAAGCTTTGAAGACACGATGCCAAGATAGAACTGGTAATCAGATGGATCCCTCATGGTGAGATTGCAGCATGTCGACAAGGTCAGCACAGTGTTTGCTTAGTTAGGAAAGGTGAATGACCAGGGTGTGAACTGGATTGGACTGATGGTTAGGGAGGGAGAGTCAAACATAAAAATCAAGCCAGACAAGGTTGTGATTGTAATCAGTGGAGATTAGAAAAGCAAGCAAAAGTGGCTGCAGTGACACTCATTTCAGTTACTATAGGAGAAAGAAAGTCAGATGGACATTACCAGAATGTCCACAAAGTTCTCCAGTGTCAAATGGGATGCAAGTGATCTACTATCTGAATTCAAAATGTTTAAACAGTGCACAGAGCTATGGGCAGGCTTTTTCTCCTCCTCCCTGGCATGTTTTGTAGCAAGGAGAGGAGGCACGCGCTTGTTTCGTTAGTGGTGGGATCTTGTGTTCCCGCCGTTGTCAATGGGATTTCCCATTGTCAGCAGGTTTTCTTCTGGTGCAAATGTACCATTGGCGGGGCCATGAGATCCCAACGGTGTGAAAGGCAGTAAGATTTTGGTGATTGTTTCCTGATTCAGCTATGTCTCAACCAGATGAACAAGCCTTAAATGTTCACTAGCAATTGGGAATGCAGGTCTACACAGCTGAACACATCAGGATTAACGGAAGAAGAGTTAACGTATCCTCAAAAGATATGGAACTATGTTGGAAAACTATGTTCAAAATCAGTTTAAACTTCATATTCATTGACTAGAGTTCATGCTTTTTCAACAACAGTCTACAGAATCCATAGGCATCTCGTCAGCAGATGCAGAGGAAAGAATGTGTACTGTGATTTTTCAACCAGAGAGCAAACAGATAGAATTGCTGAGTTGGTGATCATATTCGGTCCCATAGCAGCACTCCAGCAAGACCTGCTAGACAAGCCCAAAAGGTATGGTATTGAAGAATACCCAAGGATGGTCAACAAAGCTTACGTGTCCTGAGTACAGCACCAGTTGTGTTACACTCACTGGTTCACCCAAGCCTAACAAAATGTGATAAATGTGTGACCTCCTGAAAGCATTAAGTAAATACCCAGCTTTCCATCAATTCTGGAGGGCATGTGACAGAAGGTGCCATTGACGGCAGCAATGCACTAGAGCAAAGGCTAATGAAGCTACAAAGAAAGAACTAAGCACTGATCCAAGCAGATCATACACAACAGGTACCTTCAAGCAATAAGAATGACCATCTGGTATCCCATCAGAAACATATACATGAGCTGATTGACAAACCAGACGGTGATGTGCATGGTGAGAGGAAGAGGGGTAAATACATTTCACACCATCAATTTCATGGAAAACATAGATGCTGTCACACCATACACACTCCATACCAAGATTCAAAATGCTTTCCCCTAGAAATCTGGGGACTATTTGTTATTGGCCAACATACTACTACTGCAGATTTTAAGATGTCTATCCAAAGACATAGGAGGCCATGGCAAAAGCTATTATGTGAAATTTTTAGCATACTACAGTTCACTAATTCCATGCATAGGATTCACCATCCTGGAGTGCAAGTACCATCAATCCTCCTGGGTTTTACAGATGTTCTACCTCATGGGACCTAAATGCCCCAGTGAACAGATGCCTGTAGGCATGCTGTGACCTCTCACTAGTAACAATCTATGAAATGAGTCAGACATCACAAGGCAGTTCAACCTCAAGAACTACTCTTATCACCTCAGTTCACAACTTTGAAATATCCAGAAGATTTCAACAAAATTGGAGCTGCAGCAGGAGAATGCAAGTCCTTCAATTAATCTGGTATATTTTGCGCAACACAAATGCCAACATCTACAAGAAGAAACAGCGAAAGATCTTACATTTATGAGTGATTGATGCTTTTGTATCATAACGTATTGACTCTACAAAGACTCCAAGATCTCTTTCAACTCCACCTTAGCTATTTGAATATCATTCATGAAGTATTCTTTCCCTCTCCAGGATGATGCTTCATAGTTGTTTGCATTACATTCCATCTGCTAAGGTTTGGCCCACTTATTTTGTTTAGCTTACGCTGTTATTTCTAACTTTTGATTCTAGTGAATCCCCTTCTTTAGGAGCATCTGCAAATTAAACTAATTTGTACTGGTTTTCTAAATTCAAGTGATTTGATCTAAATTAGAAACAGCAGTGGTGACAATGCTGAACTCTGGGGCACTCCTCTCAGCACATTCCTCATTCTAACAAACTTCCTTAATTAGTTTTCAACCCTGCAGCCAGTTTCTTATCCATTTCCAAATATTTTACAAAGAAACCCTACAGCTTTAAGCTTAACTCCTCATGATTTGGGACTTTATCAAAAACCTCTCGAGGTAAAGGTACACTACATTGGTAGAGTCTCCCGCATTCACCTCCGGCTGCCATTTCTATGGATTAATCAGGTAAGATCTTCCTTGCCTAAACCATGCTGATTGCTGTTTACTAGATTACTTTGATAAAATAATGATGTTTAATCCCTAGAAGTGGGTCAGTTATTTCAAATGGAATAGAAGTAAGACTAGTTTGTATTGTTGTTCTGAATATGGGCAACATGTTATCCTGTTTCCAGTTGATTGATATTTCATCATTGATTCTCATGATGAGTGACTCATTGTTTTGCAAATTCCCTTCCATGCTTCCCTCAATAATGTGGAGTAACTTGGGAATATGTATCTGCTAAAAGTCCTTTTAAGCTTGTTTAGGACTTCCATCTTATTTTACAATGAAGTCCCAAGTATTCTGTTGGTGCTCTTTATTCCTGGAGAGAGCACATTGTTCACGCTTGGAAATGCAACAAAGAAGCAATTATTCAGAGCATTTACTGCCTTCTTTGAACCTCTTAATATTATCACCTCTCTTCTTTGACGGTCCACTTGCTTGTTTTTTTTCTCTTTTTTTTTCTCATTGTTGCATTTCGCATCTACATCATTGTTTTGTTCTAGGTCTCTGTATTCAAAGTTATGGTTTGGTTTTTTTGGTCATGATCCTATATTTATCCCAGTCAATAGTTACTTTTATTCCTGCAAAATATGTATTTTTTCCCTTTTTAAATACTTTTTAAATTCATTATTTCATTTTACCTCATACTTGTTTCACCTGAGTTGCGTTATCTAGTTGTCACTGATATAAATTAGAATGAAATGTTGTCCTAGTTCATGATATGACAGCCTTACTCTAGTTTGGTGCCAGAAGCCAGTGTAAGGAAAAGCAGCTCAGGCCTGCTGTTGTATTCCTGGCTGCTGACCTTCAACACTTAAGGGAAATGAAACAATGTAGTTGTTGTTTGTGTCAATTGACATTAAGCGCACATCATAGAGGACACTGATCAGATGGTTATTTTAGCACATACAGTATAAAGAGACATTTAATGACACAGGTGTAGAGTAGAATCAGGAGATATATACACATTGACAAAGGAAGAGCGGTTGATGTGATTTACATGGACTTTAGCAAGGCGTTTGATAAGGTCCCTCATGTAAGACTTGAAAAAGTGAGAGGGTGTGGGATCCAAGGGGCTGTTACCTTGTGGATCCAGAACTGGCTTGCCCTCAGAAGGCAGAGAGTGGTTGTGGATGGGTCTTTTTCTGAATGAAGGGCGGTCACCAGTGGAGTGCCCCAGGGATCTGTTCTAGGACCCTTGCTGTTTCTCATTTTCATAGATGACCTGGATGAGGAAGTGGAGGGATGGTTTGGTAAGTTTGCTTACGACACGAAGGTTGGTGGTGTTGTGGATAGTCTGGGGGGATGTCAGAAGTTGCAGCGAGACATAGATAGGATGCAAGACTGGGCGGAGAAGTGGCAGATGGACTTCAACGCGGACCAATATGTAGTGGTCCATTTTGGCAGGTCCAGTGGGATGAAGGAGAACAATATCAAGGGTAGGACTCTTAGCAGTGTAGAGGAGCAGAAGGATCTTTGGGTCCGGGTCCATAGGACTCTTCAATCGGCCTCGCAGGTGGAGGATGTGGTCAAGAAGGCGTATGGTGTACTAGCCTTCATTAATCGAGGGATTGAGTTTAGGAGTCGGGAGGTAATGCTGCAACTTTATAAGAACCTTGTCAGACCCCACTTGGAGTACTGTGCGCAGTTCTGGCCGCCTTACTACAAGAAGGATGTGGAAGCTATTGAGAGGCTGCAGAGGAGATTTACAAGGATGTTGCTTGGATTCAGTGGCGTGCCTTATGAGGATAGGTTGAGGGAGCTAGGTCTTTTCTCCCTGGAGAGACGAAGGTTGAGAGGCGACCTGATGGAGGTTTATAAGATGTTGAGAGGTATAGATAGGGTGGATTCTCGGAAGCTATTTCCCACAGCTGAAATGGTCGCTACAAGAGGACGCAGGTTTAAGGTGCTGGGGAGCAGGTGCAGAGGAGATGTCGGGGTAAGTTTTTCACTCAGAGAGTGGAATGGGCTACCATCGTTGGTGGTAGAGGCAAACTCGTTAGGGTCTTTTAAGAGACTTCTGGATGAGTACATGGGATTTGATGGGATTGAGGGTTATAGATAGGCCTGGTAGGTAGAGATATGATCGGCGCAACTTGAGGGCCGAAGGGCCTGTTTGTGCTGTAGTGTTCTGTGCTCTATATACCTACAATTTTTTTACTCATTGAATTTATTCTTGAGTAAAGACTGGTTCTGGTTTCTTCCTTCAACAATTGACTGTCCGGAGCTTTAACAGTGCTGACAATCAGGCAGCCATGTGACATTGCTAGTCATAGGAAAGATTTGTGCTAGAGAACTGCAAACAAAAGGCTCCCAAGACCTGAAGATCCAAAGATCAAATTGAGATGAGTTTTAAAACATATCTTTTAGCATCTTATGTGGCTTTATTTCCCCCAAAATTGGTTCTCACGTTCCCCGTGTTCTAATCCTGCATGAATATGAAAAAATACCAAATTGGTCTTGATTGCCCATTCAGTTGCACATGGGCAATCTTTAGTAATGTATTAAAAACATGCCTGTGGTACACACACTTCACATTTTTAAACAATCATGGAATTGAAGGCAAATGATTAACTTGGTTAGGAAATGTTGTCTGTGACCTCCTTTCTCATGAACTATGTGTAAAATCTTGGACAGGTTTGAATAAAATAGAAAAAAAAGGTTAAGTTGCTGTGATGCTTTATCTGTATATGCTTGTCATTGAAACTCCAATTTAAGTCCTGGTGCAAGTTCATGGTAACTGTTGGAATTGTTGGCCCATCCATTTAACCGCTCAACTGTAAAGCTTATTGTCTTTTCATTTCTCACACTTCTAATTAGTTCATGAACTATGTCTTCAAGAAAGTCATTGCCTCCCTTTTCTGGAGAATAGATTGATAGGCTAGTCAGAATATATATTTAATCAAAATTCAATATTGAAGAATAATGTGGCCCTCTTGCCCCTGAATATGGATAAATATTGTGGAATCTAATCTGAGGATGTTCTCCTATTTTGATCATTGCTATTTTTCTCTCTGCACCTTTCTTACCATCCAGCCCTTCATCAGTTTTCCCTTAGACAATGCTGTCGTCCTGCTGTGCATTCTTTCGTTCACTTATCACATCAAACACCCAACTACCTCCCTGATGCTAGGGAAACTATTTACAGCATCCACTTTCTCTGCCCTTTTAGGACTAACTCCTCCACTAGGCATCCTTGTATCTCAATTTCTCAGCCAATACTTTTCTCCCCAGGGATTTTTCTCTGAGATAGATAAAACTGACATGGACTTTCTAGTTTTAAGTTTAAGTATTTTTTAAGTTTATTTATTAGTGTCACAAGTAGGCTTATGTTAACACTGCAATGAAGTTACTGTGAAAATTCCCTAGTCGCCACATTCTAACATCTGTTCAGGTACACTGAGAGAGAATTTAGCATAGCCAATGCAACTAACCAGCACATTTTTTGGACTGCGAAAGGAAACCAGAACACCCAGAGGAAATACACACATGGGGAGAACATGCAGACTCTGTATAGTGACCCAAGCTGGATCCCAGATGCCATGAGGAGGCCATGCTAATCACTGTGCCATCGTGCTGCCCTTTTTTCCGAGGTTGGTGGGGATGTCTAATCCCTGGTGTCTGGACTGACTTCAGCCCACTTCCCAATTCCAGATGGGCCTGAGGTGCAACTCCTAATTCATTCTTAAAGTTGCTCTGAAAAACCTGTAACTAACTGTTGGCAGAGGGAATGAAACTGTATAACCCTGCTGCTGGCTGTCTGTAGAAACACAACAGGTTCACAGTTGGCAATCCTAGCAGCAGGACGTTACTTTATAGCTGAAGCTGTCTAAATTGTTGACTGCTAAGGCAGATTCTGACTTTGAAGAGACATCAATGTTATTTGGTGAAGTGAATGACCTACAAAAAGTGCCATCTGTCTCATTTCACATTGGTAAGACTGTAAGACATGGGAGCAGAATTAGGCCACTCGGCCCATCGAGTTTGCTCTACCATTCAGTCATGGCTGATACTTTTTCTCATCCCCATTCTCCTGCCTTTTCCCCATAACCCTGATCCCCTTATTAAACAAGAACCTAGCTATCTCTGTCTTAAAGACTCTCAATGACCTGGCCTCCACTGCCTTCTGCGGCAAAGAGTTCCACGGATTCACCAGTCTCTGGCTGAAGAAATTCCTCCTCATCTCTCTTCTAAAGGATCATCCCTTTAGTCTGAGGTTGTGTCCTCTGGTTCTAGTTTTTCCTACTAATGGAAACATCCTTTCTACACCCACTCTATCCAGGCCTCACAGTATCTTGTAAGTTTCATTTAAGATCCTCATCCTTCTAAATTCCAATGAGTACAGATCCAGAGTCCTCAGCCGTTCCTCATACGACAAGCACTTCATTCCATGGATCATTTTTGTGAACCTCCTCTCTATCCTTTCCAAGGCCAGCACATCCTTCCTTAGATATGGGGTCCAAAACTGCGCTCGATACCTCTGTTTCTGCTAGCACAGTTCAGTGGTCAACACAATTTGCGAGTTTCCTTCCAGAGGTGCTCTCTATTGGGGATGGTGGGGCGTGAGCTATGAACTTCAGCACAGGCTTGGTCAGAGTATCTTGAAACTAGTCAGTGGTTCACCCTGGACTGCTTTGTTTGCACACTTCTTCATTCTGCCTCGATCAGACCGATGGAAAGCCAGTAACTTGTCAAATGTCCTCCCACTCCTATCCCAACCAACTTCTGTATGTTTGCCTGAGGCCCTTCTTGAGTTCCAAAGCTGTCAGATACAATCCCACTTGGAGGATGGAATCAACAGTAAACAATGAAGAACTGTGTAGTACAGAGTAAAGGATGAATAAAGCATAGAAGAAGGTGTGTTGCCATTTGTGTTTGAAAGTTAATGCATCTCTTACCTTTTGCCATTGGACTTTGTAGCATTTGCCACTGAATCAAGAAGGAGAACCCAATTTAATTGCAATTCTTTGGCATTAACTTAACTTGTACACTTTTAAAGGCTGAGTTTCCTGTAGCATTTAGGCCACATAGGCCAAGTCTGCTGAGACACTCATGAGATGCACTGGTGGGCTCTGGTTAAGAAGCAAATCAGAGGTTGGTTAAGTCCCAAGGAATCACTGAGATCTAGAAACAGATACACTTTCAGTGGTTTGAATGTGAACTTACTGATCATTTAGATTTTCATTAAGCACATTTTGCCAGTCGGCCTTGATCGCTGGACAGAGCAGAATAGGTGAAAGAGTTTACCTTCCTCGACAAAGCTCCTCCTGCATTCCTCTGAGGCTTCCAGGTCCATTTTTCCAAGAGGAAGAGGATCAGTGTGCCACACCTTTCTCAACATGAGATGAGACTGCTGAGGTGATATTGCTGTATCCTAATTATTTGGGATGCCATGATACAGGAGAAGTGAAGATTTAGACAGGGAACTGTTCAGAGAAATAACAATCATGTATAGTGAAGTCATTCGAAGCTCTACTCTATTTGTACCTCTAAAATCAGGCTGTATATAAAGAATAATTAAAAGCAGTAACATGGGATGGCATGGTGGCACAGTGATTAACATTGCTGCCTCACAGCACCAGAGACCTGGATTCAATTCCAGCCTTGCACATTCTTCTTGTGTGTTTCTTCTGGCAAGTTCTGCAGAACAAGTCTTCAGTACTTTTGCCAAAATATTGTAAGGGCCCATAGACATTGCAGTATCCAATGCTGTCAGCTATTTCTTGATGTCATCTGGAGTGCATCGAATCGGCTGGGGATCTCCAGAGGAGACCGAGATTAAACACCCACTTGGCACTTCTTGCTGAAGATTATTGTGAATGCCTTATCTTTTGCACTAATGTGTTTTACTCCTCCTCCATTCAGGGCGGGAACATTTGTGGAGCCCCCTCTTCCAATGAGTTGTGTAATTGTCCACCACCATTCACTGCGGAATATTGCAGGACTACAGAATTTAGATCTGATCCTTTGGTTGTGGAATTGCTTACTCCATCTATTACTTGCTAATTATACTGTTTGGCACATTGGTTGTCCTGTTTAATAGCGTCACCTTGTTGACACCTCACTTTTAGGTATGCCTGTTGTTGCTCCTGGCATGTCCTCCAGTACTCTTCATTGAACCAGGGTTAACCCCCTGGATTGGTGGGTATGGTAGAGTGGGGGATATACCAGGTCAAGAGGTTACAAATTGTGGTTGAGTACAATTCTTTGGTTGTTGATAGCCCACAGTGACTCATGGATGCCCAGTTTTGAGTTGAAGATCTGTTCACATTTACCACAATAATAGTGCCACACAACACAATGGAGGATATCATCAATGTGAAGACAGGACTTCGTCTCCACGAGGACTGTGTAGTGATGACTTCTATCAATATTGTCATGGACAGGTGCATCTGTGGCATACAGATTGGTGAGGATGACATCTAGTATGTTTTTTTCCTATTGTTGCAGTCCTAGTCTAGCAGCAATGTCCTTCAGCACATGACCATGCAGACGCAATGACAACGGATGAATGAACACCACTCGACAATCACCAGGCAAGACTGTTCCCTTCCTGTTGGCAAACACTTCAGCGGTCACGGGCATTCAGCCTCTGATCTTCAAGTAAATGTTCTCCAAGGCGGCCTTCACGACAAACAACAGCGCAGAGTCACTGAGCAGAAACTGACAGTCAAGTTCCGCACACATGAGGACGGCCTCAACTGGGATCTTGGGTTCATGTCACACTATCTGTAACCCCCATGACTTGCCTAAACTTGCAACATCTCACTTAATGTCCTGTCTGGAGACAATACACATCTCTTTAACCTATGCTTAATGCTATCTCCACTCACATTGTCTGCACTTTTAAGACTTGAATAGCAGATTAGCTGTAAAGACTCGCATTCTAATCGGTATTCTGTAAACTGTGTGTGCCTTTATATGCTCTGTTTGTGAGCAGAACTCTCCACTTACCTAACGAAGTGTTCCGAAAGCTAGTGACGTTTACTACCAAATAAACCTGTTGGATTTTAACCTGGTGTTGTGAGACTTCTTACTGTATTTACCCCAATCCAACACCGGCATCTCCACATCTTTAGCACCTGGCCAGATTGAGCAATGTTCACACATTCTCCCCGTAATTTCCTCTGGCAAGTTCTGGAGCACATGCGTTCAGGATGATTGCCGGAATATTGTCAGGGCCCGTAGCCTTCTCAGTGTTTAGTGTCTTCAGCTGTTTCTTGATATCATGTGGAGTGAATTGAATTGGCTGAGAACTGACATCTGTGGTGCTGAGGACTTCCGAAGGAGTCTGAGATTACTCATTCACTCGGCATTTCTGGCTGAAGGATGCTGCAAATGGTTCAGCCTTATCTTTTGCACTAACGTGCTGGGTTCCTCCACCATTGAGAATGGGGATATTTGTAAAGCCTCTTCCTCCAGTGAGTTGTTTAATTATATACCACCATTCACGACCGGATGTGGCAGGACTGCAGAATTTAAATCTGATCTGTTGGTTGTGGAATTGCTTAGTCTGTCTTAGTACAACAAGTTCATCTTTGTGATGAATGTTGACATTCCCCATCCAGATTACATTCTGCCAACCTCAGTGCTTCCTCCAAGTGGTGTTCAACATGGAGGAGTGCTGTTTCATCAGCTCAGGGAGCTTGATATGTGGTAACAAATAGGAGATTTTCTTGCCCATATTTGTCCTGGTGCCATGAGACTTAATGAACCCAGAGCTGATATTGAAGACTCCCAGGGCAACTTGCTCCTGATTGTATGCCACTTTGCTGCCACCTCTGCTGGAACAGTGTTGATGATGTCTGGGACATTATCGATAAGGTATGATTCTGACAGGCTGTTGCTTGACTAGGCTGTAAGACAGCTCTTCCAATTTTGACACAAGCACCCAGATGTTAGGAGGATTTTGCAGGGTTGACTGGGCTGTGTTTGCCATTGTCTTTGCCATTGCCTAGGTCAAAGCCTGGTAATCTGTCTGGTTTCATTCTTTTTTGTTCTATTTGTAACAGTTGAATACAACTGAGTGCCTTGCTAGGCCATTTCAGAGGGCACTTCAAAGGTCAACCACATTGCTGGAGTCATGTGTAGGCCAGGTCAGGTAAGGACGGTGGATATTTAATTCCAGATATTTTGTTGAGTTTTTTAAACTCCACCATCTGCTCTGCTGGGATTTGAACCCAGGACCAGAGCATTACCTGGGTCACTGGATTATTAGTCAAGCAACAATACCACTGTACCACTGCCACTATCTAGGACGAAGGAGACCATAAATTGACATTTCATTTCAACATTTGGGTTACATCACAAGGCTATGACAAAATATAAAGATGACTGGCAATTTTCTATTATGATGTGGAGGTGTCGGCATTGGACTTGGGTAAACACAGTAAGAAGTCTCACAACACCAGGTTAAAGTCCAATTGTTGGACTTTAACTTGATGTTGTGAGACTTATTACTGAATTTTCTATTACACATCTGTCACACAAGAGTATAAAATTAATTTGGTTGCATCTCAGTGTCAAGTGGATATTTTCATTCTTGAGGCAATCATGACAGGTATTAGTGGCTTAGTAAACTGTTTTATGAATATCTGCACAATGCAAAAGCATGGTACAGTATCATAAATCATTAGATAGTATGAGCAGCAAAAGGCAGTTCAGCCCATCTAACTTTCCTTAACATTTTAATTCTCCTCCAGGTGCTCCACAAATTATGCTTTCCCCCCATCCTTCTTTGTTTCAAACCTGAATGCTTTAAAATTTCAGATTTTTAAAATATTCAACAATTCATAGCTCATTTTTGTTGGTGGCGGGCCGATCCACAAAATGATCAATGGTGAAATCTGAATAAATTACCTCCTTCAAGCTACGTTAAGTTTGCAATGCCTTAGCTTTTCAAAACCAATCACTTTTTCCATCAGATTTCAAAGGATCCAGCAGTTGCAGTTTCCTTCCTTTTCTTTCCCTTGTTTTCTCAACCTTCAGTTAAGCTAAAAGTGACCTAGCTAAATACAGTTGAACAACAAACACGGTTTCTGGTACATCCTCTAGCCATAGACTTTGAAGAAGTTTCGAAGTGATCAGTGATGGAAGTTTGGTATTGATGCTGAAGATGATGTGCTATCTTAAGGCAGTAAAATTACCCTTTGTTCTCCTCTCCGTGGGTAAAGGAAGAGAAGCAGCTCACGGCTCAGAGGCTGAAAGCAAAAAGATCAGTGAACGGGAAAGCCAGGTTAAATCCTCCACTATTGCTACCAGCTTCCAACACAGCAAATGCTCTAAATACTTAATAAACATAATTATTTGTCATTAGTGTCATGTGGGTTAAGTTACTGGGTAACAAAATAAAAGGCAATTTGTCAAAAAATAATTAATCTCCCACAGCGATCTGCCAACAGATTTTTGTTTGAACAAAGCAATCTAAGCCATTTACTTGTTATAGTGTCATATGAATAAGGCAGGAGTTTTTAATTTTTTTTAAATGATGAATTATATTCTTTGCCTGCTGTTTTTACATTTTGACTCCTTTATGATGAACAGTAATTCTGGCCGATCTCCTCCTCTGGGAAAGTAAGCTGAACAAGTGATGAAGATGGGATTTCAATCCGAAGGAGCAAATGCCATCGGGAGGCAAATGTAATGATATGAATGGATGAGGAATGAGGGTAGTGGTTTGTCAGGAACTCAGACACAGAAATTAGCCTTCAGACTATTGTTTGATATCAAATTAGAAATTCTATTCAATTTGTATGCAAGCAGTGGCAATGCTATTGCCTGCTGGTAGATGGAATATGACAACACAGTAATTGGTTATAATGTTTTGTACTTGAATTTTTATCACATTTATGACATGCAGCACTGCAAAATCTGAAAGCATATTTTAAGAAAATCAAATATAAGGATATAGTGTTGAGAGATGTTGCTCACAAAAGCCAACAAATATGCAACTGCACTCCTGTGACTTCAATGCTGAACAATTTTTAGTATTGATTATAGTGTGGTTAGAAATGTGCTGCAGTTTGGCACACTGAAATTTTTATATCATTTGTTTACCTCTTGCCAAGTGTTTCCATAGATTCTTGCCAGTGCGAGAGTGAAATCTGCAATTAAATCAATACACAGCAGCAAAGAGAGCAAAATGTGTTACTCTCTGCAGTATATAATTGCTTCAGGTGCTGCTAGTTTTAATTAGCAACTGGCAGAGAAATAGATCATTGAAGCTAAAGTGAACTTGGGTATAATGACAAAAAAGATGGTACTGCATTGTGAATACTAATTCTTGCCACTAATTTGTACAAAAGAAATATCAGTTCAGTTCAATCTGAAAGAAATAGGTTCGGAGAAAAATTAACGAACAACGAGAAGGCAAAATAGATAATTAAAGGACTAGGGCTAATGTAAAAAAGATCATAATATCAAAGTCATGGAGAATGCAGTAGTTTTGAAATTCACTGAGAATATGAAATGAACTGCAGGATACTAATGTAAAAGCACTTAATAGCGTGATGTCTTTTGGGACACGTAACTTAGAGCACTCTCCACACATGGTGCCTGTTCCAACTTCTCTTCATGAATTTAACATACGGATGCAGAAATGAGTGTAGGCCCCAAAAGTCCGTGTTGCAAGCCACCTACCCGAAGGTAGACAAATTTAACCAGGCCCAAATGCATGTACAGGTGAGGTGTGAGTTATCACACAGCTCCATGTATCATTGTCACACCCATTTTACCATCTTTAACTCGGTTCAATCACATTGAATTTCTCCCCCATTCTGTTCTGAGATTCATATGCTTCCACTAAAATTGTGGATGAAGGGGAGTAGATCTGAATTGAAACACAGCAGTAGGAAACCAGTGATTAAATCACTCACAAGATTTTAACAGCCCATCAGCTGACTTTCGCTGAGTGGGTTGAGCTAAAATCATTCCCTATGTTTGAATTGTTTACGTTTGTGTCCCGCAGGAAGAATGTTGAGGGAAATCATTCTTGCTTCTTAGTAAATGAAGAACTTGTGTTATGATAGCATCCTGAGGTTATGACAGGTGCTCCTAAGGTGCTTAAAATGGATGAAACAATTATTTGTTTTTCCTAATGTTATGAAAGCAAATGCACAACAAGATCATACTTGCAGCAATGAGATATACGATAGAATAATCTGAGGGCAGAATTATCCTGTCCCGCCTGCCGTGGGAATCGTATTGGGTGAGACGCAGACCATGCAAAAGTTTGCTGACTTCGGACAGGAATGTCTGGCCAAGGGGCGAGCATGTCTGTTTAGTTTATGTCCCTTGAAGGATATGTTTTGCCAGGATGTTGGTAGAAACCTGTTCTCTTGGGTATTTTACATCCACTTAAGCAGGTAGATGACACTTTGATATAACAAGTCCAAATGATGGTATTTATTGGCCTAGGTATGAGTCACATGTCAATACTCTTTCCTCAGTCTAACGACCATGGATTCAAACCCCATTCCAAGACTTGAATCCATTGTATTGGCTAATACTTCAGTACAGTGCTCCTCCTTTATGGCCTTCAGACTTTGATATACAAATCCTGGCACATGGTTCAAACCTATGCCAAGTCTGGTGAAAGTTGGGCATTGATCTCCATAACTGATCATTCCTTCCTCTGTCACATCAACCGGCAGAATGCAAATGTGGATGGCTGTCTCAATCAGCTCACTCTTTTAAGATTGCGTAACTATGTATCAAAAAATGAAACCCCAGAATGCATTATCTTGAATATTACCCAGTAAATGGTGTGTTTTTAAAGCTGTAACCAATTTCCAAACACTGAAACTATGAACCATCAAATTTTGGAGCTGAGCTGGTGTTTGATAGGAGTGCAATATTGGTGACATTGCTGCCATCCTTGATGACATTCTGTATATAAGTGTTGCAAGACCTTTTTATGGTTTAGTGTTTTAAAGTTCGATTCAGGCTTCATTTAAAAAAGAGTCCTACCTTCTTGCTTCGTATTCTGTTCTAGGTAAAATGGAAATGTCTATGTAATCAAATGTCAACTTTGTAAATGGATTTTGGAGTGATTTGTCTTTTCATCTATCATGTCATCAAATCTGTCATTTGTATGCATAGAATCTGATGATAAGCAAATAGCGAAAATTCCACAAATGATTTGAAAATCCTGTGTGTTTCTTGTGAAAAGCAGCTTTATTCTGTCAATTTGTTGCCAGCACATCAGTCTCTGTAGATCTTATAATTATGCTGCTAAGGTGTTACCCAGAAATATACTTGGACTGAATTTAACATGTGCCAGGAAGCTGACTGGAGTGATCAGCAGTCTTACAAAAGCTGCATGACAGCCCAGCCAGGTGCTCCATTCGAGTGGAGTAGAGGCAAAATGGGTCCCATGTTCACAAAAGATCTTGATGTGTAATTAATAATCTGAGACTCCTGTCTCAGCCAGTACCATATACTTAAACATATTAAAATGGAAAATTGACCAGAATGGATCTGTACTGATTGAATTGCTCCCCAATACTTTCCCACAGACCAGGGAGAGTCAAAGTTTCCCCTACTTTGGTCTCTTAGAATGTTAATCATCTAGTTGCACGAATTGTCAAGTGCTGATTAAAAATGGATCAGTTTATGGTTCCTTGTTCTATTATGATGTTTCAGATTCAAGAGGAAAAAATAAACACAACAATGTATCCTGTATTTTCTTTCCAGGTAAATTCCGTCACAGAGCATCAATTCTTCACAAACTGGCCAAAAACAAATGTCAAGTAGATGATGGCGAGAAACCCAATGTGACTACTAATCATGCAGGTAACTATCGTTGAGTTTACAAAATTAAGTAATGCAGCACAGTGAATATTTAGATGTCCATATTCTATTTTCTAAAACATTATCACTATTCATTCAAACCCCTTAGTTTTTACTATGAGTGCTTTTGCAATTCTATTCAAGTGTGCATGAGATCCTTGCAATCATGATTTTCCTCCTCGTTCTACTTGAGATGTCTTACCAAATCAGAATATGGAGATGTACTAACTGTCATTTTACAAATTGTTTATTGATCTGCATTTAAAATTATAGTTTGGTTGTGTACTTGAACAAGTAAATGTCCTTCAGAAGTATTTCAGAGCCAAAATAAGAAAGTATGATCTTTGCTGACTTTGGAGATTAGGTTTCAAGTCAGGATTGTAAATTATACAGCATTGCGTCCTGACTTAGAAACCAAAGAACCGTTTCATTCACCAAGGTCTGTTCCACCATTTAGCTAGCGACATCTGCATCTATTTTTATTACAATTCTCTGCCGTTTTGTCAAGGTCTGTTACTGTTATTTCCCTTCTTTAACGTTTCAAATGATTTTTAATCTAATCTCTCCTGGGGAGCATGTCCACACTTTGTTTGAGGACTTGCTTTTCAAGAGCTCAGCTCAAATTTTGATTGCTTTTTCATCTTCTAAATTCCCTTACTGGAGGGAATCACCATTATTTTAAACACCTCACTTGAAGCATCTCACACATTACACTGTGGAAAAGTACAGCATGGACCATTTATATTTTCTCTTGCTAAGCTCCACATTTTTCTATTCTATTTCCTTTCCATCTGGATTTCTCTTAGAGTAGTACTTTGGTCCATATTTGAAAAATAATATATTTGGAGACAGATTATAAATAGATACAGACTATTTCATATTAAAATAAGCTCCAATTCATCATTAAAACTAGCATACTTCATTTGCTTTATGAACATTTCATGCGGTGATAGTTCCAATTGAAGTTTTTTTTACAATTATCATTATGTATGGAAATACAATTTAGAATTTTGATATTTCAAGACAATATGGATTTGCCAGCTGCCCTCAACCTCTTTTTTTGGCAGCTCTTGGGTGCAGTGTTTTTTGAGAGCACTCTCTGCCTCATCCCCACCTCACAGGGCATGCTTCCCCCTAGCACCACACTCCATCCCTCAGTTCCTGCTTTTACACGCAGTGAGTAGAAGAATTATGAGAAATATAAATGTTTCCCTCCATTTGCATCACTACTGCATTGGATGTAAAAGCTATTTGTCTGAGGTATTACTGAGAAACGGATTACAGTAGACCAAAAGGCTGCTGCAATTGTTTCAAATAATATGGATGCTTCATAAGCAGTATGGAGGTTGTCTCAGTCATTGTTCTGCATTAAGGTCCAAGGCAATCTCTGCCCTATCATAGAATCATAACAGTACAGAAGGAGGCCATTTGGCCCATTACATCTGTACCAACCACAATCCCACCCAGGCCCTATTCTCTTAACCTCACACATTTGCCCTGCTAATCCCCTTAACACTAGGGCCAGTTTAGCATGGCCAATTAACCTAACATGCACATCTTTGGAGTGAGATTCAGTGAGAGTCCTTGCAGGAGCCTGCCCTAATATTTAATTGTCTGCAGCCAGAAGATGAATGGAGGCAGAGCTATCTACATGGTGCCTCACTGCCTTCTCCAGGAATTGCCCTGATCTCAGAAATCTAGGCCACTAATTTGCCCTGTGAAATAGTCAGTAAAGTGTAATTACGAGCCTGTACAGTGGAGTATCTTTGTCCAAAGGAAACAACACTTTGAGAAGCAAGATGTAGCAATGACAATAACATCTCATTAAATTTCTAACTTGGCCAAGCCAACTTTGAATCCTGACTTCAGCTGTCATTGATAGGATTATATAGTGAAAAAACAATTTGTATTTTTATAGCACATAAGAAGGTGAGCTACCATGTCTGTTCCAGCTCTTTGAAGGATCTATTCCATTCTCATTGGGCGTTTGACAATCAAAGAAAGTTACCTGAATAGATTGGAAAATGACACACATTGCTGTGCACCATGCTGCATTCAATTGTGTCCAATAGCAGGTTGACCACAGTTATATTACACTTTACTGTTGAAGTCCTATGATAGAGAAGGTATTGCATGCAACTACAGGGATAGTAAGAAAATAAAAATAAGGTATTATGTCATGGAGTGAAATGTTACATTTACCTTAGCCTTTGACAATATCCAATTTAATATTCCTCTAAATTACTCCTTTTGACATGATTAAATTGTCTGCCCTTTTAACCATATCCCATAGTTTTATGCCTGTGGTCAAGAATTACTAGTTTGCTTCTAATATAACAACAGTTTAATAGTAACTGTTGTTAGATTTTTGTGCAGAATCCACTGTTTTGTAATTTGTCTCTGGTTTGGGAAAATGTTGGTCTGCCATTGTGAGGGATACGAAGTACAAAAAAATTGAATTGAATTAAAGTGCCCCAGATTAAATTTATCAACTCCTTTGTCACAGACCTTTCATGCAGCAAAGTTTGCTAAACTTTGCCAGCTTGATTTACCCAGATACTATCCAAAAGGATCATTGTATCAGCAAATAAAATGTCAGATGACAAAACCCCATTCTACACATAATATCATAGAATTCCTACAGTGCAGAAAGAAGCCATTCAGTCCATCGAGTCTGCACCAACCACAATCCCACAGGCCCTATCCCCGTAACCCCATGCATTTACCTTAGTTGGTACTCCTGACACTAAGGACTAATTTATCATGGCGAATCCACCTAACCCACACATTTTTGGACTGTGGGAGGAAACTGGAGCACCCAGAGGAAATGTAAGCAGGCACAGAGAATATGCAAAACTCCACACAAACAGTGACCCAAGCCAGGAATTGAACCTAAGTCCCTAGTTATTGTGAGGCAGCAGGGCTAACCACTATGTCATCGTGCCACCCTTATCATGGAGTAAGAGCAAACAATGAACATGTTCTTCAGAAAAACTTTTCTGTGGCATCATAGGAACTCTGGAGTATTTGTACATCATGAGGGAGATTCTAGGTATCAGGCAGCTAGTTGATTAAGCTGATTTTGTGTGTGGGGCTAGCTAGTGTGATCCCTCTAGCACCAGTCCTGGGATAGTCTGAAGGCAGCCCAGATTAACATGCTGCTACCGAGCTGTTTTCCTAAAGCGGCATTCTGCTGTTCAATGCCTCTGACTTGCTGCAATCGTAGGTGGCCCACCTGGTTTGCATTAAGATGTAGGAGAATGCAAATTTGCAGGGGTTGAACCCCAAGGTTTCATCTGCCCACTTTATTTTTCTGGAGCCTGAAGGAGCAGTCCGATTCATCCTAGACCCATAAACAAATTCTAAACTTTTTTTCAGGTCTTCTGTGAGCACCATATTTTATTGAGTGCAAAATTGCACCAAAACCCTTCATTTTCTTACAGGACAGCTGTTTGCATAGTTTGTGGCATTGACAGATGGCATGAATAAAAATAGCTGCAAAAGTGAAATAGGCTGTGTCAGCAATCTTGATTTTTAACTCCAGTATCATAGAATCCCTACAGTGCAAGAGAGGCCATTCGGCCCATTGTCTGCCCCGACTCTCTCTCTGACTGAGTACCTTATCCAGGGCCTTTCCCTCACCCTATCCTCTAACCCCTTACATTTACTATAGTTAATCCACCCAACCTAAACACTTTTGGACAGTAAGGGACAACTTATCATGGCTAATCCACCTAACCAGCAAATCGTTTTGACTGTGGGTGGAAACTAGAGCACCCAGAGGAAACCCACACAGATACGGGGAGAACATGCAAATGCCACACAGCCACCCTAAGTCAGAATCGAATTTGCATACCCATACCTGGTGCTATGAGGCAACAGTGTTAACTATTGTGCCACTATGCCATCCATGACTCCAGTACTCCATCAGATAAGAACATAAGAACATAAGAACATAAGAAATAGGAGCAGGAGTAGGCCATCTAGCCCTTCGAGCCTGCCCCGCCATTCAATAAGATCATGGCTGATCTGTCGTGGCTCAGTTCCACTTTCCCGCCCTCTCCCCATAACCCTTAATCCCCTCTCTTATCAAGAACCCATCAACCCACTTCTTAAAAATATTTAGCGAGGCAGCCTCCACCACTTCAACGGGCAGAGAATTCCAGAGATTCACCACCCTTTGAGTGAAGAAGTTCCTCCTCAACTCCGTTCTAAACCGCCTCCCCTTTATCTTGAGGCTGTGCCCCCTAGTCCTACTGTCTTTTTTGAGCGGTTAAAGGGAGTTCAAATCACTGCTTATAATCCTACAGTATAATTTTTAAATGTCACATCGCTGGCAAATAAGCTTTTATTTTATTTGGGATCAGTTTTTTTATTTGCATCAAAGCATCAATTTTGTGCATGCTTTTAGGAGGTATTTCACCACCCCACCTCCTTTTTGAGTTGTCTTTTAAGTTCTGATCTTGCCAGAAAATCAGTGTGATGTTAATGATATGTGCCATTATTAATGTACGAATTGACCAGAAATTTCAGTGGATGAAGAAATAAGACATGACTTGCAAATTACTGGAACTTGCTAGTTGATTTACCCTTTTCCTCCATTAGCTTAGCATGGCCCATTTTTCTTTAAAGAACTTGTGGAATTGCATATTAACTACCTACTAAATGCACCATAGAATGTGAAGGCCACTAATTAATTGCACAAGCACTATTTTTGTCACATGATTATTAATGCCAATTAACCTTCTGGCCCAATTAAAAGTATAGATTTTCATCCCTTCTGGTAGTAAATTGCTGGAGATTTTTAGAAGTCAAATTTCAAATGTTTGCATCTCTTCTCTCCTTTTTTCAGGCTTTTCCTTCTAATTCATCTCTTCCTAATTTGAATCTAATTCACCCACCCAAACATTGTTTGTTTCTTTCTCAATGTTTAAATCTCTTTGTTTAGCAGACATAATTCTGACCCCTGAGGTTCCAGTTGCCCCATTGCTCTCACAACATTATTATCAACTCTCACTTCTAACGACACAAGAACGTTTCAAGCTGATGGTGCAGGGAAAAGTCTAATGAACAGTTCTGAATTTCATCAAATACTGTGACATGTCTTTATCTGACATGACTCAAATCAGGAAATGAGTGGTGTAGCAGATCTGTTTTAGATGCTCCGATGCTGCTGCGCTGCCCAAGAAGTAATTCCTTTTAAATACACCAACATTTCCTAGGTGAAGTCTGTTATCTGAAATTATCGAAGATGTCGCCTGAATACTGATGCCAGTAATTTAAGGAAGACACTTCAATCGTATCAGAGGGAGAAAATGGCCTTGGCCATAAACACAATCAATCCAGATATAGAATCATAGAAACCCTACAGTGCAGAAAGAGGTCTTTTGGCCCATCGAGTCTGCACCAACCACAATCCCACCCATTCCCTACCCCCATATCCCTACATATTTATCTGCAAATCCCTCTAACCTACACATCTCAGAACACTAAGGGGCAATTTTAGCATGGCCAATCAACCTAACCTGCACATCTTTGGACTGTGGGAGGAAACTGGAGCACCCAGAGGGAACCCACACAGACACCAGGAGAATGTACAAGCTCCACACAGACAGTGACCCAAGCCGGGAATTGAACCCAGGCCCCTGGAGCTGTGAAGCAGCAGTGCTAACCACTGTGCTACCATGCTGCCCTACATGCATTGCCAATTAGTAGATAGCCAGCAATAGAGTCCTGCGGAAACTGGGATTGAACCAGGGACCTTTAAGACCTTCAGTCTAACACTCTCCCAACTGAGCTATTTCGGCTGGCCCGGTTTCAGTTGGGCGTGTAATAGCAAAAGCTGAGAATTGCATATCGCCATGGTTTTACATTATGGATAAGTTTGAGAAAAGTAATGTAAAGCAATCTCAAGTAAATAATGCGCAACCATGTAATGTTATTTGCATTGTCCTTGACTAGAATCACTACCTAATAGTATTGAAGTAATGGAATTAGATGAATTTGCATTTCATTCAGCATCAAAGTAAGAACATTTAATTGAATTGAATAATGTAAAATGGGAGGATGATTAGTGAGACATTAAAGCCCACTTTCTAATTTAACATTTAGTGTTTGAAAACCCAGTTTGTGTGTCAATACTTAGTAAATATGAATAGCATTTATTCAGTCTTTGAGCAGTGCTCATCTCTGGGTAGTATAGCCATAGTTATTTAACTGCCCAACAGGAAAAGTGGCAGTAATCACATATTAGTGTGTCGTGGCTTCCTCTGAATGAATCACTCCAAAAAAATTCTTTCTTTAAAAAAAAGAGTCTATTTGGGGAAAAAATTAATTTTGAAATAAATTTTAAACAAGTAAAGAAGGATTGTGTTCTCAGTAATACAAATTGAGAATTTTCAGCACATTACCAAGTTGCTTCCTCAGCTCAAAAGTAACTTTAAACTGGAATTCAATATATATTTAAACATTTTCAAGGTTCTGGGGGAAAAAGCAGCTGTAGAGTCTGGGGATTGATGGGAATAAGTCTTTGGATAAATTGCAATAGCATACTGGGCTGATTGGCCATCTTCTGTGCTGTAAGAATCTATGGTAATCACAGCTAATCATTTTAACATGACAGTAAAAACAAACAGGTCAGCAGTGGGTTCTTACATGGAAATAAATCACTTATTTAATTTTGGTAGTCTAATAACATGTTGAGGTACTGAAAATCCGTTTTACATTTAAATTTCAATTTCTGAAGTGGCCAGGTGATAGTATCTGTTGTTTTGCGGTAGGCATGTTTGCCAACTTGGCTGATACCTGAGTGTGGAGTTCCAGTTGGAGCTCAGACAATTTAGCATTGAAGACAAAGGCAAGTTGGCATGTGAGTCGTACTGCACATTCTAATCCATCAGGTAGAAAACATTTGCATACGTTTCATCCTTTCATCAACTTCCTAACCAACCTTCTCTTCCCGCTTGGCATTAGCTATTATCCTTGTTAAATGCCCTGAGTTGCTTGCCTTTTATGTGAGGGATGTTATGCCAGTGCAGCTGTTGATGCCCCAGCATCAAACCATCTGCTCGGTCTGTTGATGAGGGATTGTTGTGCAATAAGAGAAGAAGTGAAGGTCATTTCGCTGAATGCAGTGGGGGAAGGAGAGGAAATGTACAAGAAAGCAAGTTTTTTTTTAGAAAATTATCAGATATTGAATTTCATTTTTTTATTGTATTTGAATTTTTAATATACATCTGCATCAATTTTAAGTTCCAGCCATTAAATCTCAGTTTCATGTCTTGCTCTGTGATTCATACGGAGGGCAAGATTGGGTGGGGGAGGTTAGGTAAGTTTTAAAACAATGATAATGTATGCCAGTATTAACATACAGTATCCCCCTGAATAAAAAAAACTTTGTTATCATGAACTAGGGTTACACTTACTGATAGATATGCTTCTTTGTGCTGATTACCATTTATGTCCCTGAAAATGGGTGTTTGGTAGTTGAATATCAGGGGTAGGGGGTACGATGGTGAGTTATTAGTGTAATTGGATATGCATACTGTCTATGCCCACCTGTTATTGCTGCTTACTCCTGCAAACCTGTTGGAATTGATATATGAAAGAAAATGATTCTTGGGCAACACTCCATCCACTATAAATACAGCATGAAAGTTGGCTTATGTGAATTATATTTAACCAGTTTTCTTTTCAAATGTTGCAATCAATTTATGGTATTGCGAAGTAATTTTACTTGATGGAAATACATCAATGGAAACTTATCAGCAGATAAATATTTAATTTCCACAAAAAATACTTTTCATTTTTTATGAACTACTGAAGGTTTTGCAGTTTCTTTCTCACGGTGGGTGCTTCTCAATGCCATTCTCTTTTGTTTGTTCTGCACTCCATTCAGATAAAGCCGATCTGCCAAATACAGCCAATGTCGAAGTTGAAGTGACACCTCCAAAGGATCCTCCCACAACAGTACAGAACGGAAGCCTGCCCAATGGAGCAGAGGTTACAGCAGGGCAGGTATGTGTCGTATGCCGAAGCATTTGGGGTTTCCAAAAAGGCAGAAGTTTTATCTGAGCATCTGCACAAAGCAAGGTTAAGATTTGAACAGGAACCACTTGAATTGCTGCTATTGTTGCCATAGGAGTGGTGATGATGATGGTGGTGGTGGTGGTGGTGGTGGGGAGGGTGGTGGCGGGAGGTACAGCAATAGCAATTTCATTGACAAATTAAGCAACTTGACAAATAAATTGCCAATGGTTAGTAATCAAGCGTTTTGTTTGGAAGCAATTATACTACAACAAAACAGACATCGGGTGGGATTTTCCAGCCATTCACACTGGCGAGGTACCCACCTCCCCTCCCCACATCGAAAGAGGGTGTGAACAACAGAGCTGACAGTGGCTGGCCTGGAAGATCCCATCACTGGCCAATGACGGGCTGCCTCTGTCACTGGAAAATGTGATACAGGGTCAGGAAATCCCACCCACAGTGTATGAATAAAACTGACCAGTCATTGAGCCAGCCTTAGTTGCAATGCTATGCCAATTTGATTTTCTGTATCTGTTTTTTGTGATAAGCTGCAGCTGTTCTTGGGTGATTAAAACATAGTTCCATGAATGAGACCTTTTGCTGATGCCCAGCAGAGTATATTTTATAATAATGAAAAATAGCCATTTATTGATTCCAGTGTTCCACTTTCCTGGTAATGTCAAACACTGCTGATATAAAATAGCCATCACATTGGTCAGAGCACAGGCTAGGTTTCCTATGATCAGGATAATTATCCTATGGAATTACAAAAACAATTATTTAGTCCATGCTTTGCAGGTATGGCAGCATCTGTATTGTTAAATTTGTCTAACATCACCCACATAGATGTAACTTCCTGACTATGGAGGTGATTTGATAAATAAGGCGCTTGCAACTTAACCCATTGAAGGCAATCCTAAAGCACACTTCATCACAATAGATTGAATTAAGCCAGTACTTGTTGAAATACAGTACAAAAATAACTTCATTATTAATACCAAAAGTGGTCTTACAATTTGAGATATCTTACTGCTTGTCATTGGGGTTGCCTAGGAACTGATTAAGAGTTTTGTTGAATTGCAAGCTATTACAGCCTTAACGATAACAGGTACTTATTTAAATTACCTTAGCATTTTTTCACTGTAGAAAAGGCCATTTGGGAAAAATGGTGAGATTTTATCATTTTAAAGATTTTCCCTTTTTTACTTCGCTTTGTCAAATTATTCTTTTACCAGCAGCAGTTTTGATGTCCTTTGTAGAGTAAGCCAGTCAAGCTCAGTCACTGTTGTTTTGTAGGCAGCCACAGCAGATAATTTTCATGTAGCGAAGGTCTCACAGACAGAAACTTTAACATTTCATGAAAGGCTGTACTGGAGCACTGCCTCAGTACTATACTGAAGTAGCAGTCTAAATGCCGGGTGGTGATATAGGGTAGAAGTTTTAGAATGACAGGGGCTCAAGCTGGTGAGTCGGCAGGTTGACTTTGAGGCCTGCGTCAATTTTACACTCTAATGAGTGTTAACAGGCAGCAGGAGGGACCTCTGTCCTCACTTGGTTAGAAGGCCTGCCTTGCAGAGCTGCCAGCCAATCAGTTTGACCAATAACCCTCCAGCCCGTCCGGACACAGCACTGCTGTAGCCAGAAGAGGCACTGCAGCAACGTGCCTGGAACAAGGTATCAAGACATGGAGGCTGGGTAAGTTGCAGGGGACCTGGGAAGAGCATTCATTCTTGAGACCTGGGCAAATTCAACACGTTCTTAGTAGCCTTTTTAGAAGGTGGTGATGAACTGCTGTCTTGTACTGCTGTAATCCAGCAATGAGGAGTTCCAGGATTTTCACCCAATCACAATTAAGGAATGACAATGTGTATCAAGGTCAGGATGGTATGAAACTTGGAGGAAAAGTTGGGTATAATTGTGTTCCCATGCACCTGCTACCCTTTAATCTTCAAGATGGTCGAAATTATAGATTTCAGAAGTTCGGGTGAGTTGCATCTTGTAGAAGTTATACGCACGGTGAAGTGAATGTTTTAAGGTACTGGTTGGAATGTCAATCCAGAGTCCTCTTTATATCCTGGATGCTGTTGAATATCTTGCTGAAGTTACAAACAAATGCAGAGGATTCCACAACATCGTGACTTTTGTCTTGTAGATGGTGAGTTGGGAGTCAGGAGGTGAGTCACTCACTGCAGAATACTCAGCCTCCTACTTGCTTTTGTAGCTGCAATGTTTATGTAGATGAACCCCAGCATGGTAAACGTGTGTGATTCAATTATACTAACTCCATTGAATGTCAGAAGAAGGTGCCAAGATTCTCTCTTGTGGGACTAGTTCATTGTCTATCACTTGAGTTGCACAAATGGTATTTCCACAAACCTGCCCAAGCCTGAATGTTGTTCTAGGTCTTGTTGCATGCAACCAGCGCCTACTTCAGTACCTGAGGAGTTGTGGATGCAACTAAATACTTCAAGCTTTCACAATTTGACTTCATGATGGAAGAAACGTTATTGATGATGCAACTGAGAGTAGTTGAGCCTTGGATATTGTTCTGAAGAAATCTTGAAGCAATGTCCTCAGCCTCCAACCATCAGAACGATTTGCTTTGGTGCTTTTGAGTATGACTCCAGCTACTATTTCTAGTTTTAGTGGGACTTCTTGATGGAACACAATGCTATCTTGATGTCAAGGGCCATCACTCCCATTTCATTGAGAATTCTGCTCTCAGTGCATATACTTGTACCAAGGCTGTATGTGGCCTGGAGCTGAGGGGTCCTGATAGCATTCACACTGAGCATTGGTGAGCAAATGACTGCTAAGTGCTGCTTGATTGCACTGTTGATCTCTTTTGTATCACTTTACTGATGAGCGTAGACCAAGGGAGCTATAATGGGCTGGATTGGATTACATCCTACATTTAATGGACAAGACGTACCAGGACAATTTTCTATGTTGCATAAATGCTCCAGTGTTGTGGCTGTACTGGAACAACGAGGCTAGTGCTGCTGTGTGAGATGTCAGCACAAATTGCAAATGGAATCCTCCTCAGTCCATTCAGCAAATCTTATTCTTCTCAGTTTGAGATTGGAATTCAGTCCTATTGAAGCAAGTTGGAGGAAAAGTTTTGGTGGGTAGAGTTGTGGACTGCTATCTCTGCGGCCCATGCAACATTCTTACACACACGGGTAACAGCCTAAGGTGCCATTTACTCCCAGGGAATCAATGCAGTCTGCATAGCAGTGCTCTCTGTTGAATGATTGCACTTGTCATACCAGCCACTATGATAATCTCTTTGTGTATTGTTCATTTGGCTCAGTTGTGAGAAATTCAACATTATTCGATATTCTAATTTCAATTAGAAAAAATAAATTTTTGCCCTCAACAGTTGTGTCCACATTCAAGTCTAGGTTCCAGAAATAGAAAGACAGTGGGCTGGATTTTCTGGGGACCAAGGGTGAACCTCTGAGGGCAAGCTAAATGAGGTGAGAATGGGACTTCAGCCTCTCAGTGGAACAAAGCTGTGCTCTCAAAAACTCTAAGCAACAGTGAGATTCTGGGAATTGTGGATCGTTTTCCATATCTTGGGAGCCTTCTCATGATAAAGGTAGGCATAGATAACAAAATCTATCATCCAAAGACCTCCAATATGCAAGCTCAGCCTTCAGCTAACCGAGGTAAAGAGTATTTAAGGACCGGGATCTCAAGCTCGTAACGATGGTCATGGTTTATGAGGCAACAGTGATCTCTGTGCTTCTGAATGCTTTGAAAGCTTGGAAAACCTACAACAGGTACCTCAACGAGCTGGAAAAGTGCCACCTTCACAAGATCCTTCAAATCCAGTGGTGAGAAAGGCAAACCAAGAGTCCTCTCCCAAGTCATGCCAAGCATCAAAGTGACCATCAATCAAAACCAGCTCCGATAGGTAAACTTGTCATTCATATAGGTGACGTTCAACTCACAAAGCAACTGCTCTGCTTGAATCTCTGTCGCAGCAGGAGATGATCAGGAAAAACACCTTAAGACTGTCCCCAAAGAATCCCTGAAGAGATTGAACATCCCCACCTAGGCATGTGGGCAATGAAATGGAGAAGGTTTATTCGGGAAGGCACCAAGCAGATTGAGAGACTTCATTGGCAACAAGCAAGAGTCAAAGTCAAGGCATTAGACACAGTGTCCAAACGACTCATCTACGCAATCCATGTGTCACTGCATGTGTCGAAGTCTGTAAAAAGCCAAGCCTGAACCCATCAAATCATTGTGCAAGTGTCATCTTCAAACCTGAGGAACAACCTAAGAAGAAAACAGTATTTTTCAGTAATTGATAAACAACAGAAACCTGACTTAATTGGGTCATCAAGGTATGTACATATTTATCATTAGTAATGTAGCATTTTTAGTTCTGTACCAAATACAGCACCTTTGGTCTTCAGACTAGCAACTGGTGTTTCCTGGCAGCTAATCTGCTAAGAATATTAGAATATGGGGTAGGTTTGCTAGATCTTGGTGGGTCAGGGGTGATTACGGAAGTTAAAGTCAGCATGGTGGCACAGTGGTTAGCACTGCTGTCTCACAGTGGGTGGCACATTGGTTAGCACTGCTGCCTCACAGTGCCAGGGGCCCAGGTTCAATTCTGGCCTCGGGTCACTGTCTGTGTGGAGTTTTCACTTTCTCCTTGTCTACCTGAGTTTCCTCCCACAGTCCAAAGATGTGCAAGCTTATTTGATTGGCTATGGTAAATTACCCCTTAGTATCAGGCAGATTAGCAGAGTAAATATGGAAGTGGGGGGGGGAGCGGTGTGTTATGGGGATAGGACCTGGGCGGGATTGTTGTTTGTGCAGGCTCAATGGGCTGAATGGCCTCCTTCTGCGCTATAGGGGTTGTACAATTATGGGGGATGCGGGACGACCAGGTGAGCGGCAAGGTCAGGAGATGGAAGTTAAATGGTGGGGTTGGGTGGGAGGAAGGAGTGTGGTGATTGACGGGAGGGATGAGTGACAGTCAACAGCCACTCAGTATGAGCGTGGAGCTCAAGGGCTCCATAGTCAAGTGAAACTTTCCCTCTCTATGGTAATCTGCAGCCACCTGTTAGGTTGCATGTTATGCCAGCTATTCTTGGGCAAAACATTTTGGTAAAGGAGATATTAAACAATGATTAGTTAGGCTCCTTATCTGCATTTAGAAACTGTGAATAGCTTGTTACATGTGTATACCGTGGACTGCTTTTGATGTTTATACCAAAATGACAGGCGGGCTGTGCATTTCTGGTACAACATGGGCAGAATCGTCTTGGTCACCTTATGGGCAGGCTATAAGGTGGGATAAGGAGAAATTTCTGAGAAATGCAGGTTGAGTCAATTCCCCCTGCCACCCCATGTGACTATTTGTCAGTTCTGATTGAGCAAGCTGCAACAACTGCTCAAGAATAGATAGGTCCCCCCACCCCCCGCCACTGTGGGCTAAGCCCCCGCTTCAGTCCTCAAGCTGAAGGTGCTCTCACATTTCCCCTCCAAGACTGGCAGCACTGACATCTGCTGGTGAGAGCCTGCACCCTATAACCCTGTAAGCAGTCTCACAACACCAGGTCCAACAGAGTCGCTGAGCAGAGACTGATAGCCAAGTTCCGCACACATGAGGACGGCCTCAACTGGGGTCTTGGGTTCATGTTACGCTATCTGTAATCCCCACGACTTACCTGGACTTGCAAAATTTCACTAATTGCCCTGTCTGGAGACAATACACATCTCTTTAACCTGTGCTTAATGTTCCCTCTACTCACATTGTCTGTATCTTTAAGACTTGATTACCTGTAAAGACTCGTATTCCAATCACTATTTTGTAAATTGAGTTTTGTGTTTTTATCTGCCCTGTTTGTGAATAGAACGCCCACTCGCCTGACGTGGGGGAAGCAAGCGCTCCGAAAGCTAGTGGCTTTTGCTACCAAATAAACCTGTTGGACTTTAACCTGGTGTTGTGAGACTACTTACTGTGTTTAACCCAGTCCAATGCCGGCATCTCCACATCATGTCTACCCTATAACCCTCCCAGAGGGGTGCTGTCAAATGGCAGACTCAGGGATCTCCCAACTGGATGTCCTGACAGGTAGAGCAGGGTTGGGCTTCTTTGCTGCTCCCAATTCATGTTTATAGCCTCGAGCCTCCTCCCAATATGTGCAAAAGCTGCCCACAATAAGGGATGTTTTGGCAGCTATTTCATGCTTCTAAAAACCACTGCAGAATAATTGAATTTCCAGGCTGGTTTTCTGTCTACTCAAGCATTTCGATGTCCTTTGGCTTGACCTTCACGTATTCATTTTAATCACACAGGATGATTATAAATTTAACAATTGCTTTAAGGATGTTGCCATCCCAGCACACTGAAGTATCTTTCTGCTCCTCATCTGTAATGATTGTAAGTGGAGTATCTGCACAGTTGACAGGTGTGCTTGACAGCTTCAGATAAAAGCACAATGACCTTGCTGCATCGACAACTACATGGACAAAGGAGCATGCTGGGAAACCCCAAACCCTTTTTTTGTTGTTGTTTAATGAGTATTATTTGTGAAAGGAATTAAAATTAGACAGATTCTATAAAGGACATATGATCCACTGTCAGTGAAAATTGCCCCCTGTTTTGTTAGTGCATGGCATGGGGAAATAGTTATTTTCCCAACTCTGTCTCATAACCAGATCAATGTTCTTTTATTTATTGCTTTTATGAAATTTCACTCTCTTACTAATTAAAATATTACCTTGAAAACGTTATATTTAGATTATGATTTTACACAGGGAAAAAAGAAGTTCCTTGACGTTTGATTCTTGCTTCAATAGCTATTCACTTTCAAAACAGTTATTCCATTTGAAAAACAAATGGTTCTTCGTCAAGGTACAGCTTCCTACTTCCGCATATTTCTCATTATAGTTTTTTAACCACTTTGTTAAACATATGCAAGGATGTACCAAGAGTGTGATTGACCAGCTGGGTTTGGAATAGGCATTGAAGCAGAGCAGGTGGAACAATGTGTCCTGTGCACTAAATAAAACAAAATTACAACTGCATTCTGTATGAAACATGTTTATGGTTTGTATCCTTGGGGTTAAGTTGGGTCAGACAAAAATGGTCCTAAATTTTAAGATGGTATAAGATCCCTGTCCACTTATTGGGGTTTCCTCCGATTTGTGAATGTATCCACACCCTGCTCCATATTAACTGATAGAGAGGAAGAGAGCTGTAGACTGCAGGAAGATGTCAATTGGCTGGTCAGGTGGACAGAAAAGTGGTTAATGGAATTCTTCCTGTGCATTTGGGGAGCAGAAATGCGGAAGAAAATACCCAAAAAATGTTCGGATAGAGTGATATTTGGAGTATACTTACCTGGCAGGGGTGAAACCATGATCAAACAGGTGGTTCGCCTAACAGGCCAGATGTTTAACCCTTCTCGGCCTTTTGGCTAAGATCAAGTGTAGTTTCGACATGCTGCACTTGGTTGAAGTCATTAGGTTACATTTCAGCTTCATTTGAAGCAATTTTTTCAAGCTGCATCTTGGCCTTTTGGCTAAGATGCGAATAAGATCAAGCCTTGGAGGAGGAGCTACACCTACTCCAATCAGGTTGGACCATGTAGATCAAACCCAAGACAGGAGGTGAGAGCCCTGTCTTGTCAGCTTGGATCGGGAATGTCTCAACTTGTTGGGACTCTGAATTGGCTTTAATTTGACTTGATTGGATTGGAATGAAGTAAACAAAAAAAAAGATATTTAGAGTGTGTGTCGATAGATCCCTGAAGGCCTAGATGGGTGGGTGAAAATGCATATGGAATATCTTCCTTCAGCGCTGCATAAAATATAGATCAGAAAATATAATGCTCGAATTATAAAGCACTAATTAGGCCATTGCCACAATATTGAGTAGATACTGGTCACCACAGAGGTGGGGGGATTCCCTGACCTCCCTGCAGCATGTTTCAAGGGGTGGGAGGCAGTGTGCTGTTTGCTGGCAATGTGAATTTCTGGTCCCGCCACTGTCATTGGGATCCTACTGGTGTGATCAGCTGGAGAATTCCAGCCCACATTACAGGAAGGATGTGATCATGCAAGAGGATAAAGGAGGTCATGTTGCCAGTAATGGACTTTAGCTATGAGCAACAGTTAGAAGGGCTGAGCTTATTTGGAGCCAAGGGGCCTAAGGGAAGGTTTAACTGAGGTATAGAAAAATAGAAGGGCCTCGATAGAGTGGATAGGAAGGACATTTTCACTTAGCAGCGAGGTCAATGACTATGGAGCACAGATATAAACTAATTGGGAAAAGAGGAATTGAGAAATCTTTTTGCCCAGTGGGTGTCAAAATGGGATTAGGCTGGTTAGCTTGTTTTTGGCTTGTAAAGACGAGAACAACCACATACCTTCTCTCCGTGCTACAAACTCTCTGTTTCTTTGTGTATTTCTATCACCAATTGGAGTTCTTGGTTAAGTTATCAAAGAAATCAAAATTGCAATTTGCCTGATTATTTTTCCATTTGCTATTCTTTATGAAAATCTTTGATCATGTCGCTTTGTTTGATATTAATTACAAGTGTATGCAAGTTGCAAGTACTCATATAAAAATAGAGGAGTGGTGGATACCAAGCAGGAAATGGAGGAATTTAGGAGGGAGGTAGAGAGCCAAAAGTATACTGAAGAAATGTGCCTTGGGAGATACTTTAAGGCAGGGATAGAGAAAGCCAAGCCAATGTGAGCTTTGGAGAAAATCCCAGAGGCCAGTGTGGAATTGTCTGATAAGTTAACTTCTGACAGTGCAATGGAAAAACATCAGCGATCCTATTCAAAGGAATAGAACAGGCAGGCAGAGAGCATGGCTGGAAAAAACTAGGTGGAAAAAAACTGTGGGGGACCTGTGAATCCAGTGATGGGTCACTTGAGATAGGTGTGGCAGGGAAGGCGATGGCCTAGTGTTATTATTGCTTGACTATTAATGCAGAAACTCAGCTAATGTTCTGTGATCTGCATTCGCATCCTACCATGGCAGATGGCATAATTTGAATTCAATTTTAAAAACCTGGAAATAAGAATCTGCTCATGACCGTGAAACCATTGTCAATTATTGCAAAGACTTATCTAATTCACTAATGTTCTTTAGGGAAGGAAATCTGCCTTCCTTACCTGGTCTGGCCTACATGTGACTCCAGAGCCACAGCAATAACTCCCAACTGCTCTCTAAAATGACCAAGCAAGCCATTCAGTTGTATCAATCACTACTGCAGCGTTTCAAGAAGACAGCTCATCACCAGCCTCTCAAAGGGTGGGCAATAAATGCTGGCCAGCCAGCGATGCCCATATCCCACAAATGAATTTTTAAAATTCAAGAGAAGATTGTGGTATGGAGTTCTGGAAGCTTACAAAATGGTGGCTTTTGTATCCCAAGTCAATTACATTCATTTCACATTTTATTTCGTCAAATTGTTTGCCCTCCTTGTAGATTTTTTTCTCTACTTTTGCTGAACACTTGTCAGCCTCCATTAGACAGTTTCTCTGGATTCCTGGTTACCCTCGCCCCCTCCCCCACCCCCCAGGCTCTTGAGTACAGCCGTCTGTCCCTATCTCTACCTGCTTTGCTTTTGTTGTCTTCCAAAGCATAAGTCCCAAGTAGTTTTCAGGCTCTAAAGCTGTTTTTGAAGCTGCTGAGAAAAAAACAAAAATCAACACACAAGCATTTTCTTTTAAATCTTGTCTGCAGGTAGATACAGGAGGAGCAGTAGCACTGTTTCTCTGTGTAGACTTTGTCTACACTTCCCGCTGCCTCGGAAAAGCAGCCAGCATAATTAAGGAATCATCACACCCCGGACATTCTCTCTTCCACCTTCTTCCTTCAGGAAAAAGGTACAACAGCCTGAGGTCACGTACCAACCGACTCAAGAACAGCTTCCTCCCTGCTGCCATCAAACTTTTGAATGGACCTACCTCGCATTAAGTTGATCTTTCTGTATACCCTAGCCATGACTGTAACACTACGTTCTGCACTCTCCTTTCCTTCTCTATGAATGGTATGCTTTCTCTGAATAGCACGCAAGAAACAATGCTTTTCACTGTATAGTAATACATTTGACAATAAATCAAATTAAACATTACTACCGTGAGCCCATGTCAGCCCATTTCCTGACTACTTCAGCCCCTTCCCCTTGTGGTGTGCCCAGCCGTTGGTTCCTGAGCCTGCTGAAGCTTTAAGGCCTGGGCTGGCAGCCTGCATCAGCGAGGCTGATTGACACTTGTTGGCTCACTGGATCATTCTTGGACAGTCCTTAGCCCTCTTCTGGCATGCAAGGTGAGAGTGATGACCATTTCGTTCCTGTTATCAGGACACGATCAAATTTCATCCCCAGAAATCTGTCTTTGAAAAGGTACTGCGTAAGTAATACATTAATATTGAAAAAAGTTAAATTTATTATGATGAGGTGTCAGTGTAAGTTGAGATTAAGTGCTTTATTTGCCCTTGAGAATAATCACTACATTTATTTGAATTTTCTATCTGAGAAAATGATAATCAGCTTTCAGAATAATTCGGCTTGTATACTCGGTCAAAATAAGCAGTGCCAGTTTTGAAGTTGCACTATAAATAGCCTTTTGCCTTGGATTAACTCCCTCAGACTAATTTATGTGAGGAATATTTATATGAACAAGTTCTGTCAAAGATTAGATGAATACAGTCAGTCTAAAATTAGAAGGAAATCTACATTAGCAGATTTCTGAAAAGCTTTCCTGGCTGTGGTTTTAACAAAAGTAATTTAGCAGCAAGGAGCTTATTTGGACTATCCTTTCACATTATCTCCAACCAGTTACTCAATTCATACTATCCTTGCAATATTTGATTGCTGTGCAATTGCAGATCTGCTGACTTGTAATGATGGTATTTACTCTAATGTACTTTTACTCTGCTGCCATAATGGCATTTGGCTGTTTGTCTTCTACACACTAATGGTATTATGTATTTACCACTGATTGTGGTATGTTAGCAGTGGTAATCCAAGATCTACTAGAATGATGGCTACACTGCATTTTCCATCTTATATTAAATGCTTTCTTAATAGAGCATTTTAACTAACCACCCCAATTGACAAAACAATTCTCAGAACCTCATTTCAATCAGCCAGATTAATATGTTCCTTTTTTGGGTAGCCACTGAGTACGGATGATGAAAGCATGATCATTGTTGACGTCCACTGTCCCTCTATTCAAGGATGACATCTACTCAGAGATGCAAGTATCTGCTTGGGTCTTCCTATGATTGAACAGGCTGATTCTTGACCCATGGATCTTTGGGTACATGGGGTAGGATGTTCCTCAATGTAGTGGATCCAGAATGCAGGATTTCCTTCCTTTTCTTTCTCTGCCACTGCTCTACCTTTTTTAAAAAATCATTTATGGATGGGCTTTGCTGATTGGGCCATCATTTATTGCCCTTGAGAATGTGGCATTTTGCTGCCGCCTTAAACCACTGCAATCCCTGTAGTGTCGGTACACCCACAGTGTTAGGATTTGGACCCCACTGACGGTGAAGGAACAGTGATTTATTTCTAAGGCGTGAAGGAGAGCTTCCAGGTGATGGTGATCCCTTGTCCTTCTAGATGATAGCAGTCGTGGGTTTGGAAAGTGCTGTCCAAGGAGGCTTGATGAGTTCCTGTGGTGCATCTTTGAGATGGTACACGCTGCTGCCACTGCATTGGTGGTGGAGGGAATGAATGTTTTTGTGACGGAGTACCAGACAAATGGGCTGCTTTGGTCCAGCTTCTTCCATGTTGTGGAGCTGCACCCATCCAGACAAGTGGAGAGTATTCCATCACACTGCTGACTTGTGCCTTGTAGATAGTGGGTAGGCTTTGGGAAGTCAGGGAGTGAGTTACTCGCCACAGGAATCTTAACTTCTAACCTGTCCTGGTAGCCACAGTATTTTATTTGGCTGGTCCAATTCAGTTTCTGGTCAGTGATAATGCCCTGGATGTTGTTTGTGGGGATTCAACGATAATAATGCCACTGAATGTCAAGGAGCGATGGTTAGATTCTCTCTTGTTGGAGGTGGTCATTATTTGGCACTTGTGTGGCACGAATGTTACTTGCTAATTGTCAACTCAAGCCTGGATATTGTCCAGGTCTTGCGGCATTCGGACATGAACTGCTTCGGTATCTGAGGAGTCACGAATATTGCTGAACGTTGTGCAATCATCAGCAAACATCCCCGCTTCTGATCTTCTGATGGAAGGAAGGTTTTGATGAAGCAGCTGAAGATGGCAGGGCTTAGTACATTACCCTGAGCAACATCTATCAGTGGTGCCCTGGGACAGAGATGACTGACCTCCAACCACCACAACCATCATCTTTTTGCCAGATATGAATCCAACCAACAGAACTTTTTTCCCAGATTTCCATTGACTGCAGTTTTGCTGCTGCTTTTTGAAGCCACACTGATCAAATGTTCCTGTAATGACAAGGACTCTCAAATCACCTCGTCATTAAGATGTTGTGACTTAAAGAATGATGCAGCTTGGTGAATAAGTTTTAGTCATTCTAAACGTTTGGTAGCAAGCTCCGCCAGGTCACTAAGCTCGCTGCTGCTATGTTTCATTGAGAGCTTCAGAATGTCTTTGAAGCTTTGTCTTCGGATTTGGATTTTGGGTTTTGGACTTTGAGACTGAAAAAGCAGGACTTAGGGGACAGGGTTTTCAGCCATCCAGACACAGTAACTGGTCCTTTCAAGTTTTGCCTCAATGTTTGTTCAACTGGCATCAAGAATGGTGGTCCTCCCACTGAACCAGGAGAAAGCAACAGAAGCTCTGCCACTGCCCAGATCTCAGTGGTGATGACAACTGTCTGCATGCCAGGATTTCTGTTGACTTGCAGAGGTCTATGTTACTAAACACTTGCTATTATAGTTTATAGAAGGCTGAACTGCAACAAATGATCCCCAATGTTGGATCTGCTCGTCAATGATGAGGAAATCCAGGGGGGTGGCTGTCAAGGTATGGAAAGTGCTCAGTATGCTCTCCTTCAACATATGTGGGAATGCAATATTTGGCTGACTAGGTGTGGGTTGATCTGAGTTTTGCTTTGGCAACAGTCAAGGACAGATTGAGTTTCTTGTATGCAGAGTTGAAGAGATCAAGAATAGCTGGCAAATCTGGTGCAGTGAGGGCCATGACACTGCAGTCATGCACAAACCGTCCACCGTGTGGATTTATGGTGTTCAGTTTTGGCACAAAGATGGCTGAAGTTAGAGTTTTCCATCTAGATGTTATTTAGTACTATCAGCAGACAGCAGATCCTCTTTGATGAAGTGGATAGCCACTGTCACATAGATTATAATAGATAGGCGCTATAACACAGCTTTGCATGATCCCAAACTGGATTTTTAAGCTATCTATTTCAGATCCTTCACTCGATACAGTTGCAGCTATCTTCATGAAGCAATTGCAGGATTGTGAGCAGGTTTCTTGGATACCCAAATCTTTAGAGCACAATCTGCTACATCTGAATAAAATTGTTTGGTCAAGTCACTGGATGCAATAGAGATTTCTGGCAGTGTATTTGATATTTTTCTTTGATTTCTCTGGCAACAAAGACCATGTAAGAAGTCTCACAACACCAGGTTAAAGTCCAACAGGTTTATTTGGTAGTAAATGCCACGTTTACTCCAAATAAACCTGTTGAACTTTAACCTGGTGTTGTGAGACTTCTTACTGTGTTTACCCCAGTCCAACGCCAGCATTTCCACATCTCAACAAAGACCATATCAGATGTTCATATAGAAGACCTAAAGCTATGCTATGTTTCCAGAGAATTGCCTCAGCCACAGAAAGTAATCAATTCAGGAGAAACATGTGTTAAGATTGACGAGGGAAATAACTTAAGTTTCCACAGCATGACTTTTCTCTTTTCTTGAAGATGCATAGTTACAATTGTCAAGTTCTTGAAGTCAGTAACAAGTGGGGTGGGGATGTATGTCCATAAAACAAAAAATGGAATCTTAATATGAGCAGAAGTCCAACAGTTTTGAAGACCTGAGCTGGAATATCTTTAGGGCCACAGGTTTTGTCTTGATCTGTTTTAACCACTGGTCCATCAGCCCGTATTACTTGTCCAAACTAGCTCCCCATCCATCAGTACTTCAAATTTTGGATTGCCATTCTTGTGTTGAAATTCCTCTATGGTGTCACTCATACCTATTACTGTAACCTTCTAAGGTTCATGGAAAACTCTGCACTATTTCAATTCTAGTCTCTTATACGTCCCTTTTTTGTATCCTTCATTCCATTGATGGTATCTCTGCCTTCAGCCATTCAGGGCCTATGGTAGTGGTTTCCAAACTGTGGTTCGTAACCCCCATCAGGGAGTCACACTTGGAGTTGCAGGCTCCCTCTTACTCCAAGCAGCACTGGTGACTCTAAGAAGCAGACAACTCAGCCCGAAAGCACTGACGGGACAACCCTGGGTCTGCAGGATCAATTTTGCCACATAGCACAAAATGGGCAGTGAGCCCAAAAACGTTCCTTAACTACAGAAAACACTGAGTGGACTTGGAATATTTGTGTGCCAATTTGGTGCAGTAAGAAACTGGCAGGTAATGGCTGGTATTTTATGATCTCGCTTGGATGAGGTTCGTAAAATCCCGACCAAGGCCAACAGAGAATTCTGTTCTGCGAGCCGCACCTGCTCTGCTTCTGGGGCGGGCGGGGCAGTAAAATTCCGGCTGCTGTATCTGGACCATGGGACAAAACCAGGAGCTCACAGGAAAGGTAAATGGCAAACTGAGCTGGATTTTACAGCTCCTTCTCTAATCACTAGTCTTCTATACAAATAAACAGCCTCAAAATAGGGTAAGTAGATTTTCTGCCCCATTGATGTTGCAACTGCTGCCATCTTTGTCACCATGGATGGCCAAAGTGCCTCCTGGTTTCAAGATGTAGGCCTTAAGCTTAATATACAAATGAAAATCTTACCAGTTGGCCATCCCATATGAAAATATACCTCAATGAATGGGGGTAATTTTAATCTAATTTCTTTGGTAGGAAACTAGAAGCATTGGATGAGCTGCCCATTTGTCACTTTGGAAAGTAAAACAGGGTGGTATCCAAATTAGGTGACTAATCCCATCCATCCATCTGTTACTTTAGGCTAAAATTACTCTAATATTTAAGAAGAAACCCTTTGGTTCCTATTCAAAAACATTATTCACAATTTTATTTCTGCATTCTATTTTAAACACAAGAACCCATCTTGGGTGAAAACTTTTGATTATTAAGCTGCTAATCTTCTTTTCTTCACTTCAGCAGATGTCAGGTGATGTTTGTCAGAAGGGTTTTTTTAACTTCTCAGTCTAAGATCATGCTATTTACATCCTGATGCTATTGGATAACTCCTATTATTTCTCTCTGCTGGTTGTCTGTTATTTTAGCATGTACAGTGTATAGTATAGGACACCTTTCACTCCAGGGGCTCCATTCTAATCTGCACTCAACTGTTTTAAGGCAACGGCTCCCTCTGAAACAGAATGAGGTGGACTGACTGAAAGCAGCAGATGAGAGCGCTTAATTAACACTGAGCCTCTGAGACACCATCCGTATTAGAGGCAACTTGCTGATTTGTGCTCCTTGTTGCTGATATAATTAAAGGTTTGGCAAGACCAAATGTGATTGATTTGCTTTTTGTCAATCTGATGTGAGCTCACTGGAGAATCCAGTTCAGCATGCACAGTAAGCTATCGCTGGTGGCACAGGTCTGGATTCTGTGCACCACGAGAACTGTTGTAAGTGGTGACGTGGTTTTGAATGTTGTCAGATTAATATGCCAGTCACAAATCTTCTTGCTGCAGCTGCTATTTTTATGCTAGTGCTCAGCAGCCAAGTAGAAGGGAAGAGAATAAATGACCCTATGAGGAATTTATGTAATGATCATTTATCTTTTAGGATTTTGTAAGATGCGTGAGATTGAATTTTCCTGATCGAGTCGTGATCTGAGTTTTGGCACTAATTCTGGATACACCAAGGAATTGGAAGGCCCGTTAGCAGTGTCCAGCTGGTGGCCTCTCTGGGACAGCGGGCACTGCTGAAGTGAGCAGGAGATCATGAGGATTTCTCAAAATAGAGGCGCTCCCTGCAGTATCAGATAGAAATTAGAACTCCTGTGGCCACTGCAGCCTGGTAGGGTCATGCTGGGTTAACTGATGTGTCAATGCCCCTGACACCTTTTGGGAGGTGTGGGGGGGTTTTTGATGCATAGTTGGAGCCAGAGTGATTGTCCCAATTTCATGTTCTCTGTTATCCTTGCACCTAAATTTGCCTGAATGCATTAAGAATAACCTTGTGCAATTCCTGAAATATCTCGTTCCTGCACTGCAAAAAAAAGGTCAGATTCAATGACTCCTAACCTCTTTAGTTGCTCGAGGCCCTGGAAGCAAATCTGAGATCTGTACTGCATCCATCTGCCTATCCTAACCCTGTTTGAAAGAGTGTGGTCAACACCATTCTAGCCCATTCCTGTCCCCTCGTGCCTGATTTGCTGACGTGATTCACCTTCCTGGCCTGGTGGCTACATATGGACAGACTGAAAACATATAAAATTTGAAGAAAAGTTCCACCACTTGTACAAACACAACCCTGATCTTTTGTCGGATTGCCACTCCACTCAAAACTATCCCCAACTTCCGAGCCTGGCTTTTCTGGAAATGCGGAGCGCAGCATCCATCAGGGAACTCCATTAAAATGGAGTTGGGGGAGAAAACAACATGAGAACATATCACCTTCTTACAGCACTAGTTGCAGCATGTTAAGTTTAAATGTCCAGTCGTTGAAGTTAGTGAATGGCTAAATGGGTAAATGAATGAGTGAGTAGGTAGATGGGTGAGTTGGACAAGGGTAGGTTGATTGCGACATGTAAGTGGGTAGGGTGAAAGAAGTGGGTAGGTGGGCGAAGTTTCCACATGGTTTGGAGAGTTATGAACAATGTTTCCACATCACAAACTGTTCATTGTATAGATAACACCAAATTCAGAAGTGAACCTCACAGACAGTCCTGAATGTTTCACCTTTCGGGCACTAGCGCTCAGCCTGGAAGTGGATGCAAAACTCAGGCCCGGAGAGCAATTTCCAAGGTTATTGATTATCTCTCAGGGTGAGTGGCTGCAGCTGCTGATGTTTGTGGGGAAACAAAACCAAGAAGAATAAAGGGCGTCATCATTATTTCAGGTATGTTTGGAGAGGTACATTTCCTCATTGCGCACAATGACATCATTAGGAGATGGTGTCAGTATTTGAATCTTAACCCTTCAACATAGAGACACACTGAGTTCCCAGAGTTCTGTGAGCTCCAAAATAAACCTGTCAATATCACCATCCTGATAACTTCCCCTCATCCTTCCCACCCCCATCCCAACCCTCCAGCTGGAATTATAAATATGCGCATCTGGAATCTCACTATCCCCTCCTTCCTCCAGTCTTGTCTCAATCAATACTCTGCTCTAGTCATTGACTTCCATCTCTGGGACCACCACCTCAATGGAGATAAGAATGGTGGGGGTACAGTTTTACCTGTGGCCCTGGACCCCTCTCGAACATTAGACTCCCTCTTCTGCAAATAAAGACGGACATTGTAATGACTGCTGTTCTACAAGCGTGTCTTCAAATGTGTGGCCAACAGGTACTTTGTTTGTCAGGCAACATTACTCACTGCTCCTTGGCAACGTGCACGGTCCAAACCTGCAGACTGGCATTATGCTGAGTCAATACTGAGCAGTGCACTAAGCCAGGCTTGTGCAAACTTTGTGGGGAAGCCACATTTCAATTTTTCTCTCACTCTGGACCAAAAATTAGCACATTTCTGAAAGATGATGTTTGATGCAGGATTAAACGTGAATTTTGAAAAAAAGGTTGACATAAAAAGAAACAACTTGCCAAGCAACAAAACCATAAATTGATCATTTTTTGAAGTAATAAGTAAAGATGACAACTGGAATATGAAAGGCTGTGTGTGTCCAGCTCACTCCCAGTCTCAGGTTGTTCACTCATTCACCCTTACTCCCCTTGATAGTACGTAAGCGAACCTGTTTCTGTGTGAGGTTAAGGGTGAATGAGAACCCTGAGACTGGGAATGAGCCACACACACACACACACACACACACACCTCCATCCCCCGCTCTCGCCACAAACATTTAAAACCAATCCCTTACCTACTGCAAATAGTTCAAGGGATTTAAAGTCTTCCTTCATAAAAAATACTTTAGCCAAGTTCTAACTAACTGACAGTTTGCCACCTGCCTCTTCTATCCCCAGCATTGCCCTGCCCCCATAGCCCTGACTTAGGCATGCAGTCCGCCATCCTCCTTAGCAATTAGGGTGGCACAGTAGTTAGCATTGCTGCCTCATAGCGCCAGGCACCCAGGTTCAATTCTGGCCTCAGGTCACTGTCTGTGTGGAGTTTGCACACTCTCCCCATATCTGCATGGGATTCCTCCAGGTGATTCAGGTTCCTCCTACACTTCAGCAATGTGCGAATTAGATGGATTGGCCATGTTAAATTGTCCCTTAGTGTCAAGGGGTCTAGCAAGGTAAATATGTGCAGTTATATGGACAGAGCCTGGGTGAGATCGTTGTTGGTGTGAGGCTTGATGGGCCAACTGGCTGCCTTCTGCACTGTAGGTATTCTATGTTTCTATGAATTGGTGTGTTTCCTGCTGGGCAGCGGTTAATTGGCTGCAAGACTCGTTATTGGGGGGTTTCAAAAGGCAGGGCAAGAGTCTGCGATACACATACTTCTGTGTCAGATTCCCACTCACTCAGTCCCATTATCCATTTTGTCTTCAGACTTGCTGATCTTTGATTTTCTCTTGATGGAAATTATTTTGGTTGAACTCCATTCGTGTAGGTACCCATTGGCTTCCTAATGAGAGTGTTTCCTACTAACTCTTAAAAACTGTGGCAGAGTCACCAGCGGAAGTTACTAGCAGATATTGTGTGGTAGTGTTGTTGGACGCATCCCATGGTGGATTATTATAACCTTTAATTTTATGTTGTTAAGAGAATTGGGATCTTTATCAACTAGCAAAATGTGTTTTCATGTGATAAATACCTAATGATGCATTCTGTGGGAAAACAAAATCCAATTCTATAACTTTTGCAGGATCGGTAAGGGTCCCAAAATGGATATATGCCAATTGTCCACTGTTTGCTTTCATTTTCGTTCTTTAAAACAAATATTAAAAAACAAGTTATACACACAATGAAAACTAAAGCGAGCCATAATTTTGTTTCACGCTGTTACGGAGTATTTCTCATTTATTCTGACAGTGCAGCTCCAGTGAGGGCAGTTGCACTTTCTCAATCCAGGTCTCATCATTGGAAATAAATGTACCTAACCACTGGATCTTTATGATTGCAATCAGAATCCAATCATTGCCAAGACTGACAATAATCAATATTTAGATGTATTTCTGTTCACTCCTGTTAGTGGCTCATAAGAACATAAGAACATAAAAAATAGGAGCAGGAGTAGGCCATCTAGCCCTTCGAGCCTGCCCCGCCATTCAATAAGATCATGGCTGATCTGTCGTGGCTCAGTTCCACATTCCCGCCCTCTCCCCATAACCCTTAATCCCCTCGCTTATCAAAAACCCATCAACCCGCGTCTTAAAAATATTTAGCGAGGCAGCCTCCACCACTTCAACGGGCAGAGAATTCCAGAGATTCACCACCCTTTGAGTGAAGAAGTTCCTCCTCAACTCCGTTCTAAACCACCCCCCCTTTATCTTGAGGCTGTGCCCCCTAGTCCTACTGTCCTTTCTGAGCGGGAAGAGTCTCTCCACCTCTATCCTATCCATCCCATTCATCATCTTATACGTCTCAATGAGATCTCCCCTCATTCTTCTAAACTCTAACGAGTACAAGCCTAGTTTATTCAGCCTCTCCTCATAGCTCAACCCCCTCAACTCCGGTATCAGCCTAGTAAACCTCCTCTGCACTCCCTCCAAGGCCAAAATATCCTTGCACAAGTGCGGCGACCAAAACTGCACACAGTACTCCAGCTGCGGCCTCACCAATGCCCTGTACAGCTGCAGCAAGACCTCCCTACTTTTATATTCAATCCCCCTCGCTATGAAGGCCAGCATCCCATTAGCCTTCCTGACCACTTGCTGCACCTGCAGGCTGGGTTTTTGCGACTCATGCACAAGGACCCCGAGGTCCCTCTGCACCGTCGCCTGCTGCAGTTTTTCGCCACGTAAGTAATAGTCCTTCCTACCATTATTCCTACCAAAGTGGACCACCTCACACTTGCCAACATTAAATTCCATTTGCCAGTTCCTGGCCCATTCGCCCAGCCTTTCTAGATCCTTCTGCAGACTCTCCACACCCTCCGCGCAATTTGCCGTTCCACCAATCTTGGTGTCATCAGCAAATTTCGACACCATACACTCGGTTCCCTCCTCCAGATCATCTATATAAATGGTAAATAGCTGAGGCCCCAGCACCGACCCCTGGGGCACTCCACTAGTCACCATCCGCCAATCCGATTAGCACCCATTAACCCCCACTCTCTGCCTCCTATTTGACAACCAATCCTCTATCCACGCTAACACCCTACCCCCAACTCCATGCCCCCTTACCTTCTGCAATAACCTCTTGTGAGGTACCTTGTCAAATGCCTTCTGAAAATCAAGAAAGACCACATCCACCGGCTCTCCTCTATCCACCGCCCTAGACACATCCTCATAGAACTCCAATAAATTTGTCAGACGCGACTTCCCCTTAACGAAACCGTGCTGCGTCTGCTCTATCAAGCAATTCCCCTCAAGATGCCTCGCTATTTCCTCCTTGATGACGGATTCTAACATTTTACCTACCACAGACGTTAAACTAACCGGCCTATAATTCCCTGCCTTTTGCCTGCCACCCTTCTTAAACAACGGCGTAACATTAGCCGTTTTCCAATCTTCCGGCACTTCCCCGGAATCCAGCGACGTTTGGAAAATAACCACCAAGGCATCCACTATCACCTCCGCCATTTCTTTCAGAACCCTTGGATGCATTCCATCCGGTTCTGGGGGCTTGTCCACAATCAGTCCCTCCAGTCTGTCATGCACCGCCTCTCTAGTAACAATAATGTCATTGAGACCCTCCAGTCCTACCACCTTTCCATCGCTAACACCCGGCAAATTATTCACGTCCTCCTCCGTGAAGACCGAAACAAAAAAGTTATTCAAGACCTCAGCCATTTCCCCATCCCCTACCACTAAGTCCCCCTTCTCATCCTCTAAGGGTCCAACGTTCACCCTAGCCAGCCTCTTCCTTTTTATATATTTATAAAAACTCTTGCTATCCTTTTTTATATTAAGCGCTAGCCCAGCTTCATAGTTTCTCCTACTCTTCTTTATCAACTTCTTTGTCAATCTTTGTTGACATTTAAACCTCTCCCAATCCTCTTCTCGCCCACTACTCTTAACTACTCTAAACGCCTCCGCTTTTAATTTAACACTTTCCTTCACCTCCTTCGTTATCCACGGCTTATTACCTCTCCTCCTACGGTCCTTTTTAACCATCGGAATAAATTTCTGCTGAGCACCAAGAAAGATCTCCCTAAAGATCTTCCACTGCTCCTCAGCAGACCTACCTTCCAACGCGCTCCCCCAGTCAACATTCGCCAATTCTTCTCTCATCCTACCGTACTCCCCAAAGGACGCGTGTCCGGGAACCCACTTTCTCCTCCTCCATCTGCACCAGAAACTCCACCATACAATGATCACTCTCTCCAAGAGGATCCTTCACCGCAAGGTCCCTAATTCTACCCGCCTCGTTACATAACACCAGATCCAAGATAGCTCGCTCCCTCGTCGGCTCCAACACACACTGTTCAAGGAAACTATCCCGGCAGCATTCCAAGAACTCCTCCTCGAGCCCACCGCGTCCAACATGGGTCGACCAATCAATATGTAGCTTGAAATCCCCCATAACTACGGCCGTCCCATTCCTGCACGCTGCACTTATTTGCGCGTTATCAGCCCGCCCCACCTCCAGATCATTATTCGGGGGCCTATAGGCAACACCCACCAGCGTCTTCCTCCCTTTGCTGTTCCTAATCTCCACCCACAACGATTCCACTTTCTGCTCTTTGGTTCCTATATCATCCCTTGCTACCACCCTGATGCTATCCTTAATCAGCAGAGCTACGCCCCCCCCCACTTTTTCCTCCCGCCTATCCTTCCTAAACACTCGATACCCCTGGACATTCAGCTCCCAGTCCCTGTCACCTTGCAGCCATGTCTCTGTAATGGCCACCAGATCACATCCATTTGTGCTGAACTGCGCCACCAGCTCATCCACTTTATTCCGAATGCTTCGTGCATTCAGATAAAGTGCCTTCATCCCAGCCTTCACCTGGACCCTATTTGCCAGAACGCCACCAACCATACTCACGCCCCCTACTCCCTTTATTATTGGGACATCCTCGGCCTCTTCCCTTACCTGTACCCTCTCCTTAACTTTAGACCCCGTAATGTCACCTACCCTCGCACCCTCCCCCCCCCCACTTAGTTTAAAGCCCTGTCTACAGTCCTATTTACACGATTCGCCAGGACTCTGGTCCCAGCACGGTTCAGACCAACCCCATCCCACCTGAACAGGTCCCACCTACCCCAATACTGATGCCAATGCCCTATAAATTCAAACCCATTTCTCCCACACCAATCCCTGAGCCACCCATTCACTTCCTTAATCCTATCAACCCTACGCCTGTCTGCACTCGGTTCAGGCAGTAGCCCAGAGATAACCACCTTGTCGGTTCTACTTTTTAATTCCATTCCCAGCTTTTCATACTCCCTCCCCAGATCCTCAGTTCGCATTTTGCCTACGTCGTTGGCACCCACATGTACCACAACGACCGGATTCTCACCCTCCCACTCCAGGTTCCTCTGCAGCCCAGATGTGACATCCCGGACCCGAGCACCAGGCAGACAACACACCCTTCTGTGCACTTTGTCATTGTGACAAAGGACAGTGTCAATACCCTTCACCCCACTATCCCCAATTACTACTACGTTCCTTTTCACCTTCTCTTTGCCTATGTCCTGTGTCTGCATCACTGTACTGTGTGCAGTTTGCTCACCAACCTCACCTCCCTCGTTCTCGTCCGGACTGGAAGCAAGAACCTCAAAGCTGTTATGCAGATTGAGAGGCTGAGGCATCCGCTCCCCACCCTCCTTCCTCTGCTCCCCACCCTCCTTCCTCTGCTCCCCACCCTCCTTCCTCTGCTCCCCACCCTTCTTCCTCCGCTCCCCACCCTCCTTCCTCCTCTCAGCAGCCCCCTCTTGTTCCTGACCCTTAGAGTTAGCCAGTCTAGGGGGGGGTGGATGTCACTTGAACCCCATTGACAATGGCACCCTCTCTCCCCCTGATGAGCCTCAGTGTCTGTAGCTCAGAGGCCAGCTCATCTACCTTGAGCTGGAGCTCCTCCAGCAACCTGCACTTACTGCAGACATGGTCACTGGGAAGGACCCTGGGGTCCACCAGCTCCCACATCATACAGAAACAACACATCACATGCCCCTCCATTATTCACTGTAGTAATATTGAAAATTTCAACACGAACTTACCTGGCCCTTTTTCTCCCCAGCCCTTTTGCTCCTAAGCCCTAGTAGCTCACTCTGCTTCCCTCTCACTCTGCTGCCCGCTGTCTACACCAGGCCTCCTTTTAAACCTGGCGCTGTTTTAAAGCCTGCTCCCCCACAACTCCCTGCTATCCACTCCCTTAGAATTCTTAAAGCGGTAGATACAAAAAGCCCGCAGAAATGCTTTTAAATGATTTAAACAGTTCTACAAGGTAAGTTCTTAGTACGAAAGTGCTTTAAACTTATTTAAACAAGTTTTTAACAGGTAGTTTCTTATCTGTCTCTCTGCTCCTTCACTCGTCTGCTCCAGCAAACAATGGAAGGCTTCACCGTGATAAGGAAAGCAGCCAGAAGGAAAAATGGGGAAATGAGAATACTGATCCAAAATGGTCTTGTTTGCTTTAAAATGGAACACCTGTACAAACTAGAAAATAAGAATACTGCTCCAAACAATTGTTTTCTTCTAAAATATTAGCAAAAAATAAATCCAGGAACGCCTGAACAGCAAATGCAAGGGATCCATGACTGTGAATACAATTGCCTTGAAGCTTAAGTCCTCAGGTCCTTATGATAACCTTGAATTTGATTTAAAGAAAGAGAGACATGCACTTCTATCAATCCTTTCACAATCTCAGTATGCCCCAAAGTGCTCTCCAGGCAATTAAAGACCTTTGAAGCGCAGTCACTATTATAATATTGATGAGAAACTGTTTAGTTGCTGCTTGAGCTACATTCAGATTTCTTGTATCACCCAGCCATTGTTGAGAATCTATTCCACCTACTCAGCAACCATTTACTACTCTTACATTTCAGGGACAATGGCACAAAAAAAAATTAATTGCTGAACATGCGTGAAAACTGGAGAGAATCACACCCATTTTTTTGGTTAAGCTCCCAGACATTATTCTGGGCAGTAGGGGAAGGGGGCAGTGCCTTCATGCTGGAAAGCCAGCTGCTGAACTCTGGGGCGCCTGTGCAATGCTGCCCCTAATCTCCCAGTGCAGAGTGTGCTCATCTCACTGACACATCACAATGGTCTGTGGTTCTGCACATTCTTCAGATACTTAAAGCATGATGTGCAGCTGAAAACAATAATGGGAAGTTAATCTGTGTGATAAGCAATGCAGCATAGATAATGAAACCCGCAGAAGATGATCAGGCCTGAAACAGGAAATATTTGTTTATATTGCTCAAAAAAGAGATACATTGTTGACCTGTATTCATCAGCGCAAATGCAAAAATGCCAAAATTCAAATAATCACAACAAGTTATATTACAGAGACAATAGGTGATTGGCCGTAGCTTCAATGTTAAATACAATAGACATTTGCTCTGCTTTACACACGACGACAAACGGTTGTAGAGGCAGATATTTTCAAGTTGATTAATTCTGGAAGTGCATGAGAATTATATAAAGAAAATGATCAGATCATCTTCTCACCTTTTTTATTTGTTTTTTTGAAAATTAGTGAGCAGCCAAATTAGAATCAGTAATGCGGTTGGTCAGACAGCCCAGGTGAATAGGAAGCATTAGAAAACACTTGAATTACTTCAAATGACTTTAAGATTTTAGCTGTTCTCATGTAAAGCTCAGGACTGTGTGACCATTTTAACATAATCTTTAAAAATATCTTGTTTTGTGGAGAAGAATTTTTGGACCCCAATTTAATCATCAGCCAATCAAACCTTTTCATTCCTTGATCAGCATGGACTATAACCTGTAAACTTTTCATTTACCCACACTGTTGAACGGAGTTAGCAGTGATTAATTGCATTGCTAACAAAACAATTGCTCTGCCTTGGTGATCAGAAAATAAAAGTATTTGTATTTGGTATTTTATTGTGTCACACTTGTAATGAAAATATAATTGAATTCCTAATTATAATTCATGCTTTTGTTAGGCTGAAGCCGCCACACAGAACGAGGATGAAGACCAGCCACTTAGCTTGGCTTGGCCAGATACAGCTCGAAAACAATTCATCTATTTAGTTATACTGCCTATTATCCTTTTACTCTGGATCACCTTGCCTGATGTCAGAAAAAAAGTAAGCACCTGTACATTTTTCTCTCCCTCATTCTCTTGCTTGTGTTCTTTTTGCAATGCTTCTGATCTTTGTGAGCAAGCTCAGAGTGTGCATTTTCCAACAAGCAGTTGCCTACGAAATCAAGTTTTCTTATGTAAGTAGTGACATTTCCATGCACAGTCATTGAGAGCAATTAGTTCGGATTGTTGAGTGAGTGCATCTGGTTAAGTACCAAAAATAACCGTGCAGCAGCAACTCATTTGTTTCTCAGCCAAATATAGAAGCTCTTTGTAGGTGCAGTCACACACCAGGAAACTTCCCCCTGCATGTCTCCTGATTATCTGCCATAACTTCGGCAAAGCTGATCAATCCAGAGTGACCATCAAAGCACCACAGGTCAATTGGGAGAACTCCTGAAGAAGCTGTCGTTGATGAAGCATATTATATACAATGGATCATTCTGATAAGTGTAATTTATTTTCAGCCAGGGCCCCTTTCCAAACTTGCAAATAACTGAAGGGTTTGGGCTTTTTTTCAGCAGTAAGCTAAATAAGAGATGCAGGGAATCTAAATATTGATCCCGCAAATGGTACCAACTTCATGTTCCTGGCTGTCAGTGGGGCAATTGACTTGCAGTCTTGAAAATGGAATTGTGTTAGTAGAAATTAGGACGCATTAGGGGAAAAGATTAAAACAGGTGTTGGGTTCTTTGAACGTATAACACCAGTTAAAGATTCCCTTCCTGTGGAGTCAAGAAGAGTAGGAATGCTCCCTCAACTCTATAGGCACAATGATTATCATCCCTTGTTGTCCATTCTAACTCCCTCCTGGGAGTTACTGGAGGGCAACTACTGCAACACAGTGGCCTGACATTGATGCATACTTATGAAACAGCTGCCTGGGGTGGACACAGAAATGAGCAGGAATTAACAGTATTGCTAAATCGAGGCCCGAGGCTCCGTTTTGATCAGGTTTAAGACCTACCTCTTCCGTCAAAAGGATTGTTCTCTATTCACAATGGGGCCAGCATTGTGCAATTAAAACTGGAACCAATGTGGTGAACTGAACAAATTCTGCAAGTTCTATAATCAGTATATTCTGATAATCGACTTTCAAAAGTGGTAAAGTATGAATAATGTATAAATAAATAGCTTCAGTTTCATGTTTATCTTAATACAGGAATACTAATATTTTTAAAGTTTAATATGAAACAAATTGTAACAATACCAATCAACGTGCCTTAGTCAAATCATTAGCCTTGATGTTGGGTTAGTTGATATCAACCAAGATAGCTGTAGAAGTACTGAAGTTACTCTTACTGCCTCTGGCTTAGGGAAGGGGCAAAATGTCAGGGTTCAGGAAAACAGGAAGAGGTATAGACCATTCTGTCCCTTGAGCCTATTAAGCCATTCAGTTAGATCACAGTTGATCTGTATTATTTCTTGAATCCATCTATCCACCTTGGTTCTATATTACTTGGTACCCTTGGTACGATCTCATTTTAAAAATTTCATCCAAGCTTGCTTGTGAGTGAGTCCATATTTCTACAGCCTGCATAACAAAACATCTTCTTGACATCATCCAAGACCGTCTAGATTTTATGCTCCAATCTTTTATCTGGTAATTGGTCCTAGAAAAATGCATAAGTGTGGACATTAGTAGATCAGGTTTAAATGTGCTCATAGAATCCCTATGGTGCAGAAAGAGGCCATTCACCCCATCAAGTGTGCCGACTCTCTGACAGAGCATCTTACCAGGCACACCCAGCGTCCTATCCCCGTAACCCCACATATTTACCCTGCTGATCTCTAATCCACACATCTTTGAGCTGTGGGAGGAAACAGGAACCACTTGGAAGAAACCCACACAGACACAGAGAGACAGTGACCCAAGCCAGAATTAGTCCTGGGTCCCTGGTGCTGAGAGGCAACAGTGCTAGCCACTGTGTTACCCAAGATGCTTGAATGTTTGATGCTAACACTCAAATTTAAAGAACAATACTTGTTCGACCACTGTGTGGCTGCCTGTGGAGCTACACCCAGCATCAAGTGACAGGAATAAAGAAAACAGTGTGGAGAAAATGAGGGAAAAAAAATGCCCAAAGCAAATAAAAATAGGGTTTTGTTTTGCTGATACATATTTTACAGGGGAATTGAAGCATTTACAATTGAAGAGCCACTTCATAATGTCCAAAGCTCTACTGTGTAGGTGCATTCACCTGGCACAGAATAATATCATCTATGGGTCTCTATTTCAATCAAATAGCATTCATGTTATTGAAATGACTGACATTGCAGTGTTATTGACATCAGTGCATCAAACTCACTAAACTGGTTCTGAATGTTTAACAAGCCAGAAATGGAGCCCGCAAAGCATCCAGCTACTGAGAGCCCCTGAAAACATTTGTCCCCATGGTGTCTGGGAGAACAAAAATTAGCTCTCAGATGTCACCAGTGGAACCATTTATTTGCTATGCCCTGCAAACTTCTGAATGTAGAAAGCATCTTCAACAAATTTGCTTCAGGCATTTCAGAGGGGATTTAATAATTTAAGGAGCTGTCAACAGACATTATCAAGAAAACATTAAGAAAAAGAATTGGTTGAGGACTATTTGAGGACACAAAACAGGAAGAGAAAGAAGAATTTTCATTGAGGCAACATCTTACACGCCCAAGGCTCAATCCGAAACATTTTATAACTAATGGACCAGTCTTGAACTATGGGGGAGGAGGGACCAAGCAAGGAGAGATGAGAGAGGGCCTGCTGGTTTTTGGGGAAAGAAAGCAAGAGATGTTGCCGAGAGAGACTGCTGGTATCGGGGAGGTGAGGGAGAGAGTCAGAGGCTGCAGGTATGGGGAGAGGGCGTAACTACAGGCCTGAGGTAGGCTGCCAGTATCTAGAGCCAGAATGTGAGACCATGTAAGTGTGTATTTGACTCACACCCAGTTTCAGGGTGTGCTGTCACTCCCATACATCAATACAGTCACACCCACTCAGTGGGTGAAGGTAACTTAGTGAACCAAACACATACACAATCTGACTCTCTCACACTCTTAATTGTCATCTTTATTAATAATTCCTTTTTAAATTATCGATTTATTGCTCTGACATTGCTTCATTTTTGCTAAGCAAGTCTTTTTCTTCATATGTCAGCATTTTATTGAAGTTCAAGTTTAACATTCTGCCAAACCTCACCTTTCCTAAATTTGCTCATCCATCCCCTGAGTGAGAAAAGAATTGTAACATGGGCCCTCACACAAAAAGGTTGGACAAGCTTGATCTAGTTCATCAGATTTTTGGTCATGGGATATTTGCTAGCGAGGACATTGAGGGACTTCCTTGCTGCTCTTAAGAATGCTATAGGACCTTTTACAACCGCTTAAAAGGTGGCTGGGAATTGGTTTAACATTCCATCGGAAAGACACCACCTTGGCCTCCTCAGAACTGCACTGAAATGTCAACCTAAATTCATCTAGTCATACGAAAATGGAGTTGAGCCTTGATCTGATTACTATCACAATATTAATACTGCTGAGATAGACTGACACTTCAGTCAGCAAGGATTAAACTACTTAGAGTATTTATTTTAAAAGTATTTATAAAGCATGCAGTGCTATGTGATCAGTTTTCAATCGAAGTTGCGCAGCAACCTGTAAGTTCCTGTGCAGACTCTGTCAAGTTACCACATGTACACAGCCACACACACATGTTCAACCAAATTGGCCATGTGTCACAAAAGTAAGGGAATGGGTAAACTGATGGAGATAATCTGGAATTCCGAGAATAAAGTATGGTTCCAGCCTGGTGAAAGTGGACTTTACAATTTAGAGAAATCATAGATGAAGACAATAAGGCGCAGGAGCAGAAGTATGCTATTCAGCCCATCTAGACTGCTCTGCCATTCAATGGCATCACGACTGAACTGATATGATTATTCTAATCTCCACTTGTCCACCTTATCCCCATAACTCTTGATTTCCTTGCTGATTAAAAATCTCTCTCTATCTCGGTCATGAATACACTTCAGCCCTCTGCAGTAAAGAATTCCACAGATTCACTACCCTCTGAGAGAAGAAATTCCCCCTCATCTCTGTCTTGAATTAGTGAAGTTGTGCCAAATGCATCTGATGGAAAAGACTGTTAAAAAGAGCAGCTGATTTAGAAACAAAAATTGAATAATTAGAAGCCCTATTGTGAGAGCCAGAAGCCACAGCAGCAATTCTGGACCTAAAGAAAAGCATTGCATGGACCATAACAGATGCACAGTATTGGATCCTTGCAATAACAGGAAGCAAATGAGTGAGGTGTGGAGATCCAAAGTGATTGGCAACATGAAGAAAACTAGCTGATTGCTCCTCATCATCTTAGCTACAGTTGGTCAATGATAGAAGCCATAGCCGCAAAAGGACAGTTTGGAGGATTTTTCATTAAAAAAATGATGCTTACGAAACACTTGAAAGTTGTTTATGAAATGATGGTTATCTTAAGATACCCAGGTAGAAGTTTAAGATGTTTTAGTTCAAGAACTCCAATTAAAATTGACCCAAACTTTATTTTGCGTTGCAGAAATTACGAAAATACTTTGTAATTTCCTTCTTTGGGTCAGTCACCTGGATTGCGGGCTTTTCCTATCTAATGGTCTGGTGGGCACATCAGGTAAGTACAATAATGTCCAGTAATTATTTGCCGAAGATCAGGGTTTGGCTTGTAAGTTATCATCCTTTTGCTGATATAATCGAAGGGTAAAGTTCAAAGAGAAAGTGACTTAATCACAAATGAAGGATGAAAGTTTTATCATTTGCAACATCAGCAACTTATATTTATATGGTTCCCGTTTATTGGGTACCCAAAGTGACCAGTATTGTCAGGAAAACTCAGACAGTATGAGACTCTCAAAGCCAATGTTTCTTAGTATAAAGACGTGACTTCGTTTAAACTAGCAGCCACCAGGGGATCATCGGAAGGGTTAAGCAACTCTGACATAGGGCATCAAAACCTCTCCGATGATTCTAACAATATAAACAAAAAACAAGTCAATTATAGATTTTTCTTATCAATCATTCCCGCTTTATGATTTAAATTAATCATCTTCGAGGTACACAAGTCAACAATAATACCTGTCAAGTACCTCAGCCAATCGCATTTCACCCCTCAGCATAATGGTATTTTATTAGTTTGTGAAATCCAGAAGCTAACTCCTGTCTTGGCTGACTCCCCACACCCTGGCTGCCTAGAAACCCAAGATGCTCAGCCCAGAGTTCAAATTAACATTCTCATGGGTTACCTTAAAGATAACTGTCTAACCACACAAACACATGATGCCACGTCTGGGCACCAGTCCATCTTGTCCGGACAGTGAATAAACCCTATTTATCAAATGTGACCAAGTGTTCTAAATGTTCTTCAATCTGAAATTTTAACTGATAAAATTTGCACATTTTCAAGGCTCAAATATTCTCTTGAAATATGGTTTCACCCTAATGACTTTTACCATGATGCCTAGCAGTAAACTGCTCTTGGTCAAAGCGAACAAAATCAATGATACATTTAAAATATCATCATTTATGTTTTATAACCATAATCACTTATTTGAATTAATCACTGCATCTTATATGTGTAAATTACTTCATGTTAGCTTATTTTAAAGTCATTTAACTGTATGCTGCTAGATCTGTCAGTGCCTTAATGTGTACTGATTTAAAAATCTTACCACCCCATTCAGGAGTTCCACTTTTATAATTCTGGCCATTGCATAGCCCAATACTAGATCAGTAAATAAAAGCATCTAATGTTTTAAAAGGTGATTGGCTTCTTGATCCTGTTCTCCTTTACTTTATCGTTACTTACGTGGCGAAAAACTGCAGCAGGCGACGGTGCAGAGGGACCTCGGGGTCCTTGTGCATGAGTCGCAAAAACCCAGCTTGCAGGTGCAGCAGGTGGTCAGGAAGGCAAATGGGATGCTGGCCTTCATAGCGAGGGGGATTGAATATAAAAGTAGGGAGGTCTTGCTGCAGCTGTATAGGGCATTGGTGAGGCCGCAGCTGGAGTACTGTGTGCAGTTTTGGGCGCCGTACTTACGCAAGGATATTTTGGCCTTGGAGGGAGTGAAGAGGAGGTTTACTAGGCTGATGCCGGAGTTGAGGGGGTTGAGCTATGAGGAGAGGCTGAATAAACTAGGCTTGTACTCGTTAGAGTTTAGAAGAATGAGGGGAGATCTCATTGAGACGTATAAGATGATAAATGGGATGGATAGGATAGAGGTGGAGAGACTCTTCCCGCTCAGAAAGGACAGTAGGACTAGGGGGCACAGCCTCAAGATAAAGGGGGGGCGGTTTAGAACGGAGTTGAGGAAGAACTTCTTCACTCAAAGGGTGGTGAATCTCTGGAATTCTCTGCCCGTTGAAGTGGTGGAGGCTGCCTCGCTAAATATTTTTAAGAAGCGGGTTGATGGGTTTTTGATAAGAGAGGGGATTAAGGGTTATGGGGAGAGGGCGGGATTGTGGAACTGAGCTACGACAGATCAGCCATGATCTTATTGAATGGCGGGGCAGGCTCGAAGGGCTAGATGGCCTACTCCTGCTCCTATTTCTTATGTTCTTATGTTCTTATGCTGCATTAAAATCATAACCCCCACTAATGCTAAAAATCATGAGAAAAAAATGTCATCTCATGTAGGCCATCAGATAGAAATCTGACAGTACATATTCTCATCTGCTGGAGGAGCGCTCGGTAATAAGGTCATGTCTTTGTTCACCTGGATTGATGCCATTGTTGCTGCACTCTCTATGGAGTTTGCTGTTAAAGATCAACATCGTTTAAATATTTGCACGATTACGATGATCAGTATAACAATGAAGAAAAACACTATCCCTGCATTGTTTTTCCCCAGAGAACCCATCCAGTCAGGTGCACAGTTCCACAGAGAAAAGAATGTTGGTTGTTTTAAGTTTCTCAATCTCCTTTTGAATGTGTGAGACCAAATTGGTTATGTTCTCTGAAGTGTCAGGTATATATGTGCAAACCCTTGATCCAGTCAAAGCACATGTTCCACCTTTAGCTGCCAAGGTGAAGTGTAATGCCATCCTATTCTGTAACATAACAGTGCGCATTACAACCACCTCCTCATTGATCTCAGTGAGGGCTGTAGTGGTATCATTGGCAACTTGTTCTAAAATCGAGGTAATGACTTCAATCTTGATTGACAATCTTACATACGCATATGGGGCATTGTTATACCAAGGAAGTTGTCTATCGCCACAAGGGCACGTTGAATTCTTCCAGGCAGAAGGTAGTAAGAATGATAAATACATGGGACTACACATCCAAGGTAAAACAACCTTTTCTATCAGATAGGCTGCCATAGAAATGCCTTGTTCCCACAAATACAATATGTGCCGCTAAGTGTTGGATATGTGTGTTCCCCTTAATATGAAATATTGCAAGACTGTCATTACTGGGTGGATTCAAACAAATCCAGGTGATTAAGTGTACTGAGCGTTGATACTTGCTTGTGCCCAAGTATCCTCCAGAACCCCTCTTATTCTCAACACACAATATCCCTTTGGTTTTGATTCATTTAAAATAAGGCTGGGTACTAGACCAATATATTAAAAACAGGTGAATACATATTCATACGATCTGGCCCATCTTAACAGGATCTATTTCTATAAAAGTCTACTCTGTCACAATCCCTAGGAAAACCTGATGCTATTGTCTTATGATCTCCAAAAGATTGAGTAAGCTGATTCTACATAATTAGGTCTGACCATGACAGAGCCACTGGATGTAAAGGTATCCCTCCCTCAGCATGTGTAGGAATGTGGGAGCAAACCCAACATTTAGATACATGAGCAGTTTTAGCACAAGTGTATGCCATGTACAATAAGTATTAACATGCAGTTCCCGATGGATTGTCTGTGTTAAACATATCAAATTCAATAACACAATAGGAATGTTTACAGTCATTTTGATAATTATCAACTGCTGATCTCAATATTCTCATATCTCCCAGCTGCTGGTCAATATTAAAAAAAGATAAAAATTCATTTACAGAGCCGCGCCATGATTACGTGGCCTTAAATTTCAAGTTTTGAGTTGACAGCCTGTCTTGGGGCTTGATTGTTGGCTCTTGCGTTCATTGGACTGGAGATCTCTGGATGTCTTCGTACAAGTTCTGTAACCACCAACAAAGTACCCTGAGGCCCTTGAGTTAGTATCACATTAACTAAATCATTTCTATTTCTTCTATTCTAATATTACCCTGAATTCCTGGTGCCATGATCTGGTCTAATCCAATAACTCGTCTGCAAATCTAAATTAACTCTGTTATCAGTAATGCAGCTACAAAGGTTATGATTTACAGACCTGTTTTACAGGATTGTCCACCCTCTGAGACAATTTTGTTATTGCTGGAGTGTTCATTAGGATATGGTTTCAGCTGTTTCCAGTGCCACCATCACAGGCCGTACTTCTCATCAATTAGGTCACGCGTTTGTCCAGTGACAATTATATAAAAAGACCCCTCCCATCAGACCACTAGCCCTTTTTTGTCTATCAGAAGTTTTACCATTATCCTGTCCCTGGGGTAGGTAACTTAGGAATGTTCTCCTCTGCCAATTTCATCTAATCTCTGTGCTGTTAAGTTATTACCTTCCTCTTGAGAGAATGTAAATAGTCTACCAAATCTCTCATACACTGAAACACTGCTTCTGTGCCACTCTCAAGTTCTCCGCCTTCAATTATTATATCCTCTGAGGTGCATTGCCCTATCAGTCATTAGCTGAAAAGGGATTAACGCTGTTCCTTGAGGTAGAGTGGCACTCTGTCTCAGTAATATTGTAGGCAAAGCCTGGATCAACTTGTTTCCTTCCTCTAAAGTGGTCTTGGCTAAACTAATCTTCAATGTTTGATTCAATCATTCTATCATTCCTGAGCTCTGTGGGTGATATGGTATGTGAAACCTTTGTTTTATCCCTAACATTCAACAGATCTCTCTTAAAACTCTTTGTGAACTGAGTTCCCTGGCCTGAATCTAACTGAAGAGGCATTTTCCATCTTATTTGCCAATATAAAAGCTACAGTTTTAGCTGTGGAATCTTTGCATAGAAATGCTTTAACCCATCAAGTAAACTGATCAATAATAACTAAACAATAGGTCTTCCCTAGTGGTAGTGGTCCTGTGAAATCCATCTGCAGGTATTCCCATGATCCTTTGGGTTTTAAAAATCTTACCACCCCATTCAGAGGTCCCACATACAGTTTCTTGGGTTATGAAAAAAAATTGATACTGAGACGCTATGAAGAAATATTGGAGAAGTAGACCAAAAGCTTGGTCAAAGAGATAGATTTTAAGGAGCTCCGTAAGGGAGAAATGGAGGGCTTAAGAGATCTATGGAAGGAATTCCAGAGCTCAGAGCCTTAGCTGTTGAAGACCGAGTTGTTAATGGTGAGATGATTAAAATTGAGGGTGCTTAAAAGATCAGAACAGGGGAAGGATTGTTGGACTGGATTAGATTAGTGACAGGGTGGGTGAGCCCATGGAGGAACTTGAAAACAGAGATAAGAATTATAAAATTAAGGCACTACTTAAATAGAAGCCAATGTGAGGGGACTGAGGATAGATCCTTGGGGAACTCTGGACTAAAGGTACGGGGATAGGAAGAGAAGCCATTGCAGATGATTCTGAGGCTACAACCGGACAGGTAAGGTTGGAACCAGCCAAGTGCATTCCATCCAACTGGATGATAAAAAGAGGGTAGTGCTGGCTACCGTGTCAATACTTCCAGACAGATCAAAAAGGATGGGGAAACCACATCAGTGTGCTGAATTGAAAGATGAGCAAATAAAATAGCTTTTTCACCCCTGCAAGATGTGTTTGGACCTTGTACAGGGAGCTAGGAGGAAGCAAAATGATGGGTATTGCATCTCCTGTGCTTGCATGCAAAGGATTTGTGCTGAAAATGGAAGGGGTGCAGGGCATTCCTGAAGACTGGACCAGGGTGTTGAGGAGGAAGTGGTCTCTCCAGATTGCTGAGAGGGCAGAAGAAAGATATGTTTGGTCTTGGCATCATCGGAGGTGGGGAAAATGATGGAGGATGATCTGTTGAATTCAGAGACTGTTGAATAGTGAGGACAAGGGGAACTTTATCATTGTTCTGAGAGGGGAAGAGGTGAGAGCAGAAATATTTGACGTAGAACATATGGTTGAAGACATTGTTAATCTTGGTTGAGGAAAAAGGAAGATGTATCCAAAGGTCTGAGTTATAAAGTGTTGTCACCTGAACAGATTTGATGGGTACAGAGAAATTAGGAGAATTAAAGCAGTATGTGAGGAAGTGTTATCAAGGTAACTGTGGGAATTGATGGGTTTATAGTAAATATTATTTCACAGACTATCTCCAGAAGTATAAAACAGAACAGTAGAGGAAGGGAAGAATTGGATCATGTGAAGGTGAGAAAAGGATCAAAACCAGAAGCAAAGTTGGTTTTAAATTTTCCAGTTCATGCCGAGATGCAGAAACTGCATCAAGACAGTCATCAGTATACCAGAAGAGGTGAGGGAGAGGGCCTAAGAATCACAGCAGCAACAAATGTTTCAGACAACCCACAGAAAGGAAGGCATAGCTAGGACCCTTGTGGGTATCTATGGAAACAACTTTAATTTGGATAGAGTTAAAGGAGAAGTTGCTCATTTGTGTTCAGCCAGCCAGAAGAGGGTGGTGATGGTGGATGGGGACAGGTTTGGCCTTTGTTCAAGGAAGAATGAGTGGACACATCAGACCATCCTGCTGGAGTAGGGGTGCAGAGTGTTTTAATGTCCATGGTCAAAAGGAGATGATTAAGGCCAGGAAATTGTTCGAATGACATAGGACAGAGGGAAAGTCATGGATTAGGTGAGATGTGGACATGGGAAGAGAAAGTAGATAAGGAAGAGTGAGTTTGGTGGGGCTGGAATAGGCTGAAATGCTGGATCTACAACAGCAGTCCAGTTTGTGGATCTTGTCTTACTTGATGCCTAACAGAACCGTGGCTATACCTGCAGCAAATGTACTGCAGTGGTCCAAGAAGAGGGTTCGCCGCCATGTTTTCAAGGGCAATAAATGCAATGTGCACATCCTGTGAAAGAATAAAGAAAATGAGTTAAATATCCTCCAAAAGCATAATGAATAGAGGAATATTATTACAAGTCTGTTAAACATATGTTCACTTCTACTACCATTTGAAATCACCTCCCTCAATTTGTTTGCGGCTATTCACAAAAGTAATGCATCTTTAAGAATTAAGCCATCAAATGGAGCAATGTTTGAATTTAACGGGATTTGTATTTAGTTCTTTGCATCTTTTCAATACGTTCATCTAAATAAGCTCTAAATCATCGAGAGAACTGATTGAGAAGAATCATTCTATCTGATGGAACAGAATTAACCTCAGTGGGTGTTGTCATTCATCAAGAATGTTTCAACACTGGTGTCTTTTTCCATTTTGTACATTCCCATAAATGTCCTGATCACAAATGCCATCAAAAATCTAAGTCCTATATTGCACGTGCTAAGGGTAGAGTTGAACTCTTCCTGTGTTGCCCCAGCTGGTAATTTAAACCCTAACTTCAAACATTGCAACAATACAGCAACAAAACATCTGCTACCTCTGATAAAACTCCTGAAATCCCAAAAACATTTAATTTGTTCAGGAGTTCAAGCTTGTAAACTATATCCAACACTGGTCAATATTGTACAGTTTTCCGAGCCAGTTCTTTCTGGCTTCATGCTTCCTAATACTAACAAATCACAAGTTCCGTTGTCGTCATATTAAAGCAGCAACATTGCCAGGAAGACAGAATACACACTCATGGTGAAGGCCACTGGATAAACACAACAGACACATTAGTTGCAGAGAAATGTTGGCCAGTTCAGAAATATTGCATACTAAGATGTGTTCAACTGCTGGTTGTTGATCCACTGGCAGGGAATTGATTTTGAGTTGGCTAAGAATGCATTTCATGTGCATCCTTTACAGAATGCTAAGGGAGATTTTCTTCCCATAAGTCCAAATTGGATTAATCCCTAGTCAGTTTTACCATTTATTTTTATTGTAGTTGTTACATTGTGCTATATGATGTACTGAAACATTCATCACGTACGCTGTGTGATGAGTAGGTTTTGCTGAGCGGTTTAGCTTGCCAATGGTCCTATTAACTGATTTTAGTGTTAGAATCATTGAATCATAGAATCCAGTCAGTGTAGAAAGAGGCCATTTGGCCCACCAGACCTGTACCGACAACAATCCCACCCAAGTCCTATCCCCATAACACCATGTATTTACCCTGCTAATCCTCCTAACATTAAAGGGCAATTTAGCATAGCCAATCAATCTAATCCACACATCTTTGAACTGTGGGAGGAAACTGGAGCACCCAGAGGAAACACATGCAAACATGGGGAGAATGTGCAAACTCCACACAGGCAGTGACCCAAGGCCAAAATTGAACCATGGCGCTGTGAGGCTGCAGTGCTAACCAGTGTGTCGTCCCATTGCCATTCTTGCCCCGATTATCAGTGTCCACCTGCCTGCCATTTGTGGATGTTCCGGTCTCTGAAACGCACTTACACATTCTGGATATAGCTTTCCTTCTGAACTGTTTACCCAATTTGTTGTACCATTGAAAACAACGCCCACAACACTAAAAGTGACAGTGTGCTTATTTTCTAACCTATTTTTGTCTGGTGAGCGTGGAATGTTGGCCAACACGACAGGTCATTGGGCAAAAGGCAAAAGGAAAATGAAAAAATCTTATTCTGAAGACCAATTGGAAAAGGAAGATAATGCACAGGAAGCGGGGAGAGATTCAAGGGTTTTATCTTAAAGAAAAATAACCTGCCCATATAATTCCAGTGGACCTGGATGGGGGATGTACAACATAAATAATGAGCTTATGTTAAAAGTGGCTTATCGACCCATTGAGTATATTATCCATGTATTGTGAGGAATGAAATAGTATCCTGTATCTAAAAGAATGAGCATCCAGACAAGGTAATTATTTAAGATTGATACCCAGTGTCTAATTTTCTCTAACTTATGTGGCATCTACTCAGCAATTTATCAAAGTGATGCAGCCCAGACCTGGAGCTCAGTGATGTGGAGTTTTTGAATAAAATATCCACTAGGTGCTGCAGTTCCCACCCGAGCTGTTATAAACACTCACATGATGCATGTTGGTCATTACCTGAAGCAGCCTCCTTCTCATTGCCACTGAAGAAGAGTAGCAGGAGTTGTGGAGCGTTGTTTAGTGCAGAAGCCAAACATTGCCAAATTAAAATGCTTCCTTTTAAATGGCTTCCTCCCATGAGAAGAATTTCAAAGGCATGTTCTCTCCCTACCTCATCTCCAGGCAACGAACCCATCAGAATGGCAACATGAATGTTCATGAGGCTGAGAACATTGGAATTTGTCACATTTCAGCTGCTGGTTGACAAATAATAAGAAATCTTTACTACACTGCATTTTTTAAATGGCCATGCAACAAAAGAAACATCAAATTAGTGGTTGCCTTGTTATCAACAACAACATGCATCAGTGGGTTATTTTTTTGAAAATATATAGATCATTATTTTCCTTTGCTTTTGTACTTTCCAACCACTGTCACTCATATTGTTGTTCTGTACCATTAGTGAAATAAGAAGTTGCTCAATGAGCACAATGCTACTTTACCTTGTAGTATATACGAAAAAAGTAACCTTTTCAGCATGCAATGACCTGTGCAAAATACTCTGCTGAGATGATTTGCTTTCAAAGATATTTATCTCAAATTGCAATCATTTCTCAGATTCTCAATTGACTTCTTATTCTGTGCTTACAGCTCAGTCCAAAATCCAATACTGTACCTTGAAAATGATTCAAGCCTCTTAATATCTATCCTCCGCCAAGTTAATCTCTTTTTCCAGGAATTGTTTAAGCAGAATAGATTGAATGATGCTTCAGAGCACTGACCTTTTGTGTATGTATGCTGATGAAGTTACAAGCTTTTCTTTTTACTGGTGTCAGTCAAAGAAATATTCACTCTTTCAATTCTGTAGGTTGGGGAGACAATAGGGATCACTGAAGAGATTATGGGATTGACGATTTTAGCTGCGGGCACTTCTATTCCTGACCTCATCACAAGTGTAATCGTGGCACGGAAGGGACTTGGTGATATGGCAGTATCCAGCTCAGTTGGAAGCAATATATTTGACATTACAGTTGGGTAAGTTTGCGAAAAATTCTTTGAAAAAAAGAGTCAATTATTTTTGCCACTTCTGTTTATTTCATTAACAAAACTTCACAACAGACCGACTGCATTATTTTTCCAACGAATAGCATTGCACAAAACCTTCTGGATGTCCCAGGAAAGGGTCTACATGGCTTCTTCCCTCCATTGTTAATGTTTGCTTTAGTTTTAACGTTCAGTCCAGGAAATGACCAGAATTGAATCGAATTTGTACCATTAGCTCCACACTGGCCACAGAATAACAGCAGACTTTACCTGATGCCACTGCTAACTTGCATGCACTGAAACACAGGGGAAGGCTACAGTACCTTGTGAGATCTGAGCACTTTGTGACATCGTCCTCTCTGGGAAGGTAGTTATTTCATTAGTGACTGCCTGCTGAAAGTCCACATGTTAATCTTTTCTCCGTGCAGCAGAAAGATGATCATGAGGCCGGGATGGAATTTTCTTTTATGTTTCATCTGAGAAGTGAAGGGTTGAAGATCATTGTGACACATCATTGAAATTCCTAAAGTCGGGTTTGAGGAATTTTGAACAACTTGAAAGATTGCTCCACTTGTACATGTTCGGGTGCACAGTGAGTCAGCACCACGCGGAATTGAAAGAAAAGACACCAAAGATGTGTTTGGGGAGAATGGAGGAATTCATCCTCAATGAGGATAACTTTGAGAATTACAGAATTTACACATTTGTCTGGAAGTGAATGAAGTAAGAGATGAGGATAAAGTAAATGGCTTCATCATCATGATAGGACAGATGAGGTGATGTCTAACCAATGTTGGATTATTCTGGAATTAATGAGATTCTCCACTGATAGCACAGTGAAGAATAGGATTGTACTGAAAGTTGCATTTCATGAAAGGAAACAGTTGCCAAGTGTGAATATTGCAGGTTATATTCTCAGTTAGCGCAGCTGGCTGGGCAGCTGGTCAGTGATGTAGAACAACACCAACAGCATGGGTTCAATTCCCATATCAGCCAAGGTTATTCATGAATGCCTGCATTCTCAACCTTGCCCCTTGCCTGAGGCGTGGTGATCCTCGGGTTAAATCACCACTAGTCAGCTCTCCCCTCTCAAAAGGGAGAACAGCCTATGGTCATCTGGCAGTATAGAGACTTTACCTTTTTTACATTCTTGAATGAAAGAAACTCAAAACACTGTGGATTTGGCACAAACTTAGCAATCAATCTTGGAGACACACTTGTAGGAGGCCTGAAGAACAGAAATCCAGGCCAAGCTTCTGAACAAAGGCAATAAGCTGATGTGGAAGGAAGCTGGCAATGAGGCCACAGTGATAGACATGGCAAATAGAGGGAGTTGCAAATTACAATGGTCTGTTCCTGAGTTGGCAGAGGAGGCCCACTGGAGTTCAGCAAGATCCAGGTCACAGCAGCCAAGTTCATAGTCTCAGAAAACAGAAATTTAGATGTTACCATTGGTAACTGCCAAACAATTCAAATGCATTTCCAGTCAAGATGCTATGCATGTGGGAATGTCAGTCATATCAAGAGAGCATGCAGGAGTAGAGGAAACAGTAAAGTTCCACTTGCAGCCATGGACCAGGCCAAGGTCGTGGTACATCACATTCAGGAGGCTGGAAATCCTTGAATGAGGCATTTGATAGATATGGAAGAAATTGATGATATCAAGCAGTAAGATCACAAATTATACTCGATCAGACAGCAAGAAAAGCAGCACATGGAAGATGAGAGTAATAAGGATAAATATAAAATTCTGGCACCCACAGTAGAAATGAAAGTTGGAGATTCACAACTTATAGTAAACTCTGAGTCAAATTTGGATGACACGGAATTCTAGTTGTGCCAAAGTCATCAGCCATTCCCACTGGTGAATAGCCAATTCCATTGAACAATGCCAGTAATGAGCCAAAATTCCACTCTAGTAACATCGGATTGGTTGAATGTGTCTCGCCTCCTCGTATGACCATGCTGACCAGAGTGGAGTTCAAGCACACAAGACCACAAAATCATGGAGGGCTGGGCCATCATTTGACATCGCGATCTCCCTGTGAAAGGTCATGCAAAGCCTGCAAGCATGGCTAAACCTGTGAGAAAGTTAAACGTGTTGTCAATCGGAGATTGGGCTCAAACAGGTTACAATGGCACAAAATGTTCAGAATGAAGAGGAGCAAAGTGAAGCTAACTAACTCACTGATGAGGCATTTTTCATTAGTATGGAGAAGGCCAGCATGGAAACTCCAGCAGAGATAACGATGGAGACTTTCACAGAAGTGCATGATGCATCATAGATGCAGTACATTCTTCAACTGAGAAGTCCAGAGAGGGCCAGTGACCCTGAAGAGACCCATGAATACTCGCTCACCAGCTACACAATTACATGCAAACCTGACCAAATGATCCACCACAGATCCAATTCACATTAGGACAGAGGTCAAGCAAGGCTGTGTCATCGCACCAATGCTCTTCTTTATTTTCCTTGCTGCAAAGCTCCATCTTCCCCTGAGCAAGCTCCCCATTAGAATGAAACAAAACCACAAAACAAATGGGAATCTTTTCAACCACTGCCACCTGCAAACCAGTTTGAAGGATGTCCCATCTTGTCATTAAATTACAGAATACAGATGATGCTTGTATTTGCACATGTTCAGAAGCCTAGCTCCAAGGCATCGTTATCACCTTCACTGAGGTATACGAGAGCATGTGCCTTACACTAAACATCCATAAGGCAAAAGGTCACCTGGACTTAAAATGTCAGCTCTTTTCTCTCGTTACAGATGCTGCCAGTCCTACTGAGATTTTCCAGTGTTTTCCCTTTTGACCTCTACCAACCTGCCCCCACCACACAGCATTGATCCCCTAGTTGTTAAAATGAGGCCTTTGACAACATGGACCACTTTCCATGCCTTGAGAGCCTCCTGTCAACAAGAGCAAATATCGTTAACAAGGGTCAGTGACACGCTGAGTATGTCAGCACCACCTTTGGTCATGTGAGGAAGTGTTTGAAGACCAGGACCTCAGATCTGGCATCAAACTCATAGTCTACAGGGCAAAAGTGGTAGCCCACCCTTCTATATGGCTCAGAGATGTGGACTGCATACATTAGGCACCTCAAGCCCTGGAGAAGCACCATCAGCACTGCTTCCACAAGATCCTGTAAATCCATGGGCAGGATAGGCACAACAACTTTAGTATATTCAGGCTTATATTCCCAACATTGAAGCATTGCCCACAGTTGATCAGCTCTGCTGTGTGGGCCACATCATCCGCACGCCTGGCATGAAACATCCAAAATGAATGCTGTCGCCAGCCCCAAGAGGTAGAGGAAATGTTTCACGGACACCCCCAAAACTTATTTGAGAGAGTGCAAAATCCCCACTGATACCTGGAAATCTCTGGCCCAAGACAGCACAAAGTGTAGGAAAATATCTAGGAAGAAGCTCAACAGCTCATGTTCAATTGCCAAGAGTTGATAGCGAAAGGAGCACCCACCCAACCTGCTCCTCTCACCACTGTCTGACCACCTGTGACAGAGATTTTGTGCATTCTCAAAGAAGCTTGGAGGTTACGCATTAGACTTCTCAGTCATCTGAGAACTCATTTTTAGTGTGGAAGCGAATTATCTTTGACTCCAAGATCTTGGAGGATAGATTGAAAGCAGGTATGTAGTGAGATGCAATGCATGAGTGGCATGCAGCCAGGATAAGAAGCAAGGATAGCAAAAGTGTCAGCTCACCATAGGGTGTGCTCGTACATTGGTTCCACTGCAATGGGACAGCCTTCAGAAGAACGTTGATGGTTATGCATAACAAAATGCTTGTTGCATTGGGAAGTCTACCAGCAAGCTGACGGGGTTGGTGTCAGGAAACATGGAAGAGTCCAGCACCAGGGCATGGAGCCCATCCATTCCAGCATGGAATTGTTGGCCAGCATTATTCACATGCTTACTCCACCATGACAGCATCTGTTGGTCAATGTCGAAGTTTCCATTGCAACACAAGCAGCAGCTGCCCAATGTCTGTATGCTACAGTGGAAGTTCCGAGCGGGATCATGTAAAGTCAGCTTGCTACTATCACAATTATGGATATCAGTGTTCAAACAGGCTTGCAGAGTGTCACAGCAATCTGTCCCCCAGCAAATTACTAGGATTGCTGAAGCCTGTTTTTGGAGGGGGGGTGTTGGCAGTGGCTTCATAGAGCATAAAACTGCATTTGCTCTCCCACGCCTGTCACTCCACCAAGGTCCAGTCTGCTGCCACCCAAGCCAAGATTGTGTAATCCTCAGCTCAGCCTTCCAGAGCTGCTCGAGGTCATTCTCCAAGATCACTTGTATTCACCTTCAATGGAGCAGCCCTCCTCCAAGCATGGGTAACACTGCGTAGGAGCACTGGGATTGGCAAAAGCAGGACCTGAGGGAATTCACAAGGGGCATGAATTGAGTTCTACTTGCGATATAACATGATTTGATTTATTATATTGGTACAAAATGTTGGTTATGGTACCATTTGCTTTTACAGTGTGCCCAGGTAGTTGGTGATCAAGAGAAAGTAATGAAGGGAGGCGATAGCCTAGTGTTCTGGGGACCCGGGTTCGAATCCTGTCATGGCAGATAGTGGAATTTGAATTGAATAAAAAATATCTGGAATTAAGGAACCTACTGATGACCATGAAGCCATTGTCGATTGTCCAAAAAACCCATCTGGTTCACTAATGTCCTTTAGATTTTAAGTTGATTTATTATTGTCACATGTATTAACATAGAGTGAGAAGTATTACTTTGTGCACGCTATACTGACAAAATATACCATTCATAGAGAAAGAAATGAGAGAGTGCAGAATGTAGCATTGCTGTCATAGCTAGGGTGTTGAGAAATTTAGTGCAAGATAAGTCCATTCAAAAGTCTGACAGCAGCAGGAAAGAAGCTGTTTTTGACTTGGTTGGTACGTGACCTCAGACTTTTGTAACTTTTTCCTGACGGAGGAAGGTGGAGAGAGAAGATCTGGGGTGTATGGGGTCCTTAATTATGCTGGCAGCTTTACCTAGGCAGCGGGAAGTGTAGACAGAGTCAATGGCTGGGAGGCTGGTTTGCGTAATGGATTGGGCTACATTCATGACGTTTTGTAGTTCCTTTAGGTTTTGGGCAGAGCAAGAGCCATCCACGCTGTGATACAACCAGAAAGAATGCTTTCTATGGTGCATTTGTAAAAGTTGATGAGAGTTGGTAAGGAGTTGTTGAGAGTAGGGAAGGAAATCTGCCGCCCTTACCTGGTCTGGGCTACACATGACTCCAGAGCCACAGCAATGTGGTAGACTCTCAAATGCCCCCTGAAAAACAGCAACTAAAAATGGGCAATAAATGCTGGAAAGCCAACGACACCATGCCCCAGAAATGAATTTTTAAAAATGAGTATGGGATAGTGGTCAATGGGGGATTGAGGTTGCATTTGCTTGTCTCGCACACAGATAAATTCTTCGTGAACAGCCTCGGCAGAAAGGAGTTGTCTAGGCTGCCTTTCCTAATGCCACCACCATCACTCATTATGACAAGAACTGACCACTCATGATTGTGGTGTAATGCAACAGGCCACACAAAGCTTTGCATTCTCTTGTCGAGGGCTCCTCCAGAACAGGTTTGGGCAGCGGAGATGTTGTTTCGATGTGCTAATGGTCTTCTCTAGCACACCTTGTTTCAGTAAATGCATTTCCTCTGTTAAGTCATTAGCAGGATGGCCTTTGTTACTCAACAGCTGTCATTTAGTTTACCTGGCTTGAATGCAATTGGCACAGTGGAAGCAGCGGAATGCGGGCCTCATGACTGTTGCCAGGAAAATGGCATGATTCTTTACCTATGGTCATTTCAGCTGAATGTTAAGAGAGTGAAATCTCTTTCAGTTCAAGTATGGTGTCTGCAAAATAAATTGCCTGCTGTCTGTGGCAAATGAAATCTTCATATCATGCAATCCAGTGCTTGCTCTGCCTGCTTCCCTCTAGCAAGAGAGAATGAAGTGCATTCACTTCTTGTGAAGTATAGATCTCTGTGCCCTTGCACAGCAGCAGTTGGAAAACTGAGATGTTGCAAATATCTCCAAATCTTGCCTGAAAAGAGCAAGTGCATAAATTAATTCCAGCCCACCATCAGCTTCATACCCATTGACGTTGATGTCCTCACCCTGCTGTGAGTTATGGTTACAACAGGTGGCAGCTTTCAGTAAGGACCACTTAGTAAAGCATGGATGTTCCACACTGAGATTCATGTGGAAGAACTGCTCCGTGAAGACTCCAGGGGAGACGTGTCCCAATGAGAGTCCTTCTTCCCTTCTCCTCTTTTCTCTTCCAGCAGCTTGTTCTTCTCCGTGTTTCCTGTTAAATCTGCAAGATGAGTTCCTCCTAATGTATGTGTTTGGAAGCAGCCCGTTGATGCAGAAGCTGTGAAGTCAGCAAAACATCCTTCAGGACCTGCCACACCAATCGCTGTAAACTTCTGTAACGTGCTTTTTATTGCCCAACTATAGTTTCCTTGAGGATGCTGGTAGCAAACCATCTTCCTGAACCACTGCAGTCAACGTGCTCCCACGATGATACTGGGGAGGGCATTACAGGATTTTGACCCAGCAACAATGATGGCATCGTGATATATTTTTAAGTCAGGGTATTGTGCGACTTGGACAGGGAATTGGAGATGCTCGTGCTCCCATATATCTGCTGTCCTTGTCCTCCTGGCTGTCGTGTGTTTGGCAGGTGCTGTCAATGAAGTGTTGTTGCAACACATTCAATACATACTGAAGCCATTTTGTGCTTATGGTTGAGGGAGGATTGAGTGAATTGCTTTATGCTGGAGAGTGTTGAGCTTCCTGAATATTCAGATATTTATATATACATTTGAAATAACTCGGGTCCCTGTCCAGTAATTAGAATGTTGAGCTGCCCTAGCTTTGATCAGCTGCCTTGACCTGGTAATTCTCTGTTCTGTATGATATCACACCATGCAACGCAATTGTAAATTATATTTAATATTTTCAGTCATAAACACAAAGAAAATAAAAGGGATCAGACAGTAAAGTTGTTATCAACCTTCCACACACAACCTAATCCATATCGTTTCTGAGTGCGTTCAATATGTGCTCTGAACTTTTCTTGGTTCTGGTTCTATGATTGTCTGGGCTTCATCCTTCTTCTCTTTTCTCTACCTCTGACCTATTTCCCTAGTGCTTTTCTTTGACTTATCCAATCCTGTTTATGCTTTGCTTACACATGAAACTCCACAACACTTCAGCAGTTCCCTTCCCACCCACCTCTCCTTTCAGCTCTGCATTCATGGTAAGATTGTCGATGGATCCTCCTCCTCAGAAGACTCTGAAAATATAAATTTGAAATTAGAGATTGAAATTTATTGTAGAGAAGTGATACATTTTGATTGGAAGAATGAGGAGAGGCAACATAATATACAGGGTACAATTCTAAAACGGATGCAGCAATAGAGAGACCTGTGGCTGTGTGCACAATTCATTGTAGTTGGCAGGGCAGGTTGAGAAAAGAGTCAGAGAGACATAGAGTACAAAAGCAAGCAAGTTATTGTCGACCTTTATAAATCCCTGTTTTAGCCTCAATTGGAGTACCTGGTCCAAATTCTGGATTCTGCACCTTATGATGGGGATTAGTGGTATCACTAATATTGTATTATCACTGGGCTGGTAATCCAGAGACACAGGGCAAGATTTAGGGATCCAGGTTCAAGTCCCACCATGGCAGATGGTGAAATTTGAATTCAATAAAAAACCTGGGACTAGAAGTCTAATGACAACCATGAAACCATTGTTAGTTGTTGTAAAAAAAAAAGTCTGGTTCATTAATGTCTTTTAGGAAAGGAAATCTGCTATCCTGAACCTGATTTGGCCTACATGTGACTCCTCTAGCCCATTAGTTTCTCTTTGTTCCATCTTGACTGTAGCATGTGTGCAATGAATTTCTCCATCCTGCCCTTGGCCAGAATTTTACCATCCCATCCACCACAGGATTTGGAGCAGGCGAGGGGCCTACCACGGAAAGGTCTGTTGATCTGGGGTGGAATTTAATGGTTTTGGGACAAGCTAGGCTGTAAAATCAAGCCCCTTAAGTTTCTTTGGGACTCAAACCTTAATATGTGTCCTTATTGCTCCACATGATAGTTGAATATTGGTATAACTCTGTTTCTATTATGCTTTTAGAAGAAAGAAATAAGTTAATCTATGAACAGTGCTAGCATGGCAGCAGTCTGGCTTCAGTCAGAAGGATTTGCACACGATCCAATGATGGTGTGAGGGCATGCTACATTGTTGGAGATGTGGTTATTCAAGAGGTGTTAAACTGTGTCATCTCTCTATTTGACTGAATGCAAAAAAAAAAGTTCCATGTCACTTTTTCAAAGTGGAACAGGAATTTTTCTTAGTGGCCTAATATTCATCAGATAACTGTTTAGTTGTATGTGGCACTTGACATTTAAAAGTACTAGGTAAATGTTGGTTATTTTCTTAAAGTAAACTGACATCTTTGAGGGGGAAAAAAACCCAAAATCTCAGCTGAAATAGTTATGAAAATGTAACTTGGATTATAAAAGGAAGGGGCTAAGAGTTTGATCTCTGTCAGAAAGATCTGGAAATGTAGGAAATAGGAGCAATATCAGGCCATTTGGCCCCTCAAGTCTGCTCTGCCATTCAACCACATCTACCACAAGACTGTTTCCCAATGCTTTCTTTAATATATTGACTTCTACCAATCTTAAATATACCCAATGACAGCCTCCAGAGCTTTCTCAGGGTAGAGAATTCCAAAGATTTGCCACCCTGAGTGAAAAAATTCCTCCTCACCTCTGTCCTAAGTGGCCTACCTCTTATTCTGAGACTGTGTCCTCTGACTTGTGAAGTGTGTTTTGAAGTGTTTTTTTTCTTTTCCTTGTTTTTTGCAGCCTGCCCTTGCCATGGCTCCTGCATGCCTTCATTAACAACTTCCGCCCGGTGGTAGTCAGCAGCAATGGCCTGTTCTGTGCTATTGTTCTCCTCTTCATCATGCTTCTCTTCGTCATCCTTTCGATTGGGGTCTGCAGATGGAAAATGAACAAAATCCTTGGACTGATCATGTTTGTACTGTACGTTGTGTTTCTGATTGTCAGTGTGCTGTTGGAGCAGAAGACCATCATATGCCCAGTGACAGTCGGATCGTTGTGACTGCACTTTTTTTTCCTTAAGGCGCTGTTGGGAAAACTCTGACTCATCCTGCCTGCTGCAGCTTTGTTTTTTTTAAAAGATTGGCTCAGCTGGCCATGCAATGTAGTGGAGAATGAGAAAGTAATACTAAACAATAACAACTGTATTTTTTGCTTGATTAATTTTCCGTTCTCATTTCAAGCAAATGAATAAAGTTGGTGTTTGCATCTGTGGCATTCCTGAACAGAGAAATTTACTCTTCCTGGGATTTTTCTCTGGCTTAAATCAAATATCTGCGGGAAGACCACGGCCCAAGTTCGCTTAAAGCCCCTTAAGAAAATAATTTTCAACTTTTTTTTTGTTGCTAGGTGATATTTCAGTGGCAGAGTTTTTTTCTGCCAGTTTTTTTCAGATATTGAAATAATAATGCATTGTATTTCCGAATGACTTGTGTGAAGTACTTTATTTTTGAAAAAGACAATGGTGCATAAAACTGGTTTGGGGGGCATTTTTTTGTGGGAGGGAGGGGGCACATAACATTTTTGGGTTCTCAAGCAGTTAGCCAAACCTGCCTGTTCTTTGGGTACTGAGAATCAGAGTAGTACTGGAAGTGTAATGTTTGAGACAGATTTAATTCTGTAAGTCTTAGAGTTTTTTTTTACACATTTATCAAACCATTACACAATTTTATGTTTTATAATATTTTTTGGCTTAGCACAACAATTTTAATCACCAATGCATCTCATGAATAAAACAATGAAGCTGCTATAGATCGTGGTACTTGAAAGCAAATTCAATCAGGTGTGAATGGCAATATTAAGGTCATAGAGCTATTAATCTATTAGTAAGGTCGTAGCTATTTATCTATTATACACACCATCGCTTGCTGCTTAATGCAGAATAAAATATAGTCACTGACATTCTGCCATATTGCGGAATTAACATATTAGGGCCGATAGATAATTTCTGCACTTTACTTGGACAATTATCAACGAAATTGGTGTATTCTTTTTATAGTATATCATTTTTTTAAGACCATAGCACATTTTCAAAGTGAAACCTGATATGTAGTAGGTTATGATAGCCTTTCTCTGAGTTGCGGTTAAAGATACTGTTGAATTGAATCTTAAGTGTAACTTCAAAAAAAATGATTCTACATTCCTTTATTTGATTAGATTGTATTTGTACCCTTAAATTGCAAGTGCAGTAATGAATCAACTTGTTGATCCAATAGGAAAGAACTCACTGTATAAACACTTTTACACAGTTCTCTACATCAGTTTTCCTCACTGGGTATAAGTTTTGTGCAGTATTTATTGAGAAACTCTAATACAGATAGAGGGTGTGGCATGGCAACTCACAATGTGCATTCATAACATCACACCTATTGTAGATCTTTACTCTTCCGTGTGCTACTGTTTTGGCTCTGTGATATCATCAAACTTTCAGATTTCCGAAAATCTGGAATAACATGAAAGTGTGTTTTTAAAATGAATACATATATAAATATATATATATATATAAACACTAATACTTAACTAGGGCTGTTTAATGTTAATGCTCAGCAGATATTCTGTTTGGTTAGGATTCAATATGTTCATTTACAGCTGTCAATAAAAATCAATAATACAGCAATAATCTCATTTTGATGGGCATTAAAGTCTGAACTTGGACTGATGGTAATCATAATGCTCCTAATGAAATGACAACACTACTATTGTCAATCTCGGGATGGTATTTGTGATGCTTCTGTTATTGTTGGGGGGATGTTTTTCTTAGAATTACATGGTAACAGCACTCTGGATAGTAATGGAAAGAAGGTTGGTATGCATGCCAGAAACTTTATCAAGTCAGTGATTGTTTTGACAAAATGAATGTAAGTGCTGAAACCGAATCCTAAAAGAGACTCAGTTATGCATACATCTTTTCATTGATTAGTTATCGGATCCTTGAGATTTACTCTTACATTAAATATTATGTGTCAATAAATCTGAATAACTTCTGAAACCCATTTTTAAAATAGGATGGATGGTACTGTTGCCAGCAACGGAAGATAATGTAGGCTACCAACAAGGCAGAAAGAGGATTCTAATTACACATTTTGAAATGAATATGCAGATTGTTTTTAAACCTATTCTTAGCCAGCCACAACATTCATTTCAACCTCTCTACAACCTGAGATGTAAAGCTGAATTAAAGTTCAACTAAAGTTCACAGCAAAGAATGAAATTTTGGTACAATCTGTTACTAGTTAAATCATAGACTCTCCTGCAGTCATTTTCCCTAAACTTACAAAACGCAAATCAAATTAATGTTTCTTATTTGATAGGAGAATGAGCTTTGGCAAAAAGTGATCTCTGATTTGGTATGCATTTTCTTTTTGCATTTCTTGGCATGATTAGGCTTTCCAGTTTTTTTAATCTTATTTGTTGTTTTATGTTTTGGTACTTTTACTTCACCTATTATGTTCTATTCTGCTTTCTTATTGCTTCCCAACTCTATTTCTGAGTATAGTGTTCTGTGTGTTTCCGTTTCATTGCAACCTCTCTCTCTCTACATTCTTTTTTCAAAAGTTGTCATACTATGTTCAAACTCAGTCTTTTCACACTCCATTTACAAAATTCATTTTTTAATTGTACATATGTAATAAGTCCTACCATAGATAAATAATCAAGATACTACAACAATCAGTACCAAAGGCCAAAATAAGTGTGTGGCTCCCTTGTGTGATCCCACACTCAATTTTCATTCCTGAAATTGGCCCTCTCTTTGCCAGTTTTACAGCTATAACATGGGTACAAATGGGTCCAATTTCTACTTTGCTGCATGTTTTTGAGGCCATGGATAAATTAAGATTTTAGATGATGTCAAAAAATAGAAAAAGCTTTCTTCTTTCCATTCATCACATCCCCTGTGCCCTTCCATGTGTTACAAGCCTTAACACACTCATAAATATCTCTCTCTTCATAAATTATATAGGATTTTAAATTATTCAAGAGACTAATGGTCAAATGCATAAAAATAGTCAAAGAAAATGACAAGCACCTTTTTTGAGAGCAGGAATCTTTTTCATTCCCCCACTTTTTAGATTAAATGTGATCAAGCGGGTGGTCAAATGTATTGATTCCATTGTTGTTTCAATGCAACAGTGAGTCAATGGATGGCTCAAGGGAACGGCTCTGTCTCCATTATTTCCTCCCTTGTACCTGGCCACTGCCAAAACTTCACCACAATTGTAAACTCAAGATTGGGTGCAAGGATCACTGAAGCAAACCAGCTTCCTGCCACCCTGTGCAATGACAGTGACCTTGTTGTATTGTCCTTTCATGACAGTTACAAATCACTTTGTCTAATTGTATCACTGCACCATTTATGGAAGACATAAATGAATAGTTGGGCAAAATGGTTTCCTCTGCAAACCTTAAAACAGGGCTAATATTTTCATGATTCCATAGTTAGGAACAATCTTAAATTTGCTGCTGCTCTGCACTGAATTATATAATTGCAAGTACAGCTGGCAGGTTTTTATCAATTACAGGTAATTTGCAGTTTCTCTGTGATCTCAGGTGATGGTCAACATTGAGCCCTAAGGTCTGAAGTATTTGCAGTTGTTATGACAAATACAGCTCAGTAGAAGTCATCAGTTTCACTCAACTTTGTGATCATTTGTTCCTTTATGTCAAACCAAGTGGCTGTCTCTGCTTCTGTTTTTGTATGCCCAGGACTGGCCACGAGTTGTGGTCTGTCATTAGCACTTAGTACTGAGGCACACTTTAGTTAACTATACTTTCAAATTGGTGTGGGCGTGCAATATTAACAACAAGGAGCTGACTCACAAAGCTGAAAATAGATATATTAAATAAAATTACTTAATGCGATATTATTGAGTTGTTGACAAATAATAGAGCCCACCATGTCAAATAGGTGCCTGGCTTTGGTTAAGCAAATTATGTTTTTTTTAAAAAAGATCACGTTGCTTAGGTTGACAATAATATTGAATAAAAGTTCTTATTGACAGCAGTAAATTAACAGAAGCATAAAAATATTGTAGTAATAGCGTAATTATTCTGGGTCTGTAAACATTCTAATAGTCTTACATTATCCTGCAATAATTATGGATAAAGTGCAGTAAATGCTAAATGACAAGCTATTAAATTTCCAATAGATTCCACTCACTCTGACCACCCACTTGTATTCCTGGATGTATTGCATGAAAGTGAAATGTGGCAACTTTTACTGAAACTATTTCTTAACGATCTGACCCTTCTAAATAAAAAGAAGAAATGTGGCATATATTCCACCCAGCCAGCTATGTTTTGGGCTCACTGTACCTGGATTTATTGTAAACTCTTACCTTTGTGCCAGGCAACCATTGTGTACAGTCTCAGTTATAAAAGACCAGGTCCAAACTCAGTGGGTGGAATAATCTCAGATCCCTCCATGCTATAGAAAAACATCCATTAGATTTTGCATCCATGCTTGACTGCAAACCATACTGCAGATAAGCAATAGGTTCTCTGAACGATCACTATGAATAGACTTTTTAATCTGTTTTGAAATATAATACTGGATTTGAAAACGCTGTGATCTAGTGTCAGGTGGAAGACCTTACAAATGTGTTTCAAAGCTAACTGTTACATATAGAGGCACATAAATAATCTTTATTAAGCACTATAGAGCACTTATGTAAAAAGATAAAAGACAAATGGTGAAATGTGCATGTATTTTAATGATGCATACATCAGTTTGGGAAACTAACATCTTGCATTTTATTAGGAAAACTCATCAGTGCTGTAAATCCGTGAAAAAATATTCAAAATTTGCTTCCCTTGTATCTGAAGCAAAGCAATATTTGGTTGCAATATTTTGATGGTAACCATCCATTCTCAAATAGTCAATCAGTGAGTATCTGTCAATATGCCTGGAAATTATGGCTAACCTTTTGGTTTTAGATTCTATTTTCCTGATTTAAAATGTTGGTCATATAAAAGGACAATTCCTCCTTCACCAGTTAAAAGGAATCTTCAAATGCTAGAAGGCTGAAATAAAACAGTAAATATTGGAAATGCTCAAGTCAGCTAGTATCTGAACAGACAGATTAATGTCACAGGGTAATGTCTTTCTGTTTAAATTCAGAAAGGGCCTCCACTCACCTACCTATTTCTCTTTAAAAATACCAGCTGACATAATGTATTTTATGCTTTTCGTTTAGTCATTTAAGAATATTTTTTCTAACCTCACTTGGAAGTTTTACAAATCGGTTCCTTGCAAAACCAAGAACAGCCTAGTTCTTGGAATAGACTGGAATGGAAACTCCATTCCTGTACGTGTTAGCCACCTGGATGCATTTGTATTGCAGAAAAGGTCACACAAGCTGCAACATAAAAGCCATGTTATTGGCAAACCTTTATCTTTTTAAATATATACTTAATATATTTTAACAATCTCCTCTGCTTACTTACCTGACCAATTGTTTTGTAATGCAGTTTATGAAAACAGCAGTTATTCCCTTTGGTCCTATCCCTACAGACAGTCATCTTCCCTAATATTAATTCTGAAAACTGCATATATTGCAGTAACCAGTGCAACTTTAATATTCCAATATTGATTTAAACAAAAAGAGAAATCTCTGACATGCATAATTTCAAGTTATTGACAAAGCATAGGCTTGAAAACAAATGTACTGTACTGTGTAGGTGTAGTCCTTGTCATTCCCAATCTCATTAACAGTAGTGCACGACTGTATATAGAAAGAAAAATATTTATTTGTACAAATCTATTTAAAATATATACCAATGGCTTTCTGATGAGATAACTCTTGCACTATTATTGTTTTCGCTGTGTCTATGTAAGGTTTCTCCACTGTGATAATATTGTACACCCTGAAAGCAATCTATTTCAATTGTGTCTCTGTAAGAAATATACTGTATTTAAGTGTGAAAATAAAAATTATAAATGAGAACAACATTGTTGTCCATCTTGCAGTCTGGATGCCATTCACCATAAACATTTTGGAGTACCTTCTCTGTGATTAAGTTCCTGTGACCTACTCGATATTCATTGGTGGCCACAGGAGACTATGCAAGTAAAACTATGATTTTTTCGAAGCAATGTATTAAATTGAAACAATAAACTTCTGCTCAAGGTGGCAAAGCACTGGCAACGCTGCATATGCAGCCTTGGTACTAATCTATCCATTAAGGGATGATTAGATTGTAAAAGTAAAGCTATTTATAAATAAGTATGTGAGGAAATGTCACATGACCAGTATAGCTACCAACACGTTATGCAGGCATGTCCAGAGCAGTTCAACAAGAATCCTTTAATGGACTATTTTCTCTCAAGTCAATTAGATTAACTTTGATCTGTTGGCATCAATATATTTGAATGCGAACATTCCTGGGTTTGAAAACAATTTTCAGTTCCATGATTAAAAATAAATGACATCAGCCTGAAGAAATTGCTGTGGCAGTAACACAAAAGCATTTAACTTATTCATATGACGTGACTTTGCCTGGTAATTTAAAGGAGTTAAAATAAACCAGTTAATGCCTCCATTAACTAAAGGAATGTTGTGTGAATTGTAATCACCTCATGATGTCATGAATGTGCATAGTAACGAGCTATACCAAGTATGTAACAAACTAAAATAAAAGCACAATACTGGGATGCTGAAAAATCTCAGCAGGTCTGAAAGCATCTGTGGGGAGAGAAGAGAGCCAACATTTTGAGTCTAGGTGACTTTGTCAGATCGGCTCCAGACTCGAAACGTCGGCTCTTTTCTCTCCCCACAGATGCTGAGATTTTCCAGAAATTTCTGTTTACGTGACAAAGCTAGCAGGTTAGAAGCCATCTGCATTTCAAAAGGCATCTCATGGGATGTGAGTCTCCCACTAATGAGATTAGCAGATTTAGACAGACGAGTCCTGCTAATAGGAAATACCTTTCTTGATTGAACCATCAGGGGAGGCATATGTATGTTAAAATACAGATACATAGGAGAAGGCCATCTGGCCCTTAAAGTCTGCTCTGCCATTCATTACGATCATGGCTGATCATCCAACTCAATAGCCTAATCCTGCTTTTTCCCCATAACCTTTGAACACATTCACCCCAAGTGCTTTATCCAGTTGCCTCTTGAATACATTCAGTGTTTTGGCATCAAGTATTTCCTGTGCTAATGAATTCCACAGGTTCACCACTCTTTGGGTGAAGAAATGTCTTCTCATCTCTGTCCTAAATGGTTTACCCCGAATCCCTAAACTGTGACCCCTGATTCTGCACTCCCCCACCATCGGGAATATCCTCCCTGCATCTACCCTGTCTAGTCTTGAATTTGATAAGTCTCTGAAATGCCCCCTCATTCATCTGAACTCCAGCGTAAACGATCCTAACCTAGTCAATCTCTCAAATATAAGTTCCGCCATCCCTGGAATCAGCTTGGTAAACCTTTGCTGCACTCCCTCAAGAGCAAGAATGTCCTTCCTCAAAAAAGGAGACAAACTGCACACACGATTCTAGGTGTGGCCTCACCAAGACCCTGTATGAGTGCAACAATACATCCCTGCTCCTGTACTCAAAACTTCTTGCAATGAAGGCCAACATGTCATTTACCATCTTTACTGCCTGTTGCACCTGCATGCTTAACTTGAGTGACTGGTGTACAAGAATATCCAGGTCCTGCTTCACACTCCCCCCTCCCAATTTACAGCCATTCAAGTTGTTTTTCCTTCCAAAGTGAATAACCTCACACTTATCCAAATTAAGCTGCATCTGCCATTGATTTGCCCACTCACTCAACCTGTCCAGATCATTCTGAAGGATCTCTGCATCCTCGTCACAGTTTACCCTCCCACACAACTTGGTGTCATCTACAAATTTTGAGATGTTACATTTTGTTGCCTCATCCAAATCTTTAATATATTTTGTGAATAGCTGGGGTCCCAGCACCGATCCCTGTGGCACCTCACTAGTTACTGCCTGCCAACTTGAAAAGCACCATTAATTCCTACTCTTTGTTTCCTCTCTGAAAACCAGTTTTCTATCCATCTCAATACACTTCCCCCAATCCCGAGTGTTTTAATCTTGCATGATAATCCCTTATGCAAGACTTTGTCAAACACTTTCTGAAAGTCCAGATATACCACGTTGACTGGTTCCCCCTTGTCAACTCTACTAGTTACATCTTCAAAGGGATTCTAACAGTTTTGTCAAGTACAATTTCTCCTTCATAAATTCATGCTGAGTCTGTCTGATCCTGCCACTGCTTTCTAAATGCTCCGCTATAAAGTTCTTGATCATGGATTCAAGAATTTTCCCTATTGTCAATGTTAAGCTTACTGGTCTACAATTCCCTGTTTTCGCTCTATTTCCTCTTTGAATATTGTGGAGACTGTCCCAGAGTCTATGGAATCCTGGAAGATAACCCAGAATGTATCCATTATTTCTAGAGCCACTTTCTTAAGTATTCTGGGATGTAAATTATCAGGCCTTGGAGGTTTACCTGCCTTCAATGTCGTCAATTTTCCTAGCACCATTTCTCAACTAATATTGATCTCCCTCAGTTCTTTCTCCTCACTAAACCTTGCATTCTCCAACATTTCTGGCATATGATTTGTGTCCTCTTTTGTGAAGACAAAATTAAAGTATGTATTCAGTTATTTGGCATTTTGGTCCCCTATTATACATTCCCTGATTTCTGTCTCTTGGGGACCTACATTTGTCTTCACCAACTTTTTCCTCTTCACTCGTCTATAGAAACCCTTGGTGTCAATCTTTATGTTCCCTGCAAGCTTCCTTTCGTAGTGTATTTTCCCCTTCTTAATCAATCCCTTGGTCCTTCTTTGCTGAATTCTAAACTGTCCCAATCCTCAGACCTATTATTTTTCTTGGCCAATCTGTAAGCTTCTTCCTTAGATTGGATACTTTCTCTAATTTCCTTTGTAAGCCATGGATTGGCCCTCTTACCCATTTTGCTTTTATGCCAGACATGAATAAACAGTTGCTGCAGTTCCCCATGTGGTCCTTGAACGTTTGCCATTGCCTCTTCACGGTCATCCCTTTGAATAACTCTCCCCAATCAATCAAAGCCAACTCATGCCTCATATCCTCATAGTTTCTTTTATTAAGATTCAACACCCTAGTCTCCGAATCAGCTACTTCACTCTCCATTGTGATAAAAAAATTCTATCATGTTGTAGTTGCTCATCCCTAAGGGATCGCGTACAGCTAGATTGGCAATGCTTCCCTTCTCATTACACAGTACCCAGTCTAAGATGGCCACTCTCTAGTTGGTTCCTCCACATATTGGTCAAGAAAACCATCCTGTATACACTCCAGGAATTCCTCCTCTACGGCATTGTGGATGGTTTGATTTGCCCAATCTATGTGCAGGTTAGAATCACCAATGATCACCGATATTCCCTTATCACATGCAGCACTAATTTTGTATTTAATGCCATTCCCAACATCACCACTGCAGTTGGGGGGTCTATATATGACACCCACTGATGCTTTTTGCCCCTTGGTATTTCTCAACTCTACCCATACAGACTCCACATTGTCAGAACTAATATCCTTTCTCACTATTGTGTTAATTTTCTCTTTAACCAGCAGTGCCACTCCTTTTCCTTTACGTCTATCCTTCCTAAATATTAAATACCCTGGGGCATTTAATTTCTACTTCTGCTCACCCTGCAGCCATGTCTCCATAATCATTTATAGCTACCTGTGCGATTAGTTCATCCACTTTATTTCAAATGCTCCATGCATTAAGGCACAGAGCCTTTAAACTGGTCTTTTTAACAATGTTTGCCTTGATCCCAGTATTTTCTTCTGCGGCACTGATTGAACTTTGTCCTTGGTTTCTCTGCCTATCACTGATCTTATTCATAAGAACATAAGAACGTAAGAACATAAGAAATAGGAGCAGGAGTAGGCCATCTAGCCCTTCGAGCCTGCCCTGCCATTCAATAAGATCATGGCTGATCTGTCGCTGCTCAGTTCCACTTTCCCGCCCTCTCCCCATAACCCTTAATCCCCTCTCTTATCAAAAACCCATCAACCCGCGTCTTAAAAATATTTAGCGAGGCAGCCTCCACCACTTCAACGGGCAGAGAATTCCAGAGATTCACCACCCTTTGAGTGAAGAAGTTCCTCCTCAACTCCATTCCTTTTCCTTTTCCTTTTATTTTTATCTTTGCTTCCTGCTTCTCTGACTCCTTACATCCCCCTGGTTTACCGCTCTAGCAAACAGTCGCCCTAGGACATCAGTCTTAGTCCTGCCCAGGTGTAACCTGTCCAATTTGTACAGATCGCATCTCCCCCAGAACCGGCCCTAATGCCCCAGGAATCTGAAACCCTCACCCTAACACCATCTGCCCAGTCACGTATTTATCTCATATATACTGTCATTTCTACTCTGACTAGAACATGGCATCAGTAGTAATCCTGAGATCATTACCTTTGAGATTTGATTTTTTAACTTTCTTCCTAGCTCCCAGTATTCTGCTTTTAGGACCTCTTTACCTATATCAATTTGTATCAATGGGTACCACAACCACTGGCTGTTCATCTTCCCCCACCAGAATGTCCTCATAAAATCATAGAACCCTACGGTGCAGAAGGAGGCCCTTCGGCCCATCGAGTCTGCACCGACCACAATCCCACCCAAGCCCTACCCCCATATCCCTACACATTTACCGCTAATCCCTCTAACCTCCACATCTCAGAACACTAAGGGCCAATTTCTTAGCATGGCCAATCAACCTAACCCGCACATCTTTGGACAGTGGGAGGAAACCGGAGCACCCGGAGGAAACTCACGCAGACACGAGGAGAATGTGCAAACTCCACACAGACAGTGACCCAAGCCTGGAATCGAACCCAGGTCCCTGGAGCTGTGAAGCAGCAGTGCTAACCACCGTGCTACCATGCCGTCCTGTACCCACTCTGAGACATCCTTGACCCTGGCACTAGGGAGGCAACATACCATCCTGGAGTATCATTTTGTAGTCACAGAAACACCTGTCTATCCCCCTTACAATTGAATCCCCTATAACTATTGCACTGGCACACTTTTACTACTCTCCTCTGCAGCAGAACCAACCATGGTGCAAAACGATTGGCTGCTGCTGCTTTCCCCAGAGAGGTCATTCCCCTCAACAGTATCCAAAGCCACAGGGAAAGGGCCACAGGAGATTCCTGCATTACCTGCCTTTCTTTCTTGCTTTGTGTTAATCTTTTAGAGCCACAGAAGCTGAGGGAACAGAGAGCGAGTACACAGAGAACCATCAAAGGGGCAAATAGTATAATTGCCAACCCTTCATGAAAGCAGGGAGGCAGATTCCATTGAGCAGCCTATAAACCGAGTTCTGGCTAGCTGACTAGAAGCAAGAGTACAGAAATCTTTGTGGAGGCAGTTGAAACCATATCTTTGCTGAATCAAGAGGAGACATTCCCCAGAATAACTCCTCAATCAGATACAACGTGGTAACTATAAGCTGGCTTTTAATTGTAGCTTCATTGTGGTGGGTGTTGTTTGGGAAGAGGGAAGACCCAAAAGACTTCAGATCTCCTAAATCAAATCCTGGATCAAAAAGGGTAATTTCTACCTCAGCTTTATTTGTGTGTTTAGTAGTTCCTATACCTAACTGTCTGAAATCATTATAGTCCTGTTTGTGAATGTGTCTTTTCTATATTGTGATAAATTCTCTTTAATTAAGTGTACTCTACAACTGGGTCAATTGCTTTCTGACTGGGTCTTGCAGTGATGGGCCTAATTCTGCTCCTAAGTCTTATGGTCTTATGCATATGACTCACCATTCCTGTAAACAAAATTATACACCATCACAAACTGATGTTCCAGGTTAGGAAACCCTCACAGATATCATCAGCTGTGTTTGTGATATTGGTTAGTGAGTTTGAGCAGAAATTTGATTGTGAAGGAAGTTGGATGTGCAGTGGATGGAGAATGCACTACACGCCCAGGTTCCTGTTACTTTAATAGCCCTGGGGCGGCTCTGGACCTTCAGGACTCAGCTGTAAGCTGCAGCGTTTCAGCATAGACAGGTTATCCTGGTCCCATTAGGCTGTGTGGCACTGACAACAGCACTGATAATGTGGGGGATAGAGGCCAGTCATCCAGTGAGAGAAATATTGGTGCCTTTCCTGTGGAGCCAATTTCACTGTCCTGGTTTGTATCTCAACAGAGCACATGAATGATGTAATGTTCTGGAAGCCACTTTCAATGCTGTGGCGGCAGTGTGGGGTGGCATGGAAGCTGTCAATGGTGCTAAGAGCGTGCAGGCGTGTGTCCTCTGCCAGTTAGCACTGACCGGAGTGGGGGGGGGCAGTAAGTTGTACACAATTAGACCATCCGCAATTCTTAAATCAGATGAGGGGCTACGGGTGGTGAAAAGTAAGACTGGGCATCATCTTCAATGATTTGAGTCTTGTTGTAGCCTTGGCAATGAGTGCCCATTAGGGTTAAAGCACCTGGGCTCCCCTTTCCATTTTCTGCTGCCTCTGGTTGTGTCATCCTGTAAGATTTTAATAAAACTACCAGCTTTTAGGCTTGTGCGTTAGTTTGAAGTAAAATTATGAATTTTAATTTGGGCAATCTTTTTAATAATCCAGTTTGAATTTCCGCTATTGTGACAATTATCAACGAAGGCAGCCTGGGAACAGGAATTCAGCAGCTCGGTCAATCAAATGACTTTAAAGGTGCTAAAAGCCTGGGTTCACCCAGTTGTATTTGCTTTAATCTCGCACTGCGCAATCTGAGGTTTCTGTTGGAAATAAGCAAAAGGTTTGAACTTAGCCACTTGAACTTAGAATGACACCTTGTGCAGAATCTTATGGGATTTTCGCACCCAGTACAGTGAAGAAGGATTTGACTGGGCACCAAACTCTCCGACTTTGCTGCAGCAGGAGCCAGGCATGAATGGCCACTAAGATCGAACCCCTTATCTTTAAATAAGAACCATATATTTTAATTAGTTTTTAGTTTGCGAAATGCTTTAATCTATTAATCATTTTTGTAGAACAGAATTTGTATCTAAAAGCACATGTCCTTTGGCCACAATGAAATATAATTCTTGGGGCCTGAAGGAAATAAGAGATGGATATTTGTCTCACTTGGCTCTGGTTATGGAGGTGAGTGACTCCAGATGGTCCTCACATGAAGTCAATGAAGAGAGATCATAGATCATAGAACCCTACAGTACAGAAAGAGGCCCTTCGGCCCATCGAGTCTGCACCGATCACAATCCCACCCAGGCCCTACCCCCATATCCCTACATATTTTACCCACTAATCCCTCTAACCTATGCATCTCAGGACACTCGGGGGCCTTTTTTTTTCAGATGGCCAATCAACCTAACCCGCACATCTTTGGACTGCGGGAGGAAACCAGAGCACCCGGAGGAAACCCGCACAGACACGAGGAGAATGTGCAAACTCCACACAGACAGTGACCCGAGCCAGGGATCGAACCCAGGCCCCTGGAGCTGTGAAGCAGCAGTGCTAACCACTGTGCTACCGTGTCACCCCATTATCGTTTGGACTATTTCCTGATCAAAGGCAGGAAAGTCCCAGGAATAAAAGTTGGAAATTCAGCAGGTGGGATTTTATGGCCTCACTCATCCCAAAATCCTGCTCAGGATTATCAGACCTTTCCATGTTTCACCCCTTGCCTGCTCCAGTTCCCGGGGCTGTAAGATTCTGGGCTGTCTTTTTTTGGCACAGTTCACCTTTGCTTCTGTGGTGTTATTCTTCAGATACACAGTTCAACATTACTTCAGAAGCAGAAGAAGAAAAACAGGTCTAATGAAGCATCTTCCAGACTCAAAACATTAGCTCTGACGAAGGGTCTTTCAGAGTCGAAATGTAGGCTCCATTCTCTCTCCACAGATACTTTCAGACCTGCTGAGATTTTCCAGCATTTCCGGTTTTTGTTTCAGATTCCACCATCTGCAGAATTTTGCCTTTATTTGAGGAAATGCTTTGCCTGTACTAGCAGCCTTCAAGAAATTCTAAGCTTTACGGGATAAGTATCGTCCCCGCTTTCGTTAAGGATATATAACATCTTCCTTAAATTCTACTTGATTCATAAATAAGGTTGTTCAAGACATTGTGAGGAAAGCAACTTGTGGACCTAACTGCTATAAATTAAAAGTTTGGAACCCAGCTATTTGAATTATACCTCAAACCTGAACATATAATGCTATGAAAAGAACAGTTTCTCACACAATTATCAGAATTATATTGTGTAAATGTAAACAGCTTCAGCTGCTGATAATCTCACGTGGGATATCCTAATGCCTCATCCTGTGAAATAGGCAGTTAATGAGTGGAGCACCCATTGCACCATGCAACACCTGAACACATATTTCTACTTCCCGTGACATTTTTAAACGAATGATGCACATAAATTCGAATAACCTCCTGCTTTTGTCAACACAGCAGAAGCCCATTTGCAGAGGATTTTCACCTAGTAAGTTCTTTTCATCAACTATTCATGCGGCCATTATTATTGTAAACGTAAAAGCTGCTGGAGCCCTCAACAGGTTTGCTTTTGTTGGTGTCAGTCAAGGTGACCTTGCCACTTTCTATTGCCAAACTACTGGTACTTTCTCAGACATCTGCAAGTACCATATGGGCTTCTGTCAGCTCCCAGTGACAAGCTGGGTTTCTCTGATTACAGTTACAGGAGGTACTGCAGTGCTGCCTGCAACAAATCATTGCTGCTGTCTCTGTCTTCATTTAGTAGATTTTTCATTCCAAATCAAGCCTCGTTTGCAGGTTGGCCTTTCAATGCGTGCATGATTCAAAAGGAATATTGATTAAAGCTTGCAAGAAAGAGGACATAGCAGTATTGCTGGAAAGTTTCCTGAAGGAAGTAACTTTACAATTCCTACTATAGGGTCAGAGGAGATTGAATGAAATACAGTGGGAGGTCACATGTAGGTGGCCGTAACCAAGGGAGACCGGTTCATTGCTAGTGGCTGATACAACAATGAGCACCTGTGGAAATTAATTGTGACAAAGAAGCTTCAGGAGGTCACCTTGACTGACGCACACAAAGGAAACTAGCTGGAGGCCCAACAGAATTAAATTTGATTTAATACACTTGTCATTGACCTACAAAGAAGCTGCCCACAAATATCGAGTGATCTGTGTGGCATGGTTTTCCCCTTTCCTTACAGCAGTTTAAATCTGGTGACACATCAAGAGGATTTCCTGGTGTGCAGCCGTAACACTGTCAACAACCAAGGAGAGTAGCCAATCATAAGAACATAAGAACGTAAGAAATAGGAGCAGGAGTAGGCCATCCAGCCCTTCGAGCCTGCCCCGCTGTTCAATAAGATCATGGCTGATCTGAAGTGAATCAGTTCCACTTTCCCGCTCTCTCCCCATAACCCTTAATTCCCTTGTCTATCAGAAACCTATCTACCCGTGACTTAAATATATTTAGCAAGGCAGCCTCCACCACTTCAACGGGCAGAGAATTCCAAAGATTCACCACCCTTTGAGTGAAGAAGTTCCTCCTCAACTCCGATCTAAACTGCCCCCCCCTTATTTTGAGGCTGTGTCCTCTAGTTCTGTTTTCCTTTCTAAGCAGGAATAATCTCTCTACCTCTGCCCTATCCAGCCCTTTCATTATCTTATACGTCTCTATAAGATCCCCCCTCAGCCTTCTAAACTCCAATGAGTACAGACTCAGTCTATTCAATCTCTCTTCATAGGCTAACCCCCTCATCTCCGGTATCAGTCTAGTGAACCTTCTCTGCACTCCCTCCAAGGCCAATATATCCTTGCGCAAGTGCAGCGACCAAAACTGCACACAGTACTCCAGTTGCAGCCTCACCAGTGCCCTGTACAGTTGCAGCAAGACCTCCCTGCTTTTATATTCAATCCCCCTCGCTATGAAGGCCAGCATCCCATTTGCCTTCCTGACCACCTGCTGCACCTGCAGACTGGGTTTTTGCAACTCATGCACAAGGACCCCCAGGTCCCTCTGCACTGTAGCATGCTGCAGCTTTTCGCCCTTTAAATAATAATCCCTCCTACTATTATTTCTACCAGAGTGGATCACATTTGCTAACGTTATACTCCATCTGCCAGATCCTTGCCCACTCACTCAGCCTATCCAGATCTCTCCACAGACTTTCCGCACCTTCCACACAATTTGCTTTTCCACTCATTTTCGTGTCATCAGCAAATTTCGTTACCCTACACAATCACACTGAGACATTCTAACAGACAGCAAACCAGGAAATTAAAAGGACTTTATCTCCTAATTTAAATTTTCACGCATTCAAGTAAATGATTATTAGATTTAGTTGGAAGCTAAAATCTAAATATGAATAAACTGTGTAAAAAAACTTTAAAAGCCCATGGAACTTTATATCATAACAGAGAAATTTGATATTCAGCAAATATCCTTCCAGGGTCTATGAGAGTGTTTAGTATTAATGATGAAATTTGTTTGCCATTAAAACCCCAGTTACACATTATTGAACAAGATTTAACTTTATCAGGAGTTGTTACACCAGAATGACAGTGTAAATGTAGACATTTTTCAGTATTACACTATGGGGTAGTTCAATAGCACACCCTCTGGAGCAGAAAAAAAATCACTGACAGCAACTTCTAAATTTCTGCATTTAAGTGTGCATGTGTGGACTCCCCAGCCAGGATTTACTGAGGAGAAAGTGGCCCCATCCATTGCCTGGAAAGTAAGAACATGACCACCCCCTGCAGCCTGAGAAGCCACTTTATGTTATCAATCAATGAGTAGTTTGAGGTCATGGTTCCCCCACCAACACCCCCACCCCAAGGTGGAAGGATGTCCCACCTCCATTAGATGAATGGTACCTCTTCAGTCCCAGTGGCCCCACTGGGAGCAGTGACCACAGATGGCACTGCAGCCTGACCCCAAACAGGGGCACTGGTGAAGGCCAGAGTGGGGTGACCTGACTGGACCCAGTCAGCTAGGTCCCAGTGAGGAGGGGAGGCACAGACTGGCAGTCAGGAGTGGTAAACAAGTGTGGATAGCCACTGGGGATGGGTTCTCTGTGGTAGACAGAGTGCCCACAAAGGGCTCCTCTACTCATACCCTGGCAACCTGCCTGTGGGTTCAGTATATGTGCCAGCCTTTCCAAGTGGTGTGTGCCCTGCCCTGGCTGCTGCTATAATAACAGCAGTGATGGGAGAATGCCCTTAAGTGGCCAGTAAATGAACCAAGGGTGGCTGAGCAAGCACTTCCCCATCACTGATTAAATCCCAATGGAGGCAGATGGGTGACAGGCATGGCGTCACGACCATCCCCCACTCCTCCAATTTTGAGTCATCCCGTCTGCCAACCCTCTCACTGGATTGCATGTAAAATCCCAGTCCCTAGGTAGCTGTCAGCTTCAGTCGATTAATGATCACGAACACTGAGCATTTCAATGCCATTGCCACTGCAAATTCCAGATCATTATCATAATGGGATACACGTATAATGAAGCAATTTGCCGTTTGAAACTGGAGAATATCTGAGAAATATATAACCCTCAAACAGTGATGCAGCAGTTTTCAACGACCATTACCTGTCCTCTATTCATTTTAATGAATTGGATTTGTTTTGGAGGCAAATCAACAACATTTGCAGAGAGCACAATAACACTGAGCATGTTTAACTGTGAAAGGGGCTGAGGCAGCTTCCTAGATTAGGTAGCTAAATGACACTGAAATTGAACACAGGCCATGCAAAGTGATACGTTTTGGGAGGAGGAATGAGAGGCAGTAAACACAAAAGTCCTAAAAGGAACAGAAGAGGAAAGATTTATGAGTTTCAGAAATTCAAATCTTGAAAACTGGCAGGATGAAAGTAAAAAGCAAATGCAATGTTCTGTGTAACGTGTAGGTGCATAGAGTGCAAAATCAAAGAGGAATGCTAAAGCCATGCACATCATCCATATAGTAATGTGTACAATTTCAATAACTCAAATGGACATAGTTTACTAATTATGGCTGAGGAGGATGAGGTTCCATGAACATCCTTATCCTCAATGTTAAAGCAACCCAGTTTGTGAGCACAAAAGCCATTTGTCACCATCTTCAGCCAGATCTGCCAGGCAGGTTCTTGTTTCCTCCCACCATTCCATGATCAGAAAGGTCAGTCTTCACCCTTAGAGGGTAGCTGAGCGAATTGGACACAGCAAAGGCTATGGGTCCCAACAACGTTCAACTGTTGAAAAATTGTTCTCCAGAACTAGTTGTGCCTCTAGTCGAGGTCATATTGATACCGTTACAACACTGGCATCGAACCGACAATGTTGAAAATTGCTTGTTACGTCCTGTCGACAAAAAGCAGGATGAATTCAACTCAACCAACTACCAGCCTGTCAGCCTACTCTCAATTGCAGCAATGGAAGGAATGGTCAACACAACAATCAAACGGCATTTATACAGCAAAAGCCCCATTCCCCAGTGATCAATTTGTGTTCTGTCAGGTCACAAATTGGACATGAGCTGGTTTCCAAAGGTGAGGGAAGAGTGACAGCCTTAGGCATCAAGGCAGCGTTTGACCAAAGATACCTCTAATAGGGACCAGCGGCCGGAGTCAAACCTGGCAGGAAGGAAGGTAGTTTTGATTGTTGGAGATCAATTATCACAGCCCCAGGACACTACCACAGAGGTTCATCTGTCAGTGCAGCATCTTACACCAACAAATCTTCAGCTGCTTCATCCACGACCTTCACTCCATCCTAATATCAAAGGTGATGCTGTTTGCTAGTGATCGCACCTTGTTCGGTTTTGTTCGCAGTTCCTCAATAATGAAACAATTTGTGTCTCCTTGCATAAATTTTACCTGGATTCAAAGGTTTAGAATTTTAGTGGAGAGAATCAATCTCTGAATCTTTAACAAAAAGATTAGAGGTAAATAGAAGGGCATTTTCCTTTTCAATCTGTATTAGGACTTTAGTATTTTTAATACAATTAATGTTTCATGTTACACAAAAGGTCTCCTATAAAGAGATTGCATGCAGGCACGACAACAATGTTTCATGTGGACAGTTGACATTTTGACCGTGCTCATGGGTAAAAGTTAGCGTTTCTGTTTAACTCCACTGCGGGTTTCTGCCCAGTGCTGCCCCTGGTTTCAGGAACAAACTGGCGCATTTTGTGGCTAGATATCCTTCATCTCCCCGAGCAAGCACCAGAATTCCCATCCACGGTGAGTGGCACAGGTCAGTTCTATCAAGTAGCACCACTGACTCAAGGATGGCAATGAGGAATGAAAAGGAGGAAGAAGTATAACGTGGCCAATGTCAGCATAGAGTCAGGAAGAAAATTATTAACATGAAACAGGCAAGGAGGGTCAAAAATATCAGTGTGAGTGAGGAGTGGGAGTTAAATGTACCTGCAGGAATTGGAAAGAGTCTTGGCAATGTGGCAGGTGCATGGGGGTAAAGTATGGCGATGTGAACTGGGAGTGTTAGAGGGAAAGTGTGAAAAGCTCAGATGTTGTGTGGAAGATGTGAGATGTGGGGAAGTGCCAGTTACAATAATAGTGAGAGCCGGAGGCACAGGGTGTGCGGGCAGAATGAGAAGGAAGTGAAATGTAGTGTGGTATCATAACTATAGCACAGGGATGGGTTGCTGCGGAGGAGAGTATTGTTTGTGAAGAGGTGGTTCAGATCTGAGGAAAGAGTAATTGATGTAAGAACTAAGATTCCTACCTGTACAACCCTGGGAGGTCGTTGAATTTTTTTCCATAGTTCAGCTATGGCCAGGGAGCTAAGATGCTGGCATTAATTTCCTTTGTAAGTGGTAACCAATGGTTTTGCCTGGAAGACTTACTGTCCACGTGGTAACACAGGATCTCGGTTCTCCTAGGGACTGCCTGGATCAAGTTCTCCGAGGTCCCATCTGAGAATGGCATCTCTTCCAACATTTTACAGTTTTGTTAGCACCTCCCTGCTATCGGCTATTGGTGGCACGGTAGCACAGTGGTTAGCACTGCTGCTTCACATCTCCAGGGACCTGGGTTTGATTCCCAGCTTGGATCACCGTCTGTGTGGAATTTGCACATTCTCCTTGTGTCTGTGTGGGTTTCCTCCAGGTACTCCAATTTCCTCCCACAGTCTGAAAGACGTGCTAGTTAGGTGCATTGGCCATACTACATTCTTCCTCCATGTACCCGAACAGGCGCTGGAGTGTGGCAATGAGGGGATTTTCACAGTAACTTCATTGCAATGTTAATGCAAACCTACTTGTGATTATAATAAATAAATTTAAACTTATACATTTGTGTATAAAGATTGCCTTCAACCCTTTCCTTCATCACCTGGCTTTTTGGAATAGAAAGATCCCTTTTATGAAGTGCCGACTGTAAGTGGAGTAAATGAAACCCAATTTCCCTCCACAGTCAAAGAGGAGAACAATGTATTACATATACAATGTATTTATATTTTGGAAGAGTTACTTTATTTTTTCAGTTTTATTTATCCTTTTACCTCTCCATTGCTAACAGCCATTATTAATGATGCTTTCTAATTCAAAGAACAGCAACAGGCACAGGTGGAACTTATGACTAAATGGCAGTAGGGACCTTGGACGCCTGCCCACCTCCACACACCTCTTCAATGTTTCATTCATTCCATTATTGGCTGATAATCAGTACAATGGCTTGAGTAGGGGTTCCTGCATCCGAATTGTGCTTTGTGAATAGACAGCTGGCTGAACACTGAAAAGATGGTCGTCTCTAAGCAACACTGTGTTTTACCTTCCTGTCAGAAGACTTCCACTAAATTCGTGAGTATGTGTCAGTAGCTGACGAATGGGAGCCAGTACAAAGAATTATTTACTATCTCAAAATAAAATATCTGAGATACAACTTTTCAGAGGAGAAGAAATTAAATCTCACACTCTTAAATATGGACTGTCTGGAAGAACATTCAGGTACAATGAACCAATAAACTTAAAAATAACCTCTTTATTTCCTCTTTTTAGTCATACAGAGTAGAAAAGGCCTTTTGACCCATCAAGTCTGCACTGACAATATTCACTACTAAAGATGCACCAATCCCATTTTCCTGCACTTGTCCCATATTGTTGAATATTATGATATTTCAGGTACTCATCCAAATATTTTTTAAAGGTTGTAAGTTTCTGGCCTTGATTACCTGCCCAGGCAGTGCATTCCAGATTCCCACTACTCTCTGAGTGAAAAAGGTGTAACCGAGCCTGATTTTTCACCCTCCCCCAACAAGGCTCTGCATTTTCCAGTGATGGCAGCATCTTGCCATTGGCCCTCACAGGGATTTTCCATTCCCGCTGATATCTACAGTATTATGCATGGCTCGCCAGTCCCACCACAGGGATGATCGCCTTCGGTGGGACCAGAAGATCCCACTGGCAGGAAGGGCTGGAAAATCCCCCCCAGCATTTCGGTAGTAGATATTTTGTTGGCTCTTCTTTCGTTTCCATACATTAATAGACCTGTTGTTTATTTCTAACATGTTCTGGTTTTATTTCAAAAAATAAAACTTTTTAAAAAATCTACTTTACTGCATTAATACGCTGTTAGAAGTCACCATCGCCCACAATAGTTAGTTTGATCTGAACAACAATTACACTTATGTAAAGCCTTTGAATCTGCTAAGGCACTTCACAGGAAGGTTACCAGCTGGGAAGGAAACGTCACTAAGCCAAAGGGGAAGATGTTAGAAAAGACAAACAAAAGCTTGGTCAGAAATTTTAAGGACTATATAAAAAATGGAGAAGAAACAGGAGCTCGATATTTTTTAATTCGGAGGTTATATTCAGTGCATGGGTTTCATCACCACCCACTATAATGATAATAGAACTGTCTGTCACTCTCGAAACAATTAGCCATTTTGTTCGAGCTGAAGAAGACAGAAATGGCTAGAAGCGTTGAAAAGTGGGAGGAAGATTTTGATGAACTGTCGTGGATCCAAAAAAAACATTTTCCAGAGTAAGGACAGTCAATTGGGAAGCTGACAAGGCTTCGCAGTCAGAGACAGGGGAAAGCCTGGAGCAGGGGAAATTTTCTCATTGAGCCCAGAGGAGAAATCTGACTTCTCCCCGTCTATAAGGAAACCTTAAAAATATATAAAATATTTACATAGTCAGGTCTACCCTGGTGAGAATCCAGTCTCCTATCACCTTCCTCTAGCCTGGCCATTATAACTATGAATCCCTGTTATCAGATCCCAGCACTTCAATATTAGTGAGCTCTCCATCTGCCTGAAACCACTGACATTAACAGTCTAAAAGAATCTTGAATTTAAAATGGCGCTGGGCGTGAACGCTGTTGATATTGCCTGACTATCATCCGCCTGCACTGTTGCTGGCAGGTGGGTTGAGATAAAATTGGGCCTGGAGTGTGCGAAACAGGAACCGTGGCAAGACCATAGACAAAAAACACTCAGGTCCTGTGAGAAACTCTGCACCAACTCATCAGCCATCAGCCTATTCTTTATGAGTCCCTGGTTGTGCAGACAGATTCACTTACAAATATCATAAGCTCTGACTAGCAGTTTATATCCTCGATATATAATGCAACAAGTAAGAAACAAGCTAAACTGCTGTCCAATCGAATAGCATTTTGCAATTAATCCTTTGATAAGTTATTGCAGAGAGAATCTTACAGACCTACATTACTGAGTTCCAACTGGCACATCTTACACTCATTTGTTTCTATTCCAAGGATAAGGATTATTACTGTTGATGAACTGCCTGCTGATATTTCCAGTTTAGTGGTCCAAAACATTCATTTCAGGCTCCACTACACCCTGCATGGCATCAAAAATCCTATTATTATTATTCTCATTTGCTGCCATTCTAGACTAATGACAAAAGCCTATGAAGAATTTTCTACTCATTTCTGTGAAGCATCCTATAATATCCAATCAATCAACAGCCATTCTGGTTATGGTCCTGGCCCAGATTCTCAAAAGCAAAACTCCAAACTTCTGGGACACAAGCTTATTTGAATCACTTTATCTACAGAGCAAATAGAACCCCTGCAGTGCAGAAGGAAGCTATTCAGCCCATCAAGTCAGCACCAAACTTCCAAAAGAGCATTTTACCCAAATCCACCCTGACCCTGGTGACTTATCCCTACAACTCCAGCTAATCCACCTAACGTACATACCTTTAACTAATAAGGGGCAATTTACCATGGACAAATCACCTCACCTGAAAATCTTTGAACCGTGGGAGGGAACCGGAGAACCCGGAGGAAACACAGGGAGAAAGTGCAAACTCTACACAGACAGTGACCAAAGGCTGGAATCGAATCCGGGTCCCTGTGAGGCAGCAGCACTAGCCACTGTGCCATTTAGGTTTTAGAAAGAAAAATCTTTCATTAAATAGCTGTGTGCGATTACAGTTTTATTATTATCACTATTTGCATCCTCTTGTCCCCAAATTTTGATACTGACTAAATACAGGACAGTCCAGAATGATCTGAATCACTGGAAACCTGACAAAGGTTAGTGAGGCAATGTTTGTGTTGCTGGGGGTGACATTCACAGGCGGGGTTAAAAGAGGGGCCTTTGATTCATGCTTCCAAATGTAACACAATTCCAATTTCTTTGTACGTCCTCACAGACTTTCCATCAGGGCATGGCTGTCTATTAAGTGTGTTAGAGTTACAATACTTCCTCATCACAATTTAACCACACTGCCCAAAATACTGACAATGCTCTTCATACATTCCATCCACTTCTTATATAGACAATCAAAATGACTTCCTTAAATATATAACAAAGAGAGTTCAACCTATGTTGTTGATTCCTATGTGAGCCACAGTAGTTGGATTCTCCCCCTCGCACTCAGCTGCAAGGAGATGTCCTTCACCCTGGCACCTTGCAGGTAACATAATCTTCAGAACTTCCATGTGCAGCTGCAGAGAGCAGTATTAATTCCCCAATGGTTTACAGGGCCCACTACTGTGTCTGCCCCATTTCCTACATTCCGGATCTCACCTCTACTCCTCCCTCCCAGACCCAAGATAAGGTTCCCCTTGTCCTCACTTTCAACTCTGCCAGACTCCGTATTCATCGGATCATTTTCCACCATTTCCGTCCCCTCCAGTATGATGCCATCACCAAACACATCTTTCCTCCCTCCTCCCCGTTCAGCCTTCAGGAAGGACCATTCCCTCTGTGATATCCAGTGTCCGCTCTCAGTCACCTCCCAAAATGCTGTCCCCTTCCTGTGGCACCTTTCCACATAAACACTGGAGATATAATACCTACCCTTTACCTCCTCGTCCCTCACCATCCATGACCCAAACACTCCTTCCAGCTGAAGCAGCAATTTCAGTATACTTTCAATGTAATCTACTGTGTTTGCTATTCACAATGTGGTTTCCTGTATGCTGGAGTGACATAAGAACATAAGAAATAGGAGCAGGAGTAGGCCATCTAGCCCTTCGAGCCTGCCCCGCCATTCAATAAGATCATGGCTGATCTGAAGTGGCTCAGTTCCACTTTCCCGCTTTCTCCCCATAAGCCTTAATCCCCCTGTCTATCAGAAACCTGTCTACCCATGACTTAAATATATTTAGCGAGGCAGCTTCCACCACTTCAATGGGCAGAGAATTCCAGAGATTCACCACCCTTTGAGTGAGGAAGTTCCTCCTCAATTCCGATCTAAACTACCCCCCCTTTATCATAAGGCTGTGCCCCCTAGTCCTGCTGTCCTTTCTAAGCGGGATAGCAGGACTAGAGGGACCAAATGCAGATTTGGCAGTGCTTTGTAAAACATCTCCATTCAGTCTGACTCTGTGCTTCTGCTGGCCTGCCAAATGGGCACTGTCCTCAACCACCATGGAGTTTCAATGGCCTCCAAGCCACCCTGGTTTGTCCAGCGTGCCCGTCTCCATTTGTGGAGACGTGTAGTGATTCTTGCCAGGTTGGACTTGGGATAAAGGGGTCTTTTACAAGATGGCAGCCAGTGTGTAGTGGTGTGCCTCAGGGGTCAGTGCTGGGACCACAACTTTTCACAATATACACTAATGATTAGGAAGAAGGAACTGGAGGCACTGTTGCTAAGTTTGCAGATGATACAAAGATTATGTAGAAGGACAGATAGTATTGAGAAAGGAGGAGGGCTGCAGAAAGATTTGCACAGGTTAGGAGAGTGGGCAAAGAAGTGGCAGATGGAATACAATGTGGAGAAGTGTGAGGTTATGCATTTTGGAAGAAGGATTGGAGGCACAGATTATTTTCTAAATGGGGAAATGCTTAGGAATTCAGAAGTACAAAGAGCCTTGGGAATCCTTGTTCAAGATTCTCTTAAGGTTAACGTTCAGGTTCAGTTGGCAGTTAGGATGGCAAATGCAATCTTAACATTCATGTCAAGAAGGCTAGAATACAAAAGCAGCATAAGCAGAAACTGCATAAGGCCCTGGTCAGAACGCATTCGGAGTATTGTGAGCAGTTCTGGGCCCCATACCTAAGGAAGAATGTGCTAGCCTTGGAAAGAGTCCAGAGGAGATTTACAAGAACGATGTCTGGAATGAAGAGCTTGTTGTATGAGGAATTCTGGATCTCTACTCATTGGAGCTTAGAAGGATGAGGGATGATCTTATTGAAACTTAGAAGATACTGCGAGGCCTGGATAGAGTCGATGTGGAGAAGATGTTTCCACTAGTAGGAAAAACTAGAACCAGTGGGCACAACCACGGACTAAAGGGGTGATCCTTTGAAACAGAGATGAGGAGGATTTTCTTTAGCCAGAGAGTGGTGAATCTGTGGAATTTTTTGCCGCAGAATGTTATGGAGGCCAGGTCATTGAGTGTCTTTAAGACAGAGATAAATAGGTTCTTGATTAATAAGAGGATCAGGATTATGGGGAAAAGGCAGGAGAATGGGATGAGAAAAGCGTCAGCTATGATTGAATGGGCTAATTCTGCTCTATGTCTTATGGTCTTATGGACTTATCTCCTCCTCCCATACACATCAGGATTCTCCCCTTCATTGAAAGCATGTTTCCACACCCCCTGCCCAACATAGATCCCTGGCATTGTGACCCTCCCAATGGATCCCTATTCATGCCCCCCCCCTTCATAACCCCTCCTTCTTGAATACCCTTCATTCTCTACCCCTCTGGCCCAACCCCCTTGGCAGTGGCACCCTATCAGTGTCAACCAATTCCCTGTCAGTGCCCATCTGGCAGTGCCCACCTGGCAGTGTCCACCTGATGTTGCCAGGATGTCATTGTCAGGGTGTCACTGCCAGGGTGCCAGGTGGCACTACCAGGTTGGCACTGCCAGATGGACACTATCAGCCATGACGCAGACCACCCTGGGGCATGGCCAGTGTGCCAGGTCTCCATTTGTGGAGACCAGAAGTGATTCTTGCCTACTGCACCCAAGGATCGGAGAATCCCAGAAGCAGGAAGAATCTGGCCTGGAATTCATGGGGTGGGAAGCAGATTACATCTGGACACGGTGACTGGAAGGATTCCAGCAGGATTTCAAGCCAACGCTAAATGTGCCTTACCCACTATTCTCTGACCCCTGCACAGCCTCATTCCGATCTGTGCCAGGCAAGATGCAGCTGGAAAATTGCAGCCCAAGGTGAGTGCATGGGATTAGGGGATAATCATTTGGACTAAACTGGAGAGAAATATCTTCACTCAGGGCTGTGGATCTTTGGAATTATTTACCCCAGAGAATTGTAGATACTCCATTGTTGAATGTTGTATATTTAAAGCAGAGATAGATAGATTTTTGGTCTTTCAGGAAATCAAGGATGTCAAATGGGCAGGAAAGTGAAGATGAATTCTAAGATCAGCCAGGATTATATTGGATAGCAGTATAGGCTCAGTGGGTTAGATGGTCTTCTCCTGCTTCTATCGCTTGTGGTATTGAGTGTTGTTGGATCTGCTCATCCAGGGAAGTGGATGGTGTTCCATCATGTTCCCGGGTTTTGCCTTTTATTTAGTGGACCAGGTTTTGGGGTATCAGAAGTTAATTTGCTGTCCCCAGAATTCCTGGCCTCTGACCTTCTCTTGTAGCAATAATATTTATATGGATGGTCTAGTTCAGTTTCTGGTCAGTCATAAGCATCAAGACTATTGATAGTGGGGGATTCAGCAATGGTGATGCTTTTGAATATCAAGGGAAGGTAGTTAGATTCCCTCTTGTTGGAGACGATCATTGTGTGGAACGTCTTGTTATTTACCACCCCTCAGCCTGAGTTTGAATGTTGTCTAGGTCTCGCTGTTGTTTGGCAGTATCTGAGGCATCCTGAATGAGTGCTGAACATTGTGCAATCATCAACAAACATCCCCGCTTGTGAACTTATGATGGAGGGAAGGTGAGTGATGAGGCAGCAGAGGCCTAGCATCGATTTTACTACAGCAATGAAATCTTATGAATGGCGCACTCGCTGTGGCCACATCCTGGAAGAGGTGGCTGGATAGCAGGAAGTGGAGATGCAATCAACCTGAAGGATTTTAAATGTGAACATGCAAAATAATGGCGAGGATGCTGACTTTCTGTGTCAGAGGCTTACCTTTGTATCAGGATCTCCTGGAGGCTGATGTCTTCAATAGGACAGAGACAGCTGCAGTGGCAGTTGCTTCACGGATGATGGTGGTGCCTTCATTTAGTTCCTGCTGTTTCTGCTGCTTAGCCTCAGAGCCTGTCTCACTGGGGAGACAGTGAAGGCTGTCGGCCACCCCAGCTATAGGCCTGAGATTTGTAAAACTAAACCAGGGAGCCCTGCTGCTGCAGAAGCCGGTCAGGATCTATCATGGTCGCACCTCCTGACAATTCAACCTGAAGCTTCACCTCACTCTTCCACACTTAACAATGCTGCAAGCCTCACAGCTCAGACACTGCCGGCTGTACAACCAGGGCAGACACCTAACAACACTCCATTACTAAGATGCTTCCCTTTCTCTTGGAGGACTCAATGACATATATCCAGAGGAGCAGAAGCTAATCCCTGTGGAGAGGACAGTGCTGGCAATCATTCCAGTAACCATTGCTGAGGCCACAGCTAGTGGTAAGGCTGAACTTACCCTCATAACTAATCTTCCATCTCACATCCCACTTCCCCCTAATCCCACAATCTATCCTGACTGGGTAAACTGGGAGAGGTTTCAAATAATCCCTTCTCCAGCCTAGGATAAGATATGAAAAGAGAAAATGCTGGAAAAGCCCAGCAGGCCTGGCAGCATTTGTAAGCAGACAAAAGAGCTGACGTTTCGAGCCCAGACAACCCTTTGTCAAAGCTGTCTCTTCTTACAGATGCTGTCAGACCTGCTGAGATTTTCCAGCCTTTTCTCTTTTGGTTTTAGATTCCAGTATCTGCAGTAATTTGCCTTTATTTATGAGGTGTGAAAAGTTGATTGTATTGGTCATCATTACAGCCTGACCATGCCACCTGAGGTTATAGTTGTAGCTGCAGTGGATGGCAGGTTTCTGGGCTGTCCCAGGATGTCCTTGTAGAAGCAGTAATGTCTGACATACTGCTTCTCACTGAGGGTCACATTGTTCACTGAGTGGCCCGGATGGATATGACCTCAAGCCCTTTTCTCCACTCCTTCTCCCTCTTCCAGCAACTTGTCCTGCTCTGAGTTGCTGCTGCTCATTCTCCCTGCCAAGCCATAGTCCAGGCCATATTGCTGCAGCCGTGACTTGCAGCAAGTGGTTTGTGCTAAATTCTTGTGCTCAGTCTTGCAAAGCATGGCACACAACTCCCCGTATATTTTAGCAACTTTAAAGAATTCTAAAAGCCACCTAAAACATGTACAATCACAGCAAAAGCCAATAGTCTTTATCACACTGCCTCTCAGCCTGTTCATAGAAGCCTTACAGTGCAGAAGGAGGCCATTTGGCCCATTGAATTTGCATCGACCACAATCCCATCCAGGCCCCATTCCCATAACCCCTCACATTTACCCTCCTAATCTCCCTGACACTACGGTTAATTTAGCAAGGCCAATCAACCTAACCTGCACATCTTTGGACTGCGGGAGGAAACCAGAGCATCTGAAGGAAACCCATGCAGACATGGGGCGGATATGCAAACTCCACACAGAGAGTGACCAGAGGCTGGAATTGAACCCAGGCCCCTGGAGGTGTGAGGTAGCAGTGCTAACCACTGCGCCACTGATAGAAATCAATCAGCAGCATCATGAGAGCAGTTGACAATTCCATTAAATAGCACCGGTGTGGATATATCCTGCTACTGAACACATGTTCAGATGAGTGATTAAGAGGTAGCATTAGGTGGAGCTGCAAAATGCCAGTGCTGGTTACACACGATTGACATAATGATCTGCTTACTCTGCATAGTTGCAAGTTGTTGATGGTGTTGTTGCTTCTGTCCACAGTGGGTTATCTTGCCATCTTCCTATCACAGCTAATGAGAGTCTAGTGACTGAATCTGGCCTCCTGCCACGATCTTCACCAGAGAGATCAGACACATGCAGTGAAAAGGTCATTATCACTTCACAGAGTCAAACCTGCTTATTCCAAATTACTGAATGAATAGAAGCCAAAGAAATCAGTCAGCAGGTACCACTCAGAACACCCGGACAGGAAGAAACAACTCTCCCAGAGAATAAAACAGGAAGGCACAACATCACTTTAATATAAGCCTATTTTAGTTTCGCTCAATTATCCTGCATCCACATCCTCCTCATGGAACAGGCTGGTGTGAGGAGCTGGAAGGCCTGTTTCCGTTTCTATAGTTCTCCCCTACAGGAACAGTCTTTAGCTGTCTGTACAAGATACCGAGAGAGCTACCGCTTGAGGCCATTTATACCCCCCCATCTCACCCCTACCGTCCCCCTGCCCTCCAACAATCCAATTTTCAACCCTGTGAGGAATGTGACAAGTTGGCTGCTGGAGCAACAAGGGCCAATGACAGACCCGTGCAGCACAATCACATCTTGGAGAGGCGAAGGATGAGAGGTGACCTGATTAGAGGTGTATAAGATGTTGAGAGGTATTGATCGGGTGGATTCTCAGAGGCTTTTTCCCAGGGCTGAAATGGTTGCCACAAGAGGACGCAGGTTTAAGGTGCTGGGGAGTAGGTACAGAGGAGATGTTAGGGCTAAGTTTTTCACTCAGAGAGTGGTGGGTGCATGGAATGGGCTGCTGGCAACGGTGGTGGAGACGGATTCGATTGGGTCTTTTAAGAGACTTTTAGATAAGTACATGGAACTTAATAAGATAGAGGGTTATAGGGAAGCCTAGTAATCTCTAAGGTAGAGACATGTTCAGTACAACTTTGTGGGCCGAAGGGCCTGTATTGTGCTGTAGTTTTTTTGATGTTTCTATGTAACCCCTTGTTTGGGAGGGAGATGGGTGTCCTATGTGCCTCCAGCCCCTACAGGCATGGCCCAGAGATCGGTGTGGCAGCACCTGATTGGACTCTGATCGATCAGGGTGATCAAGCCCTGATCGATCGATTGACAAGAATCAGGAGATCACCCATAAAGGACACGAAAGCAAGAAGGGATAAAAGGTGCTGCACACCAGAAGAAGCTCTCTTGCTCTCTCTGACCCCACGAATGAGCTACAACAACAGTGATCGTCACCAGCAATGACCGGCACAAGGAGTGTCACCACACCCGAGAAGGAAGGATGGCTAGAGCCAGAGTGCCAGACCAGACCAAAGGACCAGGCTACGCAGTGGACTACCGAGACCAAAGGCCAATGTCTGCTTGGGTACTTGCCAGTCACACAAAGTCAAGTTCTAATATTGGATTTGAACTTTAGTATTTCTGTAAGATAATTTATTGTTGGTTGGGTGGGTGATTATTGATTGTGTGTTTTAAATAAACATTGCTTGTACTAACAAGAAGTCTACTCGCAGTTCTTTGTCCATCGTATAAGGGTTAAAACCTGTTTGAATTCTATGACAATGAAAATCTTGAGTGAAGTTAACTTGGGATGGTCCCAGTTAAATTTTTTTTAGTATCACAAGTAGGCTTACACTGCAGTGAAACTCCCTAACTCCCAGTGGGATCAAAAATGTTCCTACTTTGGAAATTGTAAGAAAACCCGCTGGAAATTTTTTTTTGATAAAAATGGTCAAGAACACACTGAAAGTGGGGGCTGGAAGTCGAAAATATATTGTTCAGGGTTTGCTCTTAAGTGAATATTGAACTATCATCATGGTACAGGAAACAGAATAGATAATAGCTTAGTATTTTAGCTATGAATTTATCAGAATGTTTTATGAAAACAATGGATGGAGTTGTGCTCTCATTGACACTGCCTATATAATGAAAAATGAATAGATAAAACTGACAAGAATGAAAATGAAATGTTATCGGCACAGAATAGATTCTTCCGCTATAGATAACTCCACCTTTGTCAAAAAGGCTTAAACCCAGCTAATTAAAATTCCAATCTTTACATATACAGTATATGTGCTGAGAATGACAGCCTTCATTTCATTGGCTTCCCTTCATTGTCAATTCAGAATGATTAAATAATAGGCTCTAAATGGTTTAAAATATTTTTTCAACCTTTTCCATAATGAGGCCTGTTCCACCGTGGAATATAGTTGAATCTTATAAAACAGATCGTGGAATAAAGCCATTCATAAATTATTCCTCAATGTAGACTACGGCTTGTAAAGTAAATACTTTGTGGTTTTTTTTTATTGTGGCAGAGATGGGTCCAGGCGGATCTGTTAAAAAAAATGTCATTTTCCCAGGGAGGAAGGAGAAAGATTGTGAAGAGATTTTTGAAGCAAACTTTTAAAGCAAAACTTCAGGGTTGTGTGTTTGACTGATGTACGTGTTAGCATCTGTCAGGCTGCCAGCACATCAGCACCTCCACCTTAATCAACACCAATACCGAGTTAGCAAGACGGCTGGGCCAGGCTGTCTCAGCAGCAGCTGAGACCCACAGTCACTGGCCAGGCCTTTACAGGCCCAAATACCCAGAAGTCATCAGTGTGAGCATCTCCAGGGTTCTCAAATGAGGAATGGGCCTGTTGACCAGCTCTGCTCGCATCACGGCAGGAGCAGCTGGCAAGAGCAGTTTTGTTCAACCTAAAGCATTATGGATTGATGATCACTTGGATGAGAAATGAATGGAAGGAATTTATTATGTTTTCTGCTAATTTAAACAGCTTGATCATACTTTTGTTCTACCCCATGGTTTCTTTGCAAGGATAGGAGCTGGGCTACATAGAACTCTATAGTGCAGAGGGAGGCCATTCAGTCCATCACGTTTACACAAATCACAATCCCATCCAGGCCCTAGTCCTGTAACCACACATGTTTACCCTGCTAATCCCCTCACACTTGGATCAATTTTGCATGGCCAATCAATCTAACCTGCACACATTTGGAAAGGTGGGAGGGAACAGGAGTACCCAGAAGAAACCCAGGCAGACATGGAGAGAATGTGCAAACTCCACACTGACAGTGATCCAAGGCCGGAATTGAACCCGGGTCCCTTGTGCTATGAGGCAGCGCTGCTAACCGCTGTGCCATCCCTGGATTTATACTGGATTTATCTCTGTTCTATCTTATAGTACCAGAGGTACTCTAAAACACTAAGAAATTATTGTAGATTTTTGATTCCAAAATCAGGAGAAGCTAAGGTGCAAGTTGTACACATTATTCCACTGCGTTGTTGAAAGGTGTTCTCTTCCTTTGGTTGATCGAGTGAGGTCATAATATTATCCCAGGTTTTGTGAAGATTCTTGGTAGCAAATTGTCAGTATTCACCATCAATACTCTTCTGAAAGAAAAGCAAGTTGAGAATATAGTGCACAGGCAGATTAATACAGAAATCCTGAAGTTGCAGTCTGTCACTCAATGCTCTACACAGGTTGAACAGTGGGCTGTGATCCCAAGTGGCACCGTCCGCCTCCCCCCCCAACCCCCCCCCCCCCCCCCCCCCCCCCCCCCCCCACCCCCTCCATCCTCTGCCCCCTCTCAGCTGTTGTGCCTGCTTAAAATATATTTGACTATATTTCCAATGAAATATTTGTTTTTACTTGAAACATGATAGGACAAGGTTGCTATCCACCTATCCCCCTATCCACCAGTAATCCCGATCCTAACCTGAGCTACCAGTGAATAAGTTAACTAATGATAGGCTAAAATGATAATATACTCAAGAAATAGCATGTCCCAGATCTGCAGAGCAAGAAAATCAGTAGAATAAAAATCTGAGGCTACCTTGTTGAAACGAAAGTGCTCTGGTCAAGTTACCACTTGAGTGCTGGGTTAAATTCTGGTCTCTGAGAAAACACAGGACGCATCCAATACTTAAGGACACAATTCCTACCAATATTGAGTCTTGAGGAATGGATGGAAAATGCCAACTTTTCAGCAAATAAGAAAGGTAAATGAGAGGAGAACTTATGAAATTGTATGAAAATGAGCAGAAAACCACAACTGCAGCATAAAGGGGTGACCAGTGTAAACTGCGAAAGGGGAGGTTAGAAAAACTTTCCTTCATGCCAAAGTATTTAACATCTGGAATTGTCTCTGGGGAGGATGGGGGAATTGGATTTTCCATAAGTATTCAAGGGGCAGGTTAGTATTTTTCTTGGGAGCGGCATATATATTTCTCTATAGAGAGATGATCGCGGCGGGCTGTTTGCCCACTATCTTATCTTGAGCAGTCAGGTGGCATAGTGGTTAGCACTGCTACCTCATAGCACCAGGGACCAAAGCTCGATTCCTGGCTTGGGTCACTGTCTGCACATTCTCCTCGTCTGTGCGTGAGTTTCCCCCGGGTGCTCCGGTTTCCTCCCTCAGCCCAAATGATATGCTGGTTAGGTGCTTGGCAAATTCTCCCTTAGCATATCCGAACAGGTGTCAGAGTGTGGCGACTAGGGGATTTTCACAGTAACTTCATTGCTGTACTAATGTAAGCCTTACTTGTAACACTAATAAATAAACTTTAAACTTTGTAATCTTCTTCAACATTTAAAATCAGGAACATTGCAGGGAGTGAAACATTGATTTGTCAGCTAAACCTAATTCAACACATGTTTTAAAAGGTGAAAATCAGCAAAATAATTCCCAGAGCCTGAAAAAATAGGAGCTAGCTAAATGTAAGTGTTTGACTTGAACAGTTTCTACGCAGCAGCGGATTGTAGTCAGCTTTCTATTGTTCAGTGCTGGATGCCCACACTGTTAACCACTGAACCACTAGAGAAATTGATGTAATTTTTCCTTGAGGTGAGTAAAAACTGACAGTTTTTAATTAAACATAACAGAGGTGATTTTAACACCCTGCTATACGTGGCAGGAGTAGAGATAAAAGCTCAACAGTAGACTTATTGACCAGTTCCCACTTACTACCTACCTAACATCATTTTAATTCCAGAGTTTCCTTAAGTAGCCTGTCGTTAATGCATTCCAATGGAGGACCTATAATGTACTGAAAATCAGCATTAACACAGACAGCTGCATGGCCCATGGAAGCCATCACATTGTAGCTTGCAGACTGCTGCTACACTGGGACAGAAAGGTGGTTGCTCTTAACTGCCAGAAATGGTGCGACAGCTCTTTGACAGGCTTTGCAATTCATCAAACAATTGCATGAATGTAAAAAGTGACTTTTCGTTTGACTGCTTGGCCCCTGAGGTTTGCATCTCTATCCCCCTCAATTTGGGCTTGAGTGTGCCCCCTAGCCTGCCATCTCCCGACTGACCTTTCCATTAATCCAGAAGTCCTGCTCATTTTGTTCTGAGTCCAGTCCAGACTGCTCTAGCTCACCATCTCACCCACCCAAAGGTTCTATGCTGCTGCTTGGTGGGTTAAGCAGAAAATGTTGATACTTCTCCAGAATAATTGTCTTCCTCCAAGTCCTATTCCACCAGCTTCATGTACCAATGAAAAAGGGAGAGGTTTTAGTGTGGCACTGAAGGTTTAGATTGCAGCAAATGCTTGGCATGGCTTTGCTGCATACAGTTGCCGATGAATGATTACATTGTTATCCATGGCAGCGTACAATCAATAGTTGGACACCTTGCTGACTGCAGCCCCCAGCTTTATCTTCACAGATGCTGATATGAATCACTCACTGCTCCACCTGGGTGAATGCCTGGATGTTTATTAGTACGAGCTAAGCTTTGTTCTTTTCCCTTCCATCATCAACCATTGTCTCGTCCAGAAAGAGGGAGTGGGTCAGAGGGGTGAGTTAGTGCAGTGTCCTCTTGTGATTGAGGAATGATCCAAAGAGCTGCGGGTGATGGCAACGTGCTGCGGCCATGTGTAAAATGGAGAAATGGAAATGGAAAGGCTATACTCACTCTTGTTGATCTTGACAGGCCTTTGAACTCCTTCCATTATTGAATCTGAGTCTGTGGGGTGGGGGTGGAAGGCGCTGGAGGATGTGGTTGGTAACACTATGGCCATTGAATATGTCTGCTGCCTCTCTCCATGCCTGCTGCAGACTCTGCAAACCTTTTTACCATCAGATAGGTGCTGGGGTGCCCTCATCTTCCCAACCGTTAAATCAATTGAACCCATCTCCTTGGTGCAGTGCTAACCACTGTGCAACCAAGTCTCCATTGAGTCTCTCTGAAAGTATCTTACCCAAGCCCACTCGCCCCTATCCCCATAATCCCATCCATTTACCACGGCTAATCTATCTAACCTATACATCTTGGGGCACTAAGGGGTAATTTAGCCCCAGTTTAGTGTCACCTGCCATTGAGCCAGAGTGAAAACTGGCCAGCAAATTTCTTTCCTCAAAAAACAGTTAAAACATTCCTCTGCAATCACCCAAGAAAATCCTGCCTGATTTGTTTGGGCTTGTTTCTTTTTCCATTTCATCCCAATTTCTATTGCACTGACAATGCGGAGCTGTGCCAGTCAGAGTGTGAGTGAGCAGCAGGCCAGGGAGTGTAGGTTACTCACAGATCAGCCCAGTAATTTCTATTTTGGCAGATGGGGAACTCACAGCCCTGCCAATTGTCCTGACCCCGTGGAGAAGCTTTTTCCTCTTCGCTCCTCTGCTGATGGCTGAAATTACAGGCTTTCAAATGTTGTCCTCCCTGTGGTGGTGTGGGTTGTCACTCAGCGTATAGCTCCACTCTTCTGCCTTTTGAATCATAGCAGGGAGAGACACTGCTGTATCGACAAAACTTGTCCATTCCTCCACCTTAAAAACATAAACCTTTCCTAGAATGACTTTTTCAACCATTTCCAACCACGCTTGCTGAATGAGAGAATTCTACATTGGTAACTGCCTCGCTGTAACTTCCATCAGAGACCCAATGCACATTGTGTGTCAGAACCCTAAGGAAGCCCTGATCTGGAGAATTATGTGGATTTTATCCAGGAATTTTAAACTTCCAATGGACATTTCAGCCTCTCCCCAGGACCCTCTGTGAATGCCTCTGATTCAGAGACTTGGGACACACCCATGGACTCACCTGATAGTTACTCAGGGAGACAGAGGAGGGGAACATAACTTAGAGTCCGAGGGAATGGGGGAGATCCCGAATGAATACTTTGCGTCGGTATTCACGAAGGAGAGGGGCTTGATGTCCGGTACTGTCTTGGAGGGAGCTGTAGACCAGTTGAAGGAAATATCCATTACGAGGGAGGAAGTGTTAGGGCTTTTTGGTAGCATTAAAACTGATAAGTCTCTGGGGCCTGATGGCATTTATCCCAGGCTGCTTAGGGAGGCGAGAGATGAAATTGCTGGGCCTCTGATGCAAATCTTTGTCTCTTCTTTGGACACAGGTCAGGTCCCAGAAGACTGGAGGATAGCGAATGTGGTACCGTTGTTTAAAAAGGGTAGTGGGGATAACCCTGGTAACTATAGGCCGGTGAGTTTGACATCAGTGGTAGGAAAGTTGTTGGAGAGGATTCTTAGAGATAGGATGTATAAGCATTTAGAGCGTTGCAATCTGATTAGGGATACGCAGCATGGCTTTGTTAAGGGGAGGTCGTGCCTTACGAACTTGGTAGAATTTTTTGAGGAGGTGACAAAAACGGTTGATGAAGGATGAGCCTTTGATGTCGTCTATATGGATTTCAGTAAGGCGTTTGACAAAGTCACTCATGGTAGGTTGGTTGATAAGGTTAAGGCTCATGGAATACAAGGACAGGTATCTAGATGGATTGAGAACTGGCTTGGTAATAGGAGACAGAAAGTAGAAGTGGAAGGGTCTTTTTCTAGCTGGAGGTCTGTCACTAGTGGTGTGCACAGTAAGAAGTCTGACGACTTCTGTGCTTTATATGCTCTGTCTGAGGTCAGAACTCTCCATTCATCTGACGAAGAGGTAAACCTCGAAAGCTTGTGAGTTTACTATCAAATAAATCGGTTGGACTTAAACCTGGTGTTGTCAGACTTCTTACTGTGTTTACCCAAGTCCAACGCTGGCATCTTCACATCATGACTAGTGGTGTGCCGCAGGGCTCAGTACTGGGACCTCTTCTATTTGTAATATACATAAATGACTTGGAAGAGGGAGTACGTGGTGTGATCAGCAAGTTGCAGATGACACGAAGATGGCTGGACTTGCGGACAGTGAGGAGCAGTGTCAGACAATACAGCAGGATATAGATAGGCTGGTATATTGGGCAGATAAATGGCAGATGGAATTTAATCCTGATAAATGCGAGGTGATGCAATTTGGAAGAAATAATGTAGGGGGGAGTTATATGATAAGGGGTAGACCTATTAAGAGTATAGAAACACAGAGGGACCTGGGGGTGCAAGTGCACAAGTTTTTGAAGGTGGCAGTACAGGTGGAGAAGGTTGCAAAGAAAGCTTATGGTATGCTAGCCTTTATAGGAAGGGGTATAGAGTACAAGAGCTGGCACCTAATGTTGCAGTTGTACAGAACGTTTGTTAGACTGCATTTGGAGTACTGCATCCAGTTCTGGTCACCTTACTACCGGAAGGACGTGGAGACCCTGGAGAGAGTGCAGAGGAGGTTTACTAGGATGCTGCCTGGTATGGAAGGATTGAGTTATAAGGAAAGATTGAGCAAATTGGGGCTGTTTTCCTTAGAAAGATGGAGAATGAGGGGAGATCTAATAGAGGTGTATAAGATTATGAAGGGTATAGATAGAGTAAACAGTGGTAAGCTTTTTCCTAGATTGGAGACAAATATTACGAGAGGCCATGGGCTTAGGGTGAGGGGGACGAGGTATAATTCGGATGTTGGAGGGAGGTTTTTCACACAGAGGGTTGTGGGGGTATGGAATGCGCTGCCAAGTAAGGTGGTGGAGGCAGGCACGCTGGAGTTGTTTAAGGGATACTTAGATAGGCACATGAGCGGGATGGAGATGGAGGGATATAGGAGACTGTTTTAAATAAGGATCAAGAGCCTTGGGATGTTCCTGGGAATCAATTGATTCCTATGGACCTTCCAACATATTTTCTGGCTCACTTGTTTTACTTTTGAGCTTGTGGGTATTCCCTTGAATGTTTGCATAAGATATGCATGTTATTGATGTTTTTCTCTTTTAATCCACAGGTGATTTGTTGCCCAACAAGGGGCATACACGCGGTGGGTCATGCGAGGGCTGCTCTTGGATGTTTCGAGAGTAGCCTAGTACTTCACGTCACTAGTGTACGCTTAAACTGGACCAGCTGATGGGCAACACAACAGCTCAGTGACTATCACTGCTAGTTGTGCAGATACATGGATTTGGGCCAGTATCTGTGGGAGTTTGCACATTCTCCCCGTGCTTGCGTGGGTTTTCTCCGGGTGCTCTGGTTTCCTCCCACACCCCAAAGATGTGCTCTTAGGCTGATTGGTGTAACAAATTGTCCCTAAATTAGTCTCCCCTCAATCTGGTTTCTAATGTGGAGTGCCATAAGTGTAGACAAAGGTCATGGGTGGAAGAGGGAACTCACAATGTTAAAATGGCGGCGCGGGCTCGTTGGGCCGAAGGGCCTGTTTCCCGTGCTGTGTTGTTCTTTGTTCTTTGAGCTAGATTAAAATTTGATCTAACATGTGGGTAACTCCAAAACCCACCTTCCTAATGCCCCAACCGCATTCCCTCCTGACTACCGCCCCTCCAAACCTGAACCGAATAAGCACCAAAAATTAAGACTACTCCCCAACCAACCTCCTGACTACCCTACCCCGACCTGACTGACTCTACTCACATGAAACCCCAACTACCCTCAACTGCTAACTATCCCCTGAACATATCTGATTACTGTCAATATACTCCAATTACCCAACTGTTTCACTGACAACCTGACTACCACCCCGCCCCCAAACCTCCTCCCCCCAACCCCAGCTAACAGTTATCCCTCTGACTGGACTGAACCTAAAAATCTTACAATCAGATCTGACTCGCCCCCAATCCAATTATCCCCCTGACTAGACTGACGAGCCCTAACTGCCTTTTCTTCCACCCAAGAACATACAACATTATCCATCTTTGCACCTACCCACTCACCACCTCCTCACCCACTTTACCTACTCACCTCATTCAACCACTCACTCACCCAAACACCCACCTTCTCCAATTCCCTATCACCCTACCCACCTACCATCTCACCCACCTACCAAAAATCCATCTGCAACCTCACCCTCATACCCATTTCATCCACTTGCCCATCTCCCCAATGGCTGCCGCACCCACCTAGCCCCTTCCTAACACACCTACCCAGCCTAACCTCCTATGCAACTACCCATCTCATCATCCTACCCACCCAACTCCCTATTACCTCACCTGTTTGCCCAAGTTGCCCACCCATCCACCCTATCCACCTCACTCTTCTACACATCTCACCCACTTACCTCCCTGCTCACCCAAAGTTGCCCACCCATCCACCCTATCCAACTCACCCTTCTACACCCCTCACCCATCTACCTCTCCGCTCACCCACCGACCCACCCACTTCATCCACCAACCCACTCCACCCACTCACACATTAATTCACTCACCTATTAACTCATCCCATCACTAAAAGAGTGAACTTTAAAATTACTGTACGGCAGTAAGAATTATTCTCTCTGGCCCCTGATTCTACTCTGCTCTGAAGGAGCTCCCCGGGGAGGGGATGCTGTTCTGTGCTTGTCTTTAACAGCTGGGATTGGAAGATCCTGAGAGAAATGGGCAGCGGCACGGGTGCGGGAGAATCTTTGTGTGCTGCTGCATTGCTGCTGCTGCTAAGATTCAGGCCATTGTATTGCTGTAGCTAATGTCACTGACAGATTGCACAAAGACCTGCGCTATTGAGATCAACACATGAATATCAGCAGACGTGGTTAAAACCTTCCCTACGCAGAGATTACAGAGGCCTGTAGCTCCTATTCTGGTCCTGTTGTAATGAGCCTGCCATTACATTACATTTAACATCCTTCAACCATTGACAGTTAATGCTGAATCAGCCATTACGGATTGTGCTCCATCATCATATCACATTAGAGTTACCAAATCTTTGGTTGTACTCTTCGATTGCTCAGTCTTTGAAATCTTACAAAGTTAAATCTTTAATTTCTGAAAATGGACACCCTCCATTTGTTCAGACTGTTTTAGCAATAAGTCTTCTCCAACTTTGATGAAATGCCTGCAGCCCTGGTATTTAATCAGTAAGGTTGTTCTTTATTGCCTTGTAAACACTGATAAATGGAAGTTATTGAGTAATCGAGTCAACATTTAAACCTTAGGATTTTGGAAAGATTGCAATGTTGGTGCAAAGTGGAATTAAACTATTTCTTGATGGAAATTGTCCAGGTTACTTGTTATTCCAAAGAGCCTGTAAAGCTATTTTCAGATAACCATCACTGGACATATTTTGCGTTCAATGTGAGTGTTTTTAAAGAAGAATAGCAATTTTAAAATTCTCGTTTATCTGTTCTTGAAATTGATGTGGCTTCAGCCCTCCTATTGCAGAAGCAATGAAATTCCCCAAGTCACGCTGAGAGGGACACCCGACTAGATCAAGTGCCTGTCAGGCATTTAACTGGCCAACATCGGGCCCTCCCTGAGATTCAAGACCCCGGGTCAGAAATTCCATCTGCCAAGAGCTGCTGGCCAATCAGAGGCTGGCAGTGCCACCAGAAACAATGGCTGTTGATGGCATGCTGGTAATGTACCCAGGGAGAGGCCTGGGCATGCTGAAGGAGTCAGGCCCACAGGACAGTGAGGGTGAGATGGGGTCACGGGAAAGGGGGCCAGAACGGTTAGAAGCAAGGGCAGAGTTATGCCTTTCAGCAGCACTCCCACTGCCCGGTGCTGTGTCCACCAATCGGGCAACAAGTGCCTATGAAGGATAAGCCCTTCAGGAGAGCAGTCAGGACAAACTTCTGGAAGCAGAGGGAATTCTGCGGGCCCAGGGATAATTCTGGCGGGCCCAGGGATAATTGGTGTCAATTAGCTCAATAATGTCCCAAATTGACAATCTACTGTGAGCAGCCAAGTTACCCCCTGAGCCTTTCCCTCTTTCCTCATTCATAGAATCACAGACTCCCTACATTAATCATCTGTACTGACTCTCTGACAGAGTATCTTATGATGTAGAGATGCCAGCATTGGACTGGGGTAAACACAGTAAGAAGCCTCACAACACCAGGTTTAAGTCCAACTAGTTAACTGGGTTACTACAGAGTACTGGGTTGCTGCAGAGTATCTTACCCAGACCTTCTGCTTGCCTTATCCCTGTATCCACATACAATCACCATGGCTAATAATTCTAACTTCCATATTCCATCAAGGGACAATTTAGCTAGGTCAATTCATCTCATCCTATACACTGTGGGAGGAAACCAGAGCACTAGGAGGAAACCCACGCAGACACGGGGAGAACATACAAACTCCATACAGTCGCCCAGATTTGAACCGGGGTCCCTGGCACTGTGAGGTAGCAGTGATAACCACTGTGCCACCGCGTTGCCCAATTGCAGGAGGTTTTCCCATTGCCAGGAGACTGACGTGGGGCCTTTCCCATGATTAAATGAGCTTGATTGTCATGTTTCTCAGGGTTGCATTAAATCCAGCCTCATATTCTTTATCATTTGCTTGGGATTTATTTGGACTTCTTTGAGACTTGCCTTTCCTTCGAAAGTAAGCTACCAGAGGCTGCAGTTGAAACCATTACTCTTTACTTACAGCTGCTATCTGGATATTGAGATCACTGCACGGGGTTGGGGCTTCTCCTCCCTCCAGATCTCTGTACCCAATCATGTGTCGTTCCATCACAACTACATTAACAACATGTCTTCTGTTGTTAACCCTTTATATCTCTGAAAGAATATCTTATCCAGGCCCTCTCCCTGCTTTATCGCTCTTTCCCCACACAATTAACATTGCAATGAAGTTACTGTGAAAATCCCCCGTCCTCCTATACTATGTACCAGCCACCAGCAACGCATCATCTCTGATGGCAAATTATCAGATGAATAGTTGGTGTCAATGAAAGAAAAATGTCAACTTGGAATCTTGTTTTGAGTACATATATGTTAGAATGAAATCTATTTTATCAATAGATTTCAAGATAACGCATCTGAAAAGCAACAATAACAATGTAGCCCCCGGGTGATGCAGTGACACAGTGGTTAGCATTGCTCCCTTACAGTGCTGGAGACCTGGGTTTGATTCCTGGCTTGGGTCCCTGTCTGTGTGGAGTTTGCACATTCACCCTGTGTCTGTGTGGAGTTTCCTCCTTGTTCTCCAGTTTCCTCCCACAATCCAAAAGACGTGCTGGTTAGGTGCATTAGCTATGCTAAGTTCTCCCTCAATGTACCCGAATAGGTGCCGGAGTGTGGCGACTCAGGGTTTTCACAGTAACTTCATCGCAGGGTTAATGTAAACCTACTTTAAACTTTAAGAACTCTTGTCCCTCCAATCAGATGCAAGTGACAGTATTAAACAATGAGCACTTTGTTGTCTGTGGGACTCCAGTTCAGTTCCTTTAAATTCCACCATGTTCCCAGCAATTTTAGATCCTTTTTTGGTTCAATGAAAAGGCAACAGAGTCCCAAATTTAACTGTGTTACAAAATCAGAACCTGAAATAAAAACAGAAAATGCTGAAAATAGACCCGGCAGTGTCTGTGGGAAAATAATTTAACCGTGATCATTCAAGCCATTAACAAAGATAAAGGTAAAGTGTAATGGATGTGCTTCTAACTTGACATTAGGCAGTAATAATTAACTTTGCAAATGAAATAGGTGGAAGGGAAGAAGTTCAGGAGTCTGACAGGCAGAACTTAGTTCAGTTAAAGTGATTTGTGAAGCTTCATTATTAATAATCCTACATTTTATACATCGGCCTACACACTGGTGTGGGGAATAGGGCAGGGGAGAGGGCCTGGGTGGGAATTGATACAGACTCAATGGGCTAATTGGCCTCTTTTGCACAGTAGGAATTCAATGATTCTAAGCAGAAAAGCTATTGTGGTTTTTCCAACAAGTGAAGTTAACCAGATGAGGGGCCAAACACAAAAAGGCCTAAAGAGATCATTTATTTCAATGGGGTCCAGGTGAAATAGGATCGCTCCTGTAAGTATTATAAAGCAAGCTTGGCGCTCTTCTGCCCCATGCTCTCCCTTTCTTAAGACTCTTCCGAAATTCTGGGGATCATTACCTCAGATGCGGCCTGTGATCTCCTGCTGTCTGAGTAGGTTACTGAGGTCTCAGAGCTATAAATGTCCATGTCTCGTATTACCCACCAGAGGACAGATTCTGCAAGTTGCCTTCATCGACTGATTGCCTACAGTAGCAGCACCACAGCTATAGCTCCTTCTACTGATCCTGCGAGATGATGTCTCTTCGAACCAGCAAGGTTTTACCATAAAGCTGACTCTCTGTGGAAAGGAAATGGGTGTGAAACAATTGCTTTCATTTCCGAAACTTTTGTGACTATCAACTTTAACCATTAATAGTGCAGGATATAACAGCAGAGTGTACTTCACACAAAACCTTACGTTTTACAGAAAATAACAATGAAACTCAATGCTCTTTCTTAGAAACATGCTCCCCCCCTCTGTACGATCTATGCTTCCCTATCTCCTCTTCTAGTGCCACATCTAAGTGCCCCTAGAGAGCTCATAACCCTGAGAGGTTGTTGGTTGTTCAAGCTATAATATGGATCGTGAGAGTGAGGCAGTCCTCGATTCATGGCCACTCGTTCCCCAGAGGGAGTCACTGCTGGCTGCATTCCCAGTCTGCTTAGTTTTGTCCACCACCAGATACAGATATGCACTGAGCACAACGACTGCAGTCCAGACTTTATTTGTGGTGGTGTTGTGGAACAAGGAATCCAGGAACTTGAACCAATGATGTTGAGTTATGAGTTCAAATCTCGCCACACCTTTCATTTTGTTACCCCATTGTAGACCCCAAGGCTTATCCATCCAGCTTTGATCTCCCATGGCAACAGTGGGCCCTTTTAAATCATTTCAGACTGGCCAAGGTCTCTGTGCAGCCACAAAACATCAGTAGGAATGGCCAAGACCATCCAGGATGCGGCTGTGGTGCATATTTCATGTATAAGGACAGCAGTCCGTATCAGTGTCTTGTCTCAGTGAGAGTCTTTAGTGAACTGAATAGAAATGACAGCCGACAGTGCATGTCTCGTGGCAGTGACATGATTGTAATTATAGGTAGTACATTTAGTAAGACTGCATTTACAAAACCAAATCATCCCCCTTTTCATATGGAACAGAAGACACATTTGCAGTCCTGTGTGACTGGGAGTTGCCCAAGTTACCCACTATACATTCATTGTTCTCATGCATTAACAACTGTTTGTTCTACTAAACACTCATTGCAAATGCATTGTGCACCTTGGGCAGAATTCTTCCAAAAAAATTCTAGTCACGGAAAATTGACATTGGTTCTTTTTGGTGGGAGTTCAGAGAAGAATCTCCCACACTCTGTGCACTGAAGAGGCTACCTGTATGAATATCATTAAGCTTCGTGGGGGTGGGGAGGGGGGGTGGGGCCTTATTCCAACCCATGAGGCTGAAACCAGTGGGCTGCTGTGCACACACAGTGGCCTCGAACTGTCGGCCCTCTGTTTGCCAGCTAGCTTGATCATTGGCCAGCCTGGGACCCCTGCAGTGCTGCCTCCCCAAACCTTCCCATGGTCTAATCGCACTACCCCAACCATCCCCAGACCAGCCCAACTTTTCCAAACTGTCCCAATCTCCCACCCTCTCCTACAGTGCCAATCCCCCCCACTACCCTGCAATGCAGACACCCCAACAGGTAGACCCACCCTGCCTGGCAGACCCCGTTCCGGCTCACCACCTTCCCTGCTGAACCCCTCCCCAGCTCAGCCCGATCGCCTGCCCTCTGCCACCAATCCCGATTGCAGAGTAGCTGCAAGATCTCCGACCCCCACCAATTGGTCCCACCCCTAGGCGCCTCACCCCCATTATGCCCCTATGGGCAATGCCAAGGCATCCCCTGGGCATTGGCATTTTGCCCCTTGGGCAGTGTGAGGGTTCCTATGGCTGGAGGCACCATCCCCCCCACTGCGCGACTCCCTAGGGAGTCCTGATTAACCCCTCTTTCACTCCAGCGGGTAGGGCCGTTAGATACTCGAAAGTGGAGAGTGAGTCTGAACCCGCTGAAGTGAAACACTCTGGCCAGGTGGGAGAGGCTAGCGGGCCAGAGTATTCAATCCCGGGCCAGCTAATAGTATTTAAATCATATTTAAAAATCATTTAAATTCTAGCCCCACCTCCCCACTGATTTCCAGTGTTGACAGACCACACTGGAAATCTGGTGCTGGGAGATGCTGGCGGGACGCAAACTCTCACATAAATCCCATGTCTTGCACCCGCACGATTCTCCCAGCCTAATGCACTAAATAATTGGAAGAATTGTAGCCCTGGTCTTTAAACCCTGTAGGTGTTTTAATGCAGCAGCTGCACATTGAGATTGCCTGTTCATCTGGTGATGTTCCTTTGTCTGAAGAGTGCCATTCCAATGGCCCTCGTTGCCTTGGTGATAGTGTTGTTCTACTGTGGTTATTGGGGACTTGGTGAACTGCTGGGATTGATGGTCATTCTGTGATCCTTTCTCCCTGACCAGCCAATTGCTGTGAAGGAGCAGCTTTGTGCTCCAGAGGAACAACTTGGCTAGTTGTTTGGATCTGCCTATGGTTGTGCTGCTATATTTGGTCATTCGCTTCCACTGCATATGATCGAGATGACTGTTTCTTTACACATAAGAGCATAAGAACATAAGAAATAGGAGCAGGAGTAGGCCATCTGGCCCTTCGAGCCTGCCCCGCCATTCAATAAGATCATGGCTGATCTGTCGTGGCTCAGTTCCACATTCCCGCCCTCTCCCCATAACCCTTAATCCCCTCGCCTATCAAAAACCCATCAACCCGCGTCTTAAAAATATTTAGCGAGGCAGCCTCCACCACTTCAACGGGCAGAGAATTCCAGAGATTCACCACCCTTTGAGTGAAGAAGTTCTTCCTCAACTCCATTCTAAACCGCCCCCCCTTTATCTTGAGGCTGTGCCCCCTAGTCCTATTATCCTTACTGAAGAGTCCCTCCACCTCTATCCTATCCATCCCATTCATCATCTTGTACGTCTCAGTGAGATCTCCCCTCATTCTTCTAAACTCTAATGAGTACAAGCCTAGTTTATTCAGCCTCTCCTCATAGCTCAACCCCCTCAACTCCGGCATCAGCCTAGTAAACCTCCTCTGCACTCCCTCCAAGGCCAAAATATCCTTGTGTAAGTACGGTGCCCAAAACTGCACACAGTACTCCAGCTGCGGCCTCACCAATGCCCTATACAGCTGCAGCAAGACCTCCCTACTTTTATATTCAATCCCCCTCGCTATGAAGGCCAGCATCCCATTCGCCTTCCTGACCACCTGCTGCACCTGCAAGCTGGGTTTTTGCAACTCATGCACAAGGACCCAGCACTGTCGCCTGCTGCAGTTTTTCTCCATGTAAGTAATAATCCTTCCTACCATTATTCCTACCAAAGTGGACCACCTCACACTTGCCAACATTAAATTCCATTTGCCAGTTCCTGGCCCATTCGCCCAGCCTATCTAGATCCTTCTGCAGACTCTCCACACCCTCCGCGCAATTTGCCGTTCCACCAACCTTGGTGTCATCAGCAAATTTCGACACCATACACTCGGTTCCCTCCTCCAGATCATCTATATAAATGGTAAATAGCTGAGGCCCCAGCACCGACCCCTGGGGCACTCCACTAGTCACCATCCGCCAATCCGAATAGCACCCATTGACCCCCACTCTCTGCCTCCTATTTGACAACCAATCCTCTATCCACGCTAACACCCTACCCCCAACTCCATGCCCCCTGACCTTCTGCAATAACCTCTTGTGAGGTACCTTGTCAAACGCCTTCTGAAAATCAAGAAAGACCACATCCACCAGCTCTCCTCTATCCACCGCCCTAGACACATCCTCATAGAACTCCAGTAAATTTGTCAGACACGACTTCCCCTTAACAAAACTGTGCTGCGTCTGCTCTATCACGCAATTCCCCTCAAGATGCCTCGCTATTTCCTCCTTGATGACGGATTCTAACATTTTACCTACAACAGACGTTAAACTAACCGGCCTATAATTCCCCGCCTTTTGCCTGGCACCCTTCTTAAACAACGGCGTAACATTAGCCACTTTCCAATCTTCCGGCACTTCCTCGGAATCCAGCGACGTCTGGAAAATAACCACCAAGGCATCCACTATCACCTCCGCCATTTCTTTCAGAACCCTCGGATGCATTCCATCCGGTCCTGGCGACTTGTCCACAATCAGCCCCTCCAGTCTGTCGAGCACCGCCTCTCTAGTAACAGTAATGTCATTGAGACCCTCCAGTCCTACCACCTTTCCATCGCTAACACCCGGCAAATTATTCACGTCCTCCTCCGTGAAGTCCAAAACAAAAAAGTTATTCAAGACCTCAGCCATTTCCCCATCCCCTACCACTAAGTCCCCCTTCTCATCCTCTAAGGGACCAACGTTCACCCTAGCCAGCCTCTTCCTTTTTATATACTTATAAAAACTCTTGCTATCCTTTTTTATATTAAGCGCTAGCCCAGCTTCATAGTTTCTCCTACCCTTCTTTACCAATTTCTTTGTCAATCTTTGTTGACATTTAAACCTCTCCCAATCCTCTTCTCGCCCACTACTCTTAGCTACTCTAAACGCCTCCGCTTTTAATTTAACACTTTCCTTCACCTCCTTCGTTATCCACGGCTTATTACCTCTCCTCTTACGGTCCTTTTTGACCATCGGAATAAATTTCCGCTGAGCACCAAGAAAGATCTCCTTAAAGATCCTCCACTGCTCCTCAGCAGACCTACCTTCCAACGTGCTCCCCCAGTCCACATTCGCCAATTCTTCTCTCATCCGACCGTACTCCCCTCTATTCAAACAAAGGACGCGTGTCCGGGAACCCACTTTCTCCTCCTCCATCTGCACCAGAAACTCCACCATACAATGATTACTCTCCCCAAGAGGATCCTTCACCACAAGGTCCCTAATTCTACCCGCCTCATTACATAGCACCAGATCCAAGATAGCTCGCTCCCTCGTCGGCTCCAACACACACTGTTCGAGGAAACTATCCCGGCAGCATTCCAACAAGTCATGATGTGGAGATGCCAGCGTCGGGCTGGGGTAAAGACAGTAGGAAGTCTCACAACACCAGGTTAAAGTCCAACAAGTTTATTTGGTAGTAAACGCCACTAGCTTTCGGGGGTCTGCCCCTTCGTCAGGTGAGTGGAGAATTCCACTCTTCACTCTCCACTCACCTGATGGAAGGGCAGAGCTCTGAAAGCTAGTGGCTTTTACCACCAAATAAACCTGTTGGACTTTAACCTGGTGTTGTGAGACTTCTTACTGTCTTTACACAAGTACCAGGTTTCCACGTGGACTGAATTTTACTGAGAGAATTGAAGGTTTGCACACTGATTGACTCTCCAGTGCTCAACTCCAGCACTGGTTTGACAGTTTTATCAAACTGAAACTAGGCTTTCTGTCATTTCATCTTCATCTTTTCACCTGTTACTGTTTCTGATTTCAGTGGCTTTTTTGGAAGAGTAGTTTGCATGCTGGGTGACATCAGTTTCGTTTTGGGACTACTTTTCATGCCTTCAGGCAGTGTGTCTTGTTCCACTCCACTCAAGTAATGTCTGGCTTATGTCAATGCTAGACTTTGTGATGATTCCTTTAACGATTTTCACTGCTGCCTCAACTTTTCCATTCAACTGGGGATAGTGTGGAGATGATATGCAGTGCTGAATTTTCCAATCTTTTGTGAATCGGATAAATTCTTCACTTGCGAACTGAGGGCATTGTCTGGAATGCTACACTGGCTGAAGTTAGCCTTTTAAATATTTTGGGGTTTCTCTCATTGTCACTGAAGTTGTCTAACTCCCAGTATACAAAATAGTCAGTGACAACGACAAAATAGTAAATTCCTGCTATAGAGAAGTGGTCTACTCCCGGCTTTATCCATGGTCTGTCTGGGATGTAATGCATCATCAACAGTTCTCAAGATTGTTTAGTTTGCTACTCATTGCATGCACCACTCTGGCTAATGTAGTCCTTAATTTCCTTTGGCCAGTAAACTACATCTCTTGCCTTTCTCGGTGTTATTACCTAAATGGAAAGCGGATTCAAAATGTGTCTGGGCAGAAGGATCTGGGTGTCTATGTTCAGGACTCGCAGACTGTTGGTATACAGGTACAGCATGTAATAAAAAAGGCAAATGGGGTGTTGGCATTTATTGCAAAAGGACTAGAGTATAAGGTAGAGAAGAGTTGTTGAAATTGTATAGGGTGTTGGTCAGACCACATCTGGAGTACTGTGTTAAGTCTCCTTATTTGAGGAAGGATGTTGTGGCAATTGAGGCAATTCAGAGAAGGTTCACCAGATTGATTCCAGGAATGAGAGAGTTGATGCATGGGTTAACAATTTGAGCTTATGCTCGCTGGAGTTTAGAGACATGAGACGGGATCTGATCGAGATATATAACATTTTAAAAGGGATTGATTAAAGTAAATGTGGACTGAATGTTTTCTCTTACGGGGCAATCTAGAACAAGAGTATAGATTGGGAGGCGATAGTTTTAAAACTGAGACGGGGAGGAACTATTTCTCACAGAGGGTGGTGAACCTGTGGAACTTGCTGCCCCGTAGCATGGTGGAGTCTGAATCATTGAATGGTTTCAAGAAGGAGATAGGTATATTTCTGATTTAAAAAAGGGATAAGGAGATATGGGGAACAAGTGGGAAGATGGATTTGAGACCAGAGAGAGATCAGCCATGATCTAATTGAATGGCAAAGCAGGCTTTAAGGGCTGTATTTGCCTACTTCTGCTCCTAATTCCTATGTTTCTATGTGCCTATGTGTCAATTTAATTCTTTGAGTTTGCATAGATACACTTCAGCATGTCTCCTCTCAAATTCTTAGGAATGATGAGTCTATTTTGCTTTAGTACGAAATGCCATCTTGGGTTGTCAGTTCATTTTGCTGTGCCCAATATGCTGCCTGGCCATTCTTCCTGCAGTGCCCACTACTTCCTGTGGTGTTTGGAGGGTTGCATCTTGTTGAGTAGCTCACTCGATTCCACAAAAAAATCAAGGGTGGGATTTTCTGGCCATGCTCACACCAAGTGCGAAAATTCCCGCCCCAGCTCAACAGACCTTTGAATGATCTGCCGAATTTTCTGTCCCATTCGCTACCATTTCCATGGTAGATGGGATGGGAAATATCCAGCCCAAATATCCTGACGGCGAGAAAACTGGAGCGATGCGCGGTGATCTGGCAGGCACACTCTGCACTGCAATCGTCTCACACTTTTTGGGAGAGCGTTGAATTTCTCGCCAGTACTTGGTGGGGTAGGGGGCAGAGCCTAAACACGCCAGTAACCCCAGCTGCAGAGCCCTTGGGCACCCCCAACTCAAAGGGCACTGTGAGAATCCCTTCCTCCCACCCACCATAGATATCAGGACCCCTCTCACACACACACACACACACACACACACACGGATGTTCCCCCACTGCCTCCCCAAAATGGATAGCCAGCATTGGGTCATCAGGCCCCCCCAACTGACCTCCCACATCCCCAATCATGATCCCCACTTGCCCTCATCATGACCCTCGACATGGCCCCATCATGATCCCCTTCATGTTCCATCCCTGCACGACACGCTCTCCATAGGCCCCATGATAGCCCCCCGCATAGCCCACCTACCCCATCAACCACATCCAACCACCCCCCCCCATCATAACCCCCATTCAAGCCCCAACCCCATGGCCTAACGGGTACTGCCAGCATACCTGGTGGGCTCTGCCAGTGTACCAGGTGGGCACTGCCAGGTGGGCACTGCACAGCCATGACACTGACCACCTGGGGCTTCGATGGCCTTCCAATTTCCCCGGCATGTCTTTTGCACCTGGTCTCCACTTGTGGAAACCAGTTGTGATTCATGCCAGTTTCACGTCATACCCAAAGGTCGGAAGATTTCAGGAGCTGGGAGAATCCCGTGTCGACCGCTCCATGCATATTTAAATATTACTTTAAATATACTAATCGGTCTTGTGCCCTTCCTGGGCGTGAGCTGGTTAGTGTCATTACAAAGGGACCGGGACGATTGCAAACTGTTTGGCGCCAGGCGCGAGATCAATTTTTAGGCTCGCATATTATTTTCCGGGATTGGCATAATCCATGGCAAGTGCAGCGAGGTTGGAAAATCATCCCTGTGTCTCTGCTGAGTTGATGACTCCCAGCGCATGTTGAGCTGCTGCTTCACATTGCAGCTGGAAAATGTCTCATTCTATTTTGACAATCCCCTTGAATATTTTTATGGGGGTATCTGCTGTCGACAGCACAGATATAATGCACTACTTTATCACCGGCAATTTTTTTCAGATTTGAACCTTCTTGTGTTCTCAGTTTCTTCTTTGTACCTTCTCCAGAGTTCAACAATCTATTTATTCCGGTTTCATGCATAAGGACAACAGATCGGCAGAGGAGCTTTACGGATGCGGAATTTTCCCTCAGTTGAGAAAACCGGTGTGATTCGCAACTTCAGTTTTCTCACACGAGCCATTTTTTGGGACAGGATGAGTTTTGCACCAAATCTGAGGGGGGGGCAGGGGGTGGGGGGCTGGTCAGGCCCTAAACACACCAGTAATCCTGGCTTCACAGAGATTAGGTGCCTTTTATAAAGGACGCCCTGATCTCAAGTGGGTGGCACGGTGGCACAATGGTTAGCACTGCTGCCTCACAGCGCCAAGGACCCAGGTTCAATTCCAGCCTCGGGCCACTGTCTGTGTGGAGTTTGCATGTTCTCCCTGTGTCTGCGTGGGTTTCCTCTGGGTTGCTGAATGGGATTGTGGTCGGTGCAGACTCAATGGGCTGAATAGCCTCCTTCTGCACCGTAGGGATTCTACGACTCAATTTGAAATTAAGGACCCCTGACCCTTGCGCTGCAGACATCAGGGACCCTCCCCTCATTGAAGGGATGTTACTCAACCCCCTCCCCAACAAAGATCACTGATATCACGGCAATGGGGCCTTCCTAGTAGGTCCCTCTTATAAGAACATAAGAAATAGGAGCAGGAGTAGGCTATCTAGCCCTTCGAGCCTGCCCCGCCATTCAATAAGATCATGGCTGATCTGAAGTGGATCAGTTCCACTTTCCCGCTCTCTCCCCATAACCCTTAATTCCCTTGTCTGTCAAAAACCTATCTACCCGTGACTTAAATATATTTAGCAAGGTAGCCTCCACCACTTCAACGGGCAGAGAATTCCATAGATTCACCAACCTTTGAGTGAAGAAGTTCCTCCTCAACTCCATTCTAAACTGTCCCCCCCTTATATTGAGGCTGTGCCCTCTAGTTCTGCTGTCCTTTCTAAGCGGGAAGAATCTCTCTACCTCTACCCTATCCATCTCTTTCATTATCTTATATGTCTCTATAAGATCCCTCCTCATCCTTCTAAACTCTAACGAGTACAGACCCAGTCTATTCAGCCTCTCTTCATAGTCTAACCCTCTCATCTCCAGTATCAGCCTAGTGAACCTTCTCTGCAGTCCCTCCAAGGCCAAAATATCCTTGCGCAAGTGTGGCGACCAAAACTGCACACAGTACTCCTGCTGTGACCTCACCAGTACCCTGTACAGTCACAGCAAGACCTCCCTGCTTTTATATTCAATCCCCCTCGCTATAAAGGCCAGCATCCCATTCGCCTTCTTGATCACTTGCTGCACCTGCAGACTGGGTTTTTGCGACTCATGCACAAGGACACCCAGGTCCCTCTGCACCGTACATGCTGCAGCTTTTCGCCCTTTAAATAGTAATCCCTCCTACTATTATTTCTGCCAAAGTGGATAACCTCACACTTGCTAACATTGTACTCCATCTGCCAGGTCCTCACCCACTCACTCAGCCTATCCAGATCTCTCTGCAGACTTTCCACACCCTCCGCACAATTTGCTTTTCCATTCATCTTTGTGTATCAGCAAATTTCAACACCCTACACTCAGCCCCCTCCTCCAGATCATCTATATAAATGGTAAATAGTTGAGGCCCCAGCACCGATCCCTGGGGCACTCCACTAGTCACCAACCACCAATTAGAATAGCACCCATTGACACCAACTCTCTGCTTCCTATTAGACAACCAATCCCCTATCCACGCTAACAACTTACCCCCAACTCCGTGCACCCTAACCTTCTGTAGCAACCTTTTGTGCGGCACCTTATCAAACGCCTTTTGAAAATAGGCATGACTCTCTTCATGAGCCCCTCCCTTCATGACCCCCTTCACTTCATGCTCCCTTCACATGATTTCCCGCCCCCCCACCCTCCACTTCATGCTTCCCTCAGGCCCCAGCCCCTTCAGGCTCCATACCTGTTCATGCTAAAGCCCCCTTGGCACTGCCCCTGGTAGTCTGATTTAAAAAAAAATAGATATAGTTCTTGAAGCTAAAGGGATCAAGGGATATGGGGGAAGGAGGGCTCAGGATATTGCATTTGATGATCAGCCAAGATCAAAATGAATGGTGGAGCAGGCTCGAAGGGCTGAATGGCCTACTCCAGCTTCTAGTTTCTATGTTTCTATGCTTTTCACTGCAACCAAGAAAAAGCTTCATTTCTTCTGGAGCTCTGCATCATTTTCTTGTTTTCTGCAGAAAATCACGACTTGCAGGGAACTATTGGCAAGTATTTTTCCTTAGAGATTGCTTTTACTTACAGACACTTGCTATGGAACTTGAATAATTGATTACAATGCTTCTGTTTGTCTTGCGGATTCGCAGAGATACTTTCATTCCAGGTCGAGATTAAACACTATCAGCATTAAAACGCTGCTTTTGCAATTTTCAGCCCTAAGTTTCTCAATATTCTCAAATGATCTCTCTGCCGCAGTGCTAGGTGAGACAAGTCACTTTTTGTTACGAACATTGCCATCTGCTTTTACAGCATTTACAGCACACAGTTAGGATTCTGTGCTGCAATGCACTCATTTGTACTCCAGTCCCAGCAGGGGCACTTATTGTTGCACCAAATTATTGGCAACATCTAATAACTCTCAAAAGACAAATCATTGTTCTTCGGTAATTGGAATTTGGTTGACCTCATCTACAGCACTGCAGCAATGCACCACAACAGTATTGGTTAATGTCGTAGAGGGTCATCAATGGTGAGAGACCTAATCTGCTTATAATGCTTGCTCAGTATTTTTTAGTATAATTACCTATTGTACAACAATGTTATATCTAAAGTAAAAATTACCTTTCCTTCTCATGTTTCGCAGTGATATATTGATGTGTCATATTTAAATAAATATTACGCCCACTGATCTTTACTCACCTTGCTTTTCTTTATTCTTTTATGTGATGTCACTGGCAAGGCCAATATTTGTTGCCCATTTCTTGAACTGAGTGGCTTGCTAGACCACTGCTGAAGTCAGCTACATTGCTGTGAATCAGCAGTCACGTGTAGGCCAGACCGGGTAAGGATGGCAGACTTCCTTCCATAAATGACATTAGTGAATCAGATGGGCTTTTGTGGCAATTGATAATAGTTGCAAGTACTGACAAGCTTTTAATTTAATAATTAAATTTAAATTCCACCCACTGCCGCAGTGGGATTTGAACCCAAGTTCCCAAAATATTAACCTGGGCCTCTGGATTATTGTCCAATGACATTATCACTAACCTATGAGGAAATAACAGCATCATTAACTAGGCACACTGACGAATCCCTGACAAAAATAAACTCGAGCCTGTCCAATGTGGCAAAGTGGTTAGCCCAGCGATTAATCTCTGTTACATGTTGGAAACACGGTCACATGAAGGATTGAATCAATTTTGCAGGAGTTTGAATGAATCTTCCAATAGAAAGGAGAGGGAAATTTCACACCTGCCACTTCCCAGCTTGCTTGAATTTCCTGGAATTTCCTTGTCTGGGCCTTCATTACATCCACAGATACAAAGCTCTCACCCCCTATTGTGATTTATGTCGGCAACTCAATAAAGGGTGGTTGAAAACTGCAGCCAGTAGTCTTTCAATTTCAAGGGGGTATACATTCTGTTAACATATTAAATGCTTGCAAATGTTTTAAGTAGATAGCTTGGCCTTTCTAGAAGCCGCTTTGAGCAAGCGTGCGGCTGGTACAAAAGGGCAGAAAGCGAAATCTGTGGGTAAATGATGGAGGGATTGGAAAACCATTTGATAATTGGTGAACAGGAGGTGAGGGAAAAGAGGATTTTTTAATATATTCGTTCTAGGGTTGTGAGCGACATTGGCTAGGTCAACATTTATTGTCCAGCCCGAATTGCCCTTGAGAAGGTGGCGGTGAGCCGTAAACTTGAACCGTACACTCCATGTGGCATCAGTACATCTACGGTGCTGGGAGTCAAGGAGAAATACCTGTACCCAGCGCAGGTTCAGGGAGAGGATGAAGGGTAAGGTTGAAGTTACTGCATGTTGAGGGTCTCCTGGCTTCCACATCTTTTTATCTCAGTGTCATTGACCTAGACAGCGATGAAGGAACATACCTTCTCATCTTCTCCATCTCCTACCCCCTCGGTGCCCCCTGTTGCTGTGGATGATCTACAAAGGAAATGGGCCAATTTTTTTTCCCTTGGATATGAATTACATAGAGAAGGTGATGCAATGCCCTGGTTATGTGACACTTCACAGGGATACCTGGGCATGAGTGTATGTATTCGATAATTAACCAGTTGTTGGCAAATTAATACCAAGAGCTGAGAGAGTCTCCAAGGATGATATGGTCTTGTTTTCAAAGGGAATGAGGGTTCATTGTGGATATACTTCTCTAGAAGCCCACCTTTGGTGGGCAGTACACAGAAATGTGTTTTGCAAGGAGATGGAGTAAATGAGGCGTGTGGGAATACTCAATGCAAAGGTGAAGGAACACATATGGAGATAAGAGGCAATTAAAATGGTTCTCATGCCAGTTCTTGCTATAAGTTGAGTTGTGTAACCATGGTGCAAGTTACAGTGATGGAGCTGTCCATAGCCAAAGTGCAGTCTGAAGGGATGGCTATGCATGTGTTGCTTTAAGTGTTTGAAGATTGGGTGGTGGTCCAGGATGAGCTACAGTGGAAGAAAGACAGAGGCTGCCATTTTCCCCAAAAATGATATAACGGTGAGAACACCATAGCGATCCCGCGCCAGTCCATCTGCTGCAGTTTGGACCATAATCATCCCACACTCAGTCACTTTTTGGGAGAGTGGTGAGTTCTGGGGAACAGGGGGAGGCGGGTCTAAACATACCAGTGAACCCGGCTGCGAAGCAGTCAGGTGCTGTTCTGGTAGGGTGCACGATATCTCAGTGCACTGGAAGGCCCCCGCCCTCCACCCACTGACATCGGGATCCCTTTCCTCATTGGCGGCATGTTTCCTCACTCTCCCCCCGACACAGAGCGCTGGCATTGGGGCGCTTCCAATGGCCCCCCTTCATAACCCCTGACATGCTACCTCTTTATGCCCCAGCCCTTCATGAACCCCCTCACAACGCCATCCTTCACAATGCCCCCCCTTCAGAGCTCCCCCTCTACATAGCCCCCGCACAGGCCCCACTCCCATTCAGGCCCCCTTGGCACTGCCCCTGACACATTGGCACTGCCAGGGTGCCAGGTGGGCACTGCCAGGTGGATACTATCATGTGGGAACTGCCAGGTGGGCACGCTGCAACTATGTCCCTGACCACCCAAAGGCTTCAATGAGATCAAATCCCATTCCCCACCCGCACCGCCCACCCCCCCCACCCCCCGACCCCTCTCCCACCCCCCGCCCCAGAGTGTGGCAATCCCACCTGGTCTCCATCGATGGAGATCAGTCGTGAGTCTCGCCAGTCCGCACCGTGCCCAAAGGTCAGGAAGTCCCGGGAGCTGTGAGAATCCAGCGTCGACCAGGCAAAGCATATTTAAATGCTGCTTTAAATATGCTAATCAACCTCATGCCATCTGGTTTGCACCATTAGGAAGGGACCGGGACACTTGCAAACCGTTTGGCGCCATGCACTAAATGGATTTTTAGGCCCACACACTATTTTTCGGGATCAGAACGATCTACGCCAGGCGCAATGAGGTTTGAAAACCGCCTCCAGAATCTAGTGAGATACTTTGCCAAACCTGGTGGTATTGTTAAACCTTTGGTTACACTGGCCTACAGTGCTAGGGTTGAGCAAGTGGGCATTCAGGACCATTTATATGTCTGACCCACAGCCAGGATGTGTCTCCTGAATTAGTCGCGTCAAGGGACAGGATTGGAAACTGGTGATATAATAGAGGTGGAGCTAGGCTGTATCTATGATGGACGGGATATGGGGAGAAAAGCAGAGCTCAGCATTTCAAGATTGCATACAGCCTGGGTCAATCTGAAAGATAGAACGTGGTGGGAATGGAATCAATGAAACCGCACTCCCCTGCCACCCTGCCAACTTAGGCACATTGCAGATAGCAGAAATGAGTTTCTGGCTCTAATCTGATGGAAAATAGTGTCCTCGTTTTAACATGTTATCATATTTAGAGCAAGCAGTGGCTCATTTGCATTGAGAACAGAAACTAGTTGCAGACCTGGCCATATGGAGTTGGGCTGTTTAGCTGATTACTCGGTGTCTGTATTGTTTCTGTGCCACCAGCCCTCACACTCGGAAATCAGCTGGATTGTGAAAGATGAAAATATTGCAGCGAATTATCTTGAAAATTGAGAATGTCATAGCAGTAACTCCAAGGAGCAAGCAAGTAGATCTGGAACACTGAAAAATGAAGCTGTTTAAAGAATGCAGAATCCCCAGAGATATAACAGTGACATGGTGCATTGTGAAAGGCAATTGTATCCCTGGAAGCTGTGGAAAAGGAAAATACTTCAATGAGTGCCTGAAAAAAACCATGTAACTCACAAGTGTGTTATTGAATACAACTGAAAATACTGGTAAAGTGATAAACTGTTGAGGAAATTATAATCTTGACAACCATCCAAAATACCAATGATGATACATTCTGTTGTGGTTTTTTAATCTAACATGGTCAAAGTCAAGCCTTGTCCCTGTTTGAATGCGAGCTGTCAGTCAGCTAGAATTTCTGAGTTGGAATTTAGGCAGTGGTCTGAAAAGCTAATTGACTGCAAGGAACCAGCTTTCATGTGGGACATGATTTTATTTCTATCCTTGTCGAGACAAACATGTTGTGTGTTTGATGATATGTTGTAGATGTGGCTTTCTTTTTAATCTAGAAAACCTCTAATGGCTGGGAAGGGGGAAGTTGCTTTGAACAGTTTGTTTATGCCTTTGTCTGTGGGAGCAGCTGTCTAAATGCAGTTGAATAAAGATTGCCTGCATGTTAACATTGGTGGAAGTCACTTTGTCGTTCATGTTCTGGGTTACCATTGTCTCCTTCCTCCTCACATTCCAATATCCCCCTCCACTGCTCATTCCCTTCCACTTCTAAAATAGTGGTGTCTTGTTGGAACAGATTCCTTATGCCCGGGATATTAAATCATTTTAACTGAAGGTTTGCTTGCCAGAGGTTTTATTGAACCTGACTCTGCAATCCAAAGGGACCTTTCACGATTATATTCATATTGTTTTAATTGTTAAATGATGCAATAATATATTAATACTTTAACATTGTAATAACACTTATTCTTTCACATATTTAGACCTGAGTAACCCTACATTTCAGATTTATATAGAAGAATTATTCACATGCTGATCAGCTTAGAACAGATTTATAAAAGTATGTCCTGGTGCATTGTGCTTGTTCACCTTTCACTCTCTGCCTTCACATGTTTCATTTTTTTGCTTGGCTTATTTCTCTCTTACATCCCTTCATCTCTGTCTCTCTCCTGGTTCGCTCCATGATTCCCTTTCTACTCAAATTCCATTTCTCACTCTCTTCTCTCTCTTCATTCTTCAGCATCATTCCTTACTGCTCTTTTTCTGTTCTTCCTTACACATTTTTTTTCTTTATTCCCTTTTCAAAGATCCTCTTTTGAGTTGTACCTGCTATGATATCTATGATAGAGACAAGCTGGTGAAATGGGCAGACGCGTGGCAGATGGAATTTAAAACAGAAAAGAGTGAGTTGATTCATCTTGATTGGAAGAAACAGAAGAAACAATAAGAACCCAACAGTGCAATTATAACCAGTGTATGGGAATAGAAATCAGTGGGTGTATATATTTACACGCACCAATCCTTGGAGGTGATAGGACAAGTTGAAAAACCTGTGTAAAAATTGGGACTATGGGCTTTTTAAATTGAGGAATAGAGTACAAAAACAAAGTTATCATAGACACTGACTGTGCAGAATGAAGCCAGTCAGTCCATTGAGACACAATCCTACCCAGCCCAATCCCTGTAACTCCATGCATTTACCCTGGCTAATTTCCCTGACACTGAGGGTCAATGTAGCATTGCCAATCCACCTAACCCACACACCTTTGGACTGTGGGAGGAAACCAGAGCACCCAGAGGAAACCCATGCTGACACGGAGAGAATGTGCAAACTCCACACAGAAGTGACCCAAGTCAGGAATCAAACCCAGCTCCCAGGGCTGTGAGGCAACAGTGCTAACCACTGTGCTATCCTGACACCTCTATGTTATAGAGTCATAGAGGTTTACAGCATGGAAGCAGGCCCTTCAGCCAACTTGTCCATGCTGCCTATTTTTAAACCCCTAAACTAATCCCAATTGCCCGCATTTGGCCCATATCCCACTATACCCATCTTACCCATGTAACTGTCTAAATGCTTATTAAAAGACAAAATTGTACCTGCCTCTACTACTCCCTCGACAACTTGTTCTAGACACTCACCACCATCTGTGTGAAAAAATTGTCCCCCTGGACACTTTTGTACCTTTCCCCTCTCACTTTAAACATATGCCTTCTAGTTTTAAACTCCTCTACCTTTGGGAAAAGATGTTGACACTCTAGCTGATCTATGCCCCTCATTATTTTATAGACCTCGTTAAGATCACCCCTTAACTTTCTAAGCTCCAGAGAAAAAAGTCCCAGTCCATCCAGCCTCTCCTTATAACTCAAACCATCAAATCCTGGTAGCATTCTAGTAAATCTTTCCTGCACTCTTTCTAGTTTAATAATATCATTTCTATAATAGGGTGACCAGAACTGTACTCAGTATTCCAGTGTGACCTTACCAGTGTCTTGTACAACTTCAATAAGACGTCCCAACTCCTGTATTCAATGTTCTGACCAATGAACCCAAGCATGCCTTCTTCACCACTCTGTCCACCTGTGACTCCACTTTCAAGGAGCTTTGAACATGTACCCCTAGATCTCTTTATTCTGTAACTCTCCCCAACGCTCTACCATTAATTAAGTCCTGCCCTAGTTCAAGCTACCAAAATGCATGTCATGTTATGTTATGTTGTGTCATGTTATTTTATGTTATGTTATGTGAAATGTTTTCGACCCCAGTTAGACCTCAGCATGTTGACCAATTCTAGGCACCACACCATGGGAAGGATGGAAGTTAGCTTGGCTAATACACCAGAACTGGTCTGGTACCTCTAGGAATTGAAGATCAAGACACTGTTGTGTGTAACTCTGGACAAAAGTCATCAGCACATTAAAAAAATTCTTTGAACATTTCTCTTTAGCAGGCACAAAAATATTGAAATAAAAGTTATTTGGCTGAGAGCCAAGCATCATCCAATTGGGTAATGAGTCATTTTGCTTTGACGTTGGAAGGCAGTACATCACAAGGATCTGGCTGTGTTGGCCAATTAATGGCTGGGACTCAGGGGACAAGTCATGTGATGAAACCTCCAGGACTATATTTAATCACAGTCGGCAATCATAGCTGCAGAGGGAATTTACTAAAAAAAGTTAATTTTTCCAGTAACGAAAACTAAAAGACTTCAGCTATGTGAGAGACTAGAGATACGGGGAAATGTTTAGGGCAGTTTTGATAGAGATGTTCAAAACTGCAAAAGGATTTTGATCGGGAAAATAAGAAGGAATTGTTTCCACTGGCAGATCGACCCAGAGGATACTGATTTAATGTGAATGGCAAAAAAGCTGGTGTTGTCATGAGGAAGTTGCATTCCAGATATTTGAGCACATAATACTTCAGTACCTTACTGACTGACAGAGGGCTGCACTGTCAGGAGTGCTGTCTTTTGGATAAAATGTTAAACCAAAGTCTAAGCTGCCCTCTCAAGTAATGATGATGAAGGTGACATCTCTGTGTCTCAGGAGAGGATGGATGGCACCCAGGGTGCATGTCACTTCCAGACTGAACATCATCTGTTCGGGTTGTAGAGGTTGATTGGTGAGTGGCAGTTCCTTCTATAGCTGGCACGAATAAATAGCGTTGGCCCAAGGCTGACTAATTTTTTTTTCCCTTCCAGCAGACTTTCCCTTCCATCATCTGGTCATTTCTTTTGTCCTCTGCTTTTCAATGCTTTTCCAGACTGCTTATCTCCTGACACTCCAGTCAGCAGTGAGACTTCCATGTATCGACTCTGATTCCAGTCAACGTGAAGTCTCGCTTACAGACATCTTTGTATTGTAAATGTGGGTGACCTGTTGGTCCTGTACTGATAGCAAGCCCACCATAGAGCACTGTGGGATTGCAGCTGTCATCCATTCAACTCACATGATTCAGCCAGCATAGTCACCGCAGACTGAGACAGAAAACAAGCTGGCAATCCCTGCAAACTGGTGTAACTCTATATTCAGCACTCTGTTTTGCCAGAAGATGTCCAATATTCATCTGAAGCAGTAAAGATGGAAGCCATTCACATCATTTTCCTGGCACATGTAAATTGTCCATGCTTTGCTACCATATAGGAGTGTGTTGAACTGAATTAAGAGATGCTGTGCCACTATTCAAAAGAAAAGCAGAGGAGTTCTTCACTGTGGCCAACATTTAGCCCTCAACCAACAACTGAAACATGTTATCTGGTCATTATCTCATTGCTGGTTATGGGACTTGCCATGTACAAATTGATTGTCTTGTTTCCTGTATTACAACAGAAGGTGAAATGAGGCATTTGATTATTTTGCACAGTAAGTTGTTATGATCTGGCATTTATTGTCCGGGTGGCATGGTGGCGCAGTAGTCAGCACAGCTGCCTCACAGCGCCAGGGACCTGGGTTCAATTCTGGCCATGGGTGACTGCCTGTGCGGAGTTTGCATGTTCTCTCCGTGTCTGCATGGGTTTCCTCCGGCTACTTCAGTTTCCTCCCACAGTCCAAAGATGTGCAGGTTAGATGGATTGGTTATGCTAAATTACCCCTTAGTGCCCAAGATGTTTAGCTTCGATGGATTAGTCCTGATAAAGTATGGGGTTATGGGGATTGGGTGGAAGATAGGCCGGGGGGTAAGATACTTTGTCAGGGAGGTGGAGGAGACTTGATGGGCCAAATGACCTCCCCTGCACTGCAGGAATTCTATGATTCTGTAATTGTCAGAAAGAATTTTGAAATAAGGTTCAATACTAACTTTTAAAAGGGAAATTGATCGATACTTGAAGGAGAAAAATTGGCAAAACAATAAGGAAAAAAGCTTGGTGACTGGATTCTAGGAACATTGGACTTATAAGCAGGAGTAGGCCATTTGGCCTTTCAAGCCTGCTCCACCATTCAATAAGATCAAGGTTGATCTGCCTGCGGTTTCAGCTCCATATTCCTTGACTTTCCTGCCTAACACAAATCTATCTAATTCAGCCTTGACTCAGTCTCCATTACATTTTGGGGTAGAGATTTCCACAAACTCATGACCCTCTGGTCGAAAAAAAATTCCCATCTGTCTTAAGAGACAGACCTCGTATTGTTAAACTATATCCCCAAGTTCTAATCTCGCCGTAAAAGGAAACATCTTCCTGTATCCACTCTGTCCGCTAACCTCAAGATGCTGTGGGGATACTCTTACAGGCTTGTCACGCTGGTCAATGAGTGGGGTGAGTCGGTAAGATCGCGTGAGAGGTGAAAAATAATGTTTGTGTCATCTCGCCATCTTACTGGCCCCAGATTTCTGACATGATGAACCCCATGTCTGGAAAGAGTGTGAGGCTGATTTTAATATGTAAATTTGAATTTAAATAGAATTAATAGTCCAGGATGCTAATGGCCAGGCTCACTTGCCTTAATGGCCTCACTGGTGCTGCTCCTCAACTGTGAGGATCACATATGGTCCCCATGAATGGGGACTTGACGTGGTTGTCTCACCAGTGGGACCTGAGTCCACTTAAGCCCCTGAGAGGTCGGGGACAAGGGTAGGTAGCGCCAACCTAGCATTGCCAATCTGGGACTCTAACTGTACCAGACTAGTACCCCAGCACAGCCAGCCTGCCACTACCAGCATGGTACTGCCCACCAGGCACCCTGGCACTGATGATCGGGTTCTGGCCAGTGCCAAGGGGGGGGTGAGGCCATAATGGGAGTGGGGCCTAGGGGGAGATGGACAGGGGGGAGCAGTGCAACTGGGGATAGACTGGGGGGGGGGGGGGGGGGAGGGAGCCGAGCCTCTGTAATCACCGATTGGCCAGAGTGGTGGACGACCAGCTTAGCAGGTGATCGACCAGGCCAGGGGGAGGGAAATTGACCAGGCCGAGGGGGGGGGGGGGGGCGGGGGCAGGGGCAGTGTGGGGATGCAATCAGCTGAGGGTTGGGGGAGGTTCTGGGACATTCTCCAGAGGGGTGAGGGGTGTGATTGGCTGGGGAGGCCAACCAATCAGAAGGGGGTGGGGAGCATGCCATATCCAGGTAGGTGAGTGACTGACGGTTCTCTCTGTTCTCTTGCACAGAACGAAGATAGCTGCGCATGCATAGTTGTGTCCTTGAATGGCTTTCTGGTAAACTCTGGCAGGAATCAGATTGTGCATCACTTTTTACGCTACATGGAGTAAGGTTTCATTTGTGACCTTGCCAGAAAAAAGATATGAAATTCCTGTTTTCACACACAGAATTTTTTTGATAAGATTGCCCAATATATGCTTCAATAAGATACCCAAAAAAATTCCATGTGCCGAATTTGTGTAACAGCTGCTGTGAATCCCATTGGCTTTTTCAGTGGGATTTTCAAAATGAGTCCTCCGCACACTGCTCTGCAGAATGAACTATCATAAATCATGCTGAAAATCAGTGGGCTGGCCCTATTCCCAGTGGAGAGACTAGCAGTATCGCACTAAGCTGCATATGCACCCATCTGCCAGCACTGAGATCAGTGCGTGTAAAGAAACCCCACACTGCCAGCCTCCTGATAGCTGGCCAGCCCCACCACCCCACAATGCTGCCTCACCGATCCCCCCACAACCCGAATGCAGGCCTTCCAGACGTGGCGTTCCAGCCCCTCCCCAGCCCCAGCCCGCATCCATCTCTAACTCCCCCCCCCCAGCAACCCAGCAGTCCCAATCTCCCCCCCACCCCAACCAGCAGCCGCAAACCTGCCCCCCTCACAGTCCCGCGCTCCCCCCGCAGGCTGTCACACCCCCCCACCCTGATGATTAGCCCGGAACGCTGGCCTCCTTCCCTCTGTCACTGCCGAGCAGGAGCCCCCACACCCCCACCAATCTCCTCCCCCAGAGGCACCGCTCCCGATAGGCCCTGCCCCCTCTGGCCCTGCCCCCTTGGCACTGCCCGATGCCCGGTGGGTAGTGCTAAGGGGCCACTTTGCCCCTTGGGCAGTGCCACGGGGCAAGCTGGCCATGTCCAGGGGGAACCCTCGTTACACCCAACCAGCAGGGTTGGGTCACCAGCTCGCGATAGTGGGGAACTGTTTGAAACCTCACTGCAGTGAACCACTCCTGGCAGGAAGGTGGGGGTGGGGGGCAGGCAGGGGAGGTCAGCGAGCCCAGGGACTTCAGTCCTGACTTCAGACTTAAATGAACATTAATAATTTATTGAGCTCTGTGTGGATTTCTGGAGCAGAGCTGACGATGCTGGAAATCCGGAGGGCGGAGACACATGGAGGCCGTGATGCCCAACAGGAAGCCCGCAACACGGTCTCTGCTTAAACCTCCCGGCCTGCTGTGTTGCTAAAGCCATTCAGCAGACTGGGAGAATCACCTCCCCATCTCTCATTCTCCTAAACTCCAGCGGGTATAAGCCCAACTTATTCAACCTTCCTTTTACCTCTTTAAAAGAGGCTGCACAGGTACAATTAGCCAAATGGCCTTTTTCTGTGCAGTGTTGGTGTATGATTCAGTGATTCAACATGTGAGAAGTAAAGGGTTTTAGGTCACATTACGGTGATTTTTCATCTTTTAAAGTTTATTTATTAGTCACAAGTAGACTTATATCAACACTGCAGTGAAGTTACTGTGAAAATCCCCTCGTCGCCACACTGCAGATTCTGTTCGGGTACACTGAGGGAGAATTTAGCACGGCCAATCCACCTAACCAGCGTGTCTTTTGGACTGTGGGAGAAAACCCGGAAGAAACCCACGCAAACACGAGGAGGATGTGCAGCCTCCCGCACAGATAGTGACCCCAGCTGGGAAACAAACCCGGGTCCCTGGTGCTGTGAGGCAGCAGTGCTGTCCGCTGTGTCATCTTACTGCCCGCTTTACATGCGGTTTGATGTTTGCAGCTCTGATGATAAACCTCTGGACTCTGGAAGGCTTTGAAATTGGGGATATTGTGCGCCCTCTCCACCTACTGTCTTCTTCCACTTGAAAATTCATATAGGTGAATCCCTGGTACACAAGGCTGATGTACAACAGACAGGGACTGTTTAACCTGGCAGATATCCACTGCAGTGCTGTTGAGGCTTCCTGCTGCATTGGAATATAAGGAACAACAGTAGGTCGTTCAGTCCTGTTAGCTTGTGTACCATCCATTAGATCATGGTTTAGGGTTGGGATTAGGGTGGGATCAGCTCCACTTACCCAGATTTTCTCCATGTACTGATACCCATACCTATCTAAGAGTTGAATGCTCGCTATCAACCACAGCTTTTGAAGAGATTATATTCCAGAATTCTACTACATTTTGTGTGAAAACATTCTCCCAGATTTTAACATCAGAGGTTGAATTTTAATGTTGTGTATCTTCTACTCTGGATTCACTGCCTGGAGGAATAATTCCCTGTACTGACCTTAGTAAATACTTTCAACAGTTTAAACACTTCAATCAGATCACCCCACAAACCTCTACACTGAAGAAAATATAAGGCAGGTTAATGCAGCTTCTCAAAATCTAACTTCCTAAATCCTGCATAGTAATGACATTAAAACATTCCCAGCCACACAAGGTGCTGTGCCAACAATTGAAATTGCCTATAAATTAGAGTCCAGCAGGTGGATTCGCACAGTCATTGCCTCTGGAACAAAGTTAAAGTACCAAAAGAAGAAATGCTGCAAAATCTGAGCAGCATCTGTAAGGAGAGAAAAGAGCTGATGTTTCAAGTCCAGGTGACCCCTTGTCAAATCCGGTGCCCCGGCACTGCTCAAGGGACAAGGTGCAAATGCCCAGAGGTCACCTGGGCACTGCCCACTCGGCATGGGGCAGTGCTCTGGGGGCAGGGCCTGTGGGGTGCTGGGGCCGAGGGTCAGGAACTGATGGGGCAGGGTCTAAGGGCAATCGGTGGGGGTGGGGTATCAGTGGGGGATAGATGGGGACAGGGGCGATGAGGGCAGGCTGGGGGGAGAGGTCTGCCTGTGGGGGTGTCAGTCGGGGGGAGGGTGCTGGAGATCGGGGTGTGCCAGGAGACAAGGAGGGGCAGTCAGGGTTGGCCCAGGAATGGTTGGGGGGGCCGTGATTGGGTTGTGGGGGTGTTGTGGAGGGGACAGCGCTGCTGGGTTCCCAGGCTGGCCAGCAATCGAGCTGATTGCACCCTCCTGGGCAGTTCATTTAATGAAAGTTAATGATATTCATGCTGGGGCATGTGCATTGCACAGAGTGTGGGAGATTCTGGTCTGAACTCACACTAAAAAAAACAATGTGAACTACTCCTGTTTTCCCATAAATTCAACACTTTGAATTTTTTTGGAAGAATTCGTCCTCCTCCTTATTTCTCAGGAGTGAGGAATGCAGATGGGGCCAAAACATCTAGATTCTGTGTTTTAAGCAGGGTTGCTGGTGGTCAGTACTCAGCAGTCAGAGCAGCAGACTTGCTTTAAAAAAATCAGAAGTGAAAGCATGTGATTTTTTTTAAAGATGGTCTGTCAGTCTCAATTTCATTGAGCTGCTTCTGACCTTTGTGTGTTTTGAGAGTCCAATTTTTTTTTCTTGGAAAACCCGCCAGAAAACCAAAGCTGTTTGAAGGTCAACAACAGCAGAGCGACTGTCAGGAGTGTTCTTGTTTGAAAAATTATAAACGGCATAAAATCTGTCCCCAGAATGGAAATGTTAGAAGAATTGGATGTTCTGAATGTATTGGGGGGATGTTAGGGAGTTGGAAAGGGGCTGGGGCAAGATTGGGCAATTGGAGGGGAAGTTGGCGGGATGGTTGGGGATATTGGGGAAAGGTTGGAAGGGTATTTGGAGGTAGGTTAGGAGGGTTGAGGTAGATTGGATTCGTATGTAGGCTGTGGAGAGGTTCAGGATTTGGGGCAGATTAGCTACAGAGTTGAATTGTTTAGTAAATATGGTGATTTCCTCGCAGCCATTTTTCTAACATCAGTCGATTACTCGGTGCTTAATTACCCTTAGATAATCAGCACTGGACACCCTACTTCACCATTGTTACAGTCACTCTGCCTAGTGATAGCAGGTGTAATGAAAGAAAAACAAAACTGACATTTTTACACTACCTTTCACAATTTCCCGATTTCTTAACAGATAGTTAAATACGTTTGACTTGTGGTCGCTGGACCAATGTTGACCAAATGGCAGAGCAGGCTCAAGGGTCAAGGGTATGGAATGCTCTGCCAAGCAAGGTGGTGGAGGCAGGCATGCTGGAGTTGTTTAAGAGTTACTTAGAAAGGCAAGGTACCTCACAAGAGGTTATTGCAGAAGGTCAGGGGACATGGAGTTGGGGGTAGGGTGTTAGCGTGGATAGAGGATTGGTTGTCAAATAGGAGGCAGAGAGTGGGGGTCAATGGGTGCTATTCGGATTGGCGGTTGGTGACTAGTGGGGTGCCCCAGGGGTCGGTGCTGGGGCCTCAGCTATTTACCATTTATATAGATGATCTGGAGGAGGGAACCGAGTGCAGGGTGTCGAAATTTGCTGATGACACCAAGATTGGGGGAAAGGCAAATTGTGCGGAGGGTGTGGAGAGTCTGCAGAAGGATCTAGATAGGCTGGGCGAATGGGCCAGGAAATGGCAAATGGAATTTAATGTTGGCAAGTGTGAGGTGGTCCACTTTGGTAGGAAGAATGGTAGGAAGGACTATTACTTACGTGGCGAAAAACTGCAGCAGGCGACGGTGCAGAGGGACCTCGGGGTCCTTGTGCATGAGTCGCAAAAACCCAGCTTGCAGGTGCAGCAGGTGGTCAGGAAGGCGAATGGGATGCTGGCCTTCATAGCGAGGGGGATTGAATATAAAAGTAGGGAGGTCTTGCTGCAGCTGTATAGGGCATTGGTGAGGCCGCAGCTGGAGTACTGTGTGCAGTTTTGGGCGCCGCACCTGCGCAAGGATATTTTGGCCCTGGAGGGAGTGCAGAGGAGGTTTACTAGGCTGATACCGGAGTTGAGGGGATTGAGCTATGAGGAGAGGCTGAATAAACTAGGCTTGTACTCGTTAGAGTTTAGAAGAATGAGGGGAGATCTCATTGAGACGTATAAGATGATGAATGGGATGGATAGGATAGAGGTGGAGAGACTCTTCCCGCTCAAAAAAGACAGTAGGACTAGGGGGCACAGCCTCAAGATAAAGGGGAGGCGGTTTAGAACGGAGTTGAGGAGGAACTTCTTCACTCAAAGGGTGGTGAATCTCTGGAATTCTCTGCCCGTTGAAGTGGTGGAGGCTGCCTTGCTAAATATTTTTAAGAAGCGGGTTGATGGGTTCTTGATAAGAGAGGGGATTAAGGGTTATGGGGAGAGGGCGGGAAAGTGGAACTGAGCCACAACAGATCAGCCATGATCTTATTGAATGGTGGGGCAGGCTCGAAGGGCTAGATGGCCTACTCCTGCTCCTATTTCTTATGTTCTTATGTTCACATGAGCGGGATGGAGATGGACGGATATAGGAGACTGTTTTAAATAAGGTTCAGTAGCCTTGGGACGTCCCTGGGAATGTATAAGGATGTGGATGATACTGATGTTTTTCTCTTTTAATTCACAGGTGCCTCAGCCCGTCATGTTGTCTAACAAGGGGCATACACGCGATGGGTCGTACGAGGGCTGCTTTTGGTTGTTCGAGAACAGCCTAGTACTTCACGTCGTTAGTGTACGCTTAAACTGGACCAGATGCTGGGCAACATGACAGCTCAGTGACTATCACTGTTTGCTGTGCAGATACATGGAATTGGGCCGGTGTCTGTGGGAGTTTGTGCATTCTCCCCGTGCTCGTGTGGGTTTTCTCCGGGTGCTCCGGTTTCCTCCCACACCCCAAAGATGTGCTATTAGGCAGATTGGTGTAACAAATTGTCCCCAAATTAGTCTTCCCTCAATGTGGAATGCCATAAGCATAGACAAGGGTCATGGGTGGAGGGGGGACTCAATGTTAAAATGGCGGTGTGGGCTCGTTGGGCCGAAGGGCCTGTTTCCCAGGCTGTTTTGTTCTTTGTTCTTTGTTGTTTTTGTCCAAGCAGCTTACCCCTGCTCATAATAGTATGTTTGTAAGTCATTCTAAATAGAGGAGGTGAACTGGGCTAGATAATCCATAATTATCTTGTGAATTGAGGGAGGAATTGTGGCTGGAGTTCTGTTTTTGTTGCTAATGGAAGTTTACTGTAAGCAGGATTTGTGAGTGAGATTGACAGTGTGTAATAGGCTCACAATGAATCAGGAACCTGTTTTACAATGCATATGATTCTCACAAGTCTTTTCCATTGACTTCAATCTTACCCAATTGTCTACTTATCTATTATCCCACTCCACTTTGGTGCCTTTTGTGTGTGTTTTTTGGGGTATTGGAACATTGTGATAAAGTTGTGTTGGATGGTAGATATTGGAAATATATTGTGGTGAGAAGCAGCAATTAGTAGAACCTTCAGACTTGCTGATAAAGAAAACACAGATATAAATGCGAGCCATTCTGTCCTTGTCCTCTGTTACACAGGGACACCTGAGGGCCCTAAAGCTGGTTAGATGAACAAAGCCATATCTTTTGCAAAATTATGCAGTAGCTCATCAGCAAATTGCAGCCTATTATCAGACACAACCATATCTGGGATGCCATGTGTTGCATGAATTCTCTTGGGGAATTGAATGACAACTTCTGTTGTGATTCTAAACAATCTATTTAGTTCAGTCCACTATGAGTAGGAGACAATGACAATAGAAAGGTTCTTCCCATGAATTCAAATAAATCCATCCCTTGGTATTCCCATGGCCTTGATGGAAAACAAATGGTTCTTTTTGTTCTTGGCTGTTTATGGCTCAAAACAGTTAGAAATTATTTCTTCCGTAGAGTGAATAATGCCTGACTACCAAACTGAGTACTGTGCTCTTGCATGATAATTTGCCATCCCTAGATGCCCTTGATGATGTTGATGTCTGTATGGAGTTTGCATGTTCTTCCTGTATCTGTGTGGGTTTCCTCCGGGTGCTCCGGCTTCCTCCCACAGTCCAAAGATGTGCTGGTTAGGTGCATTGGCCAGAACAGGTTCCAGACTGTGGCAACCAGAAGTATTTCACAGTATTTTTAAAAATTTTTATTTGACTTATTATTGTCACATTTATTAACGTACAGTGAAAATTATTGTTTCTTGCGCGCTATCCGGAAAAAACATACCATTCATAGAGAAGAAAACGAGACAGTGCAGAATGTGGTATTACAGTCATAGCTAAGATGTAGAGAAAGGTCAACTCAATGCAAGGTAAGTCCATTCAAAAGTCTGACAGCAACAGGGAAGAAGCTGTCCTTGAGTCGGTTGGTACGTGACCTCAGACTTTTGTATCTTTTTCCCAAAGGAAGAAGGTGGAAAAGAGAAGTCCAGGATGTGTGGAGTCCTTAATTATGCTGGCTGCTTTGCCGAGGCAGCGAGAAGTATAGACAGAGTCAATGGATGGGAGGCTGGTTTGCGTGATGGATTGGGCTACATTCACGACCTTTGTAGTTCCTTGCGGTCTTGGGCAGAGCAGGAGCCATATCAAGCTGTAATACAATCGGAAAGAATGCCTTCTATGGTGCATCCGTAAAAGTTGGTGAGAGTTGTGGCTGACATGCCAAATTTCCTGAGTCTTCTGAGAAAGAAGAAACGTTGGTGACCTTTCTTAACTATAGTGTCGGCATGAGGGAGACCAGGACAGGTTGTTGGTGATCTGGACGCCTAAAATCTTGAAGCTCCCAACCCTTTCTATTTCATCCTCATTGACGTAGACAGAGGCATGTTCTCCTTTGCACTTCCTGAAGTCAATGACAATCTCCTTTGTTTTGTTGATATTGAGGCAGAGATTATTGTTGCCACACCAGTTCACCAGATTCTCTATCTCATTCCTGTAGTCTGTCTCATCATTGTTTGAGATCCGACCCACTATGGTGGTGCCGTCAGCAAACTTGAAAATCGAATTGGAAGGGAATTTGGCCACACAGTCATAGGTGTACAAGCAGTACAGTAGGGGGCTGAGAACACAGCCCTGTGGGGCACCGGTGTTGAGGATGATCGTGGAGGAAGTGCTGTTGCCTATCCTTACTGATTGTGGTCTGTGAGTTAGAAAGTTCAGGATCCAGTTGCAGAGAGAGGTGCCGAGGCCCAGTTTGGAGATGACTATCATGGAGGATAATAGTGTTGAAGGATGAGCTGTAGTCAATAAATAGGAGTCTGACATAAGTGTCCTTGTTATCTAGCTGTTCCAGGGTTGAGTGCAGGCCAGGGAAATGGCGTCTACTGTGAACCTGTTGCAGCAATAGGCAAACTGTAGTGAATCCAGGTAGTCCAGGAGGCTGGAATTGATTTGTGCCATGACTAACCTTTCGAAGCACTTCATAATGATGGATGTCAGAGCCACCGGCGGATAGTCATTAAGGCACGCTGCTTGGTTTTTCTTAGGTACTGGGATGATGGTCGTTTCTTGAAGCAGATAGGGACCTCAGATTTTTATAAAGAGGTTGAAGATGTCTATGAATACTTCCGCCAGGATCTGAGTACACATCCGGGTACCCCACCCGGGCCAGTTGCTTTCCGTGGGTTAACCTTCAAGAAAGCTGCTCTGACATCTGCAACGGTGACCCCAGATACAGGTTCATCCAAAACTTGCAGGGTGGAGGGCATGTTCTCGCTGACCTCTTGCTGAAAATGGGCATAGAATGCATTGAACTCATCAGGGAGAGGTGCATTGGAGCCAGCGATTGTACAAGCCTTCATCTTGTAGCTTGTTATGTCTTGCAGATCTTGCCATAGTCAACAGGGGTCGATGTGGCTAGCCTGGGACTCGAGCTTGGCCTGGTATTGTCTTTTGGCATCTTTGATGGATCTCCTTAGATCGTATCTGGCTTTCTTGTATAGGTCAGTGTCGCCTGACTTGAACACCTCAGACCTGGACTTCAGCAAACAGTGGATATCCTTATTTATCCATGATTTCCAGTTGGGGAACACACGGATTTGCTTCTTTGGCACGCAGTCTTCTATACACTTGGGTAGGAATTTGCCAACTTGGTTAACCATCCTGAGGAATGTTTGGAGCTCAGCCATGTTCCGGGACTGATTTCAATGGTTTGTACCATGTGACCTGGAAACTTGATCATAGGTTTGGTGAACTTGTGTTTTTCATTCATTGTTAGGCCTACATCTCAGGACTGTTCTAACTCTGTGATCATGACCTTCTCTTATGAAGCCACGTATAAGTATGTTGTCCATATACTACATTATCCCTTTCATGCCTTCTAGAAAATGAGACATTGTTCTCTGGAAAATCTATTGAAACAATAACGATGAAAAGGCATTATAAATATGGGCAGCAATCTGGATTCTTTGCCCAGAGGCAAAATCCATTATTCACATGCAGTTTGGTAAATAAAGTACTCTTGGCTAGTTTGGCAAGGCTCTCACCCATTGACGCCATTGGATGGATCTCGAGTTGAGTTAAATCCATGCAGCTTCTTATAGAGCTTTTTGGCTTTAAGACCATAACCATTCCTGAGCACCATTTTGTTGGCATGGTGATCAGTGAGGTGATCCCTTGCTGCTGCATCTTTTCAATTTCACTCTTGGCTTTGTCCAAGTGTGCTGACAAGTGAGGATGTTTTCTGTGAGGATTGACAATGCAACATGGGCGCTGTCAGTTGTACTTAGAGTAACGCTGGGAACAGCGACCCCACAAAGATGAGAAACCATATCTCATTGCTTCCTGTTCTGATCCCAAAGGAGATGAACTCATTAACTTCCTCTTAAGATGCTTCAGTCAGCCGACAATTGCTGATATTACACAGACCACCCACAGCTATTGAATTGAGACAGTGCCACAAAATGTGCATATTGAGATCACCTTAAGGGCCACAGAAAGAGCAGTGAGGGCAGATGGCTGTGGGTACAGGTTGTCACGCAATAGGTGACATTATGCCCATTCCCTCTTTGATGATGTGCACTAGTTGCCATAAATGAGTTATTTGGTTACTGAACGGTTGGAAATATTTCTGAAATAAATATACATATGTGTTCTGCATATACCTGTATTGTGTGAATGTTTTCTGTGTGTATGAGTTAGGTCATTTCTTCTAAAAATAGTCCATGTGGCTAAAATGGTGCCACCATAACCTCACCTGTGGTCAGTCAACATCTTCTACTGGACAATAGCTGCCTGAAGAAAGAGTCCAAAGTCGGCCAAAATAGTTTCCGTGCCATACACCCATTTTAGATTGATGAGGTTTCTTAATTGCTCATATTTTGTCTAAATTTTAGATTTAAATGAGGCTTACAAATACCCCAGTGCAGTCTCTTTGTTCACCTACAAGTGGACCACTCAAAATGCCTTTTGTACCAGGAGTGTACAGTCAAAGGCTCAAACTTTCAATCATACACCTCTGTAAGAACCTTTTCAAATTAGGGCTAAAAGTGTAATACTTGGGTCCTCTTTGACTTGCTCTCTAACTAGGGAAGACAACATTCTCAAATTGATGTTGTACGCCAGAGTGATTGTAACAGTAGGATGGATCTGGGAGACCAAACTATAGGCAGCCAACTCACAAAAAGCATACTGAGCTGATAATGATTTTCTTTCCAGGGAGGGTGGCTGAGGATCAGCTTCAGGCTGTTTCAACGCAGCAGCTCCCATTAAAATCAATGAAAATGCTCTGGGATACGAGCAAAGAATAGCTTTGTCTGTTAAGAAATTGAAGTTAATTATCGTGAGCATCATGATGGCTCTTAAAGTCATCTAATTCATGCCTTGAAAAATCGATGAGGAGTTTTAAAACCCTAACATTTCACTCCGGGCTTCTGATTGTGACCTCTAAGGTGAGGAATTTACTCACTATTTTATTTTCAATATGACCTATCTCCTCTGGCTCTGTCACTGTTGTAGGTTTTCATAGAATCATAGAATCCCCACAGCATGGAAGGAGGCCATTCAGCCCATCGAGTCTGTACCGACCACGATCCTATCCAGGCCCTATTCCCCACACATTTACTCTGCTAATCCCCCTGACACTAGGGTGTATTTAGCATGGCCAATCAACCTAATCCTTGCATCTTTGGACTGTGGGAGGAAATCGCAACACCCGGGGGAAACCCACGCAGACACAGGGAGAATGTGCAGACTCCACAGACAGTGACCCAAGCCGGAATTGAACCTGGGCCCTTGGTGTTGTGAGTCAGCAGCACAGTATTTTGCAATATTTTGTTGAGATACTGCAGTCCTTCAGATGCTTTTCTCTTTCAAAAGCACCAGGACCTATCATGTTCTTCGACTATTGCCCATTGAAAGTTTAACATTTTTGGTGTTACTGCTCTCTGTCACATTGTAAGTAGTTAATGTTATGTCTGTCACAATGCGAGGATTAAAAGAGCTCAAATTGATGACATAGCAATGAAGCAACCAAATGGATGCAAGTCTGTCACAATGCGAGGATTAAAAGAGCTCAAATTGATGACATAGCAATGAAGCAACCAAATGGATGCAAGAAGGGAGTGCCTTCCGGCTTCCGCCTGAGAATCTTTAAAGGCTATTGCAAATATTTAGTTCATTATTCATCCTTTAAGAATATAACTCTTAGTTTTAGGAATAACGTTTCAACTGTAGAAAAATAGGAAGTATCTGGTTAAGAAACCAATGAGTAACACCAAAGTAAGGCTATTCAAACAAGTTTGGAGTTTATTACACAAAAAGGTGGGGCAATATTGACTTAAGAAGTTAACAGTTCAAAGGGTAAGCTCAGGGAGCTTGCTTTTAACTTTGTAATGGTGCCAGTAAGTCTATGAAACTGTCCTGTCTTTATTGGAAACAGCTATCGTAAAATCCCACAGTACAGAAGAAGGCCATTCGGCCTATCAAGTCAGCACGGACCACAATTACACAGGCCGCATTCCTACAACTCCCAAATTTACTCTGATAATCCCCCAACACTAGAGTCAATTTAACATGGCCAATCAACCTAACCCACACATCTTTGGAGTGTGGGAGAAAACTGGAACACCCAGAGGAAACCCATGCATGGAGAGAATATGCAAACTCCTCATAGGCAGTGACCCTGAGGCCAGAATTGAACCTGGGTCCCTAACGTTGTGAGGCAGCAGTGCTAACCACTGTGCCACATGTGGCCATGTAATTTACTAGAATTAAGAAAAGCATTTCCATCCAGGTATAGACCATGTGTGTCACATTGTTATAGAGACAGTTGGAACCTTTGTATGTTACGTGCTTCCTGACAGAAGCTGGCAGTTCAGTTTGGGAACAGATTGAGGTGGTTATCGCTTTGCATTGGTGAAGACTGCATCTCACTGGATTGAGAGAGCCAACAGGAGCTGATAGCCAGTTAGAGAAATTAGTAACAACATCCTTCATGGCGTGAAATGTGTTTGGGGTTCCATCTCAGTTTCGATTTCATCAGGGAGAGTTTGACAGATTTGAAGGGAAAGGCTGGACAATTTACTCTCAGTTGGAGTTACTGGAAGAAATTTATAGTGGTGTGAATTTTCCATTATTGAGGTTGAGTGGGCTGGCAGGAGGGAAAGCCGGTTTGGCTCTCACTGGGCAGCAGGGCTAATGAACACGGGTGATCTTCCACTTTCCAGCTCATTAATTACACATCAGTGAGTAGCTCTGCAAATCTTGTGGCTGACAGTCACTCACTGCAGACCAGGAGATCTGCAGTACTCTTCCAGTGTCCTTGCTGCTGCAGCCCATACTGTTGAAGCTGGCAGATGTGAGCAACCACATCCCAAGGCGGACAGAGACACCTCCAGCTAGGACAGTCAGTGAGATTTTGCAAGCCTGGGCAAGTCGTGGGGGTTACAGATAGTGTGGCATGAAACCAAGATCCCAGTTGAGGCCGTCCTCAAGTGTGCAAAATTTGTCTCTGCTCAGTGACTCTGTGTTGTCGTATGTCATGAAGGCTGCCTTGAAGGACGCTTACCCGAAGTTCAGAGGCCGAATCGGCAGTCACGGGCATTTAGCCTCTGATCTTCGGGTGAGAATTCTCCAAGGCGGCCTTCACGACATATGACAACGCAGAGTCACTGAGCAGAGACTGATAGCCAAGTTCCGCACACATGAGGACGGTCTCAACAGGGATCTTGGGTTCATGTCACACTATCTGTAACCCCCACGACTTGCCTGGGCTTGCAAAATCTCACTAACTGTCCTGGCTGGAGACTATACACATCTCTTTAACCTGTGTTTAACCCTCTCTCCACTCACATTGTCTGTACCTTTGAGACTTGATTACCTGTAAAGACTCGTATTCTATCATTATTTTGTAAATTGAGTTTGTGTCTTTATATGCCCTGTTTGTGAACTGAAATCCCACTCATCTGATGAAGGAGCAACGCTCTAAAAGCTAGTGGCTTGTACTACCAAATAAACTGTTGGACTTTAATCTGGTGTTGTGAGACTTCTTACTTATCAAATTCTGCCCATTGACATGCTGTAAACGAAACATTAAACATTTTGATATTTATTTCAGGAATGTATACTGATCAGCATGTAAAAAATAGTGTTTGTACAAGAAGCATTTAAGTTTCATCTTGCTTATTCATTTAATCATCATGTAATAACCCAGTATTGGTTAATCAATATAGAGCATATTTTCTGTTTTACATCCACATGGTCTGTGTCTTTATCATCTGCATTTACTTGGGCAGCACTTCATCAGTAACTCTCACCTGCCAGTGCTAGGGAAAGGATTAGCTTAGTGTGTGGACTCAGTGCCCCCTATTGCTCTACAGAATGTAATAATACAAAGATCCAGTTTAATCTATCCATAGAATGGGAAAATTGTGATTTTAAACCAATTTTCTCTCCTACTTTCTGAAATTCTCTTCATCAATCAGTGTATTTCCTTCTCTCCCTGGCAATTAGTTTGGCATATTTTTGTATTTTCACTTAGCTTCTTGTTTAACGATTCAGATCACAATGTCAAGCAGAAAATAGCAAGAGTTAACATTACAAATTACAAATAGCCTGAGGTTTCCCATGTAACAGCAAATTAGACAAGGAATCTCAAGGGGAGACCAAGTAGCGATAAAGCTTGGCTTTGGGTCAATTTATGTTCTGAGATCAAGAGAAGGGCTAAAAATTACCAGTGGACTTAATGTGTTGATCTCCTGTGAAACAACAACAAATAAAATGAATAGAAAGGTCATCAACATGAAATGTTGGCGACAATGTTAATCTTGCTTGCTAGCAAACTGATGAGATTGACAACAATGGATGGCTTAAAAACTACATTAATCGCTAACCTTTTCCAGTTTGGGCGAAAAGTCATTAGCCATAAACATTCTCTGACCCCGTCTACAGTTGGAATTTTCCGGTCAGTGAATGAAGATTTGGCTGAGCACCAAATTCTCTATTCTTGTTGTCACTGGTGGCACAGCAAACAAGATTGGAGAATTCTGGCCATTTACTTTGTTTCTCTCTGACCTGCTGAGTATCTCCTGCATTTTGTGTTTTTTCAGTGTACTCCTATTATTATTCTTGCTGTTTGGAAATTGTGACCTATACACTTATGTCCAGGTCATTAGTTTGTATCAAAAAGAAGAGGGGGCCCTAAATGCCAAATCCTGGGGGGTGTGCCATTGTCCCTCCAGTCTGAAAATCAACACTTCGCCACAACTATCCATTTTAGTCTCTTATCCAAATTTGTATCCATGCTGCTGCTATCCCTTAACCCCATGGGCTTCAATTTTTCTCAGTAAGAAGTCTCACAACACTATCTTAAAGTCTAACAGGTTTATTTCGATGAGAAAGGACTTTAACCTGGTGTTGTGAGACTTCTTACTGTGTTTACCCTAGTCCAACGCTGGCATTTCCACATCATGACTTCAATTTTTCTAACATATCTATCTTGTAGAACTTTATCTTTGGAATTCCCAAAACCAACCACACTACCTTCAACCCTCACTGTTACTTCAAAGAACTTCAAATGGACAAATAATACATTGTGGTGAGGTTGGGTTGAGGGATTATTATTGACTAGGGCACCAAGAGAATTCCCCTCCACAGCTTTGAATAGGACCATAGGGTCTCTTATGTCTACCTGAGAGGACAGAGTGGACCTTGCCTTGATTTAACATTTTCTCTAAAGGACTGTGCCTCTGACTGTGCAACATTCCCTCAAATGTCACCTTAAATTATGCAGCCAGGGTTCATCAATGCAGATGTCTCAGTATAGTGTGGATAGAGAGACTGCTGAGAGGTACTGTGTTTGAGGTGTGCTGTTGAACCCTCTTAAGTGCATGCAAAGAAGTTGCACAGTGTCATTTGAAGAAGAGTTGGGGTGTGGTACTGACCAACATTAATCTCTCAGATAACATCACAAAAACAAATTACCTGGATTACCATTTATCTCATTAGTGTTTGTGGCATTGCTGGACGCAAACTGGCTGTCATATTTGCCTGTATTACAAAAGTGTCTATGCCACAAAAGTAATTCATTGACAATGAAGGTTTGAGGATGAAAAAGGTGCTACATAAATGTAAATCCTCTTTTATTTGAGTCTTTTCTGGTGCTGTACTAAATTTCTTGATTATCACTCATTGCAAGTTTCTCACAAGGACTTCAGAAACTTTTTCCAGGAATTTGATAAACCCCATTAAAAGGCTGATTATAATATGTAGAGCTTTGTTATTTCCTGATGTTGTAATGTGTCATCAGCAAAGCAGAAATGACCAGTGGTTTCTGTGAATCTATGTGATGGTGGAGATGGTGGAGAAAACTGAATAGGCTTTCAATAGTAAGTCACTCTAATTTCATACAGAAATCGAAAAATGTATTGAGCTTCAATCATATAAATGCTCCGATGCGTCCTCAATCCATCTTGCTGCAGTTGGAAAAATAGAAAGGTCCAAGGCTTCGTTAAGCTTTATCTACAAACCTAGCACTTTCATTACTTCGAGGAGATCAAAGCCCGAATTAAGTAATGTGATTAACGTGCTTTCAGGAAAAGCTGAGAAGAAATGGAACCATTCTCGATCCACTTGCAGGTGAAAACAATACAAGCAGGAATTCTCCAACCTCACCTGCAGCTGGGATTCTCCAGTCCTGCTGCAGTGAATGGGGAATCAGCTGAGTGCCAAATTCTCTGTTCTTGCTGGCAGCATGGAGAATCAGCAGTGCTGTTCAAAGATTAATAGAATTCCTACAGTACAGAAGGAAGTCATTTGGCCTGCACTGACAACACCCATGCCTATCCCTGTAACCCCACATATTTACCCTACTAATCCCCCTGACACTAAGGGACAATTTAGCATGGCCAATCCACATGCACATCTTTGGAGTCTGAGAAAAAAACCCAGAGGAAACCCACACAGACACAGGGAGAATGTGCAAACTCCACACAGACAGTCACCTGAGGCCAGAATTGAACCTGGGTCCCTGGTGCTGTGAGGCAGCAGTGCTAACCTCTGTGCTGCCATGTCACCCCAAAGAACCTGAAGGTATGTAAAGAATGGCAATTCCTTTTCCTTCATCCAACTTGTGAAGTGGTTAGAGCAGAAATACAAATTTTCCACCTTATCCCCTCAACACATTTAGAAACAGTAGCAGCTCACTATTCCCTTCACAAGTTAACTTGGTCAGATTATTCCTGACATGATCTGTGTTGATTTTTGGCACAGTAGCCATGTGTTTGCTTCTGGGTCACTGAAATCTGTTATGTGGCCATTTTCAGTTATCCCATGTAGTGTAGCACGAACCAATACTGGGAACCTTCTCATTACCTGCTCCCAGCCAAAGCAGCAGGCAGGAAGCATCACTCAGTGATACTCAGCTAAGGCGGACACATTGAAGTACTGCAGATTGTGCAGTTACACCAGTCTTTCCCTGGGCAGTAGAGAGAGAAGTTCCTGCAGAGGCCATGTAAAAAAAAACTGAAAGCTGCACATTTCAAAATAAAATTCCAAAAACATGAAAGACATTGGTGGCAACTGCTGGAAAATGGATGTTGGGTGAAACTTGATTGAGGGAGAATGTGAAATGTTTAGTATTCGGTACACCTTTTCTTCTCTTCACAGATCATTTGTCCCCAGTTGCTAATTTACAGTCCAGTCACACTTGTTGCCTCCAATAACACTGCAGTAATTCAATAACAAACTAATTTGAACCTCTATTCCACCATCTGATCATCCTTCTACAATGATTTCAACAAAGGATATTTATCAGTGCTGGGACCCCTATTGTTTGTAATATATATAAATGATTTGGAAGAGAATATAGGTGGTCTTATTAGTAAGTTTGCAGATGACACAAAGATTGGGGAAACTGTGTATAGTGAGGACAATTGTCAGAGGATACAGCAGAACATTGATAGGTTGGAGACTTGGGCAGAGAAATGGCAGATGGAATTTAATCTGGACAAGTGTGAGGTGATGCATTTTGGAAGGTCTAATGGAGGAGGGACGTATACAGTAAACAGCAGAATGCTTACAAGCGTACAAAGGGATTTAGGAGTACAGGTCTACAGTCCCCTGAAAATGGCAACACAAGTGGATAAGGTAGTCAAGAAGATGTATGGCATGCTTGCCTTCACTGGCCAGGACACAGAGTATAAAAACTGGCAAGTCATGTTGCAGCTGTATAGAACTTCGTTAGGTCACATTTGGAATATTGTGTATCATTGTTTACCAGGATGTTGCATGGTTTGGAGGATATTAACAATGAGGAGGGATTGGAGGAACTTGGTTTGTTTTCATTTGAACATTGGAGGCTGAGGGGCTAACTTGATAGAAGTTTACAAAATTATGAGAGGCATGAGAGTGGATAGTTGAAATCTTTTACCCAAGGTAGAAACGTCAATTACTAGGGAAGATAGATTTACGATAAAAAGGGAACAATTTAAATGAGATGTGAGAGGAAAGTTTTTTTACACAGAGGGAGATAAGTGCCTGGACTGTACTGCCAGAGGAGTCGATAGAAGCAGATACAATAGAAACATTTAAGAGCCATCTTGACAGATACACAAATAGGAAGGCAATAAAGGGATACGGACCACATAGAGGTAAAAGGTCTTTCATGAGAAAGACCTTTCGTATGTCAGTACAGGCTTGGTGGGCCGAAGGGCTTGTTCCTGTGTTGCACTGTTCTTCGCCTGGAATTTGGCTTTGTTTTCAGGGCTGATAACATCTCAGCGATTCCAGATTGAAAGGGGTGTCATTCGTGTTGAGGGTTTGGTGTTTGGAAAGCCATTTTCTCATCAGATCCATGGACTCCACTAACTAGGTTGGCTTATCAAATTTAAATGGTATTCTTGTAGCTCGTTTTCAATTTGGTCTGTGTAGTCCCAAGTGAGCTGTTATAAACCCTTTTTGGTGTAATGAGATGTGATTTTCCTGAAACAGAATATTCCTTTGTTCTGGAGATGGTTGGGGATAATTTCCAGACCATGGATCGACCATATTAAGTGTCTTTGCGTAGTAGAAAAGTCCAGTTAAGTTTTTAAATGTATACACATGTATCTATTCCACGTTGGAGGAACCTAACACAAGTTAGTACCTGAAATGATTTGGATTATGCATCATAACATGAGAATTCACTTCTAAGGGGGAGGTTTTGTAACTTGTACAAATGGGAAACATGACGTGCAAGGTGATGGAATTACATAGGCTGCTAAATTTTGATTTCCTGCAATGGATAGAGACGCAGAAGTAAAGCCTGTGGCATGTTTATGTCAGGTCAGACTTCATGCCGGCTTGTGGTGGGTTTATACTTGTAAATGTGTTTGCATGCCATGAATATTCACTTGCATAAAATGCTATTAAGCACGTCCAGCCTTCAAGATAAAATTAATGGTGCACGAGATGGGGTGCTCCTCGCATCCACTTCATGTTTGTTCAAAGATGATGTGCACTAGCTGTGTCTGAAGGTCAACAGTTTTCCTTGTTAAACGCTGTGGGTGTTCATGGGCAGAGTCCTTACAGGGCTTTGAGCTCACCTACAACATTTCAATTATCCCTGCAGAGAGTGATCTTGGACAACGTGCTTTACAATACATAGGAGGGGGTGCCGACTGAACCTGCGAGTTCAGGCATGTCCCACAAAGCGATGAGAATAACACAGGACACTAATATGAACATTCAATACAGAGTGTTTCTTCCACGATAAAGAAATGTCTCCAACTCCCCTCTAACCAACAATGCGTGTTAACCATGAGGCATGTCAGTACATTTAGTTCTTTAACTAAGCTAGTCTCAATAAATAATGATGATGCATACGCACACAACCAATGTAATGTGAGATATTTACAGATGGAATTTGAATTTGAACCTGTGCTTCCTTTATGCCTAAAGTCTAAAGTTAATGGAGATGAAGTTGGAAGTTGCAGCTGTGTTTGTCCTGGAAGCTCTATTCTAGCCCACCCATAGCAGCAGCATTGTCACCACAGAAAAGCATTCCCTGGTTCAGAATCACACGTGTTTCCCATGAACATTAACAACCCTTTACATTTTTATTGTAATCGCATGGGAAAGGGAAAAAGCAAGAAAACAGAAATTGTGCACACTTCTGGTTTTGCCATCAGGAATGGTGCCTGCTGATAAAACTCCGCCCAGAATCATTGCTCAATAATTACACAGATATAACATTTTACCAGCCTCCCCCAGTAGCAAATTATTTGGTGGATGGGGAGGCAGTGGGAGGGTGAGAGTGTAGCTCATAATTTAATACTGAAGAGTCATACAGATTCAAGATGTTAATTCTGTTTCTCTCTCCACAGATACTGTCAGACCTGCTGAACGTATCTGGCATTTTCTGTTCTTATTTTGGGTTTCCCGTGTACATGGTAGTTTACTTTTATGCTTATATGGTAATTTTATTTTTCAGCTCTTATTATTTTCCAACCAATGACTTGCATTAAGGCTGTTGCCAGTCCCATTACCTGGTGACCGAAGCTAACAGCCCCTTAATTTCTGATACTTCAGTGCTATTATGAGTCAGGGTTACAAATCTATTCCAAGACCAATCTCTTGTAAAACGAGAAGGAGAGAAACTACTAAATAATCATAGATAATTTCCACAGAAAGAACTGGGAAAATATGTCTTCCAAATCACAACAGGTGTTCTTAGCCTTCTTGTGGCATTAGCAAAGAACAAATGTATGGGTGACATGAGGAAAACTAAGAAAATACATAAAGGACATTTTCAGATGGAGGCATAAATATGTGGGCAACCATCAAATTCTTCTTTACGGAAAGCGACAATCAAATTCTCTTTATTTTTAATTCTATTCTATTGGAAACCTCTTGCACAAACTTTAAAACATGAGTATTAAAATATCTAAACAAATCATTAATAAACAATCAGAACTGTTTTACATTTTAAAAGTCTTTTATTAATTATTTGGGATAAAAATGTATAACTTTTAATCAGTAACAGAAAATTTTATAAAGGTGACAAAGTACATTCACAAAGTATAAGCCCTTACTTAGGGGCACAGATTTTTCCTAACTATATTCATGCAGATTTCCATATTAATCCATCATTATTGTCTCAAAAAGATTAAGGAGTTCAGAAAAAACCTATTACAAACTGCAGCATTCGCGATGAAGAACTGCAAACTAAACCCACTATTTTTTGGTATGCCATTATAAGAAAATACATTACTCTCACCCTGTACCTTGCAGAGAATTATGTTGTGTTGTAAATGGGCCAGTGATGGCACTGGTGCAGAAGAGCGTAGCACTAATTCAATAGTTAGTGGCCAACCATATTGGACTATTAATCCAGAGGCCCAAGGCAAGATCTGGAGACCTGGGTTAAATCCCACTATGGCAGATGGTGAAATTTGAATTCAATAAAAATCTGGAATTAAAAAATGGCTAATGATGAATGACCATGAAATCATTGTCAATTGTAAAAGCCCAACTGATTCCCTAATGTCCTTTAGGGAAGGAAATCTGTTGTCTTCACTTGGTTTGGCCTACCTGTGACTCTAGCTCCACAGTAATGTAGTTGACTCTGACATTCCCTCTGAAGTGGAAGGTAGTCAGGGATGGGTAATAAACGCAGGCCCGGCCAGCAATGCCCACATCCCATAAATGAATTAAAAGATATATTCTTGTTATTTTGTTTTAGTGCAAAACAAGAAGACTGGTTCAGTGTGTTCGGAACTTGAATACAATCACAACACTTTATGATGCGAAGTGATTTATTTGCAGCCATTTCCTAATATCAGGCATGTTACTGATGGAAGCTAGATAAAAGCAGAAAATCTGAATCCAAGCCTGATCGAATTCAAGTGATTCATTTTGGTAGGACAAACTTGAATGCAGATTACAGGGTTGGCGGCAGGGTTCTGAGGAATGTGGAGGAACAGAGAGATCTTGGGGTTCATTTCCACAGATCTCTGAAGATTGCCACTCAAGTGGATAGAGCCATGAAGAAGGTTTATAGTGTGTAAACGTTTATTAACAGGGGGGTTGAGTTTAAGAGCCGTGGGGTTATGCTGTAACTATACCAGACGTTGGTGAGACCACATTTGGAACATTGTGTTCAGTTCTGGTCACCTCGCTATAAGAAGGATGTGGAAGCATTGGAGAGAGTGCAGAGGAGATTTACCAGGATGCTGCCTGGTTTGGAGGGTAGGTCTTATGAGGAAAGGTTGAGAGAGCTGGGGCTTTTCTCTTTAGAGCAGAGGAGGATGAGAGGCGACTTAATAGAGGTTTATGAGATGATGAGGGGGATTGATAGAGTGGACGTGCAGAGACTATTTCTTCAGGTGCATGTAGCTGTTATTAGGGAGCATTACTATAAGGTTCATGGTGGGAAATGTAGGAGGGATGTCCAAGGTAGATTCTTTACACAGAGAGTGATTTGGGTGTGGAATGCACTGCCTGCTGTAATAGTGGAGTCGGACACTTTAGGAACTTTCAAGCAGTTATTGTTTAGACACATGGAGCACACCAGAATTATAGGGAGTGGGACAGCTTGATCTTGGGATTGGACATAGCTCAGCACAACATTGAGGGCCGAAGGGCCTGTACTGTGCTGTAATGTTCTATGTTCTAAATGCAGTCAGAGGTGGGGAACAACCTCCACATGTAACTCCCAGCAGGTAATAACAACATGACATTGGGGTACTGTCACTGAGTTATGTCATGGATCATGGTAAAATCTAGCAATGGGAGAAAGTAAAATAACTTAGGAAAATGAAACAGATGAAGCCTGAAAACTGCATGAGAAAAGTTTGCAGATTCAGAGCTCACAACACTATCCCTTTAGGTTTTATTGCAATTTGAAGGAACCAAAAATCTTATTCATCACGAGGCATTCTATTCCAATCATTTCTTATATAAAAGTTCAAAAATATATGGACACAATCAAGTCCTAATGGATTGTAGCACACTGATTAAAAATTATGATTAATACAAGTCTCATTAATGTTTATTTCTATTCAAAATTGAATAAGTAGTTACAAATCCTAAAGCAGCTTCTAATTCACCATTAAATTACTTGCATCATACACTTTATAAATACTGATATCTGAAAAGAAAAATATACAAAACATAATATTTTTAAATACCTGGAGAAGGATTCACATTTTAAATACAATAACTTTATTCACAAAACAATGTTTATATCATAATAGTTCAATGCAGAAGCCATGGTTCTAACTGACTATTGTGTCTCCTTTACGGTAGTGGGAAAATAACTATCTAAAACTACAGCACCTTGATACATGGTCACTAATTTATGGAATAGACCCACAAGTAACATAGATTAGACCTAGGTAATATCTATTATATTGTATTATACAAAAAAATTCACGTTTGAGCCCATCATAACTTTCTTCATGGCTGAAACCTCTAATCCATGATGGCAGCCTAGGAAATCCATGCTCTACATCTTTTCCATTGTTAAGCCCTTCCCATAATAGGATGATCTCACTTATACTCCAACTGAACCTACCTAAGGTCTTGTAAAAGTTTAATCTTCCTCTCTATGCCTCTGGATACAGACCCGGAGATTCTGTCTGCATAGTCACATAGCAAGGGGCCTTGGTTTACGTATGACATTTAAATTCTCTTACCACTCAGTTGCATACACATCAATTTCCTGATACTAACTGATGCTTGGCGTTCTGGTTTGGAATGTATCTGCCAATGCTCCTTTCCAAACTTCCACAAAGTACAAACAGGTCAAACCAATGAATAAGAAATAGGATTGAGATGCTGGGGCTCCACAAGCAGACCTGCTATCATGTTTTCTACAACACCGGTTACACTTCAGAAGTAAATTTAAAAGTAATCAGACTGCAAAGCACTTTGGGACATCCTGTGATTATGAAAGATGCTAGGTAAATGCAAGGCTTTCTCTTTAAAAAAATAAATGATTTGCACATGTCACCAAAGACTGGCATGTCAAAAAAGTTTGCATCTCACTAGATATAAATGTAAATGAACATCAATTACAGATCCAAATGATAGTGTGACAATGTATTTAAAAATAGTCCCTTCTATTCTAAATGTTAGATTAGAATGGCAAATGCTGTCAACATGTATCTAGCTTTCCAACTTGCCATTTGTAGATAGATTTGTTTAAACTGGAAATGAGTGATTTGTTGAAACTTTGTCGCCTTCAGTGGTCAGGCATAAGTAAAACTGAAATTTAAAGACTGAAGGTTGACTGCCCGGATGGATTTTAAATTTTAAAGTAGAAGTTAACTAAAGACAGGTGTATATTTGAAAAGTCAACAAACACAAATACAGTGTTTTTTTGTGAAATGGTAGTGTTATCTTGCATGCTGTGGTACAAAGAAACTCATCGCAATGATGCCAAATAGAGATTATAACAGGGATACATTCAGTCGTGGAGCACCCTGGTCACAGACGTGGCATTAATCCATTATCTTATACAGATTTTGCTGTGTGAAACAGAGGGAGCAATTGTAATTGCATACATGGTGATAAAAATGAAAATTTCCATCTTTTTAAACTCTTAAATTGACTCTGATTATATCAGATACATCAGAGTCCTAATTCTGAGGGATTTTTTTAAATTGAAGAAAATACTGCAACTTTGTGCTCTGAAGCTGAACAAAAAAAAGAATGAAAACCCAAATGCTAGGCTTCTTCAGTGGCTTACAATCATTTCAACAATCCATTATTTTATACAGCTTGGTAATAACTGTAAATTTTAAATACAAATATTAATTGGGCAAAACTATTAACTCTTTAGAAATAATAAAGTTCTTGTGATATATCTAAATAGGTTGTTGCATAGTCTGTTTGTGATGACTGAAAGATAAAAATAATATTAGTGCTGCTCTCTGAGGTATAACGTTAATTCCCTTAAACATACTGCGTGTTGTGGCAAAAATGGGATGGGATGGAGGTTCATTTGTAAATACTGACATCCTCACAAGAATTCTTTGGCATAATACTTACCAAAGGACATAATTAAACATAATTTTAAACCTGCAACTAATGCCCTTTAGTAATCATAGCATCAATAGAATCACTACATGCAGGAGTGCATTTGCCCCTTCAAATCCACACCTACTCTCCAACAGAGCAGCTTATCCAGAGCCACCCTCCACCCTATCCCCGTAACCCCAGGCATTTACGCTACTGATCTCCTTAACCTCCACATCTTGGGACACTAATGGGTAATTTAGCAAGGCATCTTTAGACTATGGAAGGAAACTAGAGCATCTGGAGGAAACCCAGGGAGAGCGTGCAAACTCTACAGTTGCCTGAGGCCAGAATCAAACCCAGGCCTGGAGCTGTGAGGCAGCAGTGCTAGCCATTGTGCCACCATGCCCTGAAATTTATATTTCTGCCATTTGCCACATAGTGTTTCAGCACCTGAATTGAACCTCTTTGAAATGCATCTATTTCACACTGGCTTTCTCCTACTTGTCCAGCCCGTCCTAATCCCTTCATGTATCTCAAACTCTGCTTTTCAGGCATGCTTTTCACTTCTGCTCTTCATTGCTGTCCAATTTCCATTGGATTTTAGCAAAAAGAAATTTGCATTTATACAGCATCTTTCTCATACTCAAGATGTTTCAAAGCACTTTACAAATGATGAACTCCTTTTAAAGTGCAGTTGCTGTAGGTAAATGTATGGGCCTATGCACAGCAAGGTAGCATGACCAAGAATAAGACAAATAATCTGTTTTTTAACTGTACTAGTATTGTGGATGCTGGAAATCTGTAACACAAAACAGAAAGCATTAGAAATTCTCTGCAGTTCAGGCAACATCTACGGAGAGGAAAAAAATGAATTGTTTCAGGTCATTAATCTTTTGTCAGGAGTCTTGCGTATTTCCAGCATTTTCTGTTTAATTGTGCTACCTGAGGGATCATTTCTGGCTGGAACACAAGGAGAAATTACCTGCTCTTCGAAGAGTGATATGAGGTATTTTATCTCCACCTCGGTTTAACATCACCACTGACAGTACAGTTTAGGACTCCCCTATAACACCAGCCTAAAATATGTGCTCAATTCTCTGGTGTAGGATTTGAGTTGGAGTGCTACCACTGAGCCCGGTTATAACCTGGTGAAGCCCTGGAGAACAGAACTGAAGACTCTAGATTATGAGACAAACACCCATTGCTGCCAGTAACTATGTAAGCCAGAGCAGCAATGAGAGGCAAGGCAATGGAATGAGAGAAACCAGAAAGAAGAGAAGAAACAACACAGTAAAGAAAGAAAGGAAAGAGATAGAGGGAATGAAAAATTGAGAGAAAAATAAGCGTAAATTGAAGAAAGAAAATGAGGACAGGGAATGAGGGAAAGGTAAAAAGAATTAAGAGATAATGAACAAAGAAATGAAAGCAAAAAGAAGAGGACGAGAGAAATGATGTGATGGAATGAGAGGGACAGAAGCAATTAGAGGGAGCAATCCAAGTTACAAAATAGCAATAAAAACTGCATGTCAAAAACCATACTTTAAAAAAATTATTGGACACCTTGTTGTTCAAAGGAGAATATAATTTGTGTTAGATTTAGATGATTTAACTTTTGTTGTACAATAAAGCTATTTCTTTCTTCCTAAAATCTATTAGAAAATAGAGCAACAACTCCACTAACATAGCTGAGAAAATCATTTCAGCCAAATGGATTAGGGATTCATACATTAGTAGCCAATAACAGCATTTCTGAGTGTCATTATATTGGCTTCCAATGTTGTTGGTTTAATGTCAAAATTTACAACCTGTCCTCTCAAAGAGTGGATTGTGTAGCATGGCATACTGGGGAAAATGATTATTCCTTAAAACTCCATTAATTAATATGCACACACAAAGCTCAACAAATTAAACAGACAAATTAATAACATGCCAATCAATGTAGAGACATAAAACTGCACACTTATTATACACACAGGAGTAGCATGCTTACAAGTATAATGGTTAACTGGTAAATAATGGATAGGCAAGAAATTGTGGGATAAAGGAAAAGATCAATATTAGAACCAAACCCATTTAGACCAGGCCTTCCAACAGTAACTTAGATCTTTACAAGGGTCCTCACGCACAGACAGATATCCCAGAGAAATTTACAGAGTGATGTGTATCAAGTGAAAGGGGAAGGAAAAGACTTGAGAGGGTTAATGACATGGATCATTAAGGGTCCCTTGAAAACTGACAGTGAGAAGACAAAGTTGTGGTGAAAGACAGTTCCAGAATGGAAGGATACTGTGGCTAAAAGAAGCAGTGAAGAAGAGTAAGAGTGAAGTTAGTGTCAAAGGAAGACATTGACGCAGTTCAATATTGTGGAGGGTAGAATAGGATTTGAAGGTGAGGGTGATGAACAGAGGCACAGAAAACATGTGGAATTTTTGAAGACTGAGGTATTACAGCTGTGGATGAGAAGGCCAGTTGCAGCATTTTGATGAGTCCTGGCTTCTAAAGGGCTTGATGAATGTTGAATAGATCAAGCCTTGAGATAGTAACAGTGATCAGAGTGATAGGATAGTAATCAGGGGATGGGATGGAGAGTAGGAAGCCTTGCAGAGAAGTTCAAGGAAAGATTGGTGGGTGATGGGTGTCCAGTCACAGCGAGTTGCTCAGGCAGGTCACAGAATCACAGAACTTTGTTATGGCACAGAAATGGCAGCCATTTGGTCCATCATGTTTGCAACGGCTCTCCAAATGAGCATTATCGTCAAGTGCCATTTACCTGCTGTTTCCCCGTACCCCTTCACATTGTTTCTATTCAAATAATCATCTAATGGCCTCTTGAATGCCTCGATTGAACCCATCACATTGCCAGGCAGTGCCTTCCAGGCCCAAACACCTTGTTGTGTGAACAGGTTTTTTCTTACATTACGTTTGTTTCTTTTGCAATTCATCTTAAAGAGTTCTAACTAGTGTCTTACTTAAGATGTGCTGGATTCACTTCAGGTAAGTGAAAAAGTGCTTATCTCCTTGAACCAGCAGTCCAAGCCTGGGTTTAGCTGTTAGGCTCCCCAAGGCTTGGGAAACACAGCTGTCCAGAATGAAATTTCAAATCTTGAATAATAATGAAGCTTGCAGCCTCATTATAACATCTAAAATGCCAAGCCAACTCCTTGGAGCAGGATGGCCCCCCAACCACCCACCACTCCAACTCATTTAAAGCCAGGAATGGACAGGTTAGAGACAGGTATGGATTCAGATTTTTAATTCTCCAACTTCCCAACCAACACAAACCCAAACATCTTTTTAGGCAAAAACTCTCCCATAGGTGTTAGCTGATAAGAATGGCTGACATTTTGCTGACTTTTAAATGGAGGAGGTTTTGATTGGTCCATATCTAGGTATCAATGAAGTAATTGCAATGTGTGGCAACAGCCATGGATTTCTTGGGGCAGAGTGACTGAAAGAGCTTAATACTGCAGCTTCAGTGGTAGCCTTCTCAGTTCTTAGTCTGAGGATTGTGACTTCAATACCCATTCCAGAGATTTGAGAACTTTATCTTGGTTGATACATGCAGTAGTAAGGAAGGACTGAATTGTCAGTGATACCATGCTTTAAGCAAGATGTTAAATCAAAGCCACATCTAAGATGGATGCAAACAGTCCCTGCAACCTACTCAAAGTAGAGCAGAGGCATACTCGCCATTGTTCTGGAAACATTTATCCCCATTCAATATCCAAAACAGATTATTTGGGCACTATTTGTGGAATGTGGTTGTGTGCAAATTGGCTGCTGCTTTTCCTACAACTGGAAGCAAGATGGGAAATGCTGAAATGCAGAGGGATGGGAGGATCTGGAATGCACTGCCTGAAAAGGGAGTGAGATATGCAATTCTTTTTCAAGAAAATAAATTTTCAGGGTTGTGGGGAAGGATCAGGAGATTGAGATAAATTTAATAGTTCTTTCAAATAGCTAGCAAGATAGACAGAATGGCTATTGTATCATTCCATGATTAGTCACCAGTGCCTCCACTTCAAGAAGTTATTGTAGGCGGTGGTAAATACAAATCATGTTTTTCCAATTTATGTTGTTAAGGGTAGCACCAGGGAGACATATTATTAAAGGACCAAATTCAGCCATGGTTCTCTCCTTGTTATTGTCAAGGTGGCATGGGGACACAGGTTCGACTCCCGGCTCAGATCACTGTCTGTGTGGAGTTTGCACGTTCTCCCCGTGTCTGCATGGGTTTCCTCCAGGTGCTCCGGTTTCCTCCCACATTCTGAAAGATGCGCTGGTTAGGTGCATTGACCCAAACAGGTGCCAGAGTGTGGCGACTAGGGGAATTCACAGTAACTTATTTGCAGTGTTAATGTAAGCCTTACTTGTAACTAATAAATAAACTTTTAAAACCCTTGTCAGCATGCACAGCAAAACTTCACACACTAATAGTAACAACCTAAATGAGCCCTGAAGGGCATCAAAGTCACTGCTGAGTTATACCCATCACCAGCAACAACAATTTGCACTTATGTAGTGTATATAACTTAGTAAAATGCCACAAACCAAGTGAGGAGCATATACAGTAAATACTATAGGGCTGGTGGGATGGGGTGGTGGAGACATTGTTCATGTGTTGCAGCTATGCAGACTACATAAGTTTGTCAGGAGCAGACAGCTAGCCCCTGTACAACCTGCTTATCCCTGGGATACTAACAAAAATCTACATAACCCATGCAAACAATTTCTCCCCTCAGGTTTCCCAAGCCAGGTAAAGGTTGACTGAGAATATCAGAGTATTAGGCGGCTGGATCACTACGATGATCATTAATGAAAATGGAAAATGGTGGCATAATTTTTGGTATATCATTTGACAAGAGCTTCAAATAGATCCTATTTTGACTGTTTCCTACTGATTGATTAGAACGGACTAGCTTCTAGGAAGTGATGTCAAATGGTGAAAAAACTTGAGATTATTCTCCTGAATTAGTTGTTAAAAATGCAGGATTTGGTTTAGGTGTTCAAACTGATTGGACAAATTCAACAAAGTATTTCAGATGCATAACTTTCAGGTCTGGTTTTAAGTACTAAAATGTTGTGCTGAAGAGTGGAATGTAACTTCAGACACATGATAATGGCATTATCTTTGGCTGGGAATTTCCTCCCCTTCACATGTGACAGTTTGTTTCTATCGCAATCTCAATGAAACTGCAGCAATGGAATAGAATGAATTCTGAACAAGTTCCTGAGCTTTAACTCTACCCACTTTTTAGAACACCATAACAGAACTACTGGGCAGAATTATCCCAAAAATGACTCAGGCAAGAAAACCGGTGTGATTCACACCAGGATTGCAAATTCCCCACACTTGGTCTATTTTTGGGGGAGTTGTGAGTTTTGCACTGGTTCTAGAGAGGCAGGATCTGAACATGCCAGTCACCCCAGTGTCACAGAGAGTGGGTGCTGATTTTAAAGGGCACCCCGATCTCAAACTGAAATTGAGCACCCGCCTCCCTCCCTCCATGGACATTGGAATCCCCTCCCCTCACTGAAGGGGTGATTATCCACTACCCTCTCAACAAAGAACATCAGCATTGGGGCACTGGGGCTCTCCTAATAGATTCCTCTTTTATGGCCTCCTCGTCCATGAGTCCTACTCATGACCCCCACATTTCATTCCCCCCTTGATAACCCATTCTCCTTGCTGACCGTCCCTCATGGCCTCTTCATGCCCTAATTCTTTCATTACTGATAATCCTAATGACCCAGGCCCTCCCCATCATGGCACTGCCCCAAGCATCCTGGCAGTGCCAGGTGGGAAATACCCAGCCATGTCCCCAACATGGGGCTTCAATGGCCTCTGAGACTTTCCCTTCCGGTGTAGCCATCACACCTGCTTTCTGTTTGTGAAGACCAGGAGTGATTCTCTCCAAGCTCCCTTTGCGCCCACTTTCTATGCTGGGCGCTATGCAGCCGGAAAATTGCAGCCACTGCCAGTGAAACTGGGACTTAAAATAATTAACAGTAGATAAATCTGATAGAAATTTTAAAAATCCTCATTTTACAATCAGTGACATTACCTCCTTTAGAAATCTTAAGATTCCATCAATAGATGATTTCTTGCTGTAGAATGTATGATAACGAATTGATTCATATCTTTCAATAAATGTATTAAATCTCACAGGAAAGTTGGCCTAGCCCAAAAATAATCCTTCTGAGAGCTGAATTGTCCTGAAGTTTTCAAAACATGCACACATTTTCCTTCAAAATATTTTTTAAAGAAATAAAACCTTTGAGCGCCGCGCTAATAGAGTAATTACAAAAATCTAAGTAGTCCGTTCACAGTGTTTTTTGAAAAGCCCTTTTTTTGAAAAAAAGCTGTAATCCTGCCATAATTTCCATTTGGATGCAACTTCTCACCCTCCAGTCGCAAGAAACTACGAAAGGTCATGAATGAAGCCCAGTCCAACACACAAAGCAGCCTCCCATCCATTGACTCTGTCTACACTTCCCGCTGCCTCGGAAAAGCAGCCAGCATAATTAAGGGCCTCACCACCCTGGACATTCTCTCTTCCACCTTCTGCCGACGGGAAAAAGATACGAAAGTCTGAGGTCACGTACCAACCAACTCAAGAGTAGCTTGTTCCCTGCTGCCAACAGACTTTTGAATGGACCTACCTTATATTGACTTGGTGTTTCTCTACACCCTAGCTATGATTGTAACACTACATTCTGCACACTCTCCGTTCCTTCCCTATGTACGGTATGCTTTGTCTGTATAGCGCGCAAGAAACAATACTTTTCACTGTATATTAATACATGTGACAATAATAAATCAAATCAGGTCAAAAGTTTGTTTAAAATATGGTCCCCTGAGGGAATGTGTGAGCAGGAAGATAAATTTGATCCAAGGTGCAAAATACATAACCTGGGAGGCACCCTGGCCTCATGGAATAAAGTTTTCCAAAGCTTGTCCTGAAGATTATGTGCTGCCATATCAGTCACTTTCCTCTTAGGTAACCTTCAGCTGAGACTTATTTGCTGCAAAAAGGAGAGAAACATATGGGACACCAATGAAAGCCCACTTCTCGCTCGGCCAGAACTTGATGACTGGGCCCTGTTCAGGGATTTCTGAGACAGCATCAAAATACGCAAAACAGACACAGCCCAGATAAGCAGCCAGACAGATCAAAATATGCCTAAAGCAAAAAGAAAAACAAAAATAATGAAAACGAAATCAGATTTTTATAGTTACCAGACAACATTTTTCACAAGACAGTCAATATCCTACTGTTCTACACAATCCAATAGTCTATCATTGCAGTCCATTAGCTATTAACTTGTGAAGCATTTTTCACACGGCTGTCACTTTTACTGTTGGCTAAACATAAATGGCTCTATTTTACCATTTTGATTCTAAGTGCTGAGCGGATTTAAATCTGGGGGTGTTTCAGATCTGACTTTTAGACCTGTTCTCCAGCGCCCCCATACACACACTGCCTGAAAAAATATCAGTGAGTCCGAATCGCACTGAAGGATCCTTTGGTGAGGGCTTATCATGCCCAAAATCCTGCAGCTCCGACCAGCACCTCCAAATGCACATGCGCAAAAAAAATTATAGAATGTTGCTTCCCTGCCACATCGCTCCCAGATAATGTCTCCCCACAGACATTTCCCTACCCCACAACATTACTGACCCTCTTATCCCCCCATCCGCCTGCCACACAGACTGATCATGGCCCTCCCCCTCTCTTCCCCCCAATGACCACAGGCAGAGTGGCAGCAGATTCCCCCCTTCACTCATCTCAGGTAGAAAGATCCACCCTATAGATATCAGGCAGGGTGATCCCCCTCACCCCCACCCCAGACCCTCCGCACAAGGCCCCCCATGTCCTCCAGACTCTGATGGCTATGTGACACCTCCCTCTCTCTCCCCTGTCCCCAATCAGTGAGGCACTGATCCACCACCCGCTCCTCCCCCGTAAGTGCTCACTTGCCTCCCCCTCAATGCTAACAAACAAACTGCATGGAACTTGCTGGAATGCTCTGCCAAATTACCTGCAGCTGTTGTAACCTAATGAGGGGCAGCACCATTAAAAACTCAAGAATGGACAGGCAGGCATTCCTGCACAAAATGTGTACACAACCAGCCCCCTGGCTTTTTGAGGGTGATCTGAGGAGGCTACTGGATGCAGCAAAGATGTGTGCGGATGGAAATGCGGCCTGGGAGGAAGTCACTGCCTAGGTCAGTGGCCCCCCACTGAACTGGGAAGCAGTGCCAGAAAAAGGTCATGACCTCATCCATTCAGCAAGGATGAGTGCTGAACCCCATCTTGCATCTTCCCCCAGATCCTCCCATCCCCAGCATCCTGCATGCTTCCAGCTCCTAACCACAAGCACCTCCTTCCTTCCCCCCATCGAGCCCCACTGCATTTGCCCTCTAAGGGCCACCACCTGACAGTCTGCAGGAGTCACGTCACCATTTCTTTCATGGCTCCTTCTGTCTCCACAGGAGAAGACCTACCACAACATCTGTGATAAGGCAAAGACAGGGGGTGGTCAGCCAACCTCAGGGTCCTCAGCCCCTTTGAGGAGCAGGCGCTGGAGCTCTCAAGGGAAGGGGAGATGTGGGCTGTCAGCAACAGCATGGTGGGGCTGCCATCAAGATGTGAGCACCGGTCATTCCTTCAATCACTCTGAGACAACTTCTTAGGGCACAAGTTTTGGGTGCAAGGGGCAAGGTTTAAAGGAGATTTAGGAAGCGTGTTTATTTGCTCAGAGAGGGTAGTGGGTACCTGGAACTTGCTGCTGAGGGAGGACGTGGATGCAGATAGATAGTGGCCTTTAAGGGGCAGCTCTACAGCTATGTGAATGGGATGGGAATTGAGGCATATGGTCCCCAGAAGGATAGGGGGTTACAAATCAGATGGATAGCCTGGTCACTATAGGCTTGGAGAGACGAAGGGTCTGTTCCCGTGATGTAATTTTGTTGCTGTTGTTCTACGTTCAATGGAGAAATGTGAATCATGTGCTTGGCATCCCGAATTCCTCATCCTCCCTTGCATTTAACCTTGTATCCTGTGTTGCAGGGACAGATCCGAATGCCCTGGGACCTTCTGGACTACAAGCCCTTGCTGCAGCTCCTGCCCACCCTGATCAAGGCAGCTCAGACGAGTCCTTGGAGATCATGGGTGAAGGGACCTCCAAGGGTGGCCTCCTCCATGTCCTCCTCCTCCTTTGATAGGCACCTCTCTGCTGTGCCATGTTGTGCAGGGCACAGCACAGCACCACAATGCAGGAGGAGGTTAGAGGGCTGTACTGGAGGGCCCCGCCAGATCCGTCCAGGCACTGGAATCACATTTTGAGGAGCCAATGCGTCTCTCCCACTATGACTAAATGGGCCTCATTATAGTGGGTCTTCGCCTCAAGCACAGGCCTCTGCACAGGTGTCATCAGCCATGTCCGATGCGGGTAACCCATATCACCCAGGAGCAACCCCCGCAGCCTGGGCTCCTCCTCAAATACCTCCAGGATGTCTGAGCTCCTGACAATGATGCTGCCTGGATGTCTGGTGCAGATGTGCATGATGGTCATATTGTGGTCGCACATGAATTGTACATTTGGGGAATGGAACCCCTTCCTATTTACAAATCTCCATGGATTCTGTAGGGGGGCCTTTAGGGTGATGTGTGTGCAGTCGATCACATCCTGGCAATGACTGCGAACCCTGCAGCCCGGGCTCCCTGCTGTGCCTGGTCCAGGTTGAATTTGATGAACTGGCCAGCCTGGGCATACAGGGCTTCAGTGACCTGTCTCACACAGGTGTGCACAGCAGATTGGGAGGTGCCACAGACATCTCCGCTCGGGGTCTGCAAAGAGCCAGTAGCATGAACGTTTAGAGCAGCCATTAAGTTGACAACCAGCGAGAAGGGCTGTAGCCCGCCCCCCCCACCTCTAGGTGCCAGGTCCTGCAACAGATTGGATAAGAATTGCACAGTCTCCCTTCAGAGTCAGAGACGCGGAGATGTCAGCAGCACACAGTGTCCGACAGTTGCTTGAAGGACACTCATGCACAGAACTGCTGGGATATTGCTCCCTCCTTCTCCGAGGCAACACCCCACCAGGGTGAATGGTGGCCACCTCCTGCCTCTGGTGGTCGTCTCCCTCTGGTCCCGGAAATGATAAGGCCCGCAATTCTTCTTTCTGCTCCTCCTCCTCCTCAGCTCCAGAATCAATCAGAAGAACAGCTAAATCTACTGGTTGCATAGAAAAAGCCATGTTGTCACTCTGACGGGGCAAGCGGGTGGGGGTAGGGGGTAGGGGAACACTTGTAGAGGTTATGGAATGCTGCTTTGCCCCTAGCACATCCACAATCACAACTACCCCCCCACCCGGTCAATTCCCCCAGCCACATGCTCCCCACAATCACAGCCCCCCCAATTCCCCCAGCCACATGCTCCCCACAATCACAGCCCCCCCAATTCCCCCAGCCACATGCTCCCCACAATCACAGCCCCCCCAATTCCCCCAGCCACATGCTCCCCACAATCACAGCCCCCCCAATTCCCCCAGCCACATGTTCCCCACAATCACAGCCCCCCCAATTCCCCCAGCCACATGCTCCCCACAATCACAGCCCCCCCAATTCCCCCAGCCACATGCTCCCCACAATCACAGCCCCCCCAATTACCCCAGCCACATGCTCCCCACAATCACAGCCCCCCCAATTCCCCCAGCCACATGCTCCCCACAATCTCAGCCCCCCCAATTCCCCCAGCCACATGCCCCCCACAATCACAGCCCCCCCCAATTCCCCCAGCCACACGCTCCCCACAATCACAGCCCCCCCAATTCCCCCAGCCACATACTCCCCACAATCACAGCCCCCCAATTCCCCCAGCCACATACTCCCCACAATCACAGCCCCCCAATTCCCCCAGCCACACGCTCCCCACAATCACAGCCCCCCCAATTCCCCCAGCCACACACTCCCCACAATCACAGTCCCCCCAATTCCCCCAGCCACATGCTCCCCACAATCACAGCCCCCCCAATTCCCCCAGCCACATACTCCCCACAATCACAGCCCCCCCAATTCCCCCAGCCACATGCTCCCCACAATCACAGCTCCTTCAAAGTTGACAGGCTGCAGCAGTGCAGTTTGCAATGGCTTTGTGCACATCCTTCAGCTGGAAATGAGCTGAGTGCACTCAGACTCAACAGCAGCGCAAGACTCGCGTTTAGCGCTGAGACCCAGGTCCGTGCTGCAAGTCAGACATCGGAGACTCTGCTGAGCAACAGTTCCCACCCCCCACACTTATTCTGAGTAGTACCCTTTCAATAAAGGGTGCTGACTCACGCGCTCATGAGTAGCGCGAGCTGCCACTGGCCTGACACGGAAAATGGCCACAATAACAGGACACCGCTGAGTAGCAGAGAGCTGTCGGACACAATGCACATACTTCCTCACTAACCGTCACTGATGGAGCGCCCGAATTGGACTTCAATTGAGCATGTCTGATTCATGCTAATTCCAGATTGGCGAATGCTGTGGTAAAGGGGGAAGTGCCAGTAAGGTTGGGCGTGCAGCAAATTAATTAACTTAAATGCATTTAAAAGGCCATCGTGCCTGCTTCGAGCGTGGTCCCAATCATGGCCATTTTTGAGCCTTGGTAAAGGGGAATCACGCTACTCACCTCACACCCGACTTTATCGAGTTTTTAAGCCCGAAAACTTGATGATAAAATCGGGCCCAAAGAGTACAATACTAATTTATGGTACTGCTTTTCTGAAAATTAATCTCACTTCCATTTGTTGTTTCGATGAGTTACATTTACAGATACTTAACATGACTGTTATATTAACACTAACGGAGTTTGCAAGGCATAATGCTGCTCAGAGTTGAGATAACATCAACAAAACGTTGCCTCAAATCCTCCCATGAGCAGCAATGCTGTCAGATTGCCAGCTAGGATGGAAAATAAATGTACGGAAGTAATTGAATGTGAGGTGGCATTCCGATACTGATCACCACTCCGAGGAAACTCAACCCCAAATGTTGACGTTGGATCAGAGGCAACCAATCAGGTAAACTCGAAAGCAGAAAACAGAACACCCCTTTCCTGTTTCTGCAAACAATTGTTTTGCATATTTTGTTTGCTATTGTAATGTCAACACAAAATTATTTTAATTTCCAACACGAGAATATCAACATTTCCTGGTAAGTTCAAAAGGGCAACTTTGGCTATGAATTGCTGTTGTCAACAATAATCCCATTACGGTTTAATTTGGTCAACTGGCATTTCTCCATCCACTATTTTAATCAAGGGCGCTGACTCAAACATTTTAACTTCATTGTGTAAAGCTTGTATTGAAATCCACGCTCACAATCATAGTTATTTCCAGATTTGAAATACTTGTAAACCTTCCATGAGGAACTCTAGTTGGATTGAAAGACAGAATTATTGAATGTTCCGAAATGAAAAAAAAGTTCACAAAGTGTCAAAAATCAACATGTTCTGGGGATGGCAACCTCCCAGATTTCTGTAAATTTCCTGCCTTCGTTATTCACATTCCTTCTCAGGGATTTCTGAATGTGCTACTGCTGTAAGGTATGGGTCAATCACTACAGGATACGACTCATGTCAGATTAACATCTGGCATAGTAACTCGTAAGATTCAAAGATGTTTTTTTTTATTCGTTTACTCAAAACCAAATTCAAATTCCAAATGAGAGTTACCTGTGCTTGCTTCATTTTCTGAATGGTTAATACACACTGATCAACAAAGATGTAGGTTCTCAGTGAAACTTGGAACCCGCCTAATCCAGCACTATTTACAAGTATCAAATAGTTGGCAGCATCTCATTTCCTAGCATATTGTAATAAAAACTCTGCTATCAACAGAAGAACTGCTTCCATTTTACATTTTAAATCTTTAAGGTCTAATTGATTCTCAGCCATAACAGTATTGTCACTTTAACTCAGTAAGATATATTTATTTTCTTGTAGTGTTCTCAGAGCATGCCTTCCTCTAAAACATATTGATTCCTGGCACTTCATTTTGTGACCTTTCTGATATTTTGGTACAAACGATAATCCTGTCCCATTTGAGACTTCTCGGATAATGAAGCAGTCTGTGTGCAGGATGACCTGGATAACTTTCAGGCTTAGGCTGATCGGTAACACCATGCCACTTTAAGCCAGGCAATGCCACTTCCCCCCAACAGAGCGCCTGTTCATGCCCCTTTGACATTCAGTGGCATCACTATTGCTGAATCCCACACCATCATCATTGACCAGAAGCATAACTGTGCCAGCCACATGAATACACTGGCTACACAATCAGGTACAAGGTTAGGAATTCTGCAGTGACTGACACCTGCAAAGTCTTTCCACCATTTTTAAAGGTACAAGTCAGGAGTATATTGGAATGCCTTCCACTTGCCTGACGGATGTCATTTGGACAAAACTTAATCCAGGTCAAAGCAGCCTACCTGATTGGCACCCTATCCCCACAAACAGTCAGATCCTCCAAAACTGACTCAAAGTAGCAGCAGCGTATACTATTTACAAGATGCACTGCTGCAACTCACCAAGACGTCTCTAACCACACCTTTCAAACTTGTGAACTGTACCACCTTGAAGAACAAGGACAATAAGTGCATGAGGCCACCACAGCCTGCATCTTCCAAGTCACACACCACCCTGACTTGGAAATGTATCGCAGTTCCTTTATTGTCGCTGGGTCAAAACCCTGGAACTCCTTATCTAATAACACCATGGGAGCAGCTACACCATAAGGACAGTAACATTTCATCACGGTCATTCACAAGGGCAATTTGGCTTTGGCAATAAATCTATGTCTACATCCCATAAATGAACAAAGTAAAATTTGTTGGCACGGTGACTAGCACTGCCATCTCACAGCACCAGGGACCCGGGTTTGATTCCAGCCATGGGTGACCTGAATCTTGAGGGTGGTAGAATTTTCCTTATTGGAATTATGCTGGGGTCTTTTTTCTATTCTTTCATGGGATGCAGACTTCACTGGCTAGGACAGCATTTGTTGCTCATCCCTAATTGCCTTTGAGAAGGGCATGACCATGGTCATATCTCTTTATGTGCCTTGGTATGCATGCTGCAATACACTAAGTCCTATTCCTAACAGCACCGCTATTCCCACTAACATGACCAATGGAGACAAGAACTTCAGATGTAGTGTGTCCAGAGTATTTCTCTAGTGATGCCTCCTGATCAATGAAGAAGGTGTTGGAGTAGTTACCTATAGGAGAGGAACAGCAAGATTCTACTGCCCATTATCTGAAAAAGAAGATAACTTGCACTTGCCCCACTTGCATAATTTTGCAACAAGGAGTCAGGTGGCTACAAAAAAACTTTTAAAGGAGCATGGTCTCCACCATTTGCTCTGTTTCAGGCTTATATTAATGTAACATGGAGAATAAATCAATAAGACAGAATTATCATCATTACTTTGTTTGCATGTACTCACCAGGCACAATGTAGGTATGGAAAATTGAATGCAGACCAAAGTTCACAGAAAAGGTTATCACTAATCCAGCACAACAGAGCAAGTGCCCACCAAAAGCCTGCTAAGAGACCCAGCTTATACACACGAACATTTTCACACCTGAAAAAGGAGGAAATACAAATGAAGTAACTGAAGTAAAGTTTAATGTGACGTACTTACCGCACAACCACAGTTGGAATTTTCAACTGACTAAAACGCAAGAGCTTTAGTATGTTGACAATTTCCAGCAGGCTTTGTCGAGGTTCTTCCCCAGGGCCATAGTATTAGCAATGGGTTCCCTGGCCAATCCAGGATGGCTGCCAGAATGCCATATTCAATCTATTAAAGGGGAGGATTTTTAACTGGCAAGACCATGGCATGAGTTAGAAGAGGTCAACTGGATGTGGACTGTTGAGGTTTTAATGAAGACAGGAGTGGAGAGTAGATCTGGAAAGGCTGCGCCTCAGATCACTCATTCTTATCTGGAGGTTATGTTGCAGGATCTGAGGGGCTGTGGTGACGTGGGCTCTACCAAGTACAAGAGGAAGAGGAGGACCTCACCGACCAAGCAGGTGAAGATGGAGGTGGTCAAAGAAGTCAGCAGCAGAGATCTGGTCCGTCCAACTTGGAGTTAGTGCACCGGGAGGATCCAGGAGCTCAGGAGAGCAGTCAGAAGGAGTGATAACACTTCCGTTTACCAAGCCCCACACTCTGACTTTCTGTGGAGCTAGAGTTCTACATCCACCCCTTCTGCCTTGTAGTTCAGCAGAAGGCAGAAGGTGCTGGCATTACTCCTGTTGTTGGTGATGCCGCAAGAGCCACATGGGCAATCTCCTTGTTTTTCTAAAGGTTGACAGCAGGGAAGTGCTGCTGAAGGTGTGGGAAGTGCAAGAAGTTGGCAATGACCTGTCAAGCACTGAAAAATCACCCTCTGAGGAGTGCAGTGAGCAGCAGCCTCTCACATGGCCATGGCTGCAGCTCTTCAACTTCAGTGATAAAAGGCTTTCCAACTGTCAGTTTCACTGAAGAAACATCCCCTATTGCCCACACCTCAGTGATCATGGCTAGTCACTGATAACATGGGAAACAGGGTCTGCTGGCTGTTGAAGGTGGAATCCTTGGTTAAAACCGTCCAGGTGAAACATGGAAATATCTGAATGATATCAGGATCCTGACCTAAAGTCAGGTTCTGGGGATTTCATTCCCTGCACACACCCAAACCCACCTAACCCTCACGTTAAAATTTCACCTCATAGTTTCTCCTGGGTGGATGGACTTGGAAGAATGATCATCTGGGCGGTATGTGGCACAGTGGTTAGCACTGCTGTCTCATAGTGCCAGGGACCCAAGATCAATTCCAGCCTTAGGTCACGGTTTGTTTGAAGTTTACAAGTTCTCCCTGCGTCTGCATGGGTTTCCTCCAGGTGCTCCAGTTCCCACCACAGTCTGAAAGCCATGCTGGTTAGGTGCATTGGCTATGTTAAATTCTCCCTTGGTGTATCTGAACAGGCGCCAAAACGTGGTGACTAGGGGATTTTCACAATAACTTCACTGTGTGTTAACGTAAGCCTACTTGTGACAAGCAGGGAATGTCTCAACTTTCATAGAATCCTACAGTGCAGAAGAAGACCATTTGGCCCATCAAGTCTGCACCGACCACAATTCCACCCACGCCCTATCTCCATAACCCCATGCATTTACCCGAGCAAGTGCCCCTGACACAGAAGGGCAATTTAGCATTGCCAATCCACCTAATGTGCCCGTCACTGGACTGTGGGAGGCAACTGGAGCATCTGGAGGAAACCCCTGAAGGCATGGGGAGAACATGCAAACTCCACACAGACAGTGACCCAAGACCGGAATTGAACCTGAGTCCCTGGCACTGTGAGGCAGCAGTGCTAAATACTGTGCCATCGTGCCGCCCAGTGACACTGATAAATAAATCAAGATAAATCTAATTTAACAAAAGATTATCTTGACATTTGTATTTTTTGACATTTCCAAACTGCTGCACATTTTTTCTAACCTGTTTCTTCTGTTAGCTTCCTCTATCTACACTGAGCATCAACCTGGAGTAGTTGAAAAGTTTCTGCCAATGCTGATCTTGAATTAACCACTAGATGGCATGTGAAAGGTTGACTTATTTTCACTCCTTCCCTGCACTGAGTTCACCAGCTCCACAAATGGAACATGTACTCCAATCATTTCCAATGATATTCTGAAAGTTGCGAATTACATTTTTTTTCCTATTCTTTAGGGTTAAATTTTGTTTCAATACAACATATCTGGGTGCTCAAATTTGTAGAGTGTTACAAGTGGCGTTTACATGACCACAATGATGATAGGTTGCAATTTCATTTAAATGTTGGGAAGCTAAATTTATGTTTTAGGATGACATTCAATAAAATAAGCCACAACTGTAAATTAATTTGAATGTCTGACAGTGTCAACAAAGCATAAAAGGAAATAGCTTATTTATGTATATGATGGGTCCTGTAATGAAATTACGATCCCAACGCTATTTTAATAAAAAGTCATGGCAGTCCCATCAAATTCCAATGCCTCAGTGAAATCTTCAGCCAACAGGAACAGCTGTCTTCTGGAGCATGCATTGTCAGTGGCTTTCAAAGTCACCACAGTCCTTCACATAAGAACAGGAGCAAAGGTAGGCAATTTAGCCCCTCAAGTCTGTTCCACAATCCAATGTGATCATGGCCTCATCTCCACCTTTCTGTCCACTGCCCATAACCCTTTATCCTGTTACTAATTAAAAACCTATCCATCTCCTCCTTAAATTTGTTTAGTGTTCCAGCATCCATTGCACTCTGGGGTAGCAAATTTCACAGATTCGTGATCCTATGAGTGAAGTAATTCTTCCTCATTTCTGTTTTAAATCTGCGCCGCCCCTCCCCCCACATTAGCCTAAAACCATGGCCATTCATTTTAGAATGTTCAAAGGTAAACTCGCTCTCTATCTAGTGATGTCCATCTCCTTTGGCATCTTATATGCCTCCATTACATCTCCTCTCATTCTTCTAAACTCCAGCAAGTTCTCAACTCAATCTCAACATAAGTCAGGACCTCCATCTCTAGAATAAATCTGGTAAATCTTATCTGAACCACCACTAATGCATTTACATCCTTCCTCAAGTAAAGGGGTCAGAATTGTGTGTAGTACTCCAAATGTGGTCTCACCAATGCCTTATACAGTTGCAACAGCCCTCTCTACCTTTATCCTCTATTCCATTAGTAATGAATGCCAAAATTCCATTTGCCTTCCTTATTACCTGCTGCAACTGCATTCTAATCTTCTGTGATTCATGCATGGGGACAGCCAGATCCCCATACACCAAAGCATTTTGAAGTTTCTCTCCATTTCGATAAAAAGCTGCCTTTTTCTTCCTCAGACCAAAATGGGTAATTCACAATTATCTACATTAAATTCCACCTGCCATATTTGGTCCACTCACCTAACCTATTCATATCCATTTGTAAATTTCTAATTTCCTCATTGCAACTTGCTTTCCCAGCTATTTTAGTGCAAAGTTTGCTATAGTACATTCTACCCCTGCATCCATGTCATCAATATAGATTGTAAATAGTTGGGGCCTGAGAACTGAACCTTTAGCATACCACTAGTTGCAGCTTGGCAACCAAAAAACCAATTTATCTCCACTTTTTGCTTTGCTCCAACACCTCCTTGTCTTCTAGAGGGGATGCATCCCACATCTCCCTGAGTGCAGTATGGCTGTATTAATAGACCACCAACATTTACAATTAACTAGTATATCACCTTCCATATTGACTTCAGGAGTCAACCCAACTATGCCTGAACAACACAAGTATGATCAGTGGGATGAGAAAACCCATTACTATCCATTCAATGATTCTTTAAAACTATCTAAACACAATGGTTTACTTGTTTTGTGCCTACTTACTTTGGCTGATAAATGATGACTGGCTAAAGTTTAGTGTGAGTTTCAAAAATGTGGGAATAACATACTATACTCAAAAGCAAAACTAATGAATAACAGCTGCATATGCGTAGCATACTTTCATTTTTATTTTCTTTTAAAACTGCAGCAGTTCTCCATTGAATGCCATACAGTTTTAAACATGGCTTGAAACTCTATTCCCTGTAGATTTGTCCTCTAGCTTGGTTACTCCCACAGGCTGCCTATAAAAACTCTAAAACAAGCTGGTCCAATTTCTCCCTTTCCCTTTGCAAATCACATTCCTGTCCATGCAGAACTGGAGTTGGAAATGTAGCTATTTTTATCATTGAACACTAGTTGCATCAATTGCAGTCCAATCATCATAAACTTATCCATTGTCTTTTAGACATTAAGGATTAATTTCAATGTCTAACATCCGATAAGATACTAAGCTGATTCTGTGCAGGACATCCTGAGCCTTATTATTGTGGCTAAGGGAAGTGACCTTTCCATTCCTGCTGTTTCCTCTTGAAGAGGTAATTTGGTGCCGGCTAAAACTCAGACAAAACTTTACAAAAAAATTACAAAACTGACTGGTTGAGGATAAACGTACAATACGCAGGTTCAAACATGATAAATCTGGCCGCAACTCCCTTTCCTATTCTCACCAACATCTGAATTAAATCCTGTGAAGGCTGCTGCCCTGCACAGTTGGGAAGCAGTATGTGAGATTAGAGATATTAGAAGGGATTACACATTCGCTTCTCGCTTTGACAGAAAGCTACTTTAATTAATGGCAGGGTCAACTAAGTGTGATGAATTAGCTATAAATATGCCATAGTGAGGAATAGAGTAGGAGAGCTATTGATAAACAAGGCTTCCCCCTTTACTTAAGGCTTTATGTAAGGAACATTTAATCCTGGAGCTCTAAAGTCATTTGTAAAAACGCAACAACTCGTTAAAGGTAATCTAGGGTTATATTTTTGGGAACCATATTGGAAGATCACAACTGAACTAAAACAGTACTTTAAATTTCAGCAAGTTGTACTTACATACTGCACTTAACATAGGAAAGCATTACAAGGCACCTTGTTAAATAATGGCATCAAGCCAAAGATATTCCCATATGATCTACCATCCACTCCTGAGATATGGACTCCCTCCATCAATGCTTCTCGATATTTCGCTCCTACGAATTGTGCAACACTGGTTCAGGATAACCAACTTCCCGTCCTATGCTTCCACGTGGCAGTGGGGTAGAAATTAGCGATGCTCAAGTTATAACTCTGTGTGGTAAGCGCATATGCTGCAGCACAACTTGCAAAGCGATGACTCTCGAAGGTCTCCATTTGCCGAAAATGACTCTGACTTCTTCCACCTTGTCAAAAGCTCAACCCAATCATGCCTTGGCAGCTTGCAACTGCTTCCCTAACAAAAGTGGAGGAAATGACTGCACCATGTTGATATGTCATCTGCACAGTATTTTTAAGTGGGGCATTTTAAGCAAGGCTAATTAAGCAGTGGTAACGCACCACAATCTAGATGTGGAGTAACAAGAAAAATTATATGTGTCAAAAATAAAAAGTAAATTTGTACAAGATTTCCAGTCTCTTGATGCTGTGACAGCCACTTTACAAATCTAAATTCCTTCATTTTAAATATAGTCTGCAATTGGCGAAAACCAAAATGTATAAAAATATTCATGCAAAGTTTACTCAACATCATGGTTTTTTGATACATTTCTAAGTAATTACAAAGTGCATGTGTCTGTGAGAATTGAATTCTATTGAATTTTCTCCATACAGTTCTTAGTAGAAATACATGTTGTGCACACTGTTCTTCAGATACTTCTGCATACTTAGACATTACACAATTAAGGGCAACCCAACTGGCATGAGGTAGTATTCATGGAAGTAATAACATGCAACTGAAGGCCATTTTCATATTGCTATATATAGAATTATGTGGCTCATTGCTATTTTGGGTTTTTAAGGTTTGCCATAGGTTGTGTTTATTACTCTGCCAATCAACTAGCTCCAAGGAAAGTGAAGATATTTATCTGCTCAATATATTTACTGTCTGGAGGTGGTGAGGGAAAGAGAATTATCTTGTTAAAGTAAGTTTTAAAACCTTTATGCGAATTCAAATAATAACTGGATAAACAGACACAGGCAAAATTTTAACTCATTCAAAACTGCCCGCTTGCACAGAATTTAAAATTAGGCCCCTATTTCAGAAGACTCCAATATTAATTGAATGGTCAGCCCTAAATCAAGGGGAAATGGTGGGGGCTGTTCGCAAATCCTGGAAGTAAAATTCACAAGTCAAATTCTCTGATTTTGACTTGATTCAATCACTAGGTTTTCCTTCCAGCTTTCACGTCTATGCAGAAGGCGGGAGGGACAACTCTCACCGTGGAAATGGGAGGATGAGTTCTGTTGTCCCACAAAGGTGTGATTGGAGGTGATTGAGGAAGTGAACAGAAACATTGTGCCTCAGTCTTGGAGACAACACAGGAAGTGGTTTAACAACCAAGTCAGGAAAACTGAGTAGGTCAAGTGATTCACCTACAGCCTGTGGTTTTCAAGCCCATCCCACTGCCTGCACTGCCAAGCACAATCAAACACATCACTCCTCACACCTAGCCAACCTTCACTTTCATGCACTTCCTCACCTCCACTGCTGCCACTCACCCCAATCCTTATGCTCTGTGATGTATCCAAACAATAGTCACACTCACCAAATGTACTCTATTCAGTACCTCACCTCCACTCATGGGTCTGTTTTTTTCACCTCTTGGAGAAGACAAGCCAAGATGCAAGGCAGAAAAAGAGGAATGAAAATGAACCACAGCAAATAGTTTGGCTCATGGATGCAGAGGAGGACACATGGCCACAAAGTGGCACAGTTGGACTACTCTCAATCGGGGTTGAAGAAACAGGAAACTTGCAGTAGCTGGTGACAGAATTAAAAATATTCCTGATTCAATTATGCTGACTTTTCATCCAGATTGCACCATGAGTATGTGAGTGCAGTGATTGTCAAGATTGTGACCTTGCCATGACTAAATCATTACCCTGTCCCGTCTTTTAAGGCCTTCACAGTAAGTGTCACTGGAGATGTAAAACGACCATCCCTCAGAGGATTTCATTTCTTTAAAGGGTACACCAAACATACGGCTATGCAGATAGGTACACTTTGGCAGGTTCACGTACAGCAAGTTGGGTTTTCATCTACTGATTCATATTTTACAAGAGTGCAGGAGCACGCAGCTTTGGCAGGGACAGGTGAAGAGAGTCTGGGCTGTGGAAGCTGGGGGTGGTGGCACAATCCTCTCTAAGCTACACTCAGTTGGACCGACGTCATCATAAAAAAGGAGGACAGTGAGGCATAGGGCGGCAAGGTAGCACTGCTGCTTCACAGCTCCGGGGACCCGGGTTCGATTCCCGACTTGCACATTCTCTTTGTGTCTGTGTGGGTTTCCTCTGGGTGCTCCGATTTCCTCCCACAGTCCAAAAATGTGTGGGTTAGGTCAATTGGCTATGCTAAAATTGCCCCTTAGTGTCCTGAGATGCGTCGATTAGAGAGATTAGCAAATAAATATGTGGGGATAGGGCCTGGGTGGGATTGTGGTCGGTGCAGACTCAATGGGCTCAGAAACCTGTGGGTGTGAAAAATGCAGTGAGAGCATGCCTGTGAGCAGCCTGCCTGAATCTCTGCTGAAGTCACCACGTATGAGCATAAGGACTAGGAGCAGGATTTGGAAATTCAGCCCCACGACTCTGCTCCGCCATTCAATACGATCATGGCTAATCTCATCTCAGCCTCAAATCCATTTTCCTGCCCATTCTCTGAAACCTGTCAACCCATTACTAATGAACAATCAGTCTATTTTTTCAAATTTACTCAATGTCCCAGCACCCACCACACTCTGGGGTAGTGAATTCCACAGATTCGTGACCCTCTGAGAGAAGCAGTTTCTTCCTTAAATCTGTAGAAGCATCAGGGAGAGTGAGTTGAAGAAATTGTAATTTATCAAGTGTATGCGTATAGGATTCTTTTAATTAATGCCACAAAAGATTATTGATTGGCACCACTTCCAAGTCTTGCCCATTTTTGCCTCTCGCATGCCAACTTGCCCATTCACTTATTTAATGATAAATGCTATGAAACAAATGTGACATGGAGGGTTCCACTGGGCAGATGTGCAGTGAAGGGATGAATAGAGAAGGAGTGAGGCTGACGATGGAGGGGGAATAGGACTGGAACTGGATGGGGGCAGGTGGGGGTAGTTTTTACCTCTTCAGGGTAATTAAGTGAACCTTCGATTTATGAGGTCTTCTAGGTGGCAAAATAGTTGGTTTGACAGTGAATGAGTCATCTTTATGCCATACCTGCTTCTCTTCTTCAAACTTTTCCTCATCAGAAGATATCTTAAGAGTGCTTTTAAGAGTGCCTCAAGAGTGCGGCACTCCCTCAAGAACATGAATTCTTCTCTGCTGTGTAGAGTTACGAAGGACACAATTCATCACTGTTATTCTGGAGACTGATGAGAACTGAAGGGAAATTCCAAAACTATTGAGATGTCAGAAGCACATTTTCAACATTCCAATGATTTGCTCAATGATACATTGTCTGTCACATGCCTCTTGTTGCAATGCTATCGTCCTACTGGTGCAGCTCCTCACAGCTGTCATAGGTGAGCAAAGTTTGAAGGGGTTATCCCTTGTGATCTATGAATCAGCCCCTTCATTTGCTTCCTGGAATGCAATGACATTGGAAGATTGGACTGCCGCAGCATTAAGACATGATGAGAGCTCTCAGAGAACCTGGTGCACACTTCAATGAATGGTCCCTTGTGGTTATACAATAATTGCCCACTGATGGAATAAAATCCATTGTGGCTGATAAATCAACCATCCTCAATTGACAGCAGTGTGTAATCAATGGCACCCTCGAACTCTGAAAAGGCAGCCAGAGCTGTGAATCTGACTGCTCACTCATGCTGGCTATAGTGAGGGAAAGTTCATATAATTTGACATCCTGACATACAATCCATCAGCCTTATACCTTCATTGAGATATCCCTGTTGGCACATTGGTAGGAACCCGAGACAAAGAAATTAATGGAGGTAGTGACTTTGATAGCAGCAGGTAATACATGGTCACTCAGTTCAGCAGGGAGCAGCTGTTGTCGAAGGACACCGCAGGTGTTTACAAGCATTCTGCCACGTCAGTCTGAGCCTGCAGAAATACTGCACTCCACACAACTTAAGGAAGCTGAGCTTCTGTCAGCTGGCCCTTTCACATGGGTGCTGCCTCTGCTGACCTGGCTCTCCTCTCTGCTCTTCTGCCCTCTGTCCTGCGAGCCTTCCTTCTGAGCACCTGCTAAATCTATCAAAGAACGTTGTTACTGCAATGGCTGCTGATTATCTTCCTCATCCAATGTTGTGTAAAATATCCATGTGCCTCCCATTCTGCTGCAAGCTGTTTGAAAGCCTCTAATCTTTTCCAAAATCTCCATGCTGACAGGAAGTTTCTGTGAAACGTTTGCCAGAGCAAGCTGACAAAGTAGCTGTAAGGACTGCGCCTTTATTGAGTTTGGACAGTCTGGAGTCTAGAGATCCATACGAGGTGACCTAAGGCTTGCTCTCTTATCACTGCATTTTCCCAAGCTTTGACATCCTGGAGACATGAAACTGAACTGCCTGTTTAATTCAATTGTAGATCCCCTGGTTACCATGTGTTGATGATTTTAACAGCTGTGTTAATTAGCAGCCAGCCTATCTTAATGATCGTAATGACTTCAATGAGCAGGTATCTCTGCATGGAGCCAAACAGGCCCCTGTTCATTAACATGTTAGAGCCTGACTGTGTTTCTCATTAAACTTTCTTCAAATTTTATTTCCTACTTGATCCCAACCCACCTGATCTTGGCAGTTAAATTTCCAACCTCCCCCCGACACTCCCTCGGCCAACTACCCTGAATACGACCCACGCTGTTTTTCAAAAAAATCAGGCATTACATATTTCAAAGTTGTTCCGCAGTCTGTCTGTTTTCAGTAGCAGGGTGTTCTAAAATAATAACGTACCACACCCACATGGTCCTGACAAGAGAAACAGATAAGCAGATTCTGGGAAAAGAGGCAAGTGTTGTGAGTTCAACTTTCTTCCTCCAGCACTATTTGTTTTGTACACGGTGTGCCAAGAGAAATGAAGTGGTGAAATTGCTTTTTTTATTTGCAATGCTTTGAATCACAAGGTTGCATTTGGAATGTCTGTGAGGAAATGTGTCTCATAAAGCTCTGGCAAAGGCCCTCATTTTGCAGTTTGCAGATTAAAGTGGCATCAACTGCCCATACGATATTGATATGCAGAGAAGACTTCTCTCTTCTTCACGCTGCATAGATAGGAATATCTTTATGCCAATTCGCCAATCTTCATGAAGAAATGTACACGCTGCATAATTCTGGTACATTGTGTGAAAAGCCAACGAATTGTATGAACATGTTAACCCTGAAATATTATGGTGCCCTAGAAAATAAACAGATTTTGCTATGCAAGGACAGGATAAATATCGTGGGTATTTTGACCTTGTGCAATAGTAAATGGAAATAAATATAGATGAAGATATAAAATGGCCTGCAATTTTACACAATCAGAATAAAATTTATCTTTTTGAGTAATTTACATTACAATAACATTAGAGGTGTGGTAGTGTGGCTCCTTTAATGAACAATCCTTCACCAGCCAAGTGACCAGGTCAGAACCAATGGGGTGTGAATGAGCAAACCTGGGCCACTTGGGAGTGAGGACATGTGTTCCTGTTGGAAGGTTTCAATTGGAGTCAGGGCATTGTCAGGAGTAGATCTGCATAGTTTGCTGTTGAACCCTTAATTGTGCATAGTTCTTCCCAGTCAATAAATCTTTTAGTTTGTTACTAGCCACATTGAATTGCCTCAAGCTACCACACTGGCAATGAGTGCAGAGCTAGACGGGGAGGAGAATGATCACTTGAAATTCAAAGGAGAAAAGGGCCAGATTTTGTTTTAAAGTTGCCCGTATTGGAGAAATGAGAGCTGGGGGCAGTACACTGAGAAACTGCATTTTTTTCTGCAGTGAACAAAACAACAACCAAACAAAAGCAGAAGGTGATCGTGCTCACAGTTTGCAGTCCATACACTTACAATCTGGTGAGAAATTCAATATCATCTGAAGTTCCAGCCCACAAAAACCTTCTACGTTATCATGCAAAGGTACAAATTTCATTCTGCTGTTAGGGATCCAGGAGAGACTTCGACAGCTGGCTGAGCAAGGTGAGTTCAAACATTCATTGGAAGACATGTTGAGGGACCGTTTGGTTTGTGGGATCAACAACCTCAACATCCGAAAGAAGCTGCTTGCTGAAACCGAGATTTCACTAGAAAAAGCAGCAGAGAGAGCCCAAGCGACTGTGTGCGCTAAGCAAGGCATGTGTGAGCTACAAGGTGCAGAGAATGAGGTGAACCAATTGTGGCGGACATCAGCTGTTGCTGGGAACAGAGCAAGTGAGGGCACAGCGGGGCCTGAGACAAGTTGTTCAGCACCAGGGTCTGAGCCACGTGTTCGGAGTGGGGAATATCACACCCAAAAGATGGGCTAGTGCAGAATTCTATCTGCTTCAGATGCAAAAACAAGGGTCACCTGCAAGCTAGGTGTAAAGTGAAACGCGCCACAGTGAACACTACAATTCTTATAAATAAGCTGGAGGAGGAACCAAAGGAGGGATCTGAGACTTATACATTCAATAAGGTCCAACTTCACAAGACATCTCCCTAGTGATTGTTTTAATAGTTAATAACCACCCCCTGAAAATGGAAGTTGACACTGACACTGCTGCCACAATCATAGGTGAAAAAACATTCAAACATCTACAGAAGGGACTGCAACCCTTAAGTCTTAGCCATTCTGGGGCTACTTTAGCGACAGACACTGGAGAGACACTAAAAATAGTGGGGACAATCTCTGTGCCTATACCTGATGGGAACCAGTCAGCTCAATTACCAATCATGATGACCAATGAACAGAAACCCAGTCTCCTGCAATGGGACTGGTTAAAACAAATAAAATTGAATCACTGGCCGGAAATAGTTAATGTCCAGGATAGGGGAATTCAAAGAGCTCTGATGTAAATATTCCAGAGAGAACTTAATTAGACAGAGAGGGTTAAAGCAAAAATTTACCTAAACCCTGAGGCTACACTAAGTTTTTCCAAGCACACCCAGTGCCACATTCATTACACAAAGAAACGTAGAGGTTTGGAAACCGATAAAACTATAAAGGTTGGAAGACCTAGGCATCATCAAACGTGTGCAGTTTTCAGAATGGCTACGACTATTGTTCCCCTCCTGAAATCAGACCATACTGTGACAGTCTGTGGGGACTACAAACTAACGATAAACAGGGAAGATTAGCTGGATTGTTACCCCATTACATGCATAGAGGACGTCTAACGTCTGTTGTAGGTAAAATGTTAGAATCCGTGATCAAGGAGAAAATAGCGAGGCATCTTGAGGAGAATTGTTTGATAGAGCAGACGCAGCACGGTTTCGTTAAGGGGAAGTCGTGTCTGACGAATTTATTGGAGTACTATGAGGATGTGTCTAGGGCGGTGGATAGGGGAGAGCCGGTGGATGTGGTGTTTCTTGATTTTCAGAAGGCGTTTGATAAGGTCCTGCACAAGAGGTTATTACAGAAGGTCAGGGGGCATGGAGTTGGGGGTAGGGTGTTAGCATGGATAGGGGATTGGCTGTCAAATAGGAGGCAGAGAGTGGGGGTCAATGGGTGCTATTCGGATTGGTGGTTGGTGACTAGTGGAGTGCCCCAGGGGTCGGTGCTGGGGCCTCAGCTATTTACATTTATATAGATGATCTGGAGGAGAGAACCGAGTGTATGGTGTCGAAATTTGCTGATGACACCAAGATTGGTGGAACGGCAAATTGTGCGGAGGGTGTGGAAAGTCTGCAGAAGGATCTAGATAGGCTGGGCGAATGGGCCAGGAACTGGCAAATGGAATTTAATGTTGGCAAGTGTGAAGTTGTCCACTTAGGTAGGAATAATGGTAGGAAGGACTATTACTTACATGGCGAAAAACTGCAGCATGCGACGGTGCAGAGGGACGTCGGGGTCCTTGTGCATGAGTTGCAAAAACCCAGCCTGCAGGTGCAGCAGGTGGTCAGGAAGACGAATGGGACGCTGGCCTTCATAGCGAGGGGGATTGAATATAAAAGTAGGGAGGTCTTGCTGCAACTGTACAGGGCACTGATGAGGCCGCAGCTGGAGTACAGTGTGCAGTTTTGGTCGCCGCACTTATGCAAGGATATTTTGGCCTTGGAGGGAGCGCAGAGGAGGTTTACTAGGCTGATACCGGAGTTGAGAGGGTTGAACTTTGAGGAGAGGCTGAATAAACTAGGCTTGTACTCAGAGTTTAGAAGAATGAGGGGAGATCTCATTGAGACATATGAGATGATGAATGGGATGGATAGGATAGAGGTGGAGAGGCTCTTCCCGCTCAGAAAGGACAGTAGGACTAGAGGGCACAGCCTCAAGATAAAGGGGGGTCGGTTTAGAATGGAGTTGAGGAGGAGCTTCTTCACTCAAAGGGTGGTGAATCTCTGGAATTCTCTGCCCGTTGAAGTGGTGGAGGCTACCTCGCTAAATGTATTTAAGACGCGGGTTGACAGGTTTTTAATAGGCAAGGGGATTAAGGGTTATGGGGAGAGGGCGGGAAGGTGGAACTGAGCCATGAAAGATCAGCCATGATCTTATTGAATGGCGGGGCAGGCTCGAGGGGCTAGATGGCCTACTCCTGCTCCTATCTCTTATGTTCTTATGTTAAATTAGCAGGAGGCCTCAAATATATTAAGCTAGACTTCAGTCATGCTGATTGACAGCTGAAACTGGAAGAGGACTCCAGAAAGTTAGTTATAGTAAATACCCATAGGGGTTGTATCAGTACACCTGATTGCCACTTAGTGTCTTGTCAGCCTGTGCCATTTTTCAGCACACTATGGAGACCCTATTATAGGGAATCCTCAAAGTGGGGGTATATTTGAACAATGTCTTGTTTACAGGTGCGTCTCCTGAAGGACTTGTTGCAAACCTGGAAGACATCCAAAATAGGTTGACATACATTTGAAATGTGAGAAATGTACTTTCAAGCTGCTGAGTTTATGTATCTTGGTTTTGAAATGGGTGCAAAGGAGTTACATCCCCTCAAAGACAAGGTGAAAGCTATTACAGGAATGCCGGCACCGAGGAATGTGATGGAATTGAAGTCCTTCCTAGAATGGTCAATTACTATTGAAGGATCCAGACTTGATACGTTGGCTCTATTCTCTCTCCACAGACGCTGTCAGACATGCTGAGATTTTCCAGCACTTTCTGTTTTTGTTGTTCAAGCTACTATTAGTCACTTGTGACACCTCGTCACAGAATTGGAGCAGTTCTATTGCACAGAATGCAGATGTGATGGAGAGGGCAATTGCATTTTCCTCGAGGGCTTGGTTAAACGCTGAGAAAAGATACTACAAATCGACATGATGGCACAGGTGGTTAGTACTGCTGCGTCACAGCACCAGGGAGCTGGGTTCAATTCCAGCCTCGGGTCACTGTCTGCCCTGGGGTTTGCACGTTTTCCCCATGTCTGCGTGAGTTTCCTCCCGGTGCTCCCGTTTCCACCCATCGTCCAAAGATGTGCAGGTTAGGTGGGTTGGCCATGCTGAATTGCCCCTTGGTGTCAGGGAGATAGGTGGGGTGAATGCACGGGGTTGCTGGGGTAGGGCCTGGATGGAATTGTTGTCAGTGTAGACTTGATCGGCCGTATGGCCTCCTTGTGCATTGTAGGGATCTACGAAAACCTCAGTCATTTACGCTGTGATGGCATTTCACAATCGTGTTAGATCATAATCCATTTTTAGGGCTTTTCTGGGAGAATGAGCCAATTCTGTCAATTGCTTCAGCCAAGGTGCAAAGATGGGCCTTGTGGCTGGTAGCAAACAGCAATACTTTCCAGCATAGGCTGGGACACACAGATCTCAAATGCAAATGCACTTAGCCATCTCTCACTGCACTGAATAACATATCATTATCATGCCCTTAGGCCTGAATCATCCCCATCCTACCTTCAGGAAATCCATTTATATCAGTGCAATGGCAGAACACAACCAGCTTCCCAGAGCATACAGCTGGCGAGCAGACCACCCAGGGGAGCTCAGGTGAGTGCATCACTCAGGGAAAGAGAGTTACACCCTGGCATAGCCCATGTAGTGCCAGGGGGAGTGGCAGCAGGTTCCAGGCTGAAACTCTTTGTGCTGGGATGGCCTTTAATAAGGTGCCTCGATCCTTGAGTTACCAAATTGCTGGCAGGGCTGGCAAATCAGAAGCCGTTCTGTCAGCGATACACCATGGGATACCACTCCCCAACCCCACAACTTTATGTTTTTTCTCCCCAAATCTTGCACAGAGAAAAAGCTGCCATTGATATCAGTGACTTCAACGCCTCTTCTCCCATCCACTGTCAGTCTTTCCCAATTTCTGCAAAAAATCTCACTCAAAATCCTTCATGTTCCTCCTGTTAATTGAATTAGAAGTAGTCATTGGAAAAGATCTAGAAACAAGCTTTCCTCCTCCCTATTCAGATTGAGAACAGTATGGGAATATCCAAAACTGGAAAAGAATTGAAGGAGGCTGGAGGAAAGACAATAAACATTAATTTACTAGAGTGAAGCTCCACATTTAAGCTTCAAAATGCATTTGTAATCCAGGGCCAAAATGTAGTCATAAATCCCACCACAGGTTCACTCAAAGCTAAAAGCCATGCTAGAAATTTAATTTGTAGATTCTTCTTGTAATAATGATAGCATGGTTCATTGCAGATTACTGAGAGCCGCATTAATATTGGCTAACATATGGAAGGCAATTATGTGCCACAAAAGCAATTTTATACACATCTGTGCTTCTTGATGACAGAGTATTAAACATCTGTGCCAGCCTCCTGAACCCGGGGTGTGGGAGAGAGGGCTTGCTGGAGACTGGGTCAGTCGCTGATCTGTCTTCCAAATGGACCGAAGCCAAGAGATAATTGGGCTTGCTTTAGCAGATAGTCTCAAAGCTGCCACCTGCTTTGTACCAGGTGGAATATTAAGTCCAACCAAACTTTGGTGTTATCCAGTCAGTGACTGACGCATTTTCATGTTAGCAGAAAGCCAAATGTCCCACCCAGTCTGACTTAATGTTAAAGATGACGTGACCAAGCAGCTGAACCCTGGGGATGTTAACAGTTACAGAGGCGGGTTGAGATGAAGTTGGTCTTGGTTGGTAACAGTTGGTGATTTGGCAGTCCAGTTGGTTCAAATGAAAAAGAAAACATTGCAGCATGTAAAACAGGCTGCCAATTCATTAACCAAGACTAATTCCACTGCCATGCTGATCACAGTTCCGCCTTCCCTGTGTATGTGCAAGGAGTACCAATTATACCAATGGTATACTTCAGGTCAGTTACACATTGTACCCCACAGATATCTGCAAACAAAAGTATCCATTGTACTACCAAGACTAATTCCACTGCCATGCTGATCACAGTTCCGCCTTCCCTGTGTATGTGCAAGGAGTACCAATTATACCAATGGTATACTTCAGGTCAGTTACACATTGTACCCCACAGATATCTGCAAACAAAAGTATCCATTGTACTACAAGATATTTACTTCACACTTCTCTAGCCTGTAGGCACACATTTCCCATTCACTCAGCTGGCTAGTTTTCCTGTTCCCAGCCTTTCCTCAATCCTGCTAGCGATCACTGTGAGTTGATGACCTATCCAGCTGTGCCAAACCTATTTCTCATTGTTTGCTAGATAACACAACTGAGAAAATAATTTAACTTTGTGACTATTTAGTGAGCTAAGAAAAGGCCATTCTGCCCAACCTGGCACGCCATTCTGTTAGATCTCATCTCCGAGTTAAAGGTTTCTAGGTTCAAGACCCACTCCAAGACTTAAGTATAAAAATCAAGCTTGGCACCGCAATATAATGCTGAAGGAATGCTGCACTGAATTTCAATTTTCAGGTTGATTTCCGAGTTATTCCTCCATGGCCTGCCCTTTCTTATCTCTGTATTCTTCTCCACACCAAAACCCTCCAAAATGTTTGTATTCTGCTAGTTCTGGGTTTTTGTTCATTCTCAATAATTTCTTCACTATCAGTGGCCATGCCATCAGTTGCCTCAGCCCCAAGCTCTGGAATTCCCTCTCTGCACATCGCCACATTTCTATGTCACTTTCCTCCTTTCAAACACTCCATAAAAACCTTTCTCTTTGTGGTGATTGTCCTCTTAGCAGAAGAAGGTCACCTGGCTTGATGGATCAATTGGGACTGAAAGTGGGTAATGCCCCAGTGGGTGGAGTCCTCTTTGGCACAAGAAAGTGTGAAGACATATGGAAGACATGTCAGTACTGGGGCAGTGGGTAGGCTGTTAGAGCTTTTCCTTGTTAAATACCCTTTGTGTTCCTGGCGAAGTCTGTAGCATGCATCATAACACTCATAAATTAACTTTTTGGTTGTCCGACCGAATATCTCCTGATGTAGTTTAATGTCATTTTTTATAATGCACCTATGAAATGTATTTCATTATGTTAAAGGCATAATATAAATATACCTATAAAAAGCTGAATATTTGAGACCAAATTTTTGATTTTTTTAAATTTTATTTTGATTATTTATTTTATTTTACTTTAGCCAAGAAGTAGGCGGTCAACTTATACACGAATATATTTTTGAGGGGGTTGAAGTCTACCTTCTCTCTATCTGTTTAAGGCTATTCATTAGCTGATCACAGAGCTGCCAGGTTGGAGACAGTTCCCACTAACTCTACCTACAAAAATTGCACGTGGGAAGTGGTGGCACAGTGGTATTGTCACTGGACCAGTAATCCAGAGAGCCAGGTTAATGCTCTGGGACCTAGGTTCGAATCCCACCATGGTAACTGATGAAATTTAAACTCAGTAAAGCGGGTCTTTACCTGGTCTGGCCGACATGTGACTCAAGACCCACAGTAATGTGATTGACTCTTAAATGCCCTCTTGAAATGGCCTAGCAAGCCACTCAATTCAAGGGCAACTAGGGATGAGTAACAAACATTGGCCTTGTCTGACCCCATGACACTAGGTGAAAAATGGGCAAGAAGACCTCCTGTTGATTACCACATTCCATCCCCCCTCAGCTGAATCAGTACTCCTCCATGTTGAACACTACTTGGGGGAAGCACTGAGGCAAGGACGCCTTACTGGGGAGACTTCAATATCTGTCCCCAAGAATGGCTTTGTAGTACCACCACAGATCAAACTGGCTGCTAGACTGGGACAATGGGAGGTGATGAGACAACAAGTGGAAAAAACATATTTGACCTCATCCTTACTAACCTACCTGCTGCTGATGCATCATGACAATATAGATAGGAATGACCACTACACAGTCCTGGTAGAGACAAAATCCTGGAATTCTCTCCCCCACCCTGATATTAGCCCACGCAGCTGCTGGGCTACCTGCTTGGTGTGGGCCTTACATTGTCGCAGGTAAAATAGTGACAGGAGCAGGGTGAGGCAGTTAAATGGGAATTAGTTGGCCACTGCAGGATCTCAGTAGGCCCAAGGGCAGGCAGGCTGCCTGGCACCTTCCTCGCCCACTGTAACATGGGAGGTTAAGTGGCAGCGGCCAACCACACACACCCCCCTTCAAACCCACTGGCAGGACACAGCTGTGGCAGATGACCATCCAAGGAAATTCACAACATGTATCCTCAGGTCGTTCTCGATCCACAAGTTTCATTGAAAATTTGGATGTTGTGATATTGTACAATCACAGCTTTAATAATCAAGGATTCATAACTGCTGGATAGGTATGGTTTTAGTGAATCTAACAACAGGGAGATGAAGAATCCTTTTGCCTCATTTGTGCTTGAGGCCAGGGGCTGAAGTTTTAAGCTCACCCCAGGTCAGAACAGTGGTGGACAGGAATGAAAATCCTGCCACTAGTCGTTTCTGTCTGTTGCTGGCACTGGCCATTTTTGCTGGTTAGGCTCATTAAGAAGCTTGTTAACTGCACTCAGAAGAGGCCGAGTGAGATTTTCCAGTTAGCCTCTAGTTTCCTAACGTGACTAGGGGGAATTTGACTGCTGAGATGCAGGTGCTCTGTGGCATGCCAGCCAAGGACCACCCTGTAGGGGGAATCCACTCTCCACCCTTCCAATGTGGTGCCTTGACTGCTGGATATGCTCTTTATTTAAAAATGGTGGTGAGAGGGGATTTTCATTTTGAAGCACCCACTCAGTTCCTTACCCTATACTGCTACTCTCAGCTTGGAAGACCCTCCACCTGTCTCTGTGCCAATTAAGGGGGTATCTCCGTGAAAATCCCAAAAGGGTGATCATTTCACCTCAAGAACCAGAAACAGTCCCAACACCCGTTTGCTGCCAACAAGGCAAAAATTCAGCCCCACATATATGATTACGGAATTGATGTTACTGGTGTAAAAAAAAAATGAACCTGCATATAAGAAATGATAAATGTATGAATACAATCAATCAATTTGAGTAAAAGGTATCACTTACTGCTTAGAGGAGCAGTTATATTTGTTTGTAATGACTTACCTTTTTAATTCAGCAATAAGCAGAGCTGTACAGGGAACACCCAATGTCATCAATGAGATGTTATTGATTGCTGGTTTCACAAATGCAAGACATGTGGCAATGCCGGATAGAATACCAACTGCAGCCTTAAACCGGCCCCTAGGACAAGAATCGGATATTATAAACAGGCTGTTCTCCAAATGAGAGCAACTCAACCTATGCACAGAGTTTTCCCTCTGCCCCAATACCCTGTTTAATCTTTGTCATTAAATTCTTGATGAATGACTAGTTTTACTATTAAGTTTTCACTGTCTGACCACAAATATGTGCCACAAGGCTGCTTTACATCCCTTATATACTTCATGCTCTGTAGCTCTCTCCATTATTCAGATGATATTAGTCCACAGATATCAAACAGAAGCCTCAGAAGTAAATTTGCAGACAGCTTATTAGGAGTGAAAATAAAGTTATCCAAATATTATATATGCACACACAAACACATATATGTAAGTAATGTGTGCAAATATACATATAAGTACTTATATAAATTCAAAGAATCCCATTGCCAAACATGGTAAAAACTGAAAGTAAACATAGCTCTAGAAATATCAAAACTAAATCAAGTGTTCAGACACTCTAAGCAGAGGCACTGGCAAAATGGACACATTCCTTCAACAGCAACACTATGGCTGACATTTTCCCCAAAAAACTGTCGTAACAGTGGGAAAACTGGAGCAATCTGTGCCAGTCTGTCCAGCATAGTTTGGACTGCAATCATCCCATAGTCAGTCAGGAAAGGGGGATAAGCAGGCAGATGAGCTCATTTGAAATCGCGCCCCAATCTCACTGGGAGACCCTCTCCCTTCCCCCATCACTATCAGGAACACCCCCTCATTGGCGGCACATTTCTCCATCCTGACATGGATCAATGACACTGGGGCCTTCCCAATGGGTCCCTCTTGGGGTTCTCAGCACACTCTCCTATCATGGCCCCCAGCATACCCCCACTCGTCATGCTTCACCACTGCACAACCTCTCTTTATGGTCCACCGCTACATGAGCTCCCAGAATGAGTCCCCCCCACCACCGCATAGCTCCACACACACGAATCCCCTGCATAGCCCCCCCCCCTTCATAGCCCCCCTGCAAGCCCCACAGACCCCACCCTTTGGCACCGCAGTGCCCAACTGGCACTGTCAGGGTGCCAGATGGGCATTGCCCAGCCACATCCCCATCCAGCCAGAAGCTTTAATGGCCTCCGAGCCTGCCAGCACGGCAATTGCACCTGGTCTCCGTTAGTGGAGACTAGTTGTGATTTTCATCGATCTCGTGCCATACCTAAAGGTTGGAAGGTCCCGGGAACTGGAGAATCTGTGGTCAAACAAGCTAAGCATTTTTAAATGCTAATCAGTCTCGCATTCTTTGTGGCCGAGATCCGACCTGTGCCAGAAAGGGACTAAGATGATCGGAAATCCATTTGGCGCCAAGCGCAAAACTGAATTTTAGGTTCAGATGCTATTTTCTGGGTTCAGTGCAATTTGCACCAGACATGGCGAGTTGGGAAAATTGCCCTCTATGAGTTCACGTTTGTTCTAATTCAGACATCCTTGGAAAGACAAATGAACAGATGTTACACTGTTTCAAGTTATTGCTAAAGTTGTGTTTTGAATTTGTGCCCATGAAATAATTTAATTGTATTTAAAAATAGAACTGGACTTGAGTTCAGTGAGTTTATCCAATGAGTAGATAAACCGTGCAAACCAGGAAACCAATTGCAAATAGTGTCATGTTTGACAATTGACCTCAGTAATACTGGATTGAAGAGAAAATTGGCCGATGTCCCTACCCAGCAATCTCTGCTAGTTTAATTGAGATTCCAGAGGATAATCAGTGTCTATGGAATCCAACCCAGAAAGCAGTGTCGTCAAAGGAGGAGGAAAATTGGCAGAATAAACTGAAAATTTCTAAGAAGATATTCTCATCATTTTTTACCCAAAATCAAATGGTAAAACAAAACAACAAAATGATTTGTGGTTGACACAATGACCGAGAATATACCATGATCCCATAGCTAGTAATATACTCTGTAATTGAGCCAATGTATAAACATTAAAAGTTTAATTGTAAATGAAAACAATTAGTCTATGTAAATTTTTTGTTTGTATGTAATAAATTATTTTAATTTGCTATGAATCTGCTGATTTCAGGTCAAGTGCCTTTTAGGTAACCAGGTTCAGATAACTAGGTTGCATATTTGCTGATCATAATATCCTTTCACCTCAAAGTCTTACTGTGCATGCAGTGATCTGTCAGAGCGAGGAGGCACACTGAGCAGTGCCCTCCCCCCCATTGTTGGCCTCCCAGTCGCCAGCATTCCCAAACACTGACCAACTCTGCAACCACCCCGATTGCTGGCCTTCCGATCCCCCAACCCGCCAATTGCTGTCTCCTGGACTTCCCTGGGCCAGCCCCTATGTTCCACCAGTTCGCTTCTTGGGCAGAGCCAGGGTTACAGGCTGGCACTACCAAAGGGGCATCTCCCTTACACTTGACATCCCGGGAGATCTCAGTGGCCTCTATTCCTGCCAGCGGGGTCAGGACACCTGTTCCTCTTTAGTGGGGAGCAGTCGTAAATGCCACTGGAGGGAACAATTCCTGGCTGGATGGGTGAGATGCTAATGGACTCAGAAAATACCAGCCCGGGCCTGCTAATCATATTGAAATACTCATTTCAATATGATAACCAGCTCTGTGCTGATTTCCGTTGTGGAATCAAATACGCAAAAAACGGGCGCCTGGGAGATGCATGGAGGGCAGGGTGCACCAGCATCAATCCTGCAAAATGGCCACCGCTGATGTTTCCCAGCTCACTGTGCTGCTCGAGCATCGCAGTGGGCTGGGAGAATCTGACCAATGAGTCTTATAAGAAATAATTCATTGCATTGGCTGATTTACTTGGAATCATTGAATCATAAAGTGCAGAAGAAGGCTTCAGCCCATCAAGTCTGCACTGACACACGAGAAACACCTGACCTCCCACCTAATCCCATTCATCAGCACTTGGTTCATAGCGCTGAATGTTATGTCATGCCAAGTGATCATCAAGGTACTTTTGAAAGGATGTGAGGCACCTTGTCACCACCACCCTGCCAAGCAGCACATTCCAGACCCTCTGGGTAAAAATGTTTTTCCTCACATCCCCCTAAACCTCCCTCCCCTCACCTTGAACTTCTGTCCCCTCGTGACTGACCTTTCAACTAAGGGGAATAGCTGTTCCTTATCCACACTGTCCATGCCCCTCATAATCTTGTATACCTCAATGGGGTTGCCCCCTAAACCTTCTCTGCTCCAAAGAAAACAGCCCAAGCCTATCCAACCTCTCTTCATAACTTAAATGCTCCACCCCAGGCAGCATCCTGGTGAAGCTCTTCTGCAACCTCAATGCATTGGCCAAATATCCATTGTTAAATTATATAGTCACCATCGTCAACAATGCCCGCTAATGAAAACAATGGGACTCCTCTCCACAAAAAGCAGCAAAATTCAGGACAATGTATTGTATCCCCAACAATTTTGAATTTCATCAACAAATGCTACCAACAGACCTTGGAGCATTTTGTTATGGTATGGTTTTTCTTGGAGGTTGATGTTAGAAAAGTTCTGAAAAACTTAATATATCCTATTGTAGTGGCTGGCCCTTTAAGAGGCAACATTGGTTGGGTCATTGGTTGATTTCTGATTTCTGCAAGTTATCTTATCACTTTAGCCAATAGGTTGTGATGAGTACAAATGCAAGAGAACTGATTCAGAATCCTCTTCCTCCTCATAATCTACATTAAATGTTCAATCAGAGCCATCTGTTCACCGCCCAATCGGCCAATGTGGAATGAACGCAGGGTTCTTGGTGCAGAGGATGGGCTTTTGCAGCCAGATCTGGTCCTAGAGCTGGAAGTGTTACCATCACAAAAGTACCTTTATATATCATTATCTCCTCGTGAACAAACCATTATAGTTTATACAACTAACTGATGCTCACCAACTCCTACAATTACTACACCTATCAAAGAGCATTACCTCATGAAGAATTACCATTAGAGAGCTGCATGGAATTGCCCAAAATACATCAGTTCTTAGACAAGTGGAGAAAACGTGCGTGGATAGGACATTGATTTGCATAATTTTTGCCCAGCTCCCTCCCCCTCTCCACCCACCTGTAACAGCTGAGTATGACATTGACCCACTTGCTGGCAGAGGTGTTCCTCCCAATCCAATTTTCAACTAGCAGTCCCTGTTTCTCAGGCAAGAAACAAGCAGGCAACGTTTGAAAATCATCTCTAATCATACAGGACAGAAAATACCCTGATAGCCACAGAATAATATAGATGCCACTGAGGTGTACAACAAATGAGCGAAGGTTAAAATTGAACTAATGAAATAATAGCAAGTTTAACTTCTTTGACTGACTTTCATTTGACTGTTCAAAACTCAAGCGCTCCACTGCACAATTGCTTCAAATTGCACAATAAGCATTCAGACTCTTAAAAGCTCTAAAATACAACAGCAGAGTACCAACTACATTCTAATTTCTGCAAGTTATCTTATCACTTTAGCCAATAGGTTGTGATGAGTACAAATGCAAGAGAACTGATTCAGAATCCTCTTCCCCCTCATAATCTACATTAAATGTTCAATCAGAGCCATCTGTTCACTGCTTGATAATATCAGCATCGTGACGAACTAGCTGGGCAGATCTGATGCAGTTAAACCTTGTAGATTAGATAAAAAGTTTTAAAGAGTATGCACAATCTTCATCATGAATTACTGCCAGCAATGTGGCCAATCTGATAAGAGATTTCAAACATCAAAATATTTAACAATTTTATTTTAAATCGTTCATGGAATGTGGACACCCTGGCAAGGCCAGCATATATTGTCTGATCTGAATTGCCCTTGAGAAGGTGATAGTGAGTCACCTTTTAAACCTCTGCCACCCATGTGATGTAGGTATGCAGAGAGTGCTGTTACGAAGCAGCTTCCAGGATTTTGAATTTGCAACAATGAAGGAACAGGATATGTTTACAAGTCGGCATAATGTCTGACTTGGAGGAAAACAAGCTGTTCCTGTGCAGTTGCTGTCTTTCTCCGTCAAGGTAGTAAACATTACTGTACAAGAAAACATTGTTGTAGTGCTTCATATATAAAATCCACACCAAAGCTATAGTGTATTAGTGGTGGAGGCAATAAATGCTTAAAGTGGTGGTTTTGGTGTCACTCAACTGAGCTGTTTATCCTGGATGGTGTCAAGTTTTGTGAGTATTGTTGGAGATGCACTCAACCAGGCATGTGAAGAGATTTCCATTCTAGTCCTGACTTGAGTCTTGTGGATGGTGAAAAGCTTGGAGGAGTCAGAAAGTTTGACACTCCTCCAGATTGTCCAGCCCTTGCCCTACACTTGTAGTAGCTACCAGGGTATTGATGGTGTAGGAATAAATGATGGCATTACCACTTAATGTCAAGGAAACACAAAAAAACCTGGCTAATTCCTTATAATTTAAAAGTGTACATAATGGGACTTCTGCAGTATTGACAAAGCACAGCCTTGCTAAACTCACAAAAAACTCCGTAAAGTCCAGACTTAGAGTGGTAGATAGAAGAGTTATTGTTCCCTCCTCCTGGGGCTGTAACATACTATGATATTAACATGCTATTGCACAGAGTTGGAAATGACTAATCAATGTATTAGTCATACAGCTAATACAGCTTGAAGCTATAAGCTATTGTGCCACATTTAATTTGGAAAAACTGGAATTCATTCGATAAGTACACTTTTTTAAATTTGTGGAGGTTTTTAAATAACATATCTGAGATGGGAGGAAGAACAGCAAATATCTGATATCTAGCTTATCTAAAACAGCAATAATATAATAACCTTAAATTGTTTTCCGGAGTCATTACCATTTTGGAACATTCTTTGCTATAAAATACATCAGTTCAACTTCCCCTCCTCAGCTGGGATTGTGCACAGTAGCATTTGTTGCTGATAATTTTGGCCCTGTAACTTTTCCCCCTTCCCTCTTAATATTTTGTAAACAGAACTGTCTTGTACAATTTTATTTATCCTTTATCTGCAATTGCTGTAAATGTAATAAACATAATTTTGTTAGAGATTCTGACTTGAGGGCTACGGATGTGCAGCTTATATTGCATTAGTTTAACTTTGGTGCATTACAAATTACTGTGGAGAAATTAGCAATGTAAATATTTTTCAATTGTGACATACACAGAATGACTACTGTTTATAATAATTCTCGCAATTGGTACCAGTTTAAGGTATTACCAAATTATTTGTAAATGTTATTGTGTTTACCTGATATACATTTTTTAAAAATTCTATTTATCCAAGTTTAAAGTTTATTTATTAATATCACAAATAGGATTACATTAACACTGCAATGAAGTGACTGTGAAAATGCCCTAGTCGCCACACTCCAGCGCATGTTTGGGTAAGTTTGGGAAAATTTAGCATAGCCAATGCACCTAACCAGTATGTCTTTCGGACTGACCCAGATCTTCCATTCTCTGGATCATCCGAGGCTAGAAGTACTGCCCAAGATTCCTCGGAAGACACAATGCACTGACTCCCCAGAAATTACCCAGGAATTTGAACTTCCATTGTACAATTTCCCTCTTCTCTGGTAGTTATGGAGGAAATGTTAGACAGATAGTCTAACTCCTGAGTAAATATACAATAGATCCCACAATCACTCACACTAGCCCTCCCTACCCACAAAAAAATCAAGAGAAAAAAGGGAGGGAGGAACTTAAACCATCATTTAAAGTAAATGTACTAGGAAAACTAATAGGACTAAAAGCTGACAAGTCTCCTGGACTTGATGGCTTTCATTGTAGGATCTTAAAAAAAGTGGAGGCAGAAACATTGGATGCATTGTTTGTAATCTTCCAAAATTCCCTGAGGTTTGGGAAAAGTCGCAATAGATTGAAAAATCATAAATCTTATGTTCAAGAAAGGAGGGAGACGGAGAGTGGGAAACTATAGGCTGATTAGCCTCAAAGCTTTCATTGGGAAAATGATGGGATCCATTTTTAAGGAGATGGTAGCAGGGTATTAAGAAAATCATAATATAATCAGGCAGAAATAACGTGGAAATCATTTTTGACAAAATTAATAGACTTCTTTGAAGATGTAACAAGCAGGGTGGATAGAGGGGTAACAGAAGTTGTAGTGTATTTAGATTTCTAAAAGGCAGTTGATAGTGTGCTGGGTAAGAGATTACTGCAGAAGAACTCACAGCATTGGGGATGATATATGAGTACAGATAGAGAATTAACTATCCACTAGGAAACAAAAAGTGAGGATAAATGGGTCATTTTCATGTTGGCAAACTAGTGGAGTGCCAGAAAGACCAACTTGGGGCTTCAACTATTTACAGTCTATATAAATGATTTGAAAGAAGTGACCCACAGTATCATCTGAAAATCTGACTACAATACAGATATAGCTAGATAAACCAGTTGTGGGGAGAATACAATGAGCCTGCAAAGGGATATAGATGGGTTAAATGAATGGGCAAAAATTTAGCAGATGGAGTCTAATGTGGGGAAAATGTGAGATTGTTTACTTTAGTAGCAAGAATAGAAAATGCACAATATTATTTAAATGGAGACTACAGAATGCTGCAGTACAGAGGGATCTGGGTGTCTTTATACGTGAATCACAAAATGTTTGCATGCAAGTATGCAAAATAATTAGGAAGGCAAATGGAATGTTGGCCTTCATTGCAAGTGGGATGGAGGATAACTTGTACTGTACAAAAGTAGGGAAATCTTCCTATAACTTTACAGGGAATTGGTAAGACCATACCTAGAGTACTGTGTGTAGTTTTGGTCACAGTATTTAAGCAGCAATGTTCTTGCCTTGGAAGCAGTGAAAGGTTTAATAGGCTGATTCCTGGGATGAAGGGTTTGTGTTATGGGGAAAGGTTGAGCTGGCTGAACTTTACTCACTGGAATTTAGAAAATGAGAGGTGAACTTAATGAAACATAAGAATCTTAGGGGGCTTGGCAAGATAGATGCTGAGAGGATACCATGGCATACAAGGCTACAGATTCAAGTAGCCTAGGATTAGAATAGATAGGTGCTTGATGGCAGACACAATGGTCCAAAGGGCCTCTTTCAGTATTGTACTGTTCAGTACTATATGACTCTATGTTTTCCTTGAGGGAATCCAGCACTGAGGAACAGTTTAAAAATAAGGGTTTTGTCATTTAAGATGGAGATGAGGAGGATTTGTTTTACTCAATGGGTTTCTAGTCTTTGGAATTACTTTCCCAGGGAGCAGGTGATTTATTGAATATATTCGAGGCTAAATTGAACAGATTTTTGATTTCCAAGATCCATGGGTTATGATTGATAGACAGAAAAATGGAGTTAAAGTTCCAATCAGATCAACCCTAATCCTATTGAATGGCAGAATAGGCTTGATGGGCAAAATGGCCTACTCCTCCTATTTCTTGTGATTCCACATCATTGTCTTTCTGCTAACACTAATTGGAATCTTCCTAACTGCGTGCATAAAAACTATTACAAATCTAAATCAACACTTATCAGATCAATAATGCATTCTGCCCAAAAAAATTAAACAAATCACTTTTGGCGCACTCCCTTAGCAACTGTCTTTCATCCTCCTTTCCCAATCCTGGGATTCCTACAAGATGTTGACCCAGTGGCTGGAACTTAAGAGGTGGCAGGCTGCTTTGCTTCCATTGAGGAGACAGCAGGTGGCTTTGGAGCATGACATCGAGCAGCTATGGACTGAAGAGCATGACTGAAGCCTCACCATCTGCAGCAGTCAGGACCAGCCACCTGACCGGCAACAGGAAAGACACTGGAGGAGTGCTGAAGTTGGAGCATGTGGGGCGGGTGGAATTTACTGTAGGCATGCTGTAACATTTTCACACCAACAATCAGGTCTCAAATCTCTACTTATTCAGCTAAATAGAGCAACTAATGGAAAAGATTCTTTTTTTAAAAAATAGTGTTTTAAAATGAATAATTTGAATAAGTTGTATTGACGAACATGTAGTACAAGGTCAAAGTAAAATTTATATCTTCAGCAAAATAGCTGAACTCCAAAAAACATTATGCCTTGGTTTTGTCTATATAATCCTGTTACAATAATAATACTATTTGGTCTTGGTGATAACTTTATTTTATTTTTGGTTTATGTAACAATTTATAAGGCAAAGGTATCATTAGCGTAACCTCTGAAATGTTAGATGCCAGTTCATTACACTTTATCAGACACTTTGCACAACAAGACACCCCTCCCCAACCAGGCAACCAAAGCCATGACCATCATCATGTCTAGGGTAACCCTGCCCAGTGTGTGAAACTGCACACTTCAGACAACCTATTGTATATAGTTTCCCATAGATCATGACTTGGGTCAACTTTTGAAGCTTTGAAGCTTTGAAAACATTTTTAAAAACAGGGGTTGATCTATACGCCAAGTATAAAATGTGAAGTTCCAGAATTGGTGTAGATGATCGCCGTTTTGATATTTGAAGAGTGTTTAAAACTCCCTCGTAACTTATTGGCAAGCAGCAGGTATCGCCAGCTTTCTTGCAAGCACAAACTTAAAAGACAGCATAAATCAAAACATGCACTTCTGAGCTGAAAACCTGAGGCCAACTCCCCATAGCCCTAAACATGCAGTACTGGAAAATAGGGGTGTCCATTATACACTGAGTAGAGGCCTAAGCGTGCATTTTGGAGTCATATAATACATTGGGTCAATGGGGATTCCACAAAATGTATGCTACTTTTACAAGACTGCAACTAATTCAATTTTTTGTTAATGTGCTCCGGATCTAATTTTCAATTGTTTGCTGTACTACAAACACAAAAGAATAAATGCAGAGATACAACAACAGGAGACCAACAGTTCCAGTAGAGAGTCCAGATTTCCATTTCAACAAATGCAATGAGATGCTTCCTGACACCATCCCTTAATGGTCTGGTGGTAATTTTGAGTACAGTAAGAAGCCTCACAACACCAGGTTAAAGTCCAACCAATTTATTTGATAGTAAATTGGTTGGACTTTAACCTGGTGTTGTGAGACTTCTTATTGTGTTTATCCCAGTCCAATGCCGGCATCTCCACGCCATGACTACTATCAGTAATTTACTGTGTTTCTTACTGTGTTTACCCCAGTCCAATGCCGGCATCTCCACATCATGACTACTATCGGTAATTTTGAGCTCATGCCTCCCAATTTCTTACCTCCTTGCTCCTGGTTCCACTTACCCCACCAGGGGAAATAGTCCCTATACATCCTACCAACTCCTTTAAACACATCAATTCGATCACCATTTAACTGAGAGCTCATTTTATCATCAGTGATGGTGCTTGCTACGGTAAAGTGTTTCATTTGTACAGAAAATAAAATATTTAGTTAACTTACAGTTATTGTCAAGCTCATTTACTATTAGCACAAAGAAATCTGTTATGGTTAATGGAATCAGTGTGGTTTCCTTTCAGACTTTAATTTACATTTTATTCCTGCTGTACTCTCTACCCAATATATAAACTACAGCGGTTGTTTTAAAGTTAGTGATCCGACTTCCTTGTTTGAACAAGCTTCCCTGTTATTTTGAAGCACTACTTAGCACCTAAAGACCTTGGGTGCTCAGTTCCTGCTTCGTAAGTGCAGCAGGACGTGACTTCTAGAAACTTTTTGAAAGTGCCATTGGCACTGTTCTGGACACTGGAAATGGACTTATTTCAATATTTGGGATGTGCACAACCACACTAGTGCCTGCCCCAGAGGTTCTACTCAAAGGGCAGGGCCTAAGGCTATTAATGGGCCAAACATGAGAGTTTAAAAAAATGAAATCCTTTGGCAGGCAATCTTTTGGGATCAATTATCTTAGTATGTTCATGTTTTTGGATCTTTTACTCGACTGATAATGGAAGCCACACCTCTTCACAGTAGACATTGGGCCTAAGATAAACAAGCCCATTTGGTGTGAGAGCAAATCTTGATGCACACTAGGCCTATAGTCACAGCATCAGGGTTAGAAATGAATGACACTGCGTCAGTGAGGCTGGGTTCTCCCAGTGCCAGTAAGGAGCTTAATATTTTACCAAGGTCAGTCCCATGATATATTGCACCAACAAAGTTACTGTATAATAGCAATGAGAAAAGCACAGCTGCACAAAAGTTGTGTAATAGCACAGTGTATTTGCAGCTGAAGTCCCTAACAACTTGGCAGTAACACATTGGAACTGATATTAAAACAAATTTCCAACTTAGCACCATTTATTGAACATGGCAGAATGTACACAAACATCCTCCCATATTTGCAGTGTTTTCACTCTTCTTCACCCCTTTCCTGAAGTCACTGATTTGGCCAATTCTATAGGGGTTAGGTATCTTCTGCTTATCATTTAAATAGCCATACTTCATGGATGAACCTACCCAAGTGGTGTCAGCTGGCAGTCCAATTGTGTAGCATATCACAGTCAAAACAGATTGTGTGTCCCGCATGCAAGTGCACTCCTCAACAGGACAGGATGGAGGTTAGCAATTAACTATGATTAATATGGTCCAGTTCCATACTACGCAAGTAAGAAAAGACAGGGAAAAGAAACAGCAAATGCTGGAAAGCTGAAATAAGGTAAGGAGCTGCTGCAAGTGCAAAGCAAATTTGGCAATATCCGTATAAGTATACAGCAATTCCCTCAACAGCTGCTGACAAATATACCATGCATTTCCAGCATTTCCTGTTTTTAATCATTACTGGACAGTACCTTTGTTAACTTAAGCATCAGGAAAAGTTCATATTTACATGACCATTCCCAAAACTCTTCTAGATAAACATTCATTTTTCATTGCTGCAAGCTAAATCTTTTTCCTATCCCTTGACAGGCAATGATTAAGAGTGTTTTTTTTTTAAATATCAATACCATAATAAGAGTCTATAATCTCAGTTTATTGCACAAATGTTTACAAAAATGAAGACAATCATGTTTTGGAACTTTTTAAAGAATGAATTGTCAATTGGATGTTGGACAAGCAGACTAACAGCACAGAGGCAGTGAAAGGGTTGGTAGTGAGGTAGATCTAGTGGTCCCAATATACATGTGGAATCTAACAGTGCATCTTCAAATGATTTAATCAGGGGCAACATTTGGATCAGAATCTCTGTTTGCTCTCTGTACCTACTTTGCTATTAAGTGGAGATACCGGTGTTGGACTGGGGTCACCTGACAAAGGAACAGCGTTCCAAAAGCTTGTGGATTTACTATCAAATAAACTTGTTGGACTTTAACCTGGTGTTGTGAGGCTTCTTACTCCTATTTTGCTATTCACATCCCAGAACAGACTCCCTTAGCTGAGTTGATTGCTTTAACTCTTTTTTAATGACCTTTGTTAGGATCAAGAGTTGAAATCATTGCAATGAATGCAAATAACCAATTAATAAGAAAGGTAATACAAAATTCAAACCTCCTTTGTAAGTCTATCAATTCATTCCTTACAAAGTTTCAAAACATGCTGCCAATGGAATTTTGTTAACTGACTTTGTTTTTGTAAGTGAGAAAACACATGAGCTATGGTTGTGGGGATGGTAGTTATTAGTTTAAATATGAGTTTCACCTGGTACCTCAGTTGACAAAGGCATTGTTCAGTAATGATTAAAACAGGAACTATATTGTACGTCTGTCAGAATCTGCTGAGGGATTTGCTTTGCATTTGTACAGATATTGACAAATATGTTTTGAATTGGCAGCAGCTCCTGACTTCATTTCAGATTTCCAATATTTATCCTCAAGGATATGGTTATCATCTTGGACTAGTCTTATCACGACAGTAGGGAAATTTAAATTTGGCTAATTAAATCAAACCTGGAATAAAAAGGTAGCATTAGTAATGGTGACCAAGAACCTACCAGATTGTTGTAAAAATTCGTTTGGTTCACTAATAGAAATCTGCTATCCATTCGTGATCTAACCAATGTGTGATTTCAGACCAACAGCAACATGGTTAACTCTTAACTGCCCTCTGAAATGGCTTAGCAAACTGCTCAGTTGTATCAAAATCACTAGAAAAAAATTGATAAGAATAAAGGAGGACAGATCGTCCAGCACTGAACTTAACACCAGAAACAACACCCAGTGGAGGCGATGACCTAGTGTATTATCACTAGACTATTAATCCAGAAACTCAGCTGATATTTTGAGGGTCAGGGCTGAATCCTACCATGGCAGATGATTGAATTTGAATTCAATAAAAAATATCTGGAATTAAGAATCTACAGATGACCGTGAAACCATTGTCAAATGTCAGAAAAACCCATCTGATTCACTAATGTACTTTAAGGGAGGAAATTTGCCATCCTTACCTGGCCTACATGACTCCAGAGCCACAGCAATGTGGTTGACTCTCAACTGCCCTCCAAGGGCAACTAGGGATGGGCAATAAATGCTGGCTAGCCAGCAACACCTATGCCCCACGAATGAGTAAAATAAAGGTTCAATTGACCTTGCAAAGTTCTCCTCAGGAACATGTGGTGGTGTGTGAGAAGTTTTTGCATTGGAAAATCTGTCCCACAGTCTAATCATCAACAACGTAACATGGTCATACTTAAAGAATTATACCTTACTGTTAATGTCTCAGATTCTTCATCACCCATTCCTGAGAATATGCTGTCCACTGGCAGGACAGACCCAGCAGATATGGTGGCACAGTGGTACGCCGTCAGAAAGGAGTGGTCCTGGGCATCCTCAACATTAACTCCAAATATCATGAAATTTCATTATATCATGTGAGATATAGGCATAAATCTTTCTATGGGTTACCACCTAGCACACTCACTCATGTTGAAGAAACACTGAGTGTAGCGAGGGCACAGAATGTACTCTGGGAAGGGGTCTTCAAGTCCAAGAGAGGCTTGGTAGCACCACTAATGACTGAGATGGCAGAATCCTGAAGGACAGGTGTAGCAAGACTCCCCTACTTCAAACATTCCATCCCCTTGTAGCTAAGAGGAGATTATGTTGAGGTTTCAAAAATCATAAAGATTTTAAAGAGTCAGTGACAAGTTTAAAATGGTCATTAAAAGAGCACGGAGAGAAGTTAGGCAAAATTCCTCTACTCAGAAAATACTTGCAATATAGAAAAACTTTGCCATTGGGCCTAAGACCATAAGGCACAGGAGCAGAAAAAGGCCATTTGGCCCAACAGGTCTGCTCCACCATTCAATGAAATTATGACTGATCTGTTATGATATTCTTCAACTCCACTGTCCCGCCTTCTCCCCATAACCCTTAAATCTCTTGCTGATTAAAGACCTGTCTATCTCAGCCTTGAACATATTCGTAATTAAATATGTTAAGTGAAACTGGCTAAATACTTGAAACAAAGGAAGATTGAGGACTATGGAGTGAGACCAGGAGTGGATTCTTCTGTTCACTCTGCTGGTGAGCTTGGAGGGGGGGAAGGGCCCTAGGCAGGATGGTGGCACACTAGGACCCTGTTGCCTTCCCACCGCCAGCAAAATTAAGTTCTGGGCAGGAAGGGCCATGGTCAACCTTCCTGTCCCCTGCCTTGTATTGAGCCCCTTATGTGGCCAATTAAAATAAAGTGTATTCATTAGTCACAAGTAAGGCTTACATTAACACTGCAATGAAGTTACTATGAAATTCCCCTAGTCGCCACAGTCTGGCGCCTGTTCGGATCAATACACCGAACCAGCACGTCTTTCAGAATGCGGGAGGAAATAGGAGCACTCGGAGGAAACCCATGTAGACACAGGGAGAACGTGCAAACTCCACACAGACAGTGACCCAAGCCGGGAATTGAACCCGGGTCCCGAGCACTGTGAAGCAACAGTGCTAACCCCACTGTGCTGCCGTTAAGGGCCTCATCTGCTGCTGGTATTAACCCAGTAAAGACACAGTGCCTGGTTGATGGACATTTCTGCTGAGGGCCACACTCTGTCTTTGCTGCCGACACCCTCCCCATATCCCTCTTCCTGTGACCCGCACCTCCCCACCCCAGAAAACCCAACCCCCTCATTATTTATCTCTGGCCCAGGTTGCTTCACAATCCTGGGACTCTGGTGGGTGTTTTGCCTGCAACAGCCACCCACATGGTGCCACTGTGGTGCTGGTCTCTGATTGGCCAGTTCTCAGTAGGTGTGATTTTTGCCCTTGGGGTCTTGACTGAAGGGAAAGGTTTGCCAGTGACCTCGCCACTGCCTGATTGGCTTGTGGTTCAGTGGGCCTTCCCAAAAAGAGACTGTATGGGTCTCATACCAGCCCTCTAGCCAGTGAGACTCCAGATGTCTGAACATGATTCCGCCCAGGTATGGGATTACTGTTGGATTGCTCTAGCACAAACATTATAGACAGAGCGGCTTCCAGCTGTGATTAAGGCTTTCATCATAATCTCTTTGTTCTTGCATTCCATCCTCATAAACATCAAGCACTTGATAGTTTTGGGCTGTTGTAACACTTCTGGTCCAAAGTTGACCTCAGTTTATTCAGCCGTTTTGTTTGTGCCAAGATTGCTGAGAAGTCAAGAGAAACACTGTGTGAAAAGACTGGCCCCAATCTTACAGAAATGTACACTCCTGGCCCTGTGCCAATAGAGAGGCAGCCACTCCCTTCCTGGCAAGTTTTTGATTAAGGATTATCTGTGAGCCACTTCTAGTTTGTTTACAGATCTGATGTACATAAGGCAGATTGGAGGCAACAGGAAAACTTCAAGTGACTGATGTTCCCTATTATGTATTTATGTGAATTGTACAAAATAGATGAGCAAAACAATTTTTCAAAAGCTATGTCATTATAAAATGCTGAAGTTAAAAGGAGATCCTAGTACAGATGGTATTTATGAACAAATGTTGTGTACAATAATTGACAATTTTTCATGTTATGTTATAACACAGGGTGTGATCTTACCTGCCGTTCGTGATACGCTCCCACTGCAGCGAAGTCGGAGAATTGGGCAGCCAGTCAAATCTCCATTCACTGCGGCGGGAAGGGAAAATCCCACCAGTGTGAAGAGTAGTAAGATTCCACATAAAGTGTATTTTATCAAACCAGATAGAGATTACAGGCCTGAAATGTTAACTCTGTCCCTCTCTCCACAAATGCTGACAGACCAGCATTTTCTGTTTTTGTTTCAAGTTTCCAGTACCCAGTTATTTTGCTTTTGTATAAAGAAATATATCCTAACCACAATGTAAGGCATAATTAGCTGACTATATCAACTACGTTATTTGACATTTGTGTGTCCAGCCTTACCTGTCTCGTTGAAAAATCCGTGGCAAATATCGTCTTGGGAACCACATCGCCAGGGCACACATTAGAACCCAAAGGATTGCTAGTTCATCTAACATCTGACCCAGGAAGCTCAATGTTGCATGAAAATAAACCGATCCTATACCTGCAAGGCAGAAAATTGACAGGATTTTGGCTGGTTACAAGCAGCAATTATTTGTTGGTTTGGAGTACATCATCAGTTTGTGTACAAAGACAGCTTAGAAACAGTATACTTCAGGCATTTTAATAACGGCTTCCTCTCTCATTCAATTACTTCTCTTGGAAAAAAAAGTCACCGTCAAGTCAAGTTCTCTTAATTACTCCTCTGGATTCAAGGGTCCATGTTGACAGTTTGAGAAACAGCATACAGACAAGCATGTGAGATTCAAAACATCCCTGCTCTTCTTTGAAACAAATGGGAAGCGATGTTTATTTAATTTTGGCACGCTGTTGGGCTCATCAGCACATATAGAAGCAAAAACTGGGAGTGAATTACAAAGCTATAATTTAATCAAGAGCACCAGATGACGTCAAACCTTAACAACAAATCTGGGGAGGCTTGCGATTATCAGAGTACAAGTTGATTGACATCCTTATCTCACATCCAGGAAAAGCTGTGTGAAGTAACATATTTAGAACTTTAAGAATTGATTAACATGGTATAACAAAAGTACAAATTTGGCTTATTCAGTTACCAAACTACAGCACAAGAGGCACAGATTTCATAAAAAATTGGTTGGTTTCACCATCTCAGCTAAGGTATTATCAAAGTATAATTAACATACCAAGAATGGTTTAGATAACTATAGCATATTTGATTTCATAATAAGGCCAGAGACATAATAAAGCCTGAAAATAATACTTTTCACGTAAGTTTTCTAGATGCAGCACTCAGAAGTTTAATTGAATCAGTTCTATTTGTGACATTAATTGACTTTAGAGTTTTATTAAAGAACATTTTGCATCTACTGATTGATCTCAAGATCTCGAAAAGAAGGACCATCCATGTCCAATTTTAAATAAAATGCAGTTTTTACAGTGCCAATGTTTGTTAAAGAAATAGACAACAAGTACATCAATATATTCAATGTGTTAGTATCTAAGAAGAGAAAACATGAGTTAAAGTTTTAAAATTTAAATTAGCAGGAAAGCATGGGGATTGTGGGCTTAGGTTTTTCATATGAAGCTTACATATGATGCTTCTCATCAGGAGTGCAATTTCAGAAATGACCATTCTGTTAACAGAACTGAAAAACAGAGACAAGTGAGGGGTTTCAAACCAAGAGAAAGAAGGAAATGAAAGCACTGGCTCCAATATAAAACATTAACCTATATTCCTTCTTTTCAAATGTTGTATTGTTCTTAGTTCACATTTTCTTTACATCTTTAATGGAAATTAATTAGTATTTGGGAAACATTCTGTTAAAATTAAAATCAGCAGTAGTTCAACAAAATAAAGTTAAAATGCCGTGAAAGGAACATAGGAACAAGGAGTAGGAGAAGGCTGTTTGGCCCTTCGAGCCTGGTCCACCATTTAATAAGATCATGTCTGAACTGATCCACTCCACATTCCTGCCTACCCCTCATAACCTTTCACCCCTTTGTTATTCAAGACTCTATCTAGTTCTACCTTCAAAATATTCAAAGACTCTGCTTGCACCAATTTTTGAAGAAGGGAGTTCCAAAGACTCACAACCCTCGAGAAAAAAAATCACCTCTGTCTTAAATGAGCGACCTCTTATTTTCAAACAGTTTCAGATTCTCCCACAAGAGGAAACACCCTCTCCACATCCATCCTGTCAAGACCCCTCAAGATCTTTAAGGTTTCAATCAAGTCATCTTGTACTCTAAACTCAAATGGATACAAGCCTAACCTATCCAACCTTTCCTCATGAGGCATTCGTGGTATTAGTCTAGTAAACCTCCTCCGACCTGCTTCTGATGCATTTACGTCTTTCCTTAAATAAGGAGACCAATACTATACACAGTGTTCCAGATGTGGTGTCACCAGTGCCCTATACAACAGAAGCATAACTGCTGTGATCAATTCCCCTCAGAATAAACAATAATATTCTATCAACTTTCCTCATTACTTGGCGTACCTGCACAAAATGATTATGCTGGTAAAATTAGGTCAAAAGATGATTTTAAAATGAAATTTTAAAATAAAATATTGTTTGCGGTGTTAATTGTTTTTACATGAGCTGCCATGATTGAGTGAGACATTCTTGTCTTTGAGTCACAGACAGTGGATTCAAACCTCAAGGGAGTTCAGCTCCGAACGTAGGCTAATGCTCCAGTGCAATATTGCGAGACTGTTGCACAGTTGGAGTGCCAGATCTTGGATGAAACATTAATGTGCTTTGGCCTGCCTTTTCAAACGGACATGAAGTTGCCAAACATCATAATACTCTTGGCCATCATTAATCCTTCAACCAACACCACTTAAAAAACAGATTATTGTCCATTTACCTCCTTGCTGCTTGGGAGGCCATGCTGTATAAAAACTACAACAATTAATACCCTTCAGATACACCTCATTGTCTGTGAAACACTTTAGGGCATTCTGAAGTCATGAAAGGTGCTATATAAATACAAGTCTTGTTTTCTAATCTGGCTTCAAGCTGTGTCATTCACTGTCCAACAAGAGTGTATAAGAAAATGCCAATAATGTATAATTAGCTAAACACAGTTGGAGAAAATGCTGAGAGAATAATACTAAAGGCATTTCTGTATGACAGTTATGATACTGGAAGAGCAGCTTTCATAAATTGGGATTCACTGTGCATCACCCTTGCGATTTACATTTAGGATCCAGGCCCATTTAGTCATGTTTTATACATGCCTGTAATTTGCATTGTAGCTGTAGTGAGGTGACTCACCTTGGCAGATAAAAAACAAGAAGGTGTATTCAATGAGAAGAAACTAGTCCTCAAAGCAAATGCAATTGTGACTAACTTCCTGGAATCTTCTTCCCGTTCCAGCTGTTGATAAACGTGACTTAGATCTAATTTGGTATATTTGAGGACCTCTGCTAACTTATCAAAGAGGTCCTCTAACCTGGGAATGGGGTAATGATCCAGCTGAGTTCCCCTGTTTACTGTTAGTTTGTAGTTCAACAGATCCTAACAGTACAGTTTGGTTTCAGGATGGGGACAATGGGTGTGGCCCATTTGGAAAACTGCACAGGTTTGATGATGCCTAGATCTTCCAACATTTTTAGTTCTACCTCTACTTTCTGGTATAATGTAGGGACAAGCTCGGATAAACCTGCATGTAGCCTTAGGGTTAAGGTAAATTTTAGCTTTAATTCCTCTTATTCGATCCAATTCTCTCTGGAATACCTCCTGGTATTTGCATAGCTCTACATTGGCTATTAAATATTTCCAGCCAGTTCAGTTTTATTTGTTTTAACCAGTCCTGTACCATGGGACTGGGCCTCTGTCCTTCAATCACCATGAAGAGTAGCTGAACTGACTGATTGCTATTGGATACAGGCATAGAGGTTGTCCCACTATTTTTAGGGGGCGATTCTCCCAAATAAATTCTAAGTGTCAAATTCACATGAGAACTAGTCCCGCTGGTTTTCTAGTATGATTTTCCAGCATGAATCTCCCACACTCTGAGCACTGTAGCGTGCCCTAGCATGATTCACTCTGAAAATCAGTAGTTGGGGCCTATTCCCACTGGAGAGGCCGGCAGCATAGCCACTGCTCTTTGGGGGTGGTCCCCCCCATACCCAAAACATGCTTCAGGCCCTAATGCTGAATGACTCTTTTCAGGCCCCACTGCGCCCTCACTCGGGCTGTTCCTATATTTGCAAACTCTCTCCCAAACATGGTGAAGGAAGTTAAATTCTCCCCATGGTCAAAGAAGACCTTAGGTTTTGATTGACGGTCTAGGCCAAGTTATTTTATGTTAACTGTGACAATAATACTGGTGCAATATATAGCAGGGAGTTGGGTACATGAGATGAGTAAACATTCAAGTACAGCTATGATTCTATGATTCTAGCTTTGATTCCTCCTCAAGTCAAATAATCTGCTGGCACTCTCTCTGTGAAATTCCAGACATTAGTGATGGGTGCTTAAATACATTGTGGAGGTTACAGGGTGCTGAGAAACCATCTTTTAGAAGCAGATGAGGAAAGAAAATTGCAAAACTCTAAAAAGATATTGCACTTGCCAACGTCATTAGAATTTGATCCAACTATTTATTAAATACAACATGAAGCATAGCCTAATTTTGCCATCTGTTACAATATCCTTTAAACAAAATACAATTCAGCCCTGTCTCCACGTGATCCTTTGCTTTTACTCTTTCTTGCAATCAGCTTCCTTTTTCCTCCTGGAGTTTCCATTTTATGCTACTTACTTGTCCCTGTATGTCATTTCTGTATTAGATGTTCTCTTGTTTCTCTTTCATTTTCACTTCAACTATTCATTTAATCATTTGTTCTTTGATGGTTGTATTTGTGAAAGAATTTGAAATTAACACTGCTACGGTGACTGGCATCATACATTAAAATTTTCCTTTGACTGAGAGCCCTAATTAAGATGGCAAACACAAAGGCATCCATGCACCCAATCAGATAAGTAATGTGCACTGTGACAAATACAAAACTCATTCTTCTCTATTTGGGAGATAAATGTGTCAGGTGCAGATAAATCAATCTAAGACAACTTCAGAAAAAACATAGCTAACATCTACTGTAGCAACAGCTAGTCTCACTATGACTTCAGTACAAAGCTGATTTGTCTGATTACATCTACGGTTAGTTATGTCTTGGATTGAACAGAACCTTATTGGGATAGGGTGCCGAATTCTTTTCCACACTGAACTGTATTCTGAGAACAAAACAGGAGTCCAGGGAATAAATCTTGAAACAATATTCATTTTAACACAAAATGGGGTGATTCTCCCATCCTGCTGTGCTGCTTTTAAGAGCATAAGAACCAGGAGCAGGAGTAGGCCAGCTGGCCCCTTGAGCCTGTTCTGCCATTCAATAAGATCATGGCTGATCTTTGTGTGGATTCAGCTCCACTTAGCCGCCTGCTCACCATAACCCTTAATTCCTTTACTGTTCAAAAATTTATCTATCCTTGCCTTAAAAACATTCAATGAGGTAGCCTCAACTGCTTCACTGGACAGGGAATTCCACAGATTCACAACCCTTTGTGTGAAGAAGTTCCTCCTCAACTCAGTCCTAAATCTGCTTCTCCTTCTTTTGAGGCCATGCCCCCTAGTTCTAGTTTCACCTGCCAGTGGAAACAACTTCCCTGCTTCTATCTTATCTACTCCCTTCATAATCTTATATGTTTCTATAAGATTTTCCCTCATTCTTCTGAATTCCAGTGAGTATAGCACCAGTCTACTCAATCTCTCCTCATAAGCCATCCCTCTCAACTCCAGAATCAACCTAGTGAATCTCCTGTGCATCGCCTCCAGTGCCAGTATAACCTTTCTCAAGTGAGGAGACCAAAACTGTACACAGTACTCCAGGTGTGGCATCACCAGCACCTTATACAGCTGCAACATAATCTTGCTGTTTTTAAACTCCATCCTTCTAGCAATGAAGGACAAACCTCTATTTGCCTTCTTAATTACCTGCTGTATCTGCAAACCAACTCCTTGAGATTCCTGCACAAGAACACCCAGGTCCCTCTGCACAGCAGCATGCTGCAATTTTTTACCTTTTAAATAACAGTCCATTTTACTCTTATTCCTACCAAAATAGATGATCTCACATTTACCAACATTGTACTTCATCTGCCAGACCCTCGCCCACTCACTTAGACTATCTATATCCCTTTTCTAGCGCAGCAGACCAGGAAACACCAGAAAGGCTGATTCACGAGATTTGTGCTGGGCGCCCTGGCCTCCGTGCATCTCCAGACTTAAGGCTTCTCGCACCGATCGATCCACGCTGAAAATCAGCGTAACGGCCGTTTGCATTAGTTCACATATTTTAGCGTGCTATTAGTGGGTCCATGACTAGAAACTGCACCGCAGCAAGCATCTCCCCCCTCTCTGGCATGACGTCACGCTGGCGGGGTTTACCACAGCTCTATAAAGTTGGGACCTGGCATGACAGTGTTGAGAAGGAATAAGGAGCGAAGTTTTATGGGGCTGATACCCCCGGAGTACAGGAAAGGTTGGAGACAGAGCCAGGAACAATTCGGCTTGGTGTGGGGAAATTCCGGGAGAGCTGGAAGTGCTGTCTCCAGGCCCAGGGATATTCCATGTTGTCTCTGTGTGGTGGAGTGGGCTTCTTTATTGAGTGCTGGTCAGGCTGCTGTCTGCAGCCACTGGGCTGTTCCATTATTCCGGCTGTGGGGTGTGGTGAGGGACTGGATTGAGTGCTGGGGTTTTAGGGAGAAGGGGAGGGAAGGCACCATGTGCTGCTCAAGGGCTCACCAATCAGACCGCTGGTGCTCCAAGCAGGGTGCTCAGGTTGACATACACACTCATACTGCATGTACTCTGCAGTGAAGGGGAACCCATCTTGTGATAAAAAAGTTTGTCCCTGACCTACAACACATGCCTGGAAGGGAACGCTGTCATTGCACTCATGGCAATGGCTCAAGGGAACTCAATGGCAACGCCCGCACACCAACCCGCATACTCTCACGATAGCTTTGTGCAGTGTCTCCAACATGCTCTGACACCCATGGCCAATGTACTTCCTGGATGCCGATGGCACCCTTGGCCTGCTGGGTCTCTGCCATGGCCCAATGTCTCCAAGATGGCCCGGACCCTGTAAGCTATGTGGCCAAATCCCTGAACTAGATTTTCCAATGCGGACACCACCCTTGCAGTGTTGGCCTGGTTCCCAAACTGTGCTGGCAACACCTCCTGTGACAGTACTCTGCCTGTCTCCTCTAAACAGCCTTGCAGTTGCAGCATGGTTGCTGACAACCCTTCCACAGCTCCCTGGGTTTACTGATGCAGCTCCACTAGCTTCAGGATGAACCATCCTTGAGACCCAGCATCTGGCTTGGGTCAGCTGACTCCTCACCTCTGTCAGAGTTCTGTGTGCCTGAGCCCTCGAATGTGCCCACCTCCAACTGATGTGCATCAGCAGCTGTGATGTGCTCACCAGTAAGTGACCCAGAAGCCTCAGCACTAACATGACCCACTGTGGTGATAGTCTCAGTGTTGGTGGTTGTGTGGTTGATGCCTGTGCCTATTCCTTGGAGGATTCTTCAGGGCCTCTCTCCGAGGTGTTGCCCGTGGTGTCCAGAGGAGTTGGTTCAGGAGCAGTGGTGGAGGGGGGGACACCAGAAGGGCCTGGAGCATCAGAATCATCCCTTGAAAGAAAGGGAAACGTTAATGAGAGGCAGGGAAAACAGCCCTCGCAGCGTGGCACTCGCTTCAAAGAAGACCTTAGGAATAGGATTCAGCTGGTGCTCACTTGTACGCCAGACGCTGACCTGGCTGTCGGTTATCGTTCTAGGCGTGTCCCCCCTGCCAACTCCAGGGCACACTGCTCACAGACGGTCAATGGCCACAGCTCAGGAACACCCCCACCAGTATTTTCCCTTTCACGCCAGTTGTGGGGACATTATGGGGATTGGAAGCATGATGTATGGAAGGGCATGGAGTGCAATGTGTGTCGGGGTTGGGGAAGTGGGTCCACACTGGGGGCGCTAACTGGAGGGTGCCTCAGGGGTTGGAGGCAGTACTGAGGGGGAGAGGAGGGGCTGTCCTTGAGGTGCCTGGGGGTGGCTTGACATTGTAAGGGCAGCACATGTACAGATTTCAGAATAAGATGCACACTCACCCTTGCCGCCCAAAGAAAGTCATTCATTTTCTTGTGATACTGTTTTCTGGACTGAGGGGTCAGAGTCCTGGTATTCACAGCAGCTGCAACTGCCTCCCATAACACTATCATTGTGCAACCCCTTGGCTCTCCTTCACCACGTCCAGCAGGTGGACCTGCTCACTTCCAGAAAATCTGGGACCACATTTCTTGGGGCCATCTTCCTGGCATGACTGCCTGTGTGTCCATAATTGCAGCTTATATACAGCTCTGGCTTATTAAGGGAGTTCAGGTGCAGTCAGTTTGGGTCAGTCATGGGCCTATTAGTTAAATTTCATTGTGAATAATGTAGAGGCAATTTGGTTTCAATAAAGGATGAGCCAACTCCAAAGGTGCTGACTGGGTTAACACAACAAGGTACCGTGGCCAGAGGAGGAGGCGGTGTAGTGCTCAAGGCTCTCACTCAACAAGGGGCAATGCTCGTAGGCAGAGGGTGTGCAAGGCAGCACAGCACACTGTGTGTGAGGTGGCACGGAGTGGGGGGCAAGTGGAGGCCGGCGATGTCGAGGTCAGTGAGGTGGGGAGGCCAGCAATGTCCAGGCCAAGGGGGAATGAGAGGCCAGCAATGAGGCCAACAATGTCTGTGGGGGATGAGGCCAGTGATCTCAACGCTGGGAGAACTTGTTGAGTGATGCCCAGAGATGTACGCGTGTGCAGGGGCTGCTCAGCGTGCTGATTTCAGCCTCTTCAGTGGGAATAGACCCCACCCCTGGATTTTTCACATGATTCACACTATCGCCATCTGCAGTGCACAGAGTGTAGGAGACTCAGTTTGAAACTCCCAACGGAGAAAAAGCACGATTTACTCCCGTTTTTACATTAATTCGACACTTAGAATTTTTTGGGGCCAGGGACTCAGGTTCAATTCCATCCCTGGGTCGCTGTCTGTATGGAGTTTGCACATTCTCCCCTTGTCTGTGTGGGTTTCCTCCAGGTGCTCTGGTTTCCTCCCACAGTCCAAAGATGCATGGGTTAGGTTGATTGACTATGCTAAATTGACCCTACTGTAAGGGGGATTAGCAGGGTAAATGTGTGGGGCTACGGGAATAGGGCCTGGGTGGGATTGTGGTCAGTACAGACTCGATGGGCCAATGGTCTCCTTCGGTACTGTAGGGATTCTCTGATTATCGCCCCCAAGGTTTTTGTGCAATTCCAGTTTCTATTTTTGGTCTGTCTTATGGCAGCAATACTTGATTATCAACTTTATTCAAGGACATTACAGATGAATTACATTTTTTAACATGTAAAATCCAGAAACATATTCAAAAGAAAAATGAGCATTTATATATTGTTTGATGTGTGCCTCAAACACAAACTTGCCATCAGCCTCCCTTCTGTTCAAAATCCCCAAATCAATAAGACTTGCAACAGATATAAGCTACCACAAGTGAGATATAATTCCTCCTACTGATAATTTTAGCAAAAGCACATGCTCGCTATTTCAATAAAATATCAACTCAATGGATTTCAGCATGAGATTTCAGAGACCTCCTTATATGGAACCATTCAGATGAATAAATCACAGCAATTTAAAACCCATTCACTTTTAAGTCTCTTCATACTGTGGGAGCAGATGGCTGCTGCCACAGCAATAAAATTTATTGGTCCCTATTCTTCTGATTGAGTAGTTATCTGTGCACAATAAGAGCTGCAGCTGTATCAAATGACTCTATATCCATAGTTAGATATTCACAGCATCCATAATGTCTTCATTGAAGCATAAAACTGGGGTCCCAAATGATGCCATTTTTTAAAATCAGAAAATAGAGCTCTACAAGCACACTAAACAAAGATAGGAAATAGATACATTCATTCACGCAGTGCAGTGACCCAACGTACTGGAGTAGTATGACAAAGCTTTGAGCCCATGCCCTCCTATTGCTATTATCAACTGTACAGAGAGTCGTATGTGAAATTTGATACTTTTCACATATTCACTGCATATCTGTAACTCTACTTTCTATCAGTGCAGATAATGGGTGCAATCTTACCACCCGTTCACGCCACACTCCTGTTGGCGACAAGCCAACTTCTGGCCAATGTTTTTATCTCAATTCAATCCAATCAAGTCCAATTCAGAGTCCCAACAAGTTGAGACATTCCCGATCCAAGCTGACAAGACAGGACTCTCACCTCCTGTCTTGGGCTTGATCTACATGATCCAAGCTGATTGGAGTAGGCATAGCTCCTCCTACAAGGCTTGATCTCATTTGCATCTTAGCCAAAAGGCTGAGTATTTCAATAAGTCTCATGATAGTCTGAAAGATAGAAAAAGGTACCAGCCTGTCCCTGGTCACAAATTCCATGACCCTAGTCACAATCAACATTACATCCCTCAACTCAGTTCACAAGTTCTATTATCTTGGGAGCATCATCCCCAACAATCATGTTGGAAGATGAAATTAACCATTGTCTGACAAAAGCAAGCTCAACATTCACCAGGCTCGTACACAGGCTATAGAGCGAGCATGGAATTTGTCTGAAAACAAGGGATCAAACTTTATCAGGCAGTGGTTTTCACATCACTTTTCTATAGCTGCGAACCTACTGCCATCACATAAATCAAATAGATGCATTCTACTTTGCTGTTTTAAAGTTCTATCTGTGTCATCAGGTGGCTGGAAAATTCCTCCCCACCAAACTTCTTGCAAGGTGCTGGGCACCTTGTACTTCGAGCATGCTCATCAGAACTTTGCTTCGCTGAGTCAGCCATGTGGATCATATGGAGGACTCCTGCATAGCAAAGCTGGTATTCTACAGCCACATGAGCATGGCAACCCTATGATGCAGAGGACATCCCAAATCAATATGTTCTCAGAATCTGTAAGGTGAACCCCATTACACTGGGTGGGGGGGGTGGGGAAACAACTCTGGACAGTTCCAAATGGAGAAGTCTCTGTCATCAAGCAATCTCAACATTAGAGAAGACTCAGTTCCCAACAGGATAAGCAAGCACGTTGCAAAGCCAGTGCCTTTGTGCACCCTTCCAACACTAACTTCATTGTATAATACGTGCAATCAAATCGAAAAACTCAACTGGGCAATTCTCCTGTGCTGTTTTTGTAGCTCAGCAAGCCACAAGACTCAAGGCCATTTTGTGGGCTTCACGCTGGGCGACATGGCCTCTGCGAATCTCCAGCAGCCAAATTTCCTGTGCCGTCAGCTCTGCGCTAGAAATCAGCGCGATACTGAACAAATTATGATCATCCTCATTTTAATATTATTTGCGACAAATTATCAGGCCCAGGATTGAAATCTCCAGGCCTGCTAGATTACCTTCCCCCCATCCCACTGCTAAGCATTTTTCATTCCAAGGGGTTTACAGTAGCTCCCCACTTTGCAGGTGAGCCCGATGCAGCTGGATTGAAGAAGGGCCATTGAGGCCCCCCAGAGTGTTAGGGGGGGAAGGAGATGCCAGTCTGGCAGTGCCAAGAAGGCAGGACATAATGGAGTGGGGCATAATGGTGGGTGGGGCCATTGAAGGGAGATTGGTGGGGATGTGGGGGGAGTGCCGCTACCATTCTGCATGGGGATCGCTAGCAGAGGGGGGAAGGCCAGCGATCAGGGCTAGGCATTGGGATGTGGGGGGCTGGTAGTTGGTCTGCCTGGGGTGAGAGGGAGTCGGAACTGCAGGAGGGAGTGAGGGGTATCGGGGCTGCCAGCGGTGGGGAGGCGGGGGCATCAGGAGATCGGGATGGGCCAGCGTGGGGGCAGGAGGGAGTGGTCAAGGCTAGCATGGACATTTTTGGAGGGGCCAGCAATCAGGCCATGGCGGTGTCACTCAGCCAGTGATGTGGGGTTGTGGGGCTGGCCAGCAATCGGGAGACCAGCAATGCAGGGCCACTGCTCATGTGCAGATCTCAGCACTGACAGTTCGGTGCATGCGCAGTGGCCCGCTCAGTGCTATACCGCTGATCACTCCCGCAGGAATAGGCCATACCCATTGGTTTTTTGCAAAAATTATATCAGGGCACTCTGCATTGCATAATGTGGGAGATTCATTTTGAAAATCCCACTAAAAAATGCAAATTCGACATTTAGAGTTTTTTGGAATTCCACCCCAAGATTTAGTTTAACATCACATAGGTGACAATACCAATGGAGACAATCAACAACTGTTGGGTGACACAGTGGTTAGTATTGCTGCCACACAGCACCAGGGAACCACCTTTGATTCCAGCCTTGGGTGACTGTCTGAGTGGAATTTGCATGTTCAGCATGTGTCTGCATGGCTTTCCCCCCACAGTCCAAAGATGTGTCAGTTGTTGGATTGGCCATAGTAATGATGTGGGGTTACCAGATAGGGCCTGGGTAAGATGCTGTTTTGGAGAGTCCGTGTAGACTTGATGGGCCTAATGGCCTCCATCTGCACTGTGGGGATTCCATGGATTCTCTTTGCTGAACACTCAAAGCAACAGGAGAATCCATCATCATTTTATGTTCACTCACATGTCACTGAGCCTAATACAAAGTAGCACTGAATTGGCAACCTCATTTAAAGAATTATGTTATAATGATGCAGTAGAACAGAAGTGCTACATGTTGGAAATTTGACTGGAACCCACCCTTAATTGGGAGGGAGATGGCTTGTGTGTCCAATCCAAGGTGGCAGGGGTGGGGAGGGAGGTTCTTGAAGCTGGATGGCAAATAACAATAAAAAGGGGATGTTTGGAAGGAAAGTCCCAAAAATGTCGATCTAATAATCTGTGGTCATTAGCTAATTACTGAAAAAAAGGAACTGGTGCAACTTGCCCAAGAAAGCAAACCATACCAGAATGGGTAGATAATTAAGGGTGTGTCTTAAATCTTCATAGTCAATTGATTTCAACAACAACAGCAAGTTATATGTACGTAGCACCTATAATGTAGTAAAAAATCCCAAAGCACTTCACAAGAGCATTATCAAAGAATAGCCACCTAAGGAGATGTTAGAGCAGGTGATCAAATGCTTGTTCAAAGAGTTAAGTTTCAAAGAGTGTCTTAAAGGAGGAAGAAGAGGTAGAGAGGCAGAGAGTTTTAGGGATGCAATTCCAAAACTTGTGCTCTCGGCAGCACAGCTACCAGTGGTGGAATGATTAAAATCGGGGAAGCTCAAGAGGTGAAAATTGATTTTAGTGCAGATATCTGAAGAGGGTTATAGGGCTGGAGAAGGTTACAGAGAAAGGGAGGGGCATGGCCATGTCAGAATTTGAAAACAAGGTGAGATTTTTAAAATTAAGATATTGCCCAAATGAGAGGCAATGTAGGTCAGTGAACCCAGGGCTGATGGGTGAGAAGACGTCGGTGCCAGTTATAAAATGGGAAGTAAAATCTTGGATGAGCTGGTGTTTATGGGGACTTCCTCGAAACGTCAAAGTGTTCTGTCCCATTATTTGAATTCAGATCACTTACATTTCTATACGGAACAGATGGGAAGGCCCATCGAGCCTACACTGACAACAATCCCACCCAGGCCCTATCCCCGTAACCCTTTAAAGGCAAGGTGAGAATTGAACCTTCTTGCACCTCCGAAAAATGGCAACCTGCAACAGTTTGTTTCACTAAAACCGGTTATTTACATTTGCAGCTTGTAATTCTCTGATTCAAGAAAAGACACCTATTTGGGTGGACCTCTGGTCTATTAAAAAAACCAGCATTGTTCTGTCTACAATAGTGCTATCAGAATTCAGAACTGTCTTTGTATCCAACCCTAAAACATAAATGCAACATTACCATGTCAGACAATTAATAGCTATACTGATGCAATGGGACGCAGAAGTTACTCAGATTCCCTTGTGTTACTGACTCTGCTGCAAATCAACAATCACACTGTATTAATGTACCACAAATCAAATATTTTTCTGCAACAATTAAAATTACAGATGTATTTGCTTTTCCTCGACAATATTATTGCAAAGTAAACAGGATTTGAAGTGTTAGTTCAACTTTCACAAACCTATGTGTTCAATTAAACAGTACAGACATAACAATAATGAGTCCACAAGTAAAATGTCTTTGCTTGCTTGAAGTGCCTCAAAATTGTTTTAAATTTCAAAGAGCATTAAAAAGTTACACCAATTTTACAAACCTTGCTCCAACAAAACTCCTAATGTTATCCTACCAAAACTTGGTTGTCATGGTGCACCCATGTATCTTCCATGTGTCACTGTGGGCTGACTGTGCATCACATATCCCCAGTAATTGAACAAACTAAATGGATATTTGCATTTCTTTATTTTGATGCAAATTTACTTCTGGTCTGGTAAGTTGTGCTTTCTATATTTCTATAATCAGTCCCAATGAGAATGACCAATGGCAGGAACTTAGAAACTGTAAAAGGAATTCTGGATTATGCATCTCAGAACCTACCTCCTTCAGCACACCTTTGGACACTTTCTCCCTACTACCTGTGCAGCATTCTCTTTGGATATTTGTTGCAAGAAAAGATAAATATGCTTACTGTTGTTCACACATGCGCATCACCGAGGAGTGGTTGGATAGAAATTAAGAGAAGGATCCTAGGCCAATTTTTCCTTTCCTGGGTCCATAGGTACTGTGGCTAATTGGAACAAACTTACCATTATCTCAACTGAAAACATGGACACAAGTACAAACCTGCATCTTCCTGTATGGTTCACTTGCTCATTAAATAGACTGACAGAGCCAATGCAGAGGTGGATATATATTACTTGTAGAGAAGTCCAAATATTATTTCTCCTCCCTTCCCCATAATATTGATTGAAAAGAGGATGGAACCATTTACAACAGCCTGGTATAATTTAGTATTCATAAGTAAATCTGCTGGGAATCAAGGAAACAAGGCATTGAAAAAATAATATTCTTAATGAAACTGTTGATAAAGCCTTAACATAAAAATGCACATGGAAAGCAATGACATAGTGATAGTAATGCAGTGACTCAGGCCGGAACTTTACCATCTCACCCACCATGGGAATTGAAGAGGGAAAGGTCTGTTGGCCTAGGGTGGGATTTTATGGTTTCAGGATGAGTGAGGCCGTAAATCCCCCCTGCCACTCCCCCAGAATAATACTCCGGGGACCCCAGGTTTGAATCTCACCACGGCAGATAGTGAAATTTAAATCCAATAAAAATCTGGAATTAAAAGCCTAATGATGACCATAAAACCATTGTCCACTGTCATAAAAATCCATTTTGTTTACTATCCTTACCTATTCTGGCCCACATGTGATTCTAGATCCAGAGCAATGTGGTTGACTCTTAAAATTCTCTCTGAAAAAACCTTGCAAGTCACTCAGTTCAAGGGCAGTTAGGGGTGGGCAGTAAATACTAGTGCAATCAGTGATGCCCACATCAAATAAATAAATCAGTGTGATTTTTATTGTGATTTTTAAAATAAAATTGAAATAGAAAAATGCAAATTACATAACCATGAGTTTGTAATGATTTAGTAGATTGCTTTGTCTGATCACATCAATTCACCTGCCACTTAAAATCTTTAATAATTAACAATACAGCAACTGAAACTATTTACAATTCCACACATTCATTGGTCCATGAAGTATCCAGCTACATGCCTTAGAAAACACACCTGAAACAGTCCAACTTACCTACAACAACAAGCAGAGTCCAAATGAGATATATCCCACTGTTGAAACATGTTGCATATTGTCGAAATAAGTACATGCATATAGGTGGCAACACAAAAAATAAAACATTGCTGATCTGCAAAATAAAAGTTGAACATTTGTATGGTATGTAACTATTACAAACACAAAAAACTCAATATGATTGACATTACAACAAAACAAATGGTCTTATAAAAGTAGTTCAAGATTTTATGCCACAATTTCACAATCTATCAATCCTTATGCAAAACAAGCACTGCATGAAGGGCATCCATGCACTCGTTCTAAATTCTTCTTTCATTACCTATGGGCATAGTAAATGGATTGTGCCTAAAGCAGTGCATAATCCATGTGTGCTATTACTGCATATATACCTAATGCAGTTAAAAGTAAGGCCTTAGAAGATTGGTCTATCGACTTCAACTTTCTTTTGTCCAAAAATATACTTTACCTTGAAAATTTGTGGAAGTACATTATGTAAGAGATTAAAGATGACATCATATAAAACGCAATAGTGTAGTGTTCAATTCCTTTTGGCACACTGCACTCAAAGATGCCTCATTACACCTACAATTACAGGTCATATTTTCTATTTATATTTGTATTTCCTGTCTTATTGCATACATTCCAATGGGTTTTACACAGTTTTTAGTGCCTTGGTGTACAATGGCTAGAGGCCTTTCCCCAACTTTGCAGTGGCTATCCCAAGCTTTAGTACATCCCTTGTATGTAGCCCTGGACTTTGGAATGTACCAGTCTACAACACTCTGGCCTAGCCAACATTTTGCACTAAAAGATGAGTACATCTTTCAGGCAGGCCAAAGAGCATCTTTCACTCAGCTGATGGTACTGCAACAACCCTGGAACACCTGGATAACAAAGACACTTACGTCAGACTCCTACAGCTCAGCCTTCAACACCATTATTCCTACAAAATTCATCTCTGAACTCTGTGCCTAGGGCTCAACTCCTCCCTCTGTGACTGGATCCTAAATTTCCTAACCCACAGACCACAATTAGTAAGGACAGGCAACAACACCTCCTCCATGATTATCTTCAACACTGGTGCCTCACAAGGCTGTGTCCCCAGCATCTTACTATACTCCTTATACACATATGACTGTGTGGCCAAATTCCCCTCCAACTCGATTTTCAAGTTTGCTGATGACACCACCATCATGGGTCAGATCTCAAACAATGATGAGACACAGTACAGGAAAGAGATAGAGAATCTGGTGAACTGGTGTGACAACAATAATCTCTCCCTCAATGCCAGTAAAACTAAGAGATAGCCACCGACTACTTGAAGCGTAGTGGAGGACATGCCCCTGTCTACATCAATGGTAATAATCAACAGCTTTGAGTTTCTAGGCATCCAGATCAACAACAACCTGTCCTGGTCCTTCCATGCTACAGTTAAAAAAGCCCACCAAAGCCTCTACTTTCTCAGGCAGCTAAGGAAATTCAGCATGTTCACTACAAGTCTCATCAATTTTTACAGATACACCATAGAAAGATAGAAAGCATCCTTTCCGGAGGTATCATGGCTTGTAATGGCTCTTGCTCTGACCAAGACTGCAAGAGACTAAAAATGGTTGTGAATGTAGGCCAGTCCATCACGCAAATCAGTCTCCCATCTATTGAGTCTGTCTATACTTTCAGTCGCCACAGAAAACCAACCAGCATAATCAAGGATCCCATGCACTCTGGACATTCTCTCTTCCATCTTCCTCCGTCGAGAAAACAATACAAAAGGCTGAGGTCACATACCAACCGACTCAAGAACAGCTTCTTCCCTGCTGCCATTAGGCTTCTGAATAGACCTACCTTATAAGTTGATCTTTCTCTACACCCTAGCAATGACTGTATCATTATATTCTGCACCCTTTCATTTCCCTCTCCCCTATACAGTGTGGACACTTGTTTGAGTTCGGGGCCATGTGATCACCAACAGTGGCCCTGTTTCTCCAGACTCCACACTGTCACATAACCATTGATTTCTATAAATTCATTCTTACTTTAGTCATGTCCACTACTTCTCTCTTCTTAAAATTTTAATTGGCCTTTTTTATCAATATACCTACACTTTCATGAAATGATAGAAACTGAATTCTCAGTCTCACTTTATCTACACTCTGCAGCATCTTTCCATTGTTTACATTCACTATTTTCTACCAAATAATAACCTCGTACTTATTCACATTGTACCTGCCTGCCCACTCAGCCATGTCTTCCAGAAATCTTTAAAGATTCCGCTCGTTATTTGTCAAACCTTCTAGTTTAGAGTCCCAGCAAACTCGCGTTGCTCTGCTCAAGTTCAAACCACACATGCAACCAAAGTGGACCCAATCACGATCCCTAACAGCCAGCCAGCCAGGCACAGTAACGAGAAGGAGCTCCTATGAAAACACACTGAACCATCAAGCTGCAAGGATACAACTCAGTGTCCAAAATGATACTGATTGGACACAGGGCCTGGCTTCACACTTTGAATTTAACTACATTCAAGGAGATTATTCCTTTGGAAACGAGAGAAGCGTTAAAATTCTGTTGCAGGCGGGCAAACTATGGAAAGATGAATAAGCTGAAGAATGGGGAAATTGTTGTTAAGAGACGAGTAGAGTTGGAGGGTGAGTTACTGCTGGGAGTATGGGGCTGCCCTGGTGGTCAAGTGGCCAGGAATCGGTCAGCTCACACCATCTCCAAACAGGACAATCCTTATTTTGAACTCTAGAGGGCAAGTTGAGATCCATTCTTTAAAAGATACAACATGAGAGTTTAGTTTAAAGGGACTCGCACCAAAATAGGCATCGCTGCGGGCAGGCTTTGGGATGCCCAGGTGTAAAGGAGTCTATAGCTTGATGCTGTTACACCAATGTGCCCTGGGGCAGACCGAAAGTCTGGAACGTGAATAGCGCAATGTACGGCACAAACTTCCGCATGAACCAAAACAACAAGAAACTCCAGCAAGTTAGTTTCCTGCTCCAGCCAATCCCTCTCTTACACAAATTCCCAGCCACGTCTGATCGATCCGCCAGGATTTCAGTTTCCTGAGAATAAAATCTGCACCTTATGTCGCTTCAATGCAACACAGTAACAATCCTATTTTGTTCAGTAAAAGCTGTAAATGGATACAAACCGTGTTGTAAAATTCAGCAATGTTTGAGAGGATCACGTAATTGCCTTCACACCAGTCCACTTCAGAGCTGCCAGCCCGCAACTGGTTCCAAAATCGACTCATACTTTGCCTGAATTGATCGGGATGTGTTTCTGGTGAAAGGTTTGGGGGGGCTGACGATGTCTCTGTAGACTCAGCCTCAGGAGCCTTCACATGAATCCTTCAAGAGCTAGCCCGCTAATGAGCTTTTCCTCCTTTTTCCTGCAATGTCACGCAGGATGGTCTGGGTTTTTTTTCTCTCGCTCTCTGTTTTCCTGACCCCGGGTTCCCCTCCTGGTGCAGCATGCTGTACAGGCTCAGTGACACGGCGCCTCTCTCTCCTCCTTCACATCCTCAGGGTCAGTCAGCTCACCTCCCCTTGGGTGCTCCAGGGTGGGCACGGATTACACTTGTCCACTCCCCCCACAATAAAAAGTAACAAACGCTGCTCAGACCGAAAGTTTGATGCAACACCATGTACACAGTATCACCATCTGGATTAGGGTATCCCGTGTTAAACGTCAGTCTTTAGCTGTTCACCCTCTTCCTGCATGACCTCTTTTCTCTTATATCTAATATATGTCCGCAGTAACTCTCAACGCGATAAACTTCAGATCATTTTTCAGTTCGACACCTTTGTACTCTGAGGGAACCGCTGCACACAATGGGAGAACACCATGGTTTAAAAAAAAGCACAGGTTAAATCCTCAAATCGTGATTCAACACCAGTTGTAAAATAAATAGGAAGAATGTACGAGGAAGGAGAAAGTGAAATATATATGTGTACAGAGTGAGTATAAAGACTGCAGTGAGTTCTGGTGTCAGTTCAGTGAAAGTAAAGGTAAGAGTGTGTGGCACCGCTGAGGCTTCAAAAGAAAATGGGAAGAGTTAAGGTCGTCACAATTTCTTTATGAAGCCATCGCAATACTAGGTGATAATGTTAAGGTGTTTTGAACATAAAAGATGTCATGGCGAATCAATATAAAACCTCTGGAAACCCATGAGTGGAATTCACACTGTAGAAAGGATGTGAAAGCAATGATACAGTGCGGATACACAAGGGTGCCACCTGGTGTGCTGCCTACAAATACAAAGGAAAAATGCAAAATTGTGAACTGCTTTGAGAATACAGATGGTTTGGTAGCAAAAAGAGATGAGCCTGGGTAGTTAAAGTAGACCGGATGTAAAATAAAGGGATGTAGATATAAGGATGAATGTAATAGTAAGGCTGTGGAATATATCGAAGGCAAACACCATGTCAACATTTGACAATACGGTCCAAGGAACAGGAAACAAAATGATATAGGAACTGGGTAAGCACATAGGTTTAGGTTAACTGTTTCATTCTATGTTAAAATTATTGGGCCAATTCTCTGAATTATCAAATAACAAAGCAGTTATGTTATTAACCCAGTAATCCAGAGGCTTTGATAATAACTCAGCGAATGCGAGTTCAAATTCCACCATGGCAGTTTTAAGAATTTAAATTTGGGTTAAAAAATCCAAACTAAAAAGCTAGTTCAATAAGCTTGACCATTAAGATTTTAGGTTCAGGGTGGCATGGTGACACAGTGGTTAGCACTGCTGCCTCACAGCACCGGGTTCGATTCCCAACTTGGGTCACTGTCTGTGTGGGTTTGCTCTGAGTACTCTGGTTTTCTCCCACACTCCAAAGATGTGCTAGTTAGGTGATTGGCCATGCTAAATTCTTTCTCAGAGTACCTGAACAGGAGTGTGGCCACCAGGGGTTTTTCACAGGAACTTCATTGCAGTGTTGATGTAAGCCTACTTGTGACAATAGTAAATAAACTTAGATTGTTGTAAAAACCTAAGTGGTTCACTCAGAGCATTTAGGGAAGGAAAACTGTCACCCTTCCTCGGACTGGTCCATATGTGACTCAGTCTCCCATCATTATACTGGGCTCTGACACACCTGAAGAAGTATCCTATAAGCCACTTTGTTGAATCAAACTGCTATAAAGAATAACATTTTTCATCACATCAAAAGCAGTAGTTCAAGAGGAAGGCTCACAACCACCAGCCCAGGGAAACGTAATGAATGCCAGACTTGCCAAAGATGCCCACGCCTTGAAAAATGTGCCTTTAAAAAATCAATTAACCATAATAGCACAAATAAAATCCAAGAATGGCATTGGTTACTATAGGTCAGGGATGGCTCACATATCAGACAACCAAACATTTTCTTATGTACTTCTCAGGAGTGCAAGAAGTGTTGGAAATCTATGCAGCACATTCAGTTGCACAAAGCATCACAAAAAGATGGGGCACAGATTTGATATCTCACTCTGTTAAAATTCTGACCTCAGCTATGTTTCTGGGAAGAGGGGCCAAGCAAAGTGAAGCTATATTCTGCAGGGAAATTTTTGAAATGGGGTGTTCCACAGCAACTTTCCCAACAAGCTACCTGCCCTTCCTCTCTACTATAAGATGCATTGTCAGGAAACACACCTCCATCTCTAGACAGCCCCGAGGGTCTATCCTTGGCTAAAATAGCTGAAGGTCTGAAGTAAAAGCAAAAAATGCTGGCAAAAGTCTGGCAGCATCTAAAGAAAGTGAAATACAGTTACCATCAAGTTCAATTTTACTCTTCTTTGGAACTCTGAGAAGAAATCCAACAGGAAATTCAGGAATTTTTTTTTTCTAGGGAATGGTTAGAACATGGAAGCTGTTATCACAAAATGTAGTTGACGGGAATAACAGGTACATTTTAGGGAAAGCTAGATAAACACTTAAGAGAGCGAGGAGCAAAAGAAAAGGAATTGCATTTAAATTGTCTATTTCATAACTTTAAGACATCCCAAAGTACTTTGCTGTTGATGTGTTTTTGAAGTGTAGTCATTATAATGTGGGAATCATGGCAGCTAATTGGCTCCCAAACTACAATTAATAATGGCTAGCTAATGTGTTTTGATGATGTTGATTGAGGGATAAATATTGAAGGATGTGTTAATACAGTTCAACAACGAAGGGAGGATTGAGTGGAACATTAACATTAGCATGGACTTATTGGTCTGAGTGACCTATTTTTGTGCTGTAAATACAATGTAATGCTTATGAATACATTATGTGGGTGGCACGACAGCACAGTGGTTAGCGCTGCTGTCTCACAGCGCCAGGAACCTGGGTTTGATTCCTGACTTGGGTCACTATCTGTGTGGAGTTTGCACATTCTCCCCGTGTCTGTGTGTGTTTCTGCCGGGTGCTCTCATTTCCTAAAGATGTGAGGGTTAGGTGGATTGGCTATGCTAAATTGCCCCTTAGTGTCAGGGGGACTTGCAGGATAAACACGTGGGGTTACAGGGAAAGACCCTGGGTGGGAATGTGGTCAGTGCAGACTCAATGGGCTGAATGGCCTCCTTCTGCACTGTGGGGATTCTATAAAACAGCTCCATGTTTAGATCTAAGATCTTAACACGAAGAGGAGACCATTCAGCTCCTCAAGCATGCTCTCCAATTCAAAAGCTCATAGTTGATATGATTAAAACTTTAACTCCACTTTTCATCAGATCCACATAATCTTTGGACTCCTTGCAGCTCAAAGATCTGTCTAACTCGGACTTTTATGACCTAGCCTCCACTCCTCTCTCTGGAAGAGAAATCCAAAGATTAACAATCCTCAGAGAAGAAATTCCTCCTCAGGTCTGTCTTGAATGGGAGACCCTTCTTTTTAAACTGAGTCCCGAGTTCCAGGTTTCTCCATGGCAGTCAGGGTGAGTGGTCATCCTTTCAGCATTAATCTGTTAAATCCCCTCAGAATTTAATGTTTCAAAAAGATCATCTCTCATCTTCTAAACTCCAAGGAGTATAGTAGGCTCAACCTGTCAAGCTTTCCTCATAAGACAAACCCCTCATTTCAAGAATCAGTTTAAAGAGACTTCTTCAATGCAAGCATATCTCGCCTTATGTTGGGACCAAAAACCTTCCCATTACTTGAGGTGAGTCTCACCAATGCCCTATATAATTGTAGCAGACCCTGTCCCAGCTCAACTACTGCAGAAATTCTCATCCATCCATGACTATTCCAAAGCTTTCCAGGTCAGACTCCATTTTCTATCCTCCATAAAACTGAGTTCATATAAAACATTTTGTCTGTATTCAAACACAAGGTCCCATTCGTCCATCACCACTTTGCTCACTAACTAACACTGGCTCCCAGCCTGGTAGCACGTCAATTTTAAAATTCTTATCTTTGTTTTCAAATCTCTGCAACGGCTCACCTCTCACTGTCTCTGTAGTGTCCTCCAACCCTACAAATGTTAGATCTCGGCAGCTTTTCCCCTTCTGATCTTATACATCCCGAATTGTAATCACACCTCAATTGGTGGCCTTGCTCTCAGCTTCCAGGGCCCCAGTTCCTTCCCTAAACCTCTCTACCTTCTTTTAAATAATCCCTCAAAAATTCTCTTTGGCCAAGCTTTTAATCAGCTATTCATATATCTCCTTTGTGTCAAATTTTGTTTGATAATCCTCCTATAGAGCATCTTAATATTGTACATTAAAAAGGCCATATAAGTGTCCATTATTGATGCTGTTCGTACACATTGGCAGGTATCACAACCATCAGTGTCCAACTCAAATTCCCTTTAAATTCCTTCTATTTATAATTTCCTGTTGTCTCTTTCCTCTTATGGAATGTACATGGAAACACATCTCATTATCATTCACCTTATCTTGTGGTATGGTTTCTCGCCAGGTGCCTCATCAGAGTCAACATAACACTGCAATTTTGCCTTTTTTGTTGCTTGCTCCTATCTTCCAACAGCTACTGGCATCCCATGACTTTAGAACAAAGAATAAAGAACAGTACAGCACAGAAATAGGCCTTCAGCCTACCCAGTTTGTGCCGATACAGATGCCTCCCTATTCTAATATTTTCTTGCCTCTACATGGTCCATATCCATCCATACCCTGCCTTTTCATGTATCTATCCAGATGCCTCTTGAACGTTGTTATAGAATCTGCTTCTCTGGCAGCAGTTCCAGGCTTTCACCACCCTCTGTGTGAAAAAGTTGCCCCTTATGTCTCTTTTAAACTTTTCCCCCTCTCACTTTCAACCTATGCCCCTGAGTATTTGACCCTTTGACTCTGAGAAAAAGACTCTGATTATCTATTCTAACCAAGTCTGCCATAATCTTGTAAACCTCTATCAGGTTTCCCCCCCATCCACCGACACTCCAATGAAAACAATTCAACTTTGTTCAACCTTTCTTTATAGTCCATATCCTCCGAACCAGGCAACATCCTGTGAAATCTCTTCTGCACCCTTTCCAATGCATCACATCCTTCCACTGGTGTGGCAACCAGAATTATATACAACACTCCAAATGCAGCCTAACCAAAAGTCTTATACAACTGCAACATGATTTTCCAATTCCTATACACAATGCCCCAACCGATGAAGGCCAGCACACCATATGCCTTCTTGTCCACCTGAGTTGCCACATTCAGGTAACTGTGGATCTGCACGCCTAGATCCCTCTGTGTGCTAATATTTTTAAGGGCTCTATCATTTACTGTATACTTTGCTTCTGCAGTAGATCTTCCAAATCACATCAGCTCACATTTATCCAGGTTAAATTCCATCTGCCATCTTTTGGCCCAGTCTCCAGCTGATTTATATCCTGCTGTATCCTCTAACAATCCTTCTCACTACTCGCTACTCCCACAATTGTTGTAATATCTGCAAATTTACTAATTAAGCCACCCACATTTTCCTCCAAATCATTTATATATATTACAAACAGAGGACCCAGCACTGATCAGTGTGGAACACCGCTTGTAACAGATCTCTAGTTAGAAAAGTACTCTTCCACTGCTACTCTCTGTTTTCTATCCGCAAGCCAGTTTTGTATCCATCTTACCAGCTCACTTCAGATCTCATATGACCTCACCTTCTGTATCAGCCTGCCATGAAGAACCTTACTGAAGGCTTTACTGAAGTCCATGTATATAGTATCCACTCCCTGTCCTGGTCAATTTTTCTTGTCACTTCCTCAAAGAACTCAATCAGGTTTGTGAGACATGACTTCCCCTTCACAAAACCATGCTGTCTATCATGAATAAACCTATTCTCTTCCAGATGTGAGTACATCCTGTCCCTAAGAATTTTCTCCAAAAATTTCCCCACCACTGATGTAAAGCTTATAGGCCTGTAATTTTCTTGATTGTCTCTTGTGCCCTTCTTAAACAGAGGAATAATGTTAGCTACTCTGCAATCCTCTGGTACCTCATCCATGAGCTAGAGGATACAAAGATTTTGACCAAGGCCTCAGCAATTTCTTCCTGCGCCTCTCCCTGGGATAGACCGTTTCTATCCCTGGGGATTTGTCCCCCTTAATATTTTTCAATGCCTCTAATACTTCCTCTCTTTTTATCTCAACCTGTCCTAGAATGTCAACATCCTCCTTTGACACTCACCATCTACCACATCCTTCTCCTTTGTCAATACTGACGCAAAGTACTCGTTAAGGATGCCACGCATCTCATCTGAGAACAAAGGCAAGTTATATTAAAAATCTATTGAATATTCAGCCTCAGCTGGAATTCTGTGTCCAATTCTGTGAGTCATGATATAACTTGCAAAAATCTCACTAACTGTCCTGTCAGGAGACAGTACACATCTCTTTAACCTGTGCTTAATGCTCTCTCCACTCACATTATCTGTACCTTTAAGACTTGATTAGCTGTAAAGACTCACATTCCGATCATTAGTCTGTAAGTTGAACTTGTGTCTTTACGTGCCCTGTTTGTGAACAGAACTCCCAGTCACCTGATGAAGGGGCAGCGAATGCTCCGAAAGCTAGTGGCTTTTGCTATGAAATAAACCTGTTGGACTTTAACCTGGTGTAATGAGACTCTAATTCTGGGAGCCACACTTAAGGAAAGATGTGAAGGTTTTAAAGATCCTGAATGCAGGGATGAGGATCTGCGGTTAATATTGATAGAGTAGGGAAGTTGGGACTGTTTCTCTTGGGGAAGGTTGGGAGGAGATTTGAGACAGTTATTACATTCATTCCCAGCCTCTCTCACGCTCTCGCGAGATTTCCGTCTACGAGCTCCGCGGAACAGGACATCCGGGTCTCTTACTGCTGGCTCTGCCTGTGGCGCTGGTGTTCCGCCATGAAGGTGAGGTTGGGGGTTATAGATCGGGGCTCCAGACCGCGGCAATCGGCTCATCCCCCTCCATCCAAACCGGCCTCCCTCACACCCTCACCCTCCCCACAACCGCCCCAGGGCACTTGGGCCGTCCGTGCCGGCTCTCAGCGCTCGGATGGCGGCGGATTGAGAAAGGCGATCCGGACCTGGGCTCGGGAGGGGGGAATCCGCGCCAGGCCCTGGGGCCGGGGCTGACCGCGGACCGCAGGAGGAGGGTACCGGGCCGGATGAGGGGCTGATCCTCGGCTCCCATCCCCGGGGCTTTGACCCATTCCCGGGCTCATTGAAGCGCCGGCATCTTCTCCACAAACTGAAGCAACTGTTTTTACTTTTCCAGCTCAACATCTCTTTCCCGGCCACTGGCTGCCAAAAACTGATCGAAGTGGACGATGAGCGGAAACTTCGGACTTTCTATGAGAAACGTATGGCCACCGAGGTGGCTGCCGACTGTCTTGGAGACGAATGGAAGGTAAACCGGAGCCATGTGACCTGTTGGATAGTGGCTGACCCTGTCTCAGCTCCGCTTTCTGTATAGGTTTACTGTGGAGTTAACGTACTTACCGACAATACAATCCAGAATGTTTATATAGGGTTTCTTTATGAAAAGCTTAATATTACGTGTCACTTTTTGGTGTTGATGTCTCTGACATTGTTTTCAAGCAGCACTTAACTTGCTCATTCAGTTTGTGGTCTGCATTTGACCAAGGGCGGCACAGTGGTTCGCACTGCTGCTTCACAGCTCCAGGGACCTGAGTTCAAATCCCAGCTTGGGTCACTGTGTGGAGTTTGCACCTTCTCCCTGTGTCTGCGTGGGTTTCCTCCGGGTGTTCTGATTTCCTCCCACAGTGCAAAGATGTGTGTGCTACGTTGATTGGGATGCATAGGTTAGAGGGATTAGTGGGTAAATATGTGGGGTAGGGCCTGTGTGGGATTGTGGTTGTTGCAGACTTGACGGGCTGAATGGCCTTTTTCTGCACTGTTGGATTCTACAAAGCAGAACTGGAGTAGATGGAGTAGGGATTGGGAGAAACTGTTGGTTGGGGTTAGACGTAACACAATGGAGAGTGGTTGTGGTTGATGGAGGTCAGTCATCTCAGTCCCAGACCATTACTCCCTAAGGGTGATGTTCTCGGCTTGCACAAAACATTCACCATTTGTAACTGCAGATACTGAAACACTCTGCCCATGTGCAGCAAGATCTGGACAGCGTTCGGGCTTGGGCTGATAAGTGGCAAGTACTGGTGATGCCTGACACTAATGTAGCAATGATCATCTCCTATGAGAGAGAATCTAAGCATCTCCCCTTGGCATTCAGTGACACTACCATCGCATTATTCCCCATTATTAACATCCTAGGGGTTGCCATTGACAAGGCTCCCTTAATTGAACCTCCCAAACTTGTGACCTCTTCCACCTAGAAGGACAAGGGCAGCAGCTGCATGGGAATACTACTACCTACAGGTTCTTGTCTTAAGTCACACACACCACCATTCCTTCACTGTATCTAGGTCAAAATCCTGGAACTCCATTCCCAACAGCCCTGGGTGTACCTGCACCATGTAGACAGTAGAGGTTCAAGAAGGTGGCTCAGCACCACTACCTCAGGGGAAATTAGAGATGGGTAATAAATGCTGGCTTAGCTCTCACCCACATACCATGAAAGAATTTTTAAAAATCCAACTTCGGAAATAGACTGGCATCTTTTAAACTGGCTGTGTATGTTGTGAGGGAGAATCCTTGAATAGCAGTAAAACATTGTAAGTTGTTAATTTATCTGGATTTAGTTGTAGAGGATCACAGCATCAGTGAGAAGGAATACTGATAATTTCTAATCCAGTATGATTTGCAAGATTTCCATATGGAATGTTGACACACAGCCTAACTGTCAACCTACCATAAAAACAAAGTGCTGGAAAACTCAGCAAGTTGGGCAGGATCTACAGAGAGAAACAAAGTAGATTTTTTGAGTCTGATTTGACTGTTCTTTGGGAGAAGAGTTGCTCTCCCCACTGATGCTGTCAGACCTGCTGAGTTTCCAGCACTTTGTATTTCTGATTTACAGCATCAGCAGAATTTTGCTTTTTATTTAGTCTTTAAATTGTTATCCTGCCACTGGGCTAATAATTTTTATGGAGAACATTCCCTTGTGATCAGTCTAGATATGTTTGAGGTATAAGAATGATATAACTGGTTTTTTATGTTGTGAAGTCTGGCCTTTCTAATTTATAATATTTTCTGAAAGGGAAAGTAGCACAACTGTAATTCTGTAATGCCCTATGATATCAAATGTACTTGAATATTTCAGCATTGTGTGTAGAGCTGTAAATAAGCAGAGATTAATTAATTAATTGCCCTCTGAAGGTTGTTGGTTCAGTTTTCTTTTGAAAGACTTCACCTGATTTATGCTCATACTTAATGCTGAGAATGCAGCAGTGGTGAGGGCAGTACCTTTTCGGATGAGTGTCTTAAAGAAGACACTCTGCAATAGTGGTGCAGAGTTGTAATTCAGACCTTTGGGTCCAGGTGATGACAGTCAGCTGTCAATGGTGGAGCATATATGGGAGAGTTGTGGAGTTGGGAGGTGATTAGCGAAAGGGAGAAACAAGACCATCAAGGGATTTGAAAATGAGGATGAGAATTTTAACATCAAGATGTTGCTTAACCAGGACCCAAAACAGGTCAATGAACATGCAGCACAGTCCTGTTCTCCAAGTTATGACAGAAGTTTTAGAGTCTTGGGTGACCTAAAGATTACAGGGGGTTGTAGTAGACCAGCCAGATATGTGTTGAAATAATCAAGTTTAGAATAATAAAGGCATGAATCTGAGTTTTGGCAACAGCTGAACTAAGCTGCAAAGTCAAGCACTGTTACAGAGGTGGAAAAAGGTGCTCTTTTACAGATCAGAAATTCGTCTTGGGATCCAACATGACACACAGTTTGCAGGCAGACTAGATTGGCTTGATCTTTCTTAGACTGTCACCAAGAAAAGGAATAGAGTTGATACTTAAAGAGCAGGCTTTGGAGTGGGCACCGAAATCAATGGCTTCAGTTTTCCCAATATTTAATTGGAGGAAATTTCTGCTTATCCAGTACTGGATGTTGGATAAGCAGTCTGCTAATATAGCAACTGTGGAGGAGTTGAAAGAGGTGCATGTCCTCAGCGTGCATTTAAAAACTAGCATTGTGCCTTCAGCTGATAACATTAAGGGACAGCATGTAGATGAGAAATAAGTGGAGGGCAATAGGCATCTAATAAGGTGGGGAGGGGTAATGATGTGGGAATGGGACTCGGAAGAGAAGCCATGGCAAGTGATAGCACAAGAGCAGTTGCATCATCTGGATGATGGTAGGGAGGTTTTGGAGATGGGCAGCAGGTCAACTGTGTTAAAAGGCTGCAGGCAGATTAAGGAAGCGAAATACAGACAGTTTACCTTGTCATAATGGTATAGGTGGTCATTTGTGACTTTGATTAGAACTGTTTTGCGACTGTCATTGGCACTGAACCCTGATTGGAGAGATTCATGCTGATTTCTGAGCAAGATGGGAGTGTATTTTGGAGGTAACTGGAGAAATCTGGTGAGGAAGAGGAGGTTGGAGATGGTTTGCAAAGTCAAGTTAGGTCGAGGGGTTTTTCTTTTAAATCTGTCGACATCATTTCTCTCCTTAAAAGACAGGAATAACAGCCGAAGAGAGAAAACAATTTACAATAAAGGCTAACCTGGAGTCTAGGAGGAGAAGGTGGCTAATCAGAGTTTAGTCTACCCCTTAGATAGACATAAAAGATCCCTTGGCGTTCATAGAAGAGCAGGGTATTCTCTCTCCTTTGATTTGATTTCAAGTTGATTCTTTTTCTGGAATCTTTTCAGGGATATGTTGTGCGCATCAGTGGTGGCAATGACAAGCAGGGCTTCCCCATGAAGCAAGGTGTCTTGACTAATGGCCGTGTCCGTTTGCTGCTCAGCAAGGGGCATTCCTGCTATCGTCCTAGGAGGAGTGGTGAACGCAGACGAAAATCTGTTCGTGGATGTATTGTTGATGCCAACCTCAGTGTCCTGAATTTAGTTATTGTTAAGAAAGGTGAGTGAAAGGGATCGGGGGGATTGAATTCACACCATGAGTTTGCCACAGAATTGCTGCTATGGGGTGGCATAGTAGTTATCACTGCTGCCTCACTGTGCCAGGGACCTGATTTCAATTTTGGCCTTGGGTGACTGCCTGTGTGGAGTTTGCACGTTCTTCCCGTGTCTGCGTGGGTTTCCTCTGGGTGCTGTGGTTTCCTCCCACAATCCAAAGATGTGCAGGTTAGGTGCATTGGCTGTGGTGATAGGGTGAGGCGAAGGACTGGGTAAGAAGCTCTGAGTTGATGCAGACTCTATGGACCAAATGGCCTCTTCTGCATTGTAGCGATTCTGTGAATTTAGGGTGCAGAAGGATGCCGTTCGGCCCACCATGTCTGCATGAGCCCTCTACATGAGCATTACGACATGGTTCCATTCTCCTGCCTTTCCCTGTAACCGTGCTCATCCTTTCTATTCAAATAATCATCTAATGTGTTCTTGAATATCTTGATTGAACCTGCCTTTATCGCGCTTTCAGGCAGCACTTTTCAAACTCTAACCACTCAGTGTGGAAAAAGTTCTTTCTTGCATCACATTTGCTTCTTTTGCAAATCATTTTAAATCTGTGCCCTCTTGTGCTTCATTCTTTCGTAAATGGGAGCAGTTTCGAGTCTATTTACTCTTGTCCATTCTTGCATGATTTTGAACATCTTTATCAGATCTCCTCTTAGCCATCTTCTGTCCAAGGAAAAATATCCCAATCTCTGTTTATCCTCTAACTGAAGGTCCTCATTCCTGTAAACTTCCTGTGCACTTGCTGTAATGCTTTCGCATGGGTCCTACGTTGTGGCACCCAAAGCTGTACAAAGTGCTCCAGCTAAGATGTAACTAGTGTCTTGTATAAGTTCTGCATAACCTCCTTGTTCTTGTACTCTGTGCCCCTATTAATAAAACCCAGAATATCATGAAGACGAGGTCATGTCTCACAAACGTGATTGAGTTCTTTGAGGAAGTGACAAGAAAAATTGGGCAGGGCAGAGAATTTTGTATAAATTGACTTTAGTAAAGCCTTTGAGGTTCCTTGTGGCAGGCTGATACAGAAGGTGAAGTCAAGTGGTACCCAAGGTGAGCTGGCAAGGTGAATATCAAGCTGACTTGGGCACTGAAAGCAGAGTAGGTATGGGAGAATACTTTTTTAACTGGAGACCTGTGACAAGTTGTGTTCATAAGAATCAGTGCTGGAGCCTCTGTTTGTAATACATATAAATGATTTGGAGGCAAGCAAAGGTGGTCTGATTAGTAAATTTGCAGATACAAAAATTGGGGGAGTAGCAGAAAATGGGGAGGATTGTCAGAGGATACAGCAGGATATAAATCGGCTAGAGACTTGGGCTGAAAGATGGCAGATGGAATTTAATCTGGACAAATGAGCTGATGTGATTTGGAAGGTCTTCTGCAGAAGCAAAGTATACAGCAAATGGTAGAGGTCTTAGAAATATTAGCATACAGAGGGATGTAGGTGTGTGGATCCACAATTCCCTGAAACTGGCACTCAGATGGACAAGGTGGTCAAGAAGCCATATGGCATGCTGGCCTTTGTCGGTTGGAGCATTGCATATAGAAATTGGAAAATCATGTTGCAGCTGTGTGAACTTGGGTTAGACCACATTTGGACTGTTGTGTACAATTCTGATCACCAGAAGGATGTTGATGCATTGGAAAGGGTGCAGAAGCAATTTACCAGGATGTTGCTGGTTTGGAGGATATGGACTATGAAGAAAGGCTGAACAAACTTGGATTGTTTTCACTGGCGTGCCGGAGGATTAGGGGGACCTGATAGAGGTGTACAAGATTATGGCAGGCTTGGATAGAGTGGGTGGTCAGTCTTTTTCCCAGGGTCGAAGGTTCAATTTCTTGGGGGCATAGGTTGAAAGTGAGAGGGGGAAAGTTTGAAAGATGTAAGGGGCAGGTTTTTCTGATTTGAACTGCAGATGGTGCAAGGCTACTAAAAGCAGAATTTCATGGCTGGAATGTGCTGCCGGAGAAAGTGGTGGAAGCAGATTCTATAACAACGTTCAAGAGGCATGTGGATAAATACATGAATAGGTAGGGAATGGAGGGAAATGGACCGTGTAAATGCAAGAAAATGTTAGATTAGAGAGGCATCTGTGTCAGCAGAGACTTGGTGAGCTGACGGGCCTGTTCCTGAGCTGTACTGTTCTTCGTTCTATCTAGGAAGTGAGAAAGCCAGGCACAGAATTTTACTTTTAACCCCACTGTGTTTTTATACATATGTCCTAGAAAACACTTGCTCAGTGTGCTATTTCTTTGTTTAGTGTGGGAGCTTCTTTAAACTTATTACATATTCGGTTAGTTGCTTTAATTTCTATTCGTCTTTTCAAATACATTTTTTACATAGAAACTAGAAGCAAAAGTAGGCCCTTTGATGGCTAATTATCAAATTCAATATCTTGATCTCCTTGTATCCCTTTAGCCCCAAGAGCTATACCTAATTTCTTCTTGAATTCTCACATACAGGCAGTGATAGCATTGTTTAGCTTTCATGTTGGTTAATGCTGCCATAGAGCTGCTGCCACCAAATACAGATTTCTTTTGATCCTTAAAACGATGACCCCTGTAAACAGTCTATATTTACAACAGGGACACTCACACAATCCCCTTTGACATTTGGACATTAAGTGGTGTTACCATCTGGCTGTGGACCAGTAACTTTCTGTTCAAAGTAGACCAAGTCTGAAATCGCAGTTACCAATTAAGAGAATAAAACACAATTTCACAGTTCTAACAATCAAAGTTTATGAAGTCAGAAAGATAAAACGATGTACGTCTACCTTCTATTCTTAATGTTCATAATTCGCAAGAGGTAAATGAATTAACAGACAAACTATGGTTGAAAATACCACATTGCACATTAAAAGACATCCCCTGGATTTCTCAGCAACCCACCCAGGCATTGGTGACCACCATGAATCGTAAAATCTCAGTAAAACTGTCTCCCTGAGGAGGGATTTCAACTCTTCACTTTTGAAGATCTAGCTTTTGAATTCCCTCAAGTCCCTCTTGTCTCAGCTACTGTCCACATCCCAATGGTTCATTCACCTCTCCTGAAACTGCATTCAGCAGGATTCAGAAACAGCATTGTGCCTCTAATTACTGGCACGCATCCAATTTTCATACAGAGTTAGCTTCATTAATGTGGTGCTAGCCTGGGGTTTCTCCAGACCCCAATCTCCTGTCAGCAGTGAGCTATCAATGGTTACCTGGCTTCTTCTGAGCCCTAATTGCCTTCAGCAAAGAACCAGCAAACTTCTCAGCTCCCTGGGGATTAAGGGTTATGGGGAGAGGGCGGGAAAGTGGAACTGAGCCACGACAGATCAGCCATGATCTTATTGAATGGCGGGGCAGGCTCGAAGGGCTAGATGGCCTACTCCTGCTCCTATTTCTTATGTTCTTATGTTCTGGCAGTTCTAATCCCAATCAACAGCTCCCAGGGCTTCTCTCAGCTCCAAACACAGAAGTCCAAAGCGCCACTTGCAGCTGCACTAAACGGTTCCTAGCCCTTTAAGTGCTTGGAACCTGCTAACCGCAGCGTGTTATCCTCTTCACTGTTGCAGAAAAAGCAAATAAATTGAAACCACCTTAAACATCAGCTATTACTCTAGTCACGTAGCATGTTGAGGTTCACTGAATGCTTTTAAACTAATAGAGCTTTAACTCCCAAAACACATCATGTTCTGGATTACACGTTGCACATAGTTAAGGCACCACGACTCTAGCTAAGTAAGCCCACTTGCTGTTAGAGGATCTTTTCTTTTTAGCTGTTAATCATTCAAGTCAACATGGCCCCACCTTTTACAGTGTAATAGATTTCAAGCTGCTTTAGTTACACTTATTCCATTTTCTGCAGTTAACCTTCAATATTTCCAGAACTAAAAGTTACCTTTATATATTGACATAAAACACGATCTAGAAATTTGCGACAGACGTGAGGATTGTGCGTTGCAAATCCATTGCCAAAACCCTTTTCAGGCCCATTTTCCTCCTTTTGTCATTTCCCTTTTTCTTTTCCCTCTGTCTAAAGCTTGAGCTGTAAACGCAGTTGTCTTAATGAAAATCTTGCAGTTTTGAACACCAAGTTAATAGGATTTTCTATTCTTTGACATTATTTTGGTATGTGATGCTGAATTTGCTGTTAAAATGCATCTCTATCCTATGAACTAACCTCATTCCCTTCAGGTTAGGGCTCAAGACTGTTGAGTAATTTTTATCCCCATGCTATTTCCATCACTGTTCTTCAGACTTCTGAATTGCAAGATCACTGCTATCTTATTTATTTCTGCTGTGAACCTAGGATATATTCTGAAGCACGGGCTTGACTGTTTATCTGGTTTTCTAAATATAAAGCTGGTGGGGACAGCATTGCCACAACTTACGAATCCAGCTCATGTTTGTGCATCACAGTTTCCAATTAGAGCTAGTGGTAGTCAAACTTAGAATTGTGGTGTTGAATAGATTAACAGAGACAAAGAGCAGGAGTAGGCCATTCAGCCCTTTTGAGCCTGCCGCATCATTCAGTAGGATCATGGCTGATCTGGTTGTGGTCTCACTCCAAATTCCTGTCTGTCTCACTCATAACTGTTGGCTCCCTTGTCAATAAAACACATGAGAGATGATGCATTATGTTGGAAATGTTCAATTGTATCTGAGTCAGGTAATGCAAAAGGAAGCTCTGGTTGGTGCTGTAGTATTGGAAGCATGTACTTACCTCATTGTTGGCTACCATATCAATGCCAATCTATTCCAATTTGTGTTATAACCAGCCAGTCTAATATAATTGTTTTAATCCCCCTAGCTACAAGCTTAAATTGATTTAGGTTTTAGGCTACTTTATACAGCATGCATAATCCTGAGGAATCCAGCTGGTGTTACAAGCAACATCGTTAAAGAAAAATCACACTGCAAACGTATGTTGTATGCTGCACTCCATTATTGTCAGCAGGAATAGATAGCTTTGTGTCTATATAGCTCCCTGGTTCAGGTTCAAGATTGTGCCAGGTTTGGTGGTGTCAGTCAGAGTGATGAGGAGAATTTGCTCAGGATCCCACTATTGTCTGCTATCCAGTAATCTGTGCTGTAGGTATGGATATACGGACATCTGGCAAAGCCGAGGTTGCTTTGCTACCTGCTTGTCCCTAGTTTGCGCACGTGGGAAAAAATTGCTGATTGAACGTAGTACCAGAGAGTTTGTGTGAAAGCTGTCACTAGGAGAAGTAGAGAAATTAGCAAGAACAGGAGAATGGAATGGGTTTCTTCATATGTTGAATGGCCGCATTACATTATTATAGAGAAATGTGTTTGAAAGTACAATTTCCTCAATGGTGTTTTTTCTGAATAGGTGAGAAGGACATCCCTGGTCTGACAGACAAAACCGTGCCCCGTCGTCTTGGACCAAAGAGGGCTAGCAAAATCCGCAAGCTGTTTAACCTGTCCAAAGAGGATGATGTACGCCAGTATGTTGTGAGGAGACCTCTGAACAAGGAAGGTACGTATGTTTCCCCACATGCTTTGGAATAGTTTTAAACTCCTACCCTGTTTTCCCCACCCACACCACCAAAAGTGTGTGAGGAGCTTATATACCTTTATCCAAAAGTTCTGTTGCTTTCTTTCTTCCCTTGGTCCATCAGGCCAGAGGTTCCCCACATTAGCACTAAACTTGTTTCTTCCCTACTTTTACTGTTATCTACTTTATGAACTCGCCTTGTCCATGAGACCCACTTCTGGTTCCTTTTTGTGCTGGATTTGTGAACTATATGCTATTGCTGTGAATCATCTACTTCCATTCCTGTTCACCTTCCTTTCCTGCTCCCCATGTTAACTGATAAGCTCCCTTACTTCAGGCACCATCATCGGCCCTTTCTCTCTTCAATCCTGAATGCGTTGCCCCCAGAATGAGGGAATAGAAACAATGTGCTTACGTTAATGGATTAGCAATCCAAAGGCTTGTACAGAAGACCTGGAGACACAAGTTCAAATCTCACCCTGACAGAGGGGACATGCAAATTCATTTAAGTAAATTTAATAACTGGAATAGGAAGCAAGTACCAGTAATGGTGGCCATGAAACTATCATAGTTCCATTAAATTCTATTTGGTTTACCAATGTCCTTTAGGTAAGGAAATCTGCTGTCCTTGCCCTGGCCTATATATGTGGCACCAGACCAATAGCATTATGGTTGAATCTTAACTGCCTTCTGAAAAGACCCAGTAAGCCACTTGGTTGTATTCAAATGATGATTCATCAACACCTTTTCTCTGGCAATTGGGGATGGGCAATAAATGTAGCCCCACAGCGACAACCAAATCCCATGAATGGATTTAAAAACATTCATGCTCCCCTTTCCTGCAGCTTTGCATTTAGACTTTTTCACTCTGGTATTTGCCCCATCTTTGTATTAAACGTCAACAGTGACATCCTATTTGACTATGACTCCAGTTTCCTATTCATCCTTGTTCTCCAACACCATCCCTATGTTGTCTATTTTGGTGGGACCTGTTCCTATCAGATTCCTTTCTTGTCTGTCCAATCATTGTCAGAAAATCAGCATCAGTACCTGCTCCCACATCATTGTCTGACTTTTATCACAGATGTGTCCTTGGCCCCCTCATTTATTGATTTACATAATGCCCCTTGACAGCATAGTTCATTAACACAGATTCCACATACACTGTGATAGTACCCAGCTGTGTCTGACCGCCTGTCAACCCCTCCACTCTGTTATATCGCCTAACTTCATCTCTGGTCAGCTTATTGCTGTTGCTGGAACCTTCATCATACCCTTACCGTCCCTTGACTTGGCCATTCTGTTATCTCTGGTCTCCAACATCTAAACCTGAACTTATCTAGAACTGTTACCCGTATCCTGACTTGCATCAGTCTTGTTTACCCATCATCCCTGCATTTGCAGTGGCACAGTGGTTAGCTCTGCAGCCTCACAGCGCCAAGGACCTGGGTTCAATTCCAGCTTTAGGTCACTGTCTGTGTGGATCTTGCACGTTCTCCCCATGCCTGTGTGGGTTTCCTCCAGGTACTCCCACAGTCTAAAGATGTATAGTTTAAATGGATTAGGTATGGAAAATGTGCGTCATTACGGTTTAGGGCAGAGGAGTGGGACGTTTTTCAGATTGTTGGTGCAGAATTGATAGACTAGATGGCCTCTTTCTGCACTGTAAGGGTTCTATAGTTCTAATACAATGCCTCCCAGTCGAGCAGTGCTTGGTTTTAAAAGGTTGCATTTATTTGTGCCACAAGTTAAATACAGCAGGTGCATGTTACTTCTACTGCATGCCTCACCCTAGAGGTATGTCTGAAAATGAAGATAGTAAAACCATGATGGGGAAGAGGGGAAAAGCCAGTGAAAAAGTAGTGGCAGTGCCACATCCAGATGCCTTCTGTAGTGCCAGGGTTAAGACTCCCATTAACTACCAAATATGCCAGTTGGGCTGTGCAGGATTTTGGCCCATCTTTTCAACTTCACAATTCATTGCCAGAAACCTTTTAAACTTTTTACTTTCACTGGTCTCTCAAGGAAATCTTGAAATTCTCGCCCTTATTTCCAAATCTCTCCGTGGCCTTGTCCTTCCTATCTTTATAGCCCTGTCCAGACCTACAAGAGTTGGATTTCTCTAGTCCTCCCATTCTGGCCTTTGGTGCATCCTGAGTTTTATCTCCTGTCATTGGCAGATGTGCTTTCAGTTGGCTAGCTCAATCTCTGCACCTTTAGAATGTTTACTAAAATCTACCTCTAACCAAGCTTTTAACCATTTGTCCTAACATCATCTTATATTGTTCAGTGTCAACATTTATTTGGAAATCATTGGGCTGTTTTACTGCATTGTAAGTGCTCCATACAAGAAGGTTGTTGAGGCATATCCCAAACAAGACTCTCTCAAAAACAGCGGTCTTTAAAACATTGCTGTGATGTATGAAACTTTGCTTTTACTTGCCATGCATCAGCTGCAGTTCAAATCAGAAATTTGGTATTGTAGCACTGAAGAATATTCAAAATGTAAAGATTGTCTTTGAGACTAGAAAAGTAGACAATCTAGTGCAGTAGAATTTCTGTTCTGTAAATATTTGAATTGTTATAATACTTTGTTTTGTAGTAATTTTATACGTTGTCTGCAATCCCAGGTAAGAAGCCTAGAACCAAAGCTCCCAAGATTCAGCGTTTGGTAACTCCCCGGGTTTTGCAGCACAAAAGAAGGCGCATTGCCCTGAAGAAACGTCGTACTCAAAAGAACAAGGAAGCTGCTGCAGAGTATGCTAAGCTTTTGGCCAAGAGAATGAAGGTTAGTTTATTATGTTTTGAGAAAATACTTTGTTCTCCACATCTTGGTTCTGCTAAGACATGGGTCATAGAATCCACAGTGCAGAAGGAGGCCATTTGGCCCATTGAATCTGCACCAACCACAGCCCCACGTAGGCACTATTTCCGTGACCCCACATTTATTATGCTAATCTCCCTTACGTTGGGGTCAATGTAGCATGGCCAATCAATCTAACTCAAAACAATTTTAGACTGGGAGGAAACCAGAGCACCTGGAGGAAACCTACACAGACATGGGAGAATGTGCAAACTCTACACACGGTGACCTGAGGCTGGAATTGAACCCAAGGCCCTAGTGCTGTGAGGCAGCAGTGCTAACCACTGTGCCTCTATGCCTTTCTGTCCTGAAGGGTTGTGTGCTTGGATTCTCCAATATTTAAATCAAATGAGGTCCACTGGAGACCCCTGCAGCTTTGTTGTCCTCAGATATGAGAATTCTAATACTACATGTTCTATAGAGTTCAGTTCACCCAAAAATCTGCTGCTCAAATTTCCCCCATCACCAAGGCTCATTCACCCTGTCCCTGTTACCTACGTTCTGGGAGGACATCAATTTAAAGCTCCCACCCCTCTAAATCATTGCCCTTCAATTTTCTCTGTGATCCCCTGCCCTCAGCTTTATTCTTTTAATCTTTGTCCTTAAGGTCTGGAATTTCCTAATTCTTACACTGTCTATAAAAGTTATCTTTCATAATGCTTCTGATCATCCTGAACTCTACCCCATTTTTTTTATTCCAACTATTTCTTCCCTCCAACTTCTGTCACTTTGACATTCATCTACATTGCAGACACTGCATAAATGTTGTGATTAAACATTTTGTTGCAAAAGAGGTTGCCTCAGCAAAGGTAATATTGAGTGGTGTACAGTAGTGCCCTTATATTAATCTGACCTATTTTAATTTGTTTTCAGGAGGCTAAGGAAAAACGTCAGGAGCAAATCGCAAAGAGACGTCGCCTTTCTTCACTGAGGGCCTCCACATCTAAATCTGAATCTAGCCAAAAATAAAAATATTGATGGGATAGACAAAATAAACACCTTTTGTTGAAACCTCTTGATTTTGTTATTTGTGAATTGTTTAAAAAAATTGGCATTGCTCAGCAACTGGCTTTGTGAAATGATATGGCCAATCTTGATGGATTTTCTTTGTTAAAATTGTTATTATCAATTTATTCACATCATTGAAGAGTATTGATTTCAAGAATTTTCAACATAGAACCAAAAAAGAGAAGTTTATTCCAGCCTTAAACAGACTTTCCACGTGCTCTCAGGACAGCTTCAACTAATTAGGTAGCCAGCTTAAACTTCTCTTCGGAAGCTTGACATGTTTGTTTTTCAGACAGTATGATAATCGGTTACTTGGTTGGCATTGAGTGCACTGTGTCAAGCTGGGAGTTCAATGGAAGGAGTGGGGTGCTCCTTTTTCCACTTGTTTCAGCCTCTAGTGCTTGGCCCTTATGCAGGGAAGAAGCTGATTGGTAAGTTATTCCAATTGCAAAATATAGTTCTGCAAGTCATGATATGGCTGAGATGCACATTCTGTAGTTTGTGGGAAGTCATTAACGCACAATATGTCCTAGACAACACAGCTACAGAAATTGTCACTGGCTGTGGAAGCTTGAGCTCCAGGCTTCAGAACTTTGAGCTGTGGCTGGAGTCTGTGGTGCATCCATGAGACGGGGAACTACATAGACAACACATTTAGAGAAATGGTCTCACCAAAAGTTGGCAGAGAGAGACTGTTAAGTAGTGCAGGAGTTCCCTGAGTTTATCTTGTGTGCTAATTGGTTTTCCATTTTGGATACTGATGAAGGCAGTGGCTCCCTGAGGAAGTGCAGACAGAACCAAGTCCATGGCACCATGCGTGGCTCAGTTGCATGGGGAGGAAGAAAAGTGGAAGAGCAATAGTGATAGGGTGTTATGTGGCCGTGTAGGCAACTCCCTGGTGCTTGTCAAGGTTGCTATGGTGCAGCTGCAAAACATTTAAATAGGTGATACTCGCACCTTAACAGTACCAAGATTAATATCCATGCAGGGAGATTTGCTCGTGTTGTGGGGAAGGGTTTAATCTGAGATGGCAAATTTGTTAACAGGCAATAGAAGAGTAGCAAGCTGAATTAGAAGGCAGCATCAACTAGGTTTAGGATGCAGAATAATGTTAAAAAGACAAAAGTTCAGGGCACTCATATCTGAATGCGTGCAGCAAGGTAGATCATAGAATCCCTCCAATGCGTAAGTCCCATCAAGCATACATCAACAATCCCACCCAGGCCCGATCCCCATAACCCCCCGCATTCACTCTGTTAGTCCTGACAACAAGGGATAATTTAGCATAGCCAATCAACCTAACCCAAGTATTTTTGGAATGGAAGGAAACCAGAGCACCGAGAAGAAACTCATGCAGACACGGGGAGAATGTGCAAATTACACACAGTGACCAAGGCCAGAATTAAACCTGGGTGCCTGGCACTGAAGCAATAATGCTAATCACTGTGTCAACATGAGTGACTTAAAGGAACAAATGGAGGCTGTCCAAGACTGGGAACTGAATAGTCAAGGATATTCAACATGTAGGAAAAATAAGAGGTGGTGTTGCACTGATAAGTGATTGGATTAGCACATTAGTAAGGAAGGAACCCAGATGAAAAGAGCAAAGTGTGGAATCTGGGTGGAGCTAAAAAGCAGCAAGGGGCCCCAAACATTGATAAGTGCTTAAAGGCCACCAAACATGGTGTTTTGCATGTGGTATTAAGAGATAAGAGTAACATGGCTAATACAATAATGGGTGATTTCAATCTACGTGTAGAGTGGGTAAATTGAGCACAAGATTCTGATGTGCTTTAGGGATTGTTTTCTAGAGCAGTATGTTGAGGAACAAACTAGCAAATGGGCTGTTTCAGATTCAATATTATGTAATAAATATTCTGAAGAACCTTTAAGGATGAGTGACCATAATATGGAATTTCACATTGAACTACCTCACTTTCAAACAATCTGAAGACAGGGTTTTAAATTGGAACAACATTATGAAGGTATAAGGGGCAAATTGAGGTGGATTGGGAAAATGCATTAAAAAGAATGATAGTACACAAGTAATGGACAGCCTTTAAATAATTGTTACCTTGTTAGAGCAAATATTTTTCAAGGCACAAAAATACAATCCAGTGTGGCTAACAAATGTAGTTAAAGGTCGTATATGCACAAAAGGCCTTCATTGAGAAAGATGCAGAAAATTTCAAATTGCAGATTCAAGGGACTAGGGAGAATGGGAAATTGAAAGTAATTGGTATTAGTACAAAGATTGTATTGAAGAAATTAATGAGATTGAAATTCTGGGACCTGATATTCTATAATCCCAGGGTGCTGCAAGAGGTGGCTGTGGAGATAGTGGATATATTAGTGATCATCTGAAATTTTGTAAGATACTGCAGATTGGAAAGTAGCAAACGTAACGTTGCTAAGAAAGGAAGGGGAGAAAATAGAATTACAGACCTGTTAACCTTACATCAGTAGTAAGAAAAATGCTGGAATCTACTAAATGGTCATTTGGATAATGATATTGGACAGAGTTGACTGATTTTTGAATGGGAAATGTTTTGATGAATGTGTTAGGAGTTTTTTTTGAGGACATCAGTAACATATAAAGGGGAATTGATGGACAGAGTGTAATTTGAATTTCTGAAGGCTTTTGTTGAAGTTCCCCACAGGAGATTGATTAGCAAAATTAAAACACATGGATAGGAAGTAATGGATTAAGGATTTGTTAACAGGCAGAAAACAGTAAGGATAAATTAGTTATTCTCCCATTGGCAGGTTATGCCTAGTACTGCAAGGATCCGTACTTGGGCCCCAGCTGTTCATAATCATTATCAACAATTTGGATGTGGGAACCAAATGTAACATTTCTGAGTTTTTTTAATTCAGTTGCAGGATATGGACATTGTTGGCTGGCCAACAATTTATTGCAGATGACACAAAGCTAAGTGGGAATACATGTTGTGAGGAAAATGCAAAATGGCTTCAAGGGCAGTTTGGACAGACTTGGAGAGTGTGCAAAAACATGGCAGATGGAATATAGTGTGAAAAAATATGAAATTATCCACATTGGTAGGAAAGAATGAGTGAGGGATTAGAAAGTAGATGTACAAAGGGAACCTGGGTGTGCTCATCAATAAATCGCTAAAAGCTAACATGTAGATGCAGCAAGGTTAATGGCAGGGCGAGATTTACAATGAAACTCAGTATGTTGTGGTCTCAAAATGGTGAGCGAGTGCTGAACTGCTGTAAGTGCCATCTTGCAGCCGAGATGGTAAACTGCTCAGCTATATACAAAAAATCTGATGGGTTCCCTACTCTCAAGACGCTAAAACAAATCATTACATGAGCTGTGACCTTGCCACAGCTGGAGTGAAGGAGAGAAAGAGAGAGGGTGACAGAGGATTCAAGATAAGCACCCTTAGCAGGCTTCAAGCAATGTGGTTTAATGGAAAGATATTATTGCTGTAGAAAGAGTGCAATGAAACTTCACTGGTTTTGGTGGGACTATCTTAGAAGAGCTATTGTGAAAACTGGACCTGTTCTCTTTAAGTTTCATTGAATGAAAGGCAATTTCACTGAAACCTACAAAATAAAGGGGTAAGGGTAGATACAGTTAAGATGGGGAGTCTTGAACCAAGGGACACCAAGATAAGACTTTATTCCTAAGGTCGCAAATCTTTGGAATTTTCTATCCCAGAGGGCTGCGGGAACTCAATCTGATCCTAAGAACATAAGAAATAGGAGCAGGAGTAGGCCATCTAGCCCTTCGAGCCTGCCCCGCCATTCAATAAGATCATGGCTGATCTGAAGTGGCTCAGTTCCACTTTCCCGCTTTCTCCCCATAACCCTTAATCCCCTTGCCTACCAAAAACCTATCTACCCGCGTCTTAAATATATTTAGCGAGATAGCCTCCACCACTTCAACGGGCAGAGAATTCCAGAGATTCGCCACCCTTCAAGTGAAGAAGTTCCTCCTCAACCCCGCTCTAAACTGCCCCCCCCCCCTTATCTTGAGGCTGTGCCCTCTAGTCCTGCTGTCCTTTCTGAGCAGGAAGAATCTCTCTACCTCTACCCTATCCATCCCCTTCATCATCTTATACGTCTCTATAAGATCCCCCCTCATACTTCTAAACTCCAACGTGTATAAGCCCAGTCTATTCAGCCTCTCTTCATAGTTCAACCCCCTCAACTCCGCTATCAACCTAGTGAACCTCCTCTGCACTCCCTCCAAGGCCAAAATATCCTTGCGCAAGTGCAGCGACCAAAACTGCACACAGTACTCCAGCTGCGGCCTCACCAGTGCCCTGTACAGTTGCAGCAAGACCTCCCTGCTTTTATATTCCATCCCCCTCGTTATGAAGGCCAGCATCCCATTCGCCTTCCTGATCACTGGCTGCGTTTTTGTGACTCATGCACAAGGACCCCCAGGTCCCTCTGCACCATAGCATGCTGCAGCTTTTCACCCTTTAAATAGTAATCCCTCCTACTATTATTCCTGCCAAAGTGGATAACCTCACACTTGCTAACATTGTACTCCATCTGCCAGGTCCTCGCCCACTCGCTCAGCCTATCTAGATCCCTCTGCAGACTTTGCACACCCTCTGCACAATTTGCTTTTCCACTTATCTTTGTGTCATCAGCAAATTTCGACACCCTACACTCAGCCCCCTCCTCCAAATCATCTATATAAATGGTAAATTGCTGAGGCCCCAGCTCCGACCCCTGGGGCACTCCATTAGTCACCAGCCGCCAATCAGAATAGCACCCATTGATACCTACTCTCTGCCTCCTGTTAGACAGCCAATCCTCTATCCACGCTAACACCTTACCCCCAACTCCATGCCCCCTAACCTTCTGTAGCAACCTTTTGTGCGGCACCTTATCAAACGCCTTCTGAAAATCGAGAAACACCACATCCACCGGTTCCCCTTCGTCCACCGCACTAGTCACATCCTCATAGAATTCCAATAAATTTGTCAGACACGACTTCCCCTTAACAAATCCGTGCTGCGTCTGCTCTATCAAACAATTCTTCTCAAGATGCCTCGCTATTTCTTCTTTGATGACGGATTCCAGCATTTTTCCTACAACAGACGTTAAACTAACCGGCCTGTAATTCCCTGCCTTTTGCCTGCTACCCTTTTTAAACAGCGGTGTAATGTTAGCCGTTTACCAATCTTCCGGCACTTCCCCAGAATCCAGCGAGGTTTGGAAAATAATCACTAAGGCATCCACTATCACCTCTGCCATTTCCTTCAGAACCCTGGGATGCATTCCATCCAGTCCTGGGGACTTGTCCACCATCAGTTCCGCTAGTCGATCAAGCACTACCTCTCTAGTGACAGTGACCGTATTCAGGCCCTCAACTCCTACCATCCTCCTATCCTTAATACTCGGCAAACTATTCGCGTCCTCCTCCGTGAAGACCAAGGCAAAAAACTTATTTAAGGCCTCAGCCATTTCCTCATCTCCCACCACTAAATCCCCCCTCTCATCCTCTAAGGGTCCAACATTCACCCTAGCCAGCCTCCTCCTCTTTATATATCAAAGATATATAATTTATATATAGATCTTTATAGATCAAAGCAGAGACTGGCTGATTTCTAAATACCAATGACAAAGAGAGTTGGGGATGGTATGGGAAAAAGGTAGTAAAGTGAATGATCAATCATGACCATACTGAATGGCAGAGCAGACTTGACAGGCTGAATAGCATACTCCTGCATCTATCAACTGATTTTTAATTAAATTTGGGAAAATGCTGTTTTGTCGTCATGGTCTATATTTAATGGGCCTTTTCACCCAAAGAAATTCAGATACAGACCATGGTTTTAAAAAGTACATATTGATTTATTATACTTAAAAAATTGACTTTGTAGTTTGTAGGCTTTACATTTAAATTCTCAGAATGCATAACCTTTTGGAAATCAAATGTCTGTCTTAGACTAACCTAAAATCCAAAGTTATACATTTATTATTTTGACCAATAGTGTAGTGTAGCTTTCTCTTGTAATAAGTTATCTACTTAAGGCATGTAGCTGCGATGTAGCGAACAGTCATCATTTCAGGTGAAGTTTAAACAGTCATGAGTCTAGTCTCTCACTAATTCTGAATTCTACTTTTAATACTGTTAAAAATGGTTCAGATACAACCCATGATTGGTAAACACATCATTCATTTTCTACACGTCTGATACAGTCAAAGAATCAAAGAACAAAGAACAACACAGCACGGGAAACAGGCCCTTCGGCCCAACGAGCCTGCACTGCCATCTTAACAATGTGTTTTTCCTCCTCCACCCTTGACCCATGTCTATGCTTATGGTACCCCCATTGGAAACCAGATTAAGGGGAGAATAATTTAGGGACAATTTGTTACACCAATCAGCCTAAGAGCACATCTTTGGGGTGTGGGAGGAAACCGGAGCACCCGGAGGAAACCCACGCAACCACAGGGAGAATGCGCAAACTCCCACAGACACAGGCCCAAACCCATGTATCTGCACAGCAGTGATAGTCACTGAGCTGTTGTGGTGCCCATCTGCTGGTCCAGTTTTAAGCATACACAAACGACGCAAAGTACTAGGCTACTCTCGAACTTTCAAGAGCAGCCCACGCACGACCCACCGGGTGCATGCCCCTCGTTAGACAACAAGGTGGACCGACACACCTGCGGAGTAAAAGAGAAAAACATCAACACGTGTAACAGTTGATCTCCAGGAATGTCCCGAGGCTCTGATCCTTATTTAAAACAGTCTCCTGTAACCCTCCTATTTCACTCATGTGTCTATCTAAGTAAACCTTAAACAAGTCCAGCGTGCCTGCCTCCACCACCTTACTTGGTAGCGCGTTCCATACCCCCACGACCCTCTGCGTGAAAAACCTCCCTCTAGCATCCAAATTATACCTCTCCCCCCTCACCTTAAGCCCGTGGCCCCTCGTGATATTTGTCTCCAATCTCGGAAAAAGCCTGCCACTGTTTATTCTATCTATACCCTTCATTATTTTATACACCTCTATTAGATCCCCCCTCAATCACCGTCTTTCTAAGGAAAACAGCCCCAATTTACCCAATCTTTACTCATAAACCAGTCCTTCCATACCAGGCAGCATCCTGGTAAACCTCCTCTGCACTCTCTCCAGGGTCTCCACGTCCTTCCAGTAGTAAGGTGACCAGAACTGGACGCAGTACTCCATATGCAGTCTAACCAACGTTCTGTACAACTGTAGCATTAGATGCCAGCTCTTGTACTCTATACCCCTTCCTATAAAGGCTAGCATTCCATAAACTTTCTTCACAACTTTCTCCACCTGTGTTGCCACCTTCAAAGACTTGTGCACTTGCACTCCCAGGTCCCTCTGCATTTCTATACTCTTAATTCGTCTACCTTTTTATCATGCAACTCCTCCCTGCATTATTCCTTCCAAAGTGCATCACCTCACATTTATCAGGATTAAATTCCATCTGCCATTTATCTGCCCAGTATACCAACATATCTATATCCTGCTGTGTTGCCTGACACTCCTCCTCACTGTCCACCAATCCTGCCATCTTTGTGTCATCTGCAAACTTGCTGATCACACCACATACGGCCTCTTCCAAGTCATTTATATTTATTACAAATAGAAGAGGTCCCAGTACTGAGCCCTGCAGCACATCACTGGTGACAGACCTCCAGCTAGAAAAGGACCCTTCCACTACTACTCTGTCTCCTGTTACCTAGCCAGTTTTCAATCCACCTAGATACATGTCCCTGTATCCCATGAGCCTTAACCTTTTCAACCAACCTGCCATGAGGGACTTTGTCAAACGCCTTACTGAAATCCATATAGACGACATCAACGGCTCGTCCTTCGTCAACTGTTTTTGTCACCTCCTCAAAAAATTCTACCAGATTCATAAGGCAAGACCTCCCCTTAACAAAGCCATGCTGCGTATCCCTAATCCGATTGCAATGCTCCAAATGCGTATACATCCTATCCCCAAGAATTTTTTCCAACAACTTTCCTACCACTGACGTCAAACTCACTGGTCTATAATTACCAGGGTTATCCCTACTACCCTTTTTAAACAGCGGTACCACATTAGCTACCCTCCAGTCGTCTGGGACCTCACCTGCGTCCAAGGAAGAGACAAAGATTTGCGTCAGAGGCCCAGCAATTTCAACTCTCACCTCCCTAAGCAGCCTGGGATAAATGCCATCAGGCCTCGTAGCTTTATCAGTTTTTATGCTGCCTAAAAACCCTAACACTTCCTCCCTCGTAATGGATATTTCTTTCAACTGGTTTACCATTCCCTCGATGAACATACCAGACACCAAGCCCCTCTCCTTCGTGAATACCGACGCAAAGTATTCATTCAGGATCTCCACCATTCCCTCAGACTCTAAGGATAGTTCCCCTCCTCTGTCCCTAAGAGGACCAATTTTACCTCAAACCACCCTTTTGTTCCTAATATAAGAGTAAAAAGCCTTTGGATTTTCCTTAATCCTATCAGGTGCACAAATGATTTCCACTCTGTTACATTTAAATTAAACTTTTCGGTAGTCCTTTTTCTTCCAACATGAGTCAATTTAATATCAAGCTTTCATTTATCAGATATAAGTTTACTGTATACCACAATTTTCCAACATCCATCTGCTTATTCTTAATATTGCACTAAGTTTCATTGGAAGTGGTTTTTATGTACTGTCCTTTAGGACTGGAATCCAGATGTGATATTTGAGCAAGATCAGTGGTTTATTATACCCTCAGTAGAGCTGTCACAGTCATGTGGATACCAAGATATATGGTACTGTGGTGGATTTAACCTATTGCCTTATTTAATTCGAAGCAATACTGGCAAATGTGAGGACATTGACTTTGCACAAAGGGCATGTAAATATCAAATAAATTTCAATATAGTTAAGTGCAAGGTGATGCATTTCAATCAGAGAAACGCAGGCCACATGCACCTTGGTAAAACAAGAGTGCAAGTGAGATCTGGAATCTTCGAGCCCAGGAGGAGACTATTCAGCCTGGACTGGTGAGTTCTTTGAAAGGGCATCCCATTTTATCTCCAAGTATATATTTAAATGCTTTTTAACTTTTCCTATAGTATCTGATCCCACAACCATTTCAGATTAGTGATCTTAACAATTCTCTGTAATGGGGTAATCAGGTTCACATGATACAATATATTTAAATACATTTGAATATAATTAAAATGTGGGGCAAACATTTGCTCTCATTTTGCCAAGTATTTGAAACCATTTGCTAAGGGAAACTTGCTCTAGCAAAATTCTTCAATTTCATTGGCTCTTCAGATTTCTCTGTAACTTCCTCTGCTGTAAAAACAATAGTCAGTTTCTCCAATCTCCATGAATCTCAAGTCCCTCACCCCACTACCTTCCTGGTAAATACCTCTACCATCAATATTTAATTATACCCCCTCCAATGTTCTCCCAATGTTCATCACTTCACACTTATCTGCATTAAATTGTATCTATCTGCCCATTTCAGCAGTCTGTCTTCAGAAGTTTTATTCTGCTCACTATTCTATACTACTTCTACCACTATTCTCTGCCTCCTACCCTTTAGTCTAAGGGACCAATGTTTAATTAAATAACAGAAAGCTGGAAGTCAGGCTTGCAAGCTGAATTAAGTGCAGTCACCAATGCTCCCTCTAATTTCCATTCGCAGTCTGTGCACTCCCTTTAAATATTGCTGCAGTACCACACAGCATCAACAGAGCAAGGTTTATGCACAGCCTGTTCCCTGCACAGCTCATTCCCAGTTGCCATGCAGCCACTTAGAGGGAGCCTTGACATCCAATTGGTTTTTGATCTCTCTAACATAAACCGCATTGTAACTAATAAACTAAAGTAAAAGAAACACAAGTAAATTTCACTTATGGAACACAAATATCAAGGCTGACACTGCAGTGCAGTACTGAGGGTGCACTGTTGGAGGTGCTGTCTTTCTAATGCAAAGTTAAACTGAGACCCCATTATCCTCTAAGAGGAATACAGAAGATCCCATGGGGTTATTTTGAAGAGGAGCAGGGGAGTTGTACCTGGTGCCCTGCCTATTATTCAACCTCCGTTAACATCACAAAAAAAACTGATAATCTGATCATCATCACATTGCTGTTGGCAGGAGTTTGCTGAGTATTAATTGGCTGATGCATTTCCGACATTACAAGTGTCTACACTTCAAAAAGTACTGACAGAAAATTGTTTTAAAACATTTGGTAGGTATGAAATTTGCTATATGAATGCAAATTTAAGGGGGTGATCTTGAGCCTGCACTGTCCATCTCCGGAATCAGTGGCAGGGGCTCAAGATCAGACAAAACCCATAAATCATACATCTCGCCACACTTTGCCAGCAACATAATCAGGTTCACATAAATATATTTAAGTAAATATGAATATGATTAAAGACCTCCCTGCCACATGGTACCCCCTTGCTCTCTTTTCAAACATCACCGACGTGATGTCACATCAGCACAATTTACAGCAGATTCACCCAGACGTGGGGATCCTCCAGGGCCCTAAAGTGAATATAGCCTCTGTGAACAAAAGAACAAAGAACAGTACAGCACAGGAAACTCCAAGCCTGTGCCGCTCATTGGTCCAACTAGACCATTCGTTTGTATCCCTCCATTCCCAGTCTGCTCATGTGACTATCCAGGTAAGTCTTAAACGATGCCAGCGTGTCTACCTCCACCACCCTACTTGGCAGTGCATTCCAGGCCCCCACCACCCTCTGATATCTGAGTTATACCTCGCCCCTCTCACCTTGAGCCCCTGACACCTTGTGATCATCACCTCACACTTAACTATATTGAAATTTATTTGATATTTACATGCCCTTTGTGCAAAGTTCACCTGTGGGAGAGAATATAACCAGGCACTGCCCTGGTACAGGTTGGCACTAACAAGCCAAGGCAGAACCTAATGGGAGTCTCATGGGAGAGTGACGCATTTATTTGTGGTGATGGGAAGAAGTGGATGTGAGGCTGTGGGGATATCAGCAATAGTTGTTGGTAGGGTGGGAGCATGGGAGAGAGAGAGCAAGGGAGATGCCATTTGATGGAGGGGCTGGGGTGAAATGATGGCTTTGATCCCATGGGGCTGGAGGGCCTGAGATTTGCATGATGGGAGGGGGTTATTTTTCCTCTGATTTGGGGCACTCTAAATATTGTACCCTAATCTCAGTGCAGCAAGCTCTGCCAGCGTGTTTAGGCCCTGCCCCTCAACACAATGGTGTGAAACATGTCTCTCTTTTTTTGACAAAATGCCATAAGATCTGGAGAGAAACACACTAGCTTTCAGTCAGATCCAGGCACTTTGCCATTTTTCAGTCAGATTCCACCCTTTGCTTTTCTCTCACCTGGAAGGAGTGTCTGGAACATTGGAAATTGAGAAGGAAGGAGATAAAGCGTGGGAAGGTGACACTGGAAGGAGAGGGCTCTTTTGGGCTGATTGAAGAGACCGGGCAAAGGGAATAGTCCTTTTTCAATGTTGCAAGCGGAATGGCAGGGTGCTGTAAAGATATATTTGGTGGGGTTATTATGCTTGAAGGATGTAGTTGAATATGGAGTTTCGCTTGATGAGGGAGGGGAAGAATAAGGAACAGAAGTTGAGGAAGTGCAACAGACACAGTTGAAGACCCTGTCAATTATGTCAGAAGAGAATCCTGCATTCAAGAAATGTATTTACACTTCATCTCCAACCGTCTATCTTTTCGTAAGGACACATTTCCATTCTCCCAGTTGCTTTGATTCTGGCAAATTGGTCCAACAATAGCAGTAGTGCTTTTGATATGTCAGCTTTTTTCCCCAACCAAGGAATTCCCCCTTGCGAAGGTAACAGGATCTCAACTGGTTTTGCTGACGGTACAGCCCCACTGTGGGTTTCAGGCAGTGAGGGATGTATTCAACAGGAAACCCTGTTGACAATCACAGGACCAGAAGCCAGCCAATAGCAGCCACCTCCCACTGCCACAGGACAGTAAATCGCCACCCTAGCAAATTAGCAAAGATTTTATAAAAGCATTTTAGAAATAAAAGATTAATTAGAATGCATAACAGCAGCTAAAAGATAAAGAGGACAACTGTTTAAAGGGAAAAATGAAAATATATTGATCATAAAATCCCTACAATGCAGAAGGATATCACACAGCCCATCAAGTCTATATTGGCAACAATCCCACCCCAGGCCCCAACCTTGTTATCCCACATAATCCCCTTGACACTGGGGGGGCAATTCTAACTAGACCTGTTCCCTGCAACCCCAAGTATTTATCCCACTAATCCCCCCTAGCCTACACATCTTGGGATACCAAGGGGTAGTTTAGCATGGCCAATCCACCTAACTTGCACATCTTTGAACTGTCTCTGAAAACAGGAGCACCTGGAGGAAACCCATCACAGACACGGGAGAATGTGCAAACTCCACACAGTGACCTGAGCCGGAATTGAATCTGGGTCACTGGTGCTGTGAGGCAGCAGTGCTGACCAAGTTTTGGCAAACGGTGCAAGGATGATTTAGTCAGCTTAGTAGTCTTCAGACAGGTAGTAGCTGCAGTTTGTGAAGTGAAATATAACGTGTTTTGCAAGGAGAAATAAGCAATAGAAATGCAAATTTAATAGAGAAGAAAAAAAATTGAAGGATGTGGAGAGAAAGAGACCTAGAATGTAAGTACAACATCCCATTCCAACTAACAACTTATATTTACATAGTGCTTTCAATTATATCATCAAATCAGAACCTTCAGACCAAATCCAATCCCATTAAACTAAACCAATTGTATCAGCTTGGTACAATTCAACCCACAGCAACGTGCATTTATATGTATTTATAATGTAGTGAAACATCCCAGAATTCTTTACAGGTGTTATCAAATAAAATATGGCAATGAACCAGATGAGGACATAATAGGACAGCTGATTAAATGGTTAAAGAAGCAGCTTTTAAGTAGTGTCATGAAGGTGAAAGATCGTGAGGTTTAGGGAGAGAATTCCAAAGCACAGGGGTGAGGTAACTAAAATCACTGCCACCAATGAGGTGGTAGTGAAAACACAGAATATTCTCAAGCAGACAGCGTTCGGAAGAATGCAAGGCTAGAGGAGATTACAGAAATAGGGAAGGGATGGGCCATAAAGCAAATCTGAAATCCAGGGTGAGAATTTTAAAATCTAGGTGACGATAGACTGTACCCCAGAGGAACACCACCACCAACTCCACCCACCCCTCCCCCCTGCCCCAAAGATGTACTGAGGGCCCCTCACAAATCTACTGACGGACAACACAGAAATAGCTCGGGAAGTTTGGATTGCCAATTGGCAATTTCCATGTGTCTGGAATTCTCCAAAACTCCTGAATTAGATTTGGAAACTTTGGATGGTTCTGACTCGCCTACCAGAAGAATTATCCAAGAAATGTTTGAAGGATTTAAACAAGTTTTAAATCCTGGGTAGCTATTCTACTGACTGACTCCCCACCAGATCCCTGAAACTATGTCCCCCCCACCCCCAGCACTACACCCTTGAACACCCAATTATCCCCAAACTCACCGTGAATAAGGGTCTGGCCCATTTAGCATTAATAAGGGACTGAGTACAGTATTGCCCACACAGTGATTTAAGAGAACATGATTCACATCTAACCATCAGACTAGAATGGGACAGAGCCATGTGCACAAGCAAGCATGGCGAGCTCCTAGCTGTAATCCTTTCCAGTATAAATGCATGTGATTCTTGTAGTTAAAAAATCCATAGTTAACCCACCAAGACCCTGCAGCAACCCTTTCACCCACTTATCTGCCAACCTAATCTCTTCACCTCCCTTTAACTTCTCAAAGTGGCTTTGGGACCTTTAAACTTACCCAAGAATGGCAGCTAGTACTGGAAAAAAGGGCTATAGTTCTACTTCCCCCAATGATCTGGCACTGCATTTCTGAACAGGCCCAGTTTCAGTCTCTGTAGAATTATCAGCCTCTGACCTACTCTATTAGCTAGATTATTTATATGACCAGCCCAGTTCAGTCTCTGGTCAATTGTAACTTGAGTATGTTAATGGTAGGGATTCAGCAATAATAACGTCTGACATTTCTGTGGCAGAGTGTGTGTATGGCATGAATGTTGTCCAGTTCTGGCTGCATATGGGTACAGACTATTTCATAGAATCATAGAACTTCATAGTGCAGAAAGAGACCCTTTAGCCCATCAAGTCTGCACCAACCACAATCTCACCCAGGCCCTACCCCCATATCCCAACATATTTTACCCGCTAATCCCTCTGACCTAAGCATTTTAGGACACTAAGGGACAATTTTAACATGGCCAATCAACCTAACTCGCACATCTTTGGACTGTGGGAAGAACACCCAGAGGAAACCCACACAGACATGAGGAGAATGTACAAACTCCGCACAGAGTGACCCGAGCCAGGAATCGAACCCAGGTCCCTAGAGCTGTGAAGCAGCAGTGCTGACCTCTGTGCTACCGTGCCACCCGCAATCACATACAATTAGCAAATGGTTTTCATGATTTTACAGTGGTAAATATTTGAACAGATAAAAAAATGACATGAATGATTCCATTTAAACTGTTAACTGTACTGCATCCATCATTATTTGGATTCATTAACTGCACTTATGCTATGCATTGAACCTTTTTCCACTTAACTTTTCAATGTGGCTTTTCTGATTCTCCAAAAATATAGTAGGTACCAAGAGTCGCAAGTAATTCTCCAAATGTTATTCAATGTTAAAAGCTTTAACTTGCAAAATTTTGAAGTGTAGGTTGTTGGACAACTAATCCTGAAATGAAAAATCTTCATTTAATAAAAACTGGTTGGCAGCCATCTTGTCTTTGGGGAAGTGGGTGTTCTGTATATTTAACTACTTGAAGTTCCATTTCAGTATCTGAGATATCACAAATTGTCCTATCATAAGCAAACATCCCCACTTTTGACCCCATAGAGGGAAGGTTATTGATGAAGCAGTTGAAGATGGTTAGATATTTGGCACTACCAAGGAACTCCTGTTGTAATGTCCTGCAATTGAGATTATTACCTCCAACAACCACATCTGTCTTCCTTTGTCTAAGATATGATTCTAACCGTTGGAAATTTTCCCGATTCCAATTGACTCGCTTTTCTTTAGGGAACCTTGATACCACACTCGGTCAATAGCTGCCTTAGTGGTAAGGGCAATCACTCTCTCAAGTTCCTCTCTTTCATCCATGTTTGGATTAAATTTGGTCAACAGCCAAGTGGCCTTGCCGGAATTCAAATTGATCGTCAGTGAGCAGGTTATTGGTAAGCAAGTGCCACTTGGTAACACTGTCAACCACCCCTTCCAGCGCTTTGTGGATGGTTGAGGGTAGACTGATGGGGCAGTAACTGGTCAGGGTTGGACTTGTCCTGCTTTTTGTGGACATGGCATACTCAGGCAGAGCTTAGGTCTGATCTGTTGGTTGTGGGATACCTTAGCTGTATTGCACACTGCTTTCACCGTTTGACATATATGTGGTCCTGTATTGTACAGTCACATTCAGAGATATATGCTTGGTATGTCCTCCTTCACTCTTCATCGAACGAGGGTTGATGCCCTGGTTTGATGGTAGAATGGGGGATATACCAGGCCTTGAGATTAGATTGTGATTGTATACAATTCAGCTGCTGTTGGTCCACAGCACCTCGTGGGTGCTCAATTTTGAGTTGCTAGATTAGTTTGAAACATATTGAACATTGCATGGCAATAGTATCACAAAACAAAATGGAGGCTACCCTCAAATGTGAAGACAGGACTCTATTCCTGCAGTGAACCATAGAGAACTTTGCTACTCTCTCTTTTGCAGATTGAAACAGACTGAATAGTATTGTTTTGGGTGATATTCTAGGAAAGTCTGTGACTTGACCTTGATGGTGGTTTCCTGTGCATCCTTCCCATTGGTAAAGTGAATCAAATGGGCCTCATATCTAGGTAGAAATGCTAATTAGCTATCCTCGAGGCCAGCTCTTGATTCTTGGAACTAAATGGACAACTATTAACTGTTAATAGTTGTGGGAAGATAGTGGCAATGCTATTGATTACAAATCCAGAAGCCATGCGCTGGGGATACGAGTTCAAATCCCATCACAGTAGATGGTGAAATTTAAACTCAATTAATAAATCTGGAATATAAAGTTAGCCTCACTAATGATGACAATGATAACTCTCATTGATAGCTAAACTCACTGGTTTACTAATTTTCTAGGGAAGGAAATCTGCCATTCGTACCCAATCTGGCCTACTTGTAATTCCAAAGCCAGAGCAATGTCGTTGACTCTCAACTGCCCTTTGAAATGGCCTAGAAAGCCACTCAATTCAAGGCAATTAGGGATTAGCAACATACCCACATGAAAAAAATTCTCAACACTTGTCTGGGACTTGAGCTTCTAGAAACTTCACTGTTGAAACACACTGTGCCAGGGGACAATGTGGACATATACCTTGCAGCTTCATCCCAGTAAAACAATCTGTGCATTAATTTGACCTCAAACCACTCAGGTTTACCGTCAGGGAGATTTCAGAACAACCCACTTGACCCCCTTAATTTAAAGGTGCATTCCCAAAATATCAACCTATAAACCTCAATTGTGAGAAGAGATGTTCCAGTGCACCCTAATTGTAAGGATTCAAACATGGAATGATAGAAGAGGGTACAGCTTTCAGAGGCAAAAGCATGTTCAAGGATCTGAAAGACAAGATGATGATTTGTTGATCAAAATGATGGAGATGGGTGCAATAGTGTGCAAGAATGGGGGTCAAGGATTAATTTTTTCAAGACAAATAAATGACAGCACGTAGCACTATTAATATCAGCTAATTTGGGCACTAGGACAGAAATTTGGGTGGTCAGCGATTTTGTGGAAATAAAGTCAAAGCAGCAGCACTGGGTTACATAGACAAAATCAAGAGCAAGTGCCAAAGGAATGGGGGTTCAAGCCAAGATGTGATTTGATAATAAACACCGCACCACCTTAATGATGCTCCTGACAGGACGATGCAGCCAGGTGAAGAGGCTTCATCTTCGATAGGCAATGAATACAGGTCTTAGTCGCAATTACAGGACCCTTGCTGTTTTGTCATTTTCATAAATGACCTGGATGAGGAAGTGGAGGGATGGGTCAGTAAGTTTGCCAATGATATGAAGATTGGTGGTGTTGTGGATAGTCTGGAGGGATGTCAGGAGTTGCAGCGTGACATAGATAGGATGCAAGACTGGGCGGAGAAGTGGCAGATGGACTTCAACGTGAATAAGTATGTAGTGGTCCATTTTGGCAGGACCAATGGGATGTAGGAGTACAACATCAAGGGTAGGAGTCTTAGCTGTGTTGAGGAGCAGAAGGATCTTGGGGTCTGGGTCCATAGGACTCTTAAATCGGCCTCGCAGGTGGAGGATGTGGTCAAGAAGGCTTATGGTGTACTGGCCTTCATTAAACGAGGGATTGAGTTTAGGAGTCGGGAGGTAATGCTGCAACTTTATAAGACCCTTGTCAGACCCCACGGAGTACTGTGCGCGGTTCTGGTCGCCTCACTACAGGAAGGATGTGGAAGTTATTGAGAGGGTGCAGAGGGGATATACAAGGATGTTGCCTGGATTGGGAGGCATGCCTTATGAAGATAGGTTGAGGGAGCTAGGTCTCTTCTCCCTGGAGAGACGAAGGTTGAGAGGCGACCTGATAGAGGTTTATAAAATGTTGAGAGGAATAGATAGTCTCCGAGAATCCACCCTATCTCCCAGGGCTGAAATGGTCGCTACAAGAGGACACAGGTTTAAGGTGCTGGGAAGGAAGTACAGAGGAGATGTTAGGGTTAAGTTTTTCACTCAGAGGGTGGTGAGTGAGTGGAATCAGCTGCCATCGGTGGTGGTAGAGGCAAATTCGCTGGGGTCTTTTAAAAGACTTCTGGATGAGTATATGGGATCTAATGGGATTGGGAGTTACAGATAGTTCTATGGCTTGGTAGGTATAGATGTGATCGGCGCAACTTGTGGGACGAAGGGCCTGTTCGTGCTGTAGTGTTCTATGTACATCTCATGAACTTGTTTTTCAAATTCTGATCTCCATGTTATTAAAAAAGATGCTGTCAAAGATGGAGCAGGTTGTGGCTTTCTTCATTATTAGATCACGTAATTTTGAAGACTTCCATCAAGCGTTTACAAATAGTTTGGACACGGCAGATAAAGAAAATATTTCCACTTGTGAGAGACTCAACAATTAGGAACCATAAATACAAGATAGTTACTACTAAATCCAATAAGGGGTCCAGGAGAAATTTCTTTACTCAGTGGTTAGAATGTGGAATGCACTACTGGAGGGAATAGTTGAAGCAAATAGGTCAGATAGACTCAAAAGCAAACAAGAGAAGTACAAGAATACAGAAAAGTAGTAGATATATGTGCTGAAAGGCTGAGAGAAGGCAGATGAAATGGGAGGAAAGAGTTTCAGATTAAATGGCTGTTTGTGTTGTTTATTCAAAGTTAGTTACGTATTCAGTCCCTTGACCATTAGTAATTACAATTTTGTATAACTATCCTTTATTGAACAAGCATTTTTTAATATGTTCACATACATTATATTTAAAGAATTATACTAACAGTTGTCACATGAAACAACTGTGTAGCTGTACAAGATTTGGACCATAGATGCAATCTGACTTTCTAGAAGTGTTATAATATAAAATCAATATTTTACAGTTCAATGCAGTGAAGTCTTTGATACAGGCTTACATAGATATCAGAAATTTTTTCCTTCAATAATATTTGTACTGCCACAATTTTCCCAGTGCATTTATAATTTTTCTCAGATTAAATCCTGAAAAACAAGGTGTCAGCAATATTTCAACTTTTTTTTAATTAAATTACTCTGGTTTGTACCATACATAAGAGATGGTGAGAACTCCAACTATGGTTCTATTGGAAAATACATCAAAATCTCAGCATAAAATTACAATATCCCTTTATAAATGCAGCACTAAAAAACTGCTCTATCAGACACAGTATTTTCACCATTACCACCTGGATGGGAAGAATCAGCTGGACATAACAGCGAGACATCAATCAAAGGCTGTTCACCCTGAGCATATGATCCTCCCAAACACCCAACTCCATTCCTAAACATCCCTCAATCCAGTCATGTGATGTTTTGTGCTTCAGTGATACAAATAAAGAACTCAATTACCCAATAACGATCCCCTAGTTTCATTATAGGGGAGCTAGTCATTTCATTCTAAATTGGAGAAACTCCAACACTTCACTTACACAAAGAAAATCATCCAAAACTTAAAATCCAGTCATTGATACTAAAAAATACAAAATGGTCAGAACCACCCTTTGTGATATTTGTACAAAACACTGCACTACTAGACCACTGATAGGAAATGGCAGATCTGCCTTAAGACATTTAGTGTTCAGCAGTTACAATTTATTAAATCTCCCTTCCGTTGAAGTTAAGAAACCGTGAACAGTTCTTCCATTATTCACAATGCAACAGCGCCACAAATTGTGCAGCCCAAGTACACCAACATCTTAGTTCTAATCACATAGGTGCATTTACTTAATCTGAAGATTGTACATTCATACTTTGGACATAAATCATAGTGGTTTAGTTCCATAATAATATTGCAGTTTGTTTTAGATGAAAGGAGGCTCAAAACATTTCCGGCACCACTCAATTCTAATGCAGGGTGGTGAGTCAATCGGGAGTGCCACCTTCAGTTGCTCTTCCGTCAAGCGCTCGTAAGCTGCTCGGTATTCTCTATCAAAAGCATCTGTAATCACAAATATCAACTCAGGTTAGGTTGCAATTGAGTAATAAGTTTAGAACTTACATTTTGTTTTTGAAGGCATCAACTCAGCTACAGATCAGAAATCAGGCAATACCTAATTAGAATGATTCAGCATGGAAGGATGCCATTTGGCCCATCATGGTTCTCCACACATTCTCTACCCCCCAATGCTGTACATTGGATTCTTTCATGTATATCAAATGCTCTTTTTAACATGAAAATTGAAATTGTTCCATTACCCTTTCATGCTCTGCATTCCAGACCACCCCGTAAACCAAGAAAAAAATTTCAAGCTCTGATAATTTTGACAATCATCCTAATTCTGGACCATTTACTTTTCTGCAACTCAAAATGTTTTATGATGCAGAACACCTTGATCACCCCACAATTTTCTTTACTCCAACAACTCCTCCAGCTTCTCTAGTCTCACACACAACCTTGGTAGCATTCCAGTAAATCTTTTCTGTACTCTAAGACCTTGACATCTCAATGAAAATGTGGTGGCCAGAATAGGCACAGGTTGGAGTATCTGTGAAAGATTTATCATGTATCCCTTGCATTTGTACTCTGTTCATCTATTAATAAATCAAAGAGTCCTAATTTTTACAAGTCTTCTCAACTTGCCCTACTAGCTTCAAAGATTTTTACATGTATACCCCAGATATTTCTGTTCCTGTACTTACTTTAAAATTGAACTAATTATAGAATCATAAGAATCCCTACAATGCAGGAGGTCATTCGGTCCATCTAGCCTGCATCAATAACAATCCCACCCAGGCCCTAACCCTGTGCGTTTCCCCTTTCATTAAAGAGCACTTTAGCATGGTCAATCAACCTAACCCACACATAGAACATTACAGCACAGAAACAGGCCTTTTGGCCCTTCATGTCTGTGCCAAACCATTTTTCTGCCTAGTTCCACTGACTTGCACCTGGACCATATCCCTCCACACCCCTCTCATGTAGGTGTGCAAGTTATGTACCTGTTCAAATTTTTCTTAAATGTTAAAAGTGGGCCCGCATTTACCACTTCATCTGGCAGCTCATTCCACAGTCCCAGCATTCCCTGTGTGAAGAACGCCTCCCCCCCCGCCTTAATATTCCCTTTAAACTTTTCCCCCTTCACCCTTAACCCATGCCCTCTGGTTTTTTTTCTCCTCTAGCTTCAGTGGAAAAAGCCTGCTTGCATTCACTCTATCTATACCCATCATAATTTTATACACCTCTATCAAATCTCCCCTCATTCTTCTGCACTCCAGGGAATAATGTCCTAACCAGTTCAACCTTTCTCAGTAACTCAGTTTCTCAAGTCCCGGTAAACCTTCTCTGCACTCTTTCAACCTTATTAATATCCTTCCTGTAATTAGGTGACCAAATCTGCACACAATACTCTAAATTCGGCCTTACCAACGTCTTATACAACCTTCCAACTCTTCTACTCAATACTTTGCTTTTGGAACATTGGCCTTTATAAATCACTCTTTACAACCCTATCTATCTATGATGCCACTTTTAGGGAATTATGTATCTATATTCCCAGATCCCTCTGTTCTACTGCTCTCTTCAGTGTCCTACCATTTACCTTGTATGTTCTATCTTGGTTTGTCCTTCCAAAGTGCAATACCTCACACTTGTCTGCATTAAACTCCATCTGCCATTTTTCAGCCCATTTTTCTACCTGGTCCAAATCCCTCTGCAAGCTTTGAAAACCTTCCTCACTGTCCACTACACCTCCAATCTTTGTATCATCAGCAAATTTGCTGATCCAATTTACCATATTATCATCCAGTTCATTGATATAGATGACAGACAAAACAATGGACCAGCACTGACCCCTGTGGCACACCACTAGTCACAGGCCTCCACTCAGAGAAGCAATCCTCCACTACCACTCTCTGGCTTCTTCCATTGAGTCAATGTCTAATCCAATTTACTACCTCTCCAAGTATACCTAGCAACTGAACCTTCCTAACTAACCTCCCATGTGGGACCTTGTCAAAGGCCTTAATGAAGTCCATGCAGACAACATCCACTACCTTCCCTTCATCCACTTTCCTGGTAACCTCCTCGAAAAACTCTAATAGATTGGTTAAGCATGACCTACCATGCACAAAGTCATGTCGACTCTCCCTAATAAGTCTCTGTCCATCCAAGTATTTGTAGAGCCTCTCTCTCAATACTCCTTCCAATAATTTACCTACTATTGACATAAAACTTACTGGCCTATAATTTCCTGGATAACTTTTTGAGCCTTTTTTAGACAACGGATCAACATGAGCTATCCTCCAATCATCCAGCACCTCACCCATGGATACCGACATTTTAAATATATCTGCCAGGACCCCTGCAATTTCAACACTAATCTCCTTCAAGGTCTGAGGAATATCCTGTCTGGTTCTGGGGATTTGTCTACTTTGATTTGCCTCAAGACAGCAAGCACCTCCTCCCCTTTAATCTGTGTAGGTTCCATGACCTCCCTGCTTGTTTGCCTTATTTCCGTAGACTTATTTCCAGTTTCCTTAGTAAACACAGATGCAAAAAACCCATTTAATATCCCCCCAAATTTCTTTTGGTTCCATACATAGCCGCCCACTCTGATCTTCAAGAGGACCAATTTTATCCCTTACTATTCTTTTGCTCTTAATATACCTGTAGAAGCTCTTAGGATTATCCTTCACCTTGACTGCCAAAGCAACCACATGTCTTCTTTTAGCCCTCCTGATTTTTTTCTTAAGTAGTTTCTTGCACTTTTTATATTCCTCAAACATTTTATTTACTCCCTATACATGTCATACATCTCTCTCTTCTTCTTTATCAGAGTTCCAATATCCCTCGAGTACCAAGGTTCCTTATTCTTATTCACTTTACCTTTAATCTTGACAGGAACATACGAACTCTGCACTCTCAAAATTTCTCCTTTGAAGGCCTCCCACTTACCAATCACATCCTTGCCAGGGAACAGCCTGTCCCAATCCATGCTTTTTAGGATTCTTGTCATTTCTTCAAATTTGGCCCTTTTCCAGTTTAGAACCTCAAATCTTTGGACTGTGGGAGAAAACCAGAGCACCCGGAGGAAATCCACGCAGACACAGGGAGAAAGTGCAAACTCCACACAAACAGTCACCCAAGACTGGAACTGAACTCAGGTCCTTGGCACTATGAGGCAGCAGTGCTAAGCACTCAGCCACAGCGTCGCTCCTAGTTAGTGTCTATTGTAATGCCTTCTTCCTATCAAAACTGATCACTTCATCCTTCTTTGCAAATTCCACTGCTGAATTTCTGTCCTTCAGAGGTTTGTTATAATTTTTGTCTATTGTCATCATTCATAATATTTGAGTTTGCATGATCTGCAAATTTTGAGCTTGTGCTCTGCATTGCGGTCCTTGCAATGCTGGCCCTCGGTTAATAGCACAGTACTCTTCAATGCAGTTTGAAAAGCACAGGTTAAGAGCAGAAGGCCATTTGGCCCCAGGAACCTTTTGCCAATCGGTAAGATCATGGTTGGTCTGACTGAAGCCTCTACCATATATTCCCACTTCCCCAAATAACCTTTCATCCCCATGATTACCAAAAATTTATTTAGCTCTGCCTTAAAAGTATTTAAAGGCTCTGCTTCCACTGTCTGGTGTAAGAGGTTCCAGAGACTCATGACTGTCAGAAAGAAATTCTCTTTATCTTGCTCTTAAATGAACAACTCCTTGTTTTTAAAAAGTGACCCTGGTTCTAGATTCTCTAATAACAGGAAATACCTTCTCCATATCCACTCTGTCAATACCCCGTCAGGATCTTAAAGGTTTTGATCAAATCTCCTTTTTCTCTTCTAAACTTGAGTGAATACAAACCTAACCTCGCCAAACCTTTCCTCAAGACAAAATGCCCATTTTTGGTATTAGTCTAGTCAACCTTCCCTGAACTGCTTCCAATACCAGATCCTCTAGATGAGCTGTGGTTTACTTGTACTTTCAATTCAGTATACTTTATTCAAAGCTCATGATACAGGTCTCCTAAAACATTGGGGAAATCAAACAAAGATTGGGTGACCACCTCTGTTCAGACTGCGAGACCCCAAACTTCTACTCACCTGTCATTTTAATTCACCACCTTGTATTAAGACCCAGGCCAGAGACTCCAAAGTGTTTTGTGAAGTTAGCCTTCACAAAAGACCCCAAGTTTTATATTTGTTTTGGCATGGTTCAGCATAACGTGTTTCATTCCAGGTCTGTTTCAAGTGATCCACTAGGAAGCTTTTATCAAACAAAGTCTCAAAGTATCAAAAACATAGCCAGCAAAAACCCAATTCGAGGGGAAAAACACTGCTGTCGTTCGCAGCTTCTGAAAAACAAAACTAAAACTGGACTGTGTAAAAACATTGGGGTCCCAATCATATGATCTGATTTGTCAATTACCCCCAGTCAAGCTCTACTCTGCCATTCCAGGGGAACAAACAACATAACACTGCATTAGTTTAGATTAAAACCAACATGCTTCAGTAACAATAAGGGACACTGGTTGCAGACAACATGGTTCTGACAAAATCCTAGGGACTGCTGAAACATTCTGCAGAGAAATATGATCAAAACATCTCTTAAAAGCACAATATTGTCACACTTAAATCTGACCTCACTGTCTTTGGCCAGTTGTAGCATTTTAATGAACAGCACGTGCTCAAGGAACACCATCTAATCTTCTGTCTTGGCATCTTATAGCCTTCTTGACTCAATGAGTTCAACAATTTTAGATCATATATCTCAGTCCCAATTTAGTTTTGTTACTCTTTGCTGAGTTGCACTCATTTCTCCCATTTTCTTTAGGGTGCTTTCAGATGGCTGCTATTCTGGATCCTGCCATTTACATATCCTCTAGCCATCTTTCTTTCTTTGTTGCATTACCATTCCCTTTCACTTCGCACTGAAATTTTTTTTTGTTTTTGTTCACCTGCCTTTCACCCAGTCACAGACCTTTCCCTTTTGTTCTTCTACCCACTCCTCCACCATCCCATCACAAAACTTCAAACCTATAACATTTATAACCTTTCCCAGTTCTGCTGGTACGTCACAAACCTGCAATGTAACTTCCCTTCACTCTCCACAGATACTGCCCAATTAGCTCATTTGCAGCATTTTCTAGTTATTTCAGATTTCAGAATTGTCAGAATTAGTTTCTGTATCAATACAGCATGTTTCAGGAATTAGGACAGATAATACACAAGGGTATATGAAAAATAAGCATTGTTAATCTGAAAAAAACTTCCAATTCGTTTTGAGAACACAGTTTTGAATCTTGCCAAAAGGTTGCTCAGCTTATATCAGCTACTGGTGCCACGCAAGTCGACGATTAAGTGTCGGCCATAGGACAATGGATAACACTCTGCCTTTGAATCTGAAGGTTTTGAATTCAAATGCAACTCCAGGATTTGGGCACAAAAACCAAGGTTGACGCTGAGTGTTGCACTGTTAGAGGTGCCATGTTTTGGACAAGATGTTAAACTGAAGCTCCACCTAGTCGCTCTCAGACTGATGTAAAGATCCTAAGGCATTATTTTTGAAGAGCAGAAAGGAGTTATGCCCTGGCCAATATTTATTCCTCTATCAACCACAGAAATGAATCTGGTTATCATATTGTTGTTTAGGGAGCTTTTATTTTCTAAGTTGTAAACAGCATATTTCCAAATAACTTCACTAACTGTGAAGTACTTTGGCACATCCTGTTGTTATGTAAGAGATGATGTAATAACATCTTTATCTTTCATTATCATTCAGCACAGATGAACATTACTTCTAGTGCTGGACACCAATGGTGAGCCATTCAGCAAGCAAGGATACTTTCAAAAGTGGCCTGCCCTGTGACTGGAGTTAAGGAAATTGTCTTCATTTCAATCTTAGATATGCAGATTTCAGTTTACTTTATATTTTGATAAGAATCTTAGCAGGTCAGGAAAGTATTTTCCACAGTACGCACTCTAGTCTATAACCACTAGCAGTTTCAAATGTTCTGTGGACATTTTCTATACTTAGCCAAGGAGCTGCAATTCAGTGTGTTTCATGTGTAAACAAAGAAACTCGTACACAAGTTTTAGAACAGTCTAAAAGATACAGTACATGCCACTGTTACAGCACATAACATCAGTTAAAACATTGCACGAATCCCAAGTGACATCTGCAACCATATATTAGGATTGCCTTAATTGTAAAATTTAATTTCTGAAAGTATAAAACTCTGCAGGCAAGGAGACACTTTCAGAAGGCCGAAGGCTGCAACCAGTCTGAAAAATTTCCTGCAATTAATCATGGAATCCAGCCTTACTTACCAATATCAATATTCTCTCTCCCAAGAGCCACCAGGGAAAGAAAGAGAATTTCCCTGTACATACTCCTGTGGAGAAAGAAAATAATTCCAATGACTATCCAGCTACTAATGAAACTTGTCAAGCTGTAAATACCAAAATCATTAATATACAGTATTGAAAACTGAGGTAATGGTTGTTTTCAGCAGTTTTTCACAGGCATTAAAATCTTCAAATACAACAACAGCATTAAGATGCAGGATGCAACATAGCACCTAGACCTGCAATTATTGGTGAAAGTTAGATATGTTTAAAAAAAGAACAGGTTTATGGCAGAGACTATTTCTTCAGTATTTACATATTGAATAAGAGTTCTCATCAGTATCTGACCTTTGTCGCTTAATTTCAAGATGTTTCCCGGACTCCTTCAGGAGTAGGCATATAGGTCCAAATACATCATTGGTCTGGATACTTCTCACAATTATATGCAGGGGACTCTTCTCTACCTGACTATCTGGAGTTAATCCACCAGCAACATCTTTGTCTGTGAATAAAGATCAAGCTTACATTTTAGAATTTTGAAGATAAATTTATTTTGCTGTTTTGTGCTCACGTTGTGCACATCTACAAGAAAAATCATCAATGCATGTTGCTTTGACAGGGTTGGTGCACAAAATTTGAACATGAGAAACAACTTTTAAAAATGCTCATCTTTGCCTTTTCAGAAAGGGTTAAATGCATAGAGTTGGAAGCACAGTCAAATAATCGAAAGTTAGTCAGAGCAATACAATGGATACTCTATTTAATTTGTCAGAGGTCCAAACTCCTACTAAATTATACAGTTGGATAAAGCAGACAATATTCTACACTTTAATGTGACTTGTCAAACAATTTTACTCTTTGTGAAACTATTATGGTCATGTTCCATCAACAAGTTGCACTGGTCTTTTGTTAAATCAAAATCCATGACAGTTTTTTTTAGTACAGTGTTTCAATCAATTTAAGCTTTGTACATTTAAATTATTTTGCGCAGAAACTACTGATCTAAACATTTTTTTTGATTTATTTCCTTTGCTTACTGAACATGTTCCCACTTGCTGTGATCCAACTCTCACCCACTTTTTTGTACATTCAAGTTTGGGGTTTTGATCCAAGCAGCAATAATCAAAATGGATTTGGTCAAGGTGAACTTGGATTACAAATGCACTTACTGCTTTACTGGTCAGCACGGCTAGAGGCAATTAGAAATGAGTGACCTGTATGTCAGTATATATTCTCAATTGATTACCTTGTTTTGTTGGGGCTGGAAGAAATATATCAAATTATAACAAGGATATCAAGTGAATGCAAAACAAAAGCTATCTTGCACAGATCATCTCAGTCACTTACTCCTGTTTCGCCAACGTATATATAGGGGATCACCAGGTTCTTGATGAAGATTAATGTTATCCCAAAGTAGCTGTATGTAAACTAGTTTGCTGTCCAGTGAAAGACTTGACTGATTCATCTAGGAAGGAAAAATACACAATTTGGGGGAAAAAAAAAACTTTACACACATTTAAAAACGCACAAATAAATGGAAAATTTGTTGAGGAAAAACAGCTGCTCCTAATCAGTTTAAAAAGTTCTGATAAAATATATTCAACCCATGAAACTACATAATCCATGAGTAATCAAATTATACAGGTTCCTTCGTAGTTTTAGATTGTCACATAATCACATTTCAAGAATAGAGTGATGAAATATAAAAGGACACTAATGCTGCCCAGAAGTATGTAGTAACAACCCTGAGAAACAGAGCTTTCATTACAGAACTAATGAACATATGAATGGTTGCAGATAATACTTGAATTGTTGTGTAAGCGCTGATTACTAGACTAAGTGTTTGTTGTCAGTTGCAGAAGTTGACAGTCACATTTCCTTTTTTGTTAGAAAACAGATAGTGCAGCAGTTGTCTTTCCTCCTCTTTCAGCTCATTACCCCCAATTCCTTTGCAAAAAAATTATGCTCATCTAAGAGATGTTATTACTAGAGGAATCAGCAAGAACTTCGAGGTCAGGAAAAACACTGTCAAATACAGGGTAAAACATTATCTATTCTTCCACAATGGGCCTCGGGCCAAAACACTGCAAAGCAGGATTGCTTTTTCATTTCCCTCTCAAATTCCTGGATTTGGAGCAAGGCTGCCAAATTAGGAATAGTTTTGTGCTATATGACTATGCCCACTATAGGGAGATGAGAGCCTTGTAACTAGAGAAAACTTTCATCCCATTAATATGAGCTAACAACTTGCCCTAGGGCATACAATCATTACATACATTGCTTCTCATATCATTTTATCAAGTATTACATGCTGATCTTTTCCAGGACAATTTTTGTGCCTTTTCAAAATGAAATAACTGTCTATGATAATAACAGCTGATGTATGCATGGTTCAACTAATTATATGTACTTTTGCAGTGATATAATGGAAGTCAACAGCACCAAAATATTTTTGCAGCAAGAAAAAATACGTTATTCCATGCTTTCAAACGTTCACAAGATGTCATCTATTTTTATCCTTTGAGCAATCAAAGGTATTCCTCCAATCCTTTTGCTAGACAAAATACACTGATTTATTTTCTTAACTACAAAAATGAAAACCGGAAGCACAATTTTCTGGAAAAGCTGCACTGCCCAAAACCACACAGTATATTGCTGACTACAGGCACACCAGAGATGCCATGTTAATTATTAGCTTTACATAATTACCACTTTTCATATACAATCAAGATGGAAAGGATACTCATGACATCCATCACTTTTTAAAAATTCTCAAATGATTTCCTTTACAACAGCAAAATTAGCAGCCACTAGATACAACAAGAGATCTAAGGCTGTTTATCACCTCAAACTAGCATTTTGAGAACAGAACAGCAGAATCTGGACAGCAAATCAAGTGACAAGAATTGATAGAAATTGTCACAGGATGTTGAGATATGTAAAGAAATTGAACATTGAGAGAAACGAACAAATACTCTTCAAACAAAGAATTTACTGTATTATTTGTAACAATGAGCCTGTTGGATCTGACTGCATCTGCAGGCTCTCTGTGCTAATGTATTTCAAAGTTGAAAAAAATTGTTGTGAAATTGAGACTCCAGTTCAGCCTGAAAAAAAATGAAGATTTCTGAAAAGCGTTGACAGCCTCCACTCCCCTGCCATGGACTGTATCACCCATTTTAAAACATTCTGAAACAAAACAGAATTAGGAAAAATACCTCCAATTGGAATTGCGAGAATAGCAGGAACCATTAGGCAAATAAACGGTTCTGCTGCAAATTCAAGGACAAAATACAAACATTGCTCCAAGCTGCACTAGATTAGTCAGAAAAAAAGTGTAGGAAACTGTGGAGGTTGAACTTTGTTCAAAGCAAGACTGACCATATCTATGGTACATAATCTTCTTACATCTGTTCAATCAACTTTTGTAAGCATAGCAGTGGGATGCAATACTAAAGTTTAAGCCACCTCAGGAGGAATGCAGCACCAAAATCAGAATCGCTTTTGTACGGCATGGATACATGTTACAGCGGCACACAAAAGTTCCCTAGTACAGAGAACACTACTCTGCATTTAACTGTGCTATAACCGATATGGATACTTTTCATTTAAGGGAATGTGTCAAAGTTTGAAAATTAATGTTCATGGATAGTCATTACAGTAGCTTGAAAAAAAGAGATTTAAGGACATCTTTAAAATCTGTTTATTCATGTTCCATAAAGACAGGAGATCTAATGCCATTAGGAGTAAGCTTCGCATCACGGTCCAAATGCTTGAGAGCTACTTTGGGGTGTACCATAGAGCCTGATACAAAGTTTAAATATTCCAACTAATTTTCAAATGCTAACTGATGCTATAGAAATTTTGAATTTACCTACCAAAGAATGTTAAGAACATTCACGTCCAAACTTGTAAACTCATGAAATGCAAATCATCACAAACCAGTGTCTAAGAAACGCATGTACGAATAAAAGCAAGCTGCCTGGGCTTTGTGGCCATAAATTGGGGACCACAAAACCAGTTGTATATTCTGAAGAATGGTAATTAAACCCACATTCAAAATTTACTTGAAGATAAAGCACCATTGGTTCTCTCTCATGATTATTGTAATGTCCTATTTGACGTGGATACCGTCAAGCTGAAGAAAACATTAGTCTTCAAATGCATTTTCAGACTGAGTCATCATGTTTAAAATTTCCACGTTCAAGGAATTTGAATAATTAGAGGTGACCTATCAAAGACATGAACAGTCCATCCAACTCATTGGAACATTCGATAGCATGATCTTTCATTACACTACTACGCTACTGTACCATAATGCTACAAGGATTAATCATAATAGCCCTCCTACTAAACAGATTTGCAGTACATATACACAAGTGATGAGTAATTTTTTTCAAATGAAGTAACAACTAAAGATCTATATTCGATTTGGTATAAGAACTAGAAGCAGGAGTAGGCCATCTGGCCCTTCAAGTGTGCTCCATCATTAAGATCATGGCTGATCTTTTTGTGGAGTCAGCTCCAATTGCCCACCATAACTCTTAATTCCTTTACAGTTCAAAAACTTATCTATCCTTGCCTTAAAAACTTTCAGTGAGGGAGGTAGCCTCAACTGCTTCACTGGACAGGGAATTCCACAAATTCACAACTCTTTGTGAGAAGTTGTTCCTCCTCAACTCAGTCCTAAATCTGCTTCCCCTTATTTTCAGGCTATGCTCCCTAGTTCTAGATTCACCAACCAGTAGAAACAACTTCCCTGCTTTTATCTTCTCTATTCCCTTCATAATCTTATGTTTCTACAAAGTCTCCCCTCATTCTTTTGAATTCCAATGAGTATCACCCCAGTCTACTCAGTCTCTCCTCATAAGCCAACCCTCTCAACTCTGAAATCAACCAAATGAATCTCCTCTGCATCCCCTCCAGTGCCAGTATGTCCTTTCTCAAGGAGACCAAAACTGTACACAGTACTCCAGGTGTGGCCTCTTATAAAGCTGCAACATAACCTCACTGTTTTTAAACTCCATCCCTCTGGCAATAAAGGATAAAATTCCATTTGCCTTCTTAATTACCAGTTGCACCTGCAAACCAACTCCTTGAGATTCCTGCACAAGGACATCTAAGTCCCTCTGCACAGCAGCACGCTGCAATTTTTTAACCATTTAAATAGTAATCCACTTTGCTGTTATTCCTACCAAAATGGATAACCTCACATTTACCAACATTGTACACCATCTGCTAGACTCTCACCCACTCATTTAAACTATCTATATCCGTTTGCAGACTTTCAGCATCCTTTGCAAACTTTGCTCAGCCAGCCGTCTTACTGTCATCTGTGAATTTTAACATACGACACTTGGTTCCCAACTCGAAATCATCTATATAAATTGTAAACAATTGCGGCCCCAACACTGATCCCTGAGGCACACCACTAGTCAAGGATTGCCAACCAGGGAAACACCCATGTACCCCCACTCTTGGCTTTCTATAAGTTAACCAATCCTCCAACCATGCTAATATATTACCCATAACACTGCGCACCTTTATCTTATACAGCAGTCTTTGGTGCGGTACCTTGTCAAATACCTTCTGGAAATCCAGATACATCGCATCCACATAGAACATGTTCCCCACTGTCCACTGCATACGTAATGTTCTGAAAGAATTCCACCAAATTATTCAAACATGACCTTCCGTTCATGAACCCATACTGCGTCATACCAACGGGACAACCTATATCCAGATATCTCACTATTTCTTCCTTGATGATAGAGTCAAGCATTTTCCCTACTACAGAAGTTAAGCTAACCAGCCTACAGTTACCTGCCTTTTGTCTACCTCATTTTTTAAACAGTGGCGTCGTATTTGCTGTTTTCCAGTCTGCGGGAACTACCCCAGAGACCAGTGAATTTTGGTAAATTACCACTAGTGCATTTGCTATTTCTCCTGCCATCACTTTTACACCCTGGGATGCATTCCATCAGAACCAGGAGACTTGTCTACCTTTAGCCCCATTAACTTGCCTAACACTATCTCTTTTGTGATGATGATCGTTTCTAGGTTCTCACCTGCCATAGCCTTCCTGTCATCAATTTTTGACATGTTATTTGTGTGTTCCACTGTGAAGACTGACGATACCTATTCAATGCCTCAGCCATTTTCTCATTTCTAGTTATTACATCCCCTTCTCATCCTCTAAAGGACTAATGTTTACTTTAGCCACTCATTCTCATTTTACATATTTGTAGAAACTTTTGCTATCTGTTTTTATATTCTGAGCCAGTTTACTCTCATAATCCATCTTTATAGCTTTTTTTGTGGCTTTCTGCTGACCTTCAAAGATTTCCCTATCCTCTAGGGTCCCACAGATCTTTGCCACTTCATATGCATTTTCTTTCAACCTGATATCCTCCTTTGTTTTCTTAGGTAGCCATGGCTGATTATCTCTTTTTCTACAGTCCTTCCTTATCTCTGGAATAAAACAGTATAAAGTCTTACAACACCAGGTTAAAGTCCAACAGGTTTATTTGGTAGCAAATGCCACTAGTTTGTGGAGCGCTGCTCCTTCGTCAGGTGAGATATACCAGTATGCTAATAATTGTGCCCAGTCAAGGTATAATTAACTTGAATATTAACTTTTCAAATAAAACGGCCATTAATATCATACATACCTGCATTCCTTTATTGCAATGCTCGGATGTCAGGATGAGACCTGGCAGGTTGCTTGGCAAATCGAGTCTCCTGAAATACCAAACAAGGTTCCAAAAAATAATCGGATGCTGGTTGATAAACTTGGAGCTGTGAATCACCTGATCTCCCTCATTCTCCAGAAGGGACTCCAACTCCTTACGCAGCACTAAAGGACTCAAATATGGTACAGACACAGGTTTTGGATTAGGTCTGTTTTTAAGACCCACAGAATCCTGTTGAACAAATCAAAAAAAATTGTGTACAGTGAATTCATACATTCATTTATAATGTTAATCATAAATTAAATATAAATCACTTTCAGGAGGGAATAAACAGAAACCAGTCTCAGGATAAGTTGCATCATCCTGAGGGAAGGGGAGAGGAAGTAGACATGTGATGGAGCATTAAAATCAAGTCAAGCTTGGCAGAGGACCTGATGAAGCAATGTAAACTTGTCAAGTCACAGTACATCCAAAACTCTACAGCCAGGACACTAACTGGGATCAAGTCCCTTTCACCCATCACCCTTGGGTTCACTGACCTAGCAAAACCTGCATTTCAAAATTCTCATCCTTGTTTGCAAATCCTTCCTTATCCCTCCCCACCTCCTCCAGTCCTATAGTCCTCAGGTGAATTGTGTTCCTCCAACTGCGTCTTCTCAAGCATCCCTCACTTTGCTCATATCACCACTGGTAGCTGTGCCTTCTGTTGTCCAGGCACCAAGTTCTTGAATACCCTCCCTGAACGTCCATCTGTCACCTTCCTCAAAATCAATCTTTGATTCAGCTCTTGGCCATCCATTTCACAGTCTCTCTGCCTCAAGTGTCAATTTTGGTTTGATTATGTTCTTTGAGGATTATTGCTACGTGAGAAGGAGCTTTATAAAATTGTTACTGATTATGTAGCCAACCCAACTCATTAATGGGATTTGAGGGGGATAACTGGTCACTCAGATTCTTCTCCTGTAGCTCCAGAATAACTCGATTTTCAATGTTGTAACAAAAAGAATGGTATTGTCTACACAAATACCATTGAAGAAAGCTTACCAGTGCAGGTATATTGTGCAATTTCAGCTGGTTGCTGCGCACATGGGGGGTCCCATCTACATCTGGGCTATTAACAACCTGTGCCTAATCAGTCGACTTCAGTCAAGTGGCATTTATCCAAAAGAAGAGTGTAAGATCTACATCACGTATCTTTTGGAGGCTTGGTGATGGGCTTCTGCACATGGCAAACATCTGATTGATCAAGTCACTCAGAACAAAAATCTAAATTACAGAATCATTCCATTTCCAGACTAATACTTAAGGCAGAAATAAAGAGAAACCTGAAAATTTGTCTTCCAAAATCTGCCTTACGTCAATGTCTAATCAAGCAAGTTAAGATGGTACATGAGAAATTAACATTGCTATTTTTAATTTAAAAAGGGCATTGTGAATTTTTATCTGAATATAGCTCAAACTCTGGCATAAAATGCTTTCACTTTTACGTCAGTAACTTAAACATTCAGGGATTACCAACATAAGAGTCTTAGGACATAGACAACATTGGTGAGACCATGTTATGTGTGTCAACTGCTTAACTGTGCAGTGGGTGCATCTTAAACTGAGTGGCTGGCTATAGCACATCTGAACAGTCACTTAAGTGAAACTTAAGTGATTCACGTGAAAGGCAGAGTTACTTTTCTCAAGGATATTAAATTTCTTTCACTCAAAATTTTACAATTCTCCATGATGGATTTGAACTCAACAGCTGCACGAAAGTTGCATTTTACACCATGCTTTACACAAACACCAGATACCTCAAATTTCTTTACAGATATGAAGTACTTTTTGAACTGTAGTCATTTTTGGTATGTATGGAAGCCAGCAAACACAATACACTCAGCAATCTCCCACAAACAGCATTGTGGTAATAGCCAGAAAATCTGTTTAAAATGTTGATTGAGAGACAACTATTGGTTAGAATACCAGTAATAATTTCCCTGCTCTGCCTTGCAATGCACCATGACATCTTTCAATGTCACCTGAGCAAGAGGTTTAATATCTCATCCAAGAAATGGCAGTTGCAGTAGCAGTGCAGTGCTGTGCTTCCTCAGTATCGCAAGGTCCTTGTCAGCTTTGATTTTTGTGCAACCATATTCAACAAGACCTTTAGACTTAAGCCAATTTTTCTAATTTTAACAGAAAAGAGGAGGAAGCTCTGGTCCTTGAATGTTACAGAATTGTGGCAGCTGACTCATATTAAACAAATGCAAACATTTAGCTGGTGAGGACCTGAACTGTATAGATAGGAATAACAGGGAAACAAACAACGTTTAGAAATCACCCAGGTGACATGTTAAAAAAATTGATTTTATATTGTACATAAAAAGCAGATAGTTTGAGGAAGGGGAAAGTCTTGGTTCAAACCAATTTTTGTTGATCTTAACCTCATATTTCTTCCTTCGCATCACATTCAGTTTCTTCAGGACCACGTGGCCTCCTTTGGTAACCTTGTTTGCTACTTTTGTAAGGAAAATAATTCAGCTGTAACCTCCTAAATATTAAATCATGTCTTTCAGTTTGAATATCTTTGATCAGTGTGGACAAGTTGTCAATCAACTCCACCGATTCTCCAGAACGAAAATAATTCATATATAGGCATAAATATTTTGGTGAACTAGGCTTCTTATAAAAAATGAAATCAAGTTTCTATTGATATCCAAATGGTCTATTATCAGCTGTGCCACACTTCTAATTAAATATTTTCAAAATGTAAATTATTTCAGGACAAATTTGTGGCAGTACTCAATCTAAAAAGTGATTTTTCCAGGCTGCATCAACTACTTACCACACTTTCCTGCAAACTATTTGGGAGGCTGGTTGTTGAAATGCCATGTGTAGGCCGCTGAGACACATCCAAGTTTTGCAATGGACCACCTACACTGTAACTTCGGATCAAAGATGCTGATCGTTTCGGAGGTTCATGATTCCCATTGTCAAGCACTTTCTTGGAGTCCTTTGGAAAAACACTAGTCCAAAGAGAAAGAAGTGCCATTTTTGAAATAATAGTATCACAGAATTGTACAGCACACAAGGCACTCGTTTGCTCCTCAAGTCTGTACTGGCTCGTTTGAAAAAGTAATCCAATTAGTACTCCTCCCCTATTTCCTCATGTACCTGCAATTTCTTTCTCCCCTCAAATATTAATCTAATTCTCTTTTGAAAGCAACTATTAAACCTACTTTCATCACTGGGTAAAGAGAACAAAAGGCCACCTATGGCAGGCATCAAGGGCTCAAAACAGCAGATGCCCTAGAATATAGAATGCGCAAGAGGGAATTTAGAAAGGAAACTGGGAAAGCAAAAAATGGATATGAAAGGATACTGGCAGTTAAAAAAGGAAAATAAGTATTTTTACAAGTATATTAAAGGCAGAAAGGTAACTAGGGAAAGAAGAGAGTCCATTAAGGACCATAGTGCGTGGAGCCGGAGGATGCAGGTAGGGTTCTGAATCAATACTTTGCGTCGGTGTTCACCAATAGACTTAGGTATAGAAATCAGAAGAACTGATACAAATAAAGTTAACATAGATAGAGAGAAGACTCTGAGTAGCTTGGCAGGCTTAAAAGTAGATAAATCTCCAGGGATGAATGAAATGTAGCCCAGGCTGTTAAGGCATGGGGAGAACTAGCAATAGTGCTGGCAATAATTTTCAGTTCCTCGCTGGCTACAGGAGAGGTGCTGGAGGACCAGTATGGCACTATTATTCAAGAAGAGAGGAAAGGGTAAACCAGCAAACTACAGGCCAGTCAGTCTACTCAAGTAGTGGGGAAATTGGAAGCAATTCCAAGAAATAGAATTAATCTGGAGTCAGCGAGGCAGGGATTAATCAAGAACAGTCAGTATGGTTTTGTTTAGGAAAGGTCATGTCTGACCAACTAGATATAATTTTCAAAGGGGTGACCAGGTGTATAGACGAGGACAATGCATTTGATTTAGTCTTTTTGGACTTCAAGGTTTTGACAAGGTGCCACATAGGAGATTGAGTTAAGGTAAAAGTCCATGGGATCCAAGGAAATTTGACAAATTGGATCCAGAATTGGCTGACTGGCAGGAAGCAGAGGATGATGGTTGAGAGGTATTTTTCAGACTTGAAGATTGTGTCCAGCGGGGTTGCACAGTAAGAAATCTCACAACGCCAAGTTGAAGTCCAACAGGTTTATTTGGCAGCACAAGCTTTCGGAGTCTTGTTCCTTCTTCAGGTGAGCAAGGAGTTGTGTTCACAAATAGGGCATATACAGACAAACTCAATTTACGATATAATGGTTGGAATGCGAACCTTTGCAGGTAATCAAGTCTTAAAGGTACAGACAACGTGAGTGGAGAGAGGGCCAAGCACAGGTTAAAGAGGTGTATATTGACTCCAGCCGGGTCAGTTAGTGAGATTTTGGAAGCACAGGCAATCATGACGGTAACAGATAGTGTGACATGAACCCAAGATCCTGATTGAGGTTGTCCTCATGTGTGCGGAACTTGGCTATCAGTTTCTGCTCAGCAACTCTGCGTTGTCGTGTGTCACGAAGGCTGCGCTGGAGAACACTTCCCCGAAGATCAGCAGCTGAATGCCCGTGACTGCTGAAGTGTTCCCTGACTGGAAGGAACACTCCTGCCTGATGATCGTTGTGCGGTGTTCATTCATCTGTTGTTGTAGTATCTGCATGGTTTCCCCGGTGTACCATGCCTCATCCTTCCCTGCAGCATATCAGGTAGGCAACATTGGTTGAGTCGCAAGAATATGTGGATGGTGTTCTCACGTGAGATGATGTCATCCGTGTCAATGATCTGGCATGTTATGCAGATGTTGCTGTGGCAGGGTTGTGTGGTGTCATGATTACTGTTCTCCTGAAGGCTGGGCAGTTTGCTGCAGACAATGGTCTATTTGAGGTTGTGCAGTTGTTCGAAGGCAAGGAGTGTAGGGATGGCCTTGGCATGATGTTCATCTTCATGAATGACATGTTGAAGGTTCTGGGCAAGACGTCGTAGCTTCTCTGCTCCAGGGAAGTACTGGACGATGAAGGGGACTCTGTCCGTCGTGTCTCAGGTTTGTCTTCTGAGGAGATCTGTGCAGTCTTTCACTGTGGCACATCAGAGCTGTCGATTAACGAGTCGAGCACCATATCCTGTTCTTACGGGGGCATCTTTCAGTGTTTGTAGGTATCTGTTGTGATCTTCCTCACCTGAGCAGATCCTGTGTATATGGAGGGCTTTTCCATAGGGGATGGCTTCTTTAACATGTTTAGGGTGGAAGCTGGAGAAGTGGGGCATCGTAAGGTTATCCGTGGGCTTGCGGTACAGTGAAGTGCTGAAGTGATCGCTCTTGATGGAAATGCACGTGTCCAAGAATGCAATCGATTCCGGAGAGTAGTCCATGGTGAGTCTGATGATGGGATGGAATTTACTGATGTTATCATATAGTTGTTTCAATGACTGCTCGCCACGAGTCCAAAGGAAGAAAATGTCTTCGATGTATATAGTGTATAGCATCAGTTGAAGGTGCGGTGAAGATCAAAGCCAAAGGCTCTGCAATTTCATCCCTCGCCTCCCAAAGAATCCTAGATTTCCAAAGAATCTCCGGCTACGTTGAGGGCATCCTGAAACCAATTGTACAAAGAACCTCCAGCTTCTGTCGCAACACACGGGCTTCCTACAGAAACTCAGCACACATGGAGCAGTTGAACCAGAAGCACTCCTCATCACAATGAATGTCTCGGCACTCTACACCAGCATCCCCCACGACAACGGCATTGCTGCAACTGCCTCAGTACTCAACACCGACAACTGCCAATCTTCAGATGCAATTCTACAACTCATCTGCTTTATCCTGGACCACAACATCTTCGCCTTCAATAACCAGTTCATCATCTAGACACACAAACAGCTATGGGGACCAAATTCACACCTCAACGTGCCAACATCTTTACGCATAGGTTTGAACAAGACCTCTTCACTGCACAGGACCTTCAACTGACGCTATACAGTAGATACATGGGTGACGTTTTCTTCTGTTGGACTCATGGCGAACAATCATCGAAACAACTACATGACGACATCAACAAGTTCCATCCCACCATCAGACTTACCATGGACTACTCTCCGGAATCAGTTGCTTTCTTGGACACACACATCTCCATCAAGGACGGTCATTTCAGTATTCCACTGTACTGTAAGCCCATGGATAACATCACTATGCTCTACTTCTCCAGCCTCCACCCTAAATGCGTTAAAGAAGCCATCCCGTATGGACAAGCCCTCCATATATATCTGCTCAGATGAGGATGATGGCAAGAGATACCTCCAGATGTGAAAGATGCTCTCTTAAAAACAGGATGTGGGGCTCGACTCATTGATCAACAGTTCTGACGCACCACAGCGAAAAACCGCACTGGCCTCCGCAGGAGACAAACACTGACAAGGCAGACAGAGTCCCCTTCGTCATCCAGTACTTCCCCAGAGCAGAGAAGTTGCATCATCTTCTCTGGAGCCTTCAACATATCAATGAAGACGAACATCTCGCCAAGGCCATCCCCATACCCCCACTTCTTGCCTTCAAACTACTGTACAACCTCAAACAGACCATTGCCTGCAGCAAACTACCCAGCCTTCAGGAGAACAGTGACCACGACACCACACAGCAACCTCTGCAAGACACGCTGGATCACTGACACGGGTGCCATCATCTCACGTGAAAACACCATCCACCAGGTACGCGGTACATATTCTTGCAACTAGGCCAACATTGTCTACCTGATGCACTGCAGGAAAGGATGTCGTGAGACATGGTACATTGGTGAGACCATGCAGACGCTACACAACAGGCGAATGAACACCGCTCTATAATCACGAGGCAGGAGTGTTCCTTTCCAGTCAGGGAACACTTCAGCAGTCACAGGCATTCAGCCTCTGATCTTCGGGTAAGCATTCTCCAAGGCGGCCTTCATGACACATGACAATGCAGAATCGCTGAGCAGAAACTGATAGCCAAGTTCAGCACATTAGGACGGCCTCAATCGGGATCTTGGGTTCATACTATCTGTAACCCCTACAGCTTGCCTGGGCTTGCAAAATCTGGCTGGAGACAATACATACCTCTTTAACCAGTGCTTGGCCCTCTCTCCACTCACATTATCTATACCTTTAAGACCTGATTACCTGTAAAAACTTGCATTCCAACCATTATCTTGTAAACTGAGTTTGTGTCTGTAAATGTCCTGTTTGTGAACACAACTCCTCACTCACCTGAAGGAGCGAGACTCCAAAAGCTTGTGCTGCCAAATAAACCTGTTGGACTTTAATCTGGTGTTTTGAGACTTCTTACCATACTTACCTCAGTCCAACACCAGCATCTCCACATCTAGTGGGGTCCCACAGGCATATGTTGGGGCCCTTGTTGTTTGTGGTTTACATAACTGATTTAGACTTGAATGTTGGAGGGTTGATTAGTAAGTTTGCAGATGAGACAAAAATGGGTAGGGTGCTAAATAATGAAGATAGCCTTAGACTACAGGAAGATTATAAATGTGATGTCAGATGGACTGATCAGTGGCAAACAGAATTCCCTCCACCCAAGTGTGAGGTGATGCACTTAGGCAGGACAAACAAGACATCATGAAGAACAATAACCTGGGAAGCAGTGAGGATCAGAGGGACCTTGGTGTGCATGTACATTGGTCCTTAAAGTATGAGGACAGGTGGATAAAGTGGTTAAGAAGGCATAATGTATATTTGCCTTTATTAACCAAGACACTAAGTTTAACAGCAGGGAGGTTATGCTGGAATTATTTAAAACATTGGTTAGGCCACAGCTACAAAGGCCATAGAGTATTGTGTGCAGTTCTGGGATCCAACAGTCTGAGAGAGAAGAGTTGTTTTGGAATAGTATGTAACAAAGGAAATAAATAAATGTTGGCAAACAAAACATTATGGTTAGACAAAGAAACTAACAACAGTGGAATAAAGGTCATTTATAGATTACAGAAATATTACCGCTTATCTTCAGAAGTTGACTCTTGAGTTACAGTGGGAACTGGTGAATCCAAGTTTAATGGATTTGTTGCGGCAGAGGCACATTCAGTTTTCTGCATGACACGGTCAGCTGCTGTGCTTACATTATTGCTGTGCAAACTGTCGCCAGACACACTGGACTTCAAGAAAAAACTGAAAAACAAACTTCAATTCAGGTACTGATCACAGAACGTTTTATAATTTTATGGCAAAAAGAAAATCTGCATAACTACAATTTCAAGAAGATTGGAGCAACTTCATCCCCAGTCAATACTAATTTTGCTACAACATATTTCATTCATTTAAACAGTTAACAGGAAGCCTAACAAGACTTTTAGTAGGTAGAAAGAATGCACAATGCATTTATATGTAATATTTCTCTTAACACAAAAGGAAAACAATGACACATCCAATGAGATCATTCAACTTTACCAATTTCTTCAATATATTTTCATTAGTATAGCAAACTCCTGGTACTGACTGAACAAGGAGGAAGAATGCACTAAGTAGAAGCTAGGATGCATTCACCCAGTCTACTCTCAACTGCACCCTTTCCCAAAGGCTTAGAAAGAAAATGTTATTATTCGTAAAAAAAAAAGTAGCACCAAACATGAAATCTTATAAACCAGGGCAGAAGAAACGTAAATAACTCAGTACCTTCCAGCATCCCGTAGGTCCTTAAACTCAATGTTTAGAACTGGTAAAAAAGTATTTTTACAAAATGGACAAGTGGTGTTAAGATTTGAATCATCTGCACTCCAGCCAGACATAATCTCCTCATCATAAATTAAAGCTTCACAAACACGACACTGAGAACAGCTGGACATCAATACCTTTGGATGGAAAAGTGCAATAGGACACGTTAATCAAATACCTCCATCTATTTGATAATTCTCGCTCAAATAAATGACAAATACAACAAGGTGTACAAATTGGCCATAAACAAACAATTATGCAGTAACAATATTACAAAATGTGACACACACAAGGGATGCAGCATTTAAAAAGTTCAATGAAAGCAAAAACTACTGAACTAACTTAAAACAATTAAAGCTAATGCTTTCAAACACCATAAAGAGTCAACATTGCTATACCCGGTCGGTAAGACAGGAACAGCACAGAAGACCTTTAATAACTAAAAACTAGAGACTTCCTTTCTGTGCTCAAATTACCACAAAATTACTTGTAGTTACTGTCATAGAAAATTACTCTTGGGTTTAATTTCCATTGCAACATTCTTAGAAGTGCAAAAGCAAAACAAAAAATGATAGCTGTGAACTCAGAATCGAAAATGGCATTCACACAAAAAAAATTAATCTGACAATCCAGGTATGATATAATGAACTGTCTTCATGGATATTCTGGACGTTACAAATAATGGATCTCAATACAAGGGGCACAGTTTCAAAACTTGACGTTAAAATTCTCAGTAAACTAGAGTCGCATCATTTATTTTTGCCCTCTTTTCCTCACTGTGCCTGACATTGGCAGTCAAAGAAGTGCTTCCAAGGCAGCAATACAAAACAAATAAAAAGCCGCAAGTATTGTCTAGATATAATTTGCCATGCATTTTATTTTTTTTTATTATTAGTGTCACAAATAGGCTTACATTAACACTGCAATGAAGTTATTGTGAAAATCTCCTACTTGCCACATTCCAATGCCTGTTGGGGTATACTTAGGAAGAATTTAGCATGGCCAAAGCACCTAACCAGCACGTCTTTTGAACTGCGGGAGGAAACTGGGGCATCTGGAGGAAACCTACGCAGACACGGAGAGAACATGCAGACTTTGCAGTGACCCAAGCCAGGAACTGGACCTGGACCCCTTGGCGCTGCGAGACAGTAGTGCTAAGTACTGTGTCATCTCCATATTTACAGGAAGATGCCAATTTTTGCTGAAATGAGTAGTAATTGATCTTGTGTGCCCACCTCTACAGTAGCTTTTTTTAAAAAACCTTCAGCGTAGTACATTGGAGTCTGCAAGATAATTTCACAAAGCTGATGCAATATAAAAGACTTCAGATCAAATTACTAGAAATTCACAACACTTTAAAAAATGAAGTGGTAGCTGTTGCTAATGTGCACTGATTGCACAATATTTGCTCCTTCTGCACGATTAGCAACTAAATATTATGTAGATCAACCCCAAACATGCAATTGATCAACTCCAAACTCAAAGACATAAGAACATAAGACAGCTTGATTCAATTGGGAACAGTCTCCCTTTTCAGTCAGTGCTTGGGGATTAACACAGAAGGCTGGAACTTCAGTACAGTACTAAAGGAATAATACACTGTTGCAGGCATTATTTTTCAAATGGGCCATTAAATCCTGCCTATTCAATTGGGTGCAAATATGAATTTCCACATAATATTTCAAGACTTGGCTTCAACCTTTCAGATTATATAGTTTTACAATTCATTCGTGACTTTTGCAAGTAAAATGTATAATTTCCTTACCTCCATTGCACAATTCTGGAAAATACTTGACGTACTGGCACATTGAGAGGATCCTCGATCTGACTTCTCAGGTTCAACATCCTTTCCTACCTGAGATGAATGTGCAGCACCTAGTTAAGTTTAATAATAAGATACATTAAAAGAAGTATGAGCATGAAGCAACTACGTGCAAATGCAACAATATCCAGGCTTGGGCTGATAAGCACCAGGCCGTGACCATCGTCAACAAGAGAGAATCTAATCATTAACTCTTGACATGCAATGACAAAAACAATGTTGAATCCCCAAAATCAACATCCTGGGGGAGGTTACCATTGATCATAAATTGAACTGGATTAGCATTATAAATGTTCTGGCTACAAAAGTGGGTCAGAGGCTATGAACCATACAGTGTGTAACTCACCTCCTGACTCCCAAAGTCTATCCATCATCTACAAGGTACAAGTCAGGTGTGTGATGGAATACTCTCCACTTGCCCGGATCATCGCTGCTCCAACAACTCTCGAGGCTTGATACTATTCAGGACAAAGCCCACTGGATGTGTCGGAGAGGGTAGAGGGAATCTTGAAGGGCCAAGGGACCCAGGCGGATGTAATTATACATGTAGGAGAGAGGGACATAGGAAGGAAGAGTAGGGGGGAAATACGTATGCAGTTCAGGGAGTTGGGAGCCAGGCTGAAGTGTAGGGCCTCCAGGGTGGCAATCTCTGGGCTGCTGCCAGTGCCCAGCAATAGCAGGGATAAGAATAATAAGATCCTGCAGCTGAATGCATGGCTGAGGGATTGGTGCAGGACAGAGGGTTTTAGTTTTGTTGACCATTGGGAAGTTTTTGCAAGGGAAGGGCACTTGTATAAGAGGGATACGGAACACTTAAATGGGAAGGGGACACATATTTTAGCTGGGAGGTTGGCTGGAGTGTTTAGGCAGGGTTTAAACTAGTATGGAGGGGGGGTGGGGAGGAGAAAGACAGCTCAGGCACTGGGAGTGAGTTGGAAGTCAGGGTAAGTCTAGTTGATAGGGAAATCCCCCAGGAGAAGGAGGATCCGAGAGGGCCTGAGGGTCTTAGGTGCATCTGTTTTAATGCAAGGAGTGTGACGGGAAAGTCAGATGAACTTCGGGCCTTGATGTTCGCGAGGAATTTAGATGTGGTGGCAGTGACAGAGATGTGGTTAAAGGAGGGGCAGGACTGGCAGCTAAATGTTCCAGGGTATAAGTGTTTTAGGCGTGATAGAGGAGGGTTGAAAAGAAGAGGGGGAGTGGCACTCTTAGTTAGGGAGCAGATCACAGCAGTGCAGAGGGAGGATAACATGGAGGGGTTGGAAATTGAGTCTTTGTGGGTGGAGTTGAGGAATAGGAAGGGGGCTATTACTATGCTAGGAGTGTACTATAGGCCGCCCGATAGCCCAGAGGCAGTGGAAGAGGGTATACGTAGGGACATTTTGGATAAGTGTAGGAAGAATAGGGTTGTTGTAGTGGGAGATTTTAATCTCCCTGGGGTGGATTGGAAGGTCCCTAGAGCTGGCGGGTCTGATGGGGAGGAATTCGTAAGATGTGTATTGGAAGGATCCTTGCAACAGTATGTAGATAGCCTGACTAGAGAGGGGACGATACTGGATTTAGTTCTGGGAAATGAGCCGGGTCAGGTAGTTGAGGCTGCGGTAGGCGAACATGTGGCTAATAGTGACCACAACTCCGTCTACTTTAGGATACGAATGGAAAAAGATGACAGCTGTCCTAAGGGGAGGGTGCTAAATTGGGGGAAGGCTAGATACAGCCGGATTAGGCAGGAGCTTAGGGATACAGACTGGGGTAGGCTGTTGGAAGGCAAGACCACGTTAGGCATGTGGGAGTCTTTCAAGGGAAAACTGCAAAAGGTGCAGGAAAGGCATGTGCCAGTTAGGAGAAAGGATGGGAAAGGTAGGATTAGGGAACCGTGGATTACTAGAGATATAGAAGACCTGGTTAGGAAGAAACAAGAGGTGTATGTCAGGTCTAAGCAGCTGGGAACGGAGAAAGCATTGGAGGAATACAGAAAGAGTAGGAGGGATCTCAAATGGAGAGTTAGGAGAGCAAAGAGGGGGCATGAGATGGCTTTGGCAGGTAGGGTTAAGGAGAATCCAAAGGTGTTTTACTCCTATCTTAAGAACAAAAGGGTGGCTAGGGGTAACATCGGTCCTCTCAGGGACAGACGTGGGGAATTGTGCTTAGAGGCAGAGGGAATGGGGGAGATCCTGAATGAATACTTTGCGCCGGTATTCACGAAGGAGAGGGGCTTGATGTCTAGTACGGTCATTGAGGGAGCGGTAGACCAATTGAAAGATCTGTTGATTACGAGGGAAGAAGTGTTAGGGCTTTTAGAGGGCATTAAAATCGATAAATCTCCAGGGCCTGATTGCATTTATCCTAGGCTGCTTAGAGAGGCGAGGGATGAGATTGCTGGGCCTCTGACGCGAATCTTTGTCTCTTCTTTGGACAGAGGTGAGGTCCCAGAGGACTGGAGGATAGCGAACGTGGTACCGTTGTTTAAAAAGGGTAGGAAGGATAGCCCAGGTAACTATAGGCCAGTGAGCTTAACGTCAGTGGTAGGTAAGTTGATGGAGAGGATTCTTAGGGATAGGATGTATACGCACTTGGAGCGTTGCGATCTGATTAAGGATACGCAGCATGGCTTTGTCAAGGGGAAGTCTTGCCTTACGAATCTGGTAGAATTCTCTGAGGAGGTGACAAAAATGGTTGACGAAGGACAAGCCGTTGATGTCGTCTATATGGATTTCAGTAAGGCGTTTGACAAAGTCCCTCATGGTAGGTTGGTACAGAAGATTAAAGCTCATGGGATATGTGGTCAGGTATCTAGATGGGTAGAGAACTGGCTTGCAAAGAGGAGTCAGAGAGTAGTTGTGGAGGGGTCTTTTTCTAGCTGGAGGTCTGTCACTATTGGTGTGTCGCAGGGCTTGGTACTGGGACCTCTTCTCTTTGTACTGTATATAAATGATTTGGAAGAGGGAGTAGGTGGTGTGATCAGCAAATTTGCTGATGACACCAAGATGGCTGGATTGGTGGGCAGTGAGCAGCAGTGTCTGGCAATACAGCAGGATATTGACGGGCTGGTTGATTGGGCAGATACGTGGCAAATGGAGTTTAATCCAGATAAATGTGAGGTGATGCATTTTGGCTGGAATAATGTAGGGGGAAGTTATATGATAAAGGGTAAGCCCGTAAGGAGTATAGAATCACAGCGAGACCTGGGGGTGCAAGTGCACAAGTCTTTGAAGGTGACAGTGCAAGTGGAGAGTGTGGTGAAGAAAGCCTATGGTATGTTAGCCTTTATAGGAAGGGGTATAGAATATAACAGCTGGAGTCTAATGTTGCAGTTGTACAGAACATTGGTTAGACTGCATTTGGAGTACTGCGTACAGTTCTGGTCGCCTTACTACCGGAAGGACGTGGAGACTCTGGAGAGAGTGCAGAGGAGGTTTACCAGGATGTTGCCTGGTATGGAAGGACTGGGGTATGAGGAAAGATTGAAGAAATTGGGGCTCTTTTCCCTTGAAAGACACCAAGTGAGGGGGGATCTAATAGAGGTATATAAGATTATGAAGGGTATAGATAGAGTAAACAGAGGTAAGCTATTTCCTATAATAGAGACACGTAGGACATGGGGCCATGGACTTAAGGTGAGGGGGGAGTGGTACAACACAGATATTAGAGGGAGGTTTTTCACGCAGAGGGTAGTGGGGGTATGGAATGCTCTGCCAAGTAAGGTGGTGGAGGCAAACACGCTAGAGTCCTTTAAGAGTAACTTAGACAGGCACATGGCCGAGTTGGAGATGGGTGGATATAGGAGAACCTTTTAAATAAGGGTCATTAGCATTGGGGCGTCCCTGGTAATGTAAATGGGTATGGTATGATAATAATGTTTTTTCTCTTTTCATTCACAGGTTTTAAGTCGGTCCACCTCGTGTCCAACGAGGGGCATACACGCGATGGGTCGTACTGGGGCTGCTCGAGATTGGCCTAGTGCTTCATGTTATTAGTGTGTGCCGAAACTGGACAAGATACTGGGCAAGACGACAGCTCAGTGACTATTGCTGATTGCTGTGCAGACACATGGATTTGGGCCGGTGTCTGTGGGAGTTTGCGCATTCTCCCCATGCTTACGTGGGTTTTCTCTGGGTGCTCTGGTTTCCTCCCACACCCCAAAGATGTGCTGTTAGGCTGATTGGCAGGAATAAATTGTCCCTAAATCAGTTTCCCTCAATCTGGATGGCCATAAAACATTAGATAGGGGTCACGGGTAGAGAGGTGGACTGGTGGCGTTGAGATGGCAGCGCGGGCTCGTTGGGCCGAAGGGCCTGTTTCCCGGGCTGATTTTGTTCTTTGTTCACTTGACTGGCATCAGATCCACCAACATTCACTGTCTCCACTACTGATGCCTAGTGGTAGCACTGAGCACTATCTACAAAATACACTGCAGGAATTCAAAGCTCCTTAGAAGGTAACTTCCAAATCCATGACCATTACTATTTAGAAAGTCTAGGGCAGCAGACATATGGCAACACCACAACCTGGAAGCTCCTCTCCAAACCACTCACCATCCTGACTTAGAAATATATGATTGCTCCTTCACTGTCACTAGGTCAAAACACTGAAACTCCTTCCCTTACAGCACAGTGGGTGTACCTACTCCACATGGACTGCAGTTGCTCAAGAAGGCAGCTCACCACCACCTTTTCAAGGGCAATGAAAGATGGGCAATAAATGCTGGCCTCACCAGCAACATCCACATCCCATGAATGAATAAAAAAAACAAATGAAAGATTACACATGCTCCTACACGGGGAAAAGATAAGTTTAATAGAAGGCTATCCCAATATATGCAGAAGTGTTTACAAACATGAATGATTAGAGATGAGCTTGCACAGTACATTATTATAGCCCAAATTTCAGAGTCTGCGACAAACTGATGGTGCCTGCTACTGACCCATAAAATGTCACGATCTGTGACATGGATTCCCTTTAACTCAATGTCGGTTTGAATCTGTTATCAAGACAAGGGGGTCGTCAGATATCCAGCAACAGTAATGTCATCAAACATGGAAAGCACATTGAAGTATTCTCAGACGACAAATCAGCAAGCAAAGTGCCATCGACATTCTTTACATTTTATAGCAAGTAAGATAAATCATAAAAACCCTGCAGTGCAGAAGGAGGCCATCTGACCCATCAAGCCTGCACTGACAACAATCCCACATAGCTTCTATCCCTGTAACCCCACGTATTTGGTCTGCAAATCCCCTTGGCACTAAGGGGCAAGTTGGCAAAGCCAATCAACCTAACACGTACATCTTTGGAGGGTGAGCACGTGGAGGAAACCCAAGGCCGGAATTGATCCCAGGTCCCTGACACTAAAGAGGCAACAGTGCCAACCACTGTGCCTCCCATATGACGGAGTCATACACACAAAATTGAGGCAGAGGCTTAAATATCAAATGTTACAAATAATATAAAATGTCTGCAAGGCTGGGATGGCATGAGAGGAGGATGCTACGAGGTGGAAGAAATAGGATGGAAATAGCATGGGAAGAGTAGGGTGGGAAGGATGGAATGTGGAGTTAAAGAAATACTGTTCCAATAAGGATACTAATTTCACTGCAAATGTCTTGCAGGTCTCTGCTAAGTTGTTATTAATGATTACAAGTATGGATGACAGTAGTTTACAGGGTCCTCAACCACGTCCATTTCCATCACTTTGGCTCTCAGCTCTTTCACAGAAACATAGGAGCTGGAGTAGGCTATAAGCCCCTTCAAGCCTGTTCCACCATTCAATGAGATCTGATTGATTTTGTGGTCTCAACTCCACTTCTCTGCTTGTCCTATAACCCAAGGCTCCCCTGCCTATTAAAAATCTGATGTGGATGTGCCGGCATTGGACTGGGGTAAACACAGTAAAAAGTCTGACAACACCAGGTTTTAGTCCAACCGATTTATTTGATAGTAAACTCACAAGCTTTCGAGTGGACTCCCTCTTCGTCAGGTTGAAGAGGGAGTCCCCTTGAAAGCTTGTGAGTTTACTATCAAATAAATCGGTTGGACTAAAACCTGGTGTTGTCAGACTTTTTACTATTAAAAATCTAACTCTGCTTTGAATAAATTACTCTTCCTCCACCGATCTTTGAGGGAAGAAGAATGACAAATGCTCAACCATCTGAGAAAAAAAACTCTCCTCATTTCAATCTTAAAAGGTAGACCTCTTACTGTTAAATGATGACTCCTAGTTCTAGTCTCCCCTGCTAGTGAAAACATCTTCCTGCTATCTACCCTAAATTCCTATCAGGATCTTATGTTTCAGTAAGACCACCTCTCATTCTTCTGAGCTCCAATGGGGAAAAGCTCATCCTGTCTCCACAAGATAAGCCCTTCATCCCAGGAATTAGTCTGTGAACCTTCTGTGTTTCCAACAAATATACCTTTTTCAAATGAGACCAAAACAGTGCTTAGGAGTCCTGATGTTGCCTCACCAATGCCCTGTACAGCTACAGTAAAACTTAGCTAATTTTATATTCCTTTCCCCTTGCAATAAATGCCAACATTCCACTTGCCTTTGTGATCACCTGCTGTACTAACTTATTGCGGCTCATGTACCAGGACACCCAAAACTCTCTGTACCAAGTTGGTTTACAACTTGGGAACTGGCCCTTCAGTCCAACTTGTCCATGCTGCCCCTTTTTTAAAGCCACTAAGCTGGTACCAGTTGTCTGTGTTTGGCCCATATCCCTCTATCCCATCTTACCCATGTAACTGTCTAAACACTTTTTAAAAAGACAAAATTGTACCTATCTCTACCACCATCTCTGGCAGTTTATTCCAGATACTCACCATCCTCCATGAAAAAAGTGCCCCTCTGAAGCCTTTTGTATCTCTCCCCTCTCACCTTAAACTTATGCCCTCTAGTTTTAAACTTCCCTACCTTTGGGAAAAGATGTTGACCAGCTAGCTGATCTGCGTCCCTCATTATTTCACAGATCTCTAAGATCACCCCTAAGCCTCCCATGATTGAGGAGAAAAAAGTCCCAGTCTATCCAGCCTCTCCTTATAACTCAAACCATCAAGTCCTGGTAACATCCCAGTAAATCTTTTCTGCACTCTTTCTAGTTTAATAATATTCTTCCTATAATAGGGTGAACAGAACTGTACACAGTATTCCAAGTGTGGCTTTACCAATGTCCTGTACAACTTCAACAAGATGTCCCAACTCCTGTATTCAATGTTCTGATCAATGAAACCAAGCATACCGAATGCCTTCTTCACCACCCTGTCCATCTGAAATTCCACTTTCAAGGAGATATGAACATGTATTCCTAGATCTTTGTTCTAAAACTCTACACACAACCTCACCATTAACTGATTAAGTTCTGCCCTGGTTCAATTTACCAAAATGCATCACCTTGCATTTATTTAATTTGAACTCCATCTGCTATTCATCAGATCTTGACCAATTCAAGATCATGTTGCAAGCCTAAATAACCTTCAACAACGTCCTCTATGCCACCAATCTTGGTGTCATCTGCAAACTTATTAACCATGCCTCCTAAGTTCTTATCCAAATCACTGAAATAAATGACAAATAAATGGACCCAGCACTGATCCCTGAGGCACACCACTGGTCACAGGCCTCCAGTCTGAAAAACAACTCTCTACAACCACCCACCGGCTTCTATCATCAAGTGGAGATGCCGGTGTTGGACTGGGATAAACAGAGTAAGAAGTCTCACAACACCAGGTTAAAATCCAACAGGTTTATTTGGTAGCAAAAGCCATTAGCTTTCGGAGCACTGCTCCTTCGTCAGGTAAGTGAACTTTGTCACACTCCTGACGAAGGGGCAGTGCTCCAACTGTAGTGGTTTTTGCTACCAAATAAATCTGTTGGACTTTAATCTAGCATTATGAGACTTCTTATTCTATCATCAAGCCAATTTTGTATCCATTTGGCTACTTCATGTTGGATCCCTTGAGATTTAACCTTATGCAACAACCTACTATGTGGTACGTTGTCAAAGGCCTTGCTAAAATCGATGTAGACCACATCAACCACAATGCTCTCATCTACGTTCTTGGTTATCTCTTCAAAAAAATTCAATCAAATTTGTGACACATGATTTTTCACTCTCAAAGGTATGCTGACTGTCCGTAATCAGTCCTTGCCTCTTTAAATGCCTGTAGAACCTGTCTCAGAATACCTTGTAACAATTTACCACTACAGATGTAAGGCTGTAGTTCCCAGGATTTTCTCTGCAGCCCTTTTTAAACAAAGGCACAACATCTGTTCTGCAATCACATTCCATTTACATAGTAAACTGCTTTTCCATTCTTCCAGCCCAAGTGGACGAGCTCACATTTTCCCCACTTCATGCTCCATCTGCCAATTTTTTGGCCCATCACTTACTCTGAGTCTCTACCACCTCTTGACAACTTACTTTCCCATCTCTCTTGGCATCATCAGCAAATTTAACTATCATACTCTTTGATCTCTTCATCCAAGTCATTGATGTAGATTGTAAATAGTTAAGGCCCCAGCATTGATCTCTGTGGAACTCCATTAGTTACCAATTCCAAAAAACTCATTTATCTCTATTTTCTGCTTTCTATTGACTAACCAATCCTTTATTCAAGCTAATATGTCAGCACCTGAGACCATGTGCTCTTACGGTATCTCTAACAAGGTTTTTATCTTTAAGCTTCCATGTGGCACCTCAGCAAATGTCTTTTGGAAATCCATTCAAAGCACATGTACAGATTCCTTGTCGTCAACCCTCAACACCAGGGACTCAGGTTCAATTCCAGCCTTGGGTGACTGTGTGGTGTTCGTATGTTCTCCATGTCTGTGTAGCTTTCCTCCGGATGCTCCGGTTTCCTTCCACTGTCCAAAGATGTGCAGGTTAGGTTTGATGGGCCATAGTAAATTGCCCCTTTGTGTCCCTAGCTGCATAGGTTAATAGGATAAACAGGTTAAATGTGTGTTTAGTTACAGGAAAAGGGTCCAAGTAAGATGATTTGTCAGGATTGGGTGCAGACGATGGGGGTGACTGACTTGCTTCTATACTGCAGGGATTCTATGATCTCTGGTAACCTTGCCTGTTACTTCTTCAAAGGACTGTAATAAATTAGTTACACGGTTTCCCTTGCACAAAGTCATGGTGACTTTGCCTGAGCATAATTTTTCAAGTATCCAACTATAAGCTCCTTAATAATGAATCCTAGCAATTTCCCAATGACATATTTTAGGCTAACTGACCTATAGTTTCATGCTTCTGTGTCTGTCTTTTCTTGAATAAAAAGGTGCTTTCATTATTTTCCAATCCACTGGGACCTTCCAGAATCCAAGGAATTTTGGAAGATTATAACCAATGCACATATTATTGTTGCAACCATTTCTTTTACAATCCTGGGAAGCAGATTAGCAACCCTCGCATCTTGTCGGCCTTTAGGTCGAAGTCCCAGCTCCTTTTCCCTATTGGTGACTTATTAAGTTCCTTCTTCCCATTCATTTTTTTAGATCTTGGGAAGTTAGATCTTCCACAGTGAAGATAGGTACAAAATACTTATATAATGCCTCCGTTTCTTTGTTTACCATTTCAATTCAGCAGATTTATTCTTGAGGGGACCAATTCTGGCTTTTGTTTCTCTTTTTCTATTTAAATATGAAATGCTTAACATCTGTTTTTATATTAGTAGCTTAACTTAATACTTGATTTTCTTCCTCTTAGTTTTTAAGACACTGTTGAATTAAAGTCTGACTCAGTTTCTGACCAACCACTAATCTTTAGAGATTTCTATTGTATTTCTTTCAACTTGATACAAACCTTAATTTCTTTATTCAGCCACAGGTGATGTATCCTTCTGAAAGGGTCTTTTTTCTTGTTGGTATAAATCTTTGTTTAGTCATTAAATATTTCCTTAAAAGAGATGCCACTGAATCTCTACTGTCCTATTTTTTAAACTAGTTTTCCAGTTCATTTTAGCTAGCTCAGTTTTCATATCCTCATAATTACCTTTGTTCAGTTTTAATACACTAGTCTTAGATTTACACTTTACCTCCCTCTGCAATTGGATCCTGAACTTCCTAACTCTCAGACCACAATCAGTAAGGATAAGCAATAACACCACCTCCACGAACATCCTCAGCACCAGTGCCTCAAAGTTGTGTTCTCAGCCCCCTACTATACCCCTTATACACCTACGACCATGTGGCCAAATTCCCCTCCAATCTGATTTTCAAATTTGCTGACAACACCACTGTAGTGGGTCAGATCTCAAACAATGACAAGACAGAGTACAGGAATGAGATAGAGAATCTGGTGAATTGGTGCAGCAACAATAATCTCTCCCTCAATGTCAACAAAACAGAGGAGGTTGTCATCGACTTCAGGAAGCATAAAGGAGAACATGCCCACGTCCACATCAATGTAGAAAGGGTTGAGAGCTTCAAGTTTTTGGGTGTCCAGATCAACAACCTGTCCTGATCTCCCCACGCCAACACTGTCATTAAGAAAGCCCACCAATGCCTCTATTTTCTCAGATGATTAAGAAAATTTGGCATGTCAGCTATGACTCTCATCAATGTTTAGAGATGCACCACAGAAAGCATTCTTTCTGGTTGTATCACAGCCTGGTATGGCTCCTGCTCTGCCCAAGACTGCAAGGAACTACGAAAGATCATAAGTGTAGCCCAATCCTTCATGCAAACCAACCTCTCATCCATTAACTCTGTCTACACTTCCCGCTGCCTCGACAAAGCAGCCAGTAAAATTAAGGACTCCACATACCCCGGACATTCTCTCTTCCATCATGAAAAAGACAAAAATCTGAGGTCACATACCAACCGATTCAAGAACAGCCTCTTCCCTGCTGCTGTCAGACTTTTGAATGGACCTACCCTGCATCATGTTGATCTTTCTCTATACTCTAGCTATGATAGTAACATTACATTCCGCACTCTCTCATTTCCTTCTCTATGAACAGTATGTTTTGTCTGTATAGCACATAAGAAACAATACTTTTCACAATATGTTAATACATGTGACAATAATTAATTAAATCAAACTGAAGATGAAATTCTAACAGGTTATGATCATTATCACCTACAGGCTTCTTCACCATAAGATTACTGATTAACCTTATCTCATTGCTTATTATTACCAAGTTGAGAGCCTGCTCCCTGGTTGCCTCTACAAGTTACTGCTCTGAGGAATTGCTCTGAATACACATTGAACTCATTTTTTAGGCGACTCTGCTTATGTGATTGTCCCAATTTGTGTGTGGATTTCATCACCCATGATTGTTGCAGTACCTTTCTTACACGTCCCATTTCTTCCTGTATACTCTGTCCTACAGTGTAACTACTGTCTGGGGGTCTGTAAACTATCCCCACAAGTGACCTCTTGCTGTTCTTAATTCTTACCTCTACCCAAACATTTTGCTTTTGAGCCAAGGTCATCTCTTACTACTGTATTAATTACATCCTTAATTAACAGAGCTACTCCACTACCTTTTCCCAGTTTCCTATCGTTTCAAAATGCTTGGTCACTCTATAATCACGTATCTATGATGGCTAACAGGTCATAGTATTTATTTCTTGCAAACAATTTATCCATTTTGTTATTCATGCTGAGCACATTTAGGTTGGCAGTTTTTTAAAATCATTCCTTGCAATCTCTGGCTTTTTCTGTTGGTGCACTTGTACGCCATCCCTTCCTACCACACACTGGTTATCTTGTTTAAAAAAAAATCACTACTCTTCTCTAATACCTTTGATTTGCTACATTGACTCTCATCTCCTTTCCCCCAACTATTTAAGTTTAAAGCGTTCTCCACTGCCCGAGTTATACAAATTACTGAGCATTGGTCATGCTGTCTGACCCATTACTGTCCCCTTCAGCCTTGCATGGTTCAGATGAAGCCACTCCAACAGAACAGCTCCCACTTGCTCCAGTACTGAGGCCTTGCTCCATTAATCACAACTCAGTTTTTGAGCCACACATTCATTTCTCAAATCTGACTTACCCATGCCAGTTTGCTCATGGCTCAGGTAAATAATCAAGAAATTACCTTTGAGGTTCTGTATTTTAAATTTGCCCCTAACTGTTCAGTCTCTAAGCAGAACTCACTTTGCTAGTCCTACTTATGTCACTGGTTACCGATCTTAGTATACTTTCCATATCTGCTCCCCATTCCACAGCTATTTTCCTTCTAAACAAACAAGATGCACCAACATCAGCATTTAGTCTGGAAGCATGACCCCAAGATTTGGGCCTCCAGTCATTTTAACTCTCCATCTGAAATCAGTTCTCAGGCTGCAATTCTGGTCCGACAAAGCTCAACATATTAGGCACTTCATATTCTTCAGGACTCAAAAGTTCAACAATTTTAAATTGTAACCTTACAGTTGCTGTTGGTGATAATTCTGCTATTTCGCATACACACCACCTCTGGACTTATCTTTTGTTTCATTGTCTGACCCATTACTGTCTCCTTCAACCTTGTATCATCATCCTTCTGTCATTTAATCTCGAATAATTCCACCTTACCATAGGTTATCCCATCTACACTTTGACTACTTGCTTAAGATCTATTACATTTCTAACTCTTACAAAATTAGATGAAAGGTCATCATTTTGAAATATGTTGTTTCTTACTCCAGACACAGCTTGATCTTGAATAGCACATTTGGATTTTAAAAAGACATTCAACAAGGTGCCACACCAACAACATTGGGATTACCATGGACCAGAAACTCAACTGGACTAGCCTTATAAATATTGGTGATTAGAAGAGCAGATCAGAAGCTAGAAATCCTGCCGCAAGTAACTCACTTATTGACTCAGAATCAGAGGTTTACAGCATGGAAACAGGCCCTTCAACCCAACTTGTCCATGCCGCCTTTTTTTTTTAAACCCCTAAACTAATCCCAACTGCCCGCATTTGGCCCATATCCCTCTTTACCCATCTTACCCACGTAAATGCCTCTACTACTACCTCTGGCAGCTTGTTCCAGACACTCACTATCCTCTGTGAAAAAATTGCCCCTCTGGACACTTTTGCGTCTCTCCCCTCTCACCTTAAGCCTATGCCCTCTAGTTTTAGACTCCCTTACCTTTGGAAAAAGTTATTGACTATCTAGCTGATCTGTGCTCCTCATTATTTTATGGACCTCTATAAGGTCATCCCTCAGCCTTCTACGCTCCAGTGAAAAAAGTCCCAGTCTATTCAGCCTCTCCTTATAACTCAAACCATCAAGTCCTGGCAGCATCCTAGTAAATCTTTCTTGCACTCTTTCTAGTTTAATAAAAATCCTTTCTATAATAGGGTGACCAAAACTGTACACAGTATTCCAGGTGTGGCCTTACCAATGTCTTGTACAACTTCAACAAGATGTCCCAATTCTGATATTCAATGTTCTGACCAATGAAATGCCTTCTTCACCACTCTGTCCACCTGTGACTCCACTTTCAAGGAGCTATGAACAGGTACCCCTAGATCTCTTTGTTCCGTAACTCTCCCCAGTGCTCTACCATTAACTGAGTAAGTCCTGCGCTAGTTCCATCTATCAAAATGGATCACCTCGCATTTGTCTAAATTAAACTCCATCTGCCATTTGGCAGCCCCCTGGCCCAATTGATCAAGATCCCGTTGTATTTGTGGATAACTTCACCAATCTTGGTGTCATCTGTAAACTTACTAACCATACCTCCTATATTCTCATCTAAATCATTAATATAAATGACAAATAATAGTGGACTCAGTGGATCACTGAGACATACCGCTGGTCACAGGCCTCCAGTTTGAAAAACAATCCTCTGCAGCCACCTTCTGCTTTCTGTCAAGAAGCCAATTTTGTATTCATTTAGATACCACACCCTGGATCCCATGAGATTTAACCTTATGCAACAATCTACCACGCTGTACCCTGTCAAAGGCCTTGCTAAAGTCCATGTAGACAACATCAATTGCACTGCCTTCATCTACCTACTTGGTTACCCCTTCAAAAAAAATCAAATTTGTGAGGCATGATTTCCAACTCTCAAAGCCATGCTGACTGTCCGTAATCAGTCCTTGCGTCTCTAACTACCTATAGATCTTGTATCTCAAGATACGTTCCAACAATTTACCCACCACAGATGAGAGGCTCACTGGCCTGTAGCTCCCAGGCTTTTCTCTGCAGCCCATTTTCAAACAAAGGCACAACACGTGTCACCTTCCAATCTTCAGGCACCTTACCCATGACTATCTCAACTAGGGGACCTGCAATTTTCTCCCCAGTCTCCCGCAATGTCCTGGGATACATTTCATCAGGTCCCAGGGATTTATCTACCTTGATGCGCTTTAAGACTTCCAGCATCTCTTTCTCATCTCTTTCTCTGTAATATGTACACTCAAGACACCACTATTTATTTCCCCAACTTCTCTAACATCCATGATTTTCTCAACAGTAAATACTGATGAGAAATATTCATTTAGGATCTCATCCACCCTTGTGGATTTGCACACAGATGACCCTGTTGATCCTTAAGAAGCCCTACTCTTTCTCTTGTTACTTTTTGCCCTTTATGTATCTGTCAAAGCTCTTTGGATTCTCCTTTTCCTTATCTCCCCTTTTTGCCCTCCTGATTTCTCTCTTAACTCTACTCCCCCACCCCCTATACTCTTCAAGGGATTCATTTGATTCCAGCTACCTATGCTTGTCATGTGCCTCTTTCTTATTCTTGACCAGGGCCTCAATATCTTGAGTCATCCAGGGTTCCCTACTTCCGCCAGCCTTGCCCTTTGCTCTAAGAGGAACATGCTTACCCTGAACCCTGGTTATCACACTTTTGAAAGCCTCCCTCTTACAGGACATCCCTTTGCCTTCCCACAGATTCCCCCATTTAACTTTTGAAAATTTCTGCCCGATGCCATCAAAATTGACCTTGCCCTAATTTAGAATTTTAACTTTTGGATTCAACCTATCACTCTCCATGGCTATCTTAAAACTAATAGAATTATGCTCACTGGTCCCAAAGTGATCCCTCACTAACACTTCTGTCACCTGCCCTTCCTTATTTCCCAAGAGAAGATCAATTTTTGCCCTCTCTCTAGACTCCCCAAAGTTTGTCCATCACCTAAAGAGATACAAGTCAGGAATGTGATGGAATATTCTCCACTTGCCTGGATGAGTGCAGCTACAACAACATTCAAGAAATGTGACACCATCTAGGACAAAAAAGTCATGAGAATCATAGAAATCCTACAGTGCAGAAAGAGGCCATTTGGCCCATCGAGTCTGCACTGACCACAATCCCACCCAGGCCCTACCCTCATATCCCTACAGATTTACCCGCTAATCCCTCTAACTGATGCATCTCAGGACACTAAGGAGGAATTTTTTTTAGCATGGTCAATCAACCTAACCCGCATATCTTTGGATGGCATCCATCATCCAAAAGCATTCACACTCTCCACTGCTGGCAGTGGCAGTGGTGTGTACCATCCACAAGAGAGACTGCAGGAACTCACCAAGGTTTCTTAGAAAGCACTTTTCAAACTCACAATCATTACCATCTAGAAAGACAAGGGCAGCAGACACATGGGAAAACCACCGCCTGGAAATTCTCCTCCAAGCCACTCGCCATCCTGACTTGGAAATATATTACTGTTCTTTAAGTGCCGCTGGGTCAAAATCCTGTAACTCATTTGTCAACAGCATGGACAAGATCAAATGTAAATGGGCTGACTGTATCAGAAAACCCAAACAGTTGGCATATACATTCAGAAATTAAGGTGGTGAAAGTATATAAACACAAAATTTTGCTTCAACTGAAAAAAAAACAAAGCATTGGAATAACTCAGAGGGACTGGCAGCATCTGTAGAAAGAGGGAGGCTAACATTTTGAATCTGATGTAACTGTTTTGGAGCTCAGAGTTTGCCAAGAAAGCATTAATTTCTAGATTTAAAATGCAAATGCAACATTGTTAGTTTTAACTAAAAAGTCAGGGAGTATTTACCAGTATCACTGCTGCTGCTGCTACCAGCACCAAGGCTCGTGCTGCTCTGATTAAGGCCACTTGTTGCCATTGTTGTAGGTAATCCTATTCTTTCAGTTGGGCTGCCACTATAGCTATAATCCTGAATACCAGGAGGAAAGTTGAATCTTGCATCGTCAAAATGTTCATCCTTAAAATGGAAGGAAACAATTAATTAAATTTTTCAGAACTAGTCAGTTGAATAGTTAATTATTTCAAAGAAGAAAATGCTAAGCAAAGACACAAAGGATACAAGAAACAAATGCTGTGTTACAGCTAATAATGCACATTTGAATTAGTGGTAGTATTGCTGGAAATATTTCCAAAGAGAAGTTAGAAGACAGTTTGCATTTTTGATGTAGTCTACCTTTGATATATACCATATCGCAAGAATTATACTTCCCTATACAGCGGAACAAAAACAATTGCCAGGATGGTTGTCCAAGGCTGCTTCAAATCTCTCCAGTGGGCAATAGATGATTGTGCACATCACCAATCTACTTCTCAACTAGCCCAAAAGAAAGTAAATCTTCATCACTGCTTGAAGTGCATAAATATTTCAAATGCAGATTTTCATTAGAAAAACAACTGCAGTTGGGTAGATCAGATTCAAAATAAAATATTTCAAACAATGCCTAGTACAATCTGTGCTGACCTTCTGTGGAGCAATATACTACTAATCTCAATTGTCTAGTCCTCTCCCAGCAGACTTGTAACAACTTGTAATAATAAAATCAGTGGCTACAGCCACCAAGAATATAGCTGATTGTCCTTTTTCATAGAATCCCTACGTACAGGAGGTGGCCATTTGGCCCATCGAGCCAGCACCAACAACAGTCCCACCCAGGCTCTATCCCTGTAATCCCATGTATATCTCCTGCTAATCCCCCTGATACTAAGGGGCAATTTAGCATGGCCAAGTTAACCTAACATACAGATCTTGAGTGTGGGAGGAAATCAAAGCACCTAAAGGAAACCATGCAGACAAGGGGAGAACATGCAAACCCCACACAGACAGTGACCTGAGTGCCAATCACTGTGCCACCCCATCCTTGTCCACAATCTCTCTTCTGTAATCCAAGCCCAGGCAATTACCTATCTACCCAACTAAACAATGAAAATACTCCAACGTTAATTCAGTTCCTTGCTGAATTGGACTCCACATACTCGATAGGATCTAGCCATCATGTCCTGCCTAACCCAAAACAAAGTCTCAAATTTTGGCCACCATCAAAACTGTTACTTCCCGAGTCTTGGCTCCTCCCACCACAACTGCAGTCTTAATCCAGATGTGTTACTTCTGGACTCAACTTCTTTAAAAGAACATATATTCAGAGTCAGAGGTTTTTTTTAAAGCCTTTTTTTTAAAGCTCGTTAGCTAATACCAATTGCCTGCACCCATCATACCCATGTAACTATCTAAATGCTTTTTAAAAGACAAAATTGTACCCGTCTCTACTATCACCTCTGGCAGCTTGTTCCAGACACTCACCATTCTGTGAAAAAATTGCCCCTCTGGACACTTTTGTATCTCTCCCCTCTCATCTCAAACCTATGCTCTCTAGTTTTAGACTGTCCTATCTTTGGGAAAAGGTATTGACTATCTAGCTGATCTGTGCCCCTCATTATTTTATAGACCTCTAAAAGGTCACCCCTCAGCCTCCTACGCTCCAGAGAAAAAAGTCCCAGTCTATCCAGCCTCTTCTTATAATTCAATCCATCAAATCGTGGTAGCATCCCAGTAAATCTTTTCTGTACTCTTTCTAGTTTAATAATATCCTTTCTATAATTGGGTGACTAGAATTGCACACAGTATTCCAAGTGTGGCCTTACAATGTCTTGTACAACTTCAAGTGTTCTGACCAATGAACCCAAGCATGCTGAATGTTTTCTTCACCACTCTGTCCACCTGTGACTCCAGTTTCAAGGAACTATGAGCATGTACCCCTAGATCTCTGTTTTGTAACTCTCCCCAACGCCCTACCATTAACTGATTAAATCCTGCCCCGGTTCAGTCTACCAAAATGCATCACCTCGCACTTGTCTAAATTAAACTCCATCTGCCATTCGGCAGTCCATGGGCCCAACTGATCAAGATCCAATTGCAATTGGAGATAACTTTCTTTACTGTCCACTATGCCACCAATCTTGGTGTCATTTGCAAACTTACTAACCATGCCTTCTATATTCTCATTTAAATCATTAATATAAATGACAAATAACAGTGGACCCAGCACTGATCCCTGAGGCACACCGCTGGTCACAGGCCTCCAGTTTGAAAAACAAGTCTCTACAACCACCCTCTGACTTCTGTCAAGAAGCCAATTTTGTATCCATTTAGATACCTCACCCTGAATCCCGTGAGATTTGACCTTATGCAACAACCTACCATGCTGTACCCTGTCAAAGACCTTGCTAAAGTCCATGCAGACAACATCAACTACACTGCCCTTATCTACCTTCTTGGTTAGCCATTCAAAAACCTCAATTTGTGATGCATGATTTCCCACTCACAAAGCCATGCTGACTGTCCCTAATCAGTCCTTGCATCTCTAAATGCCTGTAGATCCTGTCTCTCAAAATTCATTCTCTAATTTAAAACCCGCACCCAATTTAAGATAGAGATGAGAAACTACTTCTAAGCGTTGAGTGTCTGTGAAACTCTTTTTTGGGAAGTGGTAGAGACAGGGTCTTTGAATATTTTTAAGGTAGAGGCAGATAGAATTTTTGACTAACAAGGAATCCAAGGTTATTAGACATGGGCAGGAAAGTAGTTGAGGCCACACTCAGAATCTTACTGAATGGCAGATTGCTTTTCCCCTCAATCTCTTCTGCTCCCATTTTCTTCATAAATCACATCTTCCAAATTCACTCATGACCTTTCTTACTTCTGCAACCCTCTCCAACCAATCCATTATTATATCTCAGATTGCTTTTCTTCAAACTCAGCGCATCTTCCTTTTTTCAGATTTCGCCAGAAATAAAAAGAGCATTCAGCTTTTTAGACCTCAATCATCATGAATATCACTTTCTTCCTTCCCTCTAAGTGCCTTCTCAAAACCCAGGTAATTAACAATGATTGATGCTCTTAATTCTCCTCAAACACTTTGAGACATTTCTCCATATTACGTCAAGCATGTTTATTACTCCTCAGCTAAAATTTTATTTTACCAAACTTTGTACGAAATTAGTTTTTCTAATGGAAGTTTCTGATTTTATTCCTGATCAGACTATAGTTAGAATTTATGTAAAAGAGCAGAATCAAATCAGTAAGTAATATGCTGGCTATAGGATCTCTGTACCCTCAAGAGGTAGCATCTGTACAATGTTTCCCAAATGTCAATACTCCTAACACCTCAGATGCATCACAGCATCTAATCGAATTGAATTTTTATTGTCACAGGGATTGGGATGCGGTGAAAAGTACTGTTTCTTGCAAGCTGTTACAGATAAAACACATTGTTCATAGAGTACATAAGGGAGGAGGAAAGGATAGGGTGCAGAAATGGAAACTACACCAAGAGCAATATCTCTAGATAAATCAACGCTGCATTACTAAAAGGTGCTTTGAAAGTTCTCCACAGATAGAATCATAGAATCCTGCAGTGCAAAAGTAGGCCATTCGGCCCATCAAGTCTGCACTGACCACAATCCCACCCAGGCCCTATCTGCATAACCCCATGCATTTACCTTAGCTAGTCCCTGACACTAAGGGGCAATTTAGCATGGCCATTCCACCTAACCCGCACATCTTTGATCTGTGGGAGGAAACCAGAGCACTCAGAGGAAACTCACACAGACAATGGGAGAATGTCACACAGATAGTAACCCCAGCTGGGAATTGAACCCGGGTCCCTGGTGCTGTGAGGCAGCAGTGCTAATCACTGTGCCACCGTGATAGAGAGATATTTCCCCTGGTTTGTGAGACTGGTTGCCTCCTAAGCTTAGACCAAGTCAGGCCTTTCAGGAATTAAATTAGAAAACACTTCGACGTGCAAAGGGTAGGAGTTTGGAACCGTGCTTCATAATTAATACCATATCAACTTAAGTTTTAAAACTGAGGTAGACAAGACTTTTGCTAAAGATATTAAAAGACCAACCCTTGATCCCACTATCCTTGCCCACTGCTATACCATCTTCAAACTCCCTTTCCTCTCCCAAGTCTGTAAACGCCCAGATCTTGATTGCATTTTGCTAATCAGACTGCTTATTCAACATCCAGCACTGGATAGGCAGAAAAATCCCAATTAAACACTGGAAAGACAGAATCAATTCTCCCTCATCCCCACAACACCCCTCACCTTCCTCCATCCCTGAGCTATTGGCTTCATCCCTCTCCCTGCCAGTATTTTAAGATTGTGCTAGTCTGGCTCACAACATTCATGTCACATCTCACCTAGACAGGAGCTTTTGACATCATGTTCAAATCATTACTAAGACTGCCTACTTCCACATCCATAACATCGCCTGTCTCAGTTCATCGAATGTTGAAACCCTCATTCACACCTTTATTACCTCTGGATCTAACTGTTTCAATGCACTGCTGGCTGGTCTCCTCCAGTCTATTCTCCACCAAGTTCAGACCATCCAAATCCGTTGCTTAGATCTTACCTTGCACCAGGTTCCATTCCACTACCCTCACTGGTTCCCAGTCAAGCACAGCCTTGATTTTAAAATTCTCATCATTGTTTCCAAATCTTTCCATGGCCAAACACATCCCTCTCTATAATCAGCTCCAGCCCCAACAATTTCTGCTCTTCCAATATTAGCTTCTTGAGTGTCCTCAATTCTAATCGCTCCATGAATGGTGGCAGCGCCTTCAGTTGCTTAGACGCCAAGTTGTGGAATACCTTCCCTTTACAATCCAGCCCATCTACCTCACTTTCCTCCTTTAAGACACTCTTTAAAGCCTCTTCTTTGTCCAGACTTGAAGTCACATTTTGTTTTATAATGTTTTCAAGAAGTTTTATTACATTAAAAGTTGCTATATAAATACAAGTTGTTATTGATGTGGTTAAGGGAGCTATGCGGACTTTGTTCTATCATGGCAGATCTCTGACCTAAGAAAATTACAGCACAAGAACAGGCCCTTCGGCCCTCAAAGCCTGCACCAACATGCTGTCCATTTGAACTAAAACAGCCTACCCTTCTCGGGACCATATCCCTCTATTCCCATTCTGTTCATGTATTTGTCCAAACGCCCCTTAAAAGTCACTACCACATCTGCTTCCACTACCTCCCTCCTGCCCCCACCAACCCACCCAACGAATTCCAGTCACCCACCACACTGTAAAAAACAACTTGCCTCATATATCTCCTTTAAACCTTGCGCCTTGCATCTTAAACCTATTCCCCCTAGTAACTGACTCTTCCACCCTGGGAAAAAGCTTCTGACTATCCACATGTTCCATGCCCCTCAATCTTGTGGACTTCCATCAGGTTGCACCTCAACCTCCGTCATTCCACAGAGAACACACCAAGTTTCTCCAACCTCTCCTCATAGCTAATGTTCTCCCATACTCGACAACATCCTGGTAAATCTTTTCTGTATCCTCTCCAAAGCCTCCACATTCTTCTGGTAGTGCGGCAACCAGAATCGAACACTATATTCCAAGTGCAGCCCAACTAAAGTTCTATAAAGCTGCAACATGACTTGCCAATTTTTAAACAAAATGCCCCGGCCAATGAAGGCAAGCATGCCATATGTATTCGTGGCTACCTTCTCCACCTGCGTTGCCACTTTCAGTGACCTATGTACCTGTGTACCCAGTTTCCTTTGCCTATCAATACTCTTAAGGGTTCTGCCATTTACAGTATATTTCCCATGCGTATTAGACTTTCCAAAATGCATTCCCTCAACTCCAACCACCTTTGTGTTTTCCACAAGCTTAGCAACCAAACCAGTTACATTTTCCTCCAAATCACTTGTATATATTACAAGCAGCAAAGGTCCCAGCATTTATCCCTGTGAAACGTCATTAGTCACAACCCTCCATTCAGGCCAGGCATATCTACTTGATTCTACAATCTGGTCCAATTCAGCTATAGGTACTCTGGACCAAAGAATTGGCAATGCTTGCAGCAGGAAAGGTCATCAGAATCCTCAGTTGTTTTTGAACCTCCTTGCTGTATCAGCCAATGTCACACCTACTCATGTATCACATAGGTCATTAGGCAACAACCAGAAAGAAACCAAACTGTCAAAAGACATGCCACTGCTGAACTGTTCAAAGTACTTTCGACTGGCACTCTTTCTATCCATTTAGGTAATGGAATAAAAAGCCAAACAATTAGTTTGGATAGACTCCCTTCTCACAAATTAAGCTGCAGCGAGCTGACCACGCTTTGTTAATACAACTGTACATTTGCTGGTCTAACTATTAGCAATATGACAGGAGATTAACTAATCGTATGTGTGTATTTTGAAAAGAGCAGATTTTATTCAATATATTCAAAAATTAAAGGAAGAGATATTACAATCCACTCCAAGGAACTCTGATATGCAGATAAGGACTAAATGTAGTTAATGTAGTGACCAACTGTACAAAATTCTCATACACGTAATAAAAATCAGTACTTTCTACTCAACAGTTGCCCTTGATGGAATGCATAAATACCACTTTTGTCCAACATGTAATGCTATTTATCCATCAACTCCACTTATACATGAAAATCATCAATCTTTCAGGTGTACCAACCTCACTAAAATAGATGACAAAACTTCACAATACCACTTACTCAAACATCAAATCTACAACTTGCTGTTAGATTACATTTGCATTCATAAGCCTGGTCACAATTCTCAACAATGGTATCAACTAACTTATGAAATAATTTCCCTATCCCACCACTTTTTCAAAGTAAATCCACTATGCAATGAGCATAGGTGTTGTCTAACCTCATCGTCAGAGTACGAGTATGCTGATGCCACAGCTCCCCACATCTTGCTGGCAACATTTGCTGCTTGTTTCATGCCTGACTTAAGTACATCCATCTTGGGTCCAGAGAGCAGGTTGTCAAATTTAAATCCTGAAATTGAAGTAACAATGGACCCCAAAGAGCCATGTTGGGTGTTTCGTACTAAGCCAGTTAATGAAGCTGAACGCATTTTCTGTGAAACAGGCTTCTGCATTTTTGGCTGACCAGCAAATGTTTTTGACCTAGATACAGATTTAGATGTTGTTTGTACATCTTCTGGTGGAACTGGGCTAGATGGCAGACTTGACCTCCTTTCTGGGGGATGGCAGTGGGTGCCATCACTATCACCTGATGACCTCTCCTCATTCTCAGTCTTGTGCAGTTCCATGCTAGTTGATTTGCCCCCCAGGGGGCTCTTAAGATTCATATACATTTCAATTTCATCAGCAAGTTTTCGAGACACAACTGGTGGTACACTCTTCTCTTCAACTTTGGAAGGGATTTTCTTATCAGTTTCTGAGGCCAGCAATGATAATGGGTCAAAACCTTTCTTAACATCTTCTCTTTCTACAGACTTAATTGCAAGCTGCACACTAGTCCTGTTCTGCATGGGATCTTCAACTTGATTTTCTTCATCAGCTTGAAAAATAGTTTGTGGGTCAACTTGTAGGTTGTCCATTACAAACTCTGAATTTTTGGACATTACTGTAGGTTCAGTATCAACTTCTAATGAGGATGAATCTCTGTTTTCGGAAACATCCAAGTACTTATCAAAGGTAGTTCTGCTGTGATCAACTTGACACTCTCCTGTTTGATTGGCTGAGTGATTCAAAACTGGAGAACGCTTCATCTTTGATAGATCTTTGGCACTGCACAGAGCAGCAGTCAAGATCTTGGCATCAGCACCCATTGTCTCAGCTATCTCATTTGGATCGGTTTCAAGGCTTCCCTTTTGAAATAACATGTTAGATCGTGTGTCAGCACTGAAACTGCAGCTCCTTTCTGCCCAGAACTTTTGTCGCTGCTGATTTTTTTCAGTGTTCTTCCTGTGCGCTTGAGTACTAGGGTCACCAACTCCATTGCCATCTTGATAATTGTTGTTATTTACCAGCAATAAGCTAGTTAAGTCACCTAGAATTGAAAAGACAGCAAAAGTAGGAATTAATATTGACAAATCATAGGATCTATTCCCTTATTTCAATAAATGAATAGCTGTGTCTCAAGGCTAAATAACAGTAGAAGTATGAAAGATTACTACTCCAATTAAAAAGAAAATTTCAAATATTATTTGTGGAGTGGCTAGCCTTAGTCAGAACAAGTACTCTGGCCAATATGCAAATTAATACAATAATCAAGGGAGCCTCACGTCTGGAGTACTATTAAATGGTTGGCATCATATCAATACAAGTTAATAATTCTTCATGGCAAATAACCTGACTTCAGCCACATATTCAAGGGAAGCAAATGTAAGGTGGGTTAAGGGAAGAAAGAGGAGATAGAAAATCACCTTAAGCTAGTCTTCTCATGTCCTAGGTTCAAGAGCATTCCCGGCAGAAGACCAGGAGAAAATTGAGAGAAGAATAGGGAGGAAGAGGACATAAGCAAACACAAAAAAGAAAATCACAAATGAATCATTTTGTACTACATTTGAAGCAAATTTGGAAGATGGCATTTGAAAAGCAATAACTAATACTCAAATAGCTAAAAAATTTGGCACAGTAGCAGCATTCTTGCTTCAGAGTCAGAAGGTCATGAGTTCAAGTCATATTCCAGAGGCTGGAGCTCAAATACTAGGCGTACACTTCAATGCAGTGCTGAAAGAGGTTGGAGGTGTCATCTCAGATCTTTCCCTTCCAAGTAAGCATAAAATACCCCATGGTAATTTTCTAAACATGGGGGAGCTTTCTTCCCGTGTAAGGGCAATATTTATCTTTGAACCAACAGCAGAACAGCTAGTACAGGCACTAACACCCAGCCAATTCACACATGGCAGTTACTGTTGCACTCCAGGGAAAGGTAAGTCATCTTCAAAAATAACTTCATGGGCTTTGGGATGTCCTGATATTTGGAAAGTCATTGTGCAAATGCACGTTATTTCAGGATGTCACATCAATTAGTAGTGTAACTGACATTCTTGCCTACCTTGTTAGCCACCAGCTAACATAATACAAGATTCAGCTGCCACATTCATATTAATTTTTACATTGTGTAATTATGTTTTTTGAGGAGAATTTGACCACTTTCAAGAGTGGGAAAGATGAAGGGCATGGGATCTACATGAACCACAAAAGTTACCACAGAGTTCCTCAGAGTGAAATGTTGCATGTATTAAAGACCTTAAAAATAGAGACATTTACTTTCTCATCGGAGGTCGTGCTAAGCTTTCCTTTTCAGTATGAGATCCCAAAGTAAAAATATTCCTTTTCATATTCTTATTTCGATAGAAGCAACATTTCTCCAATTACTATATGCTCAACGCTTCAAGTTAAATAAGCTTGAAATGATAACAGATGAGGGACAAAGATATCCTGTGTATTAAGTCTATTCACTGGTTATGTTTTCATTATACTTGGTGCACAGAAGGTGGCTTCCAGCAAAAGATTGCAGGGAATAAAGCAGCCACATTTGGAGTGCTGTTACAATCTTATGCTCAGTTTCAGCATCCATTCAGAGGCAGCAACAAGAATTGCAATAAAACTTGTGGAAATAATATTAATCACCAAAATAAATCTTTACGGAAAAGGGACTGAACTTGTTTTTATATAGCATCTTTCACACTCTTGGGATGTCCAAAACACTTAATAAATAATTAATTATTTTCTGGCATACAGTTATTGTTTTCACAAAGGGAAACGTGGCAACTGAATATTTTTAAGGCAGATAAGTTCTTGTTAAGCAAGGGGATAATAGTTAAGTAAGTAGGATGTAGATTTGAGGTTAACACCAGATAAGCCATGATTTTATTAAGTTGTGAAGCAAGCTCAAAGGACTGAATGGCCTAATCCTTGATCGTAAATGATTGGCACCACAGGGGCTTTAACGTAAGTGAGAGAAGCGAAGAAGCCACTCAGAAGAGCGTACACCTCCATCATGCTATGTTAGCTCAATGTTTTAACAATTAGGCAGCTCTTCTTTTTCCTGCCTGTGCTACCCAGTAATGACAAAGCTGAAAGAAGGAATCTTAAGAGTTTCCATTTCACCGAGGAAGCTTCGGGAGAGTCCACATCCAACAACCTACTTTGAAAACTTGACTCTCATTTTTACAGCAACAAATTCCACCAATGCAGCTACAGTCAATTCACCCTATCTTCCAATGTTAGTGGATCCTTTGAAAAATTCCAGGAACTGGATACGTATCTGCACCTTCCCCAGAAACTCAGATTTTCCTTAGGCTTTATCCTAGTTTTAAATTTAAACGAAATCTGTCCATTAATTTTTGAGGATTTTTGTTTACAAACAAACTTACATTACCTTCATTCACCTTGAATATCAGAGGTACTAAAAGACGTGATTATCTGTTTTAACAATGGTGGTTGAGGGAAGTATTCGCCATAACAACATGCAAACTTTCCTGATCATTCAACTGTGCCACCAATGTCTCAGTTTAATAGCTCATTACAAAGAGGGACCTTCAAAGTATCAGCTGAGTTTATATGCTCAAACCTCTGGAGTGCAACTTGAATCCAAGACATCTGACTCATAAATCTGAGTTTAATTCCTGTGCTAAGGATGACAGTAATAATAAAAAAACTTAACCTAAAGCAGGTAGATTTATTAAATGTGTTCAGTCACAACACTATTTTTAGAAGTCAATATATTAAATCATGGGACATTCCCTGTGCCATAGAAGTACTAGCCATGATTTGAACTGGGGACATGGGTAAAGGAGATAGAATTATTGTATGTTTACAGCGATGTAACTGCTAACAGATCCTTTGAAAAGCTCCAGGATCTGGATACGCATCCACACTTTCCCCAAAATTCCAGATTTTTCTAGGGTCATTTCCTGCGCATTAAATTCATTTGAAACCCTTTAGTTTTTGAGGCCACTTGGCCATCAAGATTGCATCAGCCACAAAATGAGCCATCCAGCCTCACCTTACTTTCCAGTATTCGGTCTTTAGCTCACTTGAGGTGTACAACCAGACACAGTGGATTGAGGGTGTCTGCTTCTACTACCTTTCAGGCTGAGGTCCAGATCCCACAACCTTTTTGTTAAAAAAAAACTTCTGGCATCGCCCCTCTTAGTTTTCAGGTGATTGATAGCAAGACATGTCCCTCATCACTAGCCTCTCTGTTCAATAAATCGGCCTTTTCCATCCACTCTATTCAGGTCCAGTGGTTAGCACTGCTGTTTCAGTGCCAGGATCAATTCCAGCCTTGGCTGACTACGTGGAGTTTGTATGTTCCTCTGGATGCTCCAGTTTCCTCCCATGGTTCAAGGATGTGCGAGTTAGGTGGACTGGCCATGGTAAATTGCCCCTTAGTATCCCAAGATGTGTAGATTCAACTGAATAGTCATGGTAAATGTGGGGGAAAAAGACACTGCCTAAAATGCTGTGTCAGAGAGTTGGAGCAGACCCAATGAGCTGAATGGCCTCCTTCTGCAATGGGTTCAATGATTATAGATCAAAATCACATCTCCCTCAATCTCTTTTTCAAGGAGAACAACTCAATCTTTCCTCAGGGCTACAATTTTCTTGTCTGGGCCACATCCTTGTAAATCTCCTTCCGTGATGGTGGGATCCTGAGATCACAGAACACCATCTTGAGATGACAAACCATCCTGACTTATGCAGCATGCTACTATCAGTTTCTCATCCAAATATAGCAACTGGTCAGCCTGGTCTTCAGAACTAGGGGGCAGAGTTTCAAAAGAAGGTGTTTTCCATTTAAGTTGGAGATAATGAGGAATTTCTTTGAGATTCTCCAAATCTTAGGAATTTTCTATCCAAGACAGCAGTGGAGGTTGGGTCAGTAAACTCCAAGGCTGAGTTAGACTAACATTTGATCTACAAGAGGGTCAAGGGTTGGGGGTGGAATACAGGCAGAAAAGTGGAATTGAGTGCACACAGCAGTCATTATTTTATTAAACAACAAAGCAGGTTTGAGCGAGTAAATAACCCACTCTTGTTCCTGTTTCAATGTTCTGTGGCAAAACCATGAGCTGTTTAAGGAAATTTCTCACAACTTCCTTTCTGATTTGAGTATTTCAGTTTAATTCCCAATCAGAAGAAATAATTCCCTTGATCACATCAAAACCCTCCATATCTCAAATCTCCAAAACTTTCTATGCTCTAATGGAAATAATTCAAGTAACTCCATTTCTTCTTAATCACAACTCAGCTGATTTCAGCCAATGGGGACTCTTAAATGGCCACAGCACCTGAATTTAGGAAAGGGAAAAATGATCAGCAATTTTTACAGTAAAGGTCTAGGTTGGGGATTTGAGGGGGAACAATGTCAGGACCAGTGAGGATGTCAACCACAGTTCAATTGCAGAAAGGCTCAATGTGATGACTAGTGAGGCACTAGAGAGTGACTTCCACTCATAGATCATTGTCCTATTAAGGGAGCCATTGCCACAACAAGGCAACAAAATTAATGAGTTCATTAAATGCAAACTTGCATTGGAATTTCAAGTACAAGGGATGTAGAAACCACAGTGTATTTTTTTCAAGACATTAACCAGCTGGGGAGAAGCTGAATTATATGATCTTTCAATTGATGGAGAACAAAAGTACATATTCTATATTTAAATTGATTTAGGATTTAAATTTTTTTTTAAAACCAAACTTAAAAGGGGAGTTGCTTTAAAGCAGAATTGCTACATTAATTTGGCTTTCATGTGACCTGGTCATTTTAGAACATACAAATGGGAAGTCTGGTCCTTTCACCTTTTCAAGTGACACACACAACTCAAAAGAATAAAAAACAGAATTGTTAAAATGCAAAAAGGACAATAAGGCATGTTGTAATATAACACAATAATGATAACTAGTGATTAAAACATTCTTACCACTGCTTCCTTTACTGCCAACAGCAGCACATTGCAACTTTACAATGCTGCTACTTGAATGAAGCTTTTCTGGCGAGCTAGAATTATTTTTTTTACTCACAGCTGATTCAATGTTGTGCACGCTTTTTTCTGTTGATGAAATGCAATGCAAGTTTAATTAAAAACAGTTTTCACTTGAAGTGGGGGATTTGAATTCAAAAACCAAATCTACAAATAAACAATAAAGATGAGAACAGATCCAGAGTGCAGAACACAAATATAGGTACAAGTACAATATAATTTAGACCTTTGAGGGAAAGGGATTGTTGAGGAAGATCAGCTATGATTGCATTTAACAGCCTGTATGGAAATTTGTTTTACCTGCTTCTATTTCTATTGCTATTACTATTACAGTTGAGAAATACCTCTCTTCAATTGATATTTGATATGGGGAACAAACACCAGGAAAGCTTGCACTTACCTAGAACTTTTTACTTAATGAAACATCCAAAGTATTTCACAGGAACATAAGAAATAAGAACATAAGAAATAGGAGCAGGAGTAGGCCATCTAGCCCCTCGAGCCTGCCCCGCCATTCAATAAGATCATGGCTGATCTGTCGTGGCTCAGTTCCACATTCCCGCCCTCTCCTCATAACCCTTAATCCCCTTGCCCATCAAAAACCTATCAACCCGCGTCTTAAAAATATTGAGCGAGGCAGCCTCCACCACTTCAACGGGCAGAGAATTCCAGAGATTCACCACCCTTTGAGTGAAGAAGTTCCTCCTCAACTCCGTTCTAAACCGCCCCCCCTTTATCTTGAGGCTGTGCCCTCTAGTCCTACTGTCCTTTCTGAGCGGGAAGAGCCTCTCCACCTCTATCCTATCCATCCCATTCAACATCTTATACGTCTCAATGAGATCTCCCCTCATTCTTCTAAACTCTAACGAGTACAAGCCTAGTTTATTCAGCCTCTCCTCACAGCTCAACCCCGGAATCAGCCTAGTAAACCTCCTCTGCACTCCCTCCAAGGCCAAAATATCCTTGCGTAAGTGCGACAACCAAAACTGCACACAGTACTCCAGCTGCGGCCTCACCAGTGCCCTATACAGCTGCAGCAAGACTTCCCTACTTTCACATTCAATCCCCCTTGATTATAAGACAAATAGGACATCAAGCTACATATTACATCAGATGACCAAAAGCTCAATCAGCAAGATGGGTTTATAGGAAGCAAGGTGGATGAAAGGTATTTTGGGGCTTGAGGCTAAGGCAAATATAGACATGGCCACCAATAATTGAGCAACTAAAACTGAGGATGCACAAGAGACCAGAATTCGAATGGAGATATCTTGAGGGTTGTGGAGCTGGATGACATGAGAAAGGGAACACGATAGAGGGGTTTGAAAACGACGATTGGAATTTTAGAAATAGAAACATTGGCCGCCTGATAGTTGAAATAGGACTGGATCAATACTTAAGCGCGGTTGGGACAGTTTTCACTTGAATTGTGCTCAGACCAGTATTCTGGCAAATCACATAACTGGGGCTTTAAATTAAATAGTGGGGGCAGATCACTGTGGGAAGATGTGATAAATTAAAGAAAGCAGACAAGGCAAAAAGAACCAGGCAGTAATAACAGAGCGTGACAGGAAGGGACAGAATATACAAACTTGAGTGCAGTAGCAGCTAAGGCAGGAATTGCAAAAATGGTAAAACGACTAAGTTAAAGGCTCTTTATCTGAATGCATGCAGCATTCATAACAGAACATTGAATTGACAACTGAAATAGAAAAAATACATCTTTTAACAATTAGAGACAAAACTGCAAAGTGGTAAATACTCACAGCTTCATGACACTTCAGAAAGACAGGAAGCTTTAAGAACATAAGAAATAGGAGCAGGACTAGGCCATCTAGCCCTTCGAGCCTGCCCTGCCATTCAATAAGATCATGGCTGATCTGAAGTGGACCAGTGCCACTTTCTCGCTTTCTCCCCATAACCCTTAATTCCCTTGTCTATCAAAAACCTATCTACCCGTGACTTAAATATATTCAGCAAGGTAGCCTCCACCACTTCAAAGGGCAGAGAATTCCAGAAATTCACCACCCTTTGAGTAAAGAAGTTCCTCCTCAACTCTGATCTAAACTGCAGCACCCCCGCCACCTCCCCCCCGCCCCCCACCCCACCTTTATCTTGAGGCTGTGCCCTCTAGTCCTGCTATCCTTTCTAAGCAGGAAGAATCTCACTACCTCTACCCTATCCATCCCCTTCATTATCTTATACGTCTCTATAAGATCCCCCCTCATCCTTCTAAACTCCAAAGGTGTTGAAAGGTGTATAAAGCTTTAAAGGTGTAACTTTGTTAATTAAGGATGACAGCACAAGAGAGAAAAATTATCTTCATGAAAAAGAACAAGATGCAGAGTCAGTTTGAGTATAGATACAAAAAGTTGTAGGACTGGGTTTACAGGATGACAACACTGGGAGGGGGGAAAATCTTGAGAAAGGAACAGCAAAAATGAGTGATTTTAATATGCACATAGATTAGACCAATGAGGCTGGCAAAGGTAGCCTGGAAGATCAAGTTCAGAATGTTGTGACAGCTTCTCAAAGCAGCATGTACTTGAACTAGAGAATAGGCTATTCTAGATCTGGTAATATGCAATGAGGCAGGATTAATTAATTACTTCATAGTAAAGTAACCTCTAGCTAGCACTAATTGTAACATGATTGTATTTTACATTCAGTTTGAAAGAGTGAAAAGTGGATCTGAGATGAATGTTTTAAAGCGAAATAAGGGCAATTGAGGGAATAAAAACAGAGCAAGGCAATTAAGAGACATGTCAGCAAAGATGTGGTGGCAGACATTTATGGAGATTATAACACCCAGCAAAGATACATCCCAGTGAGAAAGAAAGACTCTAGGGAAGGGATACACTATCTGTGATTCCTCTCTTCAAGAAAGGACGGAGATAGAAATCTGTCACAGAGGAAATGCTGGAATCTATTAAGCAGATATCAGCTAGGCTCTTAAATCTCAAGATAATCAGGCAGAGTCAACATTTGTGAAAGGGGAATTTGTTTGATTAGCTCATTAGAATTCTTAAGTAACAAGCTACATGAATAAAGGAGAACCTGTGAACGTGGTACATCAGATTTCAAGAAGCTATTTGACAATGTGCTGTATCAAGAGGTTACAATGCAAAACAAGACCGTGAGGTAGTAGCAAAATATTAGTATGGTTAGAGGATCAGTTAGTTGGCAGGAAACTCGGTTATCTCCAGGGTGGTAAGATGTGATGTGTGGAGTGCCACAGGGATCAGTTCTGGGACTTAAACTGTTTACAATCTTCATCTAGAACATGAAACCAAATGCATGGTTGCTAAATTTGCTGATGACAAAAAGATAAAGTGGAAAGCAAGTTGTAAAGAGGATACAAGGATTTTGCAAAGGAATATAAAATAGGTCATGAGAGTGGACCGAAATTTGGCACATGGAATGGAATGTGGGAAAACATGAACTTGTCCACTTTGCCAAGAAAAACAGCATATGAATTAAATGGAAAGATTCAGGAGTCACTGCAAATTGAAAGAAAACACTTGTGTACTGTTCAATTCAAGTCAAACTGATTTTCATAATCTTCACCTCTTTGCTCTTCACCAGGTGAGTCAATTTCTACGAGCGTTTCTTCAGTGTCGTCACGTCGAAGTTCATCTTTAGATCCATATCCTTGGTCTGACTGAGCACCTGTAACAAAGTTAACTACAGTTGAACAAAGATGCTTCCAATGTATGAGACATCCATATACAGGAAAAAGGAAGCCTTTTATATATTTCACCAGAAATTGAGAATTCTTCAGACTGTAAATACATAAGACTTCTCCTTCCTGAATAGGCAGTATTTATATTATACCTTCTTGAGCCTGGAAATCTGTTGTTCAAGGACGCAAGTTGCTTGGGGATTTTTTTGAGCACACCCTGATCATCACTGGCATCATTTTAGTACAGTATTGAGGAGAAACATAAAATATGCAATATTTGGATAACAAACTTTTTTTAAAAATCACTGCTTTCTAATGTTTTATCACTGTTTTGCTTCATGCAGAAGGGAAAGAAGAATTTAAAACAATCGTGAAAGATAAAGTACAGAAAATTTCATGGGACTAAAGGTTGACAAGTCCCCTGGGCCTGAAAGATCCCAGGAGATTGTAAAATTTTCAGTTTTTCATCACCATTCAAGAAATGAGGGAGACACAGAAAGGAAGAACAATAAGCAAATTTGCCTATCGCCTGTCATTGGGAAAACACATGAATCCATTATTAAGGAGGTAGTAACAGGACATTTAGATAAATCACAATGCAACCACACAATATCAGCACAAATGTGGAGGATGCAACTTTCAAGTGGATAAAGGGAAAAGGCATTTGACAAGGTACCTCACAAGAGGTTACTGCAGAAGGTCAGGGGACATGGAGTTGGGGGTAGGGTGTTAGCGTGGATAGAGAATTGGTTGTCAAATAGGAGGCAGAGAGTGGGGGTCAATGGGTGCTATTCGGATTGGCGGTTGGTGACTAGTGGGGTGCCCCAGGGGTCGGTGCTGGGGCCTCAGCTATTTACCATTTATATAGATGATCTGGAGGAGGGAACCGAGTGCAGGGTGTCGAAATTTGCTGATGACACCAAGACTGGGGGAAAGGCAAATTGTGCGGAGGGTGTGGAGAGTCTGCAGAAGGATCTAGATAGGCTGGGCGAATGGGCCAGGAAATGGCAAATGGAATTTAATGTTGGCAAGTGTGAGGTGGTCCACTTTGGTAGGAAGAATGGTAGGAAGGACTATTACTTACGGGGCGAAAAACTGCAGCAGGCGACGGTGCAGAGGGACCTCGGGGTCCTTGTGCATGAATCGCAAAAACCCAGCTTGCAGGTGCAGCAGGTGGTCAGGAAGGCGAATGGGATGCTGGCCTTCATAGCGAGGGGGATTGAATATAAAAGTAGGGAGGTCTTGCTGCAGCTGTATAGGGCATTGGTGAGGCCGCAGCTGGAGTACTGTGTGCAGTTTTGGGCGCCGCACCTGCGCAAGGATATTTTGGCCCTGGAGGGAGTGCAGAGGAGGTTTACTAGGCTGATACCGGAGTTGAGGGGATTGAGCTATGAGGAGAGGCTGAATAAACTAGGCTTGTACTCGTTAGAGTTTAGAAGAATGAGGGGAGATCTCATTGAGACGTATAAGATGATGAATGGGATGGATAGGATAGAGGTGGAGAGACTCTTCCCGCTCAAAAAAGACAGTAGGACTAGGGGGCACAGCCTCAAGATAAGGGGGAGGCTGTTTAGAACGGAGTTGAGGAGGAACTTCTTCACTCAAAGGGTGGTGAATCTCTGGAATTCTCTGCCCGTTGAAGTGGTGGAGGCTGCCTCGCTAAATATTTTTAAGAAGCGGGTTGATGGGTTCTTGATAAGAGAGGGGATTAAGGGTTATGGGGAGAGGGCAGGAAAGTGGAACTGAGCCACGACAGATCAGCCATGATCTTATTGAATGGCGGGGCAGGCTCGAAGGGCTAGATGGCCTACTCCTGCTCCTATTTCTTATGTTCTTATGTTCTTATATATTTGAATCTTCAAAAGGCATCAATAATGTGCCACTTAAACCGTTACTGCACAAGATAAGAGCACATTTTGTTGGGGGTGACATATTAGCATGAAGAGAGGATTGGCAATAAACAGCAATTATAAACTGTAATTTTTTGGTTGGCAAATAAATAATGTGGCAAGGATAAGTGCTGCAGCTTCAACAATTTTGAGTTGGATGAAGGGCTGCAGCCAAATTTGCTGATGATGTAAAGATATGTAGGGAAGCATGTTGGGAGGATACAAATAGGTTAGGTAAGTGCTCAAAAAGTTGGCAGTTTGTCTGCTTTGGTGGGAAGAACAGAAAAGCAGAATTTTAAAATGGAAGGAGACTATAACATGCTGCTGTACCAAGGGATGTGCATATTCTCATACATGCTTCACAAAAAGCTAGCATGCAGATACAACAAATAATTCCAAAGGCAAACAGAATATGGGCCCTTTACTGCAAAAATGATGGCGTATAAAAGTAGGCAAGCCTCGCTACAACTGTACTGGACACTGCTGAGACCACTTGTAGAGTGATGTGTACAAATTTAAGCAGTGAAAGACTTGAATTAAAAATAGTTCAAAGAAGGTTCACTAGGTTGATTTCTGGGATGAAGGGATTGGCTCATGAGGAAAGGTTGAACAGGTTGGGGCTATATTTATTAGAATTTGGAAGAATGAGAGGTGATCTCATTGAAACAAAATGTTCTGAGTGGGCTTGACCGTAGCTGCTGAGACAATGTTTTTTCTTGTGGGGTAATCTAGAACCGGCGTAAAGAGTTTCAGAATAAGGGATCTCCCATTCAAGACAAAGATGAGGAGGAATTTCTTCTCAGGGTCATCAGTCTTTGGAATTATCCTCCACAGAGTAGTGCAATCGGTGTCACTGCATATTTTCAAAGCAGGGTTAGACAGACCTTTGATCTACAAGGAAAGGTTATTTGAGGCACAGGCAGAAAAGTGCAGTTAAGGCCACAATCAGACCAACCACAACCACATCAAATGGTGCAGCAAGCTCCACGGGCTCTTATTTATGATCCATGATTTATACTTAAGGCGTTTTCTGGTCCACACATTTATGATTAGGCATTTTATCCTCATTCCATGAGCCAGAATATTCCAAAAATCAGAAATGACTTTGCTACCAGCATTCCAACCTGAGGACGTTAGTGTATTTATATTTACAAAATCTCAGGATTTTGATTTGATTTATTGTCACATGTATTAACAAAGTATTGTTTCTTGCACACTATACAAAGTGTACCGTTCGTAGAAAAGTGCAGAGTGTTGAAGTTGGTTATAGCTAGGGTGTAGAGAAAGATCAACTTAATGCAGGGTAGGTCCATTCAAAAGTCTGACAGCAGCAGGGAAGAAGCTGTTGTTGAGTCGGTTGATACGTGACCTCAGATTTTTGTATCTTTTTCCCAATGGAAGAAGGGGGAAGATCTGTGGGGTCCTTAATTATGCTGGCTGCTTTGCTGAGGTAGCAGAAAGTGCGGACAGAGTCAATTGTGTAATGGATTGGGCTACATTCACAACCTTTTGTAGTTTCTTGTAATCTTGGGCCGAGCAGGAGCCATACCAATCTGTGATACAGCTAGAAAGGATGCAATCTTTGGTGCAGCTGTAAAAGTTGGTGAGTTATAGCTGACATGCCAAATTTCCTTAGTCTTCTGAGAAAGTAGAGGCATTTAAAGTCTTTCTGAAGTTATAATTAAGTGGCAATGTTACGTGTGTAACCTTTGCAAAGTAAATAAACTTTATGTACATTTCCCTTGAACCCAAGGTAGGACATCTTTATTTTCTGAAAGGCTGAACACTAGACAAAAATTCAACCACTACAACAGAGGAAAGGAAACCTTACTATTACCATTAATACTAATAATAACTTCTGTAAATTCAGTGATGTGTCATTAGGCCAAACTTGTTAAACAAATTTCAAGAACACATTATAATCTTAAACTACCATGTATTCAGTACTTGACTAATAAGGTTGAAGTATAACACGTGACATGCTAAGCAGTATTTAACTTTTATTACTAAATTAATAGTTGCCTATTAACCGTAAACTAAATAAGCAATTGCAACAAAGTAAACTCTTTAACTTTGATTTGCACACAAGAGTAAAAGAATTATAATGCTTTCAGTACAAGCGACTTCAAGATTTATATATTACAAGAAATATTTGTGACATAGCCATATGTATTCACTTTATCATTTTTAAAAAAAAATTCATTTGTGGGACATGGGCATTGCCAGCTGGCCAGCATTTATTGCCTATCCCTAGTTGCCCTTGAGAAGGTGGTGGTGAGCTGCTTTCAGTCCATGTTCTGTGGGTTGGCCCACAATGCCATTAGGGAGGGAATTCCAGGATTTTGACCCAGTGACAGCAAAGGAAGGATAATACATTTCCAAGTCAGGATGGTGAGTGACTTGGAGGTGAACTTGCAGTTGGTGGTCTTCCCATGTATCTGCTGCCATCTAGAAGGACGAGCGAAGCGGTCATGGGTTTGGAAGGTGCTGTTGAAGGATCTTTGGTGAATTGCTGCAGTGCATCTGTAGATAGTACACACTGTTGTTACTCAGCATTGGTGGTGGAGGGATTGAATGTTTGTAGCTGTGGTGCCAATCATGCAGACTGCTTTGTTCTTGATGGTGTCAAGCTTCTTGAGTGTTGTTGGAGCTGCACCCATCTAGGCAAGTGGGGAGTATTCCATCTCGTTGATTGAGCTCACAAAGGTCTGTCATTTACATATTTGGACTCAGCTAATGCTACTTTAATCAGTGACAAGGAGTCTGGGGAGGTGTGTGTTTTTACAGCCATAAGCCAATCCAAAAGATATGCATGACAAGAAAAACTGGTTTGATCAACTTATAAAAGTGGCTCTAAATGTGGCTTGATACCATCACAACTTTTCACCAAAAGGTTGCCAACTGGGAGATACCATTTCTAGTCCTTTTATGCAAAATGTTAAGTTGAGAATGCAAGTGTTTCACAAAGTATTCAGGGAAGCGAGTCAGAGCAATGCATCTCGGAAACAGGCCCTTTGGCCCAAGTGGTCCGTGCTGCCTTCCCAGCTAGTCCCAACTGCCTGCATTTGGGCAATATCCCTCTAATCCTTTCCTTCCTACTGTTTCTTCCCATTTCACAAACAAGCAAATATTACAGTGACAATTAAATTGATTGTTCTGTTAACTTCCATTCACCTGCAAGTCAAATTTGCTCAGAATTCTGGACAATTTCAAATCGTGCTACCCCACAACTGCCAAAGATCAAGACACTAAAAATGGCTAGAAAAAAAGACAAAGGATGGGATTTTCTAGTTTTGCTTGCCCCAAAGCCTGAAAATCCTGCCTGACATCCAGACCTTTGCACAGTCCGCTCCCCCCACCCTGTGACTATTCCCATGGCAGGCAGGATGGGAAAATACCCCCCAGAGGGTCAAACTCGGAGAACCAAAAGTGAGAAATACTGCAAATGATCAATAATAAAGTGAAAAAGGAGATGGTAATACAGGTATTTCATTCAATCAAGAGAACTAACATAAGAACATAAGAACATAAGAAATAGGAGCAGGAGTAGGCCATCTGGCCCTTCGAGCCTGCCCCGCCATTCAATAAGATCATGGCTGATCTGTCGTGGCTCAGTTCCACTTTCCCGCCCTCTCCCCATAACCCTTAATCCCCTCTCTTATCAAAAACCCATCAACCCGCTTCTTAAAAATATTTAGCGAGGCAGCCTCCACCACTTCAACGGGCAGAGAATTCCAGAGATTCACCACCCTTTGAGTGAAGAAGTTCCTCCTCAACTCCGTTCTGAACCGCCCCCCCTTTATCTTGAGGCTGTGCCCCCTAGTCCTACTGTCTTTTTTGAGCGGGAAGAGTCTTTCCACCTCTATCCTATCCATCCCATTCATCATCTTATACGTCTCAATGAGATCTCCCCTCATTCTTCTAAACTCTAACGAGTACAAGCCTAGTTTATTCAGCCTCTCCTCATAGCTCAACCCCCTCAACTCCGGTATCAGCCTAGTAAACCTCCTCTGCACTCCCTCCAAGGCCAAAATATCCTTGCGCAGGTGCGGCGCCCAAAACTGCACACAGTACTCCAGCTGCGGCCTCACCAATGCCCTATACAGCTGCAGCAAGACCTCCCTACTTTTATATTCAATCCCCCTCGCTATGAAGGCCAGCATCCCATTCGCCTTCCTGACCACCTGCTGCACCTGCAGGCTGGGTTTTTGCGACTCATGCACAAGGACCCCGAGGTCCCTCTGCACCGTCGCCTGCTGCAGTTTTTCGCCCCGTAAGTAATAGTCCTTCCTACCATTCTTCCTACCAAAGTGGACCACCTCACACTTGCCAACATTAAATTCCATTTGCCATTTCCTGGCCCATTCGCCCAGCCTATCTAGATCCTTCTGCAGACTCTCCACACCCTCCGCACAATTTGCCTTTCCCCCAATCCAATTGAAAGGCAAATCTCCATTGTTTCCTAAGCCTTGCATTCATAGGATATTATACTTTATGTGCAACTAAATTCAATCAAAAGTAGCACAACAAAGAAATATAGACGTCCAGACCAAGGACTTTCCATATCAGAGGGAACTAATCAGTATTAAGTGAAAGAAAGCATAAGCAAAGTTCAGAAGAGGGAGTGTCATATTAGGGTTAAATGCGATTCAATTGCTAACCGTACAAAAGGTTACCACTGGAGCTAGTACAACTGAAAAGCCAATACCTGTGCTACTGTGATTATCGGTGGAATCTAGTCTGATTAGGTCTCGGACGAACAGCACATGCTCTCCATTGTTATCATTAGAACTATCCACGCTACCATGGCTCACAGCATCTGCATCACTTCCACCTGTTCATAACATCAATTGATGATATGAAAAAAGTAAAACAAATGGAAAATAACTAACATAAGAAATCTTCAAAGGAACAAGTCCAGCATGACTTTTTCATAAAAATTTAAAAATCCATGTCCAACAAAAGAAGTTTCTGCTCCATATCGCTGGTGACACAAAAGCAGCATTTTCAGTTTGTTCATAAACTTATTCACAAAGGACTTTCTCTCATGCAGTGTCCTTTCAACCAAAACTTATTTCTTTTGAACAAAATACTGCAGATGGCAAAAACCTGAAATGAAAACAGAAAATGCTGGAAATACTCAGCATCTGTCAGGTAGCATCCAGAAACAGAATTAACATTTGAGGTTAAAGAGCCTTCATATCAATTTGGGGTGGCATGGTGGCACAGTGGTTAGCACTGCTGCCTCACAGCACCAGGGACCTGGGTTCAATTCTGTCCTCGGGTTACTGTCTGTGTGTAATTTGCATCTTCTCTTCATGTCTGCATGGGTTTCCTCCAGTTTCCCCCGCAGCCCAAAGATGTGCATGTGGATTGACTGTGCTAAATTGCCCCTTTGTGTCTGGGGATTAGCAGGGTAAATATGTGGAGTTATGGGAATAGGGCCCAGGTGGGATGGTAATCAGTACAAACTCAATGGGCTGAATGGACTCCTCCTGCACTGCAGGGATTATAAGATTCTTACTCTGTTGAGCTGAAAGTTAATTGTTATGCTTTTCACAGATGCTGCCTGGCCTGAATATTTCCAGCATTTTGTATTTTAAATTTAGCGTGCATTGAAAACATAATACAAAAATATTGCAAAGTTTAATTCACTGAAAACCAAAACACCAATTCTTGCACTATTCAGCCTTATTTACTGAAACAATGCTTAACAATTGCCATGGTGATTGAACAAAGACTTATTAAGTCCTTCAAATAGTTAAAGTTAATGCTAAAAGTGGTTAAAAGTTCACAGTTACATTCAAATTCATTCATATTTCTTAGAACACGCAGGACCGTATTTTCTACTAACCAGTAAAATTGCCTCAGCGTTACCTGTACTTTCTATAGGGTATTGCATTGCAAGTTAGTAGCACACAAACATTTAAAAGTGCAGTACTCTGTATGGTGTTTGTGATTTTAGTCAACAGGGCAAATAATGTGCATAATTTTAAAACAGACTGAAGAATTAATAATCAGTGAAGAGTTTGAAAGTCTGAACCTGGAAACAGTTAGAATAGTGGATTCAATGTCAAATCAGTTACAGATGGTGAAATAAAGAAGAGGAAAGAAAGCCAATGAAGACAAAGGTACAACAAACATCAAGAAATGGAATGCCACAACTGTAAAAGTTAATCTTCTGACAAGTCTTTATTACTGCTAAACAACCCAAGCTGTTAAAAGGGTATGAGACTGGAATGGACAAATGCCAACATTTACTGGTGGGTTTAGTGCTTACCCAAAAGGCAAATACATTAAGTTCACACTGTTCAATATATTGAAGCAGTCAATTTGAAAGGCCAGTCTGGAAATTTATGAAGCAATGTCACATTGATACAACTATCAGGTTTCTGTACTATAACTGCACATGGAGTTACCAGAATTTGTTCTCTGAATTGCACATAAGCAACAGTGAGTACTGTTTACTTTACCATCACATTCACAGCAAAATCCAGCCCAATAAAATGGAACAGAGAGCAACATCATTTAGGGGCAGTCTCATAAAATATACAACACTGCCATCTTACTTACATGCTAAACAGCAGCACAATTCATAACATTTAGGCTAACAAGTAAAATTAATGGACAGCAAGATATTATTTTTAAAGTATCACCCAATAAGCAACAGTCTGCCTAATTGTTATTCAATCCACAAACACAAGATTTGAAGGAAATAAAGGAGAGTATTAAATTAAAAGCTGATGCGTTTAGAGTGGCTAAAAGTAGTGGGTGAGTAGAGGATTGGGAGAGGTTTAAAAATCAAAGAATGACGAAGAAGTTGATAAAGAAAGGAAGGATAGACTACGAAGCTAAACTAGCACTAAATACAAAAAAGGATAGTAAGAGTTTTTATAAATATATAAAGAGGAGGAGGCTGGCTAGGGTGAATGTTGGACCCTTAGAGGATGAGAGGGGGGATTTAGTGGTGGGGGTGAGGAAATGGCTGAGGCCTTAAATAAGTTTTTTGCCTCGGTCTTCATGGAGGAGGACGCGAATAGTTTGCCGGGTATTAAAGATAGAAGGATGGTAGGAGTTGAGGGCCTGAATGCAATCACTGTCAGTAGAGAGGTAGTGCTTGATAGACTAGAGGGACTGATGGTGGACAAGTCCCCAGGACTGGATGGAATGCATCCCAGGTTCTGAAGGAAATGGCAGAGGTGATAGTGGATGCCTTAGTGATAATTTTCCAAACCTCACTGGATTCCGGGGAAGTGCCGGAAGATTGGAAAACGGCTAATGTTACGCCGCTGTTTAAAAAGGGTAGCAGGCAAAAGGCAGGGAATTATAGGCCAGTTAGTTTAACGTCTGTTGTAGGAAAAATGCTTGAATCCGTCATTAAAGAAGAAATAGGGAGGCACCTTGAGAAGAATTGTTTGGTAGAGCAGACGCAGCACGGATTTGTTAAGGGGAAGTCGTGTCTGACAAATTTATTGGAATTCTATGAGGATGTGACTAGTGCGGTGGACGGAGGGGAACCAGTGGATGTAGTGTTTCTCGATTTTCAGAAGGCATTTGATAAGGTGCCGCACAAAAGGTTGTTACAAAAGGTTAGGGGGCATGGAGTTGGGGGTATGGTGTTAGCGTGGATAGAGGATTGGCTGTCTAATAGGAGGCAGAGAGTAGGTGTCAATGGGTGCTATTCAGATTGGCAGTTGGTGACTAGTGGAGTGCCCCAGGGATCAGTGCTGGGGCCTCAGCTATTTACCATTGATATAGATGATTTGGAGGAGAGAGCTGAGTGCAGGGTGTCGAAATTTGCTGATGACATAAAGATAACTGGAAAAGCAAATTGTGCAGAGGGTGTAAAAAGTCTGCAGAGGGATCTAGATAGGCTAAGCGAGTGGACGAGGACCTGGCAGATGGAATACAATGTTGGCAAGTGTGAGGTTATCCACTTTGGCAGGAATAATAGTAGGAGGGACTACTATTTAAAGGGCGAAAAGCTGTAGCATGCTATGGTGCAGAGGGACCTGGGGGTCCTTGTGCGTGAGTCGCAAAAACCCAGCCTACAGGTGCAGCAGGTGATCAGGAAGGCAAATGGGATGCTGGCCTTCATAGCGAGGGGGATTGAATATAAAAGCAGGGAGGTCTTGCTGCAACTGTACAGGGCACTGGTGAGGCTGCAGCTGGAGTACTGTGTGCAGTTTTGGTCGCCGCACTTGCGCAAGGATATTTTGGCCTTGGAGGGAGTGCAGAGGAGGTTCACTAGGCTGATACCAGAGTTGAGGGGGTTGAACTATGAAGACAGGCTGAATAGACTGGGCTTGTACTCGTTGGAGTTTAGAAGGATGAGGGGGGCTCTTATTGAGACGTATATGATGATGAAGGGGATGGATAGGGTAGAGGTTGAGAGGTTCTTCCTGCTCAGAAAGGACAGCAGGACTAGCGGGCACAGCCTCAAGGTTGTGTGTGGGGGGGGGGGGGGGGGGGGGGGGGGGGGGGCAGTTTAGAATGGAGTTGAGGAGGAACTTCTTCACTCAAAGGGTGGTGAATCTCTGGAATTCTCTACCCGTTGAAGTGGTGGAGGCTACCTTGCTAAATATATTTAAAGACATGGGTAGATAGGTTTTTGATAGGCAAGGGGATTAAGGGTTATGGGGAGAAAACGGTAAAGTGGAACTGAGCCACTTCAGATCAGCCATGGTCTTACTGAATGGCGGGGCAGGCTCCAGGGGCTAGATGGCCTACTCCTGCTCCTATTTCTTATGTTCTAAGATCCCAAATTTGAGTGGCTCCAGCTTTCAATCAATAACTGCAATAGCAGCATTGTGGCTCAGGATAGTTTTAGAAAGGGCTTCTTCAGTTAATGTTAACTTTCAACTTACTCCAACCACCCTACACTTTTTGATGCTATGGCAGACTAACATTAAAATTAGTCTTAAAAGTAATGACATCCACAGATCACCTGACTGAGCCACCTGAAAGACAATAGATGGCAATAAATAGCCTCCATGTATGAAAAACACCGGATGGGCAGAAAGGGGAGCAAGGGCATTTTAACAATACTGCTTGATACATTACAGCAATTTTTACAGCAACAATATTTTTAAATAATCAAAAAGGGAAATGCTTAATGAATCAATATCGTTGTAAACATTGCTTTAAATCTTTTTCCTCAATGGAAGAGCTTTCAATTTACATTTTGCCTCAGTTTATTTGGAAGATTTTCCACACAAAATTCCTGTGCAAGAATAGGCCCATTTCAGGAAAAAAAACTAAGGCATGGCATTCCATGTCTGGTCTTGGTGACAATATGTGAGCATGGTCCAGGGTGTTAAGCCTTTGAATCTGCACCCTTCAAGGGAAGAACAGCTGCCCTCTGCACAATGAGATAGTGGTGGGGGATGGGAGGGTCAAAGGAATTGACAGGAGGTTCTGTGGGCAAAAGCGCGACTCCAGGATGGTAGTCTGCCTCCCTGGAGCAGGGGTACAAGACATATCAGAGAGGATAGAGGGAATTTTGAAAGGGGAGGAGACCCAGGCAGAAGTAATAATACACGTAGGAGAGAAGGATGTAGGAAGGCAGAGTAGGGCAGATGTACGCAGGCAATTTAGGGAGTTGGGGTCCAAACTGAAGAGCAGGACCTCCAGGGTGGCATTCTCTGGGCTGCTGCCTAGTACCAGCAGGGCTAGGAATAATGAGATCATGCAGCTGAATGCATGGCTTAGGCATTGGTGCAAGGTAGAGGGCTTTACTTTTGTAGATCACTGGGAAGTATTTGTGCGAGAAGGGCACCTGTACAGGAGGGATGGGGAGAATTTGAATGGGAGGGGGACAAATGTCTTAGCAGGGAGGTTAGCTGGAGTGTTTAGGCAGGGTTTAAACTAATAGGGGTGGGGGGGGGGGGGGGGGGGTGAATGAGACTGATAGCTCATTAGACACTGGGGTCGGGAGTGAGTTGGGTGATAGGGTAGGTTTGGGTGAAAGGAGTGTGACGGGTAAAACGGATGAGCTTAGGGCCTTGATGTTCGTGAGGAATTTAGATGTGGTGGCAGTGACAGAGACGTGGTTAAAGGAAGGGCAGGACTGGCAGCTAAATGTTCCTGGGTATAAGTGTTTTAGGTGTGACAGAGGAGGGTTGAAGAGAGGTGGTGAGGTGGTGTTGTTAGTAAAGGAGCACATCACAGCAGTGCAGAGGGAGGATAATATGGAGGAGTTAGGGATCGAGTCGCTGTGGATGGAGTTGAGGAATAAAAAGGGAGAGATTACAATGCTAGGGGTATACTATAGGCCACCCAACAGCCCGAGGTCAGTGGAGGAAGGTATTTGCAGAGGCATTTTAGATAGGTGCAGAAAGAATAAGGTGATTGTAGTGGGTGACTTTAATCTTCCTGGAGTGGATTGGAAGGTGCCTAGAGCTGGAGGTACGGATGGGGAGGAATTTGTAAAATGTGTGTTGGAAGGGTCCTTGAAGCAGTACGTAACGAGCCCGACTAGGGAAGGGGCTATACTGGATTTAGTGTTGGGTAATGAGCCGGGGCAGGTGGTTGAGGTTGCAGTAGGCGAACATGTGACTAACAGTGACCACAAGTCTGTCTACTTTAGGATAAAAATGGAAAGGGATGAGTGCCGTCCGAAGGGGAGGGTGCTGAACTGGGGGAAGGTGAGCTATAGCTGGATTAGGAGGGAGCTGAAGGACACTGATTGGGAGGGGTTGTTAGCGGGCAAGTCCATGGTTGGTAAGTGGGAGGCTTTCAAGGGCGAACTGATAATGTTGCAGGAAAGGTACATGCCGGCAAAGAGGAAGGATGGGAAAGGCAGGATTAGAGAGCCGTGGATTACAGGGTGTATTGAAGACTTGGTCAGGAAGAGAGAGGCATGTTAGGTCGAAACAACTGGGAACAGAGAGAGCACTGGAGGAATATAGAGAGAGTAGGAGGGAGCTTAAAAGGGGAGTTAGAAGGGCAAAGAGAGGGCATGAAATGGCTTTGGCTGATAGGATTAAGGAAAATCCAAAGGTATTTTACTCTTATATTAGGAACAAGAGGGAAAATTGGTCCTCTTAGGGAGGAAGGAGGGGAGCTGTGCATCGAGTCTGAGGGAATGGGGGAGACCCTGAATGAATACTTTGTGTCGGTATTCACGAAGGAGAGGGGTTTGGTGTCGTGTAATATCTTGGAGGGAGCTGTAGATTTGAAGGAAATATCCATTACGAGGGAGGAAGTGTTAGGGTCTTTAGGTAGCATAAGAACAGGGCCTGATGGTATTTATCCCAGGCTGCTTAGGGAGGTGAAAGATGAAATTGCTGGGCCACTGACGCAAATCATTGTCTCTTCTTTGGACACAGGTGAGGTCCCAGAGGACTGGAGGGTAGCTAATGTGGTACCGCTGTTTAAAAAGGGCAGTGGGGATAACCCTGGTAATTATAGACCAGTGAGTTTGACATCGGTGGTAGGAAAATTATTGGAAAAAATTTTTAGGGATAGGATGTATAAGCATTTGGAGCGTTGCGATCTGATTAGGGATATGCAACGTGGCTTTGTTCAGGGGAGGTCTTGCCTTACGAATCTGGTAGAATTTTTTGAGGAGGTGACAAAAATGGTTGACGATGGACGAGCTGTTGATGTCGTCTATACGGATTTCAGTAAGGCGTTTGACAAAGTCCCTCACGGTAGGCTGGTAGAAAAAGTTAAGGCACGTGGGATACAAGGACAGGTAGCTAGATGGATTGAAAACTGGCTGGGCGACAGAAGACAGAGAGTAGTAGTGGAAGGGTCCTTTTCTGGCTGGAGGTCAGTCACCAGTGGTGTGCCGCAGGGCTCAGTACTGGGACCTCTTCTCTTTGTAATATATATAAACGACTTGGAAGAGGGCGTACATGGTGTGATCAGCAAGTTTGCAGATGACACCAAGATGGCAGGTTTGGCAGATACTGAGGTGGTTTGTCAGGTGACACAGCAAGCTATAGATATGTTGGTATACTGGGCAGATAGATGGCAGATGGAATTTAATCCTGACAAATGGAAGGTGATGCACTTTGGAAGGAATAATGCAGGGAGGAGTTGCATGATAAAAGGTAGACCAATTAAGAGTATAGAAATGCAGAGGGACCTGGGAGTGCAAGTGCACAAGTCTTTGAAGGTGTCACCACAGGTAGAGAAGGTTGTGAAGAAAGCTTATGGAATGCTAGCCTTTATAGGTAGGGGTATACAGTATAAGAGCTGTCGTCTAATGCTTCAGTTGTACAGAACGTTGGTTAGACCGCATTTGGAGTACTGCGTCCAGTTCTGGTCACCTTACTACCGGAAGGACGTGGAGACCCTTGAGAGAGTGCAGAGGAGGTTTACCAGGATGCTGCCTGGTATGGAAGGACTGAGTTACGAGGAAAGATTGGAAAAACTGGGGCTCTTCTCCTTAGAAAGACGGAGATTAAGGGGGGATCTGATAGAGGTGTATAAAATAATGAAGGGAATAGATAGAGTCAACAGTGGCAGGCTTTTCCCTAGATTGGGGACAACTATTATGAGAGGTCACGATCTAAGGGTGAGGGGGGGAGAAGTATCATTTGGATACTAGAGGAAGGTTTTTCACGCAGAGGGTCGTGGGGGTATGGAACGTGCTACCAAGTAAGGTGGTGGAGGCAGGCACGTTGGAGTTGTTTAAGGTTTACTTAGATAGGCACATGAGTGAAACAGGGATGGAGGGTTATAGAAGACGGTATTAAAAAGGGTCAGAGCCTCGGGACGACACTGGAAATGTAATATTACACGTGAATGTTTTGTCTCTTTTAATCCACAGGTGTCGGTCTACCTTGTTGTCAAACGAGGGGCATGCACACGGTGGGTCGTGCGTGGGCTGCTCTTGGAGGTTGAGAGAGTGGCCTAGTACTTTGTGTCGTTGTGTGCGCTTAATCCTGGACCAGCAGACGGGCACCACAACAGCTCAGTGACTATCACTGCTAGCTGTGCAGATACATGGGTTTGGGCCTGTGTCTGTGGGAGTTTGTGCATTCTCCCTGTGGTTGCGTGGGTTTCCTCCGGGTGCTCCGGTTTCCTCCCACACCCCAAAGATGTGCTCTTAGGCTGATTGGTGTACCAAATTGACCCTACACTATTCTCCCCTGAATCTGGCTACATTAGGAGTACCATTCACATACACACGGGGCAGGGTAGGTGTAGGAAAATGCTTTGTTGAAATGGCGGCGTGGGCTCGTTGAGCTGAAGGGCCTGTTTCCCAAGCTGGGTTGTTCTTTGCTCTTTGTATTACCTCCAACAACCAAACTTGAGATCTGGACGTGACCCACTACCTAACATGTTGTAACACAGTTATCAATGCCCTGCACCATTTAAAAAACATTTTTGGGCATGCACAATTCAAGTTCCGCCATCTTGCTGAAGCTCCTTGTACCACACATCATTTCACATCAACAATTTGTGTAGATAGTCTTCCAAGGCTTCCTCCAATGCTAAGCTTCTCCCAAAGTGCATCAAAGCAGGATTACTGGTGAACACTCCTGATTTTCTTTCGCATAACACAGCAGCAGAAAACACAAACTGTCACAATTAAAAAACATTTTTAAAACATTGGTTGGTTAGCACAGTTGACTGGACAACTGGCTCATGATGCTGAGCAACAGGAACACCAAGGATTCAACTCTTTACCAGCTGATGTTATTCACGAAGGCCTGCCTTTTCAATCTTGCCCCTAACCTGAAATGTGGTTACTCTCAGGTTAAATCTCCATCAGTCAGCTCTCTCTCAAAGGGGAGAGCAGCCTGTGTTCCGCTGGGACTATGTCGACCTTTCATTCTATTGAAAAGTTCCTCACTTGTTTTACAACTATCCTGCTCTCATCACAACAAAGAATTCATTCAGGCCAAGTACTGGTAATCATTATTACCAAATTGGTAATCATTACCTGGATATTCGCCACTTCCTTCCCAAAAAACAATAGCTCAGAATTTGCTGGGAAAATAAGGGCAAGCTTGATGCACATGCCATTAGTACTGCATACATAACCAAGCGATGACTGGCATGTAGAAGATGTACAAGTTGTCAATCACCATAATTTCCTTCATGACTCATTGCTCTGCTACTCGCTTTGCAAAAATAGGAACTCTGTCAACTTAGAGTTAAGCAACAGCTGAACTTGCATTGTTAAAACAAAGTAAACTGGCTACAGAAAGTTGGGTCAGCACTCCTCAAAATAAGAATCTTTTTAATGATAAGTTATGATTCTGCAACGTCCCTAAACCTCTTCTGCCCAAAAAGGAAACAAATGAAGCTGTCTTAGTAAATTGTACCCAGAGATTATGGAATTTTAAATGCTACTCTCCTTACTTCTTTTTCACTTCTCTTTCCTCTCAGTGCAATCTTTCTTTGCCTTTATTTCTCTTTCGCTATCTAATGAACTCTTAAATCAACCCATTTTCTAACCCTATTGTAACAGGGCCCAAGACAGTCATCAACTTATCATTTTTCTAATTGGGCACAGGCATATAATCTTCCACTGAATAAATTATTTCACGCAAACCAATACATTAGCTGAACTATACAGGGTTGGTTTTACATCTTAGTTTAAATTGCTCAAAACATTTAATGTGATTAATTGGTAATTTTCAGTTAGATCTACTGTGTTACGAAGGTAAGGAGATGATGGTTTAATAACAATGTCAATTAAATAGTAATTCAGAGATCCAGGTGGTGCTCTGGGGGTATGGATTCAAATCCCCCATGGCAGTTGGTAGAATTTGAATTTATCTAATAAAATCTGGCATCAAAGCTACGCTTAGAAATTACGCAACTGAACACTAAAAACCTACCTAGTTTACTAACTTCCTACAGAGAACGAAAGTTGTCCTTATCTAGCCTACATGCAACTCCAGACCCCCAGCGCAACTGACTCAAACTGCCCTCTGAAATTGTCAAACAAACCACTTAGTACAAGGGCAATTAGACACGGGCAACAAATGCTGGCCTTGCCAGCGATGTCGAGTTCCAATGAAAGGAGTTTGGTAAGTTATTGCAAAGTGAATCTCTAGCCCAATGGGGAGGTGAAGACTGAATGGTATTATTGCTAGGCTATTAATTCAGAAACTTAGTTAATGTTTTGGAGACCTGGGTTCAAATCCAGATTCTACATCCTCAACACAGACCTTTTATCTCCCTCGTGCCTTCTCAGTATCTTGTACAAAACATTGTACAACAAGCTAGAAAACACCGTTTGCTTACATCGTATTAGTCTCGAATCAAACAGGTCACATTAATAAGAGACTAACAAAACTTCTTAACTGTCCTTCCAGATCACACACCAAAAAATCATGAGTTACTTCTCTAAAATATGACAATTAATTTAGTTTCTTTAAAAGTGATACCTGAGATCAGTGGTACTTGAGCATTTGAAGAGTTTGATTTTTTAAACACTTGACGAAACTGAGAAACACCACGAACCACATTCCGTACTTTGGTCCACAGAAAACAACCACTGCGATTACTGCTAGGCCACGGACTCTCCAAAACAGCCTGTTAAAAAAAGTCAATTGCACAGAGGCTCAAATGTGATAAAAACTACTTTCACAACTTGATTTTTGAGCAAAACTTATTTTAACACTTGCTACACGATTATTTTATCTTTTCCACCACTCAATGTGTGTTTTCCCAGCCCTTGCTTACAATGAGGGTCAGGTTACACTTTTTTGAAATGAGTGGTTAATGTAGCATGTGACTTCTTAATGTAGAATAACCAGTGAACCACAGTTATGGTGACATTTCAGCAATAATTCACACTGTTTTATTAGCAAAGACCGCAAAATTTGGAGATTAAGAAGTTACCAATCTAACAACACAATTCATTCTGGCAAAATGTGCCACAAACGAGGAGCTGTTCTCACTCAGCATCAGATACAGTACATGTTAAGCAAACTTTAAAATGATTATTGGCAACAAAAAATACAACTGACTTTAAGTTTACACTGTTGCCAGAATCTTGACATCTGCAAGTAAAGCTCTACACGTGAGCACGCATATACAAAACCAAGATTTGCCTTACCAGAAATTATTTTTGCCCAGCTTTGCTATTTAAATGAGCAAATGAAACTTAAAATAATCTCAATTCAATTGTTGGTTAATTTACAGTTCTGCAGCTTTAACTTAAAACTCCTGGGTAAATATCACATATATCCATGTCATTATCAAGCCTACTTCCAGATGTGTGAATAATCCAAGAATGTACCACATCCATGGCAGCCAGGTACCCATCATATGATAACTTATTTAAATGTCTGCTTTCTTTTTACTCAGGACCCTTACATGTGTGCAAGCTATTAACTCTGGCTGAAGGTATTTCTGGAGATCTGACTACATGGACTATGCAAATGTAATGACGTTCTTAAAATTTGAGCTATTGTAGTTGAATTTTGATTTGCTTTGCATAAGCAGTTATTGTGAGAGGTATTCGGAGAACCAGAAGTCTATCTGTGAGCAGGTGAAGAAGGTAACAAAGGCTGGGGTTGGGTAGGAAACTGTAGATGGAGGAAAGAAATAGCAAGGGGAAATCAGGAGATAGGAAAAAAACACGTATTCGACTGGTAACTCTCTAAAATTGTACTAACAGAAGCAGGAGTCGGCCACCAAGCCCGTCACATTTGCCCCGTCATGCAATATGATCATGCCAGCTTCAACTCCCCTTGTGTGCCATTTCCCCATGGTCCTCTATTCCTCAATCTAGCAAATATTTATCCACCTCCACTTTAAATAATTCTAATGATCCAGCCTTCACCACCCTTTGCTGCAGCGAATTCCAGAGATTCGCCACCCTCTGCGAGAAGAAATAAAATGACTGGCCCTTACTCTTGTAGCCATGTCCCCTTGTTCGAGACTCTGCCACTACTAAAAACATCTCACCAGCTACCCTGTTACGTCCCCTCAAGATCCTAAATGTCTGAATAAGATCATCCCTCACACTTCTGAATTCCAAGGAATCCAGACCAGGCTATTTAGTTTATTTTGGAAGGACAACTCTCTCATCCCAGGAATTAGCCTGCTGAATCTCCTTTGGACCACTTCCAATGTTACTATATCTTTTGTAAGGTAAGGGGATCAAAACAGTACACAGTATTTCAAATGAGGCCTCACTAACACCCGGTACAATTGCACCAAAACCTCTCTATTTTTAAGCCCTTTGCAATAAAGGCCAAATTCCATTTGCTTTCTTAACTACTTGTTGGACCTACTTGCGTGCCAGCTTTGTGTGATTCACACACTAGAACAAATAAATCCCCCTACACTTCACTCACCTGCGGTCTCTTGCCATTTGGAAAATATTCTGCCTTTTGATACCTCCAACTAAAGTGCATGACATCACAATTCCCCATATTAAGCACCATTTGCCAAGTTTCCGTGCAGTCACCTAATCTATCTACATCCCATTGTGGAACCATAATATCCTCATTACGACCTGCCTTCCCCCTGCCTTCATATCATTGGTAAATTCGGAAACCTTACATGCTCTTTCTCCCTCCAAGTCATTAATATAAATAGTGAACAACTGCAGGCCAAGAACTCTGGCACTCCTTTACTTACACCTTTTCAAGTTGAAAAGGACCCATTTATGTCAACGCTAAGTTTTCTACGTGACAGCCAGTTTAAAATCCATGCTAACATACTTCCTCCAATTCCATGGGTTTTTATTTTATATACAAGCCTCTTATTCAGCATCTTGTCAAATGACTTTTGGAAATCTAAATGCACTACATCTACAGGTTCTCCTCTATTTTCCCTGTTACATCCTCAAAGAAATTGAGCAAATTTGTTAAACATAATTTACTCTCAAAAGCATGTTGACTAGGTTTGATTATATTAAGCTTTCCTGAATGATTAGCTATTTTCTCTAATTATTGACTCTATCTTGCCAATAATAGATGTTAAACTAACTGGCTTATAATACCCTTTTTGCCTTTCTTCCTTTTTGAACAAGGGCATTACTTTGCTTGTTTTTCAATCATAGAATCCTATAGTGCAGAAGGCGGCCAATCGGCCCATCGAGTCTGACCAACCACAGACACACCCAGACCCTATCCCTGTAACCCTAGCTAGTCCTCCTGACACTAAGTGGCAATTTAGCATAGCCAATTCACCTAACCTGCACATGTTTGGAGTGTGGGAGGAAACCCACACCAGGAGAATGTGCAAACTCCACACAGAGAACGGGAATCAAACCTGCATCCCTGGTGCTGTGAGGAACTAGTGCTAACCATTGTACCACCATGACGCCCCAATGTTCTGGTACCCTCCCAGAATTGAGCGAGCTATGAAAAATTTCAACCCCTACGATTCATGATTTCAGCCCAAACCAATTCTACGTTACTAGCCACTGCCTTTACATCACAACTCAGCAGTGCTCCAAAATCTCTCGATTAATAATACTCCTCCACCTCCTTTCCCTTTTGGCCTGTTCTTTTGGAATATTGTATAGCCGAGAATGTTGAGCACCCAGTCACCCTACAACCACATTTCTCTAACAGTTAATACATCATACTCATACGTTGCAATCTATGCTATCAATTCACTTATCTTGTTGCAAATGCTTTGGGCATGCTTTTTCACAGTAATCTACAATTCTGGATTTGCTGTGTCACATATTTTTGTTTATGCTTCCTGCCACCACTCCCTCATATACCCCTGATTTTTAAAACCTTCCAATCTTGGAACCTTCCTAGTTAGGGCTCTTGTTTGAGCACCTTGCTGATATAATGTTCATATGATCTGTCCCTACTTGTAGTTCTGGTGACAATTAACATTTTCTCTTGCTACTTTCATCCATATATACCTGTCTTGATTCTCCTTATAATCATATTCTACGACATGCTGATAGTCACTCGCAAACTATACTCAGCACCTCTCTACGTGGGAAAACGTGTAGTCTACCTAGTCTGTGGAATTAAATATACCTGCACAATACTGATCTAATGTCATTTTCAACAGGACCAATGACACCCCATTTTCCTCGTTGACTACTCTGATCTTGGGAGCCAATCAACATATCGACTTTCTACAGGGCAGCAGAGACCAAATCCAAAGCCATAAAGGGCAGTTGGCTCATTTTCATGTATATCACAGGGGATGTAATCCTAAACTCCGCTCAGCCCCAACATAGCTACACCGTTCCGTGATTGTACTTGATCCAAGTACAGCTTTCATTATATAAAAGAAATTATGGCATAGAAAGCCATTCAGATCTTGGTGCTCTCCAAATCTATTTGACCCTAAACTTTGTATACGGCACAGTTTACAAAAATATGAAATTCAGCTCCTTGAATGTGCACTGTTATTCAATAATATCATGGTTGACCTGTTCATGATGTTTCACATTCTTATCTATCCCTGATAACCTCTGATTCCCTTGTCTAACAAGAATCCAGCCACCTCTGCCATAGAAATATTCAGTGACCCCGGTTCCACACCTTCTAGGATAGAGTGTTCCATAGTTACACAATCCTCAGAAAGAGATTCTCCTCAGCTCTGTCCTACCAGAAAATCCCTAATTTTACAAAGTGCCTCTAATTCGGGACTCACCCACAAGAGAAAACTTTATTTCCATGTCTATCTTGTCCAGGCCATTTCAATCAAATTACCCTCTCACACATCTAAACTTCAGTGGAAACAAGTCCAGGCAGTCTAACATATCCTCATAAGGCAACCTGCTCATTCCAGTTATCTAGTAAAATCCCCTCTCAACTGCCTCCATTGCATTTACATCCTTCCTTAATGAGGCCTAACTTGTACACAATATTCAAGATGCAGTCTCTCCAATTCCCTGCATAACTGAAGCATAGCGTCCTGACTTTTCAGTTCAATTTCTCTGGTAGCCAACAACAGCATTCTATTCGTCTTAGTTACTATCCAGAGCACATGCTACGCCTTCAATGAATACAATCCCTTTGCTTTTTAAATATTAAATACTCAATAACACTTGGATGCATTAAATTCTTCTACTTAAAGCATGCAACAAAGCTAGCCCACACTAAGAAAATCATCTGTTTCTGCTTGCTGCATTGAATCTCCTACACTTCCAAAAACAAAACACATTTGGAAGTACCAGTTGTAGTCTTACAAGAAATTCAAAATAAAAAAATTGATCACAATTCACAAGGCCTTTGATTGAATAAGAAAGCCATATCACAATTTGCAGTACTGACTTTATAGCCAAGAAAAACTAAATTTCTGCAACACACAATGCAAATGGTTTTAGCTCCCAACTTACCTTGTTGTAATAACCATAAGTAATAGCATTTGGCTGTACACCTGCACTTTTCATTTCAAACAGAACTCTCACAGCAAGTACTGGGTGGCCCAAGAGCCCACACAATTGCATCAGAACCCGGTAGCACACCTATTTGTAGTAAATGGAAAAAAGTGAATTTCGCTTGCAGACAGAACAGAATTAAGATGATGAGCAGAAATAGCACTGATAAATAGCAAGGACATTTAGTTTCTTAGAACACTGTTACTGAAACATTTCTTAATATAACATCACAACAGAAATAGGCATTTAGCTCTTTAAGCATGTTTCAAAGTGTTGCAAAAAAATCTTAGAACATTTGAGTTGGTGATAGAAACATAGAACATTACAGCACAATACAGGCCCTTCGGCCCTCAACGTTGTGCCGAGCTATGTCTAATCCCAAGATCAAGCTATTCCCTCCCTGTATTCCTGGAGTGCTCCATGTGCCTATCCAATAACTGCTTTAAAGTTCCTAAAGCGCCGAAGAACAAAACAGCATAGGAACAGGCCCTTTGGCCCTCCAAGCCTGCACTGCTCATGAGACAACTAGACCATTCGTTTGTATCCCTCTATTCCCAGTCTGTTCATGTGGCCATCTAGATAAGTCTTAAACGATCCCAGCGTGTCTGCCTCAACCATCTTGCTTCGCAGTGCATTCCAGGCCCCCAACACCCTCTATGTAAAATACATTCCTCTGACATCTGTGTTAACCTTGCCCCCCCCTCACCTTGAACTTGTGACCCCTTGTGTTCATCACCTCCAACCTGGGAAAAAGCTTCCCACTGTTCACCCTATCAACGCCCTTCATAATTTTACACACCTCTATTAGGTCACCCCTCCTTCCTTCCATTGAGAATAACCCCAGTTTACCCAATCTCCCCTCATAGCTAAGACCCTCCATACCAGGCAACATCCTGGTGAACCTTTTCTGTACTCTCTCCAAAACCTCCACGTCCTTCTGGTTAGTGTGGCAACCAGAGCTGGATGCAGTATTCCAAATGCAGCCTAACCAACGTTCTATATAGCTGCAACATCATATGCCAACTTTTATACTCTATGCCCCGTCCAATAAAGGCAAGCATGCCATATACCTTCTTTACCACCCTCTCCATCTGTGCTACAACCGTTAAAGGATCTGTGGACTTGCACACCCAGGTCCCTGTGTGTGTCTATATTCCTGATGGTTCTGCCATTTATTGTATAGCTCCCCCTTACATTAGATCTACCAAAACGCATCACTTCGCATTTATCTGGATTAAATTCCATCTGCCATTTCTCCACCCAATTTTCCAGCCTATCTACATCCTGCTGTATTCTCTGACAATGTTGATCACTCTCCGCAACTCCAGCAATCTTCGTGTCATCCGCAAACTTACTGATCACACCAGCTACATCTTCTTCCAAATCATTTATATATATCACAAACAGCTGAGGTCCCAGTACAGAGCCCTGCGGAACACCACTAGTCACAGACCTCCAACTGTGCAAAGACCCCTCCACTGCTACCCTCTGTCTTCTATGGCCAAGCCAGTTCTCCACCCATCTAGCTAGCTTACCTTTTATCCCGTGAGATTTAACCTTTTGCACCAGCCTGCCATGAGGGACCTTGTCAAATGCTTTACTACAATCCATGGAGACGAGGCCCTTCCCTCATCAATCGTTTTTGTCACATCCTCAAAAAACTCAACCAAATTTGTGAGGCATGGCCTCCACTATCACAGCAGGCAGTTATTCCACACCCCAATCACTCAGTGAAGAATGTACCTCGGACATCCCTCCTATATCTCCCACCATGAACCTTAAAGTTAAGCCCCCTAGTAACAGCTACATCCACCTGAGGAAATAGTCTCTGCACATCCACACTATCAATCCCTCTCATCATCTTATAAACCTCTATTAAGTCGCCTCTCATCCTCCTCTGCTTCAAAGAGAAAAGCCCCAGCTCCCTCAACCTTTCCTCATAAGACCTACCCTCCAAACCAGGCAGCATCTTGGTAAATCTCCTCTGCACTCTCTCCGATGCTTCCACATCCTTCTTATAGTGAGGTGACCAAAACTGAACACAATGTTCCAAATGTGGTCTCACCAACGTCTGGTATAGTTGCAACATAACCCTACGGCTCTTAAACTCAAACCCCCTGTTAATAAACACTAACAGCCTTCTTCACAGCTCTATCCACTTGAGTGGCAACCTTCAGAGATCTGTGGATATGAACACCAAGATCTCTCTGTTCCTCCACATTCCTCAGAACTCTGCCATTGACCCCGTGATCTGCATTCAAGTTTGTCCTACCAGAATCAATCACCTCACACTTATCAGAGTTAAACTCCATCTGCCATTTTTTGGCCCAGCTCTGCATCCTATCAATGTCTCTTTGCAGCCTGCAAGAGCCCTCCACCTCATTCACTACTCCACCAAACTTGGTGTAGTCAGCAAATTTACTAACCCACCCTTCAGCCCCTTCTTCCAAGTCATTGATAAAAATCACAAAAAGCAGAGGACCCAGCACTGACCCCTGTGGTACACTGCTGGTAAGTGGCCTCCAGTCTGAAAGTTTTCCCTCCACCACCACCCTCTGTCTTCTATGATACAGCCAGTTACTTATCTAATTGGCCAAATTTCCTTCTATCCCATATCTCCTTATCTTCTTCATGAGCCAACCATGGGGAACCTTATCAAACACCTTACTAAAACCCACGTATACCACATCAATTGCTCTACCTTCGTCCACACACTTAGTTATCTCCTCAAAGAATTCAATCAAATTTGAGAGGCAGGACCTTCCCCTCACAAAACCGTGCTGACTATCCTGGATTAAACTGAACCTTTCCAAATGGTCATAAATCCTATCTCTCAGGACCCTTTCCATTAACTTACTGACCATCGAAGAAAGACTAACTGGCCTATAATTATTAGGGTCATTCCTATTTCCTTTCTTGAAACGAGGAACAATATTTGCCACTCTCCAGTCCTCTAGCACTATCCCTGTGGACAGTGAGGACCCAAAGATCAAAGCTAAAGGCTCTGCAATCTCATCTCTTGCCTCCCAAAGTATCCTAGGATGTAACCTATCTGGCCCAGGGGATTTATCCACCCTCAGGTTTTTCAAAATTGCTAATACATCTTCCCTCAGAACACTTACCCCCTCCATCCTATCAGCCAGTATCACGCACAACTCCTCAAAAACATGGCCCCTCTCCTTAGTGAGCACTGAAGAAAAGTATTCATTCTTCATAGCGTTCTTCAGAAATTGTAACACATTAAATTCCTTATATTGAATAGGCAATCAACACATTCCCAAGGGTGGATACACAACAATAATGAGCACATCTGTAGCACAAGTAAAATTACATTGCTAAATCCTTCAAATTAACTGCAAATATTATTGTGGTGAAATGTACACTTGCCTCATCCAGCGGATCCACCTTCACATTTCTCATTTTCATGAGAACATTGTACGCATGCTGCAGTGCTCGGACCTTGGAGTGGGAAACTCCAACATATGCTGGTAAGCAAATGAACCAAAGGCTGTAACAATGGCTGAACAAACACTTGGACCAAAGTGCAGGGTTTGAAAAGTATTTCTTTGCAATTTTCTGGGCGGTTTTGATCTCCTGTGGAGCAAAGTATTGATCAATTCTCCATTATATAGCAAAACAATTAATTTATTTCTTCCAAACATTTATCAATGTCATTTCCAGTTCTTTAAGGGTCTTTCTTTTTTAGTAACTCAAAAATGTGAGCACCTTCAGACTTACCCAAAGTCTGACATAAAATGCTGAGCTTTAGTACTGTATAAATTGTGTTAGAAAGCCCCATTTGTACAAAATATTCAGCTATTTTTACACCTATAAATCTGACATGTAAACAAAAAACTGTCAAAAACTAATGAAATGATAGGTGTTAATAGTTACCTTTATGACCAAGCACCATATAACCCGACCCAAAACTTCCCTTACCTGTTTTGTTCTTTTTGCCATGAGGGCCGGGCTGCTGGGGATAGTAGCTCCAATTAAAAGTTTGGCTGGTGTCTTTAGTTCTTGTGGTCTGTCAAACAGCTCTGATTTAAGCACTGGAAAAGTTTTATAGCTGAAATAAAAATTTAAATACAAGTTCACTAGAACTTTTCAATAAAACAAGATTACAAAATGACTGAACAGCCAAGAAATTAATTGTTGCTTTGAGAGGTACAATCTCACTTAAAATGACAGTAATGAGGTGAAACAGCTTCAGCTTTCTTCAGCAGGGGTGCTTTGTGAAGCAGGCCCAAAACAAGGCTAACTGAAGGAAACTGTGAAGGTCTATCAGCCATGTTTTCAGGGTCTGGGACAATACTGGTGTGGTCACTACATTGATAACAATGAAGTGATTGAAGACTTTATATGGATCACATAACCATGGTAACAGAGTGATTAGTTGAGGTTGAATAGATAAGTGCACCTGCTTGGCTCCCTATTCATAATACTCAATGTGCATGAAATGTTGAGATCAAGGTAGAATTTGAGTAAACTACTGTATGCTGTAGTCATATTGGACTGTTAAATGACATACACCTGAATCCTTAAATTAGAAAATGAACTTAGTGAAGAATTAGACTAGTAAAGTACAATATGCTGGGGGCTGCATGCAGGAGATTGAATGCTGGAAGATGCAATGTCAACTTGTAAAATACCTGTTTTTGTGATTGTTTTAACAAATCTCTTGCGTACTCTACTATTTAATCATAGAATCCCTACAGTGCAGAAGACCCATTGAGTCTGCATTGACGACAATCCCACCCAGGCCCTATCCCCACAAACCCATGCATTTACCCTACTACCCCTGACAGTAAGGGGCAATTTAGCTTGGGCAATCCATCTAACCTGCACATTTTGGAGTGTGGGCAGAAACTGGAGCACCCAAAGGAAACCCATGCAGACACAGGGAGAACATGCAAACTCCACACAGACAGACACAGGCATGTTTAAAGTGACAGAAGAGAAATAGAACAGAATAGTCCCTATTGTGTGCAATTTGCCCCATATTTACCAAAACATCATGCCTCAATACATTGAAGAATTTTATATGAAATGCTGTGAGCAATGGAAATATTTTGAACCAAATTTTGCCCTGTACACAATATGAAGTTGCACACTGATCTTGGCTTGAATCACAAGCACCTGAATGCAAAGTATGGTATTGAATCAACGAGGGGCCACTTTTCCCCATTACTACATTAGAAAAAAACATCTTGGGTTGAATCAAAGTGGTCAAGTTCACTGCAGCCACATGAATAATGCTCTCTAAGGGAGCACATATAACCAAGGATACACAGTTCAAAGAGTCTGGGGCTCCCGCTCAGGCTCACACTATTACACTCAGTTACTTTTTGCGTAGCTATTATTCTCCCATCTCTTATTTAGTCCATGTCTATCACATACTTCTTTCCTAATCTGTCAACTCATTGTTGAATTTGTTATTGTTTCTTACTTACTGTTCCTCGTACTGATTACTAGAAGCAGAGTTACTTCTCTTCACTAATTCCTGCAAGTATTGACATAGTCAATCATACCCTTCAATCTACCTTTGATGCCACTGCCCCAAATAAACCAATACTCTATCCCACTATGGTCTTTCCCCTAGTACAGTCATAATCTCCACTTCCTTAAATCAAAGGGATGCTGACTTGACCGGATTTGGTTGAGAATAGGTTAAGCCATTCCCACCAGATGAATCAGAAAGCATCATCAGGTATTTTTCTTGTCTGCTAAAATGTTAAGTTAACCGCAAGTTTATTTTTTCAGCTGCAAATAATTTTCTTAAACTCCTTTCTCCTCCATCCCTTCCTCCAAAAATGTGTTTCTGTTTTGGGCACTCCTGCACCATGTGAGAACTACAGGACACCTTATGTATCTGGACAACTACATGCACAATGTGTCTCCTGTCATTTGAGTTTTGAGCTCATGATTTCCAAGCTTGGAGAGCACGTGTAGTTCCCATAGAGCATCAGGAAGCAAATCTTTTCTTGAACATTGCATTCCAGGAGATGGTGACCCAAAAGGCATTGAGTTTAATACTCAATACTCATTGGGTAGCCATCCAGAAAGACAGGAAGAGGTAGTCAATGCAAGACTACCATCCTCAAACAGGTTTGGAAACTGCCATGGGTGGCAATATCTTAAACTCGAGTACATTCCAAACCATGGCATTAATGGGCAAGGGATTACACAGAAGGGTACAAAAATAGGTGCGCAAATGCACTAATTATAGGCAATTTCATAGTCAAGGGGACAAAAAGCATTGTGTAAAAGTCATCTCAAGTCCCACGTTGTGTGTTGCCTACCTGGTGCCAGAGTATGATAATATGGAAAAGATGATGCATATTTTGCAGGGTTGGGAGGGGGCCATAACCTATGGGAACATTGGTACCAGCAACAGAAAACACAATTTGACATCCTTTGGTCAGATTTTCAGGAGCTGGATATGAAGTGAAATAGTTAAAAAATCAGTTATATGCTGCTAGAATTTCTGTGAAGCAACCGTGACTGCACATAACAGAATAATGGACAGAGACAGTAACTTCGGTAACCACAAGGGAGTCTCAAGCCACTGCTCCAGGTTACAGTTATAGACCATCAGGGGTCGAATACGCGCTTCGCTAACAATCAGAAGCTATATTATGCAGACATGCCTCACCAAACTTGGATATTGTAATAAAGTAAATGAATTGATGCTGAAACTGGTGAAATGGTGCATGTTGAGCGCATTAGCTGGAATATTGAATATTAGGTTGTAGATAATAATCAAAAAATGTTAGTTTTCTTGATTGGTCGATGTAAATCACTTGTAACTGAGCCAGAAGGAATAAATGCCAATGTAATCCTTTGTCTGGGGAACTGCAAACCACATGGTGGGAAGTTAGTTCCCTTGCTTTGACTCAAATAAAGATCTTGAACTCTAGGAGCCTCACTTGGTCAGTTGCAGGGAGTGGGGTACAATATAGTTGAGAGCTGTGAAACACCCGCAAGAAAAATGCCAACAAGGATGGGATCAACTCAGGCTAGCTGTGAAAGCAATGCTACAGCTTGGTGAGCATTACCTCTTGTTTAACGATACTCTCCGACCAGATCACAGCTGCCTAAATGGTGGATTCATACTCAAGAGGTCAGGAGACCTAGAGGGAGGGTGCTGTCTCAGGGACCAAAGTGAGAAACCATAATCTCAGAAGTTACAATCGTGAGGTCAGTGTCTGCAATCAGCCTTTGCAATGGCAGTGAGCACTGAGAAAGCGAAGCTTGAATTTACCATAGAATGGGGAGGCACAGAAAATTAAAATTTTCTCTGACTGGCAAAATGCAAAAACAGGAATGCATTCCAACAGAGTCCACTGTGCTGCAAGTGCTGGAAGGCTCAAATAAATAATGAAAACTTTGAAGTTACTGCATTTACCTCAAGCTTGTAATTAAAGCAAACAAACTCATTTAGAAGTATGTGAGGACAGCAGTTTCTCTTAGCTATGGTGCATGTCACCACAGCTGACCTAGGAACAACTAAAAGGTGTAAAGTAAAATAAGACAGGATTGTGATTATTGAGTCAAAGTTAAAATGTAACAAATAGGATTCTGTACAAGAAAAATTAGGGCTACTTAAAATTAAAAAGATTGAGTTGGAAGTTGGAATTAAGCTGTATACATTGTGAAGGTCAGAGAAAGCTTGCAGTTTGACATCCAAATTGTACTTTAAGACACTGGAGTTAAAAAAACTAATAAGATTTCATTCAACGTTGGTTAAATAATGAACATCGGAAACTGAAAATTAGTTTAAAGAAGAAAAAGGAAAGACATGAGGAATGCAACAAAAAATTGAATGAGTTAAAAATTGAGTTTGTTTTGTGTGGTTACTTTTAAAAAAAGTTATGTACAGTGACATCAGCATGCCAAGTTTCTCCACCCACCACTCGCCCCTTAGATTCTGTAGAAAGGTTAACCCCCACAACAGTGTCATTTTCTTTTACATTGCCCAGAAACTTGTATCCAACTTAAGGCTTTATTGTGGATTTATGGGGACCCAGTGACCAGCTAAATGTGGAAATTTTAAGCATAGTTTGTAGGAATTTGGAATAAATTTGCGAATGTATTGTCATATCACCCCAGATAGAAAACAAAGATTTTGCAGCAAGTGCAAAAACAGAAAACTCTGGAAAATCTCAGCAGGTTTGACAGCATCCATGGAGAGTGAATAGAACCAACACTGAGTCTGGGTGACCCTTCTTGATGGCTCTGTTCTCTCTCCACAGATGCTGTCAGGCCTGCTTAGATTTTCTAGCATTTTCTGTTTTTCGTTTCAGAATACAAGCATCTGCAGTATTTTGCTTCAGTTTTCCAGATGGCAATTTGTTTGGGTGAGAATACATTGATATTTTGAATTAAAAAAATTTCTATAAAAATCAGGCATTGGAAATGGGCTTAAATGGAACAAAAAAGTTATTAGAATGGAGGGTAGTTTTTTTTATTTTAAAAAAGGGATTGTGCTCTGTCTCTAAGGATTTGTAGCATCTCGAAGTTTAATTGTTTGAAATTTACAAGCTGTGAGAATCAGGGTGGTTGATTGTATATTTGCTTTATCCTTGTTTTGGGCTACATTGTTAAGGTTTATCTTTCTCAGGAATTAATCTTATTTTGAGCTTTTCATTACAGACAGTTTGGCAGTTTAAAAACAGAACCACAAGAATGTTTATGTAATTCATTTTGCTTACTGTTGTTAAAGCGCTTGCTATGTTTCTATGCTTGTTTATAAACGACATTTGCGTGTTGTACGTTTCAAGCTTTAATATCTTCTGTCTGATATTGTGACTTTGAGATAGTTTGTGATTTAAATCAAACAGCAAATATTTTTTTAAAAAAAATTAATGAATCTGGAGTCATGTTTACTGGTCAGATTCACAATTCCAGGACATTTTGCTATGTGGAAATTTTAATCTGGATACAAATTCACGTGAGAATAAGAAAGTTTGGATTTGATATGGTAAGGTTTGGGATATTTAAAATGAATCACAGAATCCTAACAGTGCAGGAGGCCATTTGACCCATCGAGCATTCGCTGACTCTCCAAAAGAGCATTAAATCCAAGCCCATACCTGTAACCTCATGCATTTACCTGCTAGTTCCCCTAACTTACACACTCTTGGACACTAAGGGGAAATTTAGCATAGCCAATCCATCTAACCTGCACATCTCTGGACCATGGGAGGAAACTGTAGCATCCGGAGGAAACCGTAGCATCCGGAGGAAACCCACATAGACATGGGGAAAATGTACAAATGCCACACATAGTCACTAAAGGCTGAAATCAAACCTGGGTTCCTGACACTGCGAGGTAGCAGTGTGCTAACCACTGTGCCACCCAAAGGTCAATACTGTGTTGGATTGATCATGGGTCAATCTTGTGAGGTTCAGAGTTATTCCCAACACAACTGGCAGAACGAAAATTTTGAGATTGGATTCTGAGTAAAATGTTCACGAGGAGAGATTAAATAAAAATGAGTCCTTGACCATGTTCTTGTTCGATTAAAACAAAATAAGGATGGTGATGTCATAACACCATCTACTCCACCTCTTCAAACTAGCAGAGAATTAGCTCTTGTCTGCTGACAGCCGAAACTGTATTGATTTGTATATATTTGTATATATATTGTATTTTGCAGGAATTGGGAATTAGAAAGTTTTAACTTCTGAATTGTCAGAAATATTCAGATGAATGAATCAATTTTCCCCAAGCAGAATGGTTTCTTGTGTTTTGCTATACAAACATTTGCAAGTGGAACAAGCTTTTGAGAATTCATCTGCAGACTCTCAACACTACAGCAATAGCCAGTCTGATTTTAAACGAAGTTGAAAGGGGGCTGCGTACGTCGTGAAGAGTTACAAAAGACATACTGGGTGGGGGAGTGCAAGGGTGCATTCACCAATCTTGAACAACGTCTAGCAATAGCCCTGGAATGGGTAGTCAAAATGAGTGAACTTATCACAGGCTTGGTGGGGGGTGGATTCTGTACACACACAACATGCCCTAGTACAAATTGTGAACATGAGAAGGCTGAATGCAGTATCTGACGCCAGCAGAGCTCAATGGGATAACTTAGTGCTCTCCACAAATAAGCAGATTACCATAGTTATAGAGGAGAGAAATAACCCAGCCAGCTACATAAACAGTGAGGGAAAGGACTATGCATGTTACGTGCAGATAAGAGAAGTAGTAGTGAATAGGGTAAGAAAAGAGCTGTTAGAGGGGTCCAATATGACCCTGTTTGTCAACAGGCTACTGTGGAGTGAACACAGAGGAAAGAACAGAATGGATAATAGTTGAATAAGGCTGGAAAAGATTAAAAAGTGGAATTTAACAGATAAGAGATGAAAAAACTGACATTTAAAAGGAACTCTAAGAAAATAATTTTTAAAAAACAGTTTAGATGGTTTCTATGATATATTTCTTTTAAAGAGATGAAATAGGCATTAATGGAAATCTGAAAGCCAACAGCACTATTATTTGAATCTGGAACAACCTCAGGTGGCTAGGGTATCAAATTTTGTTCTCAAAAATAACATAGACAAGGTAACAAGCATCACCACAAGAAAACCATCCATTTATTAACTTTGTCCATACTTTCCTTTCACAAAAACAAACGAAAGGGTAAATAATTTGGATTGGAACAGTTAAGAGCCTGCTAGCAAATAGACCTGATGAGGAGTATCCATGAGATGAATACAGATGAATGGAGAACTGTAGAATATTTTAAGTCCATGCATGATGTTATTTTGAATGAAACTGAGTGAGGTGATCTGCAGGTGGGGACATCAGACAGAAAGGAAAATGTAAGGGAATTTAATACTAATTAGAGAAGAGGAAGCCAAAATCTATAAAAGTGGATTTTCTTGTTACACATAGCACCCCACTCAAGGGCCAGAGAAGAGAAGAAATAATAATAATAATAATAATAAGACAAGAGGTAAAGGAGTAAGATCTCATCCTGTGATAACTGAAATTTTTTTTATATATGACTTAAGTGGAAATGACATTTCATCCCCGTAGCATGAAAGAAATTAATTTCTGCAAGTGATCAAATTTCATCTTTACAAACGGTAGCAGGATAAGTAAATGGCTTGTAAGTTACAATGATGCTGGTGCAGCCAGAAAACATTGGCTATCATACTGAAGTGGGCTCATATACACAAGAACCTAGTACCCACAGGAGAAAACACAATGTAATATATTTGATACACAGCAGTTACGTTATTATAATGGGCAGCAAATGCCCATATAATCTTAGACTGAAGACAGGGGAACTGATGTAAATTGATTAATTTTGGTCCAGTTAACACAATCCAAGTATGGCAACTCAATATAATGTTTCCAAATTCTGGGGCACAGGCTCATTACATGACTTACCGTCATACTTAAAATTGACAAGGGAGAAAGTACATATGGCCTTAAAGTGATGTGAGATGTCAAGGTTGAAATTCACCTCTCCTGCAATTAAAACATTGTTCTATTCTCTAAATTTGAAGAAAAAAAAATCAAAATATTCAGCTTTGTGCACAAAAGTGGTGCAGTTTGACTGTTTAATTCATGATCAAGAGAAGTCACTGTATTTCACACTTTGTAACCATACGTGATTTTTTTAAATGTATTTTGTATAGACTGTGTGTAATTTAAAAGCAATTCATTCTAAGTAACCAGAGAGGACTAATAACAACCTTCAAGTAACCTGTCCTAAACAAAGTCACTGACCAAAGCCTGATTTACCACCAATTAAATGAGATTGAGACAATGGTTTCAAGATAGTAATCATGGGGGCAAGACAGTATACTTGCCCATCCTGAAAAAAGGGGGGAGATATTAAAAGACTGACTCTCCACAACGTTTGCCCATCCAGTAACCAGATTTTAATGTGAATGGGGCAGACGCCATCTGAAAATCATTCCAGGGCCTCATTAATACTGTTAAGGTCATCAATGGGAAAAGCTGTTGGACCCACTTGCAATGCCCAGATCAGCTGACTATGAAGAATCACACAGACGTATCAAACCAAATATGGATCACAAGTTTCAATTTGTAAATACAAGATGAAAAGAGACATGTTCCTGAACAAGTCCAAAGATGTTGGGTTTAGTTAGGCCGTGCTCAATTGCCCCTCAGTGTCAGGCAGGTTAGCAGGGTACATATCTGGAGTTACATGGATAGGGCCTGGGTAGGACTGTTGTCAGCTCAGGCTCGATGGGTCCAACAGCCATTTTCTGTACGGTGGGGATTCTATAATTATTTTATCTTAGCAAGAGAAATAAACTTGTATAAGGTGGATTATCCCAAGTTATGGTATTGGAGAGGGCCAGTCAAGAGACTATGGGACCCCTGCATTTATTTGCTTTAGTTTACTTAGTTCTGCTGAAGAGGGCTAGTGGCCACACTAATAATCATACTCACTGAAAAGGTTAATAATCACACAAGTTCCAGAATTACATAAGCTGCAAGTTGATAAATTCAGTCATTCAGGGAATGCTATGAGAAAACCAGAAGTCTCAATTAAAGCAGACCCAGTTAAGAATCGAGGGCCATAAAATTTCGTTACAGAGAAGGCATACACACAAGAACGCCACTGAATGTGTAGCAGCAGCTCGTCATTGCTCTATCAAGAGACAATGGAATAGGAGAATTGATGTACCACGGTTAGAAATTAGCTATCACAATTATGTCTGGAAGTTAACTAATATGTGCTTGGTGATATTGCAATTAGGTGGACGAGCACAAGTTGGACAACCAAACCCTTATGTTATATGCATGATGTAGACCTAATCAATAGCCGAGAGTGATTATAGATAATTTCTATGCAAATGTACTTCTGATTCTTTTATACTATTTCTTGTAATTCAATCTGGAAGTATATACATCTGCTGTGAGATGCTGTATCCAGCTCTCTGGACTGCACCACTAGTTAGCATACCGGTGCCTGAGCTATAGCTTGTAATAAAGGTCAATTTTAAAACTGAAATTATTTGTCTAGTCACTTAAAGAGAACAAAGTCTGTAAGCAGCTGGATAGCAAACAGCCCTAAAACATGCAAATATGAAGCTATAGGAAATAATATCAATAGATAACCACCATCCTCGAGAAACCAAGTAGATAAATCATGACCTGATCATGCACCTCTTATGAATTAAGAACTAGCCTTGGCTTATATAGTAAGAAAGAATGCAATATCATTGATCACAATGTGGGTTCTAGGTTGCAATTAGTTAATAAGCAGCAGGTTCACTGACCAACTTGTGCACTGAACATAAAACTGAAGTCTGTTTGTCGTGCCTGCTATTCAGAAGAAAAGGTTAGGGGAGATGAACTATCAACAGCTAATTTGGCCCATTTGGGTAAAACCAAGGGCCAACATGGGGGATTCTCAGGGTTAAAAATCGAATGCTACAAGAATTTCTGTGAAGCAGATGCAACTGTGCTTAAAGTAAAATAATAAACAAAGATGGTAACTTTGGTAATTTCAAGGGAGTCTCAAGCCATTGCTCGAGATAACAAGTTACAGATTATCAAGGACTTTGAATATTGCTTCATTTTTACAATTGAATTTTAGATTAAGATGACATGGCTTATTCATACTCCGATAGTGTAATTAGGTAAATGTACTGCCATTGTAACTGGTTAACTGAAATCATCTATGCTGAGTGTCATAAGTGGGAATATTGATTGCAGTAGGTCATAGCTAAATTTAAATGTTAGTATTTTGATTGGTGCATGCAAATCACTTGCAACTGAGCCTGAAGATATAAATGCCACTGTAATCCATTGTTCGGAGAACTTTCAAACCACTTGGTGGTTCACTTGTTGTTATTAAAGAAAGATCTTGATCTCCTGGTGTTACCTGGTCAATTATGACAAATTGAAGTACACTACAATCAAACAGCTGGGAAATTCTCACAACAGGAAGTTAAAGTCCGACTTCAAAGTTAGCAATTTCTGTATAACATCCAGCGTTAACTCCAGTGAGAACAGAAATAGGGAAATAAAGAGGGTCAATGGTTTAATGCATGGCGCAGGAGAGAGGGCCTCAGATTAGTTCTAGGACAGGAGATACCTATTCAGAAGGGACAGGTTGCACCTCAACAGGATTGGTATCAATGTGCCTTCAATGAGGTTCACGCATTTGGTTAGAGAGGGTTTAAACAAAATTGGCAGGAGTATGGGTACCAACAGATATAAACTGAAAGAAAAGGTACACAAGCGTTGGATGGTATTACTTCCTACTCTAGTAGGAACAAGCCTGTAGCGATGGAGGAACCTTAGTCCTTGATTTTGTCCAACAAGTACAAGGCGTTTGCTACATTTGCGGATAAGAAGAAGGACTGAAAGGCGAATGAGTGGATTGACTGTAGGAAAGGAAGCCATTCAACGGTGCGTGTTTTTGGGTGGGTGGGGGGGGGGGGGAGAACAACCAAATTGGAGATGTGCTGACTGTGGTCCACGTAGGTATCAATGACATAGTAACTCTAGGCAAGAGGTCTGCAGAGACAGCATGAGGAGCTAGGCATTAATTTAAAAAGCAGAACCTCCAAAGTAATAATCTCTACATGCAAGTTGGCAAAGGGTAACTAAGATTAGCGAAATGAATGCATTAGAGAGAGAGATGAATCCATGGCTCAAAGATTGGTGTGGGAGAAATAGAATTCGATTCATGGGGCACTGGTACTGGTATTGGGGAAGAGAGAGCTATACTGTTGGCTCAGTCAACACTTGAATTTGCTGGGGCTAGTGCTTTAGCAAATTATGTAACTAGGGAAGCAGGGGGGCTTTAACCAACTGGTTTAGAAAGTGGAGGAAGAGATCATGCAGGGGAAGACTGAATAAATTGAAGAGAAATGACAAGGTAGCAACAACAGTACTGTTAACCAGAGCATGGCAAGAAGGGAGAGTAATTGAAAACTTTATGTGCCAGCTTAGGGTCAGAGTCTACAGGACCAGTTTCAGAAAGGATTAAAGGGCTCTGTCTTGAATGCCCACAGCATTCACAATAAAACAGATAACACATCAGCTCAAAGAGAAATGTATGCATATAGCCTAATGCTGATTACAAGGAAACCAAAGCTGGGACCGGAATATCCAAGGACAGGTGGCATTCAGGAAGGACTGGAAGCTGGGAAAAGGTGGTGGGGTAGTTTTGTTAAATAAAGAGGGCATTAGTATTGAAGTGAGAGATGGCCTTGTTCTGAAGGTTGAGATATAGAATCAGTTTGGGTGAAACTAAAACAGTAAGGGGGTAGAAAACATTTTTGGTGGCCAGCCATGAAAATCATAATACAAAATCAAAAAATTAGATGCGTGTGTAACAAGGGTAATGCAGTAATTATGGGGAATTACAATCTGAAGACTGGGTAAACCCAATGAGTAGTACAGCTGTGCAGGATTAATTATTGGAATGTACGCAAGGTGGTTTTATAAAGCAATACACTGAGGAACCAAATAGGGAATGGGCTTCTCAAATCTAGTATTCGCCACTGAAAAAGAGCTAATTGCAAATAGTGGCCATAGTATGACAGCATTTTACATGAAGTTTGAAAGTCAAAGACTAGGATCACAAATCTAAACAAAGGAAACTGAAGGTATGAGGGACAAACTGGCTATGGAAGATTCGGAAATTACATTAAAAGGTATGATCGTCAACAGACAAGGGCTAACATTTAAGGAACAAATACACAAAAATACATTCCACTAATGCACAGAAACACAGCAAGTGTTCCAATTGTCCCTCTCAAAATAACTCAAGCATGAGATCAGATGAAAAGGCACCTGAAGTTGCAACAAAAAAATAGGTAATCCTGAGAATTGGGATTACTTAAGAATTTTGCAAAGGATGACCAAGACAAAGATCAAGAAAAGGAAAACAGAATGCAAGTAAACTAGCAAGAAACATAAAAATGGACTGTAAAATCTTCCATATGTACATAAAAAGGATAATACTGGCAAAAATAAACGTGTGTCCATTACAAGCAGAGTCAGGAGACTTTATAATGGAATAAAAATGGCTGAAAAACTAAACTACTTTATGAGGGAAACACAAAGCGTCAGAAATAACGGAGAATTAAGAGACTACTGTAAATGAAGGATATGCATGATACGAGATTAGTGAAAAAGCATATTAGAGAAATTAATGGACCTCAAAGTTGAAGAATTCCCTGGACCTGATTATCAACATCCCAGAGAACTGAAAATGGTGGCAGAGATAGTATATGCATTGGTGGTCATCTTTCCAAATCCTTTAGACTCTGGAGTGGTTCCTATAGATTGGAAGGTGGCAAATGCAACCTCACTATAAAAGAAAGGAAAGGAGAGAGAAAGAAAATGGGAAACTACAGACCCGTTAGCCTGATATTAGTAGGGAAAATGTTCAAATCTATAATAAAGGATCTGAAAAAAGAACATTTAAGAAATAATAGTAGGATAAATAATCGTAGCAAAATCAATGTGGATTTGTACAATTGGGCAAATCCAGGGTTTATAAAAGGGAAATTGCATTTAACAAAATGAGTGAGGATGTGACCAGCAGAATAGATAGAGAGGAACCAGTAGAGGCGGTATATTTAAATTTTCAGTAAGTTTGTGAACAACATTCTACACAAGAGGTTAGTAAACAAAATTAGAGCATATGGGATTGGGAGCAGTATACTGGCATGGATTGAGAGCTGATTAATAGGCAGAAAACAGCAGGAATAAATGGATAATTTCAGTTGGCAGGCTGTGACAAGTCGGGGACAGCAAGGATCAGTGCTTGGGTCCCAGCTATTCATAATGTACATCAATGAAATGGGTGTGGAGGTTAAATGCAAGATTTCCAAGTTTGCAGGTGACATAAAAATTAGTTATAGCCAGAGTCTAACAGTGCAGAAAAGACCCTTCAACTTATTAAATCTGTACCGAAATGCTGAAAGTGAAACTTGTGAGGAGAATGCAAGATGCTTCAAGGGGATTTGGAGAGGCTAAGTGAAAGGGCAAATATTTGGTAGATGGAAGACAATGTGGAGAAATGAGGTGCTACCCACTTTGGTAGGAAAAACAGAAATACTGAGTATTTCCAAAATGGGAGAAACTGGGAGTGTTGAACTTGAAGGGGACTTGGATGTTCTTGCTCATGAGTCACTGAAAGCTAACAGACAGAAAAAATGAATGTTGGCCTTTATTACAAAGTGATTTATACAAGTGAAGATATCTTATTGCAATTATGTAGCATCTTTGTGAACTCACACCCAAAGATTTTTTTTGCAGTTTTGGTCTCCTTACCCAAGGAAAGGTATACACGTAGGGGGGAGTGCAACCAAGGTTCACTGAATCAATTTCAAGGATGGATGGATTGTGCTATGAGGAATGACTAAACAGACTAGGCCTTGATTCTCTGGAGTTGAGAAGAATGAGAACATAAATAGGATCAGGAGTAGGCCATCTAGCCCTTCGAGCCTGCCCCGCCATTCAACAAGATCATAGCTGATCTGAAGTGGATCAGTTCCACTTTCCCACTCTTTCCCCATAGCCCTTAATTCCCTTGTCTATCAAAAACCTATCTACCTGTGACTTAAATATATTTAGCGAGGTAGCCTCCACCATTTCAACGGGCAGAGAATTCCAGAGATTCACCACCCTTCGAGTGAAGAAGTTCCTCCTCAACTCTGATCTAAACTGCACTCCCCCTTATCTTGAGGCTGTGCCCTCTGGTCCTGCTATCCTTTCTAAGCGGGAAGAGTCTCTCAACCTCTACCCTATCCATCCCTTTCATTATCTTATACGTCTCTATAAGATCCCCCCTCATCCTTCTAAACTCCAACGAGTACAGACCCAGTCTATTTAGTCTCTCTTCATAGTCCAACCCCCTCATCTCCGGTATCAGCCTAGTGAACCTCCTCTGCACTCCCTCCAAGGCCAAAATATCCTTGTGCAAGTGCGGCGACCAAAATTGCACACCGTACTCCAGCTGCGGCCTCACCAGTGCCCTGTACAGTTGCGGCAAGACCTCCCTGCTTTTATATTCTATCCCCCTTGCTATAAAGGCCAGCATTCCATTTGCCTTCTTGATCACCTGCTGCACCTGAGACTGGGTTTTTGCGACTCATGCACAAGGACCCCCAGGTTCCTCTGCACCATAGCAAGCTGCAGCTTTTCGCCCTTTAAATAATAATCCCTCCTACTATTATTTCTACCAAAGTGGATAACCTCACTAACATTATGCTCCATCTGCCAGGTCCTCGCCCACTCGCTCAACCTATCCAGATCCCTCTGCAGACTTTCCGTACCCTCCACGCAATTTGCTTTTCCACTTATCTTCGTGTCATCAGCAAATTTCGTCACCCTACACTCAGCCCCCTCCTCCAGATCATCTATATAAATGGTAAATAGCTGAGGCCCCAGCACCGATCCCTGCGACACTCTACTAGTCACCAACCGCCAATCAGAATAGCACCCATTGATACCAACTCTCTGCTTCCTATTAGACAACCAATCCTCTATCCATGCTAACACCTTACCCCCAACTCCGTGCACCCTAACCTTCTGTAGCAACCTTTTATGAGGCACCTTATCAAACACCTTTTGGAAATCTAAAAACACCACATCCACCGGTTCCCCTCTGTCTACTGCACTAGTCACATCCTCATAGAAATCCAATAAATTTGTCAAACACAACTTCCCCTTAATGAATCCATGCTGCGTCTGCTCCATCAAACTATTCCGTTCTAGGTGCCTCGCTATTCTTTCCTTGATGACAGATTCAAGCATTTTTTTCAACTACAGACGTTAAACTAACCGGCCTATAATTCCCTGCCTTTTGTCCGCTACCTTTTTTAAACAGAGGCGTAACATTAGCTGTTTTCCAATCTTCCAGCACTTCCCCAGAATCCAGTGAATTTTGGTAAATAATCACTAAGGCATCCACTATCATCTCTGCCATTTCCTTCAGAACCCTGGGATGCATTCCATCCGGTCCTGGGGACTTGTCCACCTTCAATCCCTCTAGTCTATCAAGTACTACCTCTCCAGTGACAGTAATCGCATTCAGGCCCTCAACTCCTACCATCCTTCTAACTTTAATATCCGGCAAACTATTCGTGTCCTCCTCCGTGAAGACCGAGGCAAAAAACTTATTTAAGGCCTCAGCCATTTCCTCATCTCCCACCACTAAATCCCCCCTCTCATCCTCTAAGGGTCCTTCACTCTAGCCAGCCTCCTCCTCTTTATATATTTGTAAAAACTCTTACTGTCCTTTTTTATATTTAGTGCTAGTTTAGCCTCATAGTCTATCCTTCCTTTCTTTATCAACTTCTTAGTCATTCTTTGTTGATTTTCAAACCTTTCCCAATCTTCTAATCGTCCACTACTTTTAGCCACTCTGAATGCATCAGCTTTTAATTTAATACTCTCCTTTATTTCCTTCGATAACCATGGCTGGTTATCCCTTCTCCTACATTCCTTCTTTACCATCGGAATATATTTCTGCCGAGTACCCAAAAAGTTCTCCTTAAAAATCCTCCACTGTTCTTCAGCCGTCCTACCAACCAATCTGCGCCCCCTGCGATCTCATTCAAACATAGAAAATCCTTAGCAACAAAGATGTGCTCATCAGCAAAGATGTGGGAAAAATGTTTCCCTTTTCTGAAGGTTTTGGAACTGGGGAACAGAATCAAAATAAGGGTCAAGCCACTTTTAGGACTGAGATGGAGGAGGAATCTCTTTATTCAGAGCGTCGTGAATCTTGCGAATTCTCTGCCCCAAAGGCTCTGGAGTCCGTTGTTGAGTTCGTTCAAGACAGATTGATAGATCTCTAAACCTTAGAAACATTAATGAATATGGGAGTAATGCAGGAAAATGTCTTCAAGTAGGTCAGCCATCATCTCATTGAAAGGAAGAGCAGATGAATGGCCTATTTCTTGTACAAAAGCAGAAATTGCTGGAAAATTTCAGCAGATCTGATAGCATCTATGGAGACAGAAAGGAGCTAATGTTTCAAGTCTGGATCACCTTACAACAGAGTCGCTTTTATCTTTGGCCTATTTCTTGTGTTATGTGCCTCTTGTGCTATCGTGAATCTATAATAATTGAAAGGAGCTCATGGATTTCTTTGTCATTAAAGATTAAAACCATCTGCTCACATGCCTCTGTCAATTACCTCCGTTCCACTGGCTCACCAAGCCAGAATTCTTCAGATTTCCTGTACTAATCCTGAGCTATGGTGTGGAGATGCCAGTGTTGGACTGAGGTAAGCGCAGTATGAAGTTTCACAACACCAAGTTAAAGTCCAACAGTTTATTTGGCATGTTTGTGAATACAACTCCTCACTCACCTGAAGAAGCCTGAGACTCCAAAAGCTTGTGCTGCCAAATAAACCTGTTGAACTTTAACCTGGTATTGAGAGACTTTTTACTGTGTTAATCCTGAGCTTGCATGGCTCCTGAATTGCATCTCCCTTATGTCCTCTCTGAGCTTATCTTGTATGAAACCAAACTGCTCCTTCTGCTCCCAATGTCAGCCGGGGTTAACAGTTCTCTTTTCACTGTTGCTTTCTCCCTATTTGCCATTACCACCCCTTCAAAAAAACAACCCGTGATCCCTCTGTCTCTCGAATTACTGATCCATCTCCTACCCCTCTTTCTTTTTGGAAATCCTTGAATTTCATGCCACCTCCTAGATTTGTGCCCAAATTTCTTAGAACTTCACCTCTAAAACACTCCACTCTGGCTCCATCTCTGTCAAAGCTCCAGAATGCCTCTTAGCAAAATTACAAATTATACCCTCTGACTGATGAAAGTAAAGTGTCCCTCTGCATCCGTCTTGAACAGTTGATCACAACATTGTGCTCCAATGCCTCTGCTGTCTTTTAGCCAGGTGGGGCTGCACTACCTCAACCCCATTCTTATTGAGCCAAAAGCAGCCACAGTAACATTTTTAACTGTTTCTTACCCTTTTCCCATGCAAAAAATTGATTTTGACCAGGACCATGGTACAATACCTAAATTTTCCCGGTGGATCTTTTCCATCTGATGGTGGAGGTTCCAAAGGCATTATAAACACTGTGTGTTCACTTTTCTGTGACTCATCCAGTTCAATTAGCCTTGTATCTTCAGCGTAGTCAGCATCAACCTTGGTGTGCATAAATGCAGGAAGTTAGCACCTTATCACTCTTTCCTCAATCTCCCCTTCATATAGACCCCACATCTACATCTTTGGATAATCTTCACTCTATTAGAACCCTTGATCACATGCAATGCCATGTCCCAACCAGTTTCTTAGCTTGAAAGAAACGATTTCCATCTTCCAACCCTTGTTATGCACAGCACCAGTCTACTGGATAAAACTCTCTTTAAATTATAAACTCACACGTCCTCACAGTGGGCTCGCAACCGACAATGAAACCTCTACCACAGTCAACCCCATAATTATTTCCTCTACCTTCAACATGCGTCATCTGTACTCTCAACTGATAGTGCCCCTATTTTCTGTCAGGGTGCGTGTGGTGTGTGTCACCCGTAATCCAATCATTAGTATGTTGAACACCAAAGGCATAAGCACAAACATCTAGACTGAAACTTCAGTGCAGTGGGTGGTATACGATCAAAGGTATTATCTCTCAGATGAGATTTTAAACAGAGACCATGTCTGCCTTCCTGGGTGGGCATAAAATCTCCATAGCAATATTTAAGAGCAGGGGATTGTCCCCTGTGCCCTGGCCACTGCTTATGCCCACCAATATCTTCCAAAAAATTGATGATCAAGTCATTTACCTCAGTGCAGTTTGTGGGGTCTTGCCAAGTCAAACTGGTATGGGGAGTGTGCTGGGTATAGCATTGACATAGATGATCAGTCATGACCACGTTAAGTGGCAAAGCGACTTCAAATGCCAAATGGCTCCTATTTTCTATGTTTCAATAACCACACATTCAAATGCACTTGAGTACTTAAGTGCTTTGGAATCCTGAATTTATGAAAGGCGCTGTGTTTATCTTTCATTAGGAAGTTTCTCTCATCCACTTTTTCACTCATCCCAAGCTTTCACTGTTTGTAGTCTTTGGGGTATCCTGGGGTTGTCAAAGAAGTTAAAAGCCTTTATTTTGAGTCTTAAAACTCTTTCAGGCAGCTGCTCTACCTTCATCTTCCAACAGCAAATGCAAGGAGCTACGATTGCAAGTTCTGACTCCTTTACTTCCTGTGATTGTCTGTACTTTTGCATTTACTACTACCTTACGTTTCCCAGTCTTTGGCTCACACTAAGACAGGAGACCTACTTTTCACCATTTCTTCTCATTATTTATTCTGCTGCCACCAACTTATCATTTGATAAGATGTCACATCAAAGGTTACTGCAAAAGGTAAAAGCTCAGGATGCAGAGGGTAGAATATTGGCATAGACAGAAAATTGGTTTGTTAACAATAAATAGTAGGTAATATGGGGCATTTTCCGGTTGGCATTTTGTGATAAGTGATGTGCCACAGAGATCAGTGCTGGGACCTCAACTTTTTACAATTTATGTAAATGACGTGGGTGAAGGGACCAAAGATATGGTTGATGACACAAAAATAGGTAGGAAATTAAGTTATGCAAAGGATAGAAGTGATACGGATAGGTTAACTGAATGGCAAAGATCTGGTAGATGGAGTACAGTGTAGGAAAATGTGAACTCGTCCATTTTCGTAGGAAGAATAAAAAAAAGCATATTATCGAAAGGGTGAGAGATTGTCAAGTTCCAAGATGCTGAAGAATCTGGGAGCCATAGTGCCTGAATCACAAAGGATTAGTGTGCAGGCAAGGCAAGTAATTAGGGAAGTTAAAAGATCATTATAATTTATTAGGAGGGGAATTGAAAGCGTGGAAGTTATACAGGGCACTGGGTGAGACTACATTTGGGCAGCAGTGGCTGCGTCAAAGTGGTTAGCACTGCTGCCTCATAGCGCTTGAGACCCAGGTTCAATTCCTGGCTTGTCACGTCTGCACGGGGTCTGCATGTTCAGCTTGTTTGCGTGGGTTTCCTCACACAGTCCAAAAGACGTGGTTAGGTCCATTGGCCATGCTAAATTCTCTCTCAGCGTACCAAATAGGTGCCAAAGTGTGGCAACTCGGGGCTTTTCACAGTAACTTCATTGCAGTGTTAATGTAAGCCTACTTATGACACTAATAAATTAATTTAAACATCTGCAGTACTGCATACAATGTTGTTCACCTTATTTAAGAAAGGATGTAAATATGTTTGAAGCAGTTCAGAGAAGGTTTACCGGATCAATACCTGCAATGAGTGGGTTGACTGATCAGGAAAGTTTGAACAGGCTAGGCTTGTATCCACTAGTTTACAGCAACAGCTTGCTTGATTGAAACTTGAATAATCCTGTAGGGTCTTAACAGGGTGGAAGATGCCCCCCTCCCCCCTACCACCACACACACACACACACACACACACACACGCATACGCGCACACACACACAGACAAAATGGGCAATCCACCTAACCTGCACATCTTTGGAACTTTTTTCTTCAAAAGGTGTGATAAGCAAAAGGGTAATAGGTTGTCACAGGAGGCAAAATGCAGATTTGAAGTTGCTATCAAATCAGTTATAATCTTAATAAATGGTAAGAGCAGGCTTGAGGGACCAGATGGCCTCCTCTGCTGCTTTGTGTCATATACCAACATTAGTAGCCATGTCTTCAGCCACATTTCGACTGACCTCTCTATGCTCTTCTGCTTTTGACTTCCCTGCCCTCCTTTAATATGTCTGAAAATTCATCTCTTCAACCAAGCATTGGAATATATTTTATTTTTTAAAGCCACAGTACAAAAGCATGTTTTTGTTGCTAATATGCCAAAACTTTGCTTAGCCTGTGTTACATGATCACCAACTATCTCAATGAAATATATAATCTACAGGATTATGAAGTGGTCAAAAAGAGCCCCATCATTGCATTCACTTCTTCCTGACCTGAATGCTTTACCTTTGATCATATTATGGCCCACAAGCCCTTTGCACTTGCTTAAATTGATCACCTTGACATAGTGCTCAAAATCAGTTAATAATTCTTGCACTACTTATACTAAATTGAAAATGGAGTTATCTTGAATCATGGAAAGTGAATTGCTGTTGCTTATAGGAAAAAGTTGAATAAAAAATGATACTAACCTTGGTTCCTTTGTCTGTGCCTTTATCAGAATGGAAAAGCTGAGAAAAACATGGAGATTTAAAGGAACTGGAAAAAATATCACATTCTACAGGAACATTTTAGTACACCACAGTTGCAAGTTATAATTCTGGAAACTTTAACTTCAATTACATTCTGCACTAGACATAGGTGATTGGTATTACCTTACTGAAATTAATGAATTCAGAATGGGCTACAAACTCGGTCTGACCTCTACAAAACTTATACTTTCTAACATATGGCATTGTGGTCTCATATACTCAGTTGATGAAAAATCTGCCAAGCAAATTTGTATATCAAATTGTATTCTTCAGTTGGTACCAATTAAGTACAGATATGGAATAATGCAACATATTGAAGTATTGGTGCCAACTGAAAATACTTGGGTATGGGATTTGAAAAGCTGGAAATTCTTACCTTATCTATACAGTCATCAAAAAATGCTAGGCCAGTATCTTTGTCACTCACAAAAGAACATTCTTCAATGAAGCGGATAAACATCTGTGTTTTAGTCAGCTGAATATAGAACTTATGATGTGCCCGATCTCGTGATTTCAAGAATCCTGCCAAAGGTAGGATATTGCAATTAGACATCACGGCCACAGCAGTACAACCTCAGAAGCTGCTTCAGCACAACATCACAGATACTGGAATGGTACCTTTTTTATCATAATTGTCACATAGTATCAGCTGCAAAGGAAAAGGACATCACTTGTTAAGGGAAACAAGTATGTGTATCAAGTCATTCCATTTTAAGCTGGATGTCAGAACAAAAGCAAGAATGGACATTTTTTTGCAAAATCTTCCATTCATTATGTTTCATGAGTAGAGAATCCAGAATGTTTTCTGTTTAAATAAAAAAATTCTCAACAGATATTGTTGAGTTCCTTGATAATCTTTGCTCCTTTGGTTTCTAATCACTTCAAGTGAAATTAAGCTTAGACAGTAGTAATAGCTCTATTCATCTTGGAACAGCTCCTTACAAGAATGGCTCTCAGGCCAACACTGCAGACTTTCCACAGGGTCCACAACGTAGGGCCAGCAACTGTCCATATTCACAACTAATAGAACGAGCAGCAGGCAGAGATGTTATCTGCTCCCCCATAGCACCCTCATTCCTTCTCCCAAGTTCTACCTTCTCTTCTTGTTTGAAGTACTCTTCAGGCCTCTGTTCTCCTACTCCAGCCTTCTGCCATGGATTAGCAAATTCCGCAGTGAGAATCAGATACATACAACTCATTTATACCATTACAAAAATAAAGTTTTTCTGTAAAGCTTCACAATATATTTCTCACATGTAGCACTTTCATATTACAAACATTAAAGGCGCGGAGAAAGGTGTCAGATCATTTAAATAGTGATTCTTCAATCAAATAAAGTTTGGCAATGAGTGCCTTAGACAACAGGAATTTATACATTCAAAGTGAACAACTGGAGGTACTCAAGTACAGTTTCCTGAGTACCATACAAATAATTCATGACCAAATGTCACATTCTCTGCATTCTCAGTATTAAATCCTGACTTCCCCAAAGGATCGCTTCAGCAGAAATTCAGGTTTTGACACAGGATAAGAGAAATTCTGCCTAATGGCTGTTCTCAGTGCCTCCCATCTGCACTTTGAGCTTTGAAGAACATAAAGTACAGAGACAAAACAGCAAATGCAAATATGCTGAAATTTAGAGCGCTGGACCCACCCTTCTATGGACGTTATGAAAACACAACAATGAGTACACCAAACAAAAACTGAAAGTGTTGCTGATGTATTATATTAGTTCAAAGTCTTGTTTGCATAATGGTACAAAGGTTGCTTGTAGTTTTGAAATCAAAAAATACAATGCTTTGTATTATCTTAAGCAGAAGCTTAAATCAAAAACGATTCAAATTTAGGGAATCCAATTGTTGGGCTCTGATTCAAAGACAGGTAACCAGCTGAAACTGCACAGATGAACTGGAGTGATCAAACTTCACAAATTAAGTTGAAATAGTATCAGGTTTGCATTTAAACACAATAGCCATTGATATTTCCTGGGAGTACTTTGCAACACTGGTTTGCATTTTGAACACTTATAAGCACTGGAGTATAATGTGGAGAAAAGTGAGATTTATTTATTTTGGTCACAAGAATAGAAAAGCGCGATTATTTTTAAAAGGTGCAACACTTTTAAACAAGAAAGTTTAGGAGGATAAAAACAGAAAAAGCTGGAAAATCTCAGCAGTCTAACTGCTGATACGGGTGTATAAGATGTTGAGAGGTTTTGATCGGGTGGATTCTAAGAGGCTTTTTCCCAGAATTGAAATGGTTGCCACAACGGGATACAGGGTTAGGGTGCTGGGGAGTAGGCACAGAGGAGATGGCAGGGCTAAGTTTTTCACTCAGAGCGTGGTGGGTGCGTGGAATCGGCTGCCGGCAGTGGTGGTGGAGGCAGATCCGACAGGATCTTTTAAGAGAATTCTGGATAAGTACGTGCGACTTAGTAGGATTGAGGGTTACAGGTAAGCCTAGTAGGTAGAAATAGGATCGGCACAACTTCTGGGCCGAAGGGCCTGTTTGTGCTGTAATTTTTATATGTTCTATCTGTGGAAAGAGAACAAAGCTAATTGCTTTGCGTATGGATAACCCTTCATTAGGAGGGTTAGGGAAACTTGGGTATACAAGAAACCAAGTTAGCATGCAGGTACATCAAGCAATTAGGAGAGCAAAAGACATGTTGGCCTGTATTTTAAGAGGACTGGAATAGAATAAATAATTCCCGTGACAATTGTACAGGTCTTTGGCAAGACTACACATGGAAACCTATGTTCAGTTTGGATCTCTATGATTGGAAACATTATGGCAAAGATTCATTAGATTGGTCTCAGGGATAAGAGGACTGTCCTATGATGAGAGGCCAAGTACTGGGTCTATATTCTTTGGCGTTCAGAAGAAATTGCGCGGAGGGTGTGGAGAGTCTACAGAAGGATCTAGATAGGCTGGGCGAATGGGCCAGGAACTGGCAAATGGAATTTAATGTTGGCAAGTGCGAGGTGGTCCACTTTGGTAGGAATAATGGTAGGAAGGATTATTACTTAAGTGGCGAAAAACTGCAGCAGGCGACAGTGCAGAGGGACCTCGGGGTCCTTGTGCATGAGTTGCAAAAACCCAGCTTGCAGGTGCAGCAGGTGGTCAGGAAGGCTAATGGGATGCTGGCCTTCATAGTGAGGGGGATTGAATATAAAAGTAAGGAGGTCTTGCTGCGGCTGTATAGGGCATTGGTGAGGCCGCAGCTGGAGTACTGTGTGCAGTTTTGGGCGCCGTACTTACACAAGGATATTTTGGCCTTGGAGGGAGTGCAGAGGAGGTTTACTAGGCTGATGCCGGAGTTGAGGGGGTTGAGCTATGAGGAGAGGCTGAATAAACTAGGCTTGTACTCGTTAGAGTTTAGAAGAATGAGGGGAGATCTCATTGAGACGTATAAGATGATGAATGGGATGGATAGGATAGAGGTGGAGAGACTCTTCCCGCTCAGAAAGGACAGTAGGACTAGGGGGCACAGCCTCAAGATAAAGGGGGGGTGGTTTAGAACGGAGTTGAGGAAGAACTTCTTCACTCAAAGGGTGGTGAATCTCTGGAATTCTCTGCCCGTTGAAGTGGTGGAGGCTACCTCGCTAAATATTTTTGAGACGCGGGTTGATGGGTTTTTGATAAGAGGGGGGATTAAGGGGTATGGGGAGAGGGCGGGAATGTGGAACTGAGCCACGACAGATCAGCCATGATCTTATTGAATGGCAGGGCAGGCTTGAAGGGCTAGATGGCCTACTCCTGCTCCTATTTCTTATGTTCTTATCTCATTGAAACATTCAAAGCCACGAAGAAGTTTGACATTGTTTTTTCCTGCTTGATGAATCTAGAACAAGGGGGCACGGTTTCAGGATTCAGATGAGGAGAAATTTCTTAACTCAATCTTTGGAATTCTCAACTCTGAATCTGGCTAAGTTAGGGGTTCCATTCGTAGATATGCAGGGTAGAATAGGTGTAGGGTGATGCGGTGGCACGGGCTCGTTGGGCCGAAGGGCCTGTTTCCCGTGCTGGGTTGTTCTTTGTAACTCCAGAGAGTTGTAGATGTGCCAACATTGGGTATATTCATGGCTGAGGTAGATTTTTGGACTCTGAGGAAATCAAGGGATATGGTGAGTTGGCAAGTCAATTCGACTGAGGGTGGCATCAAGAAGCCCTTGCGAAACTGGAATCAATGGGCATCAGGGAGCAAACTCTCCACTGGTTAGAGTCATTCCTAGTACATAGGAAGATGGTTGTAGTTGTGGACGGTCAGTCATCTCAGCTCCATGACACTTCTGCAGGAGTCCTGTAGGGTAGTGTCCTCGGCCCAACAATTTTCAGCTGCTTCATCAATGACCTTTCCGCTATCAGAAGTAGGGATGTTTGCTAATGATTGCACAATATTCAGCACACTTCGTGGCTACTCAGATACTGAAGCAGTCCATGTTCAAATGCAACAAGATCTGGGCAATATCCAGGCTTGGGCTGACAAGTGGCAAATAATATTCGTGCCACACAAATGCCAGGTGACAACCATCACCAGTAAGAGACACGAACCGCTGTCCCTTAACATTCAATGGTGTAACCAACACTGAATCTCCCACTGTCAACATCCTTGGGATTACCAATGATCAGAGTCAACTGGACTCACCACATAGACAAAGTGGCTAAAAGAGCAGAAACACTGCGGCGAGTAACTCATCTCCTGACTCCCCTAGAGAGTCTATCCACCATCGAGAAGGCACAAATCAGGAGTGCGATAGAATACTCCCCACTTGCCTGGATGGGTGCAACTCCAACAACACTCAAGAAGCTTGACAACTACCCAGGACAAAGCAGCCTGCTTGATTGGCACCACATCTACAAACATTCAATCTCTCCACCACTGACGCTCAGTAGCAACAGTGTATATTATCTACAAGATGCACTGCAGTAATTCACCAAAAAGGTTCTTGTGCAGCACCTTCCAAATCCATGACCACTTCCATCTGAAAGGACAAGGGCAGCAAATAAATGGGAAGACCACCACCTGCAAGTTCTCTCCAAGCCACTCACCATTCTGACTTGGAATTATATCACCATTCCTTCGCAGTCGCTGGATCAAAATCCTGGAATTCCCACCTTAATGGCATTGTGAGTCAACCCACAGAACACGGACTGTAGCGATTCAAGAAGGCAGCTCACTACCATCTTCTCAAGGACAACGAGGGATGGGCAATAAATGCTGGCCAGCCAGTGACGCCTATGTCCCACGAATGAATAAAAAAATTGAATGGTAGAATATGCTCGATGGGCCAAATCGTCTTGCCTGGTTTCTATGTAATAGCATGTTCTCATCAAACAACAAAATATTTTAAAATTAAGACTTGAAGTTAACATAAATTGTCAAACGATCACAAATGACTTCCAACTCCTAACAGCTTCCCAAGGCAAAAATTGAGCGTCACAAATTTTAAGCACTGTTCTTAGTCCACTTAATTCACTTTCTGAACATTGCTGTCAAAAACACATGATTACATATCAGAGATTTTTTTTCAAAATTTCCTCAAAATAACAATACCAGCTCTGTAAACAAAGGAGGAATTCTACATGCTTATAAAGATTATCTTAAAATAGGTCAGCACTATTCCATTTTAGCATGACAGAAAACTTGACAACTTCAGACCCCAATATGAGAAAATCATTATTTTCTGAAAAATATCCAGATTTCATTCTATTTCAATCCTACTATCTCAATAAACTAAGACAGAACACTACTCAATTCCAATATAAATCAAACCTAAAAGAATTGGTAGGCAAATGAAAAAGCAATTTGCGAAAAAGAGAATCAAAGAAAACAAAGCAGATACAAGAATTCCAATTCATTCTTACACAAAACAGAATCATATGGATGCCTGCCTGGAAATTTGCACTCATCAGATCACAGCTATGCTGCTATAATTAACTAGCTGGAATGTTACCTACTCTCACCAAGGAGGAAACCAAGTACATTCTCTAGCACACACCCTGAGTACTCCAAAATACTTCCTTGTGATCACTTTAACTGGCCATGGCAGAGATCTACAGATACTTCATCCATCCCCTTGCTTCGCCAAGAAATGCATCAATCATGAAGTGCATCATCAGGGTGGCACAGTGGTTAGCACCACTGCCTCAGGTATCCAGGTTCAATGCTGGCCTTGGGTGACAGTGTGTGGAGTTTGCACATTCTCCCCATGTCTGCATGGGTTTCTTTCAGGTGCTCCAGTTTGCTCCCATAATCCAAAGATGTTCTGGTTCGGTTGACTGGCCATGCTAAATTGACCCTTAATGTCAGGGGATTAGCAGGATATTATACATAGGGTTATGGGGATAGAGACTGGGTGGAATTGTTGTTGGTGCAGGCTCAATGGGCCAAATGGCCTCCTCCTGCATCGTAGGAATTCTACGATGTAAACATCTCTGCTGAATTTTTGGCCATCACCACGCCACTGCATGCCACATTCATTTGCTCCTAAAAATGCTCAAAGTAATAGTTTTATAAACAAACCAGTATTTCATTTGATTGATAATTTTGAGAGCCAAGACAATAACTGGGTAAACTACTGAACAGTGAGCACACATCAGATAAATAGAATTCAACAGCATCTTCCAAAGCTGCAACCTCCTTCACCTAAAATGACATGGGTGACAGCTACATGGAACACCACCACTTACAAATCTCTCTTCAAGCTACATGCCATCCTGAGTGAGAAATATATCGTCATTCCTTCACTTCTAACTGGATCATAACCTGGAACTCCAATTCTAACAGCACCAAGTGTACTTACACAACATGGACTCAAAAAAGCTCACCATCATCTTCACATCCACAAGGGCAATTAGGGATGGGCAATAAACACTGGGCTAGTCAGCAACACATTTGCTTCAGAACGAATCAATTTTAAAAACTCAATTTTCATTTGGCAAGATGTATAATTTCTAGCACAATTTTTTGGCCAGTGATCAGGAGGAAGCCAAAGAATGTGTACTTAATATTCAGTGCATCATACATGAATATGTTTACATTTTTCTTCCATCACAATATAAGTGTAGCCTTCTTCCACAACAGAAAATCATGTTCAAAATAAACAAAGAACTAATACAATAAGGAAATTCCTCATCACCATTTAAATCCATCAAACCAAATGGTGTAAATCTCCAACTAAAATTAATTAGGTACACTGAGTTCACATGCCATACAAGTGGCAGATGAACTTCAACATGGATAAATGTGTAGTGGTTCATTTTGTCAGGTCCAATGGGATGAAGGAACATAATATCAAGGGTAGCACTCTTAGCAGTGTAGAGGATCAGAAAGACCTTGGGGCCCGGGTCCATAGGACTCTCAAATTGGCCTCGGAGGTGGAGGATGTGGTCAAGAAGGCGTATGGTGTACTAGCCTTCATCATTCGAGGGATTGAGTTAAGGAGTCAAGAGATAATGCTGCAACTTTATAAGACCCTTGTCAGACCCCACTTGGAGTACTGTGCGCAGTTCTGGTCACCTCACTACAAGAAGGATATGGAAGCTATTGAAAAGGTGCCGAGGAGATTTACAAGGATGTTGCTTGGATTCGGTGGCGTGCCTTATAAGGATAGGTTGAGGGAGCTAGGTCTTTTCTCCCTGGAGAGAAAAAGGACGAGAGGTGACCTGATAGAGGTTTATAAGATGTTGAGAGGTATCGATAGGGTGGATTCTCAGAGGCTATTTCCCAGGGCTGAAATAGTCGCTACAAGGGGACACAGGTTTAAGGAGCTGGGGAGTAGGTACAGAGGAAATGTCAGGGGTAAGTTTTTCACCCAGAGGGTGGTGGGTGGGTGGAATCGGCTGCCGGAAGTGGTGGAGGCGAACTTGTTAGGGTCTTTTAAGAAACTTCTGGATGAGTACATGGGATTTAATGGGATTGAGGGTTATGGATAGGCCTGGTAGATAGGGATATGATCAGCGCAACTTGTGGGCCGAAGGGCCTGTTTGTGCTGTAGCGTTCTATGTTCTACTCTTAACTCAAATAAAACCTTTTCAATGAAACATTAGAGACGAACAGGCCAGAACTGTAATTTTGCTAGATTCAGTAGTTCACTGTTCAACTCCAAGCACAAGAATTGAATCAAATTGCCCACTGAGATGTTTAAATTCAATGCATTAGTTATGTTGGGTTTAAAAAATACCTTGCAGATCATAGAGGGAATTTGCAGAAGTAGTTTTTTCAGAAGGCGCCTGTGTTATCGGTTTGAGGTACGTTCTATAACCTTTCAACACTGAGGCCATGAAACGCAGAAAGGACTCTTGGACTTCCATTTCCAGTGAAGTCATCTTTTTATGCCATGAAAAGTCAGCCTCTATAGGTGTCATCTCGACAGCAGACCCTTCTTGTGCTCTCCTGTGAACTACAGAAACAGTAAAACTCACATCTAGAAGGCTGAGTAGTTACATTATTGACAATTAGACAAGTCTGCACTTGACTTCACTTTGAAAGTCAAGTCAGCCAACCTGAATTTAATTCAATGGAAAGATACTCAAGTGTGCTAATAAACAGATACCCAAGGCTACAAGAAAATAATTCACTTGATTGAAGCCATTATAAATTCCAATAACTTCTTTGAATTTATAAATAGTGCCTGAGGATAGGAAATGGAAAAGGTTATGATTATTTTGTACAAAGCAATGTTTAATCAACAACTGGGATAGCGTGTATAGATTTGGTCATCATAACAGAAAGATCCTTAAATCGGTGGGTTTTGAGGGGACTGAATAATATAAATTTGTCAGAATAGCAGGGTCACGAAATCATGGTTCAGGTGAAACGCTGAGACAATTTTCAATGATCAGAGACAGCTAAGAGATTTAATAGGGGTTTTTATATTACATATAATTTCCATTTGGCAAGCAGAGATAGACAAATTCCTGAGCTTGGGAATCAATGATATGGATCCATTAATTTAAAATGATCATGAATTAGAGAGCAGAAGATAACTTAAATTGCATGTTTTTAACCTCAAATCATTGGTGCATTTACTAGTACAACATACAGTCTCCATAAAGTTGCTCAACTCAAAAGCATTGATAATTCAATTTTAGCACTGAATCACTGTTTTGCAGCATTTTCATTGCTTAATTCAAACTAATGGATAATTCAATCTTTTAAGTACAAATCCTGGAATCAGTATGCAATATTTATAGTAGCTTTAAGTGATACTGGATGGGTACGTAAAAAAATGCCAAAAGTTGCTCAGCACACCTCATATCATGTTGGCTTTTCCATTCCTTATGGATCACTTGTAATAATAGACACCATAGCAAGCGTAGCGGTGCCATCATTTTCCTGGAAACCTGGGAAGTGGTGTGATAACTGTTGAGGTGATATAGCCTCAACATGAGCCATTGCTCCTCCTAAATATAGGACTAATGCCACGAAACTAAAAGCTTTGACAGAGTAAAAAAATTATAAAACTTTAACGTGAGTATAAAAGGGATGGATTTTTTTATAAAATTAAAATTGTACAGTTAGCAAAATATATAGATATCCACTTTCAGAATAACCATTTTTTTGGCAGTGGAAAAAAAAGGTAAATAGATTTCTAAAGAATTATTCCAAATTCCAACTGACATTACAATTTCTCAAACTTATGACTGTATGATATACAAAATGAAATTATCCCTTTGATTTCTTACTTAATGAAAGCTGATTTTGTAGGTTCACTAAGGAACTGAAGAGATTCTTCCCAGGCTTTTTTGGAAGCTGCTTCCAGCTTAAACTTTTCCGATCATCGGATCTGTAAAACAAAAATTAGAAGATTTTATTAATAACATACATTCCCAAATCAGATACAGGTGTACAATTAAGCATCATCTACTGTGCTTCAACGATGTACATCAACTCCAATCCGCATGTTGCAACTGAATGGAACATTAGGCCACATTTGGAATACTGCGTACAGTTCTTGTCACCACTCTACCAGAAGGACGTTGGAGCTTTGGTGAGTTTACAGAAAAGGTTTACCAGTACATTGTCTAGTTTGGAGGGTTTTAGCTATGAGGAGAGGTTGGATAAGCTTGTTTTTTTCCCTACTTGAGCAGTCTGAGAGGCAACTTGATAGAAGTTTACAAAATTATGAGAGGCATGGATAGAATGTATAGTTGGAGTTTTTTTTCCCCTACAGTAGAAATGTCAATTACTAGAGGACATAATTTTCAGGTAAAAGGAGGAAAAATTTAACAGAGATGAGAGGCAAGGCAAATTTTTTTTTATACATAAAGGGTGGCAAGTACCTGGAAGGCACTGGCAAAGGTGGTAGAAGCAGATACAATGGCAACGTTTAAGAACATCTTGACAGATCCATGAATAGATCGGGAATAGAGAGATACGGACTGTGTAGGAGCAAAAGGCCTTAGTTTAGAAAGGCATGTCTCAGTGTAGGCATGATGAGCCAAAGGGCCTGTTCCACAGAAACATAGAACATTACAACACAGTACAAGCCCTTCGGCCCTCAATGTTGTGCCGAGCTATGTCCAATCCCAAGATCAAGCCATCCCCTCCCTGTAATTCTGGAGTGCTCCATGTGCCTATCCAATAACCACTTGAAAGTTCCTAAAGTGTCCGACTCCACTAACACAGCAGGCAGTGCATTCCACACCCCAACCACACTCTAAGTGAAGAATCTACCTCGGACATCCCTCCTATATCGCCCACCATGAACCTTATAGTTATGCGTCCTAGTAACAGCTACATCCACCTGAGGAAATGGTCTCTGCATGTCCATTCTATCAATCCCTCTCAACATCTTATAAACCTCTATTAAGTCGTTCCTGGGCTGCACTGTTTTGTTCTTCTGGATCAAGCCCAACTGCAATACCAAGCCATCTTTATTCCCCCTTAGCACTGACAAAATTCAGTTCAGATTAGCTAAAATGAGTGTATGGCTCCAAGCAACAAGTTTTCTTGCAACTTCATCTACCTACCCTCAGACTTCCATGGATTTCCAGTGTACCAATGCCTGAAGTTAAATTTCTCACCCTCCTGTTCAAATTTTTCAATGTTCTTCTCCTCCCTGTACACACAATCTCCTGCAGCCTTAGTATGCTCCACAATCCCTTCCCGTGAGCTATGCTCCTCCAACTTTGGTCTCTTGTGAACACACCCCACCAACATTAGCCATTCTTTCAGCTATGATCCAAACTCTGGAACTCTCAATAAAACTCTATGCTTTTCTCCCCTCCAAAATGCTCCTTAAAGTTTACCTCTTGGACCAAACTTCTGGTCATCTGTCTGAAGATTTACTTGCTTAGCAGTTTACCTTGCCTCATTTACCTTCGTTAAACATCTGAGGATTTGAACTGAATTTTTGATTTGATATATTGTCACATGTATACAGTGAAAAAGTATTGTTTCTTGCATGCTATGCAGACAAAGCACACTGCTCATAGAGAAGCAAAGGAACGAATGCAGAACGCAGCATTACAGTCAGAGCTAGAGTGTAGAGAAAGATCAACTTAACATGAAGTAGGGATATTTAAAAGTCCTAATGGCAGCAGGGAAGAAGCTGTTTTTGAGTCAGTTGCTACGTGATCTCAGACTTTTGTACCTTTTCCCCAACGGAAAAAGGTAGAAGAAAGAATGTCCGGGGTGCATAGGGTCCTTGATTATCCTGGCTGCTTTTCCGAGGCAGCAGGAAGCGTGGATGGTGTCAATGGATGGGAGGCTGCTTTGTGTGATGGACTGGGCTTCATTCACAACCCTTTGTAATTTCTCACAGTCTTGGACAGAGCAGGAGCCACACCAATCTTTGATACAACCAGAAAGAATGCTTTCCATGGTGCCTGGCAAGTTGGAGTGAGTTGTAGTGGACATGCCAAATTTCTTTAGTCTCCTGAGAAAGTAGAGGTGTTGGTGGACTGTCTTAACTATAGCATCTGCATGGAGAGACCAGGACAGGTTGGTGGTGATCTAGACACCTAAAAATATGAAGCTCTCGACCATTTCTACTTTGTCTCCATTGACTGAGACAGGCCTCCACTACGCTTCTTGATTTTGATGACTATTTCCTTCATTTTGTTGACATTGCAGGAGAGATTATTGTTACCGTACCATTCATCAGATTCGCTCTCTCTTTCCGGCACCCGATCTCATTGTTTGAGATCTGGTCCACAATGGTGTCAACACAGTAAGAAGTCTGACAACACCAGGTTTAAGTCCAACTGATTTATTCGATAGTAAATTGGTTGGACTTAAACCTGGTGTTGGTAGACTTTTTACTGTGTTTACCCCAGTTCAAAGCTGGCATATCCACATCATGACCACAATGGTGTCATCAGCAAACTTGAAAGCCAAGTTGGAGGGGAATTTGGCCACACAGTCAAAAATGCATAAGGAGCTGAGGACACAGCCTTCTGGAGCACCGATGTTGAGGATGATCGTGGAGATGGTAGTGTTACATATCCTTACTGACTGCAGTCTGTGGGTTAGGAAGTCTAAGATCCAGTTGCAGAGGAAGGAGCTGAGCCCCAGGTCACAAAGTCTGGAATTTTATTGCTAACTTTCTTTCTCAATCCAGGGACTAATTTTACTAGGCTTTTCCCTTTGGTATAAAGGAAGAGAGATTTCTCCTAACATATTAAAACGATTTGAAGTCCTGTATGTTTGATTCTATTACAGTCTGTGATGGAATCATGATAGCTTGGCCTAGTTCTATATACCATCACAAACAGAATTAGCAAGGATAACTTTTTAAGCAATCAGTTATCATCTGTAAGGCATTACCTGAAAAGGCAGCAGAAACCGATTTAAATGTTTTCTTCCCCCACAAAGGAATTAAATACATTCATGGAAAAAAGAAATTTACAAGGCTATTGGGAAAGTGGAGTTCGCTAACTGAATAAGCTCAATCAAAGCGCTGGTAGACATGATATGACCTTCTGTGTTTATATGCTTCTAAGGACGTATAACTACCTTCATTAAACATGCATTCAAATGTTTAATTCTAATTGAGGAATTTCAAGGCTTATATTTCAGTGCTGATATTATTAATACATTTCCACTGCTTCTCTGGTGGTGGGAAGTCAGAGCTCAAAAGTCATCTTACAAATTAAGTCTCAAAAATAGCAAAGAAGCTATAGACTACATTAGTATGGATGCTTACAGATATATTGTATTTGTGTCCAGGTCCACACATACAACATCCGGAGGTGGATCATATAGATCAAAATAGCGTGAATCAACACCTACAATAAATGGAATTGGTGCATTGAGAACTCCAGCTAGGGACAATGGACAAAGTGGAATATATGGGCATTGCCAGTGGAAAGGGAAGATCATCTGGAACGAGAATGAAAAGCCAATTAGGTAAATTTTTAAATACAGAAAACCTTTTATCCTAAAACTCCAAATAGTTTTTAAGGTTAAACACACCAATACTTACAGTTACCACAGCTTCAGCCACACCTGTCAACACAGCAGGCCTCAGAGAGTGCAGCAGAACTTTGTTTTCCATCAAGACAAAATACAATAGAGTTGCACAGTTCTCAGCTCCCAAGTTCATTAGCAAAGTGCTAAAGTTTGCCCCTCTAAATAAATAGGCAAAGAAAAACATGTTTACAGATATCTTCATGTCAAACATTTGCAAGTTGGCTTTAAAAATGCAGGTGCACAACTTGGGTTGCAAATAGGTGGGTTGGGTAATGAATTCAGATAAAAATGCAAAGTTTGTTGAACAGATTGCCATAGAACAAAAAAAGTTCCCCAAGTTAAGCTATTATTCACATTATTCCTGGCCCAATAGGGTAGCAAAAAGTTCATCAAAGTGGCTTTTGTAAACTGCTGCAATAAATTAAGATAACATTATAGTACCAAACAACCATTGGCTGATCTCTCCTTTGAGGGAGAGAACTGACTGGTGGTAACAACTCAGGCAAGGACAAGGTTGAGAAGGCAGGTCTGCATGAATAATCTCAGCCTGTATGGGAATTGAACTTGCATCAGGAACGAGCTGCCCAGTTAACTAAGACAACTGACTTCCCTGTAATAAATTATACAATATGTAACAGTTCCTTTCTGTAATATGCTGCAGGATAGCATATTCCAAAACTGCTTAATGATTCAAAAATCCATGAAGTATTACCTCTCAAGACTAAAGTATTCCTGAAATCTTCATTAATTTCTTGATTAAATTTTTTTCCTCTCATCTTCCCAAAAATGACCTATATTATTGAAACTTTGCATGCACATGCTTAAGTGACAACAGTAGATAGTTTCAAGCCAATCACATCTATGCATCTCAATAGCTTGAGTTATTCTCCATGATTCTTCCTGTGAAATATCTCTAAATAATCAATCAAAGCAGGAAGTTATGGAATTAAAATATCTAGTTGCTACATCAGGTCAGCAAAAATTTCAGAAGTCGTCATTTCCGGCACCAACTTTTAAGCTCAACTCTTGCATGAAAAGTGAGCAAGTGTTCATAGAATAGCTGTTGCAAAGACTGTTCAAACTAACAAGCAGCGTTCAATCATTATTCCAATCAAAAGGAACAATAGGAACATCAAACATTATACACAAATCTGCTGCCAGAGGTTTTCCGGCCGCGCTCGCTGCAGGTCTGGAAAATCCCACCCAAGGTCAACAGACCATTGCATGGTCTGTGTGCCACCTGCTACAATTCCCATGGCAGGTGGACAGGAAAATTCCACCCAAATGCAAAAAAAGGTCACTTTTCAGGTTTTAGGCAGAAATAACCAGTGTCAGCACAGTTCATAACAGGAGAATAAAACAGATGCTCCCCACAGCCACCAAGAGATGCTTCTAACAAATTATAATGAGGCTGGGTGAAAAAAGGATCAGGTGCACCATGGTTCACACGTTGCTACAACTCATCGAAAATTATGGCATTGGGCAAGATCTGAAGACAGTAGGCACTCTAAATCATGCTTACACTTAGCACTTAGAGGATATGATTATGGTGGGGCGCAGCCAGGGAGACTGCAGAGAAGAACAGTTCTAGCCATTGAAAAAGCTTTGAACTTGTTCTGACTAGTTGCGTTCATAATATTTTACTTCATACTCGCTCAACAAGTTTGAAACTAATCAATTCTACATAAAATTAAGGTGGTTTATGGATTTGCAAATATTTTAAGTTTCTACTAAGTCTTTACGAAATCAGCTTAATAGTGCAAGTTAGTGCAAAATCAAAATAAAGCCAAATAAATTTTTTTGGTACAGATATGAGAAAGTGTGAAGCAAACAGAACAGTGATGAAAGCAGTAAAGTCAAATGAGACAAAATAAGGGAGCCTTCGTTAGGTTACATAAGTTAGGGGGAAGAAAAATCAAGTGATGGTCATCATAGTTTTTCTTATTCCAGCTTACCTTAAAGGCAAGGGTGTTGAAACTGGTTGAGACAGGATCAAGGCATCAAGTGCCGACAACTATAACACAGGAAAAAAAACTGTTCAGTATCCAGTTCATTTAAAAGTCATCATTCTTTTTATATCAAAAAAGTCAAATTTAACTCTCCACAGCTAATTTTGTATTGCTGTGCATACACATTACCTGAACTAAGATTCTTGGCCTCTGGGCTGATGGGAAGGGAACATTATGCATGAAGTGGGATATATGCCTATAAACAATATAAGAAAAGTCTCAAAAAAATGATAAATGGAAAAATAAAAGCGATAATTAGTATGCATTAAGCAGAAGTGTAAGCAAAAAACAGTACAATCACAGCAAATGTCTTAAGGCAGTATCAATCAGTATTCCACCTGTGACACAATCCTCATACTGACTGGCTGCATGTGAATTTCAACTAAATTTTAAAAACTAATCAACTTAAACAAAAATTATGGATAAATATTGGCACAAGTCAAGTCTCAAATTATGGTAAATAAACATAAAAGCCTATGGTTATCAGAAACTTGCCTGCGGCTTCTAGGTGCAAGAAAACGATTGCTCCCATTGAATGAATGGAATGCACTTGGCTCTCAAACCTCTAAACTTTGCTTTAAGATAAGAATTCCTACTTTACTTTTTCATGAAATGTCTAACATCAACAAACTGAACATAATTTTCTATTTCAAAGGAAGGCTCATGTACAATAACAGTGAAGCTGCGCCGAACTGATATAAAGATCTTTTTAGGCCCCCAACCAGAGCACTGCATCCGGATCTGGTGAGTGAGTGGTGGTGAGTGAGTGGAATCGGCTGCCGTCAGTGGTGGTGGAGGCGAACTCGCTGGGGTCTTTTAAAAGACTTCTGGATGAGTATATGGGGTTTTATGGGATTGGGGGTTATAGATAGGTGTTGATGTGATCGGCGCAACTCGTGGGCCGAAGGGCCTGTTTGTGCTGTAGTGTTCTATGTTCTATCTGATACCCATACATAAAGGTGTGATGGTCCCAGAGAGGATGCAAAGGTTTACCAGGATGGTTCCAGGGATTTTTTTTAAATTACAAGGCTGGGACTGTTTTCCTTGAAGCATAGGAAATTGAGGGGAGATTTGACAACATTATTGTCACAGGTGCAGCTAAGGTAGCTGATTGGGGACAGAGGCTAAGATTTTGGATAGGAGACACAGAAAGCCATGAGGAAGAACTTTAATTAAATATATAAAAGGGACAATAAAGAAAGTAGTAAAGTTGCCATTGTCCCAGATGGCCACTGGCTTCTCTTCCCTTTCAGGAGGAGAAGTGACTGGTGGTGATGTACTGTGAGGGGCAAGTTTGAGAATGTGAGCCTTCACGAATAACCTCAGCTGGTACTGAGGTTGAACCACCACTCTGCATCACAAGCCAGCATCCAACCGAGATAACCGGCTCCTGGAACGTGGTAATAACCTGGACCTCACCGGCCAAAAGAATGATAGATGCAAAAATGGGAGATGATTTCAAAAATAAATTGGGTATCTGAAGGAAATAAACACGCAGGGTTGCAGAAACAGAGCGAGGGAGTGAGATTGACTGGATTGTTCTGCAGGAAGTCATGGTCTGAAAGAAAACTGATATGGGGGAAAAATAAAATGTGACAGTGACACAATAGTGGTTGCTCTTTTGAGGTATATTTTGGAGCCAAGTACAGGCAGTTTACTACAGATCTAACTATACTATGTTTGATGTGATACTGTTCCATGTTAGCAAATTTTTTTCCCATTAACACTACCTGACCTCATTATATAGTAAAAAGTCTGACAACACCAGGTTTTAGTCCAACCTATTTATTTGATAATATTCTCACAAGCTTTCGAGGGGTTACCCTCTTCGTCAGGTGAATGGGTAACCCCTCGAAAGCTTGTGAGAATATTATCAAATAAATAGGTTGGACTAAAACCTGGTGTTGTCAGACTTTTTACTGTGTTTACGCCAGTCCAACGCCGGCATACCCACATCCTCATTATATAGTACAGATTTTTTTAATGCTGAAGTTACTAGTATTACAAATTAAAATTAATTAATATTCTTCCGACTAATCTACCACTCACCAAGTTCAAACCTTTAATTCATCTAAAACTCTGGCCCCATTAGCCTATTTGACATCAAATCCTACTCTTGTTCTCTCCTATCCTAGATAACCTTAATTGATTCTCTTAACTTCAATTTAAAATTCTCATCCTGGTGTTTAATATCTTCATGGTCTCACTTCTTTCCATCACTAACCTTCTCCTGTGCAACACCACAGACTCTCCATTTATTTAGCTCAGAGCTCTTATGCATCTCTCCCTTCACCTCAGAATTGGTGCTATGTTTGAAATGCCTCAGACTGAAACATGAAATTCCTTCCATGAACCCCTCCACAAATTCTGTCATTTTGGTCTCTTACTTCAAGGCCTTGCTCAAAATATACCTTATTTATCATTTTTTTTGTTAGATCAGCATTTATTTTTTGCTTGATTATGCCTTTAAGCACTTTGGGGTGTTTGATACTCAAGGTACTATATAAATGCAAGGTGTACATAAACAGATGTTCAGTAACCACTACAATCTCAACTCAGAAGCATTGCTCAAATCACAGTGTATAATGCAATCTCTAAGCAGAATGCAAGCTCCCTGTACCTGAGCATAAATTTCAGAGACAAGCATATGTTTGGCTGGCTCACAGAGGCATCTCTGACTAGCCCTTTCTGTAATCAGCAACCCACAGGCTACACACTTGAGACAGGCATCTCCATCACCCATTAAAATCAGTGGTGACAAGTGAGGCCCTTATTTGGATCTCAATTCCCTCCATAAAGGCCTCAGTTGGGCCACGGAATGAGGCCAACCCAATGCCTCCCTACCACCCAGGAAAATCATGGTGAGACAGGCAGGCATAGCACCCTAATATTCAGGTGCGCCTGTTTTCCCACTTGCGGATAGCCTATAAAATTCAATCCCATGTTAAAAAAAACGAGATTACGAATATCTTTCTATGTTATTGGTCCCCAATACCATGAATCTGGCAAGAAATAGTAAATATTTTGCTTTTCTGATAAGCCTACAGAAAGGTTTGCAACATTTTGAGTCATTAAAAGCTCAGTCAATGGTCAGCCTTTATGTTGAAAAATACATTTTCTAGCCCATTAATCCCAAACTACCAGATTGTGGTAGTGAGAGCTGTCATATTCCAGGTTCTGTAATGCAGCCCTCATAGAGCAAACACATTTGGATGACACAAACTTGCAGTACATGATAAATAAATGCAGAACTAACCCTGAACATAGAAATAACTAAGAACAACAGGTCAAATAAAGGCAGTAACTGGATGGATATGAATGGAAAAGAAAATGTTGAAATCAATGTAGAATGTTTTATCACTGTTTTGAAAAGATAAAACAATTTCAATTGCTTTACGGCTTTATAATGTTTTGTCACTGTTTTATGTCTCAGGCACATATTCATATCAAGTTCACACACTTACAGTTAGATATTCCAACATTAATCTCTTAAACCTGGAATGCTTGAGACTAATCCATTTTTAGATCTTGAGATTTCCTGGGTTTTGGTAGAGTGTAAAATAATTGTAGCACTAAGCTAGTTGCAAGGAAGCAAAATAGCACTGGAATCAAAGGAGTAGCAACAGCTTGGCTGCGTAATGAAGTTATTCGGTGCCTTGGATGCCAAATAGATAGGATAGGAGGGAGGGCACAGAGGAGAAAATAACCCAACCTCAATGACCAAAGCACCTGTTGTGGCTGAGACAGATCGGGGTACAAATATTTTTTTAAAAAAAACATTCACCATCTTGCATCAGTTTGATCGGCTTGCCCAATCGCACATCATTAATATCAGTCATGAAAATTTAACTAGATGAGCAAAATTAGCAGTTTTAAAACTTCGTAATTTTTGAAACATAGAACATCTAATAAAGCAGATTTACATTAGAAAGTATACATACTTTTCAATGGGCAAAGGATGAGGTCCAGAGACAGAAAGCTTGTACAAAAACATCAAGAATTTGCGGAATGCCTCAAAAAAAGGCCAGCGTGAGAGAAGACAGATACATTTGTTGGTGTGCACAGTCTTGGATGTGATTAGCTTCTTGCCCACAGCAGTGATGAGGCCTAGTTGCACGAGTTGTTTCTCAGTAAGAAGTTCCACTGGATAGGACTCATAAAACTGGATAGCTGCACCATATACCTGGTACAAACGTATCTGAAATTAGTCTCTCAAAATACAAAGACAATTCTAAATTGTACAGACCCCTCCAAACAGGAATCCATTTTTATTGGGCTTGGTCAAAGATTGAACCATTTAACCAACATATCCTATATATTTTGATGAAAGGGTACTGAGAAACTATGTGCTGAAAAAAGTAATACTTGTAGATGACAAGAGTGCCAAAATTGTATCATATAAATATTAATGTAATATTTAAGTTATAGACTTCCATTCATTTGGAGAGGATGCATCAGGTTTATCTTGGTTGCTAAAATTGCTAGTCATTATCCTGCATTCTTTAAAATTACATGTATTTTAAGACAAATGTCTTTCTGGATTTGCCATGAAGGGCATTATGACATCCTATTTCAGAAATCTGCACTGCATTTTTGCCTTAATTATAAAATACAGTGTCTCAAATGTGGACATTGTCAATTACAAACCTCAGAATACAGTCAGTTTCCTGTTGCATACTAAGACTGCAGCTTACATCTTCAGCACGCTTGAGTTTCAGAACATAGTAAATAAACAGAGCGATAAGAACTTGCACTTATACAGCATCTTCCACAACCACAGGGTGTCTAAAGACCTTAGCAGTCAATGACTCGTTTTATAAAGAGCCGTCATTGCATTTAATTTAGGGAAACAGCAGCCTATTTAGAAATTGCGGTTTCACAAACAGTAATGAAGTAGACAACAATTACTTGTTTTAGTGGTATTGGTTGAAGGCAGATTATCAGAAAACCGAATTCAAATGTTTTCCTTTAAATAATAAGCAATCTTTCACATTCAACCAAGAGGGCAGATGGGATCTCTCATCTCAATGAGAAGAAGATGCCATGAAGATCCATTACTAAATTTCAAAAACCTCTGTTGCTTTTTGTAAAATATGATTATTTGTCTCAGTTTACTGTTTGTATACAAGAGACATGAAACAAGATTTTTTTTTCACTCCAGGCTTACCTTCTCTGCTGATGAGGCAGTTAACACGAAGGTAGAGAAAACTGGCAGTGGATATTTTGTTTGGGGAGCCCAACACTCAATTGTAGCTCCCATGGGGAGACAGAACAGAGGAACTGACTTAGAGAGTGGAAACAATTCGTAATCGTCTTCAGGATATCTGCATATCAATCCTGAAAAAGAGGTATAGTATAGAATGCACTTTTTAAAATACATAACTTCAAGTAAAATGCAGCTCAGTTTAAAATCTGTCACCAAATTTACTCTGACAACCAGCAAGACTGGAGTAATGTAAAACGTTGTAGATTTACTAATCCCAATATAGCCAAATAAAGCTTCAGGAACCAATCCAGATGAGCCATAATATTCAACAGTCATAAAGCTTGATATTTTTGGGGTAAAGAAATCAATTTACATCAATTGCTCAATTCCAGTTTTTTCAGCCTGAAGTGATCTGGTTACAGGATTTTTTAACCAAATTACACACACTTGTTAAATCCTCAGGACCTGATGAAGTGTGTCCCAGGACGTTGTAGGTGGTTAGTGATGAAATTGTGGGTCCCCAAGCAGAAATATTTGAATCATCAACAGCCACAGATGAGGTGCCTGAAGACTGAAGGGTAGCAAATGTTGTGCCTTTGTTTAAGAAGGGCTGCAGGGAAAAGCCTGGGAACAGCAGGCTGGTGAGCCGAATGTCTGTCGTGAGTAAATTGTTAGAAGGTATTCTGACAGACAGGATCTACAGGCATTTCGAGAAGCAAGGATTGATTAGGGACAATCAGCATGGCTTTGTGAGTGGAAAATCATGTCTCACAAATTTGAGTTTTTTGATGCAGTAACCAAAAAAGTAGATGAGGGCAGTGCAGTTGACTTTAGCAAGGCCTTTGACAATGTACCACATGGTAGATTGTTGCATAAGGTTAAATCTCTCAGGATCCAGCATGAAGTAGCCAAATGGTTACAAAATTGGCTTGATGACAAAAGACAGAGAGGTGGTGGTTGTAGAGGGTTGTTTTTCCAAACTGAAGGCCTGTAACCAGCAATGTGCCTCAAGGATCAGTGCTGGGTCCACAGTTACTTGTCATTATATATTAATGATCTGGATGAGAATTTAGGAGGCATGGTTAGTAAATTTGCTGATGAGACCAAGGTTGGAGTGGACATTGAAGGTGGTTATTTAGGAATGCAATGGGATGATCAATTGGGCCAGTGGGTTGATGAATAGCAGGTAGAGTTTAATTTAGACCAATGCAAGGTGATGCATTTTGGTAGATCGAACCAGTGCAGGGCTTACTCAGTTAAATGGTGGGATTTTGGGGAGAGTTATGAACAAAGAGATCCAGAGATACAGGTTCATAGCTCCTTGAAAGTGGAGTTGCAGATGGACAGAGTGGTGAAGAAGGCATTTGGCATGCTTGGTTTCATTAGTCAGAACACTGAATACTAGAGTTGGGACATCTTATTGAAGTTGTACAAGGCGTTGATAAGGCCACACTTGGAATACCATGTACAGTTCTGGTCACCCAATTATAGAAAGGATATTAAACTGAAAAGATTTACTAGGATGCCATCGGGACTTGATGGTTTGAGTTATGAGATTGGGACTTTTTCCCCTGGAACATAGGAGACCTAGGGGTGATCTTATGGAGGTCTATAAGATAACAAGGGGCATCAGCTAGATAGTCAACACCTTTTCCCCAAAGGTAGGGGAATCTAAAACCACATTGGTTTAAGGTGAGAGGGAAGAGATACAAAAGGGTCCAGAGGGGCAATTTTTTCACACAGGGTGATGTGTGTCTGGAACAAGCTGCCAGAGGTGATAGCCGAAGCAGATACAATTTTGTCTTAGGTAAGGGTAGAGGGATATGGGCCCCAACATGGGCAATCGGGACTAGCTTAGCAGCCTTCCATTGTTTGCTGGAGCAGAGGAGTGAAGGAGCAGAGAGAGAGATAAGAATTTACCTGTTAAAAACCTGATTTAAATAAGTTTAAAGCACTTTGTTCCTTGTAGAACTGTTTAAATCATTTAAAAGCATTTTTGCGGGCTTTTTGTATTTACCGCTTTAAGAATTGTAAGGGAGTGGTTAGAAGGGAGTTGTGGCCCAGCAAGCTTTAAATCAGCGCCAGGTTTAAAAAGAGGCCTGGTGTAGACAGCGGGCAGCGGAGTGAGTGGGAAGCAGAGTGAGCTACTAGGGCTTAATATCAAAAGGGCTGGGGAGAAAAAGGGCCAGGTAAGTTCGTGTGGAAATTTTCAATACTACTACAGCGAATAATGGAGGGGCATGTGATGTGTTGTTTCTGTATGATGTGGGAACTGGTGGACCCCAGGGCCCTTCCCAGTGACCATGTCCGCAGTAAGTGCAGGTTGCTGGAGGAACTCCAGCTCAAGGTAGATGAGCTGGCCTCTGAGCTACAGACACTGAGGCACATCAGGGGGAGAGAGGGTGCCATTGTCAATGGGGTGCAAGAGACATCCACCCCCCCTAGACTGGCTAACTCTAAGGGTCAGGAACAAGAGGGGGGTGGGGAGAGGAGGAAGGGGGGTGGGGAGAGGAGGAAGGGGGGTGGGGAGAGGAGGAAGGGGGGTGGGGAGAGGAGGAAGGGGGGTGGGGAGAGGAGGAAGGGGGGTGGGGAGAGGAGGAAGGGGGGTGGGGAGAGGAGGAAGGGGGGTGGGGAGAGGAGGAAGGGGGGTGGGGAGAGGAGGAAGGGGGGTGGGGAGAGGAGGAAGGGGGGTGGGGAGAGGAGGAAGGGGGGTGGGGAGAGGAGGAAGGGGGGTGGGGAGAGGAGGAAGGGGGGTGGGGAGAGGAGGAAGGGGGGTGGGGAGAGGAGGAAGGGGGGTGGGGAGAGGAGGAAGGGGGGTGGGGAGAGGAGGAAGGGGGGTGGGGAGAGGAGGAAGGGGGGTGGGGAGAGGAGGAAGGGGGGTGGGGAGAGGAGGAAGGGGGGTGGGGAGAGGAGGAAGGGGGGTGGGGAGAGGAGGAAGGGGGGTGGGGAGAGGAGGAAGGGGGGTGGGGAGAGGAGGAAGGGGGGTGGGGAGAGGAGGAAGGGGGGTGGGGAGAGGAGGAAGGGGGGTGGGGAGAGGAGGAAGGGGGGTGGGGAGAGGAGGAAGGGGGGTGGGGAGAGGAGGAAGGGGGGTGGGGAGAGGAGGAAGGGGGGTGGGGAGAGGAGGAAGGGGGGTGGGGAGAGGAGGAAGGGGGGTGGGGAGAGGAGGAAGGGGGGTGGGGAGAGGAGGAAGGGGGGTGGGGAGAGGAGGAAGGGGGGTGGGGAGAGGAGGAAGGGGGGTGGGGAGAGGAGGAAGGGGGGTGGGGAGAGGAGGAAGGGGGGTGGGGAGAGGAGGAAGGGGGGTGGGGAGAGGAGGAAGGGGGGTGGGGAGAGGAGGAAGGGGGGTGGGGAGAGGAGGAAGGGGGGTGGGGAGAGGAGGAAGGGGGGTGGGGAGAGGAGGAAGGGGGGTGGGGAGAGGAGGAAGGGGGGTGGGGAGCAGAGGCCTCAGCCTCTCGATCTGCATAACAGGTTTGAGGTTCTTGCTTCCAGTGTGGACGAGAACGAGGGAGGTGAGGTCGGTGAGCAAACTGCACACGGTACAGTGATGCAGCAGGACATAGGCAAGGAGAAGGTGAAAAGGAACATAGTAGTAGTTGGGGATAATGGGGTGAAGGGTATTGACACTGTCCTTTGTCACAACGACAAAGTGCACAGAAGGGTGTGTTGTCTGCCTGGTGCTCGGGTCCGGGATGTCGCATCTGGGCTGCAGAGGAACCTGGAGTGGGAGGGTGAGAATCCGGTCGTTGTGGTACATGTGGGTGCCAATGACGTAGGCAAAATGCGAACTGAGGATCTGGGGAGGGAGTATGAGAAGCTGGGAATGGAATTAAAAAGTAGAACCGACAAGGTGGTTATCTCTGGGCTACTGCCTGAACCGAGTGCAGACAGGCATAAGGTTGATAGGATTAAGGAAGTGAATGGGTGGCTCAGGGATTGGTGTGGGAGGAATGGGTTTGCATTTATGGGGCATTGGCATCAGTATTGGGGTAGGTGGGACCTGTTCGGGCGGGATGGGTTGAGTCTGGATCGTGCTGGGACCAGAGTGCTGGCGAATAGAGTAAAGAGGGCTGTAGACAGGGCTTTAAACTAATTAGGGGGGTGGGGGGAGGGTGCAAGGGTAGGTGACATTACGGGGTTGAAAGTTAAGGAGAGGGTACAGGTAAGGGAAGAGGCCGAAGATGTCCCAATAATAGGAGTAGGGGGTGTGAGTATGGTTGGTGGCGTTACGGCAAATAGGGTCCAGGTGAAGGCTGGGATGAAGGCACTTTATCTGAATGCACGAAGCATTCAGAATAAAGTGGATGAGCTGGTGGCGCAGATCGGCACAAATGGATATGATCTGGTGGCCATTACAGAGACGTGGCTGCAAGGTGACAGGGACTGGGAGCTGAATGTCCAGGGATATCAAGTGTTTAGGAAGGATAGGTGGGAGGAAAAAGGTGGGGGGGGGCGTAGCTCTGCTGATTAAGGACAGCATCAGGGTGGCAGCAAGGGATGATATTGGAGCCAAGGAGCAGAACGTGGAATCGTTGTGGGTAGAGATTAGGAACAGCAAAGGGAGGAAGACGCTGGTGGGTGTCGTCTATAGGCCCCCCGAATAATGATCTGGAGGTGGGGCGGGCTGTTAACGCGCAAATAAGTGCGGCGTGCAGGAACGGGACGGCTGTAATTATGGGGGATTTCAATCTACATATAGATTGGTCGACCCATGTTGGACGCGGTGCGCTCGAGGAGGAGTTCTTGGAACGCTGCTGGGATAGTTTCCTGGAACAGTGTGTGTTGGAGCCGACGAGGGAGCGAGCTATCTTGGATCTGGTGTTACGTAATGATGATGTGGGTATGCCGGCGTTGGACTGGCGTAAACACAGTAAAAAGTCTGACAACACCAGGTTTTAGTCCAACCTATTTATTTGATAATATTCTCACTAGCTTTCGAGGGGACAGCCTCTTCGTCAGGTGAATGGAGAGTTCTGGCCTCAGACAGAGCATATAAAGCACAGACAGTTTAGAGATTAGGCTGTCCCCTCGAAAGCTAGTGAGAATATTATCAAATAAATAGGTTGGACTAAAACCTGGTGTTACGTAATGAGGCAGGTACAATTAGGGACCTTGCGGTGAAGGATCCTCTTGGGGAGAGCGATCATTGTATGGTGGAGTTTCTGGTGCAGATGGGGGAGGAGAAAGTGGGTTCCCGTTTGCGCGTCCTTTGTTTGATCAGAGGGGAGTGCGGTAGGATGAGAGAAGAATTGGCGAATGTGGACTGGGGGAGCGTGTGGGAAGGTACGTCTGCTGAGGAGCAGTGGAGGATCTTTAAGGAGATCTTTCTTGGTGCTCAGCAGAAATTTATTCCGATGGTCAAAAAGGACCGTAGGAGGAGAGGTAATAAGCCGTGGATAATGAAGGAGGTGAAGGAAAGTGTTAAATTAAAAACGGAGGCGTTTAGAGTAGCTAAGAGTAGTGGGCGAGAAGAGGATTGGGAGAGGTTTAAATGTCAACAAAGATTGACAAAGAAGTTGATAAAGAAGGGTAGGAGAAACTATGAAGCTGGGCTAGCGCTTAATATAAAAAAGGATAGCAAGAGTTTTTATAAATATATAAAAAGGAAGAGGCTGGCGAGGGTGAACGTTGGTCCCTTAGAGGATGAGAAGGGGGACTTAGTGGTAGGGGATGGGGATATGGCTGAGGTCTTGAATAACTTTTTTGTTTCTGTCTTCACGAAGGAGGACGTGAATAATTTGCCAGGTGTTAGAGATGGAAAGGTGGTAGGACTGGAGGGTCTTAATGACATTACTGTTACTAGAGAGGCGGTGCTCGACAGACTGGAGGGGCTGATTGTGGACAAGTCGCCAGGACCAGATGGAATGCATCCGGGGGTTCTGAAAGAAATGGCGGAAGTGATAGTGGATGCCTTGGTGGTTATTTTCCAGACGTCGCTGGATTCCGGGGAAGTGCCGGAAGATTGGAAAACGGCTAATGTTACGCCGTTGTTTAAGAAAGGTGCCAGGCAAAAGGCAGGGAATTATAGGCCGGTTAGTTTAACGTCTGTTGTAGGTAAAATGTTAGAATCCGTCATCAAGTAGGAAATAGCGAGGCATCTTGAGGGGAATTGCTTGATAGAGCAGACGCAGCACAGTTTCGTTAAGGGGAAGTCATGTCTGACAAATTTACTGGAGTTCTATGAGGATGTGTCTAGGGCGGTGGATAGAGGAGAGCCGGTGGATGTGGTCTTTCTTGATTTTCAGAAGGCGTTTGACAAGGTACCTCACAAGAGGTTATTGCAGAAGGTCAGGGGACATGGAGTTGGGGGTAGGGTGTTAGCGTGGATAGAGGATTGGTTGTCAAATAGGAGGCAGAGAGTGGGGGTCAATGGGCGCTATTCGGATTGGCGGATGATGACTAGTGGAGTGCCCCAGGGGTCAGTGCTGGGGCCTCAGCTATTTACCATTTATACAGATGATCTGGAGGAGGGAACCGAGTGTATGGTGTCGAAATTTGCTGATGACACCAAGATTGGTGGAACAGCAAATTGTGCGGAGGGTGTGGAGAGTCTGCAGAAGGATCTAGATAGGCTGGGCGAATGGGCCAGGAACTGGCAAATGGAATTTAATGTTGGCAAGTGCGAGGTGGTCCACTTTGGTATGAATAATGGTAGGAAGGACTATTACTTAAGTGGTGAAAAACTGCAGCAGGCGACGGTGCAAAGGGACCTCGGGGTCCTTGTGCATGAGTCGCAAAAACCCAGCTTGCAGGTGCAGCAGGTGGTCAGGAAGGCGAATGGGATGCTGGCCTTCATAGTGAGGGGGATTGAATATAAAAGTAGGGAGGTCTTGCTGCGGCTGTATAGGGCATTGGTGAGGCCGCAGCTGGAGTACTGTGTGCAGTTTTGGGCGCCGTACTTACACAAGGATATTTTGGCCTTGGAGGGAGTGCAGAGGAGGTTTACTAGGCTGATGCCGGAGTTGAGGGGGTTGAGCTATGAGGAGAGGCTGAATAAATTAGGCTTGTACTCGTTAAGAGTTTAGAAGAATGAGGGGAGATCTCATTGAGACGTATAAGATGATGAATGGGATGGATAGGATAGAGGTGGAGAGACTCTTCCCGCTCAGAAAGGATAGAGGACTAGGGGGCACAGCCTCAAGATAAAGGGGGGGGGGGTTTAGAACGGAGTTGAGGAGGAACTTCTTCACTCAAAGGGTGGTGAATCTCTGGAATTCTCTGCCCGTTGAAGTGGTGGAGGCTACCTCGCTAAATATTTTTAAGACGCGGGTTGATGGGTTTTTGATAAGAGAGGGGATTAAGGGTTATGGGGAGAGGGCGGGAATGTGGAACTGAGCCACGACAGATCAGCCATGATCTTACTGAATGGCGGGGCAGGCTCGAAGGGCTAGATGGCCTACTCCTGCTCCTATTTCTTACGTTCTTAAAAAAAGGGCGGCATGGACAAGTTGGTCCGAAGGGCCTGTTTCCATGTTGTAAATCTCAATAACTCTATAAGCATTCCAGTTGTCAATGTGCCTGATCAGTTTTTGCACAATGATAATGGCAGAACAATTCAACATGTTGGGATTTGCAAGTGCAGACTGGGCAAGTATGGTCTGTTCTCTGCCTATGCATGAATAACCAAAACAACATGTTTGATTCCATTAGCTAATCATTGGGATATACAGCCCATATACCTGGCAGTGCACAGGCACTGATAATCAAAGTCTTTTGAACTGACAAGCAACATCCTGCTGCTGGAAAATACCACCTGGGTAGCCATTGTGTATTAGCAACTTAAAATGGATTGCTTAACCTATGGCTCAAATTCTTTTTTTAAGATCCCTTTCCTTTCCAAGGTAATTTTAGGTAGACTGGGTGCTCTTCAGGTCCAATAGCACGAACAATGTTCTCAACAGGGTAGCCATTGACCCGTTTTTTTAAAAACTAAACTGGAGTTTGGGGACCCTACAGTTATCTGTTGCTTTTTCAATCGCAATACCTTGGCCAGTGTCAACTTGCCAACAAATCAACACCATCTTCCTTTGTAGTATACTTCGTGATTGCTCAAAATTGGATATTCTTGTACTAGCCCCGAGTATAAGATGAAGAATTTCGGCAGCATGTCTCTTTTCAGATATATTCAAGTTCTATACTACCGACTATTTGTACTCCAAAATATGCCTAAAAAACTTGCAAATACTAATCATCTCCAGGATATCTACATACCAATCCTGAAAAGGTGGCAGAGTATGGAACTTTGTTTTAAAATGTTACTTGAAATAAAATGAAGCACAGCTTTAAAATCTGTCATCATATTTACTCTGGCAACCAGCAAGATGTGTATTATAGATTTATTGATCTCAATATAGCCAAAGCTTCAGGAACAGTTCCCATATTTAGCAATTTAATCCCGAGTGCCTTAATGATAACATACAACACAACAGATTCTGAGATATATTTCAAAGTATTAATGCTAGAGAACTGCATGGACTTTTGTATAGTAACATGCAGGATTCAAAAGTTATTTTGTATTGGCATAGTCGCCAGGTGTAATCATTTGTAGCAAAATGGACCATTTTCAGTCAAGGTTACAATAGTTCAAACTTTTGGGCAAGCTATTTACTCAGAAATCCTTTCTTTAAAAAAGTGTAGAATTTCCAATTGATTGCACTTTTATTGACATGATTCACAAAAAAGCACAAACAATGCAGCAAACTGCAGAATTCTAAACACAAAAATTTGCTGTCCATAGAACTGGCAAAATATCAGAGATGGATTAATTACCATAGCGAGTTTCCAGAAATTGTGTTCACATTCTGAAAGGCTTCTTGAAGGCCTACAAATTAAACTAGTCTTTTGGGTTCAAATAAATTATCATGCATGTTTTAAATTTTTTAAAGATTACTGAAAAGCCTTTAAAGTGAAACGCTGTACTCCAATATAATTGGAAAACAGTTTTGTATATTTTTAAAAATATAAATTAGCAATTAAATGTCTGGTTACTCATGTGGTGGGTGGGTTGGCATGAAACAAGGTCTATTTTTGTGATAAGCCCACTTTAAGTTCCATCAAATTGCACAAAGTTATCACTTTTGAATAAGAAATATTTAACACAATTTTAAAAATTTAAACACTGTTCAGTGATATGCAAAAGGGGAAACAGAAGTGAGAATTCTGAGCACTGTTTGTAACTGGATCACTGACTGCACCCAAAAGGGGAATTTCTACAATTGATAATCCAAACAGTACTAACTTTTTTTATTCAGAAGATACAGGAAAAGCCCCTCTTTCTACTCTCCTCAGAGAAATGCTCAGTAACATTCATGGCATTGCCATCAATGAATGTTTTGTAACAGATTTTACAATGATGGGAGTGAAGATAAATGAGAAAAATAGATGACAAACTTAGGAAATAGCTTCTGTTTGAGTCACTGATATCTAAACAATGAATATACAGGAATCTTTAGCTCACACGGACCTAACAATTCTCACTCTCAGATTTTACATCTTCAAGACTTCAGTGATGTTAGGGTTTGAAATAGATAATTTAACATTGCCAGAAGACTGATGTAACACTGGTTGAAAATGTTTAGTTTAATCTGGAATATTACAAAGTGTCAAATTATTCAAGCTTTACTCTCTACCCATGTTGAACAAATTCTCAGTGAGTTCTGTCTCTTTTTTCCAATTTAAACTGACAGTACAGCCTTTTATCTTACTTTGAAACTGATAACTCAACATTTATTCTGGTATCGGGAAAATGTTTCCATTAAAAATACTCAGTCCATTTATTCTGGTATCGGGAAAATGTTTCCATTAAAAATACTCTGTCCTGCACAGAAAAGGAAGCTGATCTCATTCCGGTCATTAAGTAGTTTAGAACGAGTGATCTTGATTCTTGTATTCATGTAACAAAGAAACACATTGGAACCACACTGAAAAATGCACCATTCATAGTTCAATTTGCGGAAAAACTACAAACTGAGATGCAAGCAACTTCAGCCAAGTTAAGAAATCCCACAAAAACTTTTGCACTCATCTGAAGAGGCGCACATCTAGAGTTAGCTGTCTGTTAGGACTCAAACTTTACGACTCCAATTATGGCTTTGACGCCACTTCTGAGGGAATAAACATGTAGCTCAACTAAGGGCGGTGATTTGTTTTTTATTTTGAAGTTCACTTGTCTGCAATGCCGAGATATGTGATGTATACATAATTATTTTTCCTAAAAATTTTTAAAATGTGTAACTTGGGTTACATACCAGCTTTATATGCAATTGAATTAGAAGCAGGAACAGACTTCTTATAACAAAGGTACACACTGGAACCCCACTGTAAATAGAAACAAATAGTTACAAACAACAGAGATTCACATTTTTGATTCAACAGGTTAAAATACTCTCAATTAACAAACTCTAAGGGCAAAGCAAAACTGTTTCAGTGTTGAAAATACTGATTATTTTATTCATTCATGGGAATTGGGCTTTGATGACTCAGCTAGTGTTCAGTGCTCGTCTAATTGCCCATGAGAAGATGGTGGTGAAACTGCCTTCTTAAACTGTTGCAGTGGATGTTGTGCAAGCACACTGCAGTGCTGTTCGGGGTGTTGTTCCAGGATCTTGATCCCGCAAATATATATTCAATATCCTTTGAGAGCTCAGCTCCTACTAAAGTAAATTACTGCTGAACCAAATGAAATGTTAGTGGTATAAAACTGGCATTTATGTGGGGTTTTGGCAGCAAGCTGTGTAGAAGTCTAATGACAAATGCCAGATATGTTCAATTAGCTTCAACAATGATGGGGCTTGCTATGACCTCTATGAACATTCCAGGTTGAGTACCCCAGTTAGTTTCAATCAACTTGGGCAATACAGTTAACTTAAAATTTCTCAGCATGAACAAACCCCAATTATAAGCATTCAAGGTTTTAATTTGCATTGGGCTAAATCATTTAAGAACTGCAAAGGTGCGGTATGTTGTGCAAGGCCATTGCCCCAAAATGTCAAGAGAAACACTGAAAAATGGTGCATGTAGACAAGAGTTCTGGGAGCATCTGCAAGGGAAAACTAAAGGCAGATGAATATTTAAAGTGTAAACCCTTTATCAGGACTGGAGAATAGCAGAAATAGGCCTAGAAGAGAAGAAATGGCTTTTGGGAGGGTGGCGGGGCAGGCAATGTCTCCTGCAGAACAGAGGGCATACAACAGGATATCCCAAAGAAACTTGAGAGTTGAGGATTACTCCTATAACTCCAAGTTGTTTCCATTTTTCTTTATGCCACGTCTTAACCGTCTTCCTACCATAAAACCAATTGCGCGCAAGTCTTGCAGCCAAGCATTCAGCAATTTCAAGTCTGCTTTGCAGCCAGCATTGATAAACATACTTGCATTTATGCATAAGCTTTAATGGATGAGTGATTTCTAAACTGTCACTTTTGTAAAGTCGGAAATATGGTAATTTACGTGCAAATACTTCCATAAATAAGATCACTGGATACACTACTTATATTGGTTAAGTGACAAGAATTGGTCAAGACACCTGGAGAACTAGCCTGTTCCTTCTCAAATAGTGCCACAAATTATTTTATGCCCACCAGAGCTCAAGTTTAATGGGTCAAACTTTTCAAGGCCATCTGGACTCATTGCTAACGCAATCAGCCAGGGCCATCAGTTACTTCTCCAGTCCTTAATGCCACCGTTAAAACCCTCCAAGTCCATGAAGTCTTTGTCAACCTTTCCTTAGCTCCGATCTATCCCAATCTGCCACTCTGCCCTACTCCTCACTCCAAATTCATAATTCATCACATTTCAATCCATCTTCAATCCTGTAGAAGTATCATATGAAATGTTAATTGTTTCACTCTCCATAGATCTACCAGATCTGAGTTTATCTTGCATTTTCTGTTCTTACTGCAAATTTCTAGCATCTGTAGTCTTTTGCTTTAATAGGAATGTTTACCACCCACATGTGCACAATTAAGTGGGTAAATCATTAAGGCGCTGTCCGAAATGCCCTGTTCCTCCATGTTTTGCTACACTGAAACTTGCCAGGAATCTCATCAAACCATAAGTGCATAGATTTTTAAAATGCCACATACAGGCCCAGAAAATAATCAAGAAAGCTAATGGAATGATGGTCTTTATATCTAGGAGGTCTGGAATACAAGGCGCAGAAGTTATGCTTGAACTACACAAAACCCTGATTAGACCCCACTTGGAGTACTGGGAGCATATCTGGGCACCATACCTTAGGAAGGATATACTGGCCTTGGAGAGTGCAACATAGGTTTATAAGAATGATACCTGGACTTCAGGAGTTTAATTATGAGGAAGGATTAAACAAATTAGATCTGTTTCTCTAGAATTTAAGATGGTTAAGGGGTGGTCCCATTGAAGTCTTCAACATACTAACAGAAATATACAGGGTCGATAAAAATAAAGTATTTCCACTCATGGGAGATTCTAGAACTAGGGGGCATAGCCTAAAAAAATTAGGGCCAGATAATTCAGGGGATATTAGGAAGCACTTCTATACACAAAGCGTGGTTGAGATTGGAAGTCTCTTGCACAAATGGAAGTTGATGTTAGATCAGTTATCATCTTTAAATCAGAGATAGATAAATTTTTGTCAAGCAAAGGTAACAAAGGGATATGGGCCAAAGGCAGGTAAATGGAGTTAGGCCACAGATTAGCCATTAAATGAAGCATCAGGCTCAATGGACTGAATGACCCACTCCTGTTCCTAAGTTCTATGCGCAGGGTGTAAGGTTGCAGTACTTGCCTGTTGAAGATGTAAGAAAAAGTTAGGGCTTGTCCATTCAAGCATGAAAGTAATTTTAACAGGACACCAAGTCTTAATTATAACCTTAAGCAGCCTAACTTTATTTTTACAGATGCGACACCTTAGTTACAAGCGTGGGGAAAGGCAGAGCTGGATAAAATTGACAGGGGCTGCAAAGTGTTTAGCTGCCAATCTTGGAGTAGTGCATGCACCATATTCAGCAGATTGGGGATGGGGACGGGGAGGAAAAAAATGGGGGCTGTTGCCTTGGGAAAAGGGAGTCTTTTCAACAGTCCAGATGTGGAATGAGGGGGTTGGAATAGCACAGATGTGACATATAAAATGAGAGCAGCAAGGAAAGACGGTGAGAATAGAACCATGGGAAGGTGAGAGGAACAATCTGAAATTTATCACTGATTGAAATAAAAGAACAGACCACTAACAACTTTGGGCAAGTCCAGTGACTTTATATGCAAGCTGCCCATTGACAAAAAAAAGCAGTGCTCAGTTGAGCTTTTAGCTATTCATTAAAAACTGTAGATGAACATTGGTGGCAGCTCATTCTTTCAAATTTACATTATTGAAGATTCAAAAATAATTTGAAATGTTTGTTTCTAAATTTTCTTCCTTTCCCCCTCAATTTCACATTCCATAACTGATCTTCCAATGAATGCATATGATAGCATCACAGCTGTATTTGCAATGCAGGATGGCTGGACCAATGATCCTAAGACAACATTTCAAATCACACTGTGGCAGCTTTGGAATTTTAATGTAGTTAAAGAGCTCTGGAATACAAACAAGTAGGCACAATAATCACCATGAAACTACAGGGTTGTTAGGGCTTTCGAAATGACTCGTAGGTATATCTGTCTTCCAGCTCATTTTGGCCAATCACAAGCCTCAGACAAACATGTATCCGAGGTCACCAATGCAGATATCAGAGCAGCCTTCTCAAATGTCGGCCCATCAAAAGCGACTGGTCCAGATGGGGTATCCGGACAAGCTCTCAGATCCTGCACAGACCAGCTGGCGGGGGTATTTGCAGACATCCTTAACCTCTCTTTACACCAATCTAAGGTCCCTATTTACTTTAAGGTGCCAACCATCATCCCAGTGTCAAAGGAAAGCCAGACAGTGTGCCTTAATGACTGTCATGGGTCTGACATCCATCATTCTAAAGTGCTTTGAAAGGTTAGTCATGGCGCAAATCAATTCTGGCCTCCCAGATGGCCAGGATCCACTATAGTTCATCTACTGCCACAATAGGTCCACAGCAGATGCATCTTCTGACCCTACACTCAACCCTGGAACACCTAAGGCAACAAAAAGGCCTACATCAGACTTCTATTTATTGACCAGAGATCAGCCTTCAATACCATTATTCCGGCAAAACTCATTTCCAAACTCAAGGCCTAGGACTCAGCTCCTCCCTCTGCGACTGGATCCTAGACTTCCTACCCCACAGTGATAAGGATAGACAATAATATCTCCTCCACAATCATCCTCAACACTGGTGCCCCACAAGGCTATGTCCTCTGCCCCCAACTATAATCCTCATACACTGTGGCCAAATCCCCCTCCAACTCGATTTTCAAGTTTGCTGATAACACCACCATAATGAGTCAGATCTTAAACAAACATGAGACAGAAAATGGTGAACTGGTGTAATGACAATACACTCTCTCTCAATGTCAACAAAACGAAGGAGTTATTCATCAACTTCAGAAAGCCTTGCATAGGACATGCCCCATCAAAATCAACAGCGGCAAAGTAGCAATGGTCGAGAGCTTCAAGTTCTGAGGTATTTAGATCACCAACCATTTATAGCTTTAAATTAAGGGGTGGTAATTATAGGATGGATGTCAGAGGTAGGTTCTTTAGTAAGAGGATAGTAAGGGCGTGGAATGCCCTGCCTGCAGCAGTTGTGGACTTGCCAACTTTAAGGGCGTTCAATGGTCAGTGGATAGGCAAATGGATAACATTGGAATAGTTTAGGTTAGAGGGTCATTAGATTGGTTCCACTGGTCGGCGCAACATCGAGGGCCGAAGGGCCTGTACTGCGTTGTAATGTTCTAACCACGTCCTGATTCCTCCATGCGGATTCTATAGTTAAGAAAGCCCACCAATACTTCTACATTTTCTGGAGGCTAAGGAAATTTAGCATGTCCGCGACAACTCTCATCAACTTTCACAGTTGCACCATAGAAAGCATTCTTTCTGGTTGTATCACAGCTTGGTATGGCTCCTGCTCTGTCCAAGACCACAAAAAATACGAAGGGTTGCAAATGGAGCCCAGTCCATCACACAAACCAGCCTCCCACCTACTGAATCTGTCTAGACTTCCCGCTGCCTTGTGAAAGCAGCCAGCATAATGAAGGTCCCCACGCACCCCGGGCATCTCTTCCACCTTCTTCCATCAGGAAAAAAATCCAAGTCTTAGGACATGTACAAACCGACTCAAGAACAGTTTCTTCCCTGCTGCCATCAGGCTTTTGAATGGACCTACCTCACAGTCAGTTGATCTTTCTCTACACCCTAGCTATGATTGTAACACTACATTCTGCACTCTCTCCTTTGCTTCTTTGTGTGGTATGCTTTGTCTATTCTTGTATAGCATGCAAGAAAATACTTGTCACTGACCAAATCAGCAGACATGACAAAGCAAATGCAGCTAACATTAACATATGGAGACTGCCACAATTGGGAGAGATGTTCCACAGAATCATCAGACAATAGGCAATACTCAGTATCATATACTTCAGCCAATGACCCACACTTCACCTCCATCACTGGGCACCACCTGTAACACCGGCAGGCTACACTCAACAGAACTGACAGCACCATGGTATGCTGTCAAGATGGAGTGATCCTGAAAAACCCTCAACATCAACTCCAGATCACATGAAGGCTCACAATTGAACATGTGCAAGGAAATCTCTTGGTAATTTCCACATAATAATCATGTCACACCAGATGAATCAATACTCCTTCCTGTTGAGCACAATTTGGAAAAAGCACAGACTGCACCATTGGCATAGAACGTAGACCTCATGGGCTACCTCACTGTCCATCAACTAGAATGGCTTGGCAGCACCAACACTGTCCAAGTTCGATAAACCTGCATGATTTGATGTTGCAAGTAATGACAGAGTGACCATGAGGGTAAATCAGATGTAATTTTATCCTCACCAACCTTATCAGTTATAGATTCACCTATCCATTCCAGCATCGTTAGTTGCTTCTGGAGATACATTTTTACTTTTGGAACGCAGTCTAACAGATCATCATGTGGCACTATAACCTGTTAAATGGGACAGATATGAAACAGATCTTGCAGCTGAGAACCGTGCATCCATGAGACACTGCGGGCCATCACCAGCAGAATTGTATTCCACCACTGTATCATGTAATCTCATGACCAGGAAACATCCCTCACTACTTTTACCTTCAAACTAGTGGGCCAATCCTGACTCAAGGAGGAGTGTAGGACAGCACATCAGAAACAGCGTCAAACATATCTAAAAATGAGGAGCCAACTTAATGAAGCTACAACACAGGACAATGAGTGCTAAATTGCAGGTGCAACATGATATAGAGCTAAGTTATTCTGCAACCAATAGATCAATTCAAAGCTCTGCAATTCTGTCATATTCTTCTGAGAATGGCAGTGAACAAGAACAGGAGACAGCAACCATGAACATCCTCAATGAAAGCAGAGCCAGCCACGAGCACAAAAGGTGCTCCTGGAGCATGTCTGCACGCACCTTATACCAGAAGTGCCAAACGATAACCCACTTCAGCCTCCTCCTGTACTTACTATCACAGATGCCAGGCTTTTGCTAATTTGATTTCCTCCACATGTTGTCAAGAAACAGCTAATCGCACCTGTTTAAATATCATCAGTCTTCACAAAATTCCAGCGACAGTACTGAAGACACTTACTCCATTACTAGCCATGGGAATCCAGTAAAGCTATGACATTGGCATCCACCAAACTAGATAGAAAATTTAATTATGTCTTGTCCCAAAAGGCAGAATAAATCCAAACCAGTGATTATTTAAAGTTTATTTATCAGTCTCACAAGTAGGCTTACATTAATACTGCAAAGAAGCTACTGTGAAAATCCCCTAGTTGCTACACTCCGCACCTGTTGACACCAAGGAAGAATTTACCATTGTGGGAGGAAACGAGAGCACCCGGAGGAAACCCACGCAGACACACATAGAACATGCAGACTCAACACAGACAGTGACGCGAGCCAAGAGTCGAACCTGGGTCCCTGGTAGCAGTGCTGACCACTGTGCTGCCCTTACTCAACACCTCCCAACCCAGCCACTCCTAAACATCAGTAAAGTAACAGACGTGCGCAACACCATCAACAATGAATTCCTCACCAATAACTCCCTCCTGGAAATTTAAATAGATAAGCCACAAAAATACAGTGTCTACAAAAGCAGGTCTCTTCTACAGGAAGTGAGATACCTCCTGACTCACCAAACCCTGTCTACTATTTACAAGGCACCAATCAGGAGCATGATGGAATGCTCATCACTTGCATGGATGAATGCAATTCAAAACAACACTCAAGAAGCTCCACATCATCCAGGATAAAGCAGCCTGCTTGACTGGCACCCTTTACACTAAAACATTCACTCTCTTCACCACCAGCACATGGTTGTACTGTGTAACATCTACAAGATGCAATGCAGCAATTTACTGAAATTTGTTAGTATCTCCCCAACTCTTGACCCCTACTACCAAGGATCAGGGCAGCAAGTACATGGTAATACCATCATTTGCAATTTGCCCTTCAACACACACACCTGTGTTAATTAAGGATAATATCAGGGCGGTAGTAAGGGAAGATATAGGGTCCAAAGAGTAAAACATGGAATCGTTGTGGGTGGAGATAAGGAATAGTAAGGGGAAGAAGATGCTGGTGGGTGTGGTCTATAGGCCCCCAAATAATAACTTTGAGGTGGGGCGGGCTATAAACAAGCAAATAAATGATGTGTGCAGAAACGGAACAGCAATAATTATGGGGGATTTTAATCTACATATTGATTGGATGACCCAAGTCGGACGCGGTGGGCTTGAGGAAGAGTTCTTGGAACGCTGTCGGGATAGTTTCCTTGAACGGTGTGTGACGGAACCTACGAGGGAGCGAGCTATCTTAGATCTGGTACTGTGTAACGAGGCAGGTAGAATTAGGGATCTTCTTGCGAGGGATCCTCTTGGAATGAGTGATCATAGTATGGTTGAATTTTTGATGCAGATGGAGGATGAGAAAGTAGGGTCCCGAACCTGTGTCCTCTGAACAGAGGGGAGTACGATAGGATGAGAGCGGAATTGGCGAATGTAGATAGGGGGCGCAGATTGATTGGTAGGACAGCTGAGGAACAGTGGAGGATTTTTAAGGAGGTCTTTTTCGGTACTCAGCAGAAATATATTCTGATGGTAAAGAAGGAATGTAGGAGAAGGGATAACCAGCCGTGGTTATCGAAGGAAATAAGGGAGAGCATTAAATTAAGAGCTGATGCGTTCAGAGCGGCTAAAAGTAGTGGGCGATTAGAAGATTGGGAAAAATTTAAAAATCAACAAAGAATGACTAAGAAGGTGATAAAAAGGAAAGATAGACTATGAAGCTAAACTAGCACTAAATATAAAAAAGGACAGTAAAAGTTTTTACAAATACATAAAGAAGAGAAGGCTGGCTAGAGTGAATGTTGGACCCTTAGAGGATGAGAGGGGGGATTTAGCGGTGGGAGATGAGGAAATGGCTGATGCTTTAAATAAGTTTTTTGCCCTGGTCTTCACAGAGGAGGACACGAATAATTTGCCGGATCTTAAAGATAGAAGGATGGTAGGAGTTGAGGGCCTGAACGCGATTACCGTCACTAGAGAGGTAGTGCTTGATAGACTAATGGGACTGAATGTGGATAGGTCTCCAGGACCGGATGGAATGCATCCCAGGGTTCTGAAAGAAATGGCAGACGTGATAGTAGATACCTTAGTAATTATTTCCCAAAATTCGCTGGATTCTGGGGAAGTGCTGGAAGATTGGAAAATGGCTGTTACGCCGCTGTTTAAAAAAGGTAGCAGGCAAAAGGCAGGGAATTATAGGCTGGTTAGTTTAACGTCTGTAGTTGGAAAAATGCTTGAATCCGTCATCAAAGAAGAAATAGCAAGGCGCCTAGAAAAGAATGGTTTGATAGAGCAGATGCAGCACGGATTCGTTAAGGGGAAGTCGTGTTTGACAAATTTATTGGATTTCTATGAGGATGTGACTAGTGCGGTAGACAGAGGGGAACCGGTGGATGTGGTATTTTTAGATTTCCAAAAGGCATTTGATAAGGTGCCTCATAAAAGGTTGCTGCAGAAGGTTAGGGGGCACGGAGTTGGGGGTAAGGTGTTAGTGTGGATAGAGGACTGGCTGTCTAATAGGAAGCAGAGAGTTGGTGTCAATGGGTGCTATTCTGATTGGCAATTGGTGACTAGTGGAGTGCTGTAGGGATCGGTGCTGGGGCCTCAGCTATTTACCATTTATACAGGTGATCTGGAGGCAGGGCTGAGTGTAGGGTGACGAAATTTGCTGATGACACGAAGATGAGCGGAAAAGCAAATTGCGTGGAGGGTGTGGAAAGTCTGCAGAGGGATCTAGATAGGCTAAGCGAGTGGGCGAGGACCTGGCAGATGGAACACAATGTTAGCAAGTGTGAGGTTATCCACTTTGGCAGACATAATGGTAGGCGGGATTATTTAAAAGGCGAAAAGCTGCAGCATGCTACGGTGCAGAGGGACCTGGGGGTCCTTGTACATGAGTCGCAAAAACCCAGTCTGCAGGTGATCAAGAAGGCGAATGGAATTTTGGCCTTTATAGCGAGAGGGTTAGAATACAAAAGTAGGGAAGTCTCGCTGCAACTGTACAGGGTACTGGTGAGGCTGCAGTTGGAGTACTGCGTGCAGTTTTTGGTTGCCGCACTTGCGGAAGGATATATTGGCCTTGGAGGGAGTGCCGAGGAGGTTCACTAGGCTGATACCGGAGATGAGGGGGTTGGACTATGAAGACAGACTAAATAGACTGGGTCTGTACTCGTTGGGAGTTTAGAAGGATGAGGGGGGATCGTACAGAGACGTATAAGATAATGAAGGGGGTGGATAGGGTAGAGGTAGAGAGATTCTTCCTGCGTAGAAAGGATAGCGGGACTAGAGGGCACAGCCGCAAGGAGGTGGTGGTGGTGGTGGTCGGGGGGGGGGGGGGCACATTTTAGATCGGAGTTGAGGACGAACTTCTTCACTCAAAGGGTGGTGAAACTCTGGAATTGTCTGCCCGTTGAAGCGGTGGAGGCTACCTCACTAAATATATTTAAGTCACGGGTAGATAGGTTTTTGATAGACAAGGGAATTAAGGGTTATGGGGAGAGAGCGGGAAAGTGGAACTGATCCACTTCAAATCAGCCATGATCTTATTGAATGGCAGGGCAGGCTCGAAGGGCCTGATGGCCTACTCCTGCTCCTATTTCTTATGTTCTTATGACACTGCTCTGAGCAACACCTAGGGGTATAAGATGAGACTGAAAACAGCTCGAGTGCAGGGAGAAATCTGAGTCACTGCTTACATTTTGGAGCTCGAGGTTATGTCAGGAATCAATAACGTGAGGTATCGGATGTGGTGAGGTAATGTACTACCGTCATGGATCTGTTGAGTAACAGCATGAATAAGAATTTAACAAGGAATTAAAGGATATGATCTGCCTAGCAACAGATAAAAAACATGCCTAGCAACAGCAGTAGCCAGCATTTAAAGGGGGTGATGAGATACAACCTTTCCGAGTAACAAGATAAGCAGGCATCCAAACATTGAAATATCATCAACTGGTGGTTTGGGGAGTGTGTGTCACTTAACTTCTCAGGTAATTTTAACATCTGAGCAGAAGTTTACATCTAAAGAAGTCTTACAGCCAACCAGGGCCCTTTGTAAAGGCAGTTAAAATATCTTCACTGGATCAGCAAAAGAGGTTTCCCAGACTTGATCATGAGCTTTGTATTATGTGATAACTATAAGCTGCATTTGGCTTATAGGTTTATTTAATTTGGATCTTCTTTGAGAACAGTAAAGTCTTAAGGATCATGGGGTAAATTCTATATAAACTATTTGGTAATTCATATATTCAATTGTCTTAGAGTGTCATACTTCTATCCATGTGCCATTGTCTTTAATTGAATAAATCACACTTAGTTACTGTTACATGACGACTGGGCTGGCTATTCACATTGGGGGTTTCACATGACACTTCACTATTCCAAAAACAGAACTATACATCACCATAAACTGGTGTTTCAAGCTGAAGCACCCTCAGATAACATCTGTGTTGTGTGACACTAATTTTAAGGTTTATAGTTTGTAAGATCTTTATTTTCTACTTCATCGTTTGCAAGGGTTATATTCTGTAGTAAGACCATAAGATGTGGGAGCAGAATTAGGCCCACTGATTCTGCTCCAACATTCAATCTTGGCTGATATGATTCCTATCGTAGTAAGAAGTCTGACAACACCAGGTTCAAGTCCAAGTCCAAGACTTCTTACTGTGTTTACTCAAGTCCAACGCTGGCATCTCCATATCATGATTCTTATCCCCATTCTCCTGCCTTTTCCCCATAACCCTTGAGATCCCCTTACTGATCAAGAACCTCTGTTTTAAAGAGGCTCAGTGACCTGGCCTCCACAGTCCTCTAAGGCAATGAGCTCCGCAGATTCACCACCCTCTAGTTGAAGAAATTCCTCCTTATCTCAGTATTAAAAGAGCATCCCTTCACTCTGAGGTTGGGCCCTCGAGTTCTAATGTCTCCCATTAGTGGAATTATCTTCTCCAAGTCCACTCTATCTGGGCCTCAGTATTCTGTAATTTTCAATTAGATCCCCCCTCGTCCTTCTAAACTCCATTGAGTATAGACCCAGACTCCTCAACCAGTCCTCATATAACCCTTCATTCCTGGTATCATTCTTGTGAACTTCCTCTGGACCCCCTCCAAGACCAGCACATCCTTAGGCAAGGGGCCCAAAACTGCTCATAATATTCCATATGGGGTCTGACCAGAGCCTTATACAGCCTCACAGGACATCCCTGCCCTTGTATTCTAGCCCACCAGAAATGAATGTTAACACTGAATTTGCCTAACTGCCAAGTGAACCTGCATGTTAACCTAAGAGAAGCGTGATCTAAGACTCCCAAGTTCTATTGTGCTTCAGACTTTCGAAGTCTCTCTCCACTTAGAAAATAGTATACACCTCTATTCTTCCTACCAAGTGTATAATCTTACACTTCCCCACATTGTATTCTATCTGCCACTTCTTTGCCCACTCCTAGCCTGTCCAAGTCATTCTGCAGCCTCCCCACTTCCTCAATACTATCTGTCTCTCTACATATCTTTGTATCATCCACAAATTTAGCAACCATGCCCTCAGATCCCTCTTCAAGAGCATCAGGAAAAACTTGTGCTCCCAACGTTGACTCCCCCATGGAACACCACTCGTCACCAGTTGCCTTCCTGAAAAGGACCCCCTTATCTCCACTCTCTGCCTCTATCAGCCAATCTTCTATCCATGCCAGTAACTTGCCTCTTAGCTTACTTATCAGCTTCCTGTAAGGCACCTTGTCAAAGGCTTTCTGGAAATCCAAATAAATCATGTCCACTGGCTCTCCCTTTGTCTAACTTGTTTGTTACCTCCTCAAAGACTTCTAATAGATTTGTTAAACAAAACTTCTCTTTGACAAAGTTGTGCTGATTCAGCCCTATTTTACCATGCATTTCCAAGTACTCCACAATTTCATGCTTTATAATGGACTCCAAGGTCTTACCCACCACCAAAGTGAGGCTAACTGGCCTGTAATTTCCCATCTTCTGCTTCCCTCCCTTCTTAACTAGGGGTGTTACACTAGCCTTTTTCCAGTCCTTTGGGGGACCTTCCCTGATTCCTGAAAGATCTCGATCAATTCTTCCACAATCTCCTCAGCTATCGCCTTCGGAACCCTGGGTATAGTCCATCTGACCCAAGTGAGTTATCCACCTACAGATCCTTCAGCCTCCAAAGCACTTTCTCTGTAGCGATGGCCATGATATATACCTCTGTCCCCTTGAAGTTCTGGCATGTTACTGGTGTCTTCCACTGTGAAGACTCAAACAAAGTACCCATTCAGTTCCTCTACCATTTCTTTGTCCTCCATTATTACTTCTCCTGCAGTCCAATGTCCATTCTTGCCTCTCTCTCACCTTTTATATATGAAAAAACTCTTGCAATCTTTTATATTATTAACTAGCTCAACTTCATATTTCATCTTCTCCAGCCTTATTGTTTTTTTTTTAAGGTGGTTCTCTGCTTGCTTCCCAAGGTTTCCCAATTGTCTGGCTTCCCACTATTCCTTGTCTCACGGTATGGTCTTGTCTTTGCTTTTATGCTATCCCTGACTTCCCTTGTCAGCCATGGTTGCCTCATCCTCCTCTTAACATGCTTCCTCTTCCTGGGAATGAATTTATGTTGTGTGTTCTGAATTATCCCCTAAAACTCCTGCCACTGCTGTTCCAGTTTTTCCAGCTAAGGTCCCTTTCCAATCAAATCTGGCCAGCTCCTTCTTCTCTCATGGCCTGGTAGTGTCCTTTACTCAACTGTAGCACAGTTAAATCAGATTCCAACATCTTCCTCAAACTGCAAGATGAATTCTACAATACTGTGGTCACTGCCCCCTAGGGGTTCCTTTACCTTAAGTTCCCTGATCAAGACTGCCCCTTTACACAGCACCAGATCCAGAAGTGCCTGTTCCCTATTGGGCTCTGGCACAAGCTGCTCTGAAAAACTGTCCCATAGACATTCCACAAATTCTTTATCTTGGGGTCTGCTACCAACTTCATTTTCCCAGTCCACCTGCATATTGAAATCCCCATGATTAGTGTAATATTGCCTTTCTTACATGCCTTTTCTATCTCCTGATTTATTTTCTGTCTGACATCCTGCCTACTGCTAGGGGCCCTGCACATAACAACCATCAGGGTTTTTTTCCCTTGGTGATTCCTTTACTCAACCCACAAAAATTCGAAGCCATCACTCTCTTTCACTTCTTGCTAATGATTAAATTTTGTTTCTTACCAACAAGGTAACTCCTGTACCTATCTGTCTGTCCTTTCGAATAAAGGTTTCATTTAAAGGGTTAAGTCGTGGCAGAAATGCTCAAAGCCACGGTGTGCTTCTCCAGCTTTACGTAGGAAACCAGGAACATTTTCAATGCCTCGGGCAAGCAAAGGTGCAGCAATTGTCTACAGCTGCAGCTCCTAAAAGCCCAGACACTGAGCTGGAACAGTAGCTGGGGACACTGTAGAGCACCCATGAAGCAGAGAGTAATGTGGATAGTACATATGGGGAAGTTGTCACACTGCAGACTTAGACTCCACAGGAGGAATAGAATGGGTGACCACCAGGCAGAGCAAGAGGACTGGGCAGGCAGTGCAGGAATTTCCTATGACCGTTCCCCTGCAAAACAGATGATACACTGCTTCAGATACTGTGGGATAATGGCCTCATGGGAAATCAGCGGAGGCAAGATTTGTTGCACCACACCATTAATAAGGAAATGGCATTGGGAAAATTGATGGGATTAAAAGCCAATAAGGGCTGTGGGATGTAAATTAGCAGGCATTGGAAGTTTATCAGCTTTCAATCCCATCAATTTTCTCAATGCCAATTTTCCCAGATGGTGGTCATCTTCCAAAGATCTATAGACACTCGAATAGTTACTACGGATTAGAGGGAAGCTAATTTTAACTTCACTATTTACAAAGAGAGAGGTAGGGAGAAAACAGGGAATTATAGAGCAGAGCGCTTGGAAAACAGTGGCAGCATGGATTTGCAAAAGAGAAATCATGCTCGATAAGTCTACTGGAATTCTTCGAGGACGTAAGTAGTAGAATTGATGAGGGGGAGCCAGTGGACATGGTTTATTTGAACTTTCAATTGAAAGTTCCATCACCCGCCCTTCAAAGGGCATCAGGAGCTGCAACTCAGGAATATGCCTACCAATCTCCCCTCTCTTCTTTCAGAGATGGACCATTTTCTACAAAGACAAACAGGGATGACAGAGCTTGATGGCCAGCTACTCTGGGGGCAGGGTAAGGAACAGATGACATACGTCAGTACAGTCCCTCGGCAGGCAGGGGTGCCAGAGAGAGAGTTGAGGAAGATGCTCGGGGATCAGGTGCTGGATAGCACTGGAGTGTCAAGGACTGATGTGGACGCTGCAAGTATGACAAATGGGACTGATGCCAGATGGATACTCACCCTTACAGCCCGAATGAGATTGTTCATTTCCTTCAGTCACTGGCATCAGTCCTCAGTGTCAAGCCTTGAACACTGACTACCATGGCATCTGCATCCCAGGCCACATTGGAGTCCATGCTCCTGGGTTGTCTACCCTCTCTCTACCTATCCTCCACAGCATCCAGCAGCCATCCTCTCTCTCTGTCCATGAATAGTGGAATTGGTCTTCATGCTGCCATCCTCCTGGCGTGACCGGCTGGGTGCAGCAGGAGCATTTAAACACAGCTCCTTCTTGTTAACAGCACATAGCTGCAGCTGGTTCAGGCTAGTCATATGGCTGGAGACTCAATAACTGTGTTATTCACATCACGGCTCTCTCTGTGCACTAAGTGTGGGAAGATTGCAGTGCGACATGCATCGATAAAACCAGTGTGAAGCACTTCTGTTTTCTCGCTGTTTATGACATTTAAAAGGAGCAAATGGAATTCTCACAGGAATTGTTCAAATCATTGAGCACCTTATCTTTTAATGTGTATTCAATTCATTTTTCCTCCCAATTTTGCTTCAAATATTTTCATTAAATGACAATTGCTACCTCCCTGCCCAACCTCTATCAATGCTCTTGGAAATCTTACCTGCCATGCTCAAACAATAAGCATTCCTCCTCAAATGCAAACACTTCAGTTGGTCATACTTCTCTCACTTTGGAGTGAAGATGTCAAAGAATTCATTGTATTTACATTTGTAAAAATGATGGGCAAGGCTTCAAATGATGGTACTTCATTATCTCAACTTTACTGCACCATTCCCAATTTGTCTCAATTAAAATTATATGTGCAACTCGATTGAAAATCATTAATCCATACTTGATTTTTACTCATTAACGAATAACAATAACAGCCTTTATTACTTCACGCCACATTGTCATTTGGGACACTTCATTCAAATTCTACTGTACCAAGTTATCTTCTGCTCTCAAACAAAATTTACGAGTCCCAAGCCCCAAATGACACTACAGTGGTCATCAAAAGATTCAAAACAATAAGCAGCTGCTCAGGACAATGGTCATCCAATATTCTGGCTTTAACAGCTGCAGGACAACTAGCTTGCAATTGCAACAACAGGCAACTCTCAAGGGCAAAGAAATATTCTTCCTCAACTTTTCCTGAACTGCCACAGCATCTTGCCTAATGCATTAACCTAGATCTTTATAAAGATGTATAAAATAGTGTGGATGCTGGAAATCTGAAATAGGAACAGAATAAATTGGAAATTCTTCTAGCAAAATCTGAGGCCTTGAATAACTTTTTTGCTTCGGTCTTCACAGAGGAGGATGCGAATAGTTTGCCGGGTGTTAACAATGGAAAGATGGTAGAAGTGGAGGGCCTGAATGAGATCCTTGTTACTAGAGAGGCAGTGCTCGACAGACTAGAGGGACTGATGGTGGACAAGTCCCCAGGACCAGATGGAATGCATCCCAGGGTTCTCAAGGAAATGGCAGAGGTGATAGTGGATGCCTTGGTGATTATTTCCCAAACCTCGCTGGATTCCGGGGAAGTGCCGGAAGATTGGAAAACAGCTAATGTTACGCCGCTGTTTAAAAAGGGTAGCAGGCAAAAGGCCGGGAATTATAGGCTGGTTAGTTTAACATCTGTTGTCGGAAAAAATGCTTGAATACGTCATCAAAGAGGAAATAGCAAGGCATCTTGAGAAGAATTGTTTCACAGAGCAGGCGCAGCACAGATTTGTTAAGGGGAAGTCGTGTCTGACGAATTTATTGGAATTCCATGAGGATGTGTCTAGTGTGGTGGATAGAGGGGAACCGGCGGATGTGGCGTTTCTCGATTTTCAGAAGGCGTTTGATGAGGTGCCGCACAAAAGGTTGTTACAGAAAGTTAGGGGGCATGGAGTTGGGGGTAAGGTGTTAGCGTGGAAAGGGGATTGGCTGTCAAATAGGAGGCAGAGAGCGCGAGTCAATGGGTGCTATTCGGATTGGCAGTTGGTGACTAGTGGAGTGCCCCAGGGATCGGTGCTGGGGCCTCAGCTATTTACCATTCATATAGATGATCTGGAGGAGGGAGCCGAGTGTAAGGTGTCGAAATTTGCTGATGACACAAAGATAAGTGGAACAGCAAATTGTATGGAGGGTGTGGAAAGTCTGCAGAGGGATCTAGATAGGCTGAGCGAGTGGGCGAGGACCTGGCAGATGGAATACAATGTTGGCAAGTGTGAGGTTATCCACTTTGGTAGGAATAATAGTAGGAAGGACTACTACTTACAGGGCGAAAAGCTGCAGCATGCTACGGTGCAGAGGGACCTGGGGGTCCTTGTGCATGAGTCGCAAAAACACAGCCTACAGGTGCAGCAGGTGGTCAGGAAGGCAAATGGGATGCTGGCCTTCATAGCAAGGGGGATTGAATATAAAAGTAGGGAGGTCTTGTTGCAACTGTACAGGGCACTGGTGAGGCCACAGCTGGAGTAGTGTGTGCAGTTTTGGTCGCCGCTATTGCACAAGGACATTTTGGCCTTGGAGGGAGTGCAGAGGAGGTTCACTAGGCTGATACCGGAGTTGAGGGGGTTGAGCTATGAGGAGAGGCTGAATAGACTGGGCTTGTACTCGTTGGAGTTGAGAAGAATGAGGGGGTATCTTATTGAGATGTATAAGATGATGAAAGGGATGGATAGGGTAGAGGTGGAGAGGTTCTTCCCACTCAAAGGACAGCAGGACTAGAGGGCACAGCCTCAAGATAAGGGGGGGCAGTTTAGAACGGGGTTGAGGAGGAACTTCTTCACTCGAAGGGTGGTGAATCTCTGGAATTCTCTGCCTGTTGAAGTGGTGGAGGCTACCTCGCTAAATATATTTAAGACGCGGGTAGATAGGTTTTTGGTAGGCAAGGGGATTAAGGGTTATGGGGAGAAAGCGGGAAAGTGGAACTGAGCCACTTCAGGTCAGCCATGATCTTACTGAATGGCAGGGCAGGCTCGAAGGGCTAGATGGCCTACTCCTGCTCCTATTTCTTATGTTCTTATGTTCTTAAAATCTGTTGAGCCAGAAACAGTGTTAATGTTTCAGATTGATGACTATTTGCCTCTCCACAAATGCTGCTAGACCTCTTCAGCATTTCCAGCCTTTTGTTTCTGTTCATGAACAGGTAGCATCTCATTTTAACCACATGGAGGGGAATGAGGAACAGAAATTACTTTCCAAAGTTTGGTCAAGAACAAATTCAATGGTGGTTCACTAAGTTAGAATTCTCCATACTTATGGCTTTTGATCAGTATCATTGACATAATTAAGTACGCAGCTTAAGAATGAATAGGTGAAAGAATAGAATGATTAGGTTTCCAAAAATGTCAAATCATGTTTGGAAAAAATTAAGCATCTAGATAATTATTTTGCTGATTTACCACTACCGTACATTACAGTACAAGAGATCTCAGTAACAGTTTTGTCCAAATGAAAAAAAACATTTAACTTGCCTACTGGAAACAAGTGATGTTCTAGCATTTCACATTGCAGTAACTATCACCAGCAGTTAGCATTTCCATTGTTGAAAAAAAAGATTTTAGATTACACAATTACAGGATGCAATAATGCATTCATACTTGAAAATTTGCTTACTCCACCTTCCCCACAGCCCCCAAGTTTCCACTGTTCTCTGCCCAGCCTTTGCTTACATAATTCTAGCAGGCAATAACACAAAGATGCTCAATGTCAGCTCTTACACACGCACATTTACTTAACAGAAGCAGCAGTGAATTTTCAATGCATTCCCAAGAAAAAAAATCTCAGTTTAAAAGGATACAAAAATGTACAAACAAGGAACATGCTCCCTCTCAGCTCAGATAGCATTGGTGGAAGAGTGCCCATGCTCATATGGCATGAGTTTTAATGTTACAGATGTTAATCTAGTTGAGTGTTTAGCATCTCAAGTGTCATGGATTTCCAGTTTGCCAGAAGAGGCAAAAAGGTTAAATTTATAAAAAAACATACACAATTTCACAAGTGTGACTTTAAAGAACAAGAAATCACAACCTGATTCAAAGAATAAATTTCCTTTCCACGAGTTTAGTCACATCCATCATATAGAATATAACAGAGATTTATTTGACTTTTGGTGCATGTATTTCAATTGTGTTTGGAGAGAGTAAGGGTTAATTTATGAGTAGCCTTTGCTGCATATCACAATAACTAGAGAAAGCCTAAAAACATAATGAGTTGAACAGGATGCTTCAGACGTTGAACCTACGTACCTGCTCATTTGTGAGCAGAACTGTTACACTATAAAGTGGGGTTAGAAGGAACACAATGTTGGAAAGTAAAGTAGTTCCATTAATTAGAATATGCTATCACCCACATGAAATGTGAAAACTGGCAGTGACATCCTCATATAAAAGACTATTAGAATATTTCACAGCATCTCTATAGTGAGTAGAACGAATTGTAGTCTTTCATCAGTTTTTTGAAACTTTAAATAATTCAGAAATAGTTAGGTCACACTGTCAGATTACAGCTTGAATGTTTGAAGTTAAAGATAAAATGTTGACTTATTTCAAAAGATCTAATGGATCAAACTAGTGGAATTTCAATGTGCGCCCATTAACTCTTATGCAGCTTTAAGCCTAACAGAGGCAGGTTTTTTCTTTCCACATTGAAAGAAATTGCATTAATAACAAGGTTCTGTAACAAAAGACAGTGATTTGGGTATTGCCACAGTTAATCTGCAAGACAGATCACCACAAAGTACTGAAGTGTTTTCATTAACATTTGAGATATCACAATGGAGAAAATAAAGCTACAAAAACATTCCTACCATGCCACAGTTTAAGTTCTTCTCCACTTTGCAGAAAGTGTGAGGTGGGGTTTCTCCTTTACTGGTAATAATAACACAGATATCCGTCACAGCTAGAGAATTTTGAGGCCTGTTCAACGGAGCCCTTCGATGTGTAATAAAGATTCTCTGAGAAGTGGTTGAACTGTTGTTAACATTGGCACAACGGCCATAGGGAGTTGCTTGCAAGATTTCACAGCCTGGAATTAGACGTTCCTTTCCCTCGTACAAAACCCTAAAATGAGAAAACAAAACTCTCAATCATTATTCCACCAGCCTTCAACACCATTATTCCAACAAAACTCATTTTCAAACTCAGTGGCCAAGGGTTCAGCTCCTCCCTCTGCAACTGGATCCTCAACTTGCTAAGTCAGACTGCAATCAGTAAGGAGAGGTAATGACACCTCCTCCACAATTATCCTTAAGACCGGTGCCCCGCAGGGCTGTCTCCTCTGCCTCTTGCAACTGCGTGGGCAAATTCTGCTCCAACCCCATTTCCAAGTTTGCTGATGGCAGATCCATAGTGGGTCAGATCTCAGACAATGAGGCGGAGTACAGGAAGGAGATAGAGAATCTGGTGAAAATGGTGCGATGACAATAATCTCCCTGCCCCTTCATATTCTTCAGATAGTCCTTTAATAATCTGTACTGCCTTTCACGTATCCCAATTACTTAATGGACACCTTTAACATCTTTCTCAGTCTTCATCATCACCCTTACATTTCCAATTATGTCCCCCTCCCACCCTCAGTATGAATTTTGTCTGATTTTCTTTGCTCTCAGCTCTGACGGAGGGTTACCCAGACTTGAAATGTTGGCTCTATTCTCTCTCCACAAATGCTGTCAAACACGCTGAGATTTTCTAGTATTTTCTGCTGAAGCGGAGATGGTGGAGAGCTTCAAGTTTGTAGGTTTTCCGACCTGGTCCCTCCACACTGACGTTATAGTTAAGAAAGCCCACAAATGCCTCTACTTTGAGGAAACTAAGGAACTCCAAGCATGTCCAATACAACTCTCACCAATATTTCCATATGTACCATAGAAAATGTCTTTTCTAATGCATCACAAATTGGTACGACTCCTGCTCTGACCAAGATTGCAAAAAACTACAAAGGGTTGCGCATGTAGCCCAGTCCGTTATGTAAACCAGCCTCCCATCCATTAACTCCATCTAGACTTTGCGTTGTTTGAGGAAAGCAATCAGCATAATCAAGGACCCCATGCATCCTGGGCCTCTTTCCTTCAGGAAAAAGATACACAAGTCTGAAAACACATACCAACCAACTCAACAACAACTTCTTCAGACTTCTGAATGGTCCTATCACATATTAAGCTGATCTTCCTCTCCACCCTATTGGTAACTACAGCACTATATTCTGCACCCTATCCTTTCCTTCTCCCCTATGTATTCTATGAATAGTATGTCTTTGTCTGTATAGTGCAAAAGATGCAATACTTTTCACTGTATCCCAATAATAAATCAATTCAAGTCAATCATGCTCATCAATTCAGGAAAACAAGCATCTGCAAAAGTATACGTGATTCCCCATTTTCAATTTTGTCACTAAGGTTGGCCAAGCTAAATTACCCCTTAGTGTCCAAAGATGTGTAAGTTAGGTGGATTAGTCATAATTAATGCTTGGGTTACAGGGATAGGATGAAGGGAAGGGTCTCTGTGCAGACTCAATGGACTGGATGGTCCCTTTCTAAACTCTAGGGATTGGTTCTAAAGAGCATCAAATTAGTTTTAATCAGACCTACATGGAAACACTTCAAGACAATGACCAGCATTAAAAATTGTTCATTTTTGTCAGAGCGCCAGATAACAAAACATAATCATTGTTTTCAGTATATTGAGAGAAAGAGTATCAGTTTGAGTTGAATTCATATGCTGTTAATATTCAAGTGCATTTGAATTTCATTGAGTTCATTCATGAACCTTGAAGGCAGACAAATATTGCTAAAAAATAATCCCGATAACCATTCATGGAAGTGCATTAAGCACTAGGGTGGCAAAATGTTTATTCTGTGCTTTGAATGTCATTTAAGAGGTCAAAAGGATTAAACAACCCAAATATCAAGCCAAATTAAAAAAAGTAATAATGTCAGGCGTGTTTTCAAATGTTACAGCACAATGTTACCTGGAGCCAAGAATCATCAGACAAGGACCAAATATACATAATTCCCCAATACAGTACTTTCATTGGCCTTTATCACTAATTCAAGTCATTGTAAAATATTATCAATATGAAACATGATCAGCCCTACTGCAGATAACATTAATAACAGCAAAACAAAACTAAATCAATTCCCCGAATGTTATGGTTGAATAAAATTTCAGATAAGTGTGTAAGCAGTAACAGTTCATAACCAACACGGCCCATGATCAAACATTACCCAATGGACACGAAAGGAAATTCGAAAAAAGTGACTATTTCGTGAGAATACAAGTCAGTGATTAGCAAGGTCATAAGTTCAACAATATGCAAAGTATTAACATAGTAACACATCTTAAGGTGCTTCATAAAACTGTTACGAAAATTTGATAGTCATCTAAGCATACAAAGACAGACAAAATTGGTTTTAAGCAGCACTGAGTGAGGGGTAAAAGGTATTGGGGGAAAAATTGAAGAGCTTAATATCTAGGCAGCTAAAAGCACAGATGTTAATAATGGTGGACTAATTAAAATCAGGGATCCTTGACAGCAGAATTAGATGAGTGCAGTTATCTAAAAGGGTTGTAGAGCTGGAAAAGATAATAGCTTTGGAGGGACAAGGCCATGAAGGATTTGAAATTTTAAAACTACTTGTTTTTCTGATTGGGAGCCACTACATGTCACATGTCACGACAGAGGTGATGGACGAACAGAAGTTGGTGCAAGTTAGAATGCACGCAGCAGAGTTTTGAGTGAGCTCATGTTTATAGAGGATGCATGGTCAAAGTTGCCATGGGCAGACACAACTTGAATATTTAACTCTGGAATCACAGTTCATCTGCTGAAGCCCTCAACAAAGGCAATGGTGGAGATTGCCAGTGCTGCAGGTGGAAGTCAGTAGTCTTTGTGATGGCAAGGCTTAAAGGGGACAGAAACTCAGTTCCAAGGTAAATAGGGCAGTGAGCTAGAGGGACTGAGTTGGCAGGTGGGCAACAGCATGGTTCAACTGAGCTGCAGTCTAAACATTAGAACTACTTTTTTTTTGCATTCACTGTTGGAAAGTGGCAAAAATAATTCAGTTTGTGTACCTGAACTTGAAACCATGGCTGGAACTGTCTATGCGCTGTCCTCAGGGGAGACATGATCAAGTTCAGCTTTGAAACCTCCCCAAAGGTAGGATGCGTGTTGGCTCTCTCAACCATTTGAGGCAAGAGTGTTTCTACTGATCCAATGATCAGCTGGGATTAGAGCTGACAAACCTGAATTCAATAGGCTCCAAGGTCAAATCTGGACTCTCACTTAACTAAAGTTGTTATCAGTGCAGGATTAAGGGAAGCTGCATTCCAACAGAACAAAACTTCAGGTTCCACCTGCCTGTTCAAACGACAAAGGTTCTCGTCAGCCTTTCAAAATCAGCCATTAAATTCACCAACATTCATCCATCAAAATAAGTGATTCGGCACCCCATTGATATTTTTGGCAGTGATTTCCAAACTGGGGATACACAGATCTTCCAAGGTGTCGATGACTGGAGGGGCTCTGGGCAGCATGGTCAAGAGGAACTGAGTCAACTGCAGAAACGCTCTGCTTACTCCAAGTTCCTGTCAGGAATAGGGAGATTCTAAAGTGAGGAGGAGGAATGCCTCTCACTGATTATCTGCAATATGCGCTTTACTAAAAAGCATTTTTACAACACTCCACGTGTGCAACATATCCTTTTTCTGAATGTTATGTCGTATTATCAGCAGTTGTTGGGAAAATGCTAAAATTCATCATTAAGAAAGTAGCAGCAGGACATCTAGAAAATCGTAACACAATCAGGGAGAAGCAACATGGTTTTTGTAATAACTCCGTGGAGGCGAAAGTCCCGTCACCAAGTTACTTTATTTACACCATACATCTGTACACAGCCTGCTTGCCAGTTGCTCCCTACTGAATACAAGCTGGGACTTTGACACACCTGCTTCAAAATAGGGAGCATAAGGCTCCCTGAGTCAACATCAGTTAGGGCTCATCAGGTATTACTTTTTATGTACAAAAGACTCATCATCAGGTATCTCTTTCAACACCAACCAAATAAACAAACTCAAATTAACTTAGGGACAAAAATTTAAAAGGGGCAGCTCCCCAAATTTGTCAGACAAAAGTTTGGCTTGAAGGATGACTTTCAATAGATTGCAGCAAGATAGCTGCTCTGCTATGTACAAAACCCTGGCCAGAATGAGGTTGTCTATGAATGTTTTAACTCCACGTTCCCAATGAACTTGCTGTGTGTTAACAGGAGGTGTAGCACCCATCTGGCTGTGCTCCAGCCCTGAATCGGGCAGCACTCCACACTGACAGGAGTCAGCTATTCCAGGCCAACCAGTGATCCGCGGCACTAGGGTATCATGATGTTTAGGTGGGGTTCTGACTTAGAGGCATCCAGTCACAATCCCATGGATGATAGCCAAGCACAAACTAAAATGTCTGAACCTGCAGTTCCTCTCGTACTGAGCAGAAAATCAGGTACTTCTTACTCTAGCAAGCCAACCTCATGAGCCTGGCTGAAGTCATCACACTCCTCCCCCCTCCGCCAAAGTCCGAGAAATCCCTGTGGTTTGCTTCCCTCAGGAGTCTTTTCCTCCGATTGAACGCCAGGTCAAGATCCACCAACTCTTCCTCTGATGTCAGTGGTGTCTAATGGTTGGGCGCCCATCTCTTCCACCACAAATACCAGAAGTCAGGTTCCTCATCCACTTCAGGCTTCGTCCCTTATCTATTTTGGGCCCTGAGGTCCCCATCAAGGGTGCAGGGGTGGTGGTACTGGCTTGTCGAGGGGGCTCTCCTTGTCCCTAGGCCTGCAGGGCAGATGCAGCTCCAGAACGGGTGGAGAGCTTGAGACCTGGTGTTTCCTTACCACTGCCTCACCCACACGTACTCAGTAGGATGCTGATCCGGTCTTGGCCTCGACTGTCCGGATTACACTGGCAGGTCCATTTGCATAATTTCTGATCCAAACTCTCTCTCTCCCCCACTTCAAAGTGCCTCTCTCGGCGAAAGTTATGGCCCCTGCATTGGACTTCCTGGTGTCTTTCCACCTTTTCTCCAAGACTGGCAACAATAGGCTCAGTCTGGTGCAGGCCCATCAGTAATTCTGGTGGCATAGTTCCCATGGTGGCGTGGAGTGGTCCTATAGTCAAATAACCACTTTGCGAGTATCATCTCTAATGAGGCCGCTGCTGTTTTTTCAACTTGGCCTTTAACTTCTAGACTGCTCTCTCCACTAGCCCATTTGATGCTGGGTAATAAAAGTGCTGTCTTGATATGCCAAATCCCATCTGATTTCATAAACTGAACTCTAGGCTGGTGAGCACTGAGCCATTATCAGAAACTAAAACCTCTGGGATCCTGTGCGTCGCGAATAAAGGTGCACAGTTTCTGCATGGTTGCCGTCGTGTTCGTCGAGTTTAATTTATAGACATCTAACCACTTGGAATGGGCAGCCACTATCACCAGAAACATGGACCCCATAAATGGGCCTGTGACCATGGTTTGCCTGGCCATTCCCACAGGTGCAGTGGGGCTGTCAATGGTGTCTTCTGCCCCTGTTGGCACTTCTGGCACTGTGCTACCAGTTTTGCTATGTCTGCGTCCAGACCTGGCCACCAGGCATTGCTCCTGGCCAGCACCTTCATTTTTGATATTCCAGGGTGCCCATGGTGTAGTTCAGCCCGTAAGTCACAATGGCCCTACCTTGGGATGATGGCCCGTGCTCCCCACAGCTGTATCCCGTCTTTACCATTATTTGCTCCCTCCTGCTCCAGTATGGGAGGAACTGTGGATGGACTGGTTTTTCCTGCTGCTCTGTTAGCACCAGGTTTTTTTACCTTTGCCAACACAGGGTCTTTCTGCATCTGTTGGCGTATATTGTGCGCATTCACCGGGAGGGTATCCATAAAGTTTTATCATCACAGTTTCCTCCATTCTTGGTACCAATGGTGGGATGTCCAGTAACAGTAGCCGTCTTGAGGCACAAGAGTTTGCCTCTCTCGTCCCTGGTTGGTGCTCCAATCGATACTGATATGCTGCCAGCAATCATGCCCAACGCTGGATCCGGGCTATTGGCAGCGCTGCTTTGTCTTCCTTCAGTTGGCCCAACAAGGGTTTATGATCTGTTATGATTGTAAAAGTTTTCGCCCATATAAATGCTGGTGAAATTTTTTGACTACGAAGATTACCGCCAGTCCTTCCTCTTCAATCTAGGCACATCTTCACTCTGCCATTGCCAGGGTCCTGTAGGCATATTCTATTGGCCACTCTTGTCTGTTCTGCCACCTGTGTGCCAGGACTGCACCCACTCCATATGGGGATGCACCACAGTTAAGTACCATCCCTTTTTGGGGTCATAACGTACCAATACATTATCGGATGAGAGTTGCTGTTTAATTTGCTTGAAGGCCCTATCCTCATGGGCTGACCATTCCCAAGTTGTTCCCTTTTTTAGCAACTGGTGGAGGGGATGCAGAATGAAGGCCCTATTCTATGAATTTCCCATAGTACCTTACCAGTCCTAAAAACGACCATAGCTCCTGGATGGTTGTGGGAGCTGCGGTGTCTTTTATTGCTCGCACCTGATCCTGCAGAGGATACAGGCCTAACTTATCCATTTTGTACCTGAGGTGGGTTATTTGTGCTGCTAAAAAGACGCATTTCTCCCTTTTCAGACACATTCCTGCTGCTGCAAATCTCCTGAGAACTTCCTCCAGGTTCTGCAGATGTTCTGCCCTTATTTTACCTACGAGGACATCGTCTAGGTAACTGGCAACCCGTAGTAACCCCGGTAGGACGCTCTCCATGGTCCTTTGGAATACAGCACAAGCTGATGAAACCCTGAAAGGGCAATCTTTTATACTGGAAGAGACTTTTCAGCTGTTTATTGTGCCAATTTTTGCAAATCCTTATCCAGCCGTAACTGCGGTATGTGTGGTTCATGTCCAGTTTGGTGAATAGGAGTCCTCCTGCCAACTTTGAATACAGGTCCTCAAACGTGGGAATTGGATATTTGTCTAGCTGAGAGTAATGATTTATCGTCTGTTTGAAATTGCCGCAAAGGCGCACCGAGCTCTCCAGCTTTAAAATAAGAACCACAGGTGCTGCCCATTCTGCGAACTAGACTAGTTTTATTATTCCTTCATGCAGTAATCTTTTGGTTTCTGCATCGACCTTTTCCCTTAACGCAAAAGGTACTGGTCAGGCTTTGCAGAACTTTGGGACAGCCTCCAGGTCGACGTGCAATTTTGCCTCGATTCCTTTGATTGTCCCTAGGTCTTCCTGAAAAATCTCTGGATATTTGCTCAGGACCTCACTGAGGGTACCATTTTCCAGCTGGAAGATATCTGTCCAATCTAGCTGGCTCTCTTTTAGCCAATTTCGTCCTAATAGGCTCGGTTCCGAACCTTCCACTACCATTAATGGGAGCTGCAGTAATTGTTTCCCGTAAGCAACTGGCACATGGGTTGTACCGATTACTTTCAGTGGTTCCCCCGTATAAGTCCTCAGCCTTGAGTGGAGGGCCTGAATGACATTATTGTTACTAGAGAGGCAGTGCTCGACAGACTGGAGGGGCTGATTGTGGACAAGTCCCCAGGACCGGATGGAATGCACCCGAGGGTTCTGAAAGAAATGGCGGAGGTGATAGTGGATGCCTTGGTGGTTATTTTCCAGATGTCGCTGGATTCCGGGGAAGTGCCGGAAGATTGGAAAACAGCTAATGTTACACCGTTGTTTAAGAAGGGTGGCAGGCAAAAGGCGGGGAATTGTAGGCCTGTTAGTTTAACGTCTGTTGTAGGTAAAATGTTAGAATCCGTCATCAAGGAGGAAATAGCGAGGCATCTTGAGGGGAATTGCTTGATAGAGCAGACGCAGCACGGTTTCGTTAAGGGGAAGTCGTGTCTGACAAATTTATTGGAGTTCTATGAGGATGTGTCTAGGGCGGTGGATAGAGGAGAGCCGGTGGATGTGGTCTTTCTGGATTTTCAGAAGGCGTTTGACAAGGTACCTCACAAGAGGTTATTGCAGAAGGTAAGGGGGCATGGAGTTGGGGGTAGGGTGTTAGCGTGGATAGAGGATTGGTTGTCAAATAGGAGGCAGAGAGTGGGGGTTAATGGGTGCTATTCGGATTGGCGGTTGGTGACTAGTGGAGTGCCCCAGGGGTCGGTGCTGGGGCCTCAGCTATTTACCATTTACATAGATGATCTGGAGGAGGGAACCGAGTGTATGGTGTCGAAATTTGCTGATGACACCAAGATTGGTGGAAGGGCAAATTGCGCGGAGGGTGTGGAGAGTCTGCAGAAGGATCTAGATAGGCTGGGCGAATGGGCCAGGAAATGGCAAATAGAATTCAATGTTGGCAAGTGCGAGGGGGTCCACTTTGGTAGGAATAATGGTAGGAAGGACTATTACTTACGGGGTGAAAAACTGCAGCAGGCGACGGTGCAGAGGGACCTCGTGCATGAGTCGCAAAAACCCAGCCTGTAGGTGCAGCAGGTGGTCAGGAAGGCGAATGGGATGCTGGCCTTCATAGCGAGGGGGATTGAATATAAAAGTAGGGAGGTCTTGCTTCAGCTGTATAGGGCATTGGTGAGGCCGCAGCTGGAGTACTGTGTGCAGTTTTGGGCACCGCACTTACGCAAGGATATTTTGGCCTTGGAGGGAGTGCAGAGGAGGTTTACTAGGCTGATACCGGAGTTGAGGGGGTTGAGCTATGAGGAGAGGCTGAATAAACTAGGCGTGTACTCGTTAGAGTTTAGAAGAATGAGGGGAGATCTCATTGAGACGTATAAGATGATGAATGGGATGGATAGGATAGAGGTGGAGAGACTCTTCCCGCTCAGAAAGGACAGTAGGACTAGGGGGCACAGCCTCAAGATTGGGGGGGGGGGGGGGGGGGGGGGCGGGGTTTAGAACAGAGTTGAGGAAGAACTTCTTCACTCAAAGGGTGGTGAATCTCTGGAATTCTCTGCCCGTTGAAGTGGTAGAGGCCGCCTCGCTAAATATTTTTAAGACACAGGTTGATAGGTTTTTGATAAGCGAGGGGATAAAGGGTTATGAGGAGAGGGCGGGAATGTGGAACTGAACCACGACAGATCAGCCATGATCTTATTGAATGGTGGGGCAGGCTCGAAGGGCTAGGTGGCCTACTCCTGCTCCTATTTCTTATGTCCTTGCCGAAGTTTTGGTCGAAGCTAAGAGTTGGAATCCAGTGCGTATCTTGTTAAATACTGCCTCCCTATGACCGATACAGCTGGACTCATGTGTCGACCTCCGTTAAAATTGGACGTCCAGTCTCACTGGGGAAGCTTCCAGGTTGCGCACTCTCCTGTCCCTCGGCCTATGTTTTCTTTTCAGTCATATTGGTTTCAGAGACTTGCTTTTCCTCTGTGCATCCTGACACTGGCAACCATCACAATGTCGTGTCAAGCAGGGCTCTACAAGAACTGCTGTTACTCTGGGCTTAACCTGACCTTGTCTAGGTGTGGCAGGCTTGGGCTCCCTGGTATCCAAATCCATCCAGAGAGCCGTGATGTAATGGCTTGTCCCTTAGTGGTAGTCCCATAAGCCAGTCTCCCTGGTGTTGGCCTCTATCAGGATATCTTGGAGCTCATACGCTCCAGTTGCTGCTTTTTTTTTTAAAATGACAAGGCCAACTGTAATGCCTGTTTACAGTCCAGCTGGGCCTCCACCAATAGGCGTTTCTGTATAGTCATATCGTTAATTCCGCACACCAATCTGTCTCGGAGCATCTCATTTAGTGTCTCCCCCCAATCTGCAAGCCTCAACAGGTGCCTTAGCCTTGTTAGGAAGCTCGTGATCAACTCCCCCCTTCTCTGAATGTGGAGGAAAAACAGTACTTCTGCAGGATCAGGGGTGGCTTAGCATCACAATATTCTTGAATTAAGTTTGACTCTTGGAAGCACTTTGTGTCCAGTGCCTCTGGACAAGTTAAATCGCACATAATTGGAAAAGCTGCTGCTCCACATGTAGTCAACAAGATGCTTCTCATCTGAGGTTATGTCATTTGCCCTAAAGAAATACTTCATCCTTTCCAATATACTGGGCCCACTGCAGGGTCAAAAGAGTTCAATGTCCCAAACAAAAGCATGTTTTTTCAACAATAGCTTACCCTCAATATGTGCAGTGATTCAGCAAGTTCCTTCAGGACATTTCTTTTTCCTCGTCGCCACTTTAATAACTCCATGGAGGCAAAAGTCCCATCACCAAATTACTTTATTTATACCATACATCTGTACACAGCCAGCTCTCTAGTTGCTCCCTGCCGAATGCAGGCTGGGAGTCTGACACACTTGCTTTAAATAGGGAGCACGAGACTCCCTGCTTTAACCATCAATTAAGACTCATCAGGTAGTTCTTGTCACGCGCCAAACAAGTAAAACCAACTCAAATTAACTTAGGGACAAATTAAGAGGGGCAGCCCCCCAAAAAGAAAGTGGGGGGGGGGGGGGGGAAAACAGCCCGAACAGAAACCAAAGTCCAAAGGAAACTTAAAACATTAAATCAAAATGTGGTTGCGAGGGTCTATAACGCACACCAGCCCCTGCGCTGCCCAGCGGGCACGGAAGGCGTCGACTACACCCGTGGACACCGCGTGCTCCCTCTCCAGGGACACCTGGCCGCGATCGTAGCCGCGGTAGGGGGGCAGGCAGTCGGGATGGATGGCCCCGTCGATCGCCCGCTGCCTGGACCTGTTGATGGCGCGTCGCACCAGGTTCACGAGAAGGTCGTCATCCCGACGCACCCCTCTCTGCACCAGCTGCCCGTAGATCAGGAGTGTGGGACTGAAGTGCAAACAAAACATCAATAAGAGGTGTTTGAGAAAACCAAAAAGGGTGTGCAATCTATAACACAAGACGTAGACATGGTCCACGGACTCCTCGAGGCCGCAGAAAAGGCATTATCAGATAGCTCTGACTCTAACAAGCCAACCTCATTAACCTGGCTGAAGTCATCAGAGTTTTGTGAAAAGGAAATATGTTTGACTAAACTGAGTGATCTTGGAGGATGCAACAAGGAAGATGGATAATGGGAAACCAGCAGATGCTGTATGTTTGGATTTCTAAAAGGCATTCAAGGTGCCACCACATAAAAAGGTAACAGCTCATGGTGTTTGATGTAATATTAGTCAGCTAGGTGTTAAACTGTAACTAATGGATTGCTAAGGGATTAACGTTGGTGCCTCAACTATTTATGATCTATATTAACGACTTTGACAAAGAGACCAAATGTAGTGTAGCCAAATTTGCTGGCCACAGGAAAATAAGTAGGCCAGCAGATTGAGGAGGATAGAGTCTGTAAGGAGATATTCGTTAAGTCTTTATGGGAGAGGAATCCAGAGGGATGGTGAAGACCTGACAACTCCCCTCCCCCATCATTTGTGAAATAAAAACAATGTTAAACTTAAGAAATACGAGCAGGAATAGGCCACCTAGCCCCTCCAGCCTGCCCTGCCATTCAATAAGATCATGGCTGATCTGAAGTGGATCAGTTCCACGTACCCACCTGCTCCCCATAACCCTTAACTCCCTTATCGATCAGAAATCTACCTACCTGTGACTTAAACATATTCAACAAGGTAGCCTCCACCACTTCAATGTGCAGAGAATTACAGAGATTCACTACCCTCCGAGAGAAGTTCCTCCTCAACTCTGTTCTAAACTGCACTCCCCCCCCCCCCTTGTTTTGAGGCTGTACCCTCTAGTTCTGATTTCTTTCTCAGTGGAAAGAACCTCTCTACCTCTACCCTATCTAGTCCCTTCATTATCTTACATGTCTCTGTAAGATCCCCCCTCAGCCTTCTAAACTCCAACGAGTACAGGCCTAATCTACTCAATCTCTCCTCATAAGCTAACCCCCTCATCTCCTGTATCAACCTGGTGAACCTTCTCTGTACTCCCTCCAAGGCCAATATATCCTTTTGCAAATAAGGGGACCAAAATTGTACACAGTACTCCAGTTGCAGCCTCACCAGTGCCTTGTACAGCTGCAGCAAAACCTCCCTGCTTTTATATTCTATCCCTTTCGCGATAAAGGCCAACATTCCATTCACCTTCTTAATCACCTGCTGCACCTGCAGACTGGAGTTTTTGAGTTTACGTATGCATGCAGGATTCTTGCTGTATGATGCATTTTTGTGTGTGGGTTTTACAGTGGAATGAATGCACTGCTTCAGATGCAGGCAGAACTCTATCACATTAGATACGTTGGCAAAGATTTTACAGATAAGAGGATAATGTAGGAAAACATTGTCCATTTTGGCAGAAATAATGGAACACAGTAATATTTAATTGGACAGAAACTACAAAATGCTGTAGAACAGAGGTGTCCTTGTACAGAAATCACAAAATGTCAGCATGCGGGAAGGCAAACCATAGAAACGCTACAGTGGAAAAGGAGGCAGTTTGGCCCATCAAATCTGCACTGACCACAATCCCACCCAGGCCCTACCCCCATATCCCTATATATTTACCCGCTAATCCCTCTAACCTACACATCTCAGGACACTAATGGAACATTAGTGCTTATTGCAAGGAGAATGGAGTATGTAAGTAGGAAAGTCTTGCTACAACTGTACAGCACATTGGTGAGGCTACACTGCAGTGGATAGTTTTGGTCTCCTTGCTTGAAAAATGTACTTGCATTGGAAGCAGTTCAGAGAAGGCTCTCTAGAATGATTCTTAGGATGGAGGGAATGCCCTGAGGAAAGGTTGAGCAACTCATTGGCATTAAGAGGTGATCTTATTGAAACACAAGATCCTGAGGGGGCTTGACAGAATAAATGTTAGAGGATATTTCCTCTATGGGGGACATCGAGAACTAACAGGCTTAATTTCAAAATAAGGGTCTCCATCTAATTCAGATAAAAGGAATTTCTTCTCTCAGGAGGGGTGCATTCTTTTCCCTGGCAAACAGTGGAGTCTGAGTTATTGAAAATACTTAAGACAGATGTTTAATATAGGGAGTTAGAATAATACATGTCAGCAAATTGCTGAAATGCAAAAACAATAGGGCAGTTATGAGATTTCAACAACCTGAAAGATAGAGATAGCAATAGTGTGAAAGAAGGTGCCAAATTTTAAAAATGCATTCAGGAGATGATTTTGCTACCTTAAGGCTTTTTTAAATCAAAGAAAAGGGACAGGTCTGGACATTAGTTTTAGGAATGAGGTGGATGAGGTATTAGTAATCGTGATCAGCTGCACTGTAATTCAGGCTAAGAAGATAGACCAGCAATAAAAATTCTCAATAGGGGAACAGCCTACTTTTAAAAAATTATTTATGATGGGGTTTTCACAGTAACTTCATTGCAGTATTAATGTAAGCTTACTTGTGACACTATTAATATAAAAAACAAAATAACAGCCAATTTATGATTTGACAAAAGTGGGTTGTATATTGCTACTTGAAGAGCAAACCAATGTCAAAGTAGGAGGCATTCAAATGGGAGATAATATAGGGTCAACCAAAGATAAAAGGAGCCACTGGAAAGGACCATACAAGGTAGGATAAAATATAGGGGAGTTTAGGTCAAAAAAAAAGTTGAAGAATTCAAAGCCAAAAAGACCATTAAAAAAAATGGAGAGATGAAATTAAAAACTAAATTAGGAAAACAAAAACATACTAAAATACAGACAAACGAAATCAAAGAAAACAAAGATGTTTTTCATGTAAGGCAGGGACAATACAAATAGTGCAGTTAAGGAAGATTTGCTTTTCCTAAAGCGAATTAAAAATTGTAGCCAAAATTGGCTCAGTGGCAAAAAATTAAAGATAATGGTTGACAGATGTTTGTATGATTCAAAGGCTGCTTCCGGGAGCTTCTCAGAGCCCAGCAATAAATTCATTTATCATTTACACGGTATACATCAATGATTTAGACAAATGTAGAGGGCATGACTAAGTTTGCAGATGATGTAAAAATTGCTTGTGTGGTTAAGGAAAAATGCTGTAAATTGCATAAATATATACTTGTAGAATGCTCCAGATGAGCAGAAAACTGACAAATGGGAATCAGTTAAGAGGCAGGGCACAATAAATGGTAATATGTTGAAGTGCAGAGGAACAGAGCCCACGTCCACTGATCCCAGAAGGTAACAAGTCAGTCAGATTAAGTGGTTAAGTAGGTATATGGGTTACTTTCCTTTATAAACTAAGATATAGAAAAGTAGGGAGGTTTCTTAGAAATGTATAAAACAATAACTTGGCCACAAGTTAGAGTACTGCTTGCAGTTCTGATTACCACATTACAGGAAGGACTTGATCACATGACAGTGGGCATAGAGAAGATTTACAAGGACATTACTAGGAATGGAGAATTTTGACTATGGGGGAAAATTGGAAAAGCTACGAACTTTCTTCAGAACAGGGGAGATTTAGTTGAGATATTTTAAGTTCTATCTACAAGGCCTTTCATAAAAGACCCATTCCCTTAGCTGGGGGCAACTAGTAGAAGGATGAGGGGGAAGTTGAGGGAGGTTTGTTTAGGTTCAGAGGGTGTTGGATGTCTGGAACTGCCTGCAAGGGTAGCAGTGGCAGAAACCCTCACCACATTTTTACGAATGAGAGGCTTGAGAATACTGCTGGCAGTTTGGGTGAGGGTGTGTTAATCTCTTTGTAAAAAAATCTAATTTTGTTTGTATTTAGCATTGAATTGAAATATACTGTCAAAATCACAAATTTTCCAGTATCAAACAGGGTTTCAGGGCTCGACTGGAAGAACTGAAGTTAGCTAATTAAGGAAAATGGCTTAAACTATTTTTTCTGGTCCTTGGGTCAGCCAACTCTCCAGTTTCAGGAGGATATATAAACAGAAATTTCAGTACCACTCAGCAAAGGCACAGTATTTGATTTTGGACGCCGTGCTGCAGTCGGGGATAAAGGAGTTAGTTAAGAAGCAGAAGCTGGTGCTCCATTGCTTTTGCCTTTTCTAACCTTTTCCCCCTTTAGGAATTGGTTCTTGTCCTACTAAGGGGTAGATGCCAGTGGTTTGGTGAGTATTTGATACGTCATTATGGTCTATTCTTCTCCCAAGGTATTAAAAAGACTTGATTTTTATTTGATTTGAAACTGGTGGCAATATTTTAATATATACACACAAAATAATTGAGTAAAATAATTATAGTTAATGAAGACACATTAAAGGAAAGCAGGACAGGCCATGCGTCACAACTGTAACACGTGGGAGCTCCTGGATGCCAATGTGATCCAGGACAAATACACTCAGTGTTTGCAGCTTCAGGTGCTTTGGCTCAACAGCCCCAATCATAGTCCATGTAGGTGCAACGACAGTTAGAACTAGAGTTCTACATGGCCAGTATGAGAAGCTAGACACCAAATTAAGCAGAACCTCAAGCTATGTGTATTTAGCACAGGGAAACTAAGAATGAACGCATGGCTCAAAGGTTGGGAAAACTGAGTTCCGGTTTGTGGGGTACTAGCACCAGTATTGAGGCAAGTGGGATCTATACTATTTGGACAGTTTACACATAAAACATGCTGCAACGTGTATGAGCAAGCTGTATAACCAGAGCAGTAGAAAAGGGTTTTAACCTAAACAAATCAGGACAAGGGGTCAAATTTGGCAATTTACATTACATCAAAGCATAGAAACAAGAAAAGGAAAGTATTAATATGGGAAACGATAAGCAGATTATGACAGAAAGTGATACAGGGATACAAAGCTAAGAGTGCAGCATTGTGCAACGTTGTTTCTGCTCAACCTTTTCACTCCTTGGTGGATCACAGGCCATGAACAAATTCTCTTCATCTAATTCTAACTCTCCAGTTGATGCCACATATAGCCCTCAGCTCTCATCTCATGCAAGCCTCCAAAGGTTACAAAACTAACTAAACTAACAAAAACTACAAACGGACAAAACTAAAGAGTCTAAATCTGAACGCATGGAGCACTGATTTAAAAAAAACACAAACATAAGTACAATTTGATAGCCATTAGAGGCATAACTACAGGATGACAGATTGGAACCCAAATATTGGGGGCTAAATGACATTCAGGAAGAACAGGGAGCTAGGAAAAGGTGGAGGGGTGACTCTATTGATTAATGATGGTCTTAATGTAAGATAGAGAGATGACCTAAGTTCATGAACCCCATGCAGTCCGGACATACCCCCTTCCACCTTCTTCCATCAGGAAAAAGATATAAATGTCTGAGACCACATACCAACTGACTCAAGAACAGCTTCTTCCTTGCAGCCACTGGACTTCTGAACAGGCCTACCTTATATTAAGCTGATCTTTCTCTACACCCTAGCTATGCCTGTAATGCCAGATTCTGCACCCTCTCCTTTTCCTCATATACTCTATGAACAGTATGTTTTTCGCGTATAGTGCACAAGAAACAATCATTTTCACTGTATCGCAGTACATCAATACGTCCTACACAACAGGGTGGCACATTGGCTAGCACTGTTGCCTTAGTGCCAGGAATCCGAGTTCAATCCAGCCTTTGTTGATTGTCTGTGTGGAATTTGCAGATTCTTCTTATGTCTGCAAGGGTTTCCTCCAAGTTCTCTGGTTTCCTCCCACAATGCAAAGGTGCGAAAGTGAGGTTGGTTGGCCATGCCAAATTGTCCCTGAGTGTTATAAGTGAGGGCAGAAGCCATAGGGCCTGGTTGAGATAGCCAGTGCAGGCACAATGGACCAAATAGCCTCTTCTGCACTGTGGGGCTTCTATGTGACAATAAACCAAATCAAGTGAGCGCTGGTGCTACAGTCAGCGAGCTCAGGGAGTTAATAATGGAAATCAAGGAGCTGGCAGATAAAATTAACAGATATTTACATCAGTCTTCACTGTAACATCCCAGAAACAGCTGTAAATCAGGAATTGAAAAGTGAGGAGGAACACAGAATATTATCTCCAGGGAAGTAGCACTTAAATTGTTGGAGCTGCAGGCTGACAAATCCCCAAGCCCTGGTGGTTTTAAAAGAAGTGGCATGTCAGATAGTTGATGCTTTGGTTTTAATTTTCTAAAATTCTCTAGATTTATGGAAGGTTCTATTAGATTGGAAAATAGCTAATACAACTGCTTTATTCAAAAGAATAGAGAGGGAGTAGGAAAGCAGGAGCTTCAGGCCAGTTAGCCCAACATCTGTCGCAAGGAACATATTAGAAGTTAAGCACTCGCCTGACAAATTTGGAAGAAAAGAGAATACCAATTCAACTTTGGGAATGTGACAATTGCAACTATCAAAAAAGGGAGATAAACCTTACAATGGAGGTATTTCTTTCTTGTCTATGGTAGGGAAAAGTCCTGACACACATTGTCCTGAATACTCTACTTCCTGTGACTGAGGAAATTCTCTCAAAGATGGTGTGGCTTTCAACCTTCCAAAGGAATATCCATTATGGTCTTAGTTATTGGACAAATCCAAGAATAATGTTGATGACATGAGGAACTCTTCATTGCATTCACTGATTTCCATAATGGGAGAATGTTCTATGTTCTATGTTCTATAAAAGGCACTTTCAGCTGATTTAGTACAAATTTGAATGTTTCAGTGGTGTATAATATAGATGAGGAACGTATGTCTTTCTGCTGCTATTTGCTCAATGGCAAGATCTCCCGACAGAGGTCAAATAGCAACTGCCTAGGTTCAAGTCTGTCACAGATCAGCACAAGAAATTGGAACAAACCTGATGTAATTTCTGCCCAATGTTATGGGTAGGATTGGGAGTTAATTTAGAATAGACCTGATTTCTACCCGTTATAAACAGAAGGGTGTCCCCCTTTATTTGTGGTGGCATATTTTTTTCCCATTACAGATTCTATCAGCTTGGGGAAGTCATGAGACAATGCCCACCACTCCTCCAGGTTGTTGGAGGAAGGATGCATTTTCCCAAATTTGCAATCTTGCAATGTTAATAGGAGTCAGGGTTCTTCTTGTCTTTGGAAACATAGCATCTTGGTAGCCAGAATTCTTCTTTAGAAATGTAAAGAGACATTGTGCTGTTCCAGGAAGGGGCATTAACATTTTTGCCATCATGAGTTGCTGATGGCTCATCAGAAGGTTAGAAATTCCTCTGGTGCAAGTCATTGCTCGTCAGAGTAAAGTCTGGTTCGTTTTTAAGATTAAAATAATAATTTTAGAGTAACCAGGTTGACCACGTGCGCATGTATTTTTTTCTTCCTGTCAGGACAAAAGCATTTCACTCAGTAAATTGCTAGGCAATCCTTTGGTTGCTCAGTGCTATTACTGCAACTGTCAAGTGGGAAATTGGAGGCAAACACTTCACAATCCAAGCCAAGTCTGTGACATCCCCCCCATATTATTTGCAAACTAACTGTTGTTGTTGATCATCGTTGACGAGGACCTCAACACCATTAGTCATTTTGAGGCTGGATGCAATGAGTCCAAAGATGACTGATCAGGCCAATTCAGGCATGGAATATCCTGGCACATACTGGACAGACTTGTGCAGGCATTGTAATTGTTGCACAGCTCACGCTCAAGTTGTGCTTCAGCAACGCACCTTGCTTCATAAGCTTGACAGCCCTTGTGAATGGGGCAGCACTAGATAGGGCGGTTTTGTGCCAGCATTTCGCAGGTGGTCGTGTCTATGTCAAGCAACTTCAGGGAGGCCTCGAGTGTGTCTTTGTAACATTTCTTCTGCCCTCCATGCAAGTGTCTTCCAGCAGATTTGTTCCCCATAGAAGGAGCTGCTTGGCTATGCACTTGTCATCTGTATGCCAGACATGACCTGCCCACCAGGTCTGCTCTCTCATCAGCAGTGTGTAGACCAACGGTAAACTCGCTCTAGAGAGAACTTCACTGTCTGGTACTTACTCTTGCCACGCGTAATATTCTGCGAAGACAAGTCATGTGGAAGTGATTGCGCTGTCTTGCATGTCTTTGATACACAGTCCACGTTTCACAGACATATAGAGGGTAGTGATTACCACTGTGCTGTAGACCTTCAGTTTTGTTGCTGGGCTGATTCCTCGATGTTCCCATACAGTGGAGTCTACTGAAAGCAGAGCTTACCTTTGCTATTCTGCAGTTAATTTCTGTATTAATAGTCACTGCTTGGGAGAGGGTGCTGCCAAGATAAGTGAACTGGTCCACTGCCTGTAGTTTCTGCCCTCTGATTATGCTTATAGTGTGTGTATGGTGCACTGGTGAGGCTGCAGCTGGAGTACTGTGTGCAGTTTTGGTCGCCGCACTTGTGCAAGGATATATTGGCCTTGGAGGGAGTGCAGAGGAGGTTCACTAGGCTGATACCGGAGATGAGGGGGTTGGACTATGAAGACAGCCTAAATAGACTGGGTCTGTACTCGTTGGAGTTTAGAATGATGGGGTGAGGATCTTAGAGACGTATAAGATAATGAAAGGGATGGGTAGGGTAGAGAGATTCTTCCCACTGAGAAAGGATAGCAGGACTAGAGGGCACAGCCTCGGGGGGGGGGGGGGGGGGGGGGGGGGGGGGGATGTGTGTGTGTGTGTGTGTGTGTGCGCGCAGTTTAGATCAGAGTTGAGGAGGAACGTCACTCAAAGGGTGGTGAATCCCTGGAATTCTCTGCCTGTTGAAGTGCTGGGGGCTACCTCGCTAAATATATTTAAGTCACGGGTAGATAGGTTTTTGACAGACAAGGGAATTAAGGGTTATGGGGAGAAAGCGGGAAAGTGGAACTGATCCACTTCAGATCAGCCATGATCTTATTGAATGGCAGGCTCGAAGGGTTAGGTGGCTTACTCCTGCTCCTATTTCTTATATTCTTATGTTCTTATGAGGAGCAGGCTGATGCATGACTTCCGTCTTTTTAATGCTGTCAGTGAGTCCAAAGTTGTCACAAGCTGTGGAAAATTTGTCCATACTGACTTGTATCTCTGGCTCTGAGTATACAGGGTGCAGTCATAGGCAAAGAGGAAGTCTCTCAGAACAGTCTCCTTCACTTTGGTAATAGCTTGAAGTCTCCTCAGGTTGAATAGCTTCCCATCCACTCTGTACTTGAGGCTGATTCCAGCAACACTGTCCTGGAAGGCATCATTCAGCATGGCAGTAAACATCATGCTGAACAGTGTGGATGCGAGCACACAGCCCTGTTTGATGCCACTGGTGACTGGGAATGCCTCAGAGGATTCTCCGCCATCATGCTATCATGGAACTGGTGTACCATCTGAATGAATTTGGGGGAGGCAGCCGAACTTCGACATGATCCTCCACAGGCCTTGTCGGCTAACAGCGTTGAAGGCTTTTACGAGGTCAAGTGTCGAACTCACGATTCTGCTCCTGACACTTCTCCTGAAGTTGGCGTGCAGCAAAAATCATGTCAACAGCCCCGCAACCTTTGCGGAAGCCACACTATAACTCTGGAAGCAGACCCAGCTCCAGATGAGTGACCAGACAACTTAGCAGGGCTCATGTGAGGGCTTTTCTATGATGAAGAGCAGCTAGATTCCTTGGTGGTTGTTGCATACTTGCCAATTGCCCTTCCTCTTGTAGACGTGTACGATGGAAGCATCTTTCAGTTCCTGAGGAATGGATCCTTGCTTCCAAAAGGACTGGAACAACTCGGTGAGCTTCTCGATAAGTACAGGACCAGCAGCTTTGTAGATCTCTGCAGGTATAACATCTGCCCCTGGGGCTTTGCCACTGGACAGCTGGCTGACAGCTTTCGTGACTTCGGCTACTACCGGTGGGTCATCAATGATGCCGTTGATATCGACCTGGGGAATCATGTCTATTGCCTCATCGTTAATAGATGCAACCTACCTAACATTGGCTTTAACCCCATATTACTTGCAATCTAACTAACACTTGCTTTAATCGATGTCCTACACACCTGAATTTTCTTTTGAAGTGAAGTTAACATGCTAGCCTGAAAGTTCCTGGAAAATGCTGATGAAAATCTAATACAAAAAAGTTGCCGCATCAATCCCAAATGGCAAACAATAGATGATGCTGCATTCAAATTGTTTTTTAACTGTAAAAATAGACTGAACAATTGGGGGGGGGAGGGGGTCTGTGGGAAGACAAGGGGACAGCTTTCAAAAGTGTTAACCACGGTTCAGGGTAAGCATATTCCTCTTAGAATGAAGGGCAAGGCTGGTAGAAGTAGGAAATCTTGGATGACGCAGGGTATTGAAGCCCTGGTCAAGGAGGAGGCATGACATGACATGCATAGGCAGTTGGGATTAAGTGGGTCCCTTGAAGAGTATAGGGGGTGTCAGAGTTCAGTTGAGAGAAATCAGAAGAGTAAAAAGAGGACACAAGATTGTTTTGACAGATAGGGCAAAGGGTACTCCAAAGAGTTTCGACAAATACATAAAGGGCAAGAGAGTAATTAGGAAGAGAATAGGACCTCTTAATGACCGATAAGGTCATCTCCATAAGAGATGGGAGGGATCCTAATGAATATTTCCTCATCAGCATTCACTGTTGAAAAAAGTATGAATGTTAGGAAACTTGGGGAAATAAATAGTGATGTCTTCAGGAGTGTACATATTACAGAGGTTGTGGTGATGGTTGAAGTCTTAAAGTGCATCAAGGTAGATAAGTCCCCGGGGCCTGATGAAATGTATCCCAGGATACTGTGGGACACTAGGGAGGAAGTTGCAGGTCCCCTAAAAGTGTAGATGAGGGTCAGATAATTTAAACCAGGACACAGCTCTGATTCTGCTGCTGTTAGGTTGACAGAAGATGGCCGACTGCCTCCATCAACTTCACAAAAGCAATATTACAGGTTCCAGCAGTTTCGGAGGGTCAGGTGACATAACTCCCATCTCTCACCTTTGGTTTGGGCAAAGGATGTATATTCCAGATTAGGATTCTTGAGGTGGTAAACATTTCATCCATTCGTCAGTTTATCACAAGTTTTGTCCTCATAGACAGTTTGTTGCCCAGGGCTTCGCTTCAGAAAGCTAAAGGGGTCTTTTGCGTTTCCTTAGAATTTGATTTCTGCAGTCATAAGTGGCATTAGCACCTCTAGACATAGTGAGGTTGCTGTGGCTTTTCCAAAGGCTAGAAATTCCTTAAGTGAGCAGTACCCAGTCATGGCTTCAATCAATGTAAAGCCTTTGTCCATCATATTTTGTTTTAATTTTCAAACTAGTCAAAATGATACAGATACACATCTTTACTTTCATGTTTTTCTGGCTTGACACCCAGTACTGTCCAGAAAAATTGGGCCCCCTTAAGTCTTTCACCAATGGTCTTTTTGATGCATATGCTCTGCTTAAATTTGAAATTGGTCAATTTTAGATTGGTATTCTCCAGTTTAGCTCTGGGTCAATATCAAATAGTCTGTTTTCATCCTGAGATGTTTTATAGCATTTAAAGAGCATGTTTTATTTCATGTACCACCAGCACCAACATTTTCCTGAAGTTTGTTTAAACATTTGAGCTGCCAAGTCTTCAATAACATCTGGAAGCTCACAGGATAATTTGGTCAAGTGAATTTAAACTTTAATCAGGGGACCAAACCTCTCTGCACTTTGGTAGTTCCCACACAACTATAAACTGCACTATTAAGGCTGGACCATGCAAACAGATGCAATGATCTGCAAGATCTGTAGTTCTAGGTTTTGAGGCAAAAAATAAGCCAGGAATTATAATGGCTCCTATGTGAGGATGGCAAGCTGAAATGTATTTTTTTTTGGTTCTTTCTCAGTTTCCAAAAAACAGAAATATAGCAGATAAAACACATTTAAAATTCAGACTGGGTGATGCGACATCCCACAACATTGACACTGGAAACAGTTGCTTGTATTGTGATTTGACAGCACAGCCCAGATTCATTCACATCTCCGTCAAATGCATTTGCCGTCCAAAGCGCATTTCAAGTGGCACAGCTGATCGAGATCAATACCTGAAAAGAAGCAAATCAAGTGGGGCAACTGGCCCATCATTTTGTGTGACTGCATTTGGATCACAGAAACTAGCACAAACCTGCACACCTTGAATCAGAATCAATGTCTCCAGAACTTGAACAGTGAAATTAAAAAAAAAAATTAGCTGCCTGGGAAGAACTACAGTAATGAACAAAAGAAAATTACAACACAGGAACAGACCCTTCGGCCCTCCACGCCTGCACCAACCATGCTGCCTGACTGAATTAAAGCCCCCTACCCTTCCAAAGACCATGTCCCTCTATTTCCATCCTCTATTTGTCAAGGTGCCCCTTAAAAGTCACCATCCTATCTGCTTCCACGACCTCTCCCGGAGAGATCCAGGCACCCAGCACCCTCTTAAAAAAACTGCCTTGTACATCACCTTGAAACCTTGCCCCTCACATCTTAAATCTGTGCTCCCTAGTAATTGGCTCTTCCATCCTAGGAAAAAGCTTCTGACTATCCATTCTGTCCATGCCTCTCAATCTTGTAGACTTCTATCAGTTTGCCCCTCGACCTCCTTCATTCCAGTGAGAACAAACCAAGTTTCTCCAACCTCTCCTCATAGCTAATGCCCTCCACGTCAGGCAACATTCTGATAAATATCTTTTCTGAACCCTCTCCAAAGCCTCCACATCTTTCTGGTAGTGTGGCGACCAGAATTGAACACTATATTCCAAGTGCGGCCTAAGCTTCTATAAAACTGTAACATGACGTGCCAATTTTTAAACTCAATACCCTGGCTGATGAAGTTAAATATGCCTTCCTGATTACCTTCTCCACCTGCATTGCCACTTTCAGTGAGTGATCTGTGTGTCTGTACACCCAGATCCCTCTGCCTATCAATAGTCTTAAGGGTTCTGCCATTTACTGTATATTTCCTATCTGTATTAGGCCTTCCAAAATGCATTTCCTCACATCTATCCAGATTCAACTCCACCTGCTACTTCTCTGCTCAAGTCTCCAACTGATATATATCCTGATGTACCCTCTGATGGTCCTCATCACTATCTGCAAATTCACCAACATTTGTGTCATCTGCAAACTTGCTAATCAAGCCAGTTACATTCTTGCCCAAATCATTTATATATATTACAAACAGCAAAGATTCCAGCACTGATACCTGAGAAATGCCACATGTCACAGCCTTCCATTCAGAAATTCACCTTCCACTGCTACCCTCTGTTTTCTATGACCGAGCCAGTTCTTTATCCACCTTGCCAGTTCGCCTCTGATGCCAAGTGACTTCACCTTTTGCACCAGTCTGCCATAAGGGACCTTGTCAAAGGCCTTACTGAAGTTCACGTAGAAAACATCCACTGTCCTACCCTCAATCATCTTTGTCACTTCCTCAAAAAACTCCATCAAGTTAGTGAGACACGACCACCTCTTCACAAAACCACCTGTCCGCCAATAAACTACATAGTTGCAATCTAAAATAATTATATTGGAGTAAAATGTTATTTCCTTATCCCTGCACCACCTCTCAGCAGAAGATCATTTGCATATATGAAATAACTTACCCAATATCAATGAGAGGTGGTTTCTCCCGCCCTCTTTTGTAGCAAAGATGCATTTCTGGACTTTTCAAGCTTCCAAAATTCAAGTTTGCCTGAAGTCCTGTAGGGGTGCTCTCAATGCAAGTGTAACCTTCAGGAACATTTTCTCCTGCTGATTTGATTATCACAGCAAGATCTGTTATTGGTGCTTTTGGTCCTGTTGACTTAGTCTCGGAGATTTCTTGCTCCAACGGTGTAGATGTGTCAGTTAGTCCTGCAACTACAAAGTAATCGCTAACTCTTGGGCCTTTATCTTCAATCATGGCTGTGTGTTCCTTAAGAGCAATCAGAGAATAAAAGTATAAATTTAGCACTTCGCCAAAAGTACATAAACGTGACCGCACAAGATTTATATATTTTCGGGTGAATTTGGTGACACTTTTTTTATACTTGTTTTCAGTGCAATCAACGTTTGTTGTATTCAGCTATGAAGTCGTGTCGTTAATTACCAAAAATTATACTGAATGATAAACAGATTAATAAGGAAGGAAAAAACAGAGTCTAAGAGATGGATAGACAGAAATATAACGACTGATACTACGAGTTTCTATAGATATTTAAAGAGTTAAAGTGAACATTGATCTGACAAAGTGCATCTGGGGAACTAAGAATTGAAACTGGGGAAGTGAACAGGCACTTTGCTTCGTCTTCACTATACAGGATACAAGCAGTGTTCCAGAAACAGCTGGAAATCTGGAAATGGAAGGGAGGGAGGAAAATTCCTGTCACCAGGAAAGTGGTGTGAGCAAATTATTGGGGTGGCAGATCGACAAATCCTCAGTCCAGAAGTACTTCATCCTAGGGTCTTGAAAGAAATAGCTAGGAGATAGTTGACATATTACTTATAATTTTGCAAAATTCCCCAGACTCAAAAGCTCCCATGAGACTGGAAACTAGCAAATATCCAAAAAAAGGGGAGGATGACAGAATGCAAAAAGCAACAGGCCAGTTAGCTAAATATAGTGAAGGTAATATTAGAAGGTAATATTAAAGATGCCACAGCAGCGCATTTGGATAAAGTTCAAGGAAATCAGGTCGAATAAGCTTGGTTTTGTGAAAGGGAAAATGTTTTTTTTTAATCAACTGAGTTTTTTTGAAGGAGTCACACGTGCTATGGATAAAGGGAAACTAGTTAATATACTGTACACAGACTTCCAGAAGGTGCCATGAAGACTACTGCAGAAAATAAAAGCTCAAGTTATAGAGGGTAAGATATTGGCATGGATAGATGATTGGCTAGCTAACAGTAAACAATAGCAGGTGTAAATGGATCTGTTTATGGTATCCTAAGTGGAGTGCTGGGGGCTGCAACTTTAAAATTTATACAATGGACTTGCATGAAGGGATCAAAGATATCGTTGCTGAATTTTCTGACAACGCAAAATTAGGCAAGAATTTAAATTGTGAAGCGAGTACTTGGCTACCAAGTGATATAGATATATTAAGTGTGTCAAAGATCTGTCAAATACAGTAAAAAGTGAGAAGCGGCAAAATAGTCCGTGTTGACTGCAAACATTTTTTAAAAGCACATTAGCTAAATGGACAGAAATCGCAGAGCTGAGATGCAGTGGAATTTGGGTCTCCTAGTGCTTGAATCATAAAAGGCTGGTATACAGTTACGAAGTAATTAGGAAAGCTAATGTGTTTTTATTGCAAGGGGAATAAAATTACAAGTAGGAAGACAGTACCTAAGAAAAACAAAGTAGCGTGCCTTAAATGACTAACGGCTGATGACTCTGACATCCATCATGATGAAGTGTTTCGAAAGGCTAGTCATGGCATGATCAATTCCAGTTTCCAGGATTACTTGGACCCACTACAGTTTGCCTATCGCCGCAACAAGTCCACAGCAGACGCCATCTCCCTGACCCTGCACTCAACCCTGGAACACAGATAACAAGGACACCTGTGTCAGACTCTTATTTATTGACTACACCTCAGCCTTCAACACCACCATTCCCGCAAAATTCATCTCTAAACTCCATGACCTGGGCCTCGGCACTTTCTCTGCAACTAGGTCTTGAACTTCCTAACTCTCAGACTGCAGTAAGGATAGACAACAACACCTCCTCCACGATCACCCTCAACACCAGTGCACCACAAGGCTATGTTCTCAGCACCCTACTACACTCCTTATACACCTTTGACTGTGTGGCCAAATTCCCCTCCAATTTGATTTTCAAGTTTGCTGATGACACCACTGGTTGGATCTCAAACAATGACGAGATAGAGAATTTGGTGAACTTGTGCGGCAACAATAATCTCTCCCTCAATGTCAACAAAACTGAGGAGGACGTCAATAACTTCAGGAAACATAAAGGAGAACATGCCCCTATCTATGTCAATGGGTACGAAGTAGAAAGGGTCAAAAGCTTCAAGTTTTTAAGGCATCCAGATCACCAACACCCTGTCCTGGTCCTCTATGCTGATACAATAGTTAAGGCAGCCCACCAAAGTCTCTACTTTCTCATAAGACAAAGGAAATTTGGCATGTCAACTACAACTCTCACCAACTTTTACAGATGCACCATAGAAAGCATTCTTTCTGGTTGTATCACAGCTTGGTATGGCTCCTGCTCTGCCCAAGGCCAAACAGAACTACAAAAGATCATGAATGTAGCCCAATCCATCACACAAACCAGCCTCCCATCCATGGAGTCTGTTTACACTTCCTGCTGCCTCTGCAAATCAGCCGGCGTAATTAAGGACCCCACAGACCCCAGACATTCTCTCTTCCACCTTTTTCCTTTGGGAAAGGTTACAAGAGTCTGAGGTCACACCAACCAACTCAAGAACAGCTTCTTCCCTCTGCTGTCAGACTTCTGAATGACTTAACTTGCATTAAGTTGATCTTTCGCTACACCCTAGCTAAGACTGTAACACTCTATTCTGCACTCTCTCGTCTCCTTCTCTATGAACAGTAAGTTTTATCTGTATAGCATACAAGAAACAATACCTTTTGCTGTATGTTAATAGATGTGACAATAATAAATCAAATCAAAATCAAAGTTTATGCTTCAGGTATACAGAGCACTAGTGAGACCACATCTGGAGTGGTATATAAGGTATTAGTCAACTAAAGGAAACATGTTAATATCGTGGAAGCAGCTCAGACTGAGAAGAATATCTCGAATGGGTGGGTTGTATGAAGAAAGGTTGCACAGGTTAGGCCTGCATTCATTGTAGAGTACAAACTGACTGTGTTCACAAAGATGTTTTGATTGTTCTTGAGATGACTCAAACAATTCTACCTTATCTTCCTCATCCTTGCAAACCTCTAAGATCCTGAAGGTTCTTGGCAGAGTCGATGTGGTGGTGGTGGTGGTGGAGGAACGTTTCCTCTTGTGGGACAATCTAGAACTATGGGTCTCTGTTTAAAAATAAAGGGTTACTCATTTAAGATAGATGAGGAAACATTTTCTGGAGGTTGAGTGATATGAACTCTTTCTCAACAGGCAGTGGAAGCAGACTCTTTGAATGTTTTTAAGGCAAAACTAGATAGATTCTTGATTCAAAAGGTTATTTTGGATAGGCAGGAACGTGGGGTTGAGGTTACAATCTGTTCAACCATGATCTTATTGAATGGTAGAGCAGACTCAAAGGGATGAGTGGTCTGCGCCTGGTCCTAATTTGTCTGTTTGAATGTTTACAAGCTGCAGACTTGTACGCTGACATTTCCAAGGTATAGCAATCCCAAGTGGCAACCACAGACTATGCCCTCTTCCCTAGCCATTTACTGAAGCACCCAGATTGCTGGTCCAACTCAAAGATCAGCAAAAGAGCGAAGATCTGTTCAGTTCAAAGTAACTTCACCTGAAAACAAAAGAACAAAAATACAGGTCGTGCTTTCAGTCAACTGAATTACTACCCAGGTATTTTTCGTGTAAACATGATAAGTGGATGTCTGGCAAAGAAAAGGTAATAACAAGGTTTGCAAGGATGGGGAGATGAAGGTATATAGTATCAGTGAAGTGTTTGGATCATCAAGGACAATTAAAAGATCTTCTTGAATAGAATAGTCTTTCAAATTGTAGCTGGAGGTCAGCTTGGGTGAAGAGATCGGAATATACAAACCTCCAAATACGCTCCCCTCCTGAAAATTGTGAACAGCTTCGCTGAAATTTAACCATTTTTAGCTGAGTTGTTCCAGAACTGACCCAGTGAGGGTGGTGCAAGACTGACACAAGGCTGGCATTAATCCCACGTGAATTTACTCCCAAGTAAAAACTGGGTCTCATCAAGCTGAAAGGAACCACCACGCTTCCCACATTAGTAGAATGTTGTTATCGGACAACAAATTTTATGAAATTGGGCACACAATAGGGAAACAGATTAAAGTTACACTCAGAGCCGCTCCAATAAAAATCACAAAGTAACAGCCACAGATTAGCAGGCAAGAGCATGCTTTTAGAATGCAAATGAGGGCTAGTACACAAGGGAAGCTGGACAGGATGGCACCTACAGGAACTAAATCCCCACCCCATCAAAATGAGCACTTCTGAAACAGTCAAACAACCCATGGAAACACCTAAAATTAGCATAGCTAAGGAAACGCTCCTGGCCCCTCAAAACCTCTTTTGAGATCAATGACGCACCTATGGTTCAAACCCCAGAGATTCTAGACCATTAATAACCAGACAAAACGATTAACACACACTTAAAACAATTTCCTCAACACTTGAAAACATCGAGACAGGATGGCAAAGGTCGAATACTGTAAACGAAGTATTAGCACTTGAATCGCATACTGCACCGAAGTTCAGGTAAACTATAGCCCGCTGCGAGGGACCATTAGAGCGCTTTCGGGACAGTCCGATTGTATGTCCTGACTGCGCTTCTCCATCGACATAAAAGAAAATAAAGCTGAACTTCACCCCGAGTCCGTAGTGGTTGTTTTGCCCACTCGCACTAACAATGTCTTGTTTAACTGCCATATTCAAAGGCTCTTCTAAGGAGATCTGCCTTCATCTACTATTGCACCTGATTGCAGGATCTCCTGTGTACATCAGTAGAAATAAAAGGCCCTGGCTAGTCAATAGATTGAGTGAATTGAGCCAATTTGATCTGATAATAGCTAATCCAGATCCCTAAAACTCTCATTAAAAGCACAGTATAACTGGCTCCTACATTGTTTCCTTTGTTCATACTACTTGCATCCAACATTCAAGATCAAAAATCTGCATGTCTAATTTGACCAAACTAACCTTCTAGCCCCAGATCCTATCCATCACCAAGTTTACCTTCTTTCACTTTTGTAGCATTGCATGTCTTTGGATCTCTCTCAGCTCGACTTCTAAAGAAACCATTATCCATGCCTCGGTTCTGAACTTGACAATTATAATTCTCTATTAACTGGTCTCCTACCTTGCATGCTCATCCAAAACATTGCAGTCTGGTTCCTAACTCACACCAAAACCAAGTCACATGTCTCTCTTGCACTCTGACTCTTGTATTGGCTCCTGCTCTGGCAATTTACAAAAATGACATCCTGGTTTTAAATCTCTTCATGCCTTCAACAAACCTAATTGATAGTATCCTCCAGCCTTGCTTCGCTCAGATTGTGCATTTGTAACATTCATCATTTCACCATTGGCAGTCAGGTCTTTAACTACCTCAGCCCAACAGTCAGAACTTCCTCCCTAAAGATGCTCTCCAAAACCCAATGTCAAACAAGCTTTTCTTTCCCCCACCTGTCCTGTATCTCTTATGTAGCTCAAATAAGGATTGATAGCCCTCCAGTAAAATGCCTTAGTACATATTCCTATGTTAAAGGTGCTACAAAAATTGCATTTTTTTTCGAATTGTTTAGGCACTGCTGGGGGACAGGGAATTCATAGAATCACAAAGTTAATGGTGCAGGAAGAGGTCACTAGGTCCAACATGCCTATGCCACCCAACCTAATCTCACTTTCTAGCATTCGGTCCATAATCCTGCAGGTTACAGCATTATATATGCATATCCTGACACCTTTTAAATGAGTTGAGGGTTCTTGCTAACCTTTCAGGCCGAGTTCCAGACCTCCACACCCACTGAGAAGAAATCACGAAATTCATGTTCATGAGTCACTGACTCCACACTACAGTAAACAGGTCTTTCCCATCCACTCTGTCCAGGCCCCTTAATGTTGTACATCTCAGCCTAATTTTCCTTCAGCCTCGTCTGTTCTAAAGGAGAACAACCCCAATCTATCCAACGTTTACTCATAGCTGCAATTGTCATAAATCTCCTCTGTTCTCTCCCTCATGCAATTACAGCCTTTCTGAAATGAGGCAACCAAAACTCTACACAATACTCAAATGCTGGTCTAACTAATGTTTTGGATAGTTCCAGCATAACCTCCCTGTTCTTATATTATATGCTTCAGTTAATCAAGGAAAGGATTACATATGCCTTCTCCAACCTGTTCTCGTGCCTTTATGAATCTGTGGACTTTCACTCTAAGATCCTTCACTTCCTCTGTACCTCTCAGTATCCTCCCATTGCTTTTTCCCTTAACTTGTTGACCTCCCCAAATGTACAACCTCTCACTTCACCAGACTGAATTCTATTTGCCACTTCTTTGCCGACCTGGCCTGTTCATTAATATCTTGCTGCAGTCTACTCTTTCTTGCTGTCTATCATACAATTTTTGATCAAACGTATTGACCATTTCCCCTACATTTATGACCAAAATCATTCACATATACCACAAAAAGCAGGGAACGCAGTATGAAACCCTACAGAACCCCAACAGAAACTGCCTTCCAGTCACAAATATATCCATCAACAATTACCCTTGGTTTCATGCCATTGAACCAATTTTGGTGGAATGCAACAAGCTGGATGCAGAATAGATCCTATGGGGTTTTTTTTCGATAACTAGTTTGCCGTGTAGGTCTTCGTCAAAGACCTTGCTAAAATCCATGAAGACCACATCAACTATACTATCCTCATCAATCCACCTTTATTTACTCAAAAAAATTACACATCTGTCACTACCCTCCCTGAACAAATCCACATTGACAGTCCTTGATTAATCCATGCCTGAAGGACAGTTCATCCTGTTCCTCAGGATTGATTCCAATAATTTGCCCATTATTCAGGTCAGACTGACGGACCTGCAAATTATTTGGTTTATCTCTTGGTCCTTTTTTATACAAACGTACAATGTCAGCAAATCCCGAATACCTTACTGTCATCCACTGAGGATTGGAAAGTGATAGTTACACACACCACAATTTCCTTCCTGGCTTCTTTTAACACCCTGGGGTACACTGGGAGTGCAGAGGTTCACAAAACTAATCCCTGGGGTGGCCAGGTCGTTTTATGAGGAGAGATTGAGGAAACTGGGCCTGTATCCTCTGGAATTGCAAAGAATGAGAGGCAATTACATTGAAACTTAGATAATTCTTACGAAGCGTAACAGGATAGAATTAGATGGGATGTTTCTACTGGCTGGTGTGTTTAAAATCAAAGAACAGGAGTCTACTTAAAACCAACATATGAAGGAATTTCCTTGCTCGGCGCATGGTGAATCTTTGGATTTCTGTGTTTCAGAGACTGTGGAAGCTCAGTCTCTAAGCATATTTAAAGACAGAAATTGATAGAGCATATGTGAGATAAGCAGTTCAAGTAGATGATCAGCCATTATAGGTTGAACGGCAGAGCAGGCTCAACAAGCTGAATGGCCTGTTACTGCTTATATTTCCCACGTTCCTCCAGCCCAGTTTAGAATTATGCTTCCAAGCATTATATATTTCATATCATTCCTCCAAAGTAAGTCCAAAGCACAAAATAAGCCACGTGGAACACAAGTCAGCGGAGGTGTAACTGATCTCATCTACTTGGACTCGAAGTGATAACTTGCAGACATTTCAGAGGCAATCGCATCAAAACACAAAATTCAAAGAGGTTCGATAAGCTAAATACTGAGCAGAGTTCCCTCAGCGGAAAGTCTAGAACTTATTCTGAATGAGTGCCCGAGAGGTAGCTATCTTAGCAATGGAGCAGAAAAATAAATTTCTTCATTCAAAGGCTTCTAAACTTTTAGAACACTATCATAGGCAGCCAATGGCCATTGAGTACAGTTTTGGTTACTAAGGGAATCAGGAACATGAAAACAGCGTGGGAAGGTGTAGCAGGTCAACAACACTGAATGAATCAGTGCCAACGGCCTGAATGGCTTCCTTCAACTCACTTTAGGTGTTCTTAATCATTTCTCAAAAGCGCCACCTAATTTGCTAACAGCATTTTCTGTTTTTAATGTCAACAAGTGGTTCAGGTTTGGAATTCATTACCTGGAGGTGTGGTGGTGGCAGCAGATTCAATCATGGCAGTGGATGATTATTTAATAGAAACAATATCCCAGGGTACATGGAAAAAGACAGGAGGAAGGAATGAAGTCATAATGCTCATTGATATATCCAGGGCATGCACAACGGCCTCCTTGTGCATGGCAACAAATCTAAATTCAAGTCCCTCACCTTACTTAGTGATATAATAGACATAGCGCAGTGAGACAATGGTCACCTTAAGCCTTACATCAGTTTACTTACAAATGTAAGTTATGCAAATTATCCTCTATATTGTGCTACGCTCATTATTTTGAAAGCTGGGTTGCCTAAAGAGGAAAGGTTAAACAGGTTGGGGCCATTCATTAGAATTTATAACAATGAGAGGTGATCTCATTGAAACATAAGGTTCTTAAGGGGCTTCACAGGTAAATGCTGAGGGGATGTTTCCCCACATTGGAGATCTCAGAATGAAGGGGCACAATTTAAGACCGAGACAAAGAGGAATTTCTTCTCTTAGATCATTGTATGTCTACGGAACCCCTTGCCACAGAGCTGTGGGGGGTGGAGTCCTTGTGTATATTTAGGGCCGAGACAGATAGATCCTTGATAGTAAGGGAATCAAGAGCTATGGGGAAAGGGCAGGAAAGTGGATATGAGGGATGTCCAATCAGCCATGATCCTATTGAATGGCGATGTCGGCTCAAGGAGTCAAACAGTCTGCTCCGATTCCTATTTCTTATGGACAGTCATTAAGTGACAAAAACTGGGTAAATATTTAAAGTCACAGGAAATGCTGCATTCATGCTGAAAGTTTGCCACTTCCTGTTTCACTGGAAACCTTCATACCACAATCTTGCACTGCATTGGCTTTATCTGGGGAATCTATGCCATTTTTATTCTAAATGAAAAACTGTTAATCTAAAACAACATCAGTTTCTCGGTGAGCAAGCATCAGCAAAAAAAAGAGATTTGTTTTTATATTTTGTTCAGTTTTACACTTGGGACAGTTCAGAGTTTCATAAACTATTTCCAGTTCAATTCATTGTTAACATACAAGTCCTGAACTGATAGGAATCCTATTAAAACTCAGCATAAAACAAGACGCGTCATCGTGTGGTCAATTTAGATTTAGTATTTGAAATTGTAACACTCCAACAAGGGATGCAACAGTGTCTAGCATTCATTTCATATTGTTATTTCAAGTTAAAAGATTAAAGTCAGCATTCCTCCAAAGACATGAATCATCTCAACATCAGGTTACAAAGGAACAATACACTTGATTAACCCATGATAAATGCTTCTGCAACTGAAACTTCCAGTAAAATTAGGCCATTTATGGATTTGTGGCAGTAAAGCTTAAAATTTCTGCAATAATGAAAATTCTATTCTTAATTTCCCAAAAGATGAATAGCAAATTACTTTGAAAAATGGCAGCAGGGTAGCATTTTTAGAAATTCAAAAATACACAACTGCAATTAAATCTCCAAACCAGAGGATACACTTGCCAAGCATAAAACTTACAAATTATGCTTCTGAAATATAAAATTTTGAGGGGGGGTTGAGATTTACACTAGAGATTGAGACACGATATATATGTAATTTTTGCCACTATACAAGCCTGACTTTCCACCCACAATTTGTTGAATGCGTTTGCGGGTACAACTAGCCCAGGAAGTCTTTGGTTCAAAAACTGATTAGCAATCATGTGCAGGAACACAGGCTTTTTACCTCTTCCATGATTCAAACTTGTAGAGGTTAATTCTAAACACTATCTGCTACTCTGGCTACATCAGCTAACTCATCTAGACCAGCTTACTGAACCAAGACTAAAACTTGACACTTTGCTGGACCTCATGACTCAACTGATATTGTCTCACCCAGCTAACAACTTCAGTTAAAGAAAAATTATACTTCATATTACTACAAATCAAACTGCAGTCTGACCGAATTTCCACGTACATAAAAAATTAGTTGGTCCAAAGATAAGATGTTGGAGTTAGCCAATAGCTCACTTGAGTGATATCAACACAAAAGTAATAGCAATATTTAATAACTATCAGCAAGAAATGAATGTATTACTCCCCTAATGGCCCAGTTAGTAAATGCAAAATTCATGCCCAATTTACACGGGAAAAGTTCCTGAATAGGTTCTTCAGTAACGTAACCAAAAATCTTGCACTGAAGAGTTTTGCAAAGCAGTTTCTCAGCAACTTTAAAGCCAATATGTATCAACATTCTTGTTTTGCTTTTACACTTTGATACAGACATTTAATAGCAACAATGCATCAGTTGGGAATCTACACACCAGTGGTGCGATGGAAAAGCAATTGGTCAAGCTCTGTTCTACATTTCTCATTTGCTACCTTTAGTCTATTCTCAGTGGCAAAGCTCAAATATAAATAGGCCAAAATAAAATTAAATTCTAAGGAGTGTACTAAATTAAGTGAACATAACCATGGATTTCAAGGTCTCCTCGCTCAAAAATAATTCATACCAATTTTTTCTCTGTATTGTAACCAGCAGCTCTGCCAAATGTGCATATTTATTCATGTCACAATTTAAATTGTTCTTGGATGTACTGTGATTCACTCCTCCCAACACAGTTTTGGGATCACATACAAGGAAATGTCATTTTGACAGAATAAACTAACAGGACTTGAACTGTAGTTCAGCATGAATCACTATCTCAAGGAAAAGGTTCGAACATGGAAAATGTTTCTAAGTTCACAGCACTAGCCATGTCCCTGGCTAAGTTGTTCCAGTGTCAGCGATCCAAAGTGGAACACTGCCCAGTTATATCCTGCTCACAAAAAGCAGTAGATAGACAATTCAGCCAACTATCACTCAATTAGCATACTGCTGATCAACAGCACTTGCTCACTGATGTTCAGTTTGGGTTTTGCCAAGGCCACTCAGCCCCAGACCTCATTACAGATTTGGTCCAAACATGAACAAAGAAGTTGAATTCCAGAGATGGACAATGTGGCATCAAAGAATCCTAGGGAAAATTCTTCAGTGGTTCTAGTCATAACAAGTACAACTGAAGGTTGATGTTGTTCTTGCTGTTAAACAAGTATCTGAGCACCAGAACATTGGTGCAGAGATTCCTCAGGGCAACCTTGCAAGCCCAACCATTTTCATTCCACAATCCATCCTCCAAAATATCAGAGAAATGCTCATTGATGAGTTCCATGTTGTCCTATTGGCATCTCATTAAATACTGAAGAAGTTTATGCTCATTTGCAGCAAGATGTGGACAACATTCAGGCTTGGGCTGACAAATGGCAAGATACCACCTGCGTCAGACAAATGTTGAGTAATCACCATCTTCAACGGCAGAGAATCTAACCATCTTCCCTTAACACTCATGACTTATCATGACTCAGTCCTCCACTAACACTCCTTGGGGGTTACCACTGACCAGAGATTCAACTGGATCAGCCACAAAGATTGTAGCACAGTGGTTAGTGCTGCTGCCTCTCAGCGCCAGGGACCTGGGTTCAATTCTGGCCTCGCATCATGTATTTTGCATGTTCTCATGTCTGTGTAGGTTTCCACCAGGTGCTCTGGTTTCCTCCTACATTTCAAAGATGTGTCGGTTAGGCTGATTGGCCATGCTAAATTGCCCCTGCACATAAAGGGGGAATAGCAGGATAAATGCGTGGGGTTGCAGAGATATAGCAGTGGTGGGTTTGCCATTGGTGCAATCTCAATGAGCACGAATGGCTTTTTTCTGCACTGTAGGAATTCTAAGGACAGGTTAAAGATTGGGAATTCTGTGGTGGGTAACTTGCCTCTTGACTACTCAAAGCTCGTTTGAATAATTAAAAAGGAAATCAGCAGTGTGACAGAATACTCTCCATTTGCTTAGGAAGATGCATCTCCAACATCCAAGTAGATTGACATCATTCAGTACAAAACAACCCACTTGATTTGCACTCATCCACCACCAATACACAGTGGCAGCAATATGCATCATGTACAAGATCCACTGCAACAATTCACTGAGGTTAATTTTCCAAATTGCTCACCATCCTTATTTTGAGACAAAAATATCAAGTCTGAGCCCAAGATTTGGGGAGCCTGAAGGGTTTCAAGTAAAATGTCAAGAAAATGAGAAATAATTCGAAGTGATTCAACTAGAATGCCAAGAAAGTTAGAGACAACTCAGAGAATGGATCAAAATGACATTTAATATTTTAAATTAGTTTTAAACCTTAGTCAGAGGAGAGAAAATTGAGTAAATTGTTTCTTTTTGAGAAGGTGGCTGGTTTCAAGGTAGGAACTTCAACCATTTTCTGAACTTTTAATTTTTTAAAAACTCTCTTTGCAGTCTTGCAGCTCTTTTCCTCACTTCTTTAATATCTTTTCCATCTCTTGTATTCCAATTGCAGAAGCACAACAGGAAGTGCATGCTGGGTGCAATCATTTAAATTACTGACAGATTTTCACTAAATTGGAAGGTGAATTGTTTTGCCAGTCAACCACGTAAACAATTCCCCTAAAGTGGGTTTTGGAATACAACCTGCAGTGAAGTGAAAGGGAAATTTAAAAACTAAAAGTCAGGGTAGAGAAGTGAGAATCATGAACCAAAAGGTAGGACTTCCACGAAACATGGAACAGGAAGCATACTCAATTCCAATCCAGTGTGCAAAAACACGTTAACAAGATAACTGAGCTCAAGGTCAGCCACTTCTACCAAGTTAAGGAAGCAGATACATGATAGATAGATAAGAACATAAGAACATAAGAAATAGAAGCAGGAGTAGGCCATCTAGCCCTTCGAGCCTGCCCCGCCATTCAATAAGATCATGGCTGATCTGTCGTGGCTCAGTTCCACATTCCCGCCCTCTCCCCATAACCCTTAATCCCCTCTCTTATCAAAAACCCATCAACCCGCGTCTTAAAAATATTTAGCGAGGTAGCCTCCACCACTTCAACGGGCAGAGAATCCCAGAGATTCACCACCCTTTGAGTGAAGAAGTTCCTCCTCAACTCCGTTCTGTTCTCGATTCCACATGGTCTAATGTAGCCTGTCCAAATGACAATGGCAAGCCCAGTGTCACAAAAACATATCAAGTAATGTTTTTTAATCCACTGGTTGGAAATGTAAATTTACCTTCAGTCTCTTTTTAAAAAGTTGACTTCACAGAATTCTTATGGTACATGTGGTCACCATTTGGCCCATCACAGCAGCACCAACTCTCCAAATGAGCTTCATGACTTTGTGTCATTCTCCTGCACAAACGCCGAATTTGTACCTGCCTGCACCATGCTTCCATCAGTGCATTCCAGATGCAAACTACATATGCTACCCACCCCACCCCCATCACATTTGCTTTTTTTTCAAATCACTAAATCTGTGCCCTCTCATTCGTTGTCTTGTGACCAGCTGGAACAGTTTCATTCCATCTACCCAGTCTCGCCCATCTCATGGTTTTGAGCATCTCTATCAACTCTCCTCTTAGCCTTCTTCTCTCCAAGGAGAATTGTCCTAACCTCTCCAACGTACCCTCAATTTCTCATCCCTGAAATCATTCTTGTAAACCTCTTTCACACTCTGTCTTATGCGCACACATCCTTCCTCTTCTAGTGGTCCCCAGACGTGTACACAAGGCTCCAGCTGAGGTCGAACTAGTGCCTTGTATAATTTCAGTATAACCTCCCTTCTCGTGTACTCTATGCTGAAATTAATCAAGACCAAAATACGATGTTATTCTTTCCACCTGTCCTGCCAGTTTCAATGACCTTTGCACATATATACTCAGGTACCTCTGCTCCTACACCCCTTTTGTAATTTTACCCCTCACCTTGTATCATCCCACTACATCCTTCCTGCTAAAATTCATCACCTCACACTTCTCTGCCACTTATCTGCCAACTCCACCAACTTGCCCATATCCTTTTGGAGTTCTACACTGTCCTCAAAGTTTACAATACTTCCAAGTTTTGTGTTATCTGCACACCAAGATCTAGATATACACGCTGCAAGGAAAAGAGAGTTCCAAAGACAGCTGCCTCACTGGTACTGTACCCTACACATTCTAATCCACTGAGATGGAGACACTACATCTGCAAAGACCCATAAAGGACAATGATGAGGGCAATGCAACTCAAATGGTACATCCTGTCCAAATCAGCAAGGCGTCAAGGGAAACAGACAATGGAACCTCAGCTGAGAGAGGACTGCCAGCCATGAACGGATCAAGTTGCATGGGGAAATGCACTCGTTAACTGCCTTATTTGAATCACTGGGTCATGTGACAACTCACCCTGTGTACTTAAGCATCTGCTTTCTTCACAGTAGGAGAACAAGCAGCTGAGATGCTGACAAAAGATCATTTCAAGTGGGGTCCCTCCTTTCTCATTCTCTCCAACTTATTCTGCAAACTTTCATACTTATTTGCTGACCATGATCACTCAGGAGTCCCTGCTGCAGACAAAGACTTGAAAAAAATCTCTGGAAGGCTAACCAAATGAACCGGCTACATCTACAAGATAAACAGGACCATCAAATTCATCTTAAAGTCAGCCAAGCTACCAAAACAATGCACCATACACCCCCAAATCTCTCAACATTAATTCATCTCATCAATCTATCCCCACACTTTATTTGTGCACACAATTCTATCATTTTACTCAGACCAGGTTAAGTACAATAAAGCTTAACCGTTCTATTAAATGCCTGTCTGATTAGTTCCTTTATAATCATTGAGTGAACAGTAAAACAATCACTGAATTGGCAAGTATACCTTTTCCAATCAACCCCCCTCACTTGATCATAAACAGCAGTAGTTCTTCCAGTCAATTTCTACCTAGTCAATGTACAGAATTGCTCCAAAGTCAGAAATGACTTTCTATATGACCATGACCAAGATAAAGCATTTGTCCTTCTTCTGTCTGTAGTCTTTGACACAGTTGACCACACCATCATCCAAAGCCTCTCATCATCCAGCTGAGTGGAACGGAATCTGCTAATCTACAACAGCTCGTCTTCCCCACTCCCAGTTACCTCTGGTGTCGCTCAAGGATCCATCCTTGCCTCTTTTTTTTTATCTACATGCTGTCCACATCAACATCATCCAGTCTGAACTCTCCACCATTTCACTCCAGCCTTACATTGTCTAAGCTTTGAGAATGCTTACCCAATATCTGGTACTGGGTGAGCTCAAATTTCCAGTAATCAGCAACTGTTAAGACTGAAGCTACTGCCTTTAACCCCTTCAACAAACTCTGCTTTCTTGCCACATGCCAAAGCCAAATCAGGCTGTTCTCAAGCTTGACACAAGGCAAGCTTCCCACCACATCTGCACCACCCCTTCAACGATATCTAGCTCCATAAGATCTCACAACTTTGCTCCGCCAGCTCTAGACTTGGCTCATCCGGCGCACATCTAACATGGCTTTCAGTCTTCTTTCCTCAAATTTGGGTACTAAAAGCTCTGCTCCTTAACTGCCAAACTTGAACCAAATCCTATTCATCCATCATGTCTGCTTATCTATCTGGGATCCCATTTAATACCTCAATTTAAACATTCAAAGCCTTGTTTTCAAATCTTTCCTGGCCTTGCCCATCTCCATCTTCAATTGCCTCCAGTCGTACAGTCCTCATGATGGTGTTTCTCCAATTCTGGTTTCCAGAGTATCTGCCATTTAAACTGCTTCAGTATTAGCAGTCATAAGCCTTACTAATTCTTCCCTGAATCTCTCCACTCCTCTACCTTGTTTAAGAGGCATCTCAAAATCTAAACCTTTCACTTGTATTTCATCTGTGGCTAGGTGTCAAGTTTTGATTACACATTGCTTAGAAGTACTTTAGGATTTTTCTTCTACTTTAAAAGATGTTTAATGAATAAGAAAATGCTTTCCTTTATGACAAGAGCTAAAAAAAAAATCAGCTTCCATCTTGAAACTTCTTTGGAGGCGCTTACACCCATGTTAATGATGAACAAATAGGCACAGCACAGGAGTAGTCGAACTGCTGAGAAAATTTACAAGGTCAGAAAACTGAATGTTATGAGTCAGCCTGTGATGACTGACTCAGCTTACATGTACATGAAACATTAAATAAAGGGACCTTGTGAAGTTGTCAGATATGACAGTGTGGAGCAGGGGGAGAAACCACTGATGCGCTGGATTCAGGCCTTTTATTTGACAGTGATGGCACTTACCTAGCTCCCTCCCTGGAAGGATTGTGCAGCCTGCAACACTCAAGTATCCGTGCTCAAGCTGTTAAGACAGCACATTTGCTTCTTTTTAAAAAAAAATGGGCTTGTCAACCACTGGCTTTGTTGAATTGATCAAGATTACGTTGAAGTTCTTGGCATTTGTGTAAGACACACAGTTCAAGAACTGAAGACATTAAAAATTGTTTTAAAGAGTAAACAGTTTCAATCTACTTCCATGCAACTTTATGATCAAAATGACTGGAAAAGCCTGGAAGAACTTAGCACCTACAATCAATAGCAACAATGGTAACAAAACTGGTAGCAAGTACAAATCCACAGCAGTTAACATGCTTCAAAAAAAACATTTTTAGAAAAAGGAGCATGGTTTCTCCATTTTTAAAACTTGTCACTCCTCAATAACACTGGGTATTCAGATGGAGGAATTCAGAATTTTCCAATGTTTTTGATGCATGTTACATGTGTCTATTGAACATTCAATAGACATCCATTAGAAAATATTCAAATTTAAAATGTTTCACATTTGTTTGGTTATATTACCACTTAAAAGTTTGTATTAGAAATTGCACATATACTCACAAATACAAAAAAAACCATAAATCAGGAGGCCAGGAAAGATTTTGTAGCAGACCATTGGGAGTTACTTGGTGCAAACACATGGGATATGATGAATTATTATGTCTGCCACAAATTGTCTCCACTTCTTGAATAGTTATGATCAACCTAAGTGAACATACATTTTTATACCATATGATGTTGCGATATATTAAAAATGAATCTAGGACATTAGCACACTATGTTACAATTTGGTTTGAGTACAGCTCCAAGCATTGCAAATATGATAGCCTTTCATGAAAACCCCATGTCGTTCTTTTGAAGTATGGTCATTTTTGTAGGAAGTGGGAGAACCAAACAAATGTGACTTATTTCTACCATTCGTATGGCTGAAGAAGCAATTATAGTTTGAAGCCAAATCCATTCAACAGTTTCAGCTGTTGCAGTACAAAGTTGTGATGCTTTCAGGAATGGATCTCAGGGCAGAAGTCTACAGAAAATAAACTGCCCTGGATGACCACAGTCACAATTTAAGCTGTTCCTCATGTTCCACTTGTAAAGCAAGTGGTCACACCTTTCCTGACCAATCCACAAATGGTTGAGTTTTGTCCAGATTTTCCATGCAAGATTGAGATGTGGGACCTCACCATTGATGGTGAGTTATCAGGTTGCAATTAATGATGTTTGCACTCAACCATGTTCTAGCGAGGGGCGGATCTGTTCTCAGTGTGCAGATGGAGTATGTTATAGTGGGGACAAGGGATTTCTGAAGAGGGCTTGGATTCTTTTAAGGTTCTGTGTCGGTGTTTGGTTGGCTGTCAGCTGGTGGTATTCTTCAAAGAGGATGTTTTTCCTGAGGACATCCAGAGGTTCAATATATGCTTGCACAGGAAACCACTCAAGCAGTGAAACATCCCAGAAATCATCCTCGTTATTTGCCAGAAGTGGAAAGCTACCACATTTACATGCAAGCTTATGAGTCAGGTTGAGCAGTGGCCCTCTGCTGCTGGGTAGACCATGAAGTGTGCAGGAGTACATAAGAACATAAGAAATAGGAGCAGGAGTAGGCCATCCAGCCCCTCGAGCCTGCCCCGCCATTCAATAAGATCATGGCTGATCTGTCGTGGCTCAGTTCCACTTTCCCGCCCTCTCCCCATAACCCTTAATCCCCTCTCTTATCAAGAACCCATCAACCCGCTTCTTAAAAATATTTAGCGAGGCAGCCTCCACCACTTCAACGGGCAGAGAATTCCAGAGATTCACCACCCTTTGAGTGAAGAAGTTCCTCCTCAACTCCGTTCTAAACCGCCTCCCCTTTATCTTGAGGCTGTGCCCCCTAGTCCTACTGTCTTTTTTGAGCGGGAAGAGTCTCTCCACCTCTATCCTATCCATCCCATTCATCATCTTATACGTCTCAATGAGATCTCCCCTCATTCTTCTAAACTCTAACGAGTACAAGCCTAGTTTATTCAGCCTCTCCTCATAGCTCAATCCCCTCAACTCCGGTATCAGCCTAGTAAACCTCCTCTGCACTCCCTCCAGGGCCAAAATATCCTTGCGCAGGTGCGGCGCCCAAAACTGCACACAGTACTCCAGCTGCGGCCTCACCAATGCCCTATACAGCCGCAGCAAGACCTCCCTACTTCTATATTCAATCCCCCTCGCTATGAAGGCCAGCATCCCATTCGCCTTCCTGACCACCTGCTGCACCTGCAAGCTGGGTTTTTGCGACTCATGCACAAGGACCCCGAGGTCCCTCTGCACCGTTGCCTGCTGCAGTTTTTCGCCACGTAAGTAATAGTCCTTCCTACCATTCTTCCTACCAAAGTGGACCACCTCACACTTGCCAACATTAAATTCCATTTGCCATTTCCTGGCCCATTCGCCCAGCCTATCTAGATCCTTCTGCAGACTCTCCACACCCTCCGCACAATTTGCCTTTCCCCCAATCTTGGTGTCATCAGCAAATTTCGACACCCTGCACTCGGTTCCCTCCTCCAGATCATCTATATAAATGGTAAATAGCTGAGGCCCCAGCACCGACCCCTGGGGCACCCCACTAGTCACCAACCGCCAATCCGAATAGCACCCATTGACCCCCACTCTCTGCCTCCTATTTGACAACCAATCCTCTATCCACGCTAACACCCTACCCCCAACTCCATGTCCCCTGACCTTCTGCAATAACCTCTTGTGAGCACAGTTGATTTTGGAATTTCAGCAACAAATCTGTGTCATAAGTATATCTATGCTCAGCCAACAGATGTGGTTCTCATCTTCAATCCTTCAGGATACCAGCCTCGACTTGAGAAATTAGTGCGAGGTCCAGAAAGGCCTGAAGCAACATAATAACGGGCAGATAATGTTTGTGATGTTGATGGATAAATATTGGCTGGGATACCAGGATTAAATAATGGCCAGAACACTAGGGATAAATTTTCTGCACTGCTTCGTAACCAGTGCTGCAGGATCTTTTAGATTTATCTGAGTAAGCAGGTGGAGCCTTGCTTTAAATCTATCAGAAAGATGGTATCTCCAACTTGCAGCACTCAGTTATGAACTGGAATGTCAGCCTTGTGCTTGAGCCTCAGAATGGGGCTTGAACCCAAAACCTTGTGTCTCAGAGGCAAAATGCTATCAACTGAGCAACAGCTGATACGGTGATATGTTGAAAAGCTTAGGAACTGTTATAAAATAATGTCACTGCAGTTAGTCAAATCATTACTCAGTGTTTTGTTTCTGCCTCAGTGAATTTTTTTGATCATTTTACTTAATGTTAAAATTCCCAAAATGTTTCTCAGGGGCACATGCAGACAAAATTTGACACCAAAAACACAAGCTGATCAAAAGCTTAACCAAGGGGAAAAGTTGCAATGAGTAACACATCTCCTGCCTGCCTTGGAAGCCTGTGGAATGGTCTGCACCTTGATTGGACCACAGTGGGGAATCAAGGATCTCAAAATCTAATTATCCGAAACACTGAACACTAAATTCACCATCTTCAATTGAGATAGTCTTACTGCCTGCTCAGTGTTATACAAATGGTATTCTATATTGTGCAGGACTTTGTTCTAGTCTATGAAGCACCTGACAATAACAAAATGCAAGTTATTCAAAGAGGAGCATGCAAGGTCGTGTACAATACCTCTCACATGCAAGTCTAACAATCAAGTAACAATAACACCTTTGTCTTGACTGTTTCAATAAGCCCAAGGCAAACCCAAGGAAATCAGGATGACTTCAATCCAAATCCTTATGACATTCAAGACAATGGCTCTAGGATGAAGCACATCAGACTGTCGCGACAGTTTTTTTTTAAGATAAGATTTGATAGAGATTTTTAAAATCCTAAGTCCAGACAGAGTAGATAGCGAGAAACAACTTGCTGTCACTCGTGAAAGACTGAAGAACAAGAATATGCAGATTTAAAATAAAACCAAAAGAAGCAACAGTGACCTGAGAAAAAAAACTTTTGTGCAGTGAGTAGTTAAGATCTGAAACGTACTGCTCGAGTCTGTGGTGGAGGAAGGTTCAAATTGAAGCATTCAAGAGAATTGGACAGTTAACTGAAAAGGATGAATATGTAGGGTTATGGGGAGATGAGGGAAGTGACAAGGTCGCTAGGTCATTCAGAGCCGGTGCAAACACAATGGGTCAAATAGCCTCCTTGCGTACCGTGACATCGCTAGTGAATGAGTGTCTATAGAAAGGACAAATAAGAGATATTTTAGAGAAGGTACACCAGAGCTGAGGGTCTAAGCAGTTAATGGCGTAATCAATGGTGAATAATAGTAATTGGGATGCTCAACAGCCTAAAAAAAAATCAAAAGAACAGTAAACCTGGGTTAGGAGAGGCTATAGACATAGTATGGTGCAATCCATGGAGGGATTTGAAAACAAGGACCAGAATTCAAAAATTGAGGAGCCAACGGTGATCTGCAAACATAAGGGCATTGTACATGTGATCATACTAAAACTGCTTTCATACAAGCAAAGTTTATGTTTGAAATTCAACAAAACCTTCAGTTCCAAAGTGTACTTCCATTTTTTGATGTTGACATTACGTTTACTTGTACATACAAGTGTCAATAAAATAGGAACAAGAAAATGCTAGAATTAGCAATTGTGGTCATTGGTTTACAGTCCTCTCAGGAGTACCTGACCTCACAGAAGGTGTCATTTTAAACTAGTACCACTACCATTACATATGCTTCTTTAATCTTAAAGAGATACAACTTATCAAATAGCAATAAACTGCTTTGATTAGTACATTAACATCTAAAAATGCAACAACTCCCAAATGCATTAATCGCTTATTTCAAAGCTCAACTCCCTGAATCAGTTAGAAACTTCTCAATCTGCAAATCAAGATACAAATAACTGCCTTGAATTTGGAATTCAGCACTTTCCAATAACGCAGGCCAAAATATAAATGTAAAAAAAGTTGTTCCATTTTGTCTGATGTTCTCTTGGACCTATTGAGGGTACAGTCTTTAACAAGCCTACTCAAGCTCAAGTGTCCCGAATTATATCACTTGCAGGATATGGAAAGTTCAAAATATACGAGCCATATTAATAGTTGATGAGCCCAATCATCCTAATGCATGAAGAAAACTTAAAAGTGAATAAATCTTCTTCAACAAGCTTAAGCTTTAGAAAATAGCAGGTTTCTTTAAAAACTACCGTGAACACTGAAAACTGTTTAGTGCATCTTTAGCTACACAAGATAATCTGAAGTGTTTTATGCAACTAATCCAACATATCTAGAGTATCTGGAGTACCTAATGAAACAAAGAATCATACTAAAGTATATAGTACACATTAACAACCCTTACCATTTCACCAATATGCCTGGAATACATTCTAGTTTTGATATATTGCATTGCTGGAGCCAAATTTTGCTCATTTCCGTAACTACGTTAGCACATCTATTTAGCCAAGGAAAGCTTTTTTTAAATGTTGACATACTGACTTTACCACGTATACTTCCTGACTGAAAAGTACTAATATTGTCCTTTCTTCCACGTGTTCTCTCCTTCTGTTGGAATTCACCGAAATAATTGCCTACTTTACTGTTGGGACTAATATCAATCTATTGCATAGGTTATAATTACAATTAGAGAAATTGCAGTTAAATCTACACTAACTTGCAATCAGTTTTGTTTCACAAATTGTGCTAACTTGATATTTTCTAGTTCTTACATAAGAAATAGGAGCAGGAGTAGGCCATCTAGCCCCTCGAGCCTGCCCCGCCATTCAATAAGATCATGGCTGATCTGTCGTGGCTCAGTTCCACATTCCCACCCTCTCCCCATAACCCTTAATCCCCTTGCCTATCAAAAACCCATCAACCCGCGTCTTAAATATATTTAGTGAGGTAGCCTCCACCACTTCAACGGGCAGAGAATTCCAGAGATTCACCACCCTTTGAGTGAAGAAGTTCCTCCTCAACTCCGTTCTAAACCACCCCCCCTTTATCTTGAGGCTGTGCCCTCTAGTCCTACTGTCCTTTCTGAACGGGAAGAGCCTCTCCACCTCTATCCTATCCATCCCATTCATCATCTTATATGTCTCAATGAAATCTCCCCTCATTCTTCTAAACTCTAACAAGTACAAGCCTAGTTTATTCAGCCTCTCCTCATAATTCAACCCCCTCAACTCCAGTATCAAACCTCCTCTGCACTCCCTCCAAGGCCAAAATATCCTTGCATAAGTGCGGCGACCAAAACTGCACACAGTACTCCAGCTGCGGCCTCACCAGTGCCCTATACAGCTGCAGCAAGGCCTCCCTACTTTTATATTCAATCCCCCTCGCTATGAAGGCCAGCATCCCATTCGCCTTCCTGACCACCTGCTGCACCTGCAGGCTGGGTTTTTGCGACTCATGCACAAGGACCCCGAGGTCCCTCTGCACCGTCGCATGCTGCAGTTTTTCGCCATGTAAGTAGTAGTCCTTCCTACCAAAGTGGACAACTTCACACTTGCCAACATTAAATTCCATTTGCCAGTTCCTGGCCCATTCGTCCAGCCTATCTAGATCCTTCTGCAGACTCTCCACACCCTCCGCGCAATTTGCCGTTCCACCAATCTTGGTGTCATCAGCAAATTTCGACACCATACACTCGGTTCCCTCCTCCAGATCATCTATATAAATGGTAAATAGCTGAGGCCCCGGCACTGACCCCTGGGGCACTCCACTAGTCACCAACCGCCAATCCGAATAGCACCCATTGACCCCCACTCTCTGCCTCCTATTTGACAGCCAGAGAGTGGGGGTCAATGGGTGGTATTCGGATTGGCGGTTGGTGACTACTGCACTTCACTGCTGAAATGGAAGTACAGATCATAAATTGTTCATTTCAGTTAAGCAATTGCAATCTGTATAAATGTAAATTGTAACATGATACAGAGTCAACAGATTATGGTTATTCTAGTGGAAAATCAGGCATCTTCAGGAAATGGTTGTGACGTCTACTGACCCAGTAAAATTAAGCAATTGTATTGTAATAGACTTCACATTTTAACTCCATGAATAATTTGTTTGAGCGAATTTTTATTTAAGCTTTAAACAGCAACTCAGCTATATTATTTACACTTCCCAGTTTAAATTAGAGAAGTCAATTTTACACACAATAAAACTTAATTATGGAGAAGTAGATTATACACTCAGCCTAAAGGACACAGTGCACAAAAGGTATATTTTATGTTGGATGCTTGCTACTAATATACAAGACGAAGACGACTGCTTCTTAACAACCTTTAAATTTATATTAAATATAATCTGAAACAAAAGAGGAAATCTAACCTTCTAAAGCATCCCATTTCTTCTGAATACAGTGTGGTGAATCTTGACACCTGCCCCCCAAAAACCAATTTTTGTTTATTCTAAAACCAAGTTGATTCATTGATTAAACATGCCAATAGCTAACAAAAAGGTCTTCTGCACTTCAAACAATAACATTTATTGTAAATGCTTGGTTACTCCTTGGTCAACAAAGGTGTTGAAATTGCCAGCCTAACACAATGATTGCACAGGAAAACAAGGTTTAAATGATATCAAATTCTTACAGTCAAGTTCAAAATAGTAACTTGATGCTGATGAATAATTAGGATTAAACACTGCTACTAAAAGTTTCACCTGAAGACCATATCAACTAACTCATAATAGCCACCAGGATGAAAATTAGATCACGTTTTGAAGGAGTAATTGATTTTTATTGCTAACCGAGCTTTCCCTGACACACATACAGACACTGTACTCGACATTTTTAATTTACCTTTGTGCCATTTCAAAAAAATTGTCGCCACACATAAGAATGTACTTAAGTGTTAAGCGTCAAGTCCGTAAAAGATAACAGTCAACTACAGCTTGCAGCTTGTAAATGCACCTCCTGTTCCAACTGTCAACAGAAAATGGTTGTAGAAAAAGCTGTTATCATCAAGCAGTGGTCCAACCCATAATTTAAATGCACTTTAGTAGCCATATTTATTTAGTCTACAGGCAAGAGCATCTAAAATACCTGTGGAGGTATTCTTGCGTTAACTTGGAATTATCCCATGTCAATTCAACAGATGCACAAAACATGCACAGACATCAATCCAGCCAAATCAAGGAGACATCATGACAAGTCACCAAAAACTTGATCTTAAGTAAGTTTTGAACACAGCATGAAAACAAAGAGGGACCAGCAGACGTTTTAGGGAGGAAATGACGGAAGTTATGGTTACCAATAGTAAGGCAAAGGTTCTGAAGAACGAACGTGACGCTGAGTTTTGCACGAGCTCAAGTTTCTGGAGGGCAGGAAATTGAGATAACAACAAGAGTAATATCTTCAATGACCCAAAATTTGCCATTTTGACCGAGAGTTCAAATCAAATTCTTGGCAGATTATATCATATTTTACTGATACAACTCTCACTCCAACACTGGGAACTACATTTTATAACTAGGTGTCTTTTTCCTTGCAGATTTTTACATGGTTAACAGAGAAACCTGTAACAATTTATATTTCTGTGGGCAAATGTACCATGTAGTGCACTTAGTCTCAGACATTACAAGTCACAAAATTTGATATTAAGTCTCAGTTGACTTCAATCTCATATCGCAAAACCAATGCTGTCCAAACAGAACTGATGACTGGCCATCGGTGGCATAAATTTACCAAAATGCACTTTTGTACAAGAAAACGTACATACACTCGTGATAGACATGATTCACATGTTAAAGGATTTAAGGATAGTTCAGACAGACAGCATAGTTGGTGCAGGCTTGGAGGGCCAAAGGGCCTGTTCCTGTGCTGTTATTTTCTTTGTTTTTTTGTTCCTTGATATGCTCTGCAACTAGATAGTAAGATCACTTGCCCAATTTATTACATCTCATCAGAAGTGCAATTCACCACATATTGGCTTGGGGAGCGATGGGAAAGAGAAAAGAGCAAGAGATATCCAAGTTTGAATTTATGTTTCCAACAGTGGTCCTGTCATGTACTGCTTCCTCATTTCAATTATCACTTCCTTTACTACATGTGAGCTGCATTATGGTGAACAAGGTGACAAGAGATTCAAATCTGAGTAAATTATACAGATACTGCTCAAAATGTTCTCCAGGCAGTCATGGCTCAGTGATGGAACTGCTGCCTGGGTCAGAATGTTTTGAGCTCAGGTTCTATAGCAGTAAATTGCACATAGATTTAGAGATAGCAGCACTCTTAGCAGTCTTGTTATTTAGTTGGGGTGTTAAGCAGGGGATTGGAATTGTCCTCTGCTGGGGAATAAAAGATTTCATGGCATAAATTGAAGAATAGACAGCTCTAGACCAATATTCATTCCTTAAGCAACGATCTGGTCACTAACATTATGTCTATCTGTGGGACATTGCTGGACACATCTTGACTATTCTGTTTGGCCACATTATGTTGAAGCACTTTAGTGCTTTGCTGAACATCAGACATGCAATAAACATGCAAGCTCTTTGCTGAAAAACGTTGATCACAGCTTTGGCCTATCTAGCTCAGTTATGTTATATGTCTAGAACATTTGTGTTTGCATTTTTGATTAGGCAACTAACGCAGGTTTGAATATGGTTCAGAGAGAGAGAATGATAAACATCAATCTTTTGGAAATGTTCAATTTATCTCACAAATAATCACACAAATTATTTTAATAAATGACATTAATAATGCAAAACCTTTTTTGGTATGGCTCTAAATTTTGAGTAACTATAGAAAATTAAGAGCACTTTGTGGTGTATTTATTAACCACATTGTCTTGGAGTTGCAACTAAATGCAAAGCACTCACTGTGCAAAACATATTAAGGTTTAATACATGTAGTTAACACTTCCTACCACATTTACACTGATAAAAGTTATTTATACTCAGACAAAATCATGCAATTACAATTTTCGAACTTTGGTCCACTTAATCAGTCAGCAATTTGACAGGCATCAACAAGAGAAATACTTCTACACCACAGATCAGACTTCAAAGTGCTTTTGCTTCTACACAACTGGAACAATAAATTGCTGATATACATGATTCAGAGATTATCAAAAGGTATAAAGGACTGCAGAATAGATTTAATTCCAGATAAAACATAATTTCTATTGACAGGCTTTGCAATTAGGTGATATTTTAGGTGGTACATAGGAAAATTCTACCAAAGTACTAGGAAGCTTGAAGATTAAAGACAAATAAAGAAGTTCTGATGAATACCTATGACACCGAACAGTGACAGGTTCCATTTCTGCCATTGAGTAGACAGCTTCTATTAGTATGGTGCAAGTAAAAGTTTTATTTCTTCAAATATTTGAGTGCGTGCTTTTGATTAAACAAACCACCAGGATATGAATATGGTTAGGTAGGAGAGTTCAGTTGACAGTTCGACGACCTTTCAAATTAATTTCTAGCGTTTCCTGTTTTAATTTCAGATTTCCACCATCTGCAGTATTTTCTTCAATATGATTATCATGCCACATTCAAAAAATGACAACTGTAGAATAGCATTGCTTAATAGTTCTTGTACTTAAGCACTCTTCAAATGATCACACAAAGCTGAATATTAAGCAGACAATCCCTAAATAGTTACAAGCTATTTTCTATCAACTGCAATCCACGATGCCAGGGACGTGGGTTCAACTCCTGCCTCGGGTCACTGTCTGTGTGCAGTTTGCACATTCTCCCTGTGGGTTTCCTCCCACAGTCCAAAGACATGCAGGTTAGGTTGATTAGCCATGCTGAATTGACCCTAGTGTCAGGGAGGATGAACAGGATAAATATGTGGGGTTACAGGGCCTGGGTGGGATTGTGGTCAGTGCAGACTCAATAGACTGAACGACCTCCGATTCTATGATTTGCAACGTTACATATTTTGGAAGCTAACTTGCTCATCATGCCCAACTCCAGCAGCACATAGGAAACTCTGAAGCAGTGTCTGGAATTCAAAAACCAAGTATATTCATGTTTGCTGACTTTTCAGCACCAATTCAAAAAGAGTATCAATGTTTCAACATGTTACAAGACTTCCCCATGATGCAACACAACTATTACTAAGTTGTGCATGGAATGCAGTGAGAAGAATTGTTAATGGCATATTCATGAGATTACAGCATACATAGAAAGCTTCGAAATCAATCTGGATGAACAGGTCATACCAATTTGCATACAGAGGGACACCAACAGGAATACACCAGGTACAGGCAAGAAAATTACAACTGCAGAGCAGCAATGTGGAACATTACAACATCATTGATAAAATAGCTTCAATAGGAATTTCAGCAAATATTCAACTGTAAAACTAAAAAGCAAGGTTCAAAATTTAACACTGAACCAATCCCAGATATTTGCTGGACAACAAACTTAAAAATACAAGACACACTCAGGATGGCAAATTTACATTCCCTAAGTGTGACCTTTTTTCAAGGTATTTATTTATTACAACTTCCTTTTAGGTTAAAAAATTAGCAAGGCTGGAGGCTTCCGTACCACCCCCCTCCCCCACATCCAAAATGCAATTTACTTTTGATTCATTCAGCAATTAGAATGAAACAATTTCAATTGTCAGAAATAAACAGTGAAAGATGGGAAGCTCAAATCATGAAAAAATTTCAGGAGCACAAGACAAGTTAGTATCAACGGTTGTGCAGTCAAACCCAAAACAGAGTTTTAAATGTTATACTCAAAAATAAGCAAGACAAGAACCATTGTTTTCTTCCCTTTTCTTCTAAAAGAATGTTGATTAAGTAAGCACATTATTCAATTCCAAAGTTATCATACCCACCCCAATTGTATCCTCAACAAATATGGCTGCAAACACCACAAACATCTTTTCAATAAGTTACTGGAGTGAGAAGACTAATTGACCATTTTCTCCTTTCTCACTTCGAAAAGTGGTTTAGAAAAGCATACAGTGACCTGGGCTTTATAAATTGAGGCAAAAAATTTAAAAAGTTATGAACATTCATGAAACAATTTCAGCCACAAAGGGAATACTGTGTCCAATTTTGGACACTGCACTTTAGAAAGAATACAAGGGTCTTGGAGGGTGCAAAAAAAATTTACAAGAATGAAGAACTCATCCCCACAACCAGTTACACAGATAGATAGAGAAAGCTGGGATTGTTGTCCTTCAGAGAAGGAAAGGTTGAGAAGAGACTCATTAGAGGTGTTCAAAATCATGAGGGATCCAGACAGCAAATAGAGCAAAACTGTTCCAATGGGCTTAAGGGCTAAGAAACAGAGGATAGTGACTGAGAAAAACAAATCAAAGATGACATAAAGGAAATAGTTCTACGCAGTGAGTGGTTATAATCAGAATACACTCCTTGAAAAGGGCAGTGGAGGCATATTTAATTGCGACTTCAAGTCATTGAATGGGGATAAAATTGGTGGGATACAATGCAGGAGAGCAATAAGATGTTATTCTTACAAAGAGTCACCATGGACTGAAAGTCTAAATGGGGTTTTATGATTCTATACACAACCCATGACACTTATCAATTTCAACAATATCATGGATGAGGGGCTGAGGGGAGAACAAAAGTTGGAGCACTGAATCAAGGCTATACAATTAAACAGAGAAAATCACAGCAAGGTTAGGGTGATAACCGTTCTGCACATCTGAGCTGCCTCCAAAAGGCCCAAAAGCAAGTTGCCTATACTGTTTACAAGTAACTGTATGGTACTTTATAGCAACATGAATAACTTTTAGGAGCTGTTTTTCTTTGGGTGGTCGCCCCAAATACCTGAATTAGCTTCGCAGGAAAGAGTCAAAATCCATATTGGGAACATGCAGTCAGAGGTACTAGACTATCAGCCTAAAGGCACCCAAGTTCGTATGCCATAATGGCAAATTAAGTGAACTCAATAAACTTGTTCATTTATGAGGCACAATAGGGAAAAAAATAAAGTCACAGTTGGCCTACTTTTGTAAATCTTACTGGTTTTCAGTGAGACATGTGAATTCACTCCAACATCATGTAACTGACTCAAATACAGAAACAGAAGCAGAAGTAAGCCATTCAGCCCTTCAAGCATGCTCTGCCATTGGTTATGATCACAGCTGATCATTAAATTCAATATCCTAATCCTCCCTTTGCCCCCATATCCCTTGCCCAAGATCTATACCTAATTTCTTCTTGAAATCAGACAATGTTTTGACCTCAACAACTTCCTGTGGTGGTAAATTCCACACATTCACCACTCTCTGGGTGAAGAAATTTCTCCTCACCTCAGTACTGAAAGGCTTATCCTCAAATTATGACCCCTAGTTCATGATACCCAAACCATTAGGAACATTCTTTCTGAATCTACCCTATTAGAATTTTAACCTTCTATGAGATCCTTCTCACTCTTCTAAACACCGTCTATAGCAAGAGCATCCTTCTTCAGGTAAGGATACAAAAACTGCACACAATACTCCAGGTGTAGCCTCACCAACACCCCAATACAATTACAATAAAACATCCATATTCTTACACTCGCATCTTCTTGCTATAAAGACCAACATACCATTTGCCTTCTTTACTGCCTGCCATACCTGCATTTGTACTGTCCGCAAGTGATGCGCAAGGACACCAAGCTCTTGCTAAGGATCCACCCCTCTCAATTTACACCCATTCAAGTAATAATCTATCTTCCCATTATTGATACCAAGTGGATAACCTCACATTTATCCACATTATCCTGCATTTGCCATGTATATGCCCACACACTTAGCAGGTCCAAATCACAGTGAAGCACCTCTTTACCTCCCTCACAGCTGACCCTTCCACCTAACTTAATACCACCTGCACATCTGGTGATAATACATTTCGTTCCCTCTTCCAAATCATTAATATATAAGGAGTGTGTTGGGGCTCTAGCACAGATCTACTGGTGACTGACTGCCAATCAGAAAAAAGACCCATTTATGCCAACTCTTTGCTACCTATCCGGTGACTAGCTTTCTATCTATCTCAAGACATTACCTGCAATCCCACGTGCTTTAACTTTACACAGTCTGTCATGTGAGACCTTGTCAAAAGTCTTCTGAAAGTCTAAATAAACCACATCCACTGGTTCTCCTTGAACAACTCTACTAGTTATATTCTCAAAGAATTCCAATCGATTCATCAAGCATGATTTCCCCTGTGTAAATCCATGCTGACTGTTTTCCAAATACTGAGCTCTGATATTCTTAATAATGGATTCTCACAACTTTCGTGTACCAATCTTAGGCTCACTGGTCTATAGTTCTGTTTTCTCTCCACCTCGCTTTTTGAACAGTGGGCTTACATTAGCTGCCCTCCAATCTGTAGGAACCAGTCCAAAGAACTTTGGGAAATAACTAATGGATCTACTATTTCCAGGGCCATTTTTTTTTGGTAAGTTCTCTGGGATGAAAATAATCAGGTCCTGGTGATTTATCCACCTTCAATTTTTCTAAAACCCTTTCTCTACTAATGCTGATTTCCTTCAGCTCCTCACTGAAACTTGTTTCTCTCAGAACTTCAATACCTTACTTCAATCTTCACAAAGGAAGACACGAATGAAGTACAAATGTCATGCCTCGCCCATTTCTTTATTCCGTTATGAATTTTCCTGTTTGACTGTAAGCACCCTACATTAATTTTGTCAATCTTTCTCTCTTCATATATCAATAGAAACTTCATGCTTCCCGTTAGCTTACTTTTACACTCAATCCCTTGGTCCACCTTTGCTTAATTTTAAAATGCTCCCAATCCTCAGGCCCATTGCTTTTTCTTGCAAATCTGTATGCTTCTCCTTCGCATCTGATATCATTTCTAACTTCCCTTGTAAGTCAAGGTTGGTTTGGTCACAGTGCCCTGACCACTCTTGCATCAAACAGGAGTGAACAACTTCTGGAGTTCACCTGTTTGTTCCTTAAATGCCTGCCCATTGCCTGTCCACTATCTTGCCTTTCTGTATTTTCAAGAAATTTCACACTCGAAGCCATTCAAATGACCTTGACAACTACTTAGATGTAAACTACAGAACGGTATGAGAAACAAAATCAAACATCCAGACATCTAATCAGATCAAGACTTGAAGCAATGTCAGCCCAGTCAACATTACAAACCACGCCTCAAAAGGTTGAGGAAGAGAAAAATTACATTTCAATACATGTTTCAATACTGAAGTCCCACTTCCATGTTGCTGTAGCATTCATCTTTCAAGTGCTTCACTATCACCAATGATAGAGCAAAAACAGTGTTTCACATTCCAATATAATCAAAAACACCATCTCCAAGTGGAGGGCAAAATTTGTAAATGCAATGCTGAATGTTTCTTGTAATTCAAGTAGACACCTATATTGTCACTAGAAATACTTAGCACTGTATATCATAGACATGTAGTATTAATTTCTCAAAGACTTCAACACAAAATCAAGACTGAACCTCTAGTGCATTAATGTGGGAGACCAGCATTAATGGAGGTGCATCTTCTACTGGAGATGTTAAATCAAAACCCTGTCTTCTCTTTCAGGTGGGTGTGTAAAAGAATCTGTGGCACTATTTCAAAAGGAGAGCAGGTTAAATTCTCATGTCCTGGCAAATGTTTATCCCTCAATCAAGATCAGAAAACCCGTGAGGTCATCATCACATTTTAGTTTGTGGAAGCTAGTTGTAAAATGCTTTGGGACATCTGATGACTGTGAAAGCTGCTATATATTCCTGTCACAAGTGACATATCTTACAAACTACTAGGTCATTTGCAATAGTTCAGAAGCTTTTTGCTATGGTACAAAGTTGAAACGAGGCAAATTCTATTTTCATTTTTCACAACTTTTCATTTCTAATGGAAAATTCAGGATGAAAATTTCACCCCCCAGCAATAAATCAGGACTATCAGATTTTTCCACCAACAGTATTCACTTTCAACTATTTTACTTCGCTTACTCTATACATCAAAATCATGTTGTCCAATATATTATCCACATCGCCATTCTTGATCAGCAAATAGAAAAATTACCATCCAGCCACTGAGCATGTGATCCTGACGCACATACACTCATTCACAGGGCATGTGTGTACATGCTTCAACCTTTGAGTTTGTTACTTAAAATGGCAAGATGAAAAACAAAATATACAAATGTTTCTAAAACCTCTGCATTATCCCTTTGGTTATCACACAGCTTGAACAGAGTAGCCACTCCAGGCCAGGAAAAAAATGCCCATCTAACCAACAATGAGCAACTTCAACATGGCATGCCATAAGAAGGTAAAATAACACTCCAACTCTGTTCTGGGCAGAGAGTTGGGCCATGTATTAAATATCCAGTGACGAAAGTGAACAAGTCAGCGAACACGCTGATAAATCAAAAGTATTGATCATAACGGCTGGACAAAAACCTAGAAGACGTAGGTCTGATAAATCAATGTTAAAATTCCAAACATTAATAAGAGGGAGAAAAAACATTTTTACAGAGTGATGTTAGGTGTTTGTTAGTTAAATGTAAACATTAGGTACATCTATCTGCATTGTGTATTGAGTTCTTTCTATCCAAGTAAATGTGGCACAAATCAAATCTTAGCCATGCCAAGGCTATTTAGACGAATTGTTTTGGATAACACTGAACTGAACATGGCAAACTGCCTCTAGTCCGATTCACATACAAAATATTGTATTTTTTATTTTGAAACAATTTGAAGTTCAAGGCTGTAATTCAATACCAAATAGCAGATGCTCAGCACTCAAGACTTAAGGAGTGATGTCATTGGTAATCCTCTGATCAGGTTACAGTCCTACAACTCCATTCCACATGACAATTATTATAGTCTGAAAACAATAAGCTCAAGTTTCTCTCAGCTGTGGTACGGTACATGAAATAAACTCGTATTTATATACTGCCTTTTACATCCTTTGCAAATCAAAATGTTCCCACAGATGTGATGACTAGAAAGTCTGATCCTTTAACATTGATTAAGGAATAAATATTTGTTATAGTATCTTGGATAACTCCATTATTCTTCAATTACATCCTTACATGTTTTTATTTTACAGAATTAACATAAAAATAGAAGTAGACCACCTGGCCCTTCAAGTCAGTTCCGCCATTCAATATGATTGTATCTTCTGCCTCAATTCCACTTTTCCACCTGTTTCCCACGTCCCTTTGTTCCCCCAGGGTATCAAAATATATTTATCTGAGTCTTGATTACATTTCATGGAACATCCATACCTTGAGGTTGACAATTACAAAAGACTCTCTGCGGTTAAGTGAATAGATTTCTCATCTCAGTTCTAAATGATCAGCTCCTTATCTGATGCTGTGGTCCCGTGTTACAGGTTCCATTGTCGGGGAAAACAACCTCTCAAAATCTACTACTCTATCGATATTCTCTATGTTTCAATGAGATCAATTCTCATGCTTCAAACTCAAGAGTATTGACCCAATATACTCAGCCTTTCGTCATCAGACAACTCTGATACCAGGAACCAATCTAGCAAACCTCTGCTGTACTGCATCCATTAAAGATCCTCAGACCAAAACTGTGCATGTACAGCCACACCACATCACTGTACAACTGCAGCATGACGTGCTTACTCTTGTGCTCCAACCTCCTTGCAAAAAGTATCAACTTGACATTTAAAGCAACCTTTCCTCTAATATTTATGATTTAGTGGGAAATTGACACTAAATGTCATGCCTTACATTAAAGCGAAGGCACCATTTATAAAAAAGTATCAGCAAAATCCACAATGAAACAGTCTGACTGTTATCATATGGAAAGCAATCCCAAATCCCACAATTGCTGCCTTCAATTAGATCTAGACTAATTGGAAACTGTCAAAGATCCTTATACAATTTAGTAAAATTAAGAGAATGGCAGCCATGACCTATAATTGCCTTTAAGTATGTCCAAGATGTGATTTCAAGTTTTTTTTTTCATCTTTGTTGTTCAAAGTCACCATTTTCACGAGGTAACGAGGTGCAACTCTTCTCTTACCCAGTTTCCTGCTACTTCAAACTCATGCAAAAGTCAAATCACATAACTTGAGTAGTTAATAAGTTGTAAAAGTACAAGAAGGAGAAAATGCAAACATAAAAGAGTAATTCTTTTTAAACTCTTACATTGTGCATTTCCTCAAAATTCAACTCTAAAAAAAATGTAGAGAAATAATGCCTCAAGTGTGACATCAAGGAGTTAAATACTTGGCAGGAGGATTGAGAGTGAGACCTGTTGAGAGGAAACACTAAGGTCTGATGTTATGTGGAGATGAGGAAAATCAGCAAAGTTATGAGATGATGGTGGGTGAATAATAGCAGATAGGTAACACTGGTATGTAGTGTTTGGGCTCTGAGAAGAGGCTTGGCACCAGGGACCTAATTTTGTAAGCTCTCAAACATACAGCAGCAATACCACTTCAACAGCCTGCATTATTGAACACAACAATTCCGGAGCTACACAACACACCTCAACTTAAAAATCCAAGCTACAGGAGTGGAACAAAACCATTCCTGAATGGAGACTGCACTCCAACCAGAAGATGTAATTTCTTTTGAGCTGTAGTATTTCTTGATGAACTATAACTGGAGCAGGACAGTAGCACAATGGTTAGCACTGCTGTCTCACTGCACCAGGGACCCTGGTTCAATTCTGGCCTTGGGTGACCGTTTGGAGTTTTCACGTTCTTGCTATGTCTCCATGGGTTTCCTTTGAGTGCTCTGGTTTCCTCTCAGTTCAAAAGATGTGCAGGTTAGGTTGACTGGCCATGTTAAATTATCTCTCAGTGTCCCAGGATGGATCGGTTTGTGGAACTTGTAGGATAAATAAGTGGGGTTACAGGGCTGAGTATGATGGGCCAAATGGCCTCCTTCCGCACTGCAGGGATTCTATGATCTTGCAGCTAAAAAAAAAACACTTTTCGCCCTTCTTTTCTGTATTGTGCAATAATGCAGGACTTCAAAAATATGGGGATATATTGCATTTAAACTATAATTGTTAACCATAGTGTTTTCAAAACTGAAGAGTTTCTATAGAAAAAGGGATATAAGGCCACTTCTACATTAAGCTTGTAAACAAACTATTGACAAAGATTCATTACTGACTTGGAGCTATCTGAAGACAGTTATCCAAATCTTGAATTGCACCCACCAACATACTTGGTGAAATCATGGATACTAACCTATGCCTATAGCTTACATCACCAATCTCTGGTAGGTGAACAATCAACAATAATAGCAAAATATATAAACAGGTGGCTTTCTTTAGTCAAAGCAACGTCCCAAACATGTGGGGATGCATTACAACATTCTCCAATTTCTATTTGTCCTGTCTCGATAACATATTTACTCAATTTACTGAGTGGGAAAGAGCAAAGAGGATATTTTAGGGCTCAAGACCTCAGCAGCTGAAGACAAAGCCACTAACAGTGGAACAAGATGTGCAAGAGGTCAGAATTGGAAGAGCATAGATTGCTCAAAATTGTGGGGTGGAATGTGGTTACACAGAGAGGAGTGAGGGCATGGAGGAATTTAAAAACAAGGTTGAGAATTGAAAAATCAACATATTGCTTTTTTGAGAGCCAAAGTAAGCCACTGAACAGAGATAATAGTGATGCACTTTTATGAGTTGGGTACAAGCAGCAATGTTTCAAATGAACTTAACTTTATGAAGGACGAACGTTGGGAATCCAGACATAAGTATTGGAATAGCTACATCTCAGGGTATTAAAGGCAGGAACAAGAATTTTAGCAGCAGATAAACTGTGTGACGATTGGAGTCAATAACATTAGAAGTCTCAGCAGTGGCCTTTGTGATTGTGCAAGTTAGTGATGTGAAACTACTTCAGCATCAAATACAGTGCCCTGGTTGCAAAGAATCTGGTTCCCAAGTATTTTTGATTTGATTTATTATTGTCACATGTACTAACAGCAAAAAGTATTGTTTCTTGCGCACGATACAGACAAAACATACCATTCATAGAGAATGAAACGAGACAGTGCAGAATGTAATGTTACAATCATAACTACAACGTAGGGAAAGACCAACTTGATGCAAGATAAGTCGATTCAGAAGTCTGACAGCTGCAGAGAAGGAGCAGTTCTTGACTCGGTTGGTATCTTTTTCCCAAAGGGAAGTGGTGGAAGGGAGAATGTCTGGGGTGTGTGGCGTCCTTAATTATACTGGCTGCTTTGCCAAGGCAGCAGGAAGTGCAATGGTTGGGAGGCTGGTTTGCGTGATGGATTGGACCTCATTCACGACCTTTTGTGGTTTCTTGCAGTCTTGGGCAGAGCAGGAGCCATACCAAGCTGTGGTACAACCAGAAAGAATGCTTTCTACGGTGCTCCTCAAAACCTACGTTCTTAGGCACTCTTATACAAAACCATAATATTCACTACACATCCACTGAATTCTATCTGGTACCCTCATTGTACCTTGAGCGTCCATCATGTCACTACCACAGGTGAGTTAGTTCAAGGAGAAGCCTCTTATTACAGACAGGATTTCGTTCTGAGCTGGGTGTTTCCCCCCAAGTCAATGACAAACTCAGACAAGTGGTCACTTGGACAGAAGTACCAGGGGACTGAAACTTTCCAAACCAAGCAAGACTCAGCCTTCAGAAGCAACAAAAAAGATAAGTTGGAAAACGCCCATTTTAAAAAGGATATTGCGGCTCACTGACGCTTAGCATTGTGGTTTCCAGCTGTTCAACCATTAAACTATCACAGGTTTGAACATTAGTTAAAAACGTGAAAAAAAATTCTCGTTTTCAGCAATTTTACCCATAAATCATGCTCAAGTATATCCTGCAGCGACTGTTAGATTTTCTATCCCTCTCAGACCAAATTAACAGATACTTTCTAGAGTTTTTCCAATTTGACTTTATTTAATGCCTACAGCGCCACTCTTTACTCCCCTACCGTAACATAGCTAGAGACGTGTTGACGATCAAACTGAAGCGAACACTCAACTCTTCAGAGTTTATTTTTTAAAACTGCCTTCAGACAGTAAATGTGGACGAATTATCTCTGGCTGAGGTCGTGCGATCAACAGGTTAGTTCACCTGTAGCATTTCTGATCTCATCCACCGGAAACCTTACAGGAGTAGAAACTTTAAAAATGTGGAATTGGGGGCGGCTGGACTGGACACGGTGCGCAGCAGCTCGTCTGCGGCCCGAGAGCTGGGATCTCTGAGAAGATCCCTCACGGTCGCTTGGACACGCACCGAGCCCCCGCCCCGGGGCTTGTTTACTCATCACAACCCGAAAGGGTTTAAAATAAAACCAAGGGAAGCGGCCCACTCACTGAGCAACGGGGCAAGTTTCGCTGGGATAGGCGAGGGTTCCCGGTAACGAAGCCCTTCTGCAACACTCACCCTCACCTGTCGTCGCCGCCTCCTCTCACCGAAACAACATGAAGAGAAAGCGCCACAAGTGGAAGAGTCGAAATCTGACTGAACTTCAAATCAAAAAAAACAGCTGCCCTGCAACTGTCGACACACCTCCGTCGCTTTCCTTTTTTTCTACCCCCCGCTCTCCCTTGACTCGACCTCCACAGCCCGTGGTTCCCGGTCTCCCCCGTCACTGCAACAGTCGACCCACCGCCATATTTGTTTGTGACTTTTCACTTCAGCCGGAGATCCCGCCCCTCCTCACTGGATGATTGACAGCAATCACGTCCCGCCCCTCTTCTGTGATTGACAGCGGAGATTCACGCCCACGGTCCTTGCCTCACGAGATGACTGACAACCGCCATGTCCCGCCCCTCTTCCGTGATTGACAGCTGTAGTTCTCGGTCAGGCCACGCTCCTATTCTGGGGATGATCACCGGGCACCACCCATTCTCATGACTGACAATGGAAGATCGAGGCCACACCCCCTCTCGAGATAATTGACTGCCATGATTGACAGCAAAGGTTCTCTCGCGCCGTTCCCACCTCCTACCTTGATTGACAGCAGCAGTTCGTTCTGCCGTGCCCGTCCCGGGAATAATTGACATCAAAAGTTCCCTCTATGCGCCCCTGCTTCCCCAGTAGCAGCTGAGATTGCCAGCTATGCTCAACTGTTGACAGCAAAGGTGCAAATATTCTTTTGGATCGGCTGATAAAAGTGACCCCAGGTCACGGAACAAGCTTATTGTCTCCAGCCAGGACAGTTAGTGAGATTTTGCAAGCCCAGGCTGGGTATGGGGGTTACAGAAATAGTGACATGAACCCAAGATCCCAGTTGAGGCCATCTTCATGTGTGCAGAACTTGGCCATCAGTCTCTGGTCAGTGACCCTTGTGTTGTGTGTCGTGAAGGTCACCTTGAAGGACACTTACCTGAAGCTCAAAGGCCAAATGTCCATGACCACTGAAGTATCCCCAACAGGAAGAGAACACACTTGCTTGGTGATTGTCAAGCAGAGTTCATTCCTGTTGAGGAACACTTCAGCGGTCATGGGCATTCAGTCTCCGAGCTTCGGGTGAGCATTCTCCAAGGCGGCCTTCATGACACCTGACAACGCAGAGTTGCTGAGCAGAGACTGATTGCCAAGTTCCGCACACGAGGACGATCTCAACCAGGATCTTGGGTTCATGTCAGACTATCTGTAGCCTCCACAACTTGCCTGGGCTTGCAAAATTTCATTAGCTGTCCTGGCTGGAGACAATACACATTTCTTTAACCTGTGCTTAACGCTCTCTCCACTCACATGGTCCATACCTTTAAGACTTGATTACTTATAAAGACTCGCTTTCCAACCATTATGTTGTAAATTGGGTTTGTCTCTTTATATGCCCTGTTTGTGAACAGAATCCCATTTACCTGACAAAGGAGCAGCGTTCCGTAAGCTGGTGGCTTTTGCTACCAAATAAACCAGTTGAACTTTAACCTGGAGTTATGAGACTTCTTACTGTTTACCCCAGTCCAACACTGGCATCACCACATCACCAAACAAGCAGCAGCAGTTTCCCCTTTCAGGGCACCACTCATCTGCCTAAGGAACATGATCCAATAAAACTAAACAGTAAAAGTCCCAATGGAAATATATGGATTATTCTAAATTAAATCAGAATATTGTTATTAATGCTTCTAAAACAGTCTCTGTTGTGGTGCCTACTGGTTACAGAAAGCAACAATTGTACCTGTGGCCTAGGCACGGACAATATCACAAGAGACAAGTAGGCAGTCCCACCATGGAACATATCCATCCTACAAATCTCTCATACTCTCAGAAGGTCCTCTGAAATACTCTCCCCTCCCCCTCAGCAGCCAAAGATCAGGGGCATGGATACGCTAAAGTGTAACCAAAAATTGAAAAAAATGGATAATATAGTGAGAGTGGCTGTATTTTGCTTGGGCCAATCAAATGTTGAGGCACTCAACAGCTTTATATTTTAGAAACTATTGGATGACTTGATGTGCTGTAATGGTCTAGAAAACTTGAATTTCCAATGAGCTGATTTTCACTGCATAAGACTTCTGCAAATCTTTCTTACACTGGTCTCAGTTTCAGATACAAGAGGACAGCCTCAACTGGGATCTTGGGTTCATGTCACACTATCTGTAACTCCGACAACTTGCCTGGGCTTGCACAATCTCACTAACTGTCCTGGCTGGAGACAACATACATTCTTTAACCTATGCTTAACCCTCTCTCCACTCACGTTGTCCGTACCTTTAAGACTTGATTACCTGTAAAGACTCGCATTCCAACCATTACATTGTAAATTGAGTTTGTGTCTAATATATGACCTGTTTGTAAACACAAATCCTCATTCACCTGATGAAGGAGCCTGAGACTCCAAAAGCTAGTGCCAAATAAACCAGTCGGACTTTAATCTGTCGTGAGACTTCTTACTGTGCTCAGTTTCAGAGACATAGGCTGAACACTTACCCAGAAGTTTTACACTATTTAATATCTGGTGTAACTCCTTATCTGACAACACCATCCCAACTCCATTTCCTTTTTGCCTTTCATTCCTCCATATCGAATATCCTTAGAAATGCAATTCCCAGGCTTGGTCAGGCTGTAGTCATTTCTCTGTAATCGCAATCATATCATACCTATGTATACTAATTTGCACTATTAATTCATCTATTATAGCTACCTTTAAATCAGGATGTTTTTGCAGGGCAGATCTAAATGTGGCATGAAAGGGACTGAGAGATTTTGAATAAACCTTTATAAAAGGGCCTTCCAATTCTCAATACCCAAGTTCATAAATACAGTATAGCAAGGTACCAAAAAGACAGTTGATGCATGTAAAAATATCCCAGCTTAAAAAATCTTCAGGAGGGCATGGATTTGATAGGGAGAAACATGGTTGAAAAGGGAAGACAAACACTAAGTTTTACCAATAAATGTCATTGGTAATCAAGGCACATTGCATATCAAGGCACAATACTGTAACTATTTTATTGTAATTAAATTTTACTGAGATATTCATATATGTTCTTACCCGCTATTAAACATTTTGACTTTTTACCGGCATACACAGTACACTTTATATTATGTGCTACATTTTGACATGATCTCACTTCCAGAACTATTCTTTAAATCTATATTAGATTTGTTCAACATTTGAAGGAATGCATTAGTTATTTATTTCTTTGTTGATTGAGTGACACACCTTGAGTCAACAAAGAACAGTATCGACATTACCAGTTGATAATTCTACAAGCAACTTCTTCCTTCTCCCAAAAAATAAAAATTCATGGAAAAAGGAGTCTATCTTTAATAGTGAGGTCAGGCCCCTTTGTGACAACATTACAAACCACAAATCGGAAGACAGCTTGGATTTTTATTTTATTCTATTTAGCATTCTTGTAACGTGATATGTTGATATAAACAACCATGATACATCGTGTTGACAGCAGTGAACAAATTAAGTAATGGAAGGGTTCAGTTGATGGCAAATGAATCTCAAGTTGGTAAATTAAAGAAAGGGTAAAACAGAATTCATTTTTGTGCCCAAGATGGAGATTTGACCACCATGCAAAGCAGATTCAAGTTTCAAAGTTCTGAAACTATGTAATTTGAAATTTACATATTTAAGAAATAACCACTCCAGGTTGATCAAGACCAGAAAGCTCTCACAGCTTCGATGCCTTGTTTTTCTGAGTTAGTTGATTTGTGTATGGTGTCATGGTGAGGGAAAAAATAATCAATATATTTTTGGAAAAGTCTTTACCTGAAATGCTAATCTGTTTTTCATATAGGGTCAGAATGTCCTACTGTGTATGTCCAGAATTCTCTCATTTATTATTTCAGATTTCCAATTTTTTTAAAAATTCCACTCATCATTGTTATTTGGACAGGCTGAGTGTGGGCAGTTGCATAATGTGGATAAATGTGAAGTTATCCACTTTGGTAGCAATAATGGGAAGATAGATTATTACTTGAATGGGAGTAAATTGAGAGAGGTGGATCCTTAGCAAGAGATTGGAGTCATTGTGCATCAGTCACTGAAAGCATGCACGCAGGCACAGCAGGCAGTAAAGAATGCAAATGATAATGTCAACCTTCAGAGCAAGAGGATTTGAGAATAGGAATAGGGATATTTTACTGCCATTGTACAGGGTGTTGGTGAGGTCTACGTCTGTGAACACAAAGTGAAAATAGGAACAGCTGTGTTGATGCTTTAATCCATTACCAACTTTCATTGCTTCAGCTTGAAGAATGGCCACTTAGACAATAACTGATCGTTCTTGCGCTTCCAGGATCCAGCGTGATGCACCACCTCAAGGACAGTAGGGATAAGTTATCACCTTAATACAAAGTCATGGTTGAAAGGCATTTGTCATTGATTATTTTAGTAGAAAATAAACATCGAAAGTATAGGGTTGCTTCTTGAGTTCTTACGGCATGATGGGAAATTGGCCTTTACTAACTGAATAATATTTTCTGTTATGTCATCAGATACAGTTGTTGTTTCTCTTCCTGCACCCGGTGGTGCACTTGGCAGATATTTTTCATCTATTCCATAATGGAATTTTTCCTGTAACAGGGCATGAGCCTATTAGAGGCTTTTATCTTGAGAGGCGCCACTCAAGCTGACCAGACGTCTTTTCCATTCTTACTGCCTGCCTGCCATTGGCACACTGGAAGGAGTTTGCAGGTTGATATTCGACCTGTTGGCTGTGTTAAAGAATGCATCTTTCTTGGCCATCAAGTCCTGGATGGGACTTGAACTTGCAGCATCTGGCTCAGAAGCAAAGGTACTACCCACTGTGCTACAAGACATTTGCTGCAGCTGCAAGGTTTACCTCTTATCCTTAAACGATGACCCCCAATTCTGGAACCCCTCACCACTGGGTACATTCTTTCTGATCCTACCCTTTCAGAATTTTAAGTCTCTATGAGATCCTGTCTCACTCTTCAAAACTCCAGTGAATATAATCCTAACCGCCTTAGTTTTTCCTCATACGACACATCTGCCATCCCAGGAATCTTTGCTGTATTCTACTCCCTCTATAGCAAGGACATCCTTCCTCCGATAAGGACATCAAAACTGCACACAATACTCCAGGTGTAGCCTTACCAACACCCTCCACAATTGCAGTAAAACATCCCTACTCCTGTACTCAAATCCTCTTGCTCTGAAGGCCAACGTACCATTTGCCTTCTTCACTGCCTGCTGTATCTGCATGCTTACTTTCAGTGACTGATGCACAACAACTCCAATCTCTTGCTAAGGATTCACCTCTCTCAATTTACTCCCATTCAAGTAATAATCTATTTTCCTATTATTGCCACCAAAGTGGATAACTTCACATTTGTCTACATTATACTGCACAGCCTGTCCAAATCACGCCGAAGCATCTCTGCATTCTCATGTATCCATCGCTTGTACACAGATTCTTGACTAGGAGCCCCCAGATTCACAGTGCTGCCCCCATCACCAAATCTCCATCATCAGAAGACTTGGCAAATGGTCTCTGGTAGAAGTCCGTACCTGATTATTTTTAATGTGGGGACTTTGGGGTGCCATTTTTGTCCACACGATCTTGACAGGTTGGTAGTCAGATTTTGGTGACGTGGTCGAGCCACAATGCATGAGACTGCCTTGCCAATGCAGCATTTTTGCACCTTCACGACTGGTGGGATGCATAATTTTCATTTGCCTTTTCAGCTATTGAAGACTTTTCAGGCTGGACTTTATCTGGTACCTCTCCCTCATAACCAAGGTGGCCCTTCTAGGATCAATCCCACCTATACTGATTGTTTCTTCAATGCCGCTGAGTCAAAATCCTGGCACTCCCTCCATGACAGGAATGTGGGTATAGATACATTGGATAGACTGTAGCAGTCCAATAAAGCAGCTTACCACCATCTTCTCAAGGCCAGAGATGAACAATAAATGATATGGCCTTGCCATTGACAGTCACATTCCAAGAATTAATTTTAAAAAGTTATGAGCTGACAGCCTCATTGCCATAAGTACAGCAAAATCTTGGCCACTTCGAGTTGTTTCCATTCCACTTCTTCGGTATTTATGACAATTTATTTTGTTTTAAAAGGGCCGTATTCCTTTAAACAGTGACTGTTTTCTTTATTACTTCTTTGTGCTAGACTGTAGATCTGTGAATATTACTTTCAATTTGACCATCTGGCATTCAAGAGTGGCTTGAAGTGACATTTGCTTTGAATTTCTGTCCTCAGGTGGAGAAACCAGACTTTCAGGATCACCTCTTTGCTGGGAGAAAAATGGAATTCAGTGCATGATAAACTACAGGTAAAAACCTGCATTCTGCCACACCTTGACATTGTACTTTGGACCTTAAACATGAGATGCTTCTTATAATAACAGGAATTATTTGCAAAAAAATGCAATTAATATATTTTTGATCTTGCATTTGTTTAAGAATAATCAAGCACAACTAAATTAAATGTATCAAAATAATTAGTGGTTTGATTCACTGCCTAAAAACAATGCATGGTTTTGGCAAATGCTCTTAGCACAGCAAAATCAAAGAAAACTTTATTAGGCTTTTTCCTTCGTAAATTTGATAATATTGCAAGACAGAAAACCAAAAATGGAATACATTACTCTGATTTCTTTCATATTGATCACAGATTTTGTAATTGGTTACAAATCAAAACACAGATGAGCTCCACCTATTGCACAAAATTGGGAAAACATGGAGCAGCAAGAAGCAAAGGACAACTGCAAGGTTGAAAAACTGAAAATGCTGGAACAAAATGGGTGGCAAGATGGTGGCATACTGATAACATCACTTGAGTAATAATTTAGAGGCCCAGACTAAAGTTTTAAGGATATGGGTTCAAATTCCACTCAGCAACTGCTTGAGTTTAAATTCAAGAATAAATCTGGAATATAATAGTCTCAGGAATACCAACGATGACAACCATCATTGATTGTTGTAAAAGCCCGTCTAGTTTACAAATGTGCTTTAAGGAAGGAAATCTGCCATCAGGTCACCTGTTCTGACCTACATATGACTCCAGACTGACAGAGGTCTCACCAGCAATGAAACTCACATATTGCCTTCAAAGTTTCAACACTTGGGTCAATGCTTCTTAGAAATTTAGCGTTGAATTTTCAATCACCTGTGGAGATGGAAGGTGGAAAGGAGGATACAGGCATGCTCTGAAAATTGCGCTCCTGGATGTTGCCAGCCCTGCCCCACCCTTTGAAAGTTCCATTGATGCACTGGGCTGGCAATATGCACATCTCCAATTAACTTGCTGTTTAGCGCGTTGAAGTGTTTGTTAACAGGCTGGAAAAAGAACCAAATTTTCAAAGCTGAGAATGGGACAAGCAAATGGTCCAGGACAGGTAGTGCACTGCACAGCTGTCGTGAGTACAGCCATAATTTATTGTAGTTCTGATTAAAAAAACTTGTATAAAAAGGATAGTTAAACTGAAATGTTCACAGAGTGGCACAAACTCGCCATCATCTCAGTACTTGAGGAATGAATGCTCAGGCATTTGTGTGGACCTTGAGGGTGCTGGCCCTCTGCACTCCTGCCTATCCCATTCCTCCATGCAATGGTAATACCTATCATTAACCTTTAAAAGTTGTCCTCAATCCTCCCCATGCTCGCCATTCTAATTGGATACCAAATTCAGCTCCAGGCAAATTAGGACCTTTCTCTTTAAACATCAAGTCACAGTGATGTGGTGTGGGATCAGGACCCGAGATGATTTCGCTATCAGTGACAGCATGACTGTTGCTGATGGGTTGGAGGGAGGGAGGGAGGAATGACAAAGTGACAGATGCCAAAAAAAGATGAGTTTGGGGAGGCAGAATTTGATGGGGTTGAGGAGATTAAGTAGGGGTAAGGTGACAAAGGACTGTTAGCACAAAGGAAAAAAATGTTAAATTTGAGACATTGTGGGACTGTGAAACAACATAGGTCTGCAACGACAGGGACAATAAATAGGTTAACAAGAATAATGTAGCAGAACTTTGAATAAGCAGTAATTTGGAGAATGGGGGGGGGGGCCATCCAGGCGAGCATTGGAATAGTTGAATCTGGAGGTGTTAAAAGCATGGGTGACAGTTTCAGCAGTAGACGGGCTGCGATCAAGACAAAAACAGGCAGTATTACTGAGATAAATGCAGGTGGTCTTCGTGATGGAGTCCAATTTTGATGGAATCACACGGGAACTTTCAAAAGTTGATCGGAAGAGTCTGTTGGCAGGCAAAAGGACGGCTAATAAGTGATAGGCTTTCAAAAGTATATGAATCAAGGTTCAGGGTAAGCATATTCCTTTTAGAGTGAATGGCAATGCTGGTAAAGTAGGATGACTTGAAGCCCTAGTCAAGAAGAATAAGGCATATGACATATATAGGCAGCTGGGATCAAGTGGATCCCTTGAAGAATATAGAGGGTGTTGCAGTAGAATTGAGAGAGAAATCAGGAGGGCAAAAAGGGGACAGATAAGGTAAAGGAGAATCCAAAGTGTTTCTACAAATACATAAAGAGCAAAAGAGCAACTAGGAAGAGAGTAAGGACTCGTAAAGATCAACAAGGTAATCTGTGTGCGGAGCCACAAGAGATGAGCAAGATCCTAAATGAATATTTCTTATCAGTATTTACTGTTGAGAAAGGCATGGATGTTAAAGAACTTGGGGAAATAGTGATGTCTTGAGGAGTGTACATATTACAAAGAAGTAGTTCAGAGACAGAGGTTTACAGCATGGAAACAGGCCCTTTGGCCCAACTTGTCCACGTCACCCTTTTTTTTTTCAAATCCCTAAGCTAATCCCAATTGCCTGCATTTGGCCCATGTCCCCCTATACCCATTTTACCCATGTAACTGTCTAAACGCTTCTTAAAAGACAAAATTGTACCCACCTCTACTACTACCTCTGGCAGCTTGTTCCAGACACTTACCACCCTCTGTGAAAAGATTGCCACTCTGGGCACTTTTGTATCTCTCCGCTCTCACAAACCTATGCCCTCTAGTTTTAGACTCCTCTACCTTTGGGAAAGATGTTAACTGTCTAGCTGATCTGTGCCCCTCATTATTTTATAGACCTTTAAGATCATCCCTCAGCCTTCTACGTTCCAGAGAAAAATGTCCCAGTCTATTCAGCCTGCCCTTGTAACTTAATCCATCAACTCCCGGTAGCATTCTAGTAAATTTTTTCCACACTCTTTCTAGTTTAATAATATCCTTTCTATAATAGGGTGACCAGAACTGTACACAGTATTCTAAGTATAACTTCAACAAGACATTCCAACACTGTATTCAATGTTCTGACCACTGAAATCAAGCATGTTGAATGCCTTCTTCACCACTCTATCCACCTGTGGCTCCACTTTCAAGGAGCTATGAATCTGTATCCCCAAGACCTCTTTGTTCTGTAACTCTCACTAATGCCTGACCATTAACTAAGCAAGTCCTGCCCTGGTTCAATCTACCAAAATGGATCACCTCGCATTTATCTAAATTAAACTCCATCTACCATACGTCAGCCCACTGGCCCAATTGATCAAGATCCCATCGCAATCCAAGATAAATTTCTTCACTGTCCACCATGCCACCAATCTTGGTGTCATCTGCAAATTTACTAACCATGCCTTCTATATTCTCATCCAAATCATTAACATAAATGACAAATAACAGTGGACCCAGCACTGATTCCTGAGGCACACCGCTGGTCACAGGCCTCCAGTTTGAAAAAAAACTCTCTACAACCACCCTTTGGCTTCTGTCAAGAAGCCAATTTTGTATCCATTTAGCTACATCATCCTGAGAGATTTAGTCCTCTGCAACAGCCTACCATGTGGTACTTTATCAAAGGCCTTGCTAAAGTCCATGTAGACAACATCAACTGCATTGCCCTCATCTACCTCCTTGGTTACCCCTTCAAAAAACTCAATCAAATTTGTGAGACGTGATTTTCCACTCTCAAAGCCATGCTGACTATCCCTAGTCCGTCCTTGTGTCTCTAAATGCCTGTAGATCCTGTCTCTCAAAATACCTTCCAACAGCCTACCCATCACAGAGGTGCTGGAAGTCTAAAAGCACATCAAGGTAGATAAATCGCCAGCACCTGATGAAGTTTATCCCAGGATGTTGTGCGTGGCTAGGGAGGAAATTGCAGGTTCCCAAGCAAAGATATTTGAATTATCGACAGCCACAGGTGAGGTGCCTGAAAATTGGAGGGTGGTAAATGTTGGGCCTTTGTTTAAGGGCTTCAGGGAAAAGCCTGGGAATTGGAGGGTGGTGAACCGAACATCTGTAGTGGGTAAGTCGTTAGAATGTATTCTAGAGATAGGATCCGCAGGCATTTAGAAAGACAAGGAGTGATTAGGGACAGTCAACATGGCTTTATGAGTAGAAAATCACGTCTCATAAATTTGATTAAATTTTTTGAAGGGGTAACCAAAAAGGTAGACGAGGGCACTGCAGTCAATGTTGTCCATGTGGACTTTAACAAGACTATTCATAGGGTACCACATGGTAGTTTGTTGCATGAGATTAAATCTCATGGGATCCAGGGCAAGGTAGCCAATTGGTTACAAAATTGGCTTGATGACAGAAGACAGAGGGGTGGTTATAGAGTTGTTTCTCAAACTAGAGGCCTGTGACCAGCAGTGTGCCTCAATAATCAGTGCTGGGTCTACTGTTATTTGTCATTTATATTAATAATTTGGATGAGAATTTAGGAAGCACGATTACTAAGTTTGCAGATGACACCAAGATTAGTGACATAGTGGACAATGTAGGTTATCTAAGATTGCAATTGGATCTTGATCAATTGGGCCAGTGGGCTGATGAATGGCAGATGGAGTTTAATTTAGATAAATGCGAGGTGATGCAGTTTGGTAGATTGAACTGGGACAGGGCTCAGTTAATGGTAGGTCTTTGGGGAGAGTTATAGAATAAAGAGATCTACGGGTACAGGTTTATAGCTCCTTGAAAGTGGAGTCACAGATGGATGGGGTGGTGAAGAAGGCCTGCAGCATGCTTGGATTCATTGGTCAGAACATATTGTTGAAGTTGTACAAGACATTGGTATGGCCACACTTGAAATATGGTGTACGATTCTGATCACCCTATTATTGAAAAGATATTATTAAATTAGAAAGAGTGCAGAAAAGATTTACTAGAATGCAACTGGGACTTGATGGTTTGCGTTGTCAGGAGAGGCTGGATAGCCTGGGACATTTTTCTCTGAAGCATCAGAGGCTTAGCGGTGATCTTATAGAGACCTTAAAAATAATGAGGGGCATAGATAAGGTGGATAGTCAATATCTTTTCCTAGAACTTGAGGGCATTGGTTTAAGATGAAAGGGGAGCGATACAAAAAGGTCCATAAGGGCAATTTTTCCACAGAGGGTGCCGAGTCTGGAACAAACTGCCAGAGGTAGTAGTAGAGGCAAGTACAATTTTGTCCTTTAGAAATCATTTGGACAGTTACATGGGTAAGATGGGTCTCGCAGCATAAGCCAGATGCAGGCAATTGGGACTAGCTTAATGGTAAAAACTGGGCGACATGGACAAGTTAGGCTGAAGGACCTGTTTCTATGTTGTAAACCTCTATGACTCTAAATAGGGGTCAGAAATTCAGCTTGGTCTCAAAAGGACAAGATTGTATAAATTCTGAAAAGATAGCTGATGACCAGATTATAGACTTAGATCTAATTACAAGACTGGTTATCTAATGCTGCTGACTTGTCAGCTACCTAAGGAGTTTACTCCAACATAGTTCTTGAGCAATGTGGCCAGTTATTCATCTTCCAATCATAGGGATAAATGCAAGAATTCAACTTTCAACTCTGCTGTCCTTTCAAGTACTGCCCCATATTAAACATTGCCTTTAAATATACTATTGGCCTTCTAGTCTATCCTCATCTTAACACACTTCCAACTCCCTGTTTAACTATTTTGTATCAAGTTTCCATTCCTTCTATAACACCAAACATCAAATGCTAAGCAAAGTATGAATGACAGTTTCTGTCATTATGATTATGGTCAATATAATCTCCTTATTCTTTTTGACCTCGCTAATTTTTACTTTGATTCCGCATTCAATTTTATGGACTTTCCATCATTCTGCTTGGTGGAACTGCCTCACTGCCTCATTTTTACCTATCCAATTGTACCTAAAGTATCTGCAAGAGTGGTTTCTCTAACTATCCCATGTGGTGACCCTGGGAATTTTCAGGGACCCTGAATCTCCAGGAACCACCCTTAGCGTACTCCTCTTCCAATCCATATACATCTGCAACTGAAATATTATTTGCTGATGTGGGTCAGATTCCACATGTACACAAGTAACACCCAGCTCTGCCTCTCTATCTCTTTTGACCCCTTCCCTGTTATTTTGGCAGCCTGCTTGTTTGACGTATAACAGAATGTAAAAAATAGAAGAAAGAGTAGGCCATTTGGTTCCTCAAGCCTGCTCCATCATTTAGTAAGCTCAGATGATCTGATTGTGGGGTCTGAATTCCATCTTACTGCTTGTGCTCCCATATACGTGGGCCCCATTGTATATCAAATATCTGTTTAACTCAGCTTTGAATATATTCAATGACTCAAACTCCACTGCTCTCTCAGGTAGAAAATTCAAAGATTACCAACTCTCTGAAAGAGGAAAATCCTAATTTCTGTCTCTCCGCCCCCCCAACATATATATTTCAATAAGATCATCTCTCATTCTTCTAAACTCCAATGAACATAGGCCTGATCTTTAAGTTTCTTAATAAGATAAATCTCTTCATGCCATGAATTAAATTATTTCATCCCCCTTGCTTTTAAGACCCACTCTTGGCTTGCCCTCCAAATTTCTTGCTGTGACTATACGTAACTTTTTATGATTTATGCCTGTGGACACCTAGATCCCTCTGTATCGTAGCATTCTGCAGACTTTCTTCACTTAAATAATATTCTGCTTTTCTACTCTCCCTACCAAAGTGGACAACCTCACATTTCCCACATTATATTCCATCTGCCAAATTTTTGCCCATTATGTAACCTATCTATATCCCTTTGCAAACTCCGTTTCTTCTTCAAAATTTGTTTTCCCACCATCTTGACATCATCAGCAGCTTTGGCAATACAGTTAACTCCTTGATCTAAGTCATTACTATAGATTGTAAATAGCTGAGGCCCCAGCACTGATGATCCCCATGGCACTCTACTACTGTAGTTAGTTTCATCAACTCTGATCAAAAGTTCTTCACACTACAGACATAAGAACATCAGAACATAAGAACATAAGAAATAGGAGCAGGAGTAGGCCATCTAGCCCTTCGAGCCTGCCCCGCCATTCAATAAGATCATGGCTGATCTGTCGCTGCTCAGTTCCACTTTCCCGCTTTCTCCCCATAACCCTTAATCCCCTCTCTTATCAAAAACCCATCAACCCGCGTCTTAAAAATATTTAGCGAGGCAGCCTCCACCACTTCAACGGGCAGAGAATTCCAGAGATTCACCACCCTTTGAGTGAAGAAGTTCCTCCTCAACTCCGTTCTAAACCGTCCCCCTTTTATCTTGAGGCTGTGCCCCCTAGTCCTACTGTCTTTTTTGAGCGGGAAGAGTCTCTCCACCTCTATCCTATCCATCCCATTCATCATCTTATACGTCTCAATGAGATCTCCCCTCATTCTTCTAAACTCTAACGAGTACAAGCCCAGTTTATTCAGCCTCTCCTCATAGCTCAACCCCCTCAACTCCGGTATCAGCCTTGTAAACCTCCTCTGCACTCCCTCCAAGGCCAAAATATCTTTGCGCAGGTGTGGCACCCAAAACTGCACACAGTACTCCAGCTGCGGCCTCACCAATGCCCTATACAGCTGCAGCAAGACCTCCCTACTTTTATATTCAATCCCCCTCGCTATGAAGGCCAGCATCCCATTCGCCTTCCTGACCACCTGCTGCACCTGCAAGCTGGGTTTTTGCAACTCATGCACAAGGACCCCGAGGTCCCTCTGCACCGTCGCCTGCTGCAGTTTTTCGTCCCGTAAGTAATAGTCCTTCCTACCATTCTTCCTACCAAAGTGGACCACCTCACACTTGCCAACATTAAATTCCATTTGCCATTTCCTGGCCCATTCGCCCAGCCTATCTAGATCCTTCTGCAGACTCTCCACACCCTCCGCACAATTTGCCGTTCCCCCAATCTTGGTGTCATCAGCAAATTTCGACACTTACTGCCAATGTGGTTGCTGCAGTTGCACTGGTGTCCACCAATTCTCACATACTACAGCTGCAACATATTGTCTGGCCTGCTATATTAATTGTCTTTTGTTTAATTAGGGTTTCAAATTTAGAAATATGATTCAATGATTTTAAATTAAACCAGAAATTATAAACTATATATTTAATACAGTTCATCTATCTCTTCAGTCCCAGTTTAAACTATTGCCCCAAATATTTTATCTGAGCTGTCACTGCCTCCCCAACTTCTGCCGCAACTCTTTCCATTGACACCATTCCTTGCAGTGACAACTGGATCAGGTTTACTGAGTTCGTTTACATAAGAACATAAGAAATAGGAGGAGTAGGCCATCCAGCCCTTCGAGCCTGCCCCGCCATTCAATAAGATCATGGCTGATCTGTCGTGGCTCAGTTCCACATTCCCGTCCTCTCCCCATAACCCTTAATCCCCTCGCTTATCAAAAACCCATCAACCCGCGTCTTAAAAGTATTTAGCGAGGCAGCCTCCACCACTTCAACGGGCAGAGAATTCCAGAGATTCACCACCCTTTGAGTGAAGAAGTTCCTCCTCAACTCCGTTCTAAACCGTCCCCCTTTTATCTTGAGGCTGTGTCCCCTAGTCCTACTGTCCTTTCTGAGCGGGAAGAGTCTCTCCACCTCTATCCTATCCATCCCATTCATCATCTTATACGTCTCAATGAGATCTCCCCTCATTCTTCTAAACTCCAACGAGTACAAGCCTAGTTTATTCAGCCTCTCTTCATAGCTCAACCCCCTCAACTCCGGTATCAGCCTAGTAAACCTCCTCTGCACTCCCTCCAAGGCCAAAATATCCTTGCGTAAGTGCGGCGACCAAAACTGCACACAGTACTCCAGCTGCGGCCTCACCAATGCCCTATGCAGCTGAAGCAAGACCTCCCTACTTTTATATTCAATCCCCCTCGCTATGAAGGCCAGCATCCCATTCGCCTTCCTGACCACCTGCAGGCTGGGTTTTTGCGACTCATGCACAAGCACCCCGAGGTCCCTCTGCACCGTCGCAGGCTGCAGTTTTTCGCCCCGTAAGTAATAGTCCTTCCTACCATTATTCCTACCAAAGTGGACCACCTCGCACTTGCCAACATTAAATTCCATTTGCCAATTCCTGGTCCATTCGCCGAGCCTATCTAGAGCCTTCTGCAGACTCTCCACACCCTCCGCGCAATTTGCCATTCCACCAATCTTGGTGTCAGCAGCAAATTTCGACACCATACACTCGGTTCCCTCCTCCAGATCATCTATATAAATGGTAAATAGCTGAGGCCCCAGCACCGACCCCTGGGGCACTCCACTAGTCACCAACCGCCAATCCGAATAGCACCCATTAACCCCCACTCTCTGCCTCCTATTTGACAACCAATCCTCTATCCACGCTAACACCCTACCCCCAACTCCATGTCCCCTTACCTTCTGCAATAACCTCTTGTGAGGTACCTTGTCAAACGCCTTCTGAAAATCAAGAAAGACCACATCCACCGGCTGTCCTCTATCCACCGCTCTAGACACATCCTCATAGAACTCCAATAAATTTGTCAGACACGACTTCCCCTTAACGAAACCGTGCTGCATCTGCTCTATCAAGCAATTCCCCTCAAGATGCCTCGCTATTTCCTCTCTTTACACTCTCTTCATTTTGTTCAATCCCAACATAAGCTTTTGATGTCATAACTGCCTCATCAGAACACAATCTAAATTTACCTCTGTAGTTTGGTGTGCTTTTAACCTTACCTAAGGCAAACATTTGTCACCTCCACATTCTATTCCAAAGCTCCCCCTTCCATTGTTCGCCAAGTGCAAACTTCATGTTAGACAGCTACCAGAATGAGCTGAAGTTCTGTTCACTGCTCACAACTCTGCATGTTTATATTAGGTCCTGGTTTTCCACTACCATAAAACGCTCATTTTTTACTTTATTTCCCTTCTTAATCTCACCCATCCTTCTCTTTGTAAACTTCTTCAACATTACAATCCTTTCTCCAAGTCTTTGTTCTTGATATTCCCGAACAAAGGACAAACTATTCATCTGAAGTGTTTGCTGCAAATGTGATTTATTGTTGTCACATGTATAGATATACAGTGAATGGTATCATTTATTGCACTTTAAAGATAGAGGTCATAGAGTATATAGGGGAGAAGTAGACATGTGTGTGCAGAGAAAAATCAATTTAATATAAGGTAGATCTATTCAGAAGTCTGATCGCAGCAGGGAAGAAACTGTTCTTGTTGGTATATGACCTTAAACTTTTGTATCTTTTTCCCGATGGAAGAAGGTGGAAAAGAGTATGTCCGGGGTGTGTGGGGTCCTTGATTATGCAAATAAGCAGCAGGAATAGGTCATTTCAACACTCAAGCCTTATCTGCTATTAATAAAATCATGGCTGACCCTCAAAAATGCATCCCACCTATCGCTGATAATCTAGCACCACCAAGAGCTTATCCACCTCTGCCTTAAAAATATTCAAAGACTCTGCTTCCTCTGCCTTTTCAGGTAGAGAGTTCCCAAGACTCACAACCCTGTGAAAGAAGAAATTTTGCCTCGTTGCTATTTTAAATGGGTAACACCTTATTTTTAAACGGAGACCCCTAGTTTCAGATTCTCTCATAAGAGGAAACATACTCTCCACATCCACTCTGTCAGGATCCCTCAGGATTGAATGTTTCAATCAAGTCACCTCTTACTCTTCGAAGCATCTGAAGGTAGAACGTATAAGATGATGAATGGGATGGATAGGATAGAGGTGGAGAGACTCTTCCCGCTCAGAAAGGACAGTAGGACTAGGGGGCACAGCCTCAAGATAAAGGGGGGGCGGTTTAGAATGGAGTTGAGGAGGAACTTCTTCACTCAAAGGGTGGTGAATCTCTGGAATTCTCTGCCCGTTGAGGTGGTGGAGGCTGCCTCGCTAAATATTTTTAAGACGCGGGTTGATGGGTTTTTGATAAGCGAGGGGATTAAGGGTTATGGGGAGAGGGCGGGAATGTGGAACTGAGCCACGACAGATCAGCCATGATCTTATTGAATGGCGGGGCAGGCTCGAAGGGCTAGATGGCCTACTCCTGCTCCTATTTCTTATGTTCTTATGTTCTTAGAACCTTAGCCTGTCCAACCTTTCCTTACACCGGAGCAGCGAGCACTCCGAAAGCTAATGGCTCTTCCTACCAAATAAACCTGTTGGACTTTAATCTGCTGTTGTGAGACTTCTTACTGTGTTTACCCTCGTCCAACACCGGCACCTCCATATCATGGCAACCTTTCCTTATCAGATACTCTACCCATTCCAGTTATTAGTTTGTTAAACCTCCTCTGAACTACTTCCTTACATCCTCCCTTAAATAAGGGACCAATACTGTGCACAGTACCCCTGATGTGATCTCACTAGTGCTTTGTATAACTGAAGCATAGCCTCCCTGCTTTTGTATTCAATCCTCTTTGCAATAAATGATAACATTCAATTAGCTTTCCTGATTACTTGCAGTATTTGCATAATAGTCTTTTTCAATACATGTACTAAGACACCCAGGCCCCTCTGCATCTCAAAGTTCTGCAATCTCTCACCCTTTCGATGATATGCTTCTCTTTTATTGTATGGCCTATAATTGAATTGGATTCTCCTCTGAGATGATTCTTTTCCTTTTTATTTCAGATTGTAAGGTAGTTGTGTATCTTTTTCAATTCTACATCATTTTGAAAGCTTTTTGTTTAAGAGTTGATAACCAGTGAAGAATTTGAAACTTCCATGTGTACTGTCTCCTTTGCCAGAATGTTAATGCTGACATAACTTCTTGGCAATACCTGTTCACACACTAAATCAATAGAAGAGTAATAAAGTAAATGGCAAATCAATTTGTTCTAAAACTGACTGCAAATATTTATTCCAATGGCATAATAGGCAGGGTGTGATGTGATCTCTAATGCCTAAGCTAATAAAGATTTACTTGGGCACAAGGTTTTCAGCTCAAAGGACAGAAATGATCACTGCATTAAATTACATGTCTTTAGCAAAGCAGTACTGTCTGACAGTTCTCTGTGATTTATGTTATCTCTCAGATCAAGGTAGGAGCTTTACATATCTCTAATTTTCAAAATAAAAATTAGAGAAATATAAAACGGAATGCCAATTTGCTATTATCCATTTTACACAAGTTCTAGTTCCTGCTCGGATTGCTTAGTTAAACTGTCTTCAAAGATGAACTTGTAAACCAACCAGTCATTTCGGCTTGCTGAGCTGAGAGCATTCTTGTACAGAGTACTGACATTCATCTAATGATGTGGGTATGCCGGCATTGGACTGGCGTTATGCACAGTAAAAAGTCTGACAACACCAGGTTTTAGTCCAACCGATTTATTTGATAATAAACTCACAAGCTTTCGGGGTTAGCTCCTTCGTCAGGTGAATGGAGAGTTCTGGCCTCAGACAGAGCATATAAAGCACAGACAGTTTAGAGATTACTGATTAGAATGCGAATCCTTACACCTCAAGACCTGAAGTGGCTGACAATGTGAGTGGAAGGAGCACTGATCACAGGTTAAAGAGATGTGTATTGTCTCCAGACAGTACAGTAAGTGAGGTTTTGCAAACCCAGGCAAGTCACGGGGGTTACAGATAGTGCGACATGAACCCAAGATCCCTGTTGAGACCGTCCTCATGTGTGCGGAACTTGGCTATCAGTCTCTGTTCAGCGACTCTGCGCTGTCGTGTGTCGTGAAGGCCGCCTTGGAGAATGCTTACCCGAAGGTCAGAGGCTGAATGCCCGTGACCACTGAAGTGTTCGCCAACAGGAAGGGAACAGTCTTGCCTGATGATTGTCGAGCGATGTTCATTCATCTGTTGTCGTAGCGTCTGCATGGTCTCCCCAATGTACCATGCTTCGGGACATCCTTTCTTGCAACGTATCAGGTAGACAATGTTGGCCGAGTTGCAAGAGTATTTACCATGTACCTGGTGGATGGTATTCTCACGTGAGATGATGGTATCCATGTTGATGATCCGGCATGTCTTGCAGAGGTTGCTGTGGCAGGGTTGTGTGGTATTGTGGTCACTGTTCTCCTGAAGGCTGGGTAGTTTGCTGCGAACAATGGTCTGTTTGAGGTTGTGTGGCTGTCTGAAGGCAAGAAGTGGGGGTGTGGGGATAGCCCTGGCGAGATGTTCGTCTTCATCAATGATATGTTGAAGACTCCGGAGAAGATGTCGTAGCTTCTCCGCTCCGGGGGCACCCTCCATGCTCTCATTCCACGTACTCCCCGCATTGGAGATCTCTACTGCCTCCCAAAGATACACGAGGCAAACACACCTGGCCGTCCCATCGTATCGGGCAATGGGACTCTGTGTGAGAACCTCTCCGGCTACGTCGAGGGCATCCTGAAACCCATTGTACAAAGAACCCCCAGCTTTTGTCGCGACACTACGGACTTCCTACTGAAACTCAGCACACATGGAGCAGTTGAACCAGGGACACTCCTCACCACAATGGATGTCTCGGCGCTCTACACCAACATCCCCCACAACGATGGCATTGCTGCGACTGCCTCAGTACTCAATGCTGACAACTGCCAGTTTCCAGATGCAATTTTACAACTCATCCGCTTTAACCTGGACCACAATGTCTTCACCTTCAACAACCAGTTTTTCATCCAGACACATGGAACAGCCATGGGGACCAAATTTGCACCTCAATGTGCCAACATCTTCATGCACAGGTTCGAACAAGACTTCTTCACTGCACAGAATCTTCAACCAATGCTATACACTAGATACATAGATGACATTTTCTTCCTTTGGTCTCATGGTGAACAATCACTGAAACAACTACATGATGATATCAACAAATTCCACCCCACCATCAGACTCACCATGGACCATTCCCCAGAATCAGTTGCATTCTTGGACACACGCATCTCCATTAAGGACGGTCACCTCAGCACCTCACTGTACCGCATGCCCACAGACAATCTCACAATGCTCCGCTTCTCCAGTTTCCACCCTAAACATGTTAAAGAAGGCATTCCCTATGGACAAGCCCTCCGTATACACAGGATTTGCTCAGATGAGGAGGATCGTGACAGACACCTCCAGACCCTGAAAGATGCCCTCATAAGAACAGGATATGGTGCTCGACTCATAGATCGACAGTTCCGATGCGCCACAGCGAAAAACCGCACCGATCTCCTCAGAAGTCAAACACGGGACACAGTGGACAGAGTACCCTTCGTCGTCCAGTACTTCCCTGGAGCGGAGAAGCTACGACATCTTCTCTGGAGTCTTCAACATATCATTGATAAAGACGAACATCTCGCCAGGGCTATCCCCACACCCCCACTTCTTGCCTTCAGACAGCCACACAACCTCAAACAGACCATTGTTCGCAGCAAACTACCCAGCCTTCAGGAGAACAGTGACCACAATACCACACAACCCTGCCACTGCAACCTCTGCAAGACATGCCGGATCATCAACATGGATACCATCATCACACGTGAGAATACCATCCACCAGGTACATGGTAAATACTCTTGCAACTCGGCCAACATTGTCTACCTGATACGTTGCAAGAAAAGATGTCCCGAAGCATGGTACATTGGGGAGACCATGCAGACGCTACGACAACGGATGAATGAACATCGCTCGACAATCACCAGGCAAGACTGTTCCCTTCCTGTTGGCGAACACTTCAGTGGTCACGGGCATTCCGCCTCTGACCTTCGGGTAAGCATTCTGCAAGATGGCCTTCACGACACACGACAACGCAGAGTTGCTGAGCAGAGACTGATAGCCAAGTTCCGCACACATGAGGACGGTCTCAACAGGGATCTTGGGTTCATGTCGCACTATCTGTAACCCCCGTGACTTGCCTGGGTTTGCAAAACCTCACTTACTGTACTGTCTGGAGACAATACACATCTCTTTAACCTGTGATCAGTGCTCCTTCCACTCACATTATCAGCCACTTCAGGTCTTGAACAGCAGGTTAGGTGTAAGGATTCGCATTCTAATCAGTAATCTCTAAACTGTCTGTGCTTTATATGCTCTGTCTGAGGCTAGAACTCTCCATTCACCTGACGAAGGGGCTAACCCCGAAAGCTTGAGAGTCTATTATCAACTAAATCGGTTGGACCAAAACCTGGTGTTATCAGATTTTTTTACTGTATTCATCTAATGGCCAGTAGGTGGCAACAAATTGTAAACAAAACAGATAAGTAAAATATTGCAGTTGCTGGAATCTGAAACAAGGTTAAAGTCCAACCTGGTGTTGTGAGATTTCTTACTGTGTTTACCCCAGTCCAATGCCGGTATCTCCACATCTGAAACAAGAACAGAGGAAGCTGGAAAACTTAGCAGTCTGCAACATCTATCTCAACATCGATCAGGAGAAGAACACATTTAACCTTTCGAATCATGGACACTTTGTCGGAACCGAAAGGAGAGAGACTGTTAGAGAAAAAGAAACTGCAACAGATCAAGAACTATGGGACAGACTGTGTGAGATTTAGTTAAAAGTTGCTAAAAATATGGAAGGTAAACACAGAGAAGTTAAGGATAGAACTTGCTGGGACTCAGCAATGAGATATTGGAGATCACAATAGTTACCACTGTGAGATACTTCACAGCGCCAAGGACCCGGGTTCAATTCTGGCCTTGAGTGACTGTGTGGAGTTTGCACATTCTTCCCGCGTCTGCGTGGGTTTCTTCTGGGTGCTCTGGTTTCCTCCTACAGTCCAAAGATGTGCAGGTTAGAAAGATTGGTTGTGCTAATTTGTCCCTTAGTGTCCTAAAATGGGTAGGTTAGGGAGATTAAATGGGAAAATGTGGCCTGGGTAATACACTCTGTTGGAGAATTGGTGCAGACTTGATGGGCTGAATGGCCACCTTCTGCACTGCAGTGATTCGATGAGGTCATGGTTTGAAACTATGCCCAGGTTGGAATGTTTGAACCTCAACTCAAGGGGCAATACAGTATCGTGGATAAGGCTAGCAATAATTTGAATACCATACAGCTATCCTAACAAATAAAGTGGTTCCATGTTCAACAGTGTAAAAGGTATACAACAGGAACCACACAATTTAAAATCACAGAAGGCTACGGACACCTCGTGAGCCTGGTACGTCGGGAATAGTGGGATGAACCAGTTATCATGAAAGTAGCTGATGGGGGTCAGGGAACAGGAGGAGTAAGACAGACAGCCAAAGGCAAAGTAGACCTGTCAATTGAGACCCCTCCTTGACCAGCTTGGAGATTGGCAGTGATCCATACAGGGAGCACTGCTCAAATGGCAGAACCAGCCTTAACACCCAGTTTGTTTTGAAAATAAAATATGCTTTGTGTTTTATTATCTTGTGGATAGAAACAGGGTACATATTGACCTGAGAAGTGAAAGCCCTCAGACGAGATTTGAGTTGTGTTATATGTTGCAGTTAACCTCATGGGACAAAGGAACATAAGGACCCTCAAACTATATTGCTGCCTTCAGCCTGACCCTGACCTGGAGGAAATAAGAGCTGAATATCATGGGAATCACGCAAGCAAGCAGAGGGGAATCAGGAGAGTAAGACAGAAGTTTCTATTGAACTGAGGGATATGGATTGGAGCAGTGATGAGTTAACATGGGCAGGAGATCACACCAAGGATACAACCTGAGAAGATGCTGATGTTTGCCATTTAGCCAGCTGTGATCTGAACTGTCTGCTTCCGGAACAAATTAAACTAAGGGCACATATGAACGTAACAATCATAGAGGTTACATTTAAGGTGCAGTTATGTACCCTCCTTAACTCAGGCTGATCCTAACCTAGAAATATGACAAAGGGGGCAAAAAGTAAGAATCTGATTTGGTACATTCCAAATGTATCTGCTTGTTGGACTCAAACAAAAGGGGAGTAAGGTGTATAAACCTGCTCCTGTCCAAGAGAGCGCACTTGCAAGGCTTTGCCAGGGCTAAGGGTGATGCTGTTCAAGGAGCAGCCAATCCTTAGTAAATTGCCACCTCCTGGTCATAATGAAAGTCAGGCAGTGATGTGTCCTGTCCTAGAACCTGGGCAAATGACCTGGTACTAATACTGACAGGAAAGGCATTATAGTACAACACACACCATGAGGTGGGACTGCTGATTTTGATTCTAATGATTCTAGGGTTGCCAGAGCAATGTGGGAAGAGAACTAGGCTTTATATGGGCATTTACTGAAGAAAGCTTGGAGCCACACTGTAATTATGTGGGGACTCAGGGTGAGGAGTCGTCCAGAAGTAGAACTAAGAGAAAAAGGAGCCTGGGAAATGACGCTGTCACAATCTTCAATACTGGCATTTCTTTGGTTAATAGCTTAGATTCGACCACCTTAGATCACAAAGTCAGGAGATTGAGAAACTAGTTGAAGAGATTATGGAAGGAACCATGGAAGTTTAGGGAAAGGACCTAAACAAAACCCAGAAAGTAATTATTCACCTATGCAGGATAATGGATCAGTTATAAACAAAGATTGTTCAAATAAATTAATTAATATGGAAGAATAGGAACACCTCAGAAAGAGCTGCCTGGAATGATGTGTATCATGTATGGTGCCAGGCTGATTAAGCAAACTAGGGAAAATCTTCCAATAGATTATGAATGGGGAGGTATCATAACAGATAGGAGATGAGAACTTGCACAAAAGAGTTGTGATACAGCAAGTTTTACTATGCTAATGTCAAGCTGAGTTCTGAAGTTCCTAGTCCTTTCCTCAGTACAACATCACTACCACTCTATCAAATATCAGTGATCAGAGAGGGTGGTCTGATAAAACATCAAGATGCCAACCCTACACAACTAATTTGGGAAATTATATTATGGGATTTAGTTTGGAGAGATATAAGGGACAAGGTAGATGGATGGTATATCAGACCAATATAATACACCTCATGTGAACTGTACCATGAGAACTAACAGAGCTTGGTTGGCAGGTAACCAAGGTGGTGAAGGGGGGTATTGTGTTACCACCTGAGAAAATGATTTTTTAATACACGGTCTATTAATCAAACAACGTTCCATTTCACTTTAGAGAGATCAGATATGCGAGGAATGTGCAAACTGGTTAACATCTCTACCATCATAACAGAGCAGAGATAAATAATGCAGTCAGTTTTTCAAAACTACGTAGAAAGATCCAGGTCTGATCTTCCTCCACTCCCTGAGCACCTCAAGTACCTGCACAAGAAGTTAGGCCATTCCAAATGGACACATTTGGAATTTTGGCACTAATATTCAACTCCAACCCCGAATCCGTATTGCTTTGCATGTTTTTGTTACTGTGTAATCGATTATTGTGTTGTATTTACAATGTGATTTACGGAGAAGACAAATAGAAGGTCGGATGCTTGTATGATTTATGCAAGGCAAAAATAAAAGATGTTGCAAAATGGATAACTGCTTGATAAGTATGTAATTTAGTTGAAGAAAAGGAAATACTTAGTCACACATGGTTGGGAGAAGAGATGTGGCAGAGCAGTAATCTCTCATTTAATGATTGAAGGAGGACTGAAGGGCCACAATGGGTTAACTCCTTGTTTGAGCTTCTGGTGGAGTTACAAATTTTACTGGGAGCCAACAATCACACAGCTCAATTGAGAAGCAAGACACAATAAATATCAATGTCCCGCACTGACAATGGGGAGAGAGATAGGGATCTGATCACCTCAAGAACAAGACAATGATGGAGATTAGCACCAAAGTAGTGTGAATCAGAGGTGTGAAAGACTGGCATTCTTGAGATCCATTATCAGCAGGAAATTTATGACTTGCAAATTTCACAGAAAGCCTTTACTTTTTCAAAAAGGAACATCAAGGATGAATCATAAGCTACCATGAAAAGATTTGGCATATAGCCAAGTTTGGGAAATGGGTCGGCCAGGAGCAGAAATGGTGTAATTTGGAACAGAAATCATAGGAAGTCATTGTTTCTATCGTCAGTCAAGGAAGTCAATAGTGTCTGGACAATTCCACCAAGGAACCTACAACAATATCAAAAGACTGACTGAGCAGTGATTATTAGTAAGTTAGGATAGCAAGTTAATTATTACATTATGAATAGGGTGGAGGTTTAGCCTCTGACAGGTTGGAGTGGTTAGCACTGCTGGCTCAGAATGCAAAGGACTTGGTTTTGATTCTGGCCTTGGATAACTGCCAGTGTGGAGTTTACATGTTCTTCCCATGTCTACATGGGTTTCCCCCAGGTGCTTCAGTACGTCCCATAGTCCAAAGATGTGTAGGTTAGGTGGATTAGCCATGGTAAATGCGTGGGGTTAGAGGGTGCTCTTTCAGAGAGTCAGTGCAGATTTGTTGGGCTGAATGGCCTCCTTTTGCACCATAGGGTTCTATGGTTCCAGGCAACATAACTGTAGTTATATGAGCATTTTGTGAATCCGCTGCAGTTACCTATCACTGCAATAGATGCCATCTCCCTGGTCCTACACTCAACCCTGAAACACCTGGATAACAAAGACACCTATATCAGACTCCTATTTATTGACTACAACTCAGCCTTCAACACCATTATTCCCAGGAAACTCATCTCCAAACTCCGTGGCCTGGGGCTTGGCTCCTCCCTCTGCGACCGAATCCTAGACTTCCTATCCCACGGACCACAATCATTAAGGATATGCAACAACACCTCCTCCACGATTATCTGTAAAACTGGTACCCCGCAAGGCTGTCCTCAGCCCCTCACTATACTTCTTATATACCTCTGACTGTGTGGCCAAATTCCCCATCAACCCAATTTTCAAGTTTGCTGATGACCACCGTAGTAGTGGGCCAGATCTCAAACAATGATGAGACGGAGTATAGGAAGGAGATAGAGAATCTGGTAAATTGATGCGACAATAATAATCTCTCCCTCATTGTCAGTAAAACAAAGGAGATAGTCATTGCCTTTAGGGAGCACAGTGGAAGACATGCCCCTGTCTACATCAATGGGGATGGTGGAAATGGTTCAGGGCTGCAAGTTTCTAGGTGTCCAGATCAACAACCCACCAATGCCTCTGCTTTCTCAGAAGGCTAAGGAAATTCAGCATATCTGCTATGACTCTGGCCAATGCTTACAGGTGTACTATAGAAAGCATCCTTTCTGGTTATATCAGCTTGGTATGGCTCCTGCTCTGTCCAAGATGGCAAGAAACTACAAAGGCTCGTGAACAAAGCCCACTCCATCATGCAAACCAGCCCCCCATCCATTGACTCTGAATACACTTCCCATTGCCTTGGCGAAGTAGCCAGCATAATTAAGGACCCCATGCACCCCAGACATTCTCTCTTCCACCCTCTTACATCGAGAAAAAGGTACAAAAGTCTGAGGTCCAATCGACTCAAGAACAGCTCCTTCCCTGCTGCCAAAAGACTTTTGAATGGACCACTCTCATATTAAGTTGATCTTTCTCTAAACCTTAGCAATGGCTATAACACTACAGGTGGGATTCTCCGGACATGCTTGCTCCAAAGCGGAGAATTCCGCCCAAGGTCAATGGACCTTTGCATGATCTGCCCCCTGTCCGCGACAATTCTCATGGCGGGCGGGATGGGAGAACTTCCCCTCTACATTCTGCAGCCTCTCCTTTCCTTTGCTATGAACGGTATGCTTTGTCTGTATAGCGCGCAAGAAACAAAACTTTTCATTGTATACTAACACATGTGACAATAATTAGTCAAATCAAAATGCTGTGTGCACACCATCTCCAAGGGTTGTGGGTGACTCAAAGCAATGGAGGATTGTCAGAGAAGAAACTTGTCTCGTTTGTCATTCTGTTCAAGCCACATACTTGAGAGTTTGGTGTCATGAACTTGACTGCAGGGTGGGCTCTGAAGCAGAAATGTTAAAAGTTTGAAATTTTGAGAAATGAAGAAACACTCAGTAGGTCAGAAACAAGTTAACATTTCAGGTTAATGACCTTTCATCAGGATAGGTTAGGTTAAAATTGTAATGGGTGGGTTTTGGGCAGTTTAAGAGCAAATATAATTCATGCAATTTTAACTGTTCTACTCGAGTGTCAGCTAGACTGGAGGGATAAAATTTCATTGTAAATATTGTGACAAAAATCTTTAGGTTTGGGCAAGGATTTAAAATGGGAACATACTACCATGCAATGGCAGCAAACCTATATGAATACATCATAAATTAGCAGATCTCTCCTTTGTAACAATATCTCCCCATGGTGTCCTCCACCCCATTTCACTCTCATCCTGTGATCTGTCCATGACAGCCAATGCAACCAGTATATTAGTGTGTGCCCATCAGTGAGTTCTTGTTGTGACCACATGGATCTCTAGCTTTCTTTTGATTTGATTTATTATTGTCACATATATTAGTACACAGTGAAAAGCATTGTTTCTTGTGTGCTATATAGACAAAGCATACAGTTCATAGAGAAGGAAATGAGGGAGTACAGAATGTAGTGTTATAGTCATAGCTAGGGTGTAGAGAAAGATCAACAATACCCATCTGCTCGTCCCTCACTCCAAATATCTCCTTCCGATTTCCTACTTTCCGATATCCAAGAACTACCATCACAACACATCTGAGAAGAGGAGAGACAGCAATTGGAGAGTACCGATGAAGAGGTCCCATCACTTGATTGACATTCACCAGTTTGGATACTGACATGTATGTTAGAGGCAAGTATCACAGAATCCCTACAGTACAGGAGGCCGCCATTTGGCCCATCGAGTCTGTACTAACCACATTCCACCCAGCCCCTATTCCAGTAACCCCACACATTTCACCCTGCTAATCCCTGACACGTGGCTCAATTTTAACATGGCCACCTAACCTTTGGACTGAGGAGGAAACCGGAGCACCCAGAGGAAACCCACACAGACATGGAAAGAAAGTGCAAACTCCACACAAGACAGTGACCCAAGGTTTGACTTGAACCTGAGCCCCTGGCGCTCAGTGTGCTAACCACTGTGCCATTGAAGTTGAGAGTTGAGATCTGCAGGTGTGAGTCACTACGCACAAGTGTGCTGTAGTCAAGCCAGGGAGAAAGTATAATTTGTATCTCGTTTCATTGAAGGGCAAGATCACATACGAGTTCTGCTACCTGGACTGAGATGGGGATCTCAATGAGAAGACAGAGAATAATGATAGGCATGCATACTGAATGCTTGGTGCAGTGGCTGGTAGGTCAGGTAGCCTCCTGTCACTGTCAAGGAACTCCAACTTGACAGAAGGCTTTGCAAAGAACTTGTTCTCTTTGTAGTCTCTGCTCCATCTCAGTTATGATGTGGGTATGCCGGCGTTGGACTGGCGTAAACACAGTAAAAAGTCTGACAACACCAGGTTTTAGTCCAACCTATTTATTTGATAATATTCTCACAAGCTTTCGAGGGGTTACCCTCTTCGTCAGGTGAATGGAGAGTTCTGGGTCTCCATTCACCTCTCCATTCACCTGACGAAGAGGGTAACCCCTCGAAAGCTTGTGAGAATATTATCAAATAAATAGGTTGGACTAAAACCTGGTGTTGTCAGACTTTTTACCATCTCAGTTATGCAGACCTATGGACATGGTAACTGCAGCTCTCCAGATATCTGTTGCAGACTTTGTGGAATTATGTCGCCTTGTCCTCTGTCTTTTCTGTGAGGATGCAGCAACCCTTCCTGTCAAATCCAGGGACTTACTACAACACCTCTAAAAACAATCTACAATATTTCCAGAGATTGCAACTGCAGAAAATAGTCTAAGTTACATTACCTGCAAGCTGGATGCCTGGCAATTCAAATACTTCAAGTACTGGGCCTCTCTTGTAGCTGAATGCATGTTTTTTGGTGAGCAATAATACATTGAATGGACAGGCATGATCCAAGTGTATAAATAGAATGCCAGATCAGCCATTCGGGTCAAGTGCTGTCATAACACCACCACTTGACAAGCTGTAAAGACTCGCATTCTAATCCGTATTCTGTAAACTGAGTGTATGCTTTTATGTGCACTGTTTGTAATCAGAACTCCCCACTCGCCTGACGAAGGAACAGCGCTCCAAAAACTAGTGGTGTTTGTTACCAAATAAGCCTGTTGGACTTTAACCTGGTGTTGAGAGACTTCTTACAGTGATAACACCACCCACCAACTCAGAATTCCAGTGCATGCCGTGAATGCCCACAAAAGATTTGTTTCCAGCATGGAGCCATCATGTGCACTAGATTAGAAACAGCTGAATGCACACAGTGGCCCCTCAGAAGAAAAGTCTGAATTTGAGAATAGACCCTGAGGCTGAATCATCAAACACATTCAAGGCTGAGTTAGACAGGTTCTGATTGACAAGCAAGTTAGTTGATGGTTGTCAGGGGTGGGCAGGCAGGAAAGACAATCAGATTAGCCATGATTTATTGATTGGTGGAGCAGGCTTGACAGGCAAATGACCTACTGCTGTTTCCATTTCTTGTATAATTGAATTTTATTTGCCATTTTCTACCTCTCTGGCCAGGCCACTGATTTCTTCTTGCAGACTCTGGCTTGCTTTCTTCCTTACTTACTATCAATCACATGGCCAAACACTATATCATCTGTAAATTTCTTAATCCTTCATTCTACATTTAAGGCTAAACTATTGCTATATACCTTGGAAAGCAAGATCTCACTTTGCGAAGTGCTTTGGCACATTTTAGTACATTAGAGATGTTAAAAAAATGCTAGTTTTTGAGCCCTGTGGAATGCCACTGGAAACTGCTATGGAATGACAAACACCTGGCCACTAATTCCCTTTACTCCTGGTCATCCTCAGCAAATTTTGGACTCAACTTGCCACTTCCTCTTGGAACAACTAGCCATTTTACTTTTTCCACTGTTGCACCTAGTCAATAAACTTGCTAAAATCCATGTAGACTACAACTAACACGCTATCCTTATCCTGCTATTTATCCCCTCAAAAAAATTCAATCAAGTTAATCAGACATGCTGACTGACCTTGATTAATTCATGCCCTTTCAGGTGACAGCTTATTACTATCCCCTCAGAAGCTTTTTCAATAATTTTCCTGGCGCCAAGGTTAGGCCAACTGGCCTTTACTTACCATATTTGTCCCTTCCTTTCTTTTTAAATAATGCTGCAATGACAGCTGTGCTCAAAACCTCTGGCACCACACTCATACAATACAGGATTGGAAAATGATCGTTCGAGCTTTTGCTGTTTCCTCTCTTCTTACATTTCATCTTGCTTCCAGGATTTAACATTTTCAAAGATACTAAATACCCTAATATTTCTTCTCTCACTAAGATTATCCCATCCAATATTTCACACTCTTCCTCCACAATGTATGTCATAAGAACATAAGAAACAGGAGCAGGAGTAGGCCAACTAGCCCTTCGAGCCTGCCCCGCCATTCAATAAGATCATGGCTGATCTGTCGTGGCTCAGTTCCACATTCCCGCCCTCTCCCCATAACCCTTAATCCCCTCGCTTATCAAAAACCCATCAACCCGCGTCTTAAAAATATTTAGCGAGGTAGCCTCCACCACTTCAACGGGCAGAGAATTCCAGAGATTCACCACCCTTTGAGTGTAGAAGTTCCTCCTCAACTCCGTTCTAAACCGTCCCCCCTTTATCTTGAGGCTGTGCCCCCTAGTCCTACTATCCTTTCTGAGCGGGAAGAGTCTCTCCACCTCTATTCTATCCATCCCATTCATCATCTTATACGTCTCAATGAGATCTCCCTTCATTCTTCTAAACTCTAACGAGTACAAGCCTAGTTTATTCAGCCTCTCCTCATAGTTCAACCCCCTCAACTCCGGCATCAGCCTAGTAAACCTCCTCTGCACTCCCTCCAAGGCCAAAATATCCTTGCGTAAGTACGGCGCCCAAAACTGCACACAGTACTCCAGCTGCGGCCTCACCAATGCCCTATACAGCCGCAGCAAGACCTCCCTACTTTTATATTCAATCCCCCTCGCGATGAAGGCCAGCATCCCATTCGCCTTCCTGACCACCTGCTGCACCTGCAGGCTGGGTTTTTGCGACTCATGCACAAGGACCCCGAGGTCCCTCTGCACCGTCGCCTGCTGCAGTTTTTCTCCACGTAAGTAATAATCCTTCCTACCATTATTCCTACCAAAGTGGACCACCTCGCACTTGCCAACATTAAATTCCATTTGCCATTTCCTGGCCCATTCGCCCAGCCTATCTAGATCCTTCTGTAGACTCTCACCACCCTCCGCACAATTTGCCTTTCCACCAATTTTGGTGTCATCAGCAAATTTCGACAGCCTACACTCGGTTCCCTCCTCCAGATCATCTATATAAATGGTAAATAGCTGAGGCCCCAGCACCGACCCCTGGGGCACTCCACTAGTCACCAACCACCAATCTGAATAGCACCCATTGACCCCCACTCTCTGCCTCCTATTTGACAACCAGTCCTCTATCCACGCTAACACCCTACCCCCAACTCCATGTCCCCTGACCTTCTGCAATAACCTCTTGTGAGGTACCTTGTCAAACGCCTTCTGAAAATCAAGAAAGACCACATCCACCGGCTCTCCTCTATCCACCGCCCTAGACACATCCTCATAGAACTCCAGTAAATTTGTCAGACACTACTTCCCTTTAACGAAACCATGCTGCGTCTGCTCTATCAAGCAGTTCCCCTCAAGATGCCTCGCTACTTCCTCCTTGATGACGGATTCTAACATTTTACCTACAACAGACGTTAAACTAACAGGCCTATAATTCCCCGCCTTTTGCCTGGCACCCTTCTTAAACAACGGCGTAACATTAGCCGTTTTCCAATCTTCCGGCACTTCCCCGGAATCCAGCGACGTCTGGAAAATAACCACCAAGGCATCCACTATCACCTCCGCCATTTCTTTCAGGACCCTCGGATGCATTCCATCCGGTCCTGGGGACTTGTCCACAATCAGCCCCTCCAGTCTGTCGAGCACCACCTCGCTAGTAACAGTAATGTCATCGAGACCCTCCAGTCCTACCACCTTTCCATCTCTAACATCCGGCAAATTATTCACGTCCTCCTCCATGAAGACCGAAACAAAAAAGTTATTCAAGACCTCAACCATTTCCCCATCCCCTACCACTAAGTCCCCCTTCTCATCCTCTAAGGGACCAACGTTCACCCTAGCCAGCCTCTTCCTTTTTATATATTTATAAAAACTCTTGCTATCCTTTTTTATATTAAGTGCTAGCCCAGCTTCATAGTTTCTCCTACCCTTCTTTATCAACTTCTTTGTCAATCTTTGTTGACATTTAAACCTCTCCCAATCCTCTTCTCGCCCACTACTCTTAGCTACTCTAAACGCCTCCGCTTTTACTTTAACACTTTTCTTCACCTCCTTTGTTATCCACGGCTTATTACCACTCCTCCTACGGTCCTTTTTGACCATCGGAATAAATTTCTGCTGAGCACCAAGAAAGATCTCCTTAAAGATCCTCCACTGCTCCTCAGCAGACCTACCTTCCAACGCGCTCCCCCAATCCACATTCGCCAATTCTTCTCTCATCCTACCGTACTCCCCTCTGTTCAAACAAAGGACGTGTGTCCGGGAACCCACTTTCTCCTCCTCCATCTGCACCAGAAACTCCACCGTACAATGATCACTCTCCCCAAGAGGATCCTTCACCGCAAGTTCCCTAATTCTACCCGCCTCATTACATAGCACCAGATCCAAGATAGCTCACTCCCTCGTCGGCTCCAACACACACTGGTCCAGGAAACTATCCCGGCAGCATTCCAAGAACTCCTCCTCGAGCCCACCGCGTCCAACATGGGTCGACCAATCAATATGCAGATTGAAATCCCCCATAACTACGGCCGTCCCATTCCTGCACGTCGCACTTATTTGCACGTTAACAGCCCGCCCCACCTCCAGATCATTATTCGGGGGCCTATAGACGACACCCACCAGCGTCTTCCTCCCTTTGCTGTTCCTAATCTCTACCCACAACGATTCCACGTTCTGCTCCTTGGCTCCAATATCATCCCTTCCTACCACCCTGATGCTATCCTTAATCAGCAGAGCTACGCACCCCCCTTTTCCCTCCCGCCTATCCTTCCTAAACACTTGATACCCCTGGACATTCAGCTCCAAGTCCCTGTCACCTTGCAGCCACGTCTCTGTAATGGCCACCAGATCATATCCATTTGTGTCGATCTGCGCCACCAACTCATCCACTTTATTCCTAATGCTTCGCGCATTCAGATAAAGCGCCTTCACCTGGACCTTATTTGCTGGAACGCCGCCAACCATACTCACGCCCCTTACTCCCTTTATTATTGGGACATCCTCGGCCTCTATCCTTACCTGTACCATCTCCTTAACTTTAGACCCCGTAATGTCACCTACCCTCACACCCTCCCCCCCCCCCCCCCCCCCAATTAGTTTAAAGCCCTGTCTACAGTCCTCTTTACACGATTCGCCAGCACTCTGGTCCCAGCACGGTTCAGACCCACCCCATCCCGCCCGAACAGGTCCCACCTACCCCAATACTGGTGCCAATGCCCCATAAATTCAAAACCATTCCTCCCACACCAATCCCCGAGCCACCCATTCACTTCCTTAATCCTATCAACCCTACGCCCGTCTGCACTCGGTTCAGGCAGTAGCCCAGAGATGACCACCTTGTCGGTTCTACTTTTTAATTCCATTCCCAGCTTTTCATACTCCCTCCCCAGATCCTCATTTTGCAGTCTGCCTACGTCGTCGGCACCCACATGAACCACAAATGTCATCCTCTCTTCTGTGCTGACAGGTGCAAAATGACCACGCCCACATCTTCCAACTTCACACAAAAGTCATCTTTTTTGGTCTAATTCATTTAACACTCAATTATTTTTGACCACAGCTTTCTGGACAGTCACCCACCCTTGAAGCTGGCCTGCACTGAAATCCCATTGGAAAGACTTTGCAGATTCCAGTTTGAGAATGGGTGTTTCAGCATATCATCTCTCTTCACAGCTGTGATTATTTCTTTAACACAATGTTCTGACCTCCTGCTTTTTTATTTTCTGTGCTGTCTGAAAATCTTGTAACCAATGTTGAGCTGCCATTATTGCCTTTAATTAAGACATGTTTCAGTACCATCGGTAAGCTATACTCCCAAGCACCTATCTGTGCCCTCAGGTCAACTGACTCATTTCCTTGCGTTCAAGCATACATCATTAATCACTGACCAACTCCTTTGTCGTCTATTTACGACCCACAATGTCCATGTTGCAAAACCCTTTCAAAAATTTTAAATGTTCAATTTAATCACCTTTGCTTTTCCAAAGAGAGTCCCAGCCTGTTAAGTCTTTCCTGATAAATATAAACTCACAGTTGTGGTAAACATCAAAAGAAAACAACATTAAGTTTCAAGTGTATACTGATCTCACTCCGGTTTCTTCAGCACCTCAACTTTCAAGCCCTCCATTGTGTATAAGTAGTCGGATTGCTGACAGCCAGTACCCAATGAGCAGAAATTTCCTCCAACTTAGCATTGAGAAAGAAGAGTGAGCCTTTGTCTTCAGATCCTACTACAATCTCTGTTCTTTTGCAGGACTTTGTCTCTCTCCTGAGCCAAACCTGTTGCAAATAGTGTTATATTTTATTCTGAAATTAGCTTCCAACCACATACCTATGGTATTTTCAAGGCTATCTATTTCTGTCTCTGTAACAGCATTGGACTGCAGCCCCTATGCTCATCTGCTGCTGAAAAACTCATCCTTTTTTCGTCACATCTGGACCTGACTACTCCACTGCTCATCCGGCCAATCTTCCACACTCCATAAACTTGAGAGCATTCAGAACTCTGTTGCCCTTAACCTAACCCAGTGCCCTTCATCCATCACTAACATGCTTGCTGATCGACACAAGCTACCAGCTGGCCACAGCTCAATTTTAAAGCTGTTATCTTTGTTTTCAAATCCTCATGTATCTGAATCTCTGTATCCTCCTCCTGTCCTACAACACGCCACGATATCTGTGTTCATCTAGTTCTGGACTATTTTAATTGCTCCACCATTGATGGTTGTGTTTTCAACTGCTTTGGCCCTAAATTCTGAAATTACCTCCCTAAATCTCTCCACTTCTCTATTCAACCTTAATATGTTCCTTAAAATGTAACTCACTAACTAAGTTGCAGCAATATTAACTTATGCAGTTTGCTATCAAATTTTGTTTGTGAAGTGCTTTGGCACATTTTAGTACATTAGAGATGTTATAAAAATTCTAGTTTTTGTTGCAGTAAAAGTTGTTTGTAACTTGTTCGGTATCTTTACACCCTTTTTGTAATGGGGAGACTAGAACAGAACAGAACAGAAAAGAACTCTGGGTTGAACTAAGGTTCTGTACAAGTTTTAATATTGCTTCTCTGCTATTTAGTTACATTTCTTTTGAAATGAACCCATCATTTTATTTGAAATCTTCAAGACCTTTTAAACCTACATTAATTTGTGAATCTGGACCCCAAAATATTTTTTTAAAATTCTGTTTAGACTTTAACTTTCCAAGTTGTATGCAGCCTCATTATAACCTCATTATGAGGTAATTTGCATCACCTTATATTTACTTATATTAAAGTTGTCATTTATATTCATAACCTGCAAATTTTTAACATTTTCTGCTGCATTCCTCCTTAGTAATAATTGTAGCCTCCAATGCAACCAAAACGTTTTATATCATTCTTCTGATAATCGAGGCTGAATTATTTTTTAGGTGGTGAACGGGTGAGCCAGCAACAATTTCCTCAATCATCACATTGAAATTAGCTGACTCGGTAAGCAGTGAGATCAAATCTATGATCTTCCTGATCTGTATGGGTCAGCTGCTCACTCTCAGAGCAGCTGAGCTTACAAAATGTATTCTGTATTTACAATATTGACATTGGCTGACAATAAAGAATTTTCTTATTTCACAAATCTGGATGAGGGGCCATTACCAGCATTGAAAAATGTTAGTGGGAAAATGAGAAATCAATTTAGAGTGAGTTTGTGATGCTGCACTCGGGATTATAAAAAACTACAATTTAGAATCTAGAATGCTGAAAGACAGAAGAAGCCCATTTCACTCATTGTGTTGGTACTGATTCTTTGAAAGAGCCATCCAATTAATTGCACTTTCCTGCTCTTGCACAATTGCCCTGTAAATCTTCCCTTCAAGCATTCATCCAGTTCTTTTTTTAAAGTTCCAACTGAATCTGCTGCCACCATCATTTCGGCGAGTGTATTCCAGGTCATAACACCATGCTATGAAAAAATAACTTCACATCTGCTCTGGTTCTTTCGCTAATTAAATCTGTGTTCTCTAGATACTGACCTCCCTATCATTAGAAAAAATTTCTCCTTACAATCCCTACAGCGCAGGAGGCCATTTGGACCATCAAGTCTGCACTGACACTCTGGCACAGGATCTTACCCAGGCCCACCTTTCACACTACCCCCATAACTCCATGCATTTACCCTGCCAATCCCCCTAATGCACACATCTTTGAAAACAAAGGGGCAATTTAACATGGCCAATCTACATAACATGTACATCTTTGGATTGTGGGAGGAAACTGGAGCACCCGGAGGAAATCCACACAGACAGGAGAAGAACATGCAAGCTCCACACAGTCACTCCAAGGCTGGAATTAAATCCAGGTCCCTGGCACTGTGAGGCAGCAGTGCTAACCACCGTGTCACCATGCCCTTCATAAAGCCTTCATGATTTGAACGCCTATAAAATATTCCCTAAACCCTCTCTGCCCTAGGGAGGGGATCCCAATTTATCTTGTCCCTCCACATATTGTCTTTCCTCATTCATTCTGTCAAAATGAATCACTGTACTGCATTAAAATTCATCCACTTATGTCTACTCATTTCACCAGTCTGTGTTCTCATCAAGTTCATTACTGTCCTCTTCAATGTTCACAAGGCCTGAATTTTCATCCTTGAGGTGGGTAGAGGGAGTTGAAAAAATTCCTAAACGGCCCACCTGCCCTGGGAGGAAGTGCATGCAAAGTTGGGACCTTTATAACTGAAGGCCAGATATGGGCTGGAGTTCAGTCAGCAGGTCCAGGAAAACATGCAAAGACAGCCGCGAGTTGCTAGGTGCAGAGGCAGGATATTTAAAAGGCCCACCTTGGTATCCTCACACTTCCTTCAGCACCTGCTCCCCAACACACCCGAAGCCCCATCCATGCCATGTCATGACCCCATCCCCATATGCCCTTTCACTCACTCCCTTAAGTATCTAATGAACATAAGAACATAAGAAATAGGAGCAGGAGTAGGCCATCTAGCCCTTCGAGCCTGCCCCGCCATTCAATAAGATCATGGCTGATCTGTCGCTGCTCAGTTCCACTTTCCCGCCCTCTCCCCATAACCCTTAATCCCCTCTCTTATCAAGAACCCATCAACCCGCTTCTTAAAAATATTTAGCGAGGCAGCCTCCACCACTTCAACGGGCAGAGAATTCCAGAGATTCACCACCCTTTGAGTGAAGAAGTTCCTCCTCAACTCCGTTCTAAACCGCCTCCCCTTTATCTTGAGGCTGTGCCCCCTAGTCCTACTGTCTTTTTTGAGCGGGAAGAGTCTCTCCACCTCTATCCTATCCATCCCATTCATCATCTTATACGTCTCAATGAGATCTCCCCTCATTCTTCTAAACTCTAACGAGTACAAGCCTAGTTTATTCAGCCTCTCCTCATAGCTCAATCCCCTCAACTCCGGTATCAGCCTAGTAAACCTCCTCTGCACTCCCTCCAGGGCCAAAATATCCTTGCGCAGGTGCGGCGCCCAAAACTGCACACAGTACTCCAGCTGCGGCCTCACCAATGCCCTATACAGCTGCAGCAAGACCTCCCTACTTTTATATTCAATCCCCCTCGCTATGAAGGCCAGCATCCCATTCGCCTTCCTGACCACCTGCTGCACCTGCAAGCTGGGTTTTTGCGACTCATGCACAAGGACCCCGAGGTCCCTCTGCACCGTCGCCTGCTGCCACCATGCCATATTCTAGAATTCCTACGCCCAATGACTCATTGACAATTTTTGGGCTCTCAGCCAAGCATATCTAATGAGCCTTCATTGAGATTCCAGAGAGCCACTACACTACAAGAACATTTGTGCCCCAGAGGAAATATTGTTTGAATTACAGTTCAGGCTCTCTCATCTCTGTGAGATAATATAATCAGGGCCTTGTTTTAAGGCTGATTAAATTGGATATCCTAACTTAAAGAATTGGGCATATTAAAATCAAATACAGTCAAACCTCAGGCAGGCCACTCTTGACGAAAGTCAAATATACAAAAACACAGGAACAAGTCTGAGCCTGGACCATCAATCACCCATCAAAGATCATTGCACCCTACTGAGACCCAGCAGGAAATCATCGCACCCCATTGTAATGCACTGGCCTATTGTTATAAGCTAGTTTCCAGATGCAAGTTATATACCAGTTTCCAGATGCAATTTTACAACTCATCCGCTTTATCCTGGACCACAATGTCTTCACCTTCAACAACCAGTTTTTCATCCAGACACAAGGAACAACCATGGGGATCAAATTCGCACCTCAATATGCCAACATCTTCATGCACAGGTTTGAACAAGACTTCTTCACCGCACAGGCTCTTCAACTGATGCTATACACTAGATACATCAATGACGTTTTCTTCCTTTGGACTCATGGTGAACAATCACTGAAACTATCTGATGATGTCCACAAGTTCCACCCCACCATCAGACTCACTATTCTGGACTATTCTCCAGAATCGGCTGCATTTTTGGACACATGCATCTCCATCAAGGATGGTCACCTCAGCACCTCACTGTACCGCAAGCCCACAGACAACCTCACAATGCTCCACTTCTCCAGCTTCCACCCTAAACACGTTAAAGGAGCCATCCCCTATGGACAAGCCCTCCGTATACACAGGATTTGCTCAGATGAGGAGGATTGTGACAGACACCTCCAGATGCTGAAAGATGCCCTCATAAGAACAGGATATGGCGCTCGACTCATCGATGGACAATTCCGATGTGCCACAGCGAAAAACCGCACTGAACTCCTCAGAAGACAAACACGGGACACGGTGGACAGAGTACCCTTTGTCGTCCAGTACTTCCCTGGAGTGGAGAAGCTACGACATCTTTTCCGGAGTCTTCAACATATCATTGATGAAGACGAACATCTCGCCAGGGCCATCCCCACACCCCCATTTCTTGCCTTCAGACAACCACACAACCTCAAACAGACCATTGTTTGAACATAAGAAATAGGAGCAGGAGTAGGCCATCTAGCCCTTCGAGCCTGCCCCGCCATTCAATAAGATCATGGCTGATCTGTCGCTGCTCAGTTCCACTTTCCCGCCCTCTCCCCATAACCCTTAATCCCCTCTCTTATCAAAAACCCATCAACCCGCGTCTTAAAAATATTTAGCGAGGCAGCCTCCACCACTTCAACGGGCAGAGAATTCCAGAGATTCACCACCCTTTGAGTGAAGAAGTTCCTCCTCAACTCCGTTCTAAACTGCCCCCCTTTTATCTTGAGGCTGTGCCCCCTAGTCCTACTGTCTTTTTTGAGCGGGAAGAGTCTCTCCACCTCTATCCTATCCATCCCATTCATCATCTTATACGTCTCAATGAGATCTCCCCTCATTCTTCTAAACTCTAACGAATACAAGCCCAGTTTATTCAGCCTCTCCTCATAGCTCAACCCCCTCAACTCCAGTATCAGCCTAGTAAACCTCCTCTGCACTCCCTCCAAGGCCAAAATACCTTTGCGCAGGTGCGGCGCCCAAAACTGCACACAGTACTCCAGCTGCGGCCTTACCAATGCCCTATACAGCTGCAGCAAGACCTCCCTACTTTTATATTCAATCCCCCTCGCAATGAAGGCCAGCATCCCACAGCAAACTACCCAGCCTTCAGGAGAACAGTGACCACAATACCACACAACCCTGCCACAGCAACCTCTGCAAGGCATGCCGGATCATCGACATGGATGACATCATCACACATGAGAATACCATCCACCAGGTACACGGTACATACTCTTGCAATTCGGCCAACGTTGTCTACCTAATACGTTGCAAGAAAGGATGTCCTGAAGCATGGTACATTGGGGAGACCGTGCAGATGCTACAACAACAGATGAATGAACATCGCTCGACAATCACGAGGCAAGACTGTTCCCTTCCTGTTGGCAAACACTTCAGTGGTCACGGGCATTTGGCCTCTGACCTTCAGGCAAGCATTCTCCAAGGCGGCCTTCACGACACATGACAGCGCAGAGTCGCTGAACAGAGACTGATAGCCAAGTTCTGCACACGAGGACAGTCTCAACAGGGATCTTGGGTTCATGTTGCACTATCTGTAACCCCCATGACTTGCCTGGGTTTGTAAAACTTCATTTACTGTACTGTCTGGAGACAATACACATCTCTTTAACCTGTGCTCAGTGTTCCTTTCACTCACATTGTTAGCCGCTTTAAGACTTAAATAGCAGGTTAGGTGTAAAGATTCGCATTCTAATCAGTAATCTGTAAACTGTGCTTTATATGCTCTGTATGAGGCCAGAACTCTTCATTCACCTGACAAAGAGGGGAACCTCGAAAGCTTGTGAGTTTACTATCAAATAAATCGGTTGGACTTAACCTGGTGTTGTCAGACTTCTTACTGTGTTTACCCCAGTCATCATATCGCTGGCATCTCCACATCATGACTATTGTTATAAGGCCAGATCAAGCCAGACTTTGTTGCCTCCAGTTCCTGCAGTTAACTTTTCTGGCAACAGATGTAAGAAACAGCATGGAGATGGACACCCGGGGGCAGGCCCCAGTGTCCTGTCAGTTAGACATCAAGAAACCCACTGGATATTGCCTGCCTGCCCCCCCACCCACCGCCCCCCCACCCCCCCCAACCCACCCCCACACCCCTCCAACCCACTCATTAACTAACTGATGTTTGAAGCTAGAGTTGCCAACTCTGGTTGGGCCCATTCTAAGGCATTGAAGAAGCTTGACATCAACCAGGCCAAAGGCAACCATTTCATTAGTACTCCTTCCACAAATATTCAATCTCTCCACCAATGCACAGTGGCAGCAACGTGTACCATTTTCGAGATGCACTGCAGTAGCTCACCAAGGCTTCATAAACAGCACCTTCCAAACCCACAACTGCTACAATCTAGATGGACAAGAGCAGAAGGTACCTGGGAACACCATCACCCGGAAATATATCACTGTTCCTTCACTGTCGCTGGGTCAAAATCCTAGAACTCCCTCCCTAACAGCACTGCAGGTGCACCTACACCTCAGCAACTGCATCAGTTCAAGAGTGGAGATGCCAGTGTTGGAATGGGGTAAACACAGTAAGAAGTCTCACAACACCAGGTTAAAGTCCAACAGGTTTATTTGTAGCAAACACCACTAGCTTTCAGAACTGGCTGTTCCTTTGTCAGGTGGCCCACCTGTTGGACTTTAGACTTTTGTTCAGTTCAAAGAGGCAAGTCACCATGTTGTGTATTCATGTTTGTTCCTAATGGGAACAAGGTCACTTTAAAAGTCTGATCATGTGATATATGGGGGGGGGCAAACAATCTATCCTAATAACCTGTAAAATAAGCACCTTTCCAATAAAGTTCTTGTTTATCTGCAACTTTGTAGTCTGCAGGCCTATCCTTCAAAGAAAACACCGCCACCTTCACATGGGAAAACAAGGGATGGGCAATAAATGCTGGCCTAGCTAGCAACACCCACATCCCGCAAATTAATTAAAAACTCCAGGATCTTTCACCATGACTTCCCATCTCCAACTGCCCTGCCATACCTCATCACTGATCATCCGACCTATGGTGCACCGTCCTGCTATTCAGCTGGAAATTACCAAAACTCTTCATCAGCTAACTGAAGGATTCTAGAAAGTCAGATAATATTTCCTTCTCCTCTCCTATTATAGCTGATATATACGTGTTCAGTCTTTTTTCCCCTGAGATGCACGCACCAAAGTTCGAACGGCTGAGCCCTAATGGGTGGAAATCGCTAAACACACAGGCAGGCCTTTGAACTCACATTGGGCCTCTCCCCAGCCAGAACGGAAATTCCCACCCTGGATCAACGGACATTTCCGTTTCCCACTCTTCGTCCGCACCGATTCCGTCGCGACGGGCGGGGCGGTAGAATTACACTAAATGACAGGTGGCAGTTTGGTCAGCAAGGTGCGCACGCGCAGATTTACTGCGGCTGCCGTCGCGGTTGCGCATGTGTGCGCCAGTCGGCCAAACAGAACCTAACCGTCAGAGCGCGAGCGCAGGACTGCGCGCAGCAGTGAGTACCTGGGGGAGTGGGACATGGGCAACACCGCGAAATAGGGGGGCGTGGGCAACATCGGGAGATGGGGGGGAGAAGGGGGCAACATCGGGAGATGGGGGGGAGAAGGGGGCAACATCGGGAGATGGGGAGAGAAGGGGGCAACATCGGGAGATGGGGGAGAAGGGGGCAACATCGGGAGATGGGGAGAGAAGGGGGCAACATTGGGAGATGGGGGAGAAGGGGGCAACATCGGGAGATGGGGGGAGAAGGGGGCAACATCGGGAGATGGGGGGAGAAGGGGGCAACATCGGGAGACGGGGGGAGAAGGGGGCAACATCGGGAGACGGGGGGAGAAGGGGGCAACATCGGGAGATGGGGGGGAGAGAGGGGCAACATCGGGAGATGGGGGGGGAGAGAGGGGCAACATCGGGAGATGGGGGGAGATAGGGGGGCATGGGCAACACCGGGAGATGGGGGGGCATGGGCAATACCGGGAGACAGAGGGGAGAGGGGGGCATGGGCAACACCGGGAGACGGCGGGGGGGGGGCGCATATGTAGATCCGGGAGGACATGGGGAATACCAGGCGCCTGGGAGAAAAGGGGAGCACCAAGGATTGGGAAAACACTCGGGAACATGGGGAGAATTGGGTGCCCGAGGTCTGAATACTGCCGACCCAATCATCACAACGGCCGGGGGTCAAAAATGTAGGGAGTTGGAGGGCAACCGGGGTGGAGCTGGTCAGTAAAATGGGGCAGAGGCAGGGGGCGCCGGGTGGGACGGAGAAACTCCGTTGATAGAGGAGTCGGCGGCGTTGGTAGGAGAGAGTGAGTGGAAAGCGAAAGACTAGTGTAAACAGGTAGGGAGAGAAGGGGTGCCAGTGTGTGGTGTTGGCAGGGAGGAGGGGAACAGGTCCCTATGTAACAAATACAAATTGCGTTTGAGGTAAACAAAAAGTGGATCCAGTCATTAGATGTCTACAGCAACCAAAAGTTTTGTTTTTTTTGTAAATAGAAATGTCTGGAATTTTGTTGACTATTGCGAAAAACAAAGCTTTTTTTTAAGAAGTGCAAATATTTATAATGTATTTATAATTTACTACTTGATTGTGTGCTATCATGCGTTGTACTTTCCAAAGTATTATTCCTAGCCTGAATGTTACAATGCCGATGATGTGGTTTGAAGGCTGCAGTATTGCTACAGCGCTAGGTTGGAAAATGCAACCTGTGTCTGAAGCGTAGAGGCAACACTACATTGCAAACAATTTTACTTCATTTGTGCATAATCAAATGGAGGCTAAATTCCAATATAATGACTCTTCAAATTTTACAGTATGTTAGAGACATCTTTCTGTGTGTGTAGAACCAAAAGATTTTTCTAGCTGAGACAGTGGTGCTTCTGTGCTTAAAGGGAAAGATGGGTTGGAATGATGGCAGTGCAAGAAAAACTTGCATTTAAATTTTAAAATTCACACAAGACACTTCACAGAAATGTAACCAGGCAAAAGTTGACATCCAGCTGAAGAATCCAATATTAGGAAAGGTACCCATAAGCTTGAGCAAAGAATAAGGTTTCAAGGAGGATTTAAAAGAGGAGAATGGAGTGCATCAATTTCAGGATGGATCTTCAAAGTTTTGGGCCCAGAGATTTGAAGACATGGCTGCTAACTGCCAAAATGGAAGTGGGGGATCGTAAAAAAAGGGAGTAAATTAACATGGTGCTCTGTCATGTTGTAGGTTTCGAAATGATTTAGATATAAATTTTAAATTTGAGGCATTGTGGGACCGGAAGCCAATTGAAAGCAGTGAAGCGTGGATGATTGGTGAGCAGGAGTTGGCCCAGGTTTGCATACGTGCATAGGATGCAAGGTCAGAAGCTCAGCGAGGAATTGAATTGGCTACCTAGGTTGCAACCAGTTTGGTTCAAATCTAGGACAAAATCAATGAAGAGTGATGGGTCAGGAATGTAAGGGACTGGGCTTGGTTTTTGGGGAGAGGGGTTAATGCCATTTTTGAAAGGAAGTGGACAGAACTTGGAGTGGGAGTTTTTTGCAGTGTCAGCGAGCTTAGGTTGTTGATGCTTGCGGGCATGGAGTTGAAGACAGGAGATGGGTCTGCAGTCAATCAGAATGGAGGGAGGAAGAATAGGAAAACCACAACAAGCTGAAATTTCTTGGACAAGACATGGACAGGTCTGAACAGAGACTGGCTTGGTAGAGGACATTAGAGGAGGACCAGTAGCTGAAGTGATGGTCCTGATATTTGTGAAAAAATATGTCTATTATCTTGTGCTTGGAGGAGAAAAGTTTAAGGAGAGTGTTTGTTGTTGTGAAGAAAAGCCAGGGTTACTTCAGCATTTCAGAATAATGCTGGAGTTGAGTTGTTTTGATAAGAGGAAAGTTAACTCCAAGAAACCAGGACAGGAGCAAACCTTTCCCTAAAGCATAGTCACTCTTCAATGACTTAAATATATTTGACTGAAAAATGAAACTGAAAGTTATGTGGTTTCGTTATTGTGTGACACGCCTCGTAGCACTTGCTGCTGCGTGTTTACAGTATGCACATGACAGTACACTATCCTGCCCAGCTGTCTAATGTTGTTTATGATTTGAAACTGAAAGACAGCATTTCCTCTGAATAAATTTGAAACTAAGTTGTTATATCACATCTGTAAGGTCAAGTTTTAGAGGCAGTTTTTTTAGTCTTAGAGGTTTATGGCATGGAAACAGGCTCTTTGGCCCAACTTGTCCATGCCATCCATTTTTTTAAACCCCTAAGCTTGTCCCAATTGCCCATGTTTGGCCCATATCCCTCAGTACCCATCTTACCCATGTAACTGTCTAAACATTTTTAAAAGACAAAATTGTATCTGCCTCTACTACTACCTCTGGCAGCTTGCTCCAGACAGTCAGCATCCTCTGTGTGAAACATTTGCTCCTCTGGACCCTTTTGTATCTCTCCCCTCTCACCTTAAACCGATGCCCTCTAGTTTTAGACCCCCCACTTTAGGGAAAAGAGATTGATTCATAGCTAATCTATGTCTCTCATTATTTTATAGACCTCTCTAAAATGACCCCTCAGCCTCACATGCTCCAGAGAAAACAAACCCCAGTCCATCCAACTTCTCCTTATAACCATCAAGTCCCAGTAGCATCCTAGTAAATCTTTTCTGCCCTCTTTCTAGTTTAATACTATCCTTTCTGTAATAGGGTGACCAGAACAGTATTCCAAGTGTGGCCTCACCAGTGTCTTGGTGAGATGTCCCAACTCCTATATTCAGTGTTCTGACCAATGAAACCAAGTATGCGGATGCCTTCGTCACCAGTGTCCACCTGTGACTCCACTTTCAAGGAGCTCTGAACCTGTATCCCTAGATCTCTTCATTCTATAACTCTCCAAAGCCTTACCATTAACTGAGTAAGTCCTGCCCTGGTTCGACCGACCAAAATGCATCACCTTGCATTTATCTAAATTAAACTTTATCTGCCAGTCATCAGCCCATTGGCCCAATTGATCAAGATCCCATGGTAATCCAAGATAACTTTCTTCATTGTCCACTGTGCCACCAATCGTGGTGTCATCTGCAAACTCACTAACAGTGGAACCAGCACCGATCCCTGAGGCACACCACTGGTCACAAGCCTTCAATTTGAAAAACAGCCCTCAACAACCACCCTCTGTCTTCTGTCATCAAGCCAACTTTCTATCAATTTGTCTAACTCACCCTAGGTCCCGTGAGACTTCTTAACCTTATGCCACAACCTACAATGTGGTACTTTATCAAAGGCCTTTTTGTAGATAACATCAACTGCCCTGCCCTCATCTACCTTCTTGGTTACCCCTTCAAAAAACCCAATCAAATTTGTGAGACATGATTTTCCTCTCACAAAGCCATGCTGACTGTCCCTAATCAGTCCTTGCATCTCTAAATACCCGTAGATGCTGCTCTCAGAATATCTTCTAACAACTTACCCGCTATCGATGTGAGGCTTACCGGTCTGTGGTTCCTAGGCAGTCTGTGGTTCCCTGCAGTCTTTCTTAAACAAAGGCATAACATTTGCCATCCTCCAATCTTCAGGCACCTCACCTGTGACTATCAATGGTTCAAATATCTCTGCCAGGGGACCTGCAATTCCCTCCCTCACCCTCCACAATACCCTGGATTACACTTCTTCAGGTCCTGGGGATTTATCTACCTTGATGCACTTAAGACTTCCAGCACCACCTCCTCTGTAATATCATCACTATTTATTTCCCCAAATTCCCTAACATCCATGCTTTTCTCAACAGAGCTGGAAATTTTTTGTTCTAGTTCCTTTGAATTTGCTGAATTTCAGCAACTAAGCAGCAATTTTATCTCTGTAACTGAACCCAATGAAATATAAAGGAGTGAATTTTTTTTTACTTTTGTGTTCAAATAGGCTCTGGTATCTGTGAAGAGATTGACCTCTATGTGGCACTTCTTTCAGCCTTGATTTGTGCCTTAAAGGCAGGGGTTATGGGTCCAAGCTCCATTTCGGGTCTTGAGCTAGAAAATACTAGAGTCCGTTATAAAAGATTTAATCGCAGAGCACTTGGAAAACATTGGCAGGAGTGGACAGAATCATCAAGGTTGTATGGAAGGGAAATCATGCTTGACTAATCTACTGAAATTCTTCAAGGATGTAAACAAATGGAGTTGGTGAGGGGGAGCCAGTGGATGTGGTTTATTTGGGCTTTCAACGAAATCCCACTTGAGATTAGCAAATAAAATTAAAGCACATGGGATTGGTGATAGTGTACTGAGATCTAACTCTACACAATCTAACTTAGTAATTCAGTGCTTCATCATGAGTGCTGAGTTTCAAAACTGAGGCATGATCAAAAACATTGTCTTTATTTTCTGATTTTGTCTCACTTTCTGGCTGCTTACTGAAATGGAGCTCAGAAACAGGCCATTCAGCCCAACGAATCCATGTGGGTGTTGAAGTTCCTCCCATCTTTTCTACTCAAAATCTACCATGATAACAATTTCCTTCAAATGTTTAACTGACATCGTCTTAAATGAATTTGTGCAATTCATGTTAATTGCTCTCCCATTGTAACTAGTTCTACATTCTCACAACAATTTGGGTGAAAAAGGTTTCTTTGGAATCCCTATTGGATTTCTTGGTGACACTCATTGATTAATTTTCCCCTGATTATTAAACTTTTTTACTTAGAATATAAAAGAAAGACAGCTAGAAATTCAAAGACAGTCAGTAAGAGTTTTTAGAAATACTTAGAAAATGGTTAATAAAGTGAGTGTTGGTCCTGAAAAGTGAATCTGAGACATTAATGATGGAAAAGAAATCGATAGAAGGTGAATTGAGCAGGTACTTTTCACCAGTCTTCACTTAGATGACAAAAATAACAACCCAGAAATAGCTGTAAATCTGGAATTAGAATTGAGGGGGGAGCTCAGCAAAGTTACAATCACCAGGGAAGTGATACTCCGCAAATTGTTGAACCTGCAGGCTGATGAATCCCTGAGTCCTGAGGATCTTCATCCTAGCCTCTTAAAGGAAGTGACTCGTGAGATAATTGATGCATTGATTTTAATTTTCTGAAAATGCTCGAGTCCGTTATAAAAGGTTTAATCACAGAGCACTTGGAAAACATTGGCAGAAGTGGACAGAATCATCAAGGTTGTATGGAAGGGAAATCGCGCTTGACTAATCTACTGGAATTCTTTAAGGATGTAAACGAATGGGATTGGTGGTAGTGTACTGAGATGAATAGAAAACTGGTTGACAGACAGGAAACAAAGAGTAGAAATAAATGGGTCATTTTCCAAGTGGCAGGCAGTGACTAGTTGGTACTGCAGTGGGTTAGCGCTTGAACCCCAGTTATTCACAATATGTATTACTGATTTAGATGAGGAAACTAAATACAATATCTCCAAATTTGCAGATGAAACAAAGCTGGGTGGGAACGTAAACTGAGGAGGATGCGGAGATGATTCATTGTGATTTGGACAAGTTGAGTGTGTGGACAGATGTATGGCAGATGCAGTCTTATGTGGATAAATGCAAGATTATGCACTTTGGTAGCAAAAATAGGAAGACAGATTATTATCTGACCATAAATTGAGAGGGGGGAATTTGCAAATAGACCTGGGTGTCCTCATACACCAGTCGTCAAAGGTGAGCGACTAGAACAGGGATATGTTGCTCCATTGTATAGGGTCTTGGTGAGAACACGAGGAATATTGTGCGCAGTTTTGGTCTCCTTATTTGCGGAAGGATGTTTTTGCTATTGAAGGTTTACTAGACTGATTCCTGGGATGGCAGGACTGATGTATGAGAAGAGCTTGAGTTGGTTAGGATTATATTCACTGAAGCTTAAAAGAATGAGGAGATTTCATGAAAACTTGTAAAATTCTAAGAATTCTTGACAGGCTAGATGAAAGAGGATGTTTCTGATGGTGGGGGAGTCCAATACCAGGGATCATTGTCTTAGGGTAAGGGGTAAGTCTTTAGGGACAGAGATTGGGATAAATTTCTTCAAATGGAGACTGGTAAGCCTGTGGAATTCACTGCCACAGAAAGCAGTTGAGGCCAAAACATTGTATGTTTCCAAGGAGGAGTTGGGGCAAAAGGAATCAAAGAATATAAGGTGGCGAACGGCAAGACAGGATTGGACTATTTAGTTGCATGAACAGCCATGATCATACTGAATGGTGAAGCAGACTTAAAGGGCCGAATGGCATACTCCTATTTTCTATTTTGCAATAGGGACGAGAACAGCTGTATTTACCTATTCTCTTTCCAAGGAGATATCCCTGACACTAGAGATTCTGCTCTCGGCTGCAGAGGATGCTATCTGTTCCACCAATTAGAGTCCCCAGTTACTACCAGATTCCTATTCCATTCTCCCAGCCTGTGCCTGGGCAGCCGTTTGTCCATTGTGGCTGTCCGTCCTACAGCCTTTCTCTTCCTTACAGGAGGGAAAAATGTATTGTACTTTTTAGGCAGACTAGGACAAAATCCTTGCTTCCCAGTTCCCCAATCATCACAACCTCCCTTTCCTAAACCTTTGTTTTTTTCCCCCCTCTGGGATCTAACCATATTCTGGTTAGAACTGTCCAGAAACCCTTTTCTTTAGTGCCAAATCTATCTAACTCTCATGCTTAAGGATTTTTAACTAGAGAGCTTTGAGATAGAAACATCTCCTGCAGATGTGTTCGCTCAGATTGGTCTCACTGTCCACAAACTTGGAAGGTTCCGACACAAAATCTGCTCTGTCATACCTGAGACCAGCTTTATACTAGGTTATTATACTTTCTGGTCCTTGTTTAAACTACTACTCTAATTTAGACAAAACTGGAAACCCTAAAACTCATCAACCAAACGCCTCTCTATTTACCTAATTACCTAACCGTTGTTTAAGAAGGGTGGCAGGCAAACGGCAGGGAATCATAGGCCGGTTAGTTTAACGTCTGTTGTAGGTAAAATGTTAGAATCCGTGATCAAGGAGAAAATAGCGAGGCATCTTGAGGAGAATTGTTTGATAGAGCAGATGCAGCACGGTTTCGTTAAAGGGAAGTCGTGTCTGACGAATTTATCAGAGTTCTATGAGGATGTGTCTAGGGTGGTGGATAGAGGAGAGCAGGTGGATGTGGTGTTTCTTGATTTTCAGAAGGCGTTTGATAAGGTGCCTCACAAGAGGTTATTACAGAAGGTCAGGGGACATGGAGTTGGGGGTAGGGTGTTAGCGTGGATAGGGGATTGGCTGTCAAATAGGAGGCAGAGAGTGGGGGTCAATGGGTGCTATTCGGATTGGCGGTTGGTGACTAGTGGAGTGCCCCAGGGGTCAGTACTGGGGCCTCAGCTATTTACCATTTATATAGATGATCTGGAGGAGGGAATCGAGTGTATGGTGTCGAAATTTGCTGATGACACCAAGATTGGTGGAACGGCAAATTGCGCAGAGGGTGTGGAGAGTCTACAGAAGGATCTAGATAGGCTGGGCGAATGGGCCAGGAAATGGCAAATGGAATTTAATGTTGGCAAGTGTGAAGTTGTCCACTTTGGTAGGAATAATGGTAGGAAGGACTACTACTTACATGGCGAAAAACTGCAGCATGCGACGGTGCAGAGGGACCTCGGGGTCCTTGTGCATGAGTCGCAAAAACCCAGCCTGCAGGTGCAGCAGGTGGTCAGGAAGGCTAATGGGATGCTGGCCTTCATAGCGAGGGGGATTGAATATAAAAGTAGGGAGGCCTTGCTGCAGCTGTATAGGGCACTGGTGAGGCCGCAGCTGGAGTACTGTGTGCAGTTTTGGTTGCCGCTCTTACGCAAGGATATTTTGACCTTGGAGGGAGCGCAGAGGAAGTTTACTAGGCTGATACCGGAGTTGAGGGGGTTGAACTATGAGGAGAGGCTGAATAAACTAGGCTTGTACTTGTTAGAGTTTAGAAGAATGAGGGGAGATTTCATTGAGACATATAAGATGATGAATGGGATGGATAGGATAGAGGTGGAGAGGCTCTTCCCACTCAGAAAGGAAAGTAGGACTAGAGGGCACAGCCTCAAGATAAAGGGGGGGCGGTTTAGAACGGAGTTGAGGAGGAACTTCTTCACTCAAAGGGTGGTGAATCTCTGGAATTCTCTGCCCGTTGAAGTGGTGGAGGCTGCCTCGCTAAATATATTTAAGATGCGGGTTGATGGGTTTTTGATAGGCAAGGGGATTAAGGGTTATGGGGAGAGGGCGGGAATGTGGAACTGAGACACGACAGATCAGCCATGATCTTATTGAATGACGGGGCAGGCTCGAGGGGCTAGATGGCCTACTCCTGCTCCTATTTCTTACGTTCTTATTAATTAATGCTTCTGGACTGAAAGACAGGTCTTTTGCCTTTTGTTCCTTTTCTCAGGCTACTCCTTATTCTGTTAAAGACCAGAACAGTGCATTTTCCCTCACTGCATCTGAATTCCATTGTTCAACCAAATTTCCTTAAGGACCCTGTCACAGCAGTACTCAAATGAACTGGGCTTTTGTGCTATTTCATTGTGCCTAAGCAAAACCTCTTAACTGTGTGTGGCATCCTCTTTGATAGCTGAACTCTACTTCATGCACTTGGTGTTGATTATAAGGAGGTACAATGTTGCCTAATCCATCCTTTCATACTCTTATCATGACCTAAACCTTTAACCAGCCTCAGGCTCAACTAATCTAACACTCTCCTTGTCGCCCTTCTTAAACTCAAACACTTGATAAACTTCCGACTTACCTTGAATTCTATGACTTGCATTCTGTTTACCCTGTGCTAACTCTTGCTCACCTATAATTTGTTATCACTGTTCTTTACTAGCTTCTGACCTCCCCTCCCTCATAGCATTGCTCCACTTTCTACAAATTTCTCCAGTCCTACTTCTCAGCTCCCATTCTCTGCTCCTGCAGCTCTTGGATTGACGGTCAAGCATTCCATCTTCATGCTTGAGACTCTTATACCTTCGAGCCATCTTCCTTTAAAAGCTCCTCAAAGACTATCTTTCAAATGGATCTTTTGTCACCTCCCTTAAGCAGTGTCTGATGCCTTTGCTTTATATTTATACGTTGTTCAGAAACGAGCTTAAAATAATCTTGGAGCACTCATCATGTTAGTTTTATTTTAACTTTTTTTTCACACTGTAATTTGGTGTCAGTTTGAAGTGGTTTTGGTTTTGTCCTATTAAGTTGTGGAGTGTATATCACATTTGAAGGTGTCGTCTCTGAGGGGAAGTGGGTGGTGAGTTATTTTCCACACCAGCATCTCTCTCTTCTGTTCAAGCTGCATAACTCCAGTGGTGACGAAAACGCTTTCCATTGCCACAGTTAAAGTCCAAATGTGCCCTAAACGCAGATTATATTTGTCTTCAAAGAATAAAGGACTGATCTTGATGCAATATTATTGTACTTAGTTGTGGAACTATCTACTAAGTTAGTTCAAGTTCCTCCACGCTGTCCAATTTAATTCAGCCATCGCTTGAGATAAATTACCTCATTTACGGAACAAAAATTCTTAATTATTCTGTAATCTTCCAGATGACTAACACAAACTTGTCTTATTGTGTGACAGGTTTTACAGGACCCTATCAACTGACAGTGTGGAAACAAGATTATATGTTAGGGGGAGTCCAGAACTAGGTGTTATATTTTGAGAACAAGGGGTAAACCTATCAGAATTGAGGTGAGGTGAAATTTCTTCACCCAGGGGGTGATAAATGTGTGAAATTCATTACCACAGAATGTAGTTGAGCCCAAAGGTAGTTGTCTGATTTCCTGAAGAAATTAGATATAGCTGTTGGGGCTAAAGGGATCAAGGGACATGGGGGTGAAAGGGGGATCAGGATATTGAATTTGATCATCAGCCATGATCAAAATAAATGGTGGACCAGGCTCAAAGGGCTGAATGGCCCACTCCTCCTAGTTTCTGTTTTTGCAAATTGTATTTTGTGACTTAATTTCTGACTATTAGATCTTCCCTGATAACTAATGATGTTCTCCCTACTGAAATAGTTAGGAACAGAACCACCCAGAGGGATGCAACAAGGTAGATTCCAGATGTTACATAATTAAAGCAGGTTACAAATGCATGTCATTCTAAACCTCAATTTACTGGTTTTCCAAATTCTTGATCGCTGAGTGGGACCTCTGGACTTCACAGCACAGCAAATGTTTTCCATGGGATGGAACTTAAAGGAATCCCAATGCACTTTGACAACAAAAATATGCAAGTTATTAATATCTAACCATAAAAGACTTCATATGTAAATTATCCACTCAAACGCTGTGTTGCATTCTTGTATATATCAATGGCGGAACTTCAAGTTTGATCAAAATATAGGTATGGCCCATTTTAGCATCCATCTGATGAAATAAAGTAAAACATAGAGCTGTTCACCTGTTCCTGCTAGAATATGTCATGGATCATTCTGCTGAATGTGTCTAAGTGGAAGACTATCCCAAACCTTGATCACTTACTTCTTTTAGTTCTTTTTGGCATCTATCCTAAAGTTTTCACCGGTTTTATAAGAACATAAGAACATAAGAAATAGAAGCAGGAGAAGGCCATCTAGCCCTTCGAGCCTGCCCCGCCATTCAATAAGATCATGGCTGATCTGTCGCTGCTCAGTTTTATTGATCTGTACCACCTTGTATTCTGCTGCATGTTAAAAGTGCTCAAATTAAAATGACCTTTTATAGTTAGATACTCTCGCTGGCATTCAAGGTGAAGAGCTTTTTCTCCTGCACCTCTTCCGTACTTTATTGTTTTGTTTTTGTTGGTAACCTAAACTGAACTGATTTGTGGTCTCACTGTCACAAATTAAGCAGCATTCTTGAGGGAATTAGTTATTTCTTAATGACTGCAGCTTTCTACCTTCTTAAGAAAATGGCACCAGAAGCTTTCCATGTCCAAATTCGGGGCTTGTTTATCAGTAAAATGATACTTGAGTCCATTCTCTGGTGTGATGTAGAGAAGCTGCCTGGCAAGCAAGTTAGAAATCATTTTGCAAGAGAAACACTCACTTGGAACCCTGTTGAAAGCTTACACAAGATTGTCACAGGAGCAACACTCAGATATTTACTGCACATTATTGCATGCTAATCTGTGTTTTAGCACGTGAGTATGGCTGCTGATGCTATTGTTCCTAAAGGTAAGTACAGTAAGAAGTCTTACAACATCAGGTTAAAGTCCAACAGGTTTATTTGGGAGCAGAAGCTTTCGGAGTGTTGCTCCTTCTGTCCAAAGATGTGCGGGTTAAGTTGATTGGCCATGCTAAAATTGCCCTTTAGTGTGCTGAGATGCGTAGGTTAGAGGGATTAATGGGTAAAATATGTAGGGATATGCGGGTGGGGCCTGGGTTGTGGTCAGTGCAGACTCGATGGGCCATATGGCCTCTTTCTGCACTGTAGGGTTCTATGATTCTTCAAGTGAGTGAAGAGCTGTATTCACAAACAGGGCATACATAGACACAGACTCAATTTACAAGATAATGGTTGGAATGCAAATCTTTGCAGATAATCAAGTCTTTACAGGTACAGACAATGCAAGTGGAGAGAGTTAAGCACAGGTTAAAGAGGTGTGAACTGTCTCAAGCCAGGACAGTTAGTGAGATTTTGCAAGCCCAGGCAAGTCATGGGGGTTACAGATAGTGTGACATGAACCCAAGATCCTGGTTGAGGCTGCCCTCATGTGCGGAACTTGGCTATCAGTCCCTGCTCAGAGATTCTGCGTTGTTGTGTGTCATGAAGGCTGCCTTGGAGAATGCTTACCCAAAGTTCAGATGCTGAATGTCCTTGACTGCTGCAGTGTTCCCTGACAGGAAGAGAACACTCCTGCCTGGTGATTGTCAAGCGGTGTCCATTCATCCATTGTTGTATGGACATGGTCTACATGGTCTCGCCAATGTACCATGCCTCAGGGCACCCTTTCCTGCAGCGTATCAGATAGACAACATGGGCTGAGTCACAAGAGTATGTACTGCGTACCTGATGGATGGTGTTCTCGTGTGAGGTGATGGCATCCATGTGGTGATTTGGTACGTCTTGCTTGTGGTATCATGGTCATTGTTCTCCCGAAGGCTGGGAAGTTTGCTGCAGACAATGGTCTGTTTGAGGTTGTACAGTAGTTGAAGGCAAGAAGGTGTGGGGATGGCCTTGGTGAGATGTTAATCTTCATTGATGATATATTGAAAGCTCCAAATTGAAGGACCCAATTTGCAAGAGATGCTGAATCATCAACACGGATGCCATCATCTCATGTGAGAACACCATCCACTAGATACACAGTACATACTCTGGCAACACAGCCAATGTTGTCTACCTGATACATTGCAGGAAAGGATAGCCTGAGGCATGGTACATTGGCGAGACCATGCAGACAGTACGACAATGGATGAATGGACACCACTCGACAATCATCATGAAGGAGTGTTCTTTCCCTGTTGGGGAACACTTCAGCAGTCAAGGACATTCAGCCTCTGATCTTCGGGTAAGCGTTCTCCAAGGTGGCCTTCACGACACACGACAACGCAGAATCGCCGAGCAAAAACTAACAGCCAAGTTCTGCACACGAAGGTGGCCTCAACTGGGATCTTGGGTTCATGTCACACTATCTGTAACCCCCATGACTTGCCTGGGCTTGCAAAATCTCACAAACTGTTCTGGCTTGAGACAGTTCATTCCTCTTTAACCTGTGCTTAATCCTGCCTCCACTCACATTGTCTGTACCTGTAAAGATTTGCATTCCAACCATTATCTTGTAAATTGAGTTTGTGTCTATGTATGCCCTGTTGTGAACACAACTCTTTACTCACTTGAAGAAGGAGCAACACTCCGAAATGCTTGTGCTATCAAATAAACCTGTTGGACTTTAACGCGGTGTTGTGAGACTTCTAAAAGTGCTTACCCCAGTCCAACGCTGGCATCTCCACGTCATTCCTAAAGATAGCATCAGCTCTAAATTTTGCAACTTCAGAATATTCTTGTGTAGAATGGAGGCTTGTCTTCATAATGATACTTATCCTCTGTACTACAGGTCACCCACTTTGTGTTTGGGGCAAGGGGCAGGATTAGCTTTGTGATTAGTTTTACTTTCGTTTCGTGCCTAAACAAACTACCATAGTAGTATAGACCCTGATGTTTACTAAGGAATGGTGATACTGATGAACATCATGGAAGCTTCTCTGTGTAGTCAGTGTGAATCTTTTTTGAATAAGCTTCTCTGCCCAGAGGATACATATTTCAAAGATTGAATTTTCTGAGTATTTTACTATACATTGTGTATGAGTTAAAAAATTGCATACGCACAAATCCAATATTAATTCACAGCACTGTTCAAGACTTTTTTGAAAGGGTTAATAATCACACAAGTTTAAAATTCACATAAGCTGCTATGAGAAAATAAAAGGTCTTTATAAAAGTTTTCACAGATGACCAAGACCTTTAGTCTGAAAGAATTCATTAAATCAGACACCTGGAGCTGGAAGAAGGGACTGATATCCACAGACATTGACTGGGACATCACTGATAACTTCTAACAGTGATGAATTAGGTCAGCTAACGTGACTAAATCTTCACATTGATTGGCTATTATAATTAAGCAAGCATGAGGTGATTGTGATTGGTTTTAATATCTGTGCCTTATGAATGATGTAACCTTAATAACTGAGTGGATAGAGATAACTTTTATACCTTGATTGGTATCTGCTAATTAATTGTAATCGAATTTGAAACGAGAACTGCTTGTGTATTCCTGAATTCTGGGCTCTTGCTGGTTACTGGCACTGATCTGTGACTTTACAGGAACCTCGATTATATAACTTGATTAAAATAGCTGTTTGAGAGAACTGTGTGATTTTGATCTGGTTACTTGAAGGGTAAAGTTGTGATCAATAAAAAGGTTGATATCAAAACCCTCATCATTTCTAATGCTATGTTTACCTGCTCTATAGTACCATCTTAAAAACTGGCCAGGCCTGTGCCCTGACAATATTTTATCTTTCCATCCACGCAAGTAAAACAACTTACCCAGTCATCCACCATATTTCTGTCTGTGGGACCTATCTGTGTTAAGATGGCTCCTCTGCTAGCAGCTCCTAAATTAAGCTCCTCTTGGTTGCTCAGTCGGACCTTTGGTGTCACCTTTAGCCTCCATCATCTTTGCTCCACTACTGAAGAACTTTTGGCCCCAACTTCATTTGCAAATTCAAGTTAATCTACAGGTGCAGATTGCCTATCCTTGAAAACTATTTGTTCTGTGCTTTTATTGAGCTCTTTTAAACAACTGGAATTCTAATTAATTTGACTTCTGGACTTCTCTGTGATCAGGATAGCACTATTCTGCAGACGTGGAAGTCTGCTGTACGATTTAGTCACTTCAGGTTGAAAACGTGAAGTGCATAAATGTTGCTTTGGACAGCTGGTTTAAGTATGAGTGGAGAATGATTTTGAATGCCTTTTATTGGAACAGGTAAGAAAATGTCTCATTTGTGTACAAACTTTTTTTCAAGTAGTGATTTGCATGTGGCCTAACTGGTGTTCATTTCCAGCGGTTGTGATGCTTAGTCAAAGGATTTTGCAAAGCCATTTGCAAAGGATTCTACCTTCCCTTAATGCATGTCTGGCCTGCTCAAGGTCAAGTGGAGAGAAACATTGGATACTTCATTGTTTTTGTACTTGATCTAGATTAACATGGAGCACACTTGCATCCTACATAAATGAGCTTGGGTGAGGCTTAGAGGCTTGCGTACTCAATGGAGTTGAGCTGGTAGTTTCTGCCTAATCTATACTACTTGTATTTGTCGCTAGCTACATATCCATGAAACAATGATGTCGGCTAGATGAAAATCTAAGGTTCAATCTCTTGGTCTGCATTGAGCTCAGCTTTTGTATGTTTGAATGAGTCAGTCATTTTATAATGGCTAATGCAGTCCTGGAAGGCATTCATGAAAAATTATCTCAATCTTCTCCAGAATGTATTCATAATTCAGTAAAGCAACAGTTAAGAAATGAATATTTGTATTGGACAGCACTGATAGTAACTTTTTATAAATGGTCTGAAACCATTGTGTATAGATGTATATCTGTATTGCCCATTATCTCGAGCAAAGGGCAATCTGAGTAAAAATAACTATTGAAGGGCCAGTTTCAATGAGATGAGAATGGATTTAATTTCAATCAGTTGGACACCAAGATTGACAGGCAAAACTATAATTGAAAGATGGGCTTCCTTTAAAGACTGTATCATTCAGATACAGTCAAAGCACATTCCCACAATGGGAGAAAGAACAAACAAAGCCAGATCTTCCTAGATGATAAAAGGAAGCAAAATAGAGCAAAGGGTGTGGATGGTAATATCTGGTTGTTAAAAGAAGTGTGAACCAGGGTAAATGTTCTAAGTTCTGAGAGACAGTGAAGAAAACAAAGATTATGACAAGATTCAAAAAACCAATATAAAATGAAATGCAGAAGTCTTCAACGGGCATTTAAACAATAAAAGGGAGGAATAGGGCCAATGAGGGCCCTTAAGGAGACAAAGGGCATGGCCAAAGTATAGAAGGCAACATAGAAACTAGGAGGAGGAGTAGGCCATTTAGCCCTTCAAGCCTGCTCCACCATTTAATATGATTGCTAATAAAATTGAAAAAAAATCTGTCTCTTGAATACATTCAGTGACATGGCCTCCGCACAGCCTTTCGTGCGTGAGAATTCCACAGGTTCACTACACTATGAGTAAAGAAATCTTTCCTCATCTCAGTCTGAAATGGTCTACTCTGTATCCTGAGACTCTGTTCCCTGGTTCTGGATTCCTAACCAGGGAAACCATCCTTCCTGCATCTTATCTGTTCATCCCCTTTAGAATTTTATACGTTCCAATTAGACCTCCCCTTATCCTTCCAAATTGTAATGAATACAGAATCAACCGAACCAATGTCTTCTCATGGGACAGTCCTTCCAACTCCGATATCAGCCCAGTGAACCTCTGCTTCACTCCCTCTATTCCTAAATTATATCCTTTCTTAGGTAGTGAGACCAAAATTGCGCACACTACTCCAGGTGTGGTTTCACCAAGGTTCTGTATGACTGTAGTAAAACATCCTTACTTCTGGACTCAAATCCTCTTGCAATGAAGGCCCACAAACCAGGTGCCTTCATAATTTCTTGCTGCATCTGCCTCTCCACTTTGGTTGACAAGTGTACAAGGGCACCCAGATCCTTTTGTACATCCACACTTCCCATTATATCACCATTCAAATAATATTCTTCCTTTCTGTTTTTCATGCCAGAGTTTATAACTTCACATTTAGCCATGTTGTACTGCATCTGCCATGTTTGCCCACTCACTCAATTTGTCGAAATCACCTCAAAGTCTCCTTGCATCCTCCTCACAACTTATAATTCAGGCCAGCTTTGTGTTGCCAACAAACTTGGAAATGTTACATTTGGTCCCTTCATCCTGGTCATTTATATGCATCGTGAACAACTGGGAACTAAACACTGATCCTTGCAGTACCCCACTGGTCACTGCCTGCCACTGGGTAAAAGACCCATTTATTCCGACTTTCTGTTTCCTGTCTGTCAACAAATTCTCAATCCATGCCAATACCTTGCCCCTCCCCCCCATCCCATTTCCTTTAATTTTGCTCATGTCTTATCAAAAGTCTTCTGAAAGTCCAAATTCATCGCATCCACTGGTTCTCCTTTACCTGTTCTGTTAGTTACATCCTCAAAAAACTCCAATAGGTTTGTTAAGCCCGATTTGCCTTTCATAAACCCAAGCTGGCTTTATCCAATCTTGTTAATACTTCCAAGTGCCCTGTTATTACATCTTTTAATAATAGACTCTAGTATCTTCTCCACTACTGATGTCAGGCTAACTAGTCTGTAATTCTTCCTTTTTGCTCTCCCTCCTTTTTCAAATCGAAAAATTACATTTGTCACCCTCCCATTTGTAGGAACTGCTCCAGAACAAAGAACAACAAAGAGCAAAGAACAACCCAGCACGGGAAACAGGCCCTTTGGCCCAACGAGCCCGCGCCGCCGCATCACCCTACACCTATTCTACCCTGCGTGTCTACAAATGGAACCCCTAACTTAGCCAGAAACAGGGGAGAATAGTGTCAATTTGGTAAAACCAATCAGCCTAAGAGCACATCTTTGGGGTGTGGGAGGAAACCGGAGCGCCTGGAGGAAACCCACGCAACCACAGGGAGAATGCACAAACTCCCACAGACACAGGCCCAAATCCATGTATCTGCACAGCTAGCAGTGCTAGTCACCGAGCTGTTGCAGCGCCTGTCTACCGGTCCAGGATCAAGCACACACACCGACACGAAGTACTAGGCCACTCCCGGAACCTCCAAGAGCAGCCCATGCACACCCACCGTGTGCATGCCCCTCGTTTGACAACGAGGTGGACCTCCACCTGCGGAATAAAAGACAAAAACGTTAATCTTACAAGTCTGCTTTTCCGGTGTCTCCCGAGGTTCTAACCTTATTTAATAGCCCCTACCATAACCCTCCATCCTCGTTTCACTCATGTGCCTATCTAACTGAACCTTAAACGAGTCCAACGCTCCTGCCTCCACCACCCTACTCGGTAGCGCGTTCCATACCCCCACAACTCTCTGCGTAAAGAACCTTCCTCTCACATCCAAATTATACCTCTCCCCCCTCACCCTTAAATCATGACCTCTCGTATTTGTACCCAGTCTAGGGAGCAGTCTCTCACTATTGACTCTATCTATTCCCTTCAGTATCTTATATACCTCTATCATGTCCCCCCTCAATCTCCGTCTTTCCAAGGAGAATAGTCCCAGTTTCTCCAACCTTTCCTCGTAACCCAGCCCCTCCAGAGTCTGTAAAATTTTGGAAGATGACCACCAATGCATTCAATATTTCCAAGACAACTTCCTTTAATATTCTGGGACGTAAATCATCGGGCCCTGGTGATCTGTCAGCCTTGAAGCCCTTTAATTTCCTCAGCACCATTTCATTACTAATACTGATTTCTTTCCATCCCACTCTCACTAGACCCTTTGCCAAGGCAATAAATCGATGCTGTCACAATCATACAAAAGAGGAGATAGTTGCACAAGGCTAAAAATTGATTCAGTGCAAGTATTAAAAAGGCAGGTTGTATTAAAGTTGATAAATCGCCACGACCAGATCAGATTTATTCAAGGATACTGAGGGAACTAAGAGCAGAAATTGTGCAGGCACCAGCCACAATCTTCCAGTCCTCCCTTGGAATAGGGTGATGTTGGAGGATTGGAGAATTGCAAACATTATATTCTTGTCATTGACTATATTCAAGGCTAAATTAGACAGCTTTTTACTTGGCAAGGGAGTCAAGAGTTATGGTAGGAAAATGGAGTTAAGATGACATCAGATCAAACATGATCCTATTGACTGGTAGAGCAGATCCAATTCCTGCCCTAGTTTTTATCTCGTGTTCAAAATGAGTTCAAGGATATACTAAGCAACTACTGGCCAATCAGTTTTTTCTCTGTGCTGGGAAAGCTTTTAGAAATGATAATCTGGGACAATGGTCAATTGGACAAATGTAGATTAATTAAACAAAGCCAACATTTGTTAAAGGTTTTTAAGTTAAAGTTTTATCTACTAGTCACAAGTAGGCTTGCATTAACACTGCAATGAAATTACTATGAAAATCCTGTCATCGCTACACTCCAGTGCCTCTTTGGGTACACTGAGGGAGAATTTGGCATGGTCAGTGCACCTAACCAGCACGTCTTTGGACTGTGGGAGGAAACCGGAGCACCCAGGGAGGAAACCCACTCAGACACAGGAAGAACGTGCAGACTCCACACATACAGTGACCCAAGCTGGCAATTGAACTGTGCCACCAAGTCTTTAATTTGGTTAAAGGTGTTTAATTTGACTGGATTTTTGATGAGACAATGGAGAGGTTTCAGGAGGGTAACGTGGTGTACGGCAATTTCCAAAAGGTGGTTGAGACAGCCACATAACAGATTCAACCATGGAATAAAAATGACAGGGAATTGAGTAGAGTGAATGTTAACTTTTTTTTGGACTGCAGGGAAGTATACAGTGGCGCTCCCTGGAGGTTGGTACTTGGGTCATTTCTTTTCTGGATCTATAGTTATGATCAAAAGTTGGGTTGTACAGGGCACAATTCCAAAATTTGCAGATGACACAAAACTCAGGAGTATTGCAAATTGTGAGAGGAATAAAGATAGAGTTCAAGAATACATATGTTCATGGAATGGGTGGACATGTGGCTGCTGAAATTTAATGCAGAGAAGTGTACAGTGATACATCGGAAGTAATGAATTGCAATATAAAAAATATACAATTCAAAAGGGGCTCTGGAGCAGAGGGACCTGAGAGTGTAAGTGCACAAGGTTTTGGAAGGTGGAAGGGCAGATTGAGAAAGGCGTAACGGATCATGAACTGTATAAAATAGAGGAATAGAGTATAAAAGCAAGGAGGATATGCTGAGCTGTCACATAGGTATTATGTTTGCTTTGTTGTGCCCTTTAGGAAGGATTTGAAAGCTCTGGGGAAGGTGCACAAATGCAAGAATGGTTCTGGGGATGAAGAACTTCAGTTCCGAGGCTAGAGTGTCGAAGCTGGGGTTGTGCTCTTCAGGGAAAAGATTAGAGGAGATTTAATAGACATGTTCATGAACGGAGTGGACGGGGGAAGCTGTTCCCATTAGCAGAAAGGCCAAGAGCCGGAGGACATCAATGTAAGCTAAATGTCCAAGTGAGGCAAACCTTTTATTATACTTTGAACTGTTAGGATCTGGAATGTGCTGCCTGAGAGTGTGGTGGAGACAGGTTAAATCATGTCTTTCAAAAGAGAGTTGGATAATTATCTAAAGAGAAAAAAGTTACAGGGCTACAGGGGAAAAAAGCAGGGCTGTGGGACTAACTAAGTAACTTGTAAGAAAACTGACATGGACAGAATGGGTCAAATGGCCTGCTGTATTGAAACCAGTCTAAGATTCTATACAAGGGTAACCAGGGGTGTAGGACTTTTATTCCCTTGTGGCCTGGGCCAGATATTCATATGTTTAGCATGCATTTCAATCAAAAAAGCACCTGGTAAGATGAGCCCAAGTGCAAATCATTGAGCCACTTTGACTGCTTATCATGACTTTGCTATTCCTGGCTAGAATGGAGATGGATTGGGTAATTTCAAGATTGATTTCACTTGCATCATTTGTAGGATAACTATTCTGCATCTACTGCATTTTGCAAGATCTGCTGCAGCTGTGCTTTTTAAACAGACTGTTCTGTGAATAGTTTCATATTTGCTGTGTGTCCTTCCATAAATCCCACTCCATCTCCAACTAATTGGTTGGCGGTGGTGTCAACAGACATTGTTACTTTATTTCACTTCAGGTAAACAAACTATAGCAGCTATGATCGGGCTTAATTAATTCAGTCATTACGCTTTGTCATCTTACCTTTCTACAGAATAATGAATGAACTACATTTCACCACATCAGTACTGAATTATTTAAAAATGACTATCAGTTAGTCTCCTGTATTTGGTGTCTGGCAAAAATTTGCCGGTGCTGCTTTTGGTTTTAAAACTTGACTCCATATGTCTCTGTAGCTTCTATTTTTTGCTTCTGCTAGGACACTGCATCTCATCCAGTGGCTTAAACATACACTTCCTCCACCATCAGCATATTATGGTTTCAGTGTTGTATTATTCACAGGAAGTGCTGTAGAAATCTTCTTCATTGCCACCTCTCAAATTCATGGTCACCGCCAGCAAGAAGCGCCAGGATAGCAGGTGCATGGAGGGGCTGTCAGAGCTACAAGTTACATATACCAAACTGACAGAGCCATATATCACCATTCCGTAATTACTGTTGAATCAAAATTCTGCAACTTCCTCACAGGCTGCAGTCTCCTTCCTGAGGGAAATTAGTGCAATACAGGCTGGCTTTATTAATCTTGATAATGAATTTTAAAAACATAGACTAAAACCAACATTGAAGACCTTTTGCCAAATGCCTGGTAGATGTAACCTTCCCAAACAATGGGTTTGATATCTTTGAGTTTCCAAGACCAGTTAACCAATTGCATTTTGTTGTAGGTGTTTGGGGAATAAGATTAAAGTTTAACCTATGAGTATTTTAATCATCATTTATATTTTAAAAATGTGTGAATACATTTTACTTCAAAACAATCCTTAAATATAGTTTACTTCCTAATTTTGGAGAAAAATGGTTGAACAGTCCTAAAACGTGTGAAGTACAAAATGGGGAAAAACATAGATCAGTACTGGGGCCTTAGCATTTCACCATATTTGTTAATGACTCGAATGACAGTTTGGCCCACATCTTCTGGTCTGCTGATATTTGGAGCCATGATGTGGACATGCCAACATTCGACTGGGGTAAACACAGTAAGAAGTCTCACAACACCCGGTTAAAGACCAACAGGTTTATTTGGTAGCACAAGCCGCAAGCTTTTGGAGCACTATGCCTTCATCAGGTGAGTGGGAATTGTGTTCACAAACAGGGCACAAACCCAACTGACAAGATAATGGTTGGAATGCAGTTTAAAAAAACTCACATTCCAACCATTATCTTGCAAATTGAATTTCTGTCTTTATATTCCCTGTTTGTGAGCACAACCTGATGAAGGTGTAGTGCTCCAAAAGCTTGTGGCTTGTGCTACTAAATAAACCTGTTGGACTTTAACCTGGTGTTGTGAGACTTCTTATGATATTTAGAGACCGGATGTGCCTTGGGACCACTTTGAAGTCCCAGCACAAGGATTCTGTGGGAATTGTCCAGCAAGTTTCAACTCCGACTGGCAATTCCCCTTCTCCCCCACACCTGTGAAAAAGGTTTCCAACTTGGAGTTATGATTGGAGACTTCAGAATTCCCATTTACTTAACTGGATAGTCAGACTTTGGGGGGGCTGGGGGCCGTAGAATGGATCATTTACTTTAGATGACAGACTTTCCAAACCACAAGAGGTTGGGAAGTGCAGAAGAGCAAAAAGGTTTCTGCATCCTGGTACAGAAATTAATAAAAGCTAGTGTTTAGGTATACAATTTAAACAAAAATCAAGCCAAAGGAATTTTATTTTGTATTTCAAGGGGCTAGAATGTAGTGGGGAATAATTGTCCTTTAGATGCAGAATGCTCTTATTGCCCATCTGGAGTGCTACATTCAATTTTTTCCATTCTCACTTCAGAAAGTTATATTGGCCTTGCAAATGACACAGCACAGTTTTAGTGGGATCAAACTAGGTCTTAAAACATTATCCTATGAGGATAAGGCATAATTTTGGGTTGTATTCCGTTGAACTTAAAAGCGTGGAGGGGTGATCTCATTGAAGTTTTGACAACATTAAAGGAATTCAACTGAATGAATACAGAGATTTTTTTTCTGTTAGAGACATTCCGAAATGAAGGGGCACAATCTTAAAATTGGAATTATGCCATCTAGAAGTGAATTCAAGCAACACTTTGCCAAAAATCTCCATCCTCATTCATGGCTGGGATTCTCCAGTGCAATGTAAGCGGCTGGAGTTTTGACTGGAATGCCAAATTCTATATTCTCATTTGTAGCAGGGCAGACGTGTCAAAATTGGAAATTCCCACCCTTTATCTCGTTTAACAGTCTGCCTGAAAAATGTGGGTGCGAGTTAAATTTTCAAGATTGATAGATTTTTGTTTGATTAACTTGTCAATGGTAAATCAGTTTGAGATGCTGATCAGCCATGCTCTAATTGAATGAAAGAGTAAACTTAGGAGTTGAATTGTCTGTTCATTTTGCATTGCTGCTGTGTGTTGAGACCTTTGTTGCTTGTGTTGTTATGAGACAGTGGCATGAAAATTTTAAAGGTGATTGTGAATTTTAAAAAAATTAGTTGTCTTCCAATAACCTACATGTTTTCATTTGGTGTGTAATAGAGTTTTAATTTATCATCAGTTCACAAAGGACTTATATAACGTGAGTTGTTGTGAATAAATATTTCTTCTTTTGAAATATTTAATGACTGTTAATTGATGTTTATGCATGTAACTTTTATATATGGCTTTTAAGGTCAAAAATGACAGAAGCGGAGAAGGATCTGGTGGCTAAGATGCTCCGAGCAGTCCTGCAGTCGAGTAAAGATGGTGTGGCTTTCACAAAGCTGCAAGGAGAGTATAAACAACTCACAGGTGAAGTAATCCCTCATAAACAGCTTGGATTTCCAACTCTTGAAAACTACTTGAAAAGCATTCCTTCAGTTGTGAAGTTTGGAGTTAATAAAAATGGTGAGGTAAGACATTGATTAAAGATTCATTTTTCTCTTGGACACAATTCCTTACCCCCACCCTTCAGATCAGGAATTGAATTGGTTGCTTTTCTGACAGTTGCAATGTAGTAACACAACATATCCGTCAGACCAATGGGAAATGTAATCAGTGACATTATTCTTAATTTTTTTAGGTTGATTGTTCAACTTCTGATTGGCTTATACTGTGTTTTTCTTTGTATTGGGGTTTCCTATGTCCTTTTAATCTGTTTCAAGAGCCCAACAAATTCTGTCATTTCAAAGAATTTACAGGAAAAAATGTACCTCATCCTAAAGGAAACTCAAAACAGCCCAAACCAATCATTGACACCATCTTTCTTGCTTAATTTGACCGTCTGTAGTTTATCTGTATCTCGTGTTGGAGGAGTGGGAGGCTGGGTCCATGCCAACATTACAGTTGTTGTGAAGTTGGAAGTCCAACGATTACTACAGTTGTACTTTGATTTGAAGATGAATATTTTTTAAATATCGAAAATAAACTGTAAAGAAACAATTGACTAAATTGTCAATCTAACAAAGAAACAGCTGACTAAAGCTGTGGGTAGCTAAGCTGCATAAGGCAGGAAGGTTCCAGGTTCAATCTCTTGGTCTGTGCTATGTTTGGGTGCCGCAGCCAACTCACATTTGCTGTGGAGGCTCACATGAAAAATAATACTTCTGGTGAAGTACTGGAGGATATCCAAAACTATAGAAATATACCCCAGAAGAAATGTTCTCTCTCGGAAGAAGGAAGTTGGTAAAATTAATTAACTATGAAATGTAAGGGTACTTAGCTATACAGACCAAGAATTACTCAAATTATTCACTGATGAATGCTGAATTAGATGACCTCAGAGTGGCTGTTGATTTTAATATTTACAAGAGTGGAAAAGAAAAACAAAATCCCAAAACTTATATGTCTGATCACTGCCTACTAGTGTCTGTTGGTAACTATTTGCATGGAAATGAGATGAGGGCGGAGTTAGACTGAACAACGGTGTACGTTCGATCAGATAGTCTGATATGCTTGGTTCTCGCAGAATGATGACTGTGGAACAACTCATTGCCTGTAGGCTACATAATGACTTGAATTTATATAGCTTCAACAGAAATATAGGTGAGTAGAATTCAGTATAAGAAGGAAGTTCTCCACAGTACAAATGGAGGAGCTAGAAAATGCAAAATTGAGGCACCTTTTTAACAGCAAGACCAATTTACATCATAAATGTGAGCATATACACTGTATGTGGGGATACTAACAAATGGCAAGTGGCAGAAAATGGTAGACCATGTTTTTAGGTCCAACAATAGCTTTAGTGCAAGGCAAATTGAGAAATTTAAGATGCATATAACAGTATTATGATCATCTTGGGGAGTTCAGTCTTTTGTATAGCACAGGTAAACTAAATGTGCAGTTATAGTGTGGACTGTGGAGAAAGAATTCATGGAATTGACAAAAGATAGTCTTCTAGATAGTATGTTGAAAAACTGACCACAGGACAGGCAATTTTGGATCTGGTTTTGCACGATACGAGATGGTTAATTAATAATGTTTTAGTTATGGGTCCGCTAGGGAAAAGGGGCCATATAATATGATAGAATTTTGTACTAAATTTGAATTAGAGTAAATTCAGAATAAAGCAAATACATAGGTACGAATAGCATAATGCTAAGTATTTTGGGAAACTACATTGAAAAATAAGTTATAGCATTTAAAAAATTAATACATAATTTGCATCAAATATGTATTCCCTTCAGGCACAAGCTCTACAACGTTGGCTTAGAAGAATTAAAGATACTGTTAGATCAAAAGAAGAGGCAGATGGCATTGCCAAAACAAGCAGGAAACATGAAGATTTTAGACTTCAGCAACAGAGGACCAAAAAATTGAAATGGAAAGGCAAAAGTGAACATGAGAGTAGACTAGAAAGAGACATAACTGATTGTAAACACTCTTGTACAAATGTAATTTTTATTTTTATTCATTCATGGAATGTGGGAGTATTGATGAGGCCAACATTTATTGTCCATCCCTAATTGCCTTCTTGAAACACTGCAGTCCATGTGTAGTTATACTCATGGTACTGTTTGGGAGGGCATTCCATGATTTTGATGCAGTGAATAAATAGCAATATATTTCCAAGTAAACATGGTGAGTGGCTTGGAGGGGAACTTTCAGATGGTAGTGTTCCCATGTATCTGCTACCTTTTGTCATTCTAGATGGTAGCAGTTGTAGTTTTGGAGGTGCTATCCATGAACCTAGGTGAGTTCCTGCAGTGCATCTTGTTGATGATATACACTTATGCCACTGTGCATCAGTGGTGCAGGCTGGATGTTTGTGGATGGAATGCTAATCAAGCAGGCTGCTTTGTCCTGGATGGAGTTGAGCTTGTTGTTACTCATCCAGCCAAGTGGAGAATATGCCACCATACTGCTGACTTGTGCCATGTAGATGGTGAACAGGCTTTGGAGGGTGAGGAGGTGAGTAACTCACCACAGGATTCATAGCCTCTGACCTGTTCTTGTAGCTATGGTATTTAAATAGCTAGTCTTGTTCAGCTTCTGGTCAATGATAAGTTCCCAAAAATGTTGATATTGGGGGATTCAGTGATGGTAATGCCATTGGATATCAAGGCATGATGGTTAGATTCTCTCTTGTTAGAAATAGTCATTGCTTGACATACAGGGAAACCAGACCTGGAGTGTGTATGGTTTTTCTCTCCTTATCTAAGGAGAGACAAACTTCTGCTAAAGAGAGTGCAGTGAATGCTTACTAGACTTTTCCTGGGATGAGGAAATTGTCCTCTGAGGAGAGACTTGAGTAGACTAGGCCTGTATTTCATGGAGTTTAGAAAAATGAGGCGTGGTCTCATTGAAACATGAAATTCTTAAGAAACTTAACAACACAGGTTACAGCCGTATAATAAAGGGTCAGCCAATTAGGACTGGGATGAGGAGAAATTTCTCATTCCAAAGATTTTGATTCTTTGGAATTCTGTATCCAGTTGAGCTGTGGATGCTCAGTCATTGAGTATATTCAAGACAGAAGTTGATTATATATTTTGGCTACTGAGGATAAGGGAATAGTGTAGGAGGATGGAGTTGAGATAGATGATCAGCCATGATTTTGTTGAATACCAAAACAGGCTTCAAGGGCCAAATAGCAAATCTGAGCTTGTATTTTATGTGGATTTTCTAATATGATGAAGCAGGAAGCTGACAAAGGTTTGGCATCAGGATCTACATGAAATGTGGGTTTTTAATATAGTTATGGAAAACATAAACTGATTCTGGATTTTGCTTCAGAAAGCATAATCAAGCAGATCATAAAATAAGTCTCCCTTTTTAAAAAAAAACTTCAATCCCAAAAATTGATTTATTTTTCTGTTTGAGCCATAGGTTGTTTGTTTTGCTACTATTAACAATGAAATTGCACACATTGCGAAACTGGTGGCCCGTCAACGCAGCCCTAAGAAGAGGCATGGTGGCCAAACATTGGTAAATTCCCAAGTACGGTTAAAACGTGTTCCACCAGCCACCCAAGTTGGTAAGTCAAGCACAGCCATTGTCAACATTTTAGTATGTGAATTCTTCTGAAAAAATTATGCATTAAGTTAGTTGAAGCTAAAGTTCTTAAGATATATCAAGTCCATCTTTTGATCTCTATACTAAGTTCCAATTCATTGTTGCCATTGTGGTTCTAAAACTTCATTGGTTTTAGACAAATCACTGAGTGTGATTTGAAGTTTAATCTCACAAGATTGAGTGTAAATATTTTGATCTAAATTCCAAGTGGTTTCTGTTCTGAAAATTCGGTTAATTAATGAGTCTGTGTCAAAGTCAGATTTTAAAATTTATCCAGTAATGTGTAGCTGCCTTTATTCTACATTGTTGCAATTTTTGTTGTTCCAGTCCAAGTAGGCCAAGTTGAATCAATTTTGCTCTTTGATCTCCCAGTAGCACTAAGTAAAGAACTTGCATTTCTCTAATGCCTTTCACATTCTCAGAATATCCCACAGTGTTTCATTAGCACAATAACTACTTCCTACTTTGGGTAGCACAAAGCGGATGAATTTCAACATTTTTCCTCAATGTCAAGGCACCTTGTTGCCCTTCAAAGCATAAATGCAAAGATGATGTTTACAGTGGAATTACGTAAACTCTATCTGATATATTTGGAGTAGCACACTAAGTTGCGATGTAATGTGTGTCACCACAATATTATGGAATCCGAGTGGTGATGCTTGAGCCTTGACTAGGTTCCAGACTCTGCACAGTTTCTTCTCTTTGCTAGCATTATATATAAAGCTTGCCTCCTCCACTACTGAGATCTTTGTTCAGTTATGTTCAGAGCTCACTGTAATAACTGCCTGTTTCCTAAACACAGTGAATTGAGATGTTAAAATTTGGAGCAACTTAATTTTTGATGCTAGCAATTTTTTTTTGCATTCGTAACAGTTGTTAAGGGTGATTACTAGGGCCAAGAACAGTTTTATTGTAAAGTGCAGTTATCAGGCAGCTTGCTTTGCAGAAAAGCAGTTTCTCAACTCTGGTCATCACCTGCCTATGAAGGACAGCTTTATAAAATTAAGATGGCGAGGTAATCTTGCACCCTTTGGGCTATTGCCCAAGTTGAAGCAGAGTTTTTAATTTTTTTTAGGAAACTGGTGCTTCTTCCCAAAATATTTAAAATTTGCTGATGGCAGCACAATATGCCTGCTTTACCACACATAGTGAAAGCAATGCAAACTCATAAGCCACAATAAAAATCAGCTGCTGCTTGTGGTCTGACCCAGTGGCAGTTTAGACTAAGAAGGTGAAGGTTGACTGAATTTGGGTGAGGTAGGAGGCCAGGCAGTTCAGGTAACTTTCATCTGTGGCAGTCTTGTTTAGAGATTGATATTTGATATTTTGGCATACAGGCTAATTGTGACCTTTATCGTCTGTGATGAGTTAGTAACTTTCCCTCATTTACCTAGTGGTTAGAAAAGAGAACGATATCTCATTTTTTCTGGGTTGTAGTTCTCATGTAAACATTGTTCCTCGATTTCTCTTATTTCAAACAATATTTCTTGAAGCAGATTGCTAGAAGTATTGTTTGATATGAATACCCTATTTGCATGCATTATATTATCAGATCCTGCACTCTTCAGTGAATTGTAGAGATGTGTATTCCATAAACATACCATTGCATGCTTGGCTTCAATCCATAAATGACTGGACTTCTACCTTGAACTCATTGTTTTCCTCCTCGGATTTCTCAAGTGAACCTTTGGTGGCAAACTCTTCAGACCACTTGTTTGCAAGAAGTCACTGTATAATGTTAGGACCAGACTGGAACCCTTAGTTACATTAGTAAGCCGAGACCAGACCAAGATTTTTTAAATTTTGGCACAAATGTGAAAATTAGATATTTCTTTCCATGAATGATTCCATTGATGAACTAGGGATATTTTTTAGTGAAACAAGTGTTTTATTTCATAACACAGTTTAAATACAATAACAAATGAATCAGCTTAACCATTAGCAATTGAACAGTATTTAAAAATGAAGGGAAATAACATTCTGGTTGATGACTGTTCCAGTTCTGAAAAAGCTACATTCATGTATAGGTCAAACCCACTTTTAAATAAATACAATTAGCAAACCCAGGCATGTGTGTTTTAGCATTTGTTAATCCTCTTGGAGCTTTCAATAGAGTCCCAAATGCCTACAAAATCTTTGTGACTCCAGTCAGGCTTCAGCTACAACTGCTTTCTGCATAAGTGCTGCAGATCCAATTCTGCACATTAACCATATCATCTCATGACCATGGCACTCACTCAAATAAGAAATCCCATGGGAACTTAAATAAACAAAAGTTCATTAGCTCTACTTAAAATAAACACTTGCATGATTGAAATTAGTAATTCCCTACATTCCCAAAATCTGAGCTGCAATCCTACCAGACATACCACCTGCCTGCAAAATAAAGCTGAATTTTTAAACATTCCCCTTACACATGTTTTTTACCAATTGCACTACTGTCATCACAATGCATGCAGTCCTACTAGACAGCATACTTTCTCTATTGACATACGCCATGAAGAATATCCTCTTGTCATAGTGTTGTTGTAAGCATCTTTCTATTTGAATGTATATGCAGATGTGGTTGGCAGGTGTGAACATGCACGAGTAAACACTGTAGCACAGGCTTTCGCAGGTTTAGTCTTACCGCTAGTGTAACGTGCTGCCTCCAGTCCTGAGACCATGCTATACTGTATTTTCATACTTTTATAAGTAAAGAAGTTTAAATATCACATTGCATTCAATTACCTATTTGTGACCAAGTTACCATATCTCTTTTGGGAAGAATTTAAAGCCTGAATCATTCAGATTTGAAATGTACTCTGGCCATTTTGGATGAAATTCCGACATTTTGTTTTCTTTCCTAAAGTACACAAAGTGTAGGTAGTGTGCAGAAGGCTTCCATGAGGAGTAGTGTGAATTATTCTTTACTTTAGCTTCTATTTACCTTACTTGCAGGTTGATTCTGTTGGCATTAGTTTGGATTATTCCAGGTTAGCCAGGTATTTATTCTGCCAACTGTTAGTTGACGGGGTGCTTCTGGGGTCAAATTTGTTTACCTTCCATCTTAGCCATGCCTGGCAACATTCATTTGACTTTATTTTGGTAATTCTTTCTATCTATTTTGGGATTTAATCTCTCGTTCCAATTGAAACTTTTATACCTTTGTTATGCTGTTTGTTTAATTGTAAAGGTATATATTTTTCTACATTGTAATTTTTATTCCAGTTTTAATATTTGAGTAAGTTTTGCAACATAGAATGGTGCATTTTTGTGGAATTGATCTATTTTGAAAAATCTGCACATTTCTGGAGTTGCAAAATAATAATTATGATAGATGTGAGAGACACATTTGAAAAGACTTTGAGTCTTGCAAAATCTATCGATCGAAAGCATCTTTAACAAACCATCTTTCACAAATCTCATCTATCTGGTTGTCTTTCATCCAAAATTTCTGTCGATGGATATTCACTCAAATGATCACTGCAATTCATGCATTTGTTAGTGTGGTGTCAATTTTTCTCAGGGGAATAATGGGAGGAAAGAAGTAGTGTCTATTTTAAATTTGCGACTTATGAAGCATCAGTAATATTGAATCCACTATGTTGGCATTGTGACCTGATTTTCATTGTGAAACACTTACCTGATGCTGCCTATTAGTGTCCAAGTTTATTCTTGTGGTTTGGTGAATGAGTCTGACTAATTGAGACCCAAGCTTAACTTTCTATTTTATAATGTATTCTTCTCCTTCCTTTAGGAAAACCTAAAGCAACTTTAAGGCAACCAGAGTACACGAACCAGCCAGGAAAAGGGAGCCGGAGAACAACTAACCCTACGAGGGGAAAAGGAAGTGTCCAAGGAATAAAGACTGGCTTGGGAAGAGAGGTGCTTTCAGATTCTAAAATACATGCACCAATTACTGGTGTGCCTAAGGATGCTTCAATTCGTAAACCTCTGTCTGTTACAATCAATAGGTAATATTTAATATAACGTACAGTTCATTAAAATAGTTAAACGGAATCTCGTGCATCAGAGTGTATCATCAAATATTTTGAATTTGGTAGATTGTTTCTTGTGAAAGCTGGAACCAAATATCCCTAAGGTGGCAGAAATCAAGAGGGGACACAGCTAAAGTTTAAATTTAAAGTTTATTAGTCACAAGTTAGGCTTGCATTAACACTGCAATGAAGTTACTGTGAAATTCCCCTAGTCGCCACACTCCGGTGCCTGTTCAGGCCTAACTAGCATGTCTTTCAGACTGTGGGAGGAAACCAGAGCATCCAGAGAAAACCCGCGCAAACACAGGGAGAATGTGCAAACTCCACACAGACAGTGACCCAAACTGGGAATCAAACCTGGGCCCCTGGTGCTGAGAGGCAGCAGTGCTAACCACTGTGCCACCATGCCACCCTATAAATCAATATCTTTGCAAATAAAACCAACCTCTAGTGAACTTTCACTGGTGGCAACAATTGAAAAAATGTTGCTGACTTTACTTTCTGTGTGAATTAACCTATTATTTGTTGGGTTAATAGTTCTTGCCTGTGTAACCAGTCAAAAGATGTGCCATAAAAACAGAAAATGAAGATCCAATTCCTGAAAAGTTTACTGCTCCTTTCTCTACAAACATTGCCAGAACTGCTGAGTGGTTCCAGCATTTTCTATTATTTCAAATTTCCAGCATTGGAATATTTTGCTTTTGTACAGAGGTGTTAACATTGGCTTTAGCATGCCTGAAGAATGTTTGGGAAGGGAATTGCTGACTTCTGATTTGCTGTCTATTGACACTTAATAGAAACTGCAGGGGAACGTGAATTTGGTTACTTTTTTTTCAACCCTGCGTACTTGTTATTTCCCTGGTTGAGTAGATTGCTGCTGCATGCTTTTCAGGCTTGTAAGATTTGTGTTAGTTGGAGAAGATATAGAGCAACTAATACGCTGCACCTGAAGAGCAAGGTTTTTTGAGAATTTTTGCAGTTTAGATGATGGAATAAAATAACATTTTGGGGAGAAGGTGAAATAAAAATGTAACATGTTTGTTCATTATTATTGTAGCAAGTGTTTTCTGTAACAGAACCATCTGTTCACTCTGATTTTAGAAATATTAAGGCAAATCTAAGGTAAAATTGTTAATATGTTGTGAGTTTTCCAAGTGGATTAAAATGCTGAATAAAGGATTGATCAATTTAATAGATATATTCTACAGATGTAATAGTGGAAGAAATATGAAGCAATTTTATGAAATGTGTAAAACACCTGAAATAATAATCATGTGAGATTTCAATTACTGCAAATAAACTGGGAGGGAAAGGTGAGAAAGAAATGGATTTGTTGCACTGCATCCAGGAAGAAGTTGAACATGCAAGGAATCATTACTGGGTCCAGTAATGGAAAATAAAGGAGATAAGTGTAAATTAATACCTAGGAAATACCAATCATAATGTAGGCTTAAAATGCATAAACAAAATAGTCTTGAAATTAATGTCAGAACATGTGAAATTAATGTCAGGCACAGATAGTAAAATGGGAGTAAATGAGAGTAAGGGTAGCTACTCAAACTCGCAAAAGGTGGGAAATATTACTGAGACCACTGTTCACAATTTATTTTAATGACTCGGACTTGGGAATCAGAAGTACAACTTCGAAACTTGCAAACAATAAATTTGGGGATCTAGTTAATACAAAGAATGCAATAAAATATTGGAAGAAATTAATAAACTTGAAGAATGAGCATACAGTTGGCAAATTTCAATTTGTGAGGATGAAGTAGCACGTTTTGGTAAGAAGAACAAGGTCACAAGTTGCTTGGATAGTAAGCCGAAATGGAGTTTAGGAGACAAGACTTTATATGCTTTATTTTTCTTTTCATGTGGCCATATTAACCTCTAATGCTATTTCTAATACTTTGCGTATACACACACAAAGAGTGTATTTCTAATGCTTTGTGTATACACACACAAAGCATTAGAAATAGCATCAGAGGTTAATATGGCCACATGAAAAGAAAAATAAAGTATATAGGAGGAAAGACATGTTAACTTTTTATCCAGCTTCGGTTGGACCACACTTACGCAGTGTCTTTCTAACATAAAAAGAACGTAGAGGCATCAGCAAAGATGCAGAAAAGATTCACAATTTTGAGATCAGACATATGGGGGGGATGCTTATCTGGAATGCTTGAACATGCTAAGACCCTTTTCTCCAGGAAAGGAAACCTGGAAGGTGACCTGAAAATGAGACCATAAGACATAGGAGCACAATTAGGTCACTTGGTCCATCGCGTCTGCTCCGCCATTCAATCATGGCTGATATTTTTCTTATCCCCATTCTCCAGCCTTTTTCCCATAACCCCTGATCCCTTTATTAATCGAGAATCTATCTGTCTCTGTCTTAAAGACACTCAATGACCTGGCCTCCACAACCTTATGCAGCAAAGAGTTCCACAGATTCACCACTCTCTGGCTGAAGAAATTCCTCCTCGGGTGGAATGTTAATAAAAGGAAATAATTGGGTAGTTTTATATAACTAGACTCCTTGTGAGGTCTATGTAGTTAGAGATTATGAATATATGATGGGCACTAATTAATAAAATTAATAGTTTAAATATTATACAACCTACATTCTAAAAATAAATTTTTTTCTAGTTATGGATGGGAACTGCGATCTGTTTCTAACAATGACTACACCATTTAGAAACTTAAGGATGCTTTATCTGTCTCAAAGGCTATCAGCTGATTGCATCAGCTTAGGATTTCTGAGCTTGAGGGGCAGCTGCAGTTACTACAGAGCATTAGAAGAGGCTGAGAATGACCTTGCTCACATGTTCTCGTGGAGGCTGCCTTACAGTTCAAAATAGTAGGTAGATGACCATCTGAAAAGACAGGAAAAGACAGATGTAGCAGTCTCAAATCATTACTCAACATGGAAGTGATGATCCCATGAAGGATTGCATCCAGACCACGGCACCAATGGACAAGGTCTGTGAAGGAGGGTGAAGAGTAGGAATGCAGTTGTTATAAAATATTCCATATTTCGCGAGACAGATGGACAATTCAGTAACCATCATTGTGAATCCTGCACAGAGATGATGCAGAATATTCTGCAAGACGTGAGCCAGAAGTTGTGGCACACATTGGGACCAACAGCATACAAGAGGGTAGGTATTGAGGTCCAACTGCTAGACTTTCAGGAGCTAGGGAAGAAGTTTAACATGTGGGATCTCTTTGGTAGTAATTTGTTTAACCTCAGCGCCACCCACTAACAAGCAGAAATAGAAGATGGAGTGGTCAGATTTTTGGACCACTGGGGTAAGTTTTAAGTCAAGGCCAGGTCACCATTTGCCTTCCAAATTGCTTACTGCACCTGCATGTTAACTCTTAATTGGTAATGAGCAAAGACACCCAGGACCCTTTGGGCAGGAACATGACTCAATCTTTTAACATTTTTAAAACAACTCTACTTTTTTTTACTGATGTGGATAACTTAATTTTCTTCACACATTCCACCTGCCATGTTCTTGCTCACTCAGCCTGTCTAAATCCCCTTGAAGCCTCTTTGCATCCTCTTTATGTACATTCCCACTGGTTTGTCATCAGCAAACTCAAAAATATTATACTTGGTCCCCACATCCCATCACAGATATATATTGTGGGACCTAAGCACTGATCCCTCGGTACCCCACTAATAAGAAGTCTCACAACACCAGGTTAAAGTCCAACAGGTTTATCTGGTAGCAAACGCCATTAGGTTTCGGAGCAGTGCTCCTTTATCAGGTGAGTGAGATCTCCCACCCACCTGACGAAGGAGTAGTACTCCGAAAGCTAATGGCATTTGCTACCAAATAAACCTGTTGGACTTTAACCTGGTGTTGTGAGACTTCTTACTACGTTTACCCCAGCCCAACACCGGCATCTCCATATCATGTACCTCACTAGTCACAGCTCACCAACCTGAGAATGACTTGTTTACTTTTACTCTGTTTTCTGCCTGTTGACCAGTTTTCAATCCATACCAGTATATTCCCGATCCTGTGCACTCTAATTCTGTTTACTAACTTTGTCTTATTGAATTTAGTGAAAGTCTTCTGAAAATGTAAACATACTATGTCTGTTCTGGTAGGCATATCCTCAAAAAACTTGTTTGTCAAATTTTACTCCAATAAGTCCAACCCTATCATTTTCTAAGTAACCAGTTGTCACATCCTAGATAATGGCATTTTCTGTACTATTAATGTCTGGCTAACAGGTCTGTAATTCCCCATTTTCTCTGTCCCTCCTTAAACAGTGGGTTTACATTTGCTACCTTCCAATCTACAGGAACCGTTCCAGAATATATTTAATTTTGGAAGATAACTATCAGGGAATCCAGTAGCTCTGCAACCACAAATTTCAACACTCTGGAATATAGATTATCCGATCCAGGATATTTATCAACTTTCACCCCCATTAATTTATCCAATATCACTTTCTTACTAATACTAATGTCTTTCAGTTCTTCATTCCCACTAACCCCTTGGTTCTCTAATTTTTCTTGGATGTTTTTTGTATCTTCCTCCAGGAAGACAGACACCAAGCATTTTAGTTTCTCGGTCATTTCCTTATTCCCTATTATAACTTCTTATAATGGACCCACATTTGTCTTTACTAACCTTTTTCTTTTTACCTACCTATAGAAACCTTTGCAGTCCGTTTTTATGTTTTTCATGAGTTTCAATTTTAAGAAGCTCCCAATCCTCAGGCTTACTATTCCTTGGCAACTTTGTAAGTCTCTTCATTTGATCTAATACGATCTTTTAACTTCTCATGTTAGCCACAGTGATATCACCTTTCCTGGTGGATTTTTGTGCTTCAAAGGAATGTATATTTGTAGTAAATAATGTATTCTTTAAATGCTAGTCCATTCCTGTATATTGTCAGACCTGTTAATGAAGTTTCCCAACCTATCATTGCCAGTTTGCTCCTCAACTTCATAATGCCCTTTGTTTAGGTTTAAGATCCTAATTTCCAATTGAACTGTATTACGTAAAGTAAAATTCTATCATTATAATCACTGATCTCAAGACTCCTTTACAACAAGGTTATTAATTAGCCCTTTGCCAACGCATAATATGATAAGATCTAAAATAGCATATTCCTTCATTGGTTCTTCAACAAACTTCTAGAAAACCATCTTGTATATATTCCAGGAATTTGTCCTCCGCAGCATTGGTGTTAATTTGGTTTATTTAATCTAACTGTAGATTGAAGCCCCCCCCCCCCCCCCCCCCCCCCCCACTATTACTGTATTACACTTGTTGCATGCACCTCTAATTCCCTGACTGGTATTGTGCCCTACATTAACCTCACCAATTGGTAGCCTGTAAATATCTCCCACCAATGTTTGCTGCCCCTTGCTGTCTTTCAGCTCCACCCAAACTGACCCTATATCTTAATCTTCTGATCTGCGATCCTCTCTCATTAACGAACTGACCTCCTCCTTTATTAACAGCACAACCCACCTCCGTTCCATTTTTAATGATTCTTTAAGGTTAACTATTCCTGAACATTCAGTTCCCAGCTTTGGTTACCTTGCAGTCACGTCTCTGTAATGGCAATTAAATTTATTTGTGCCATCAATTCATCAACCTTGTTATGAATGGTGCGGGTATTCAGATAGACTGCCTTTAATTTTGCTCTTTTCTGTATTTGATGCTGCCCTTTGTTTCCACTGCCTTCTGATTTTGATTAGATTTTTCTTGCTTCTATTTTCAGCACAGTTTCTCTACCCTCTGAATTCCCTCACTCATTCTCAACCCTTTGCCAAACTAACGTAAACACCCCCCTAACAGCACAAGCTCATCATCTGGCATTAATATTGATTCCAGCCCTGCTAAAATGTAAGCTATCCACCTTGTACAGATCCACCTGCTCCAGAACTGGTGCCAATGATTCAGAGGTATGAAGTCCTCCCTCCTGCACCATCTTGCCAGCTATACATTTGTTTGCTGTATCTTCCTATTTCTGTACTCTTTGGCAAGTGGCACTGAACGTATTCCTGGGATTACGACCTTTAAAGATGGCCACTTGGGTGTAGTAGTGATACAGTAGTATTGTCTCTGGGCTTGTAATTCAGAGACCCAGGGGGCCTGGGTTCGAATCGCAGCACTCCAGATGCTGGAGTTTTAAGTCATTAAAACATCTAGAATTAAAAGTCCAAATGATGACCACGAAACCATTGTCAGTTGTCGCAAAAACCCAACTAATTCAGTAACGTCCTTTAGGGAAGAAAATCTACTGTCCTTGCCTGGTTTAGCTGCATGTGGCTCCAGACCCACAGCAATGACTCTGAAATGGCTCAGCAAGCCACTGTTACATTCAACCGCTAAAAAAAACCACACAAGAATGAAACCAGACGGACCATTCAGTATCTGCCTAGGCACCAGAAACGACAATGGCAAACCTGTTGACGTTGACACTGTAACCATCTGGGGGCAATATTCATGCCAGATGATTAGCTTGTGCTGTTGGGAGGTGTTTAAGTTAACTTGGCAAAGGGGTGAGAACAAATGAGAGAATTCATAAGGGAGAGAAACAATTGGGAGAGCTGTCTCAGACTAGTCAAGCAACATTCTGACATTGTCGTGCTCACAGATAATACCTTACAGGTAATGGCCTATCACCATCCCTTTTCCTGTCTATGTCCTGTGTCACTGGCAGGACATACCCAGTAGAGGTGGCGGCAGAGCAGTGGTATGCAATCAGAACAAAATTGCCCCTGAAGCCCTGTATATCGACTCTGACCCACAAAGTCTTCTGGTGTTAGGTCAAGTGTTGGTATGGAAACCACCTGCTGATTGCCAAGTACCATTTCCGCTCAGCTGATGAGCCAGTATTCTATGTTAATTGATTTGATTTATTATTGTCACATGTATTAGTATACAGTGAAAAGTATTGTTTCTTGTGCACTATACAGACAAAGCATATTGTACATAGAGAAAGAAAGGAGAGAATGCAAAATGTAATATTACAGTCATAGCTAAGGTGGAGAGAAAGATCAACTTACTGCGAGGTAGGTTCATTCAAAAGCCTGATGGCAGCAGAGTCGGTTGGTACGTGAATGCAAACTTTTGTGTCTTTTTCCTGATGGAAAAAGGTGGAAGAGAGTATGTCTGAGGTGCGTAGGGCCCTTGGTTATGCTGGCTGTGCTTCCGAGGCAGTGGGAGGTGTAGACAGTGTCAGTGAATTGCAAGTTGGTTTGCGTGATGGACTGGGCTTTGTTCACAACCCTTTGTAGTTTCTTGCAGCCTTGGTCAGAGTAAGAACCATATCAAGCTATGATACAAGCAAAAAGAATGCTTTCTGTGGTACATCTGTAGAAGTTAGTGAGAGTTGTAGCAGACATGCCAAATTTCTTTAATCTCCTGAGAAAGTAGAGGCATTGGTGGGCTTTCTTATCTACAGTGTCCGCATGGAGGGACCAGGACAGGTTGTTGGTGATCTGGACACACACAAAAACTTGAAGCTGTCAACCATTTCTACTTCATCCCATTGATGTAGACAGGGGCATGCCCTCCACCATGCTTTCTGAAGTCAATGACTATCTCCTTCATTTTGTTGACATTGAGGGAGAGAATATTGTCGTCGCACCAGCTCGCCAGACTCTCTATATCTCTTTCCTATACTCTGTCTCGTCATTGTTTGAGATCCAACCTACAACAGTGGTGTCATCAACAAATTTGAAAATTGAGTTGGAGGATGATTTGGCCACACAGTCATAGGTGTATAAGGAGTATAGTAAGGGGCTAAGGATACAGCCTTAGGGAGCACTGCTAATGAGGATGATTGTGGAGGAGGAATTGTTGCATATCCTTATTGACTGTGGTCTCTGGGTTAGGATGTCCAGGATCCAGTTGCAGAGGAGGGAGCTGAACCCCAGGCTGCAAAGTTTGGAGATGAATCTCATAGGTGTAATGGTGTTAAAGGCTTAAATGTTAAAATGGTGTTCAACACCACTTGGAGGAAGCACTGAGAGTGGCAACAGTCCTGAATACTTGTGCTCCAGAGCGCTGTGCCACTCCAACACTACTGGTATGTTCTGGACACAAGAAACAGGGCAAATCTAACCCGGCCAATTACCTCCCTATTCGTCTACTGTCGATCATCAGCAAAGTGATAGAAGGGGTCTTCGACAGTGCTATCAAGTGGCACTTACTCAGCAATAACCAGCTCACGCATGCTCAGTTTGGTTTCTGTCCTTTGACAGGCCAGAATGGCCAACCTGTTGGACTTTAACCTGGTGTTGCGAGACTTCTTACTGTGTTTACCCCAGTCCAACGCTGGCATCTCCACATCAGAAAGGCTGTATGCCAGAGGTGAGGTCAGAGTGACTGCCTTTGACATCAAGGCAGCACTTGACCAAGTATGACATTCAGGAGCCCCAGCAAAACTGGTCAACGAGAATTGGGGGAAATCTCGGCTGGCTGGGCTCGTATTTGGTGCAAAGGAAAATGGTTGTGTGATTGGGGGGGGTCAATCATTTCAGCTGTAGGACGTCACTGCAGATGAGCCACAGGGTAGCGTTCTATGCCTGACCATGGTTAAGCATAAAACACTACCCTGTGGCTCATCTGCTGCTTCATCAATGACCTTTTATCATAAAGTTAGAAGTGGGGATGTTTGTTGATGACTGCACAATGTTTGGCACCATTCATGGCTCTTCAGTTACTGAAGCAGTTCATGTTCAAATGCGGCAAGACATAGAGGTGATAGTATAGTGGTATTGTCACTGGACTAGTAATTCAGAGACCCAGAGCAAGATTTCGGGGTCCAGTTTCGAGTTCTACCATGGCCAATAGTGAAATTTGAATTCAATAAAAATCTGGAATTTCAAACAAATTTAATGATAACTATGAAACCATTGTTATCTGTTGTACAAACCCATCTGGTTCATTAACATCCTTTAGGGAAGGAAATCTGCCATCCTTACCTGGTCTGGCCTACATGTGACTCCAGAACCACAGCAATTGTTGACTCTCAAATCCCTCTGAAAAGTAGGACAGTTTGAAATGGGCAATAAATGCTGCCAGTAACACCCACATCCTATAAATGAATTAAAAAAATATATGTATCCAGGCTTGGGCTGACAATTGGCAAGTAACATTTGTGCCACACAAGTGCCAGGTGTTTTTTTGTGAGTTTCACCAAGTAAGAATCAGTTGGGTAAATATTCTATAAACTAATTTTAACTGTGTAAATGTAATCCTGTATGTTTTTCTTTTGTTAATAAGTTTTTAATTTTAATATTTAAGATCTCTGAAAGGATTACTGAGATTGTGGTTGCTGACTTCAGAATATGTATTTTCTGATGGTAAAATACAATTGAAAGAGTTATGATAGCTTATCATGCTTCCCTTTTCGGGATTTGGCTTGCATGGCATTTAGCACTTGTTGGATGATAATACTGTCATGAAAACCCAAGCTCACTTCAGGTATTCTTTTCCTTTGCTTGTAGGAACTTTTGTCATCTGTTATATATTTATAGCTAGTTTTCTCTCATATTCTGATTTCTCCCTCTATTAGTTTTTTGTCTTTCTTTGCTGGTGTTTAAATTCTCTCTAATCTTCTCTTCTACCAGTAACCTTTGCAGAATTGTATGCTTTTTTTTCCAATCAATTTGCTTTAACTTCCTTATATGCCACAAATAGTGCTTTTGTGTCTCAAGAGTCTTTCTTTCTCACTGGAACATTTCTTTGTTGAGTGTTGTGAAATATCTTCTTAAATATCTGCCACAGCATCTCTACTGACAAACCCTTACCCTAATTTACCAGTTCATTTTAGCCAGCTCTGTCTTCATATAATTGTAATTAGGATGGTACGATGACACGGTGGTTAGCACTGCTGCATCACAGCGCCAGGGACCTGGGTTCAGTTCCGGCCTTGGATGACTGTGTGGAGTTTGCACGTTCTCCCCATGTCTGCATGGTTTCCTCCAGGTTTTCCAGTTTTCTCCCACAGTCTAAAGATGTGCAGGATAGGTTGATTGGCCATTTTAAATTGCTACTTAGTGTCAGGAGGACTAGCAAGGATAAACATGTGGGGTTACAGGGAAAGGGCCTGGATGGGATTATGGTCCGTGCAGACTTGATGGGGCTAATGGCTGCCTTCTGCACTGTAGGGATTCTATGATTTTATAATTATCTTTAAGTTCAAAACACTTGTCTTAGACCCACTCTTCTCTCCCCCAAACTGAATGTGTAATTTAGTCATGATTACTGTTACTGAAAGGCTCCTTTATACTATAAAGATTTTAATTAATCTTGACTTATTGCGCACTACCAGATCTGGAATAGTCTGATTACTGGTTGGCTGTAGAGCCCGTTGAACTAAAACGATCCCAAACCATTTAAAATTCTCTTCCAGGCCACTGTTGCCAGTTTATGGCCCTGATCTGCTCCTCTGAAATCTTGCTTTCACTCATGGGTTTATGGCGTCAGTGTGCTCCTCTGAATTCTCTCTGTTTCTCTTGCTAGTTTATAGCCCTGCTCCTCCAAATTCTTGTTTGCTCTTGCTGGTTTATGGCCCCAGTATGTTTCTCTGAATCTTCATTTTCTCTTGCTGGTTTACGGCCACACTGTTCTGGCTGGTTTCCCCAATCAACATCACAATAACAAATTATCTGATCATGATTGTACTGCTGTTTCGGGGACTTTGCAGTGCACAACTTGGCTGCTGTGTTTCCTACATTAGTAAAAAGTCTGACAACACCAGGTTTTAGTCCAACCTATTTATTTGATAATATACTCACAAGCTTTCGAGGGACACCCTCTTCGTCAGGTGAATGGAGAGTTCTGGCCTCAGACAGAGCATATAAAGCACAGACAGTTTAGAGATTACTGATTAGAATGCGAATCTTTACACCTAACCTGCTGTTCAAGACCTGAAGTGGCTGATAATGTGAGTGGAAGGAGCACTGATCACAGTTTAAAGAGATGTGTATTACTTCAGGTCTTGAACAGCAGGTTAGGTGTAAAGATTCGCATTCTAATCAGTAATCTCTAAACTGTCTGTGCTTTATATGCTCTGTCTGAGGCCAGAACTCTCCATTCACCTGACGAAGAGGGTGTCCCTCGAAAGCTTGTGAGTATATTATCAAATAAATAGGTTGGACTAAAACCTGGTGTTGTCAGACTTTTTACTGTGTTTACGCCAGTCCAACGCCGGCATACCCACATCATTTCCTACATTAGAACAGTGACTACAATTCCAAAGTATATAATTAGCTATGAAGTTCTTGAGATGTCGATTGGTCATTGGGATAAATGCAAATCTTTTTTCTTTTGCATTGTCTTTTATTTTCTTTTATCATTTTATGTTTTCATAGTCCATTTCTTAAGGAGTAAACTCAGCATCTCCTTGGGAGTTTTTGAAAGCATATCCCTCGTGAGATATAAATGACGGGTGATTTTTGCCGTCATGATTGTTTTGAAATTTTAAGTGACTAGAGGAATGCTTTTTAAAAAAAGATGACAGAGAAAACCAAGAAAAAATGTATTAGTTAGCCTAACATTTGATCCAGGAAATAATCTTAACGATAGGTTGACTGCATCTTAAAACATTTTAACTGATCAGAGGGAGCCAGCATCAATGTATATCTTGTAGGTCTTGCCTGATGAATTTGATTGAATTTTTTAAAGTGATAAATAAAGGGTTCAATTCCTGCACCAGCTGAGATTATTCCAGAAGGCTCATCTTCTCAATCTTGCCCCTTGCCTGGTGTGGTGATCCTCAGGTTAAATCACCACCAGTCAGCTCACTCTCTCGAAGGGAGAGCAGGTCATCTGGGACAATGGCAACATACCTATTTATCTGGACTTCCTGAAGCATTTGATTAAGTTCCTCATAAGGGACTGTTGAGGCTCATGGAATTGAAGGCAAATTATTGATCCTGGTTTGGAAATTGGCTGAGAAAGGAAAGTGTTGTAGGGACAATGGCATTCTAATTGGCATTTTGTGAATAGTAGTGTCCCAGTAAAATGTGTTGGAGCCTCCAAGATTGACTTGGATGCTGGGCTAGGAAACAACATATTTGTCAATGACATGAAGGTGATTGTCATTGGAAGCAGTGAAGGTGGAAGTGTGAAATTACAGAGGATTATAAATAGATTAAGTGAATGGCCAAAACTTTGACAAGTTGATTTCAATGAAGACACGTGTAATCTCATCCAACTTGGATTAAAGAGAATAGAATCAAGTACTTTCTGACCAATGAAAGGCTAAAATAGTGGAGGTTTAAGGAGACATAGAGGCCTAGGTGCACAGATTATTAAATACCCCAAGTATGAAAAGCAATCATAAAGACTAATGTAATACTAATCTTTATACCTAGAGGAGTAGAATACAATTGGGGGTAAGAAGCCATGTTTCAGCTGGACAAAGCCATGGTTTGATCATACCTGAAGTACTATGAGCAGTTCTGGACAGCACACGGTAAGAAGGATATTTTGGTTTTAGAGGGAGTGTGGCATGAATTTATCGGAATTACACCTGAACTGCATGGGTTAAATTACAGAGAGAGATTACGCAAGTGGAGTTGTACTCTCTGGAATTTGTAGGGTTGAACTTCTCAAGATATTTAGTAGAACATTTAGTATTTCCACTGGTTGGACAGTCTAGCAATAGGGGCCGTAGTCCGAAAATTAGAGCCAGATCCATTGGCAGTGAAATTACAAAACACTTCATACAAAGATTGGTGGAAATTTGGAACTCTTCATGCAGTTGGCAATTCATGCTTCAATTAATTGTAAATTTAAAAATTGAGATTGATAGTTTTTAAAAACAAGAAAACCACTGTTCCCCTCTAGTAGCCAAACAAAGTAACAGTGTGGTTTCAAAACGATCTTTACTATGATGTAGAGATGCCAGCATTGGACTGGGATGGGCACAGTAAGAAGTCTCACAACAGGTCAAAGTCTAACAGGTTTATTTGGTCACAGGAACTTTTGGAGCGCTGCTCTTTCATCATTACTATAACCAGCTACAGGACCCTAAATGTCCACTGAGTGAAAAATTCAGAAATACAAAGGCAATTAAAGACTCAGCTTTGATTACAAGTAATTAGTATATACCAATAACAGAATAGGAGTTATCTCTATCCAATTATGTTTATAGTTACGTCATGCATACATCAAGGTGTAATGTCCGATTAAAACTTGTGCATATAATATCAAGAAATGGTAGCTATATCTCTGAGCAATGGTATCTCAACTTCCCTTTCCATTGTTCTTTATTCTAATGGGTAGACATGCACTGCAAATGCACATCATTTGATTAGAAAGTTCTTGAGCCTTATCTGGGCTTATTTTAATCAAAACCTGACATAGCTCTCCCTGTGTGACTGAGGTTCAGCTTGCAGCTTATGTGATTTTTTTTAAACTCATGTTGTGTGACTTGTAACCCTTTCAGATATCAAATAATATAAAAGGGTAGGTATATTAAGTTGGTTACAGATCAGCTGTGATCTCTGCTTGGCAGCACAGGCCCAAATGACTTGTTCCTGTGATCCTATGAATGTGGTCCATGAAATATCATGCTTTGGTGCCATGCAGTTTGTACTCCAGGTTGAGTGCTATTTTTTTCCAGTGGAATATCTTAGATGCAAGGGGAAATCCAAACTTTTTTCTTGCTCCTGTGTTGGGGGCTTCGCTGGACGTAGGAAATGCGGTGAGGATGAATGTTCTTGTTAAAGTACATCCAATTGTTTTTCCACCTTTTAAATCTAATGGCCTCAATTAGGGGCATGCAATTTTCTGGTGTTTGCTGTATCCAAGCAGTTCAATGGCTGCAGGAACAAGAGAATAACCACACAATTTCCTTAGTTTGGGTGCTATTGTAATTTAATATATATGTTTATACATTAATCAAAGTTGAGTTCCTGCTGTACTCCATTCTGTTTTTGTCAGACAGGCAGCAAAACTGATGGACTTGCTATTGAATTTGGGATCATTGGCATTGAAAAGCGGTGTGCAAAATCCATGGTACCAAAACAAATATGTTGAAATCATCTGCTTGGTCAGCTTGCTTTGTTGATGCATGTTAATATCTTTTGAAGGTACCATTGAATTTAGTAGACACAACAGGCTTGTTAGCACTTTAGTGTAATGGTGAGGTCAGTGTATGACAATAAACAGAGTGACTTTGCATTTAACCAATATGATCTGACTAAATCCATTTCAATTGTTCTAAAAATCCTCTTTTAGCAAATGTTCAGCTATAACTGCATAAATTACCCAACAGAGGTTTAACAAGATGCAAAGTAGGCATGAATCACGATTTGGCCAAAGTTCACAAAGTGCACCACCCGTTTAAAATTTTTTTCACTGATAGCTAGGTAATTAATTAGATTACATAATTGGGGTGCAACCAACTGTAACAATGCATTTGTTACTGTGTTTTCATTCATACAGTAACAGTGTTGATCACTGAAACTACTGAATTAACTAAGTACATTCACTTTGCCCAACTACTTCAAATCAATTTGCAGTAATGCTGTCAGATTTTGTTGTTCCATGTTAGTATTTTTAAACAGATCAACATAGTCACGTGATTAAATGTTAACTTGATCAAATGCAGGGTAACCTTTTTTTTAAAAAGCTGGCCTTCTCAGGATCACCTAAGTAAACAGCATTCATTTTGAAAATATGGCATGGTTAATAGTTTTGTGTACTAACGTTCAACTCACTTTTATGTGGTGCTTTTTTGGTTGTTAGTAAATAATCATCTTCTCATTTGTCATTAACAAGCTTGTTTTGGTTAGACTATATATTTACTCGGACGTCTGATCATTGGCAGCATAGAAACATAAAACAGTACAGCACAGCACAGGCCCTTCGGCCCTCAATGTTGTGCCAAGCTATGTCCAAACCCAAGATCAAGCTATCCCACTCCCTACCATTCTGGTGTGCTCCATGTGCCTAAACAATAACCGCTTGAAAGTTCCTAAAGTGTCCGACTCCACTATCACAGCAGGCAGTGTCTTCCACATCCCAATCACACTCTGTGAAGAATCTACCTCGGACATCCCTCCTATATCTCCCACCATGAACATCCACCCGAGGAAATAGTCTCTGCACATCTACTCTACTTATCCCCCTCATCATCTTATAAACTTCTATTAAGCCGCCTCTCATCTTCCTCCACTCTAAAGAGAAAAGCCCCAGCTCCCTCAACCTTTACTCATAAGACCTATCCTTCAAACTAAGCAGCATCCTGGTAAATCCCCTCTGCACTCTTTGAAAAATCTGTTGGCTGACACTTTGTCTATGAAATTGTAGTTATAGCTTAGGCTAGTTCTTCCACTGCTTGCAGCCATAATTGAAATTTTAGTGGAGTTTTGATTTTCATGGCACATTTCCCCAATGACTGATTCTTTCTATAGCTAGGTTTTAAAACAAAAAGCTGCTCTTGTCACCTGAGACAGGTATGGCTGTCTCCTGAAATCTGTTATATAAAATTCACTTTGGATAAAAGACAATTAGATTATGGCTTTTGTTTTCAGTAACTGATCCATCAAATCCACTTAACTTCACCTCCCATGTTTCCTTTGCATGAAGAATGCAAATTTCTCTTTCAGTATTTCTGCTCAACCTGACTGAGCCAGCCGTTAAGTCTTCACCTTTGTGAGACATCCTCATATCACTAGTAGTCTGAGCAAAATTATTCTAGCTAAGGCAATGATGATTTAAATATAGGCAGGTTTTCTTGTAATTTTTTTTCTCACAATGGTTTTTCATTGATGTGCCAATTTATTGCCTACCCCTATTCCTCTTCAGAAGCTGATGGTGTGCAACCTTCTTGACCCCTGCAGCCCAAGTGGTGTAGGTACACCCTTAGTGTTGTTAGGAAGAGCGTTCCAAGATTTTGATCCAGTGAAGGAATGGGAATGTGTGTGTAGCTTGGTGACAAACTTGCAGGTAGTGGTGTTCCCATGCACCTGCTGTCCTTGTCCTTCCAACATTTTTAGATTAAATGGGTGTTTGAAGAATAAGTAAAACAACTTTTTAATGCTGCTATGATTTTTCTCTTGGTTGTATAAGTCCAGTAGATTAATCTTTAATTCTTAAAGGAAAATCCTGGAGTGTTTGGAATCCACTTCTGATATCAACTGCTTTAATTCCTTGACTGTCTCTATGTTGTTGGAATGCTCGTCTAGGATCAAATCTTTTTGAATTGTAACTTCCTTGAATTCACTATCAGGAAACCTGAAGCTATTATCTCTGGTTCTTATTAAAGACAACATTCATCGTGAATGTTTTCATTACTCACATTGAACTGGACAATTGGACTAGCAGACTCAGTTCAATCCTGAGCTGATGTTTTAAACCTTAAAAGCCTATTACATTTTCTCACCATGGTAGATTTGGGAAATAATTAATTCATGAATTTTGGAATGCTAGTCAAGTAATGTTACCACTACACTACTGCACTAAACCTTCTTAACTTTGCCCACATGTTTCTACTTAAACCCTTAGCTGCTGAAATACATATCTTTTCACTGGCAGGTGTTACTGTGCTAACACTCCATTAACTTCAATCTATCCAAAATTGCATTTATCCTGTCATCAATATATCCTGCTTACCATCAACCCTTCCTCAATCTGGCTCCCTTCCCCAGTCCGTTATTGGATTTTTCCTGATGTGCATTAAATGTGTACATCTGTTGCTTATCAAGGATACCCGTTTATTGTCAGGGCTGAACTACCAGAAATGGGTTGGCGAAAAATTTAGCTAATCCATTACAAGTCCATTCACGAATGGATGGATCTGAATCTATTTAAAATAAATTCTTACTGTCCACATATAAGAGAAGCCAATTGACCTGTAAATCCTAGTCGCAACCATTGATAATGGGTGATATTGTGTAAAAACTATCACTTTGCAGTAGCTGCCATTATCTTGTCCAGTAAAGACACCTGAAGTGAGGGCATATAATTGTCCTTTTCTGACAGGAGACTATACCAAAGAATGTAAGGAGTGACAGGGCCAAATGACTACAAGAACAAAAAGTAATATGTTGTGCCACACAAGTGCCAGGCCACAACCATCTCCAACAAGAAAGAATCTAACCATCTCCCCATGCTGTTCAGTGGCATTACCATAGCTGAATCACCCCCTATCAGCACCTGGGGGTTGCCATTGACCAGAAACTGAACTTGACTAGCCATACAAATACTGTGGCTACAGGAGCAGTTCAGAGGGTTGGAATTTACATCAAACAACTTGCCTCTTGATACCCCAAAGCCACCTAAAAGGCCTAGGTCAGGAGTCTGAAAAAATACTTTCACTTCCCTTAATTAGTGCAGCTCCGATAATACCTGAGCAGCCCATGTGATTGGCACTCCATCCACCACCTTTTAAATATTTACCCCCTGCAATGCAGGCACACAGTGATAGCAATCTATACCATGACCATGATTCTCCTGTCCTGCCACACTAACGTTTTAGCGCAGCAGGCCAGGAGAATTCTGCAACGGCTGATTCACGGGATTTGTGCAAGTGTTTATGCCCCGCTTGTGTGTCTCAACAGCAGATTTCCAGTGGCATCTGCCCCACACTAGAAATCGGCAGGGAGACGCACAGACCATTTAAACGGTCATTTCAATTTCATTTGCATATGATTAGCAGGCCTGGGACTGAATTCTCCAGCCTGCTAACGTCTCCCACAGTGCCAGAGTATTTCACTCTAGCAAGGATTACACTAGTTCCCCACTAATGGGGAACTAGCAGCCCGATCCGCTGGAGTGAAGAGGGGCAATTGGGGCCCCCAGAGGATTGGGCAAAAATGCCCCTTGGGCATTGACACCCTGGCAGAGCCAACCTGTGCCCCTAGCAATGCCCAAGGGGAAAAGTGCCAATGCCCAGGAGGTATCGACATTGCCCATCAGGCATGGGGCAGGACTAGTGGGGTGGGCCTGATGGGGGTGGGGCTTCGGGGGCAATCAGTGGCAGTGGGAGGGTCATGCTGCCACTGCAGTCAGGATCAATAGGGGAAGGAGGAAGACAGTAAGAAGTCTCACAACACCAGGTTAAAGTTCAGCAGGTAGTAAACGCCAAAAGCTTTCGGGGCTCTGCCCATTTGTCAGGTGAGTGGAGAGTTCTGATCACATCGGAAGGAAGAAGGCCAGTGATTGGGATGGCGTAAACTGGGAGGAGAGTGGGTTTGGGGCGGCCTAGGATTGGTTTGGGGACCAACCATCTGGTTGGGGGAAGAGGAGGTGGGGAGCAATCGGGAGGTCAGTGCAGGGCTGCTGCTCGTTCGCTGATCTCACCACTGACAAGTTCGTGCATGTTCAATGGTCCGCTCAGCGTGCTGATTTCAGCCTCTCCAGGGGGAATAGGTCCCTTCCCCTGAAATTTAATGATATTCATGCTGGTGGCCACTGCAATGCACAGTATGTGAGATTCTTTTCTGAACTCCCACTGAAAAAAACAGTGTGAATTACTCCAATTTTCACCCAAATTCGACACTTCAAATTTTTTTGGGAGAATTTCACCCCATATGTGAGATGCACTACAGCAACTCACCAAGGCTCTTTCAACAGCACCCTCCAACCGACCTCTGCCATGTAAAAAGACGTGTGGCAGATGCATGGGAACACCACCATCACCTGCAAATTCCCCTTCAGGCCACTGGATCGAAATGCAGGCCACTGCTGCATCGAAATCCTGGAACTCCCTTCCTAACAACAGTGAGTATTGAACCACATGGACTTCAGTGGTTCAAGAAAGCAGCTCACCACTACCTTCTCGAGGACAATTGGGGATAGGCAACAAATGCTGGCTGAGTCAGCGATGCTCACACCCTGTGAAGGATTTTTTTTAAAAAACCCATTGAAATACCAGTGGAGACAAATTGTAACAGCCTGTTTTCAGAACAGGTACAGATTGCGATTGGTTTCCAATGAGTAGCTTTCCAATGCAGCTGATTTTTCCAAACTGCGGTCAAACATTGGTCCAGCAATATGGAAATGGAAGATTTTGTTAGTTTATTCTTGAGAAGGTGCATACAAGGCTGGTATTCATTTCCAATCCCCAATCCTCATGGTTGTGGTTTAATAGAAATGAGTAGCTTACTAAGCTATTTCAGAGGGCAGCAAAGTCATCTTTGTTCTGGGACTTAGTCCACATGAGGAAAGTAGGTATTCTTCCCTCGGCATAAGTAAACTAGTTGGGTTATTATGATAGCTGTAAGAAATAGGAGCGGTCAGCCAACTGGCCTTCTGATGCACCTCCAATAAGGTGTGATACCTCACCAAATACTTTCCAAAACTCCAAATCCACTGGTTCCAACTTCCAAATTACATCCTCAAAAAGTCTTAACAGATTTATTAGACACAATTTTTCTTAAATCCGTGTTGATTTTGCTCAACTATATAATTCTGTGAGTGCCCCTATCCTGCCCCAATTAGTAAGTTCTAGAATTTCCCCTACCAATGTCAAGCTTGCTCGGCTGTAGTTAGTTTTCTCTCTCTGTTTAGATAGTGGGATTACATTTGCTTTCTTCCAATCCTGGCAGGCTTTTCAAAAATCTAGGGAATGCATCCACTGTCTCTGCAGCTCCCTTTAACCCTCGGAATCAGACATCAGGTGCAGGAGATTTGTCTGTTTATCTTAATTTGGCCAGTACCATTTCTTTAATTCCTCCAAGTTCCTTATTCTTCTTAGTATTCCAGAATGTCTCTTGTATCGTCTACCATGAAGACAAAAGTATTTGTTTAATTTTTGCAATTTCCTTCTTAATCTAATTTAATAGCTTCATGATCACCTTTTATTTTCAGATTCTTAAAACCGAATTTCACTGAAGCTACCGTTCATAGTTTTGGACTTTTTCTCTGAAAAAGTTCATCTCTTTGGATCTCTCATCTACTGTAATATGCATGGTGACCATAACATTCTGATATGGTTACTGGATCTGGTATTTTGATGTCCTCAGTTGAAATATAAATCAACTGACATCTACCTGTGGCTTCTGTTTGGTACTGTGGTTTGCCTGTGACTCGTTTTTTTTAACAATATCCTTTGCCAAGGGAAATGCTCAGTGAGTAGTTCAATGTTTTGAAAGTAGAAGTGGCTATTTCAGTTGGTGTCCAATACATTAGTGTATGGTTAGTGACAGGAATAAGCCATCTAGTTCCTGGATCCTGTTTCATCTTTCTGTGAGGTTATGGATGATCTGTGACCAGTATGCTTTCTAAGTTGCACAGGTGTATGGCTGAGCAGCGATTGGCGAATGTGCTGTGCAGAAAGCAAACAAGCAATGTACCCTTAAAGATGCGCCTGCATTGCCCAAGTTAATCTTAAAGGGATTTTGCAGTACAACAAGCTGTCGAAAAAAGTGAAGTAAAGTTTATTTATTAGTCATAAGTAGGCTTACATTCACAATGCAATGAAGTTACTTTGAAAATCCCTGAGTTGTCATACTCCAGCGCCACCTTGGGTACACAGGGAGAATTTAGCATGGCCATATCACCTAACCTGCACATCTTTGAAGTATGAGAGGAAACTGGAGCATTTGGAGGAAACCCACGTAGACATAGGGAGAACAGGCAAACTCCACATAGACAGTGACCCAAGCCGGGAATCAAACCTGAGTTCCTGGCACTGTGACGCAGTAATGCTAACCATTGTGCCACCCCAGCGAGGAAGGTTGGAGTCTGTTTACAGCAGAAAGTTAGAGGGAACATTGTCAGTGATCTAACTCCATATACTGTACATGCCTTTACCCATATCCCTTAATTCTTTTGATTATGAAAATTGTTTGTCTTGGTGTTGCTGTCTCAACTGAATTCCCAATTGCCTCGTGTAAAAATGTAAAGATGGGTATTGATTATGATTATGGACTGCATTCCACAATATTACTCCTGTGCAAATATTATAAAGCATGTGATGCCATCAGCATAAGTTACATTGTGAACGTGACTTCTAACTCCAAGGAAGGACTGAAATATTCTATGCAGTAAGGTTGCATTACATAAAAAGGCATCAATGGAAGGGAGGACATTTTCTAATTTTAAACATACCCACATCAACTTTTATGGGGAATTATGGAATTTGAGGCCAAACCCCACTCAGCAGCAGCTTTGTTTGCTTGTATTTGTGTAACTTTGGAAGAAGTGGGATTCAAAGAATGAGCCAGAGTAAAAACACAATTACGATAGAGGTTCCCATCTAAAATTAATGGCACCTCAATTACTAAAATATACTTTTTGGCCATCATATCTGAAATGTTGGGTTGAGAGACTCATTTTAAAATCTTGATCTATGATTATTCATCTACAATGATCAGATCTATTATTTGCTGGACTGTAAACCAGCTGGAACTGCTGCAAAGTGTTAATTTCTATGGATCCATACATTTTTCATCTTGTGTTTTAAGTTAAAGCCTGGATTTTCACCCTCCACAAAACATTAAGCATACCCAAATTGGTCTTTTATTGTTTATAATTTTCATTAGGAAAATGCTTATGACATAAAAGTAGATTAATTAAGATTTCCAATTTTATTATGATTGTGCATGTTTTGGTTTTATAGATCTGAGAAAAGGCCTACTATGACATTTCCTCCAAGATTTCAAAAAGAGCTTCAGGTGCATTTAGCCAAAAATACTTCAAGTGAACATAATGGTATGTAGAGAGCTTTCTCTTGTGCATGTATGGATATATTAATGTTATTATGTTGGATGTTGACCATGCAAACTTGCTTCATATACATGTGTAATTGGAATTTGTATGGAAACAATTATGCAAACATTTTATAACCTGAGTCCTGTGTAAAGCTAATACCAACATGGTTTATTGATGTGCCAATTGAATCACAATGCTTTCTGAAAAAAACTCATCTGCAGTTTAAACTTGTTGACTATAATTTCTAATGTCTAAATTAAGGCCTATATAAGTGACAAATGCATATTTCATAACTATGTACAGAATTAATTTGTTTTTCACGTACTATGTTAAAGTCTTTATACCTAGGCCTTGGACTGGGCCTCAACTTGACATTTTTACACAAATGTTAGTTGAAATAAAAACAGTACTAGAAAATCTGAACAGGTCTGGCAGCATGTGTGAAGAGAGGAACAGAGTTGATGTTTCAAGTCCAATATGGCTCTTATAACTGACTATATTAACTTTCAGTTGAAGGCATGTACTGTGTTCAGAATTTTCCAGAGTACATCAAGACATTAAGTTAGCCCAATAATGGAATATTTCTCCCTTCTGAAATGTTTTCAAATATATTTGAATGTGTATGTCTAATGAGTTGATCTATGAAATTTTAATGAATGAAGTGAACAATAGGACCAGGGTGGTGAAAGGGACAAAGACTGAGCAGATCGCAAATTAATCAAAGGAGAAACAGAAAAAGAGATAAGAATATATGAGGCAGGATAGGGAAGAGAAGAAGAATGTCAATTGAAAGGGCACTGCCAAGTAAGAAGTCAGATGGAGGCACATTCAAAAGGAGGGAAATGAAATGGTAAAGTGCCTAGAAATCCCAGAACTTCATTCTTGCCTCAGTCACAAGGTGGTTTAGATTCCACCTTGAGACCTGAGCACAAAATCAGTAGTGGCATGAACAGTGTAATTCTGGGATAGTGCTGCATTGTCTGAGGTGCAAACGTTAAGTACGGGCCCAGTCTGCACCTGGGATGTATATAAAAGATCCCATTGGTATAATTTAAAGAGGGGTGAGATCGGGGACCGGCCCCAGAGTGATGGATAATATTTATTTACCAACCAAAGTCACAAGCAGATTATATGGTCATTATCACTGCTGCTTGAAAGTCCTTTCTGTGCTCTCACTGATGCTAAATGTCCTGTTTTTCTCTCTGGTAGTCTTGAGATCATTTACGTGAATTTAGTTAAAGCTTTCTTTGATGATGCATCGCTGAAAATGGTTAACTTTTTTTAAGAGTGAGGCACCAGATCAAAGATTTACTCTCCCCATTAGCACCTATGACACTTCCATCACCAATAAGATCTTCACTGTCTCCCATCTGGGTTATTTTCCTCATCTTCATGCCTTGTGTCCAGAAGGCACAATCAGGAGTGTACTAGGTACACAGCTGATTTAACTATTCATTGTCAGATCTGGCTAGACCACATGATCAAGCCTCCATCTGGTCATTACTCCCAAGATTAACTCTGTCTTCTCTGTCTTCTGTTATCTCCTTAAATATCTGCCATCTATTTGAAACAAATATGAGGAACTCCTGTAATACTTTTTCATTGAGCTTGAGATCATCTGCTCACCTGTCTTTGTTTTCCTGTTCCCACTTGCCTGCATGTCACGCTCAGCTATCTTTCTTTCCACAGAAATGACCTTTTAGGTAGCTTTCATATACAGTCATTTAGTTATCAGTTCACTTTACAGGCACCTAACTCTCAACTCTGTAGGAATACAGGAGAGAACTAACAAGCAAATTACTTTCATGACCTTGTTCTGTCGGTATATTCATCTACAAACCTCCCAAACATCTTACAAAAGCTGTCCATATGAAAGTACTGTTGGAGGGATCAGTTCCAATTGAAATGTTACTGGATAAACAGCAGCATAAAGGGAAATCAGTAGTGGTCCCATTTGGTCAACCCTTCATTTACAATGCCTGTCACTTCCACTCCATAATATTCCAAAACTCCCCTGGCTACGCTCTCAGCTTTCAAACTTTAAGCCTCAGTTTATCTAAAATCCTACTATTCATATCCTATCCCTCATCATTCATCCATTATGTTCCACTTTTCCTGCTGACGTACATTATCTCCTAGACTCCAAGATCTTCAATTTTTCACTATTGTTTAATGCTTTGGCCCTCATTATCATTGGTCTCCTCTTACCCTGAAATCCCATTTATTCAACCCCCAGATTTATTTTGGTTATTAGAACATGGCCATCATTGACAAGGCGAGAACTTATTTCCCATCTTTGACAATCCTCTGTTTGTCAGACTGTGTGGCTTCTTCGATAATCTTCCCTCCTTTGAACCTGGCATTCATATCTGTGCCTTCAACCATCTAGATTCTACATGCTGAAATTTCCTCCCTCTATCATCTTGCCTCTCCACCTCAATCGCCTTCCAAAACTGATTTAAAATTCTTCGCTTGACAAAGCTTTTAATATCTCCTCCTTAGATTCAGCATCCATTTATGTCTGTACCTCAAAAGGTTCAATTTGTTAATGCGCTGTATATTATCTCATTTTATTGCAGTTGTTTTGATTGGTTAGAGGGAAAGAATTTGCCTTTACTGTGGAGAGTGATCATAATAGTGGATTTAAGAATTCATTTCCATTCAAAGCTTGCCACTTTTTGGTTGGAAATAATATTGGATATTGAAATGGCTACTGAATGATGCTGCATACTTTGAGCCTTTTATTTGAATGTTGATATAGTGTATTGTGTGTTCTTTTATTGTGGAATTTTCTTTCACTCAACATGTGGTCTGATATGCTTTTGTTTAATATACTATCCCAACAAATGCAAAAATCATAGCTGCAGTAGCTTGAGGAATTCATACTTATTGCCTGTATTATGAAGACTGCTATCTAATACAGGCTGGTAAACACATGAACTACAGTACAAACCCCAGTGGTACACCTCTGTGCTGTTAATGTTCAGGCTGTTAACATAACAGTCTGTCTTTTTGAATTTGATCTTACTTCAATTATGATGGTAGTGAACTTATTGTAGGTTTTGATGCACTTTTTTCTACATTTGTAGCTATTTGGAGTGACAGCATGGATAGCGGAAAATCCAATTCAGCATCTCAATCCAGCTCTAATAGTGAGTTGATACAGTCCCGACTAAAGGAGATCGTGGACAAATACTCTAATGGAATTTGGGTCTCGAAATTACCACAATTGTACAGAAAGATGTTCAATGAGGATCTCCAGCAAGATGTTTTAAAGCAGTTAGAACATTGGACTCATGTATGCACAGTGAGTGGGCATTGTTATACCTGACAAGTTATTTTTTAAAAAAATAATTTTGAATGCAATTTCAAATTTAGATGCACTCTTCTTTCCATTTTCCACTTTTCTTCCCCACCTCTCAATCTACCTTTCTTGCCCTTTTACAACAGTTGTTGCTGGGAGAGGGAAGCATAAAATCTACATGTAATCTTTAGTGGTAAATTTAACAGTGGTTTTTTTCTCAGCATTGATTGGTCCATTTCAACAATCTGCTTGAAAACTCTCATCTCCCATTGGTCTGTGATGACTAATATTTTGAGTTGTTTTGAAGAATAGCTTTTCCAGTACTGTGATTGGTTTGCAAGTGCAAGGAATTGTGTTGACATGGATGACTTCACAAAGCAGTTTTAAAGTGGCTATTTTTGTCCTGTTAATATGTTAAGTGTTGCAAAGTACACCAGTAAGTCAAAAATAATGCTGAGTACAACTTGCATGTGTTAAACAAAAATTAAACCTTTCAAGCAATCTGTCAATTGAAAAAAAAATCATTTTATTTGTTACCTTTTTAAAGATTTACACCCACTGATCTTAGCAGAGAAGTTAATTATTTTATTTGGATTTTTATTGCCATGCTTGCACCGTGTCAGATCAAAGGCATCCAGTGGTAAGATTTCAACAAGGATTTATTATAATTATAAGAACTTTATAAACAATCTATTTGTGATTAGCAAACCTGAAAATCAAGTATATAGAAGTATTTCAAAACCATTTTTATTGTCATCAAGGTCACGAGAGATCCTCGAGTAAAAACATTCAATGGTATGACTTCAGTTTTATGTAAAAAATTAAATGTGGGTTTGAAACTAATTGTTGTTTGCATTTATATTGTTATGATTCCTAAGAACATGATTCTTAGATTTACGTCTTGGGGGGTCAATACCAGTGTTATCATCCATTGAATCTAATGATAGCCTAGAAATTATTCCTTTTTTTGAAGAAAGATTGACTTTCAGCCACATCTCATTTAAGGTACAAGAGGGTACAAAGTGATTCTAATCTTTTATTTTTTGGTAAAATTGAATAAATGTTTTTCAAAACTAGAATGATCAACTTGCAGGAATAAAACAAACATACCAGAAAGGGGGAGGCAATGGCATAGTGATACTGTTGCTAGTCTTTAATCCAGGAACTCGATTAATGTTCTGCGGGACCCGAGTTCAAATCCCGCCACGACAGATGGTGGAATTTGAATTCAACAATAAAAAAAATCTGGAATTAAGTATCTAATGATGATCATGAAACCATTGCTGATTGTCAGAAAAACCCATCTGGTTCACTAATGTCCTATAGGAAAGGAAATCTGCTGCCCATACCAGTCTGACCTACATGTGACTCCAGAACCACGGCAATGTGTTTGACTCTCAACTGCCCCTCCAAGGGCAGCTAGGGATGGTCAATAAATGCTGGCCAGCCAGCAACACCCATGTCCCACGAATTAACAAAAAATGAACAGGACTGATGTGTAAAAGACAGTTTAAGCTAGCAATAGTGCATGAAGCAAAAAATCCTGCATTAACATAACACATTATCACACCCTCTGAATGCCCCAAAGTGCAGTCACTGTCGTTGCATACACTGGACAATTTATGCACAATATTGCACAGCGTGCTGACTTATTTAAGTGGCTTTAGCTGGAGATGAAAATGTTAGCTTGGACATTGGGCTGTCACTCCTCATCAAATATGGGATCTTTAGCATTCTTCTGGACAGGCAGTTTTATCTTTCATGTGAAAGACGTTACAGCAACCCCTCAATGCAGTACCATTATGTGAGCCTAGGTTGTGTGTTGAAGCTTGAAGTGAGGCTTGAAGCCATAGCCTTCTGATTTGAGTGCAACTGAGTCAGAATGATATACTTTTCACTAGATATGTGGCAACAAAAAGAACAGATAGGGGAAGTGGTTTATGTAGGAAACAGATTTGCTGTTGGAGATGCTTTGTCTATAATAGTCAGAACATACAGTGTATGTGAAGTTTCCTGTCGGTATAAGGTTGGAGGTGAGACCCTTTGTGTGCCTGTTAACAGCAAGATTGTTCCACAAAAATTTTCAACTTGATACTGACAATTTCCAGTGAGTGAAAATCTGATTGTTCTGGTATCTCACACAGCAATGTTATACCACCGTTTTCTGCCTTGGCACAGGTGGTTTCTCATTCAGTTTGAGATAAATCCATTTCTTAGCGCTGCATTTAAATAGCATGCACCAGGTCAGTCATTTTGTCACAATTTCTCCAACATTAATTGCAAATCTCTTGCCCAAGTTGTAAATGCACCAACATTGCTGCTTAAAGAAGTAAAAACAATCAATGATGGGGAAAGTGTCTTGTGTGCCTGGTTGTATACTGATTTTCTGCTGGCTTCTGTGAAGTGATGATGAGAAACTTGGGTATAGAGCCATGTTCCCTAATAAGCATTGTAGTCCGTCACTACATTCAAATATTGCAATCAGAAAAAAATGCTTGAGACTGAAGGAATTACAACTGTGTGCTTATTTTCATATCTGCAGTTGGTTAGGCCCAAGACATTGGGAAAAGCAATAGTATAAAATTGTTGTGCTCTCTGCAACTGTGCTTCACCAACTCGAGTGGAAATATGAACCTGTGACGCTTATGGAAAATTGCCTGTAAAGTCTTCATTACAGGTGAGCATTGTACTGTGGCTAACGCCTGCTAGATCACCATTGGTCATTAAAAGGGACCACTTAAGAACAGCTGTGACACATTTATTGTCACAGGCTGAAGAGTTATGGTTACTAAAGATGTTCAGCTTGTGTGGTACCAGTTCAATAATTTCATCCATGAACAACTTTACTGTCGGACACTGTTACTTTTAATAGTGTTATAAACTAACCTTTTGCTATAAAAATGGCTATTTTCCAAATATAGTAAGTAGAAACTGCAGTGTCCCCATTAATATTCTTCCACTTCTCTTGTCTGACAGTAATCCTGTCACAGTTGATCAATCAGTTTCATCCACAATTGATGCCTTTATTTCTTTGACTGGCATTTCTGAAAATCTTTATCCCAAACACATTTATCTATCTTGTAGTTTGCATCCTATCAATTCTGTACCACCCTTAATATTAGTTGTAGAAGAATAAGATTTCCACCCAGAGCAAATGTGCTAAAATGATTCCTGAACATTATCTAGTTAAGGTGCAGATAATTTTGCTTCGGAAAATAATCGTCCTTCTGCAATTACTTTTACTGCATTGGAACTGTGCTGTTTTGCATCCATAAAACATAGGTGACTGCAAAATCAGTGCAAAGCTTTCTTAGACCATTCAATCACTCAGTTTTTGAAATGTTTTGCAGCTCCTCCTCCCCTCTTCCCACGGGCATCATCACAGTATAAATTTCTTAGTCCATTGCAATATTAGAAATATTTTACGAATGCTTTTGAGTGACAATATACCAATAGTTCTTGTTGTATCAAGTGAAGGAAATGCATACATGTGTTCTGAGGAACAAGTATTTCCTATCTGATGCAACCAGCTTTCTAGCAAGCATTGCAGGTTTGATTCTGCGTGCTGTGTGCAAAAGCAACGTCACAAATATTGACAAGAGAATCTAAAGGCACTAGATTACCACAAAATCTGCATTGTTCTGCTGAGAATAAAGAATATTGCTGAATGTGTATGAAATCTGTATAAAGATGGCTACGTATTTCCAAAATATGGTGAGCTGATTTAAAATATTACTATGATAAATGTTAATGGATGGGAGTATTTCAGTGCAGTATGATAGATGCTTTGCTGTTATATCTCAAGCGTATCTGTAAAAATATTATGAGAATTTTTCTATAAATGATGCTCACCTGTAATGAAGACTTTGCAGGCAATTTTCCATAAGAGATCATGCTGCAAATAATTGAAATTGTATTTTTTTAAATGTTATGTGGAAAAAGGTAGAAGAGTCGCTTAAAATGCACTGAATAGACAAGGCAATTTTGAGCCAAATCTGATCAACCTCCTTTTTATGAAACGGACATGCTAAATCAAAGTCTTTGGTCATTATTGGTCACATTTGTACTATGTGGAAACAGAAATTGGTGCTTGATGCATTGTATCACTGTACTTGAAATTCTAAGCTGCCTACACCCTAAATGGTGGAAGTGTCTTCTGCTTCTATATCTGAGTTTAAACAGAGCTGCAATAGTATGTGACTGGTAGTGCTTTATGTTTAAACATGAAACATGATTTTGGGTGCTCAGTTGCTTTCTTTCTTAGTTTTGTTCTGTTCTTTCACGTTATTTTTGGTCCATCCTTCTCATTGCTTTTATTTGTCTGCAGTTTAATCTTGTCACTGCTCCAGGAGAACCATTTTCATTTTTAATATTTCCAGCCGTCCAGAAACTTAATACATATTTTTTGTCCTGTTTCAAATATTTGCATATAGAAGATATTATGTTTTTGCCCAGGTTCCATAATGATTAGGAATAAACCAATTTGAATGGAGAATTTTATATTTTGATTTCATAGTATTCTTGTTGCAATACCAAGGTTTAAACAAATAGAAATGATTTAGCAAACATATCCACTCTGCAGCTGAACATTCAGACCGAGATGGTTCAAATTAATTTATAATCTCTGCTGAATTGTCTGATCTCAACCATGGTGCTATAGATAACCATAGAGGCTTCGCTTTGGATCGCGAGAGGAAAACAACCAGTGAAAACTATTCAATGGCATTTGCTCTAAGTATTTGTGCAGGAATGACAGGTGAGGACTGGATCAGACTCAGCTGTAATTTCAATTATCCTGGTGACACGACTCAAGTGTTACTAGTCCCTTGGGCAAAGTGCTGGAAAGCTGCAACTGTCCACAGAACTGTACCCGACAAGGAATCAGTCTTCGTAAGAGGCAGTAGTGGGGGAGAGGGATGGGAAGGTGGGGAGGAGGAGGAATTGGTGAGATAGAAACAGAGAGAATTAAAAATAAATGGAAGTTAAGGTAATACTGGTTTGGTGAAAAGCCTTTTAAAGCTTGCAGATTGTGGGAGGCAAGAGTGAGGGAGGCAAGTTTTGAGTTCCTGACAAAGGCGCCAGAATGAAGAAAAGTACATGACCTGGAATGAATATGACGAATGCTGGATATAAAACAGATCAGCTAACACCCACGAAGAGGAAAGATCAATTAAAATTTCACAATCTGTTTGTTGCAAAAATATTTTTTCACTGAATGTAGGTGTCACTGGTTATGCCAGCAATTATTGCCCATCCCTAAGGTGGTAGTGAGCCAGCATCTTGAACCATTGCAGCTCATTTGATGTAGTTGCACAAAAGGTGCTGTTAGGAAGGTAATTCTAGGATTTTGACTCAACAACAGTGAAGGAACAAAAAGGCAAGTAAGCATTTCCTTGTTGCTGAGAAAACAGAGAGAAATAAGATATACAATCAGAGATGGAGCTCATGGGTGGAATGACCTCCTATTAATTTATGCAACAAGATGATGTAATGTTTTAAGTAAGCTGTCAAATATATTTAAGCAAATCACGCAAGATATTCATATTTGAATTGAATGCCTCTCCCCTTTACCCCCTTTTCCATCACGAATTGGCAAACTAACTAAAATTTGTTAAAATTGTATCAAGTTAAGCTGGAACATTATTCTGTATTTTTGTCAGTGAATGCAATATATAACTCAAGCAAAAAAGAGGAATGTTCTAAGGAGCATATTGTGTTGATGAAATGGAGAGTAATTGTAAAATACTGCATTGATGTGGGGAGGGGGGAGGGAGAGGATTTGGAGCTTGAGAGAGGTGAGAGAATTGGCGAACAATTCTTTTGTATACATTCAAGCATGCTATTAAGTGAGATGAAGGAAATGGAACACTTGTGACATATGCATTTCATGGGTAGAGTATAGTGATAAATGCACTATTGTGTATATGATGCTCTGGAGATATCACTTTAAATCCCATCATGGATACTGGGGAATTTTAATTAATAAATCTGGAATAAAATATTCATTTTATTAATGACGATTATGAAACTACCAGATTATCCTAAAAATGCAACTATTTCATTAATGTCCTTCAGGAAAATAAATCAGTTTTCCTTACTCTGTCTGGAGTCACATGCAAGTCAGACCCCATAGTGGTTGATTCTTAACTGCCCTTTGAAGTGGCTTGGGAAGTGGTTATATTGAACCATTGTAGAAAAATTGAATGAATAAAATTGGACAGAGCTTGGTATAGCCTTTGGCATTGAAGACGACAAAGGGGCATCAAGTCCGGTTAACCCTGCAAAGTCCTCCTCACTAACTTGGGAACTTGTGCCAAAATTGGGAGAACTGTCCCACAGACTCATCAAGCATTGGCTTGATCTAGCCACTCTTGCCAAACCATTCCTTGCAGCCGATGGCCCAGAGTCCAAAATCAATCGCTGTCTGTGGGTATGTTCAGTTTCACCATCACAACAAAACCGTGAGAGGCAGTGGCATGGTGATATATTGTCCGGAACATGTTAGCCTAGGAGTCTTCAACATTGACTATGGACCGTATGAAGTCTTTTGGCATCAGGGAAAATTTAGGCAAGGAAATCAGCTGCTGATTACCGATTATCATTTCCACTCATGAACTTATGCTTCATATTGAACACCACTTGGAAGAAGCAATGCATAGCAAGGGCACAGAATCTACTCTGGATCTGGGGCTTGCCTATCACCGACAATGGCTCAGTAGCACCACTACTGACTGCCAAGTCCTGAAAGACACCTGTCAGATAGGGCCTTTGGCAGGTGCACTAAGAGACAAAAGGTGAAAAACCTGCTTCACCATGCCATTGCCAATATAGCAGTTCCAGATGCCTCAATCATATAATTAGGAGGGACAACCACAGTGCAGATCTTCTGGAGGTGAAGTCTCATTTCCACACTGAGAAGACTCTCCTTTGTGTTGTCTGGCACCGTACTAAGTGGATTACATTCAGAACAGATGTAATAGTGATGTAACTGGGCATCCAGGATGTGCTGAGGGGCAGTATTTTATTGAACTGCAGTTTGTAACCTTAGATCTGGAAAAACCTTTGTTCTATCATTACCATCAAGCCAAAGATTTAAAGAGAACATGGGAGAGCGTGGCAGGTGCAGCACCAGGCATTCATCAATGTAAGTTGCCAATCTGATGGTTATATCACAGGACTTTATGCATGATAAACATCAGAAGAAATATGCTATAAACAGAGCAAGATGATCCTACAACCAATAGATCAAAATCAAAGCTTCTGCAGTCCTGCGACGTCCAGCTGCAAATGGTGGTGGACAATTCAACAAGTAACTGGAGGAGCAGAAGACTCTATAATTGTCCTCATTCTTAATGATGGGGAAAGACAAGGAGGAAGCGTTTACAACTATTTTCAACCAGAAGTACAGAGTGAAAAATCCACACAGCCATCTCCTGATGTTCTCACCATCATAGATTTCAGTTTTCAAGCTATTGGATTTCTTCACACTATCAAAAGATGGCTAAAGACACCGGGTACAGCTAAGGCAATAAACCTTGATGACAACCCTGTTCTTAGACAAGCTTCTTCAGTATAGCTGCAACATTGGTATCACTTCCTCAGACCATTCTCAAATAACCAAAGTAATGGACGGTGGTGTTAACACTGCTTTTATTCTGTTCATCATATTCAGATGGGATCTTCCAGGGCCGCTCTGCTCCAGATTTCATTCTAGCATTTGTCCAGCCATGAACTTGAGAGAGAGAGAGAAGGTGAATGTGACTGCACTTGACATCAAGGCAGCATTTGATTAAGAGTGCTATCAAGGAATCTTAACAAAACTGAAGCTAGTGGGAATGAGGGAAAGGTCTCCAATGGTTGGAGTGATACCTAATATCAAGACAGTTGTCGTTGTTGGAGACCATTCATCTTAACTGTGGATATCATTGCAGGAGCTCCTCAATGTTGTCATAGACCCAACTGCCTTCAGCTGCTTCATCAATTCATCATAAGGTCAGAAGTAGGGTTGTTTGCTAATTGCACAGTATCCAGTACCATTCACAACTCCTGAAATACTGAAGCACTGTCTGTGAAACAGCAAGACCTGAGCAACTTTGAGGGTCGGGCTGGTGTATGACCAGGATGTTGCTTGCCATTTAAGAAGCAGGCAATAGTTATGTCACCTAGATATTTGATGGTATTATCATTGCTGACATCCCTATCATAATCACCCTGAGGGTTATAATTGACCAGATACTTATGGAACCTACGAGGGAGCAAGTTATCTTAGATCTGGTGCTGTGTAACGAGGCAGGTAGAATTAGGGATCTTCTTGTGAGGGATCCTCTTGGGAAGAGTGATCACAATGTGGTTGAATTTCTGATACAGATGGAGGGTGAGAAAGTAGGGTCCCAAACCAGTGTCCTCCGCTTGAATAGAGGGGAGTATGATAAGATATGGGTGGAATTGGCTAATGTAGATTGGGGGCACAGACTGGTTGGTAGGACAGCTGAGGAACAGTGGAGGATCTTTAAGGAGATCTTTTTCAGTACTCAGTGAAAATATATTCCGTTGATAAAGAAGGACTGTAAGAAAAGGGATAACCAGCCGTGAATATCGAAGGAAATAAAGGAGAGTATTAAATTAAAAACCGATGCATACAGAGCGGCTAAAAATATTGGGGAATTGGAAGATTGGGAAAGATTTTAAAAATAACAAAGAATGACTAAAAAAGCGATAAAGAAAGGAAAGATAGAGTAAGAAACTAAACTAGCTCTAAATATAAAAAAGATAGAAGTTTTTACAAACATATAAAGAAGAAGAGATTGGCTAGAGTGAATGTTGGACCCTTGGAGGACGAGAGGGGGGATTTAATGGTGAGAAACGAAATGGCTGAGACTTTAAATAAGTTTTTTGTGTCAGTCTTCATGGAGAAGCACACAAATAGCTTACTGAATATTAAAGATAGAGGGTTGGTAGGAGATGAGGTCCTTAATACAATTACTGTTAGTAGAGAGGTAGTACTTGGTAGACTAATGGGACTGAAGGTATACAAGTCCCTAGGACCGGATGGAATGCATCCCAGGGTTCTGAAAGAAATAGCAGAAGTAATAGTAGATGCGTTAGTAGTTATTTATCAAAATTCGCTGGACTCTGGGGAAGTGCCGGCGGATTGGAAAACAGCTACTGTTACGCCGCTGTTTAAAAAAGGTAGCAGACAAAAGGCGGGTAACTACAGGCTAGTTAGTTTAACGTCTGTAGTTGGGAAAATGCTAGAATCCGTCATTAAAGAAGAAATAGCAGGACACCTAGAAAAGAACGGTTCGATCAAGCACATGCAGCGTGGATTCATGAAGGAAAAGTTGTGTTTGATGAATTTACTGGATTTTTATGAAGATGTGACTCGTGCAGTAGACAGAGGGGAACTGGTAGATTTCCAGAAGGCACTCAATAAGGTGCCTCAAAGGTTGCTGCAGAAGGTTAGGGTACACGAAGTTGGGGGTAAAGTGTTAGCGTGGATTGAGGATTTGCTATCTAACAGGAAGCAGAGAGTTGGAATAAATGGGTGCTTTTCTAGTTGGTAGTAGGTGACTAGTGGAGTGCCGCAGGGATTGGTGCTAGGGCCTCAACTGTTTACCATATACATAGATGATCTGGAGGAGGGGGCTGAGTGTAGGCTAACAAAATTTGCTGATGACACGAAGATGAGTGGAAAAGCGAATCGCTTGGAGGACGCGGAAAGTCTGCAGAGAGATCTGGATAGGCTGAGTGACTGGGCGAGGACCTGGCAGATGGAGTATAACGTTAGCAAATGTGAGGTTATCCACTTTGGAAGAAATAATAGTAGGATGGAATATTATTTAAATGGTGAAAAGTTGCAGCATGCTACTGTGCAGAGGGACCTGGGGGTCCTTGTGCATGAATCGCAAAAACTCAGTCTGCAAGTGATCAAGAAGGCGAATGGAATGTTGGCCTTTATCACGAGAGGGGTAGAATATAAAAGCAGAGAGGTCTTGCTGCAACTGTACAAGGCACTGGTGAGGCCACAACTGGAGTATTGTGCGAAGTTTTGGTCCCTGTATTTGCGTAAGGATATATTGACCTTGGAGGGAGTGCAGAGAAGGTTCACCAGGCTGATACCGGAGATGAGGGGGTTAGTTTATGAGGAGAGATTAAATAGACTCGGCCTGTACTCGTTGGAGTTTAGAAGGCTGAGGGGGTATCTTATAGAGGCTTACAAAATAATGAAAGGGCTAGATAGGATAGAGGTAGAGAGATGCTTTCCGCTTAGAAAGGAAACCAGAACTAGAGGGCATAGCCTCAAAATAAGACGGGGGCAGTTTAGAACAGAGCTGAGGAGGAACAACTTCACTCAGGGTGGAGAATCTCTGGAATTCTCTGCCCATTGAAGTGGTGGAGGCTACCTCATTGAATATGTTTAAGTCACGGGTAGATAGATTTCTGGTAGATAAGTGAATTAAGGGTTATGGGGAACAGGCGGGAAAGTGGAACTGATCCACTTCAGATCAGCCATGATTTTAATGAATGGCGGGGCAGGCTTGAAGGGCTAGATGGCCTACTCCTGCTCCTATTTCTCGTGTTCTTATGTACTTAACTGGACTAGCCATATAAATACAATGGCTACTAGAGTAAAGCAGTGGCTGGGAATTCTGTGACAAATAAATCACCACCTGACCTCCAAAGTCTGTGCATTATCTACCAGGCACAATTCAGGAATATGATGGAATACTTTCTACTTGTCTGAATGAGTGCAGCTCCAACAACACTCAAGTAGCTTAATAGGATTCAGGACAAGAGCAGCAGACACATGGGGACACCACCACCTGCAAGTTCCCTTCCAAACCACACACCATCCTCACTTGAAACTATATTGCCATTCTTTTATTGGTCAAGAACCTAGAACTGATCACCTATCAGCACTTGGGGTGTACATACATCATTTGGATTGTGGTCAGCTAGGAAGGCAGAGAGTGATTGTGGATGGGCAGTAAATGCTGACACTGTCAGCAACGGTCACACTGCAAGGACAACATTTTTTAAATTAAAAAACATGAGCAAACACAAGTACATGATCTTCTCATTCCCTAGGGAACCTTACATCAATTTATTACTAGAATCCCTTGTGAACTGTCTCATCATTTAGGAGATCTCTGTTCAGTGCTTTGGTAGATTCCTGTGGTATTTCTTCCTTTTGATGACCTTAAGCAAAGTACATCCCATCTGAACTGCAAAAAAATTGTAGTGTCCTAAAAGTAAGGCTGTTGCATTTATGCTTCATCAGTCACTGGGACTAATTGGAAGATGGGAAATTTAATTCATTTCATGTATATAGGAGTTCACGACTGAAAATGGCCCAATTCACCAAGACCATGTGCTGTCTTACCGGCTGGAGCTGGGTCTGAAGTTGAGATTGGAGTTGATGGGTGCAGGAGTGAATACTTCCATGAGTAATAAAGGAAGCAAACAATAAAAATTTCAGTGAACAAACATGGAAGGTAGGAACCCCTTTTGTAGCAGCCAGTATCCCAAAGTCTTAATTTTCTTGCTTATCAGTTGTTAACTGCTCTCCAGCGTCAGTCTGCACTCTGGATTTGCTTGCATGCATTGATTGGGTTAGGCTTTCTGTCCTTTGACTCTGGCTTGAGTAATCTAACCCTTTGTTGCATCATAATAAGCTTTATCTCCCTCCTGAGTGCTGAGCTTCCAGTCCAATAATTTTCTGCATTATCCAACTCAACATCTCTCAGCTCAACCTGGCTTGATTCATATCCTCCTCCCTCCTTGCACCTATGTCCAGAGAAGACAAGTATGTTTACTTTTAAAGATTGAATCTATTCTACCAGTTTTTTTAGCTACAACATTGTAGCTTATTTTAATGTAATTTTACAAGAGGACCACTGAAGCTGCTTTGAGAAAAGGGCCTTCTTTGAAGGTAAAAATACAAGTGGAAAGAAGGACAGGAGCTTATTCTGTGTCAGTGCTTAAGGAGAGAGAAGACCTCGAGTCTAAAACTGCTAGGTGACAATAATTAAGTCCAGATGAGTAACTGTGCGGAAGCAGTTGCTGCTCACGAGTTAGGGACTGAGAAATGCTGCAGTCACGATAAGCGTCAAGTCAAAAACTCAAGCAATCGAGGATGGGTATAACATTTATGTGGAAGTGTGCGAGTACATCCCTAATGGGGTAGTCGAATGTTAAGATTTTTGTAAATCTGATGAGAGGTGGGGAGAGAAAAATGTAAAGACTGCATCATAATTTATTTCCACTTGGTTTTCAGTAAGACATGGTTATCATGTAAAATACTCAATGATTCTGGGTGGAAGAATCCAGTTTTGCATTTAGGTTACAAACTAAGGTTCTGTCAAGGAGAGAGCCATATCGAAATAGAGCTATGTAATTGGGTGACATACTGATAACAATCATTTGAAGTAAATTTCGAAGAGTGTAATCTTTATAGATCATTCTTATTGTGATCTTGGTGATGTCACAGATTAATGGATCTGATTTCCTGGCATGTGGAATCCCATACTTCTCTTGCCTTTTTATTGTGCTTTATTTTGTTCTTGGAATCTTGGTCCAACTGTCAAAGCTGCATTTATTGTTGATCTCTAATTTCCTTGAGGCAGTGATCATGTGCTGTTGCTTTAAACTGCTACAAACCTTTCATGTTCCAACTGCCGTGATGGTTTTAGGTAGGAAATTCCAGTTCATGGCTCAGTGATGAAGAATAATATGTTCTTGTTTGGGGAAATCTGACTTCTGACAAGGTTCCTGTGATACAAGTCTTGGGGTTGCTGTTGGAATATTTTCAGGGAATTGCTGAAATGGATACTGTCGAACTAGTACTGCAATCGCAGTTGTAGTAGGATTGAATATGAAGCCCTAGCCCTAACCCTAACCGTACCCACCCTGGCACTCCCACTAGTCATGTAAAGGGGCACGTCCTTCTTTGCATTTTGCCATTGGAGCCATAGATGCACTTCACTTCTTCAGTCTCTCCTTGCTTGAGTTATTAAGGCTGGGTGAAATGGGCACCTTGCAATTTAAGTGTCATAAAGTCAGCACGGAATGGCAATCTGCTGCTGATTGCCACTCTAAGGAATTTACAGACCATAGTTGATCCATTATGTTTCTAGGCAATGGTGACCTTGATGATTTGATCTCTGATACCTGTGAACATCAGCTGGAAGGGGATGTTTGGTAGAACTTGATTGGTGCCATTTGTTAAAGCTGAACTTTGTTTAGTCCAAACTGAAGGGGATTCTCATGATCCAGAATTTTCTCCTATCCACTGTATATGTGACAACATGTCTCGATTTAGCAATTTACTCCAGATCAGTGTTACTCCTCACTAGTGAATATTTGGGGTTATTGCATGTATTCTATCATTACTGAAGCCATAAAATTAACATTATTAGAAAGTGCAAAAATTGGTTTTGCCCCATATTAACTTTACAGAGGGGACTCCCAAAATTTTTAATGTTTTCAATTGATGGCAAAAATGTTCTAATGAATGTTTTATGGAACCGATTCTCATAGAGCTCCTATTTAACCCTCGTTGTACAAAGACTTGGGAAAACAGGAAAGGAAAGATACCAGAAAGTCTGTAGATTTTGAGAATAGCCTTTTATTTTAATTAAAAGTAAATCTTTGAAGATTGTCTTTTGAAAAGACACATTGCAACAAGCCAAATGTTTTTGTCCGGAGAAGAGCGTCATCTAAGATGTGCACCTGTTCCCTGTGTACTTTAATGAATATTCATGTCACTGTTTGTTAGCCTACCGTTAACTTTTCAATTAAATTGTCCTTGTCATCCAAGCAATTAATTGGCTTCTTGGTCTGGAATGACACATTGAGTTTAAAATAGTCAGAAATTTCCCATTGCCCTCCAATGCTTGACCAGGGCCAATTTTTTTATAAGCCTGAGTGTCAGTTGACTGTTGGGAATTGGTATGTCATGGCTAAGCCTGATTTAATCCTCGTTAGACAACCATGCAAACTCAATTTCAGCGAAGTTTCTTAGGATAGTTCTGGATTCTGGAGTGCAAAACTTTGTTAATTACTTTCACCCTTTCTATAGCCTTGGCAGCATTAAGCCCAAATATACTGTTTCCACCATTAACTTAGATGAGCTTCACTTACTTGGCATAGATCATTACATCAAACCTAGGATCATCTCTGTGGTTGGTCTGTGGGGTTCATATTGCAGAGCGAAGAGGGCAGCCTACAAATGTTAATTTCAGGTGGTGCTCCAATGATATTTGTCATAAGGAAGCAATGCTAGACAATGTACTGTGCTTTGGCCAAATAAAAAGAAGAAAACTTGGGGTGTCAATGGGGCATCTATAAAGAGGCACTGTGCTTTAATATAATAGCCAGGTAACTATTATGTGAACCTTTCCATGTATGGACTGTGGAGAATAGAGAGGCTTTTTTGTGAGGCAAATTGTTTCTTTAAAGTTTAAGTCCTTTTTTTAATGTCGAATGTATTTTCAGTTTAACTTGGGCTTCCACAGTGTTGTAGTCCAAACGCAACATGGCCGCTGAAATAGCTGGATAACATTCAACCAAATTAATTTTTTTATTTGTGGTAGTTTGCAATTCATATATTTCTTCAAAAAAGTGAATAATTTGGTTCTGTACTGATTGCAAATTGTATTTTTCGAATGGTTTTACATTTGAACAAATCAGCAAAGCATGATGGACACATTTTGAGAAATGTAATGTTTTGGTCTCGCATGTAAAACGATGTTTTGAAATATATAAGTTTATATGTTCAATATTTATGTCATGGTGGTTTTTCCTTTTATAATCCTCTAATAACTTAATGCTCATAAGTGGAGGATTGTGACCCTAATCTAGCTCATTACCATAGCACATGACGCACTTAGCTACTGAGCCATTGGGGCTCCTCTCAAGATGAGTTTGATCAAGTAATATTGTTTTTAGTATTGGTGTTTTGAGGGAAGAGGAAGTAGATACATTTGTGTTTTTCATTTAGTTAAATCTATTAGTATACATTCGAAATGTACTTGTTACTATTATCTGAAAGTTTAGGCATGGGCTCAAATCACAATATTAATCTGTCTTGATGTTGGTAGATCTGCTTAGTTTCAGGATTAGTTGTGATTTTAAAAATAATCTGTGATATTGGGTTTGAACATATTGTACAATTATTTATTTTTGGAAGGAGAATAGTAGATAAGTTGTGCTGTTCACACCTCTGCTTTGCTTTGGTAAAATAATTGCCTCTGGATGGACAGCCTTTTATTGAACTGAATTCATGTTGATCTCTCTATTTTGTTTAGGTTGAAAAGTCAACATCTAGTGGTTTGGCTGAATTGCTGCTTTATCCTCCAAAGAATAGCCAACAGCAAAGGAAGTCAAGTTTTAACCCAAAGTCAGCTGATAAAAAACAGGAGCTACCAGTTTCTACTAAAAGTGTAGCTCAAGGAGGGAAAACAGTTGCATCTAAAAGCCTAGTTCCAAAGGATATTGAAGTGAAACAAAAAGTCACCGAGCTATTAAAGAGGTACAGCAGTGGACTTTGGGCCAACGCACTTCCAAAATTGTTTGAAGAGACATACAAGATGCAATTTCCTCAGAATATTTTGGATGATCTTGACTGCTTATCTGACATTTGCACCGTGGATTATGCAGTATCTGGTGATCGCAAAAAGGCAATTCTTTATGCAAAAATGATGAAAACCACTGATGAGCAAAATGTTAAACCTAAAGAGTCTCTCTCTCCAGTGTTAGTGACTCCCACTGCTTTGGTGAAGCCAGAACTGAAAGAGGTTATCAACGAGGGGCATAGCAATCTAGGACTTCATTCACACAGAACCTGTATTGATGCTGAACATCTGGCATTAACTGAAAATGAGGTGACTGTAATTACTAGCGAATTTGCGGACAGTTGTTCGATCCAACCTGTTCCTCCCCCACTTAGCATTCCAACAGAGCAGTTTCCTTCCGTGTTGGTGGTTGAACTTCACAGCACCTCTGAAGCTGTTATCAGGTGAGTCTGCTTCAAAATATAATTCTACAGGTTTGTACAAGAGGAGTACAGTGGCTCTTCACATTAAGAAATCTGCAACATTTCAACCAAAGCAGTCGATATGCAGCATGTTTAAGCTTTTTTTGTAATTTTGATACTTTCCAATATCGTCGTTTATTCAGTTCGTGAATGTAGGCTCAGGCATGGTTTTTCCACTTAAAAAATGCATTTGATTTTGTTTATACACAGTCGTTCACCCCTAATGACTATGCATGAGGCCTGAGTACAGTTATCTTATTTACCACAATCATCTTCTGGCCTCTGTGCAAATACTCAGCCATTGCTGCAGTTTGATTTTTTAATTGCAAAAATATGCTTGATTCATTAAAAAGTCTGAAAGAGACATTACAAAACATTGCAAATTGTCATAAAGTGCAAAGGCATTCATATTTTCTCCAGAAATCAAGACTCACTCAGGTGCATCAATTCAAAACATTGTGGGTGGTATTTTATGGCCTCGATTGGACGAGACCGGAAATTCCCACCAGAGGTCAACGGAGATTTCCATTGTCGGAATCTGGCCCACGCCGATTCTGTGGCGGGATAGGTGGGAGTTCTGGTCCATGTATTTTTCAATGTTTTCATTACAGAGAGTACAATTTGTTCAAACTATATACAACTGTCATGTTGCACTCTGAGGTGCTTGCGATTGCATACAATTAGTATTAAGTAGAGTCCAAGGGGTTTTACACATTTACCAGCAACTCGATTTACATTGAAATGCCTTAGACAGTGACCTTTCCCTATTGTCACTTGGCAGCAGTTGCCCCAAGTCGGAATCCATCCTTCAGTTTGTAGTCCTGGACATTGGACTGTGCCAGTCTGCAACGTTCAGTTGAGGACAGTTCTTTGCACTGGAAGATCAACAAGTTTCAGGCAGACAAAAGGGCATCTTTCACAGAGCTGCTGATCCTCCAATAGAATTGATGTTTGCCCCTGGGAACAGTCTGTAGAACAGTGTTCTGCATCACAGAACTGCTCAGAATGAATCTCAACAAATGCCATGCATCACTCTCCAGACTATCTTTGCAAAGGCATATTTCGTAACGACCGTTCCTTCTCTCCCACTGCGTTGCTTTGAGGGCAGCATGTGGTGCAGAGACTTCGGACATGCATGGAGGGCCTGGCTGAGAGTGCCAAACTAGGCCTTGGTGGTTGAAAGTTCTGGCAATGAGGCATTCTGCCAAACGACTTTGACAGTGTGTGCAGATGATGAGGGAGTGTATGTGTGGGGAGGATGAAAGGGGGATGTGTGTGTGGGTGATAGGGGGACGGGGGAGCATGAGGGGGACGGGGGAGCATGAGGGGGACGGGGGAGCATGAGGGGGACGGGGGGAAGACGTGCGGGGAGGACGGGGGGGGTGTTATGTGTGGGGGATGAGAAGGGGGCGTGTGTGGGTGTCAAGGGGGGGTACGTGTGTGAGGGATGAACAGGGGTGTGTGTGTGTGGGGGGGGGGATGAAGAGGGGCGTCTGTGTGTGTGGGAGGGATGAAGAGGGGCGTGTGTGTGTGAGGGATGAAGAGGGGCGTGTGTGTGTGAGGGATGAAGAGGGGCGTGTGTGTGTGGGGGGGGATGAAGAGGGGTGTGTGTGTGTGTGGGGGGGGGATGAAGAGGGGCGTCTGTGTGTGTGGGAGGGATGAAGAGGGGCGTCTGTGTGTGTGGGGGGGATGAAGAGGGGCGTGTGTGTGTGGGGGGGATGAAGAGGGGCGTGTGTGTGGGGGGGATGAAGAGGGGCGTGTGTGTGTGGGGGGGGATGAAGAGAGGCGTGTGTGTGTGGGGGGGAATGAAGAGAGGCGTGTGTGTGTGGGGGGGATGAAGAGAGGCGTGTGTGTGTGGGGGGGATGAAGAGAGGCGTGTGTGTGTGGGGGGATGAAGAGGGGCGTGTGTGTGTGGGGGGGGGACGAAGAGGGGCATGTGTGTGTGGGGGGGGACGAAGAGGGGCGTGTGTGTGTGGGGGGGGGGAGACGAAGAGGGGCGTGTGTGTGGGGGGGCGGCGAAGAGGGGCGTGTGTGTGTGGGGGGCGGCGAAGAGGGGTGTGTGTGTGTGGGGGGGGATAAAGAGGGGCATGTGTGTGTGGGGGGCGGCGAAGAGGGGCGTGTGTGTGTGGGGGGGATGAAGAGGGGCATGTGTGTGTGGGGAGGGAGACGAAGAGGGGCGTGTGTGTGTGGGGGGCGGCGAAGAGGGGCGTGTGTGTGTGGGGGGGGAGATGAAGAGGGGCGTGTGTGTGTGGGGGGGGATGAAGAAGGGCGTGTGTGTTGGGGGGGATGAAGAGGGGCGTGTGTGTGTGGGGGGGGGATGAAGAGGGGCGTGTGTGTGTGGGGGGGGAGACGAAGAGGGGCGTGTGTGTGTGGGGGGGGATGAAGAGGGGCGTGTGTGTGTGGGGGGGGATGAAGAGGGGCGTGTGTGTGTGTGGGGGGGATGAAGAGGGGCGTGTGTGTGGGGGGGGGATGAAGAGGAGCGTGTGTGTGGGGGGGGATGAAGAGGGGCGTGTGTGTGTGGGGGGGGATGAAGAGGGGCGTGTGTGTGTGGGGGGGGATGAAGAGGGGCGTGTGTGTGTGGGGGGGGATGAAGAGGGGCGTGTGTGTGTGGGGGGGGATGAAGAGGGGCGTGTGTGTGTGGGGGGGATGAAGAGGGGCGTGTGTGTGTGGGGGGGGGATGAAGAGGGGCGTGTGTGTGTGGGGGGGGGATGAAGAGGGGCGTGTGTGTGTGGGGGGGATGAAGAGGGGCGTGTGTGTGTGGGGGGGGATGAAGAGGGGCGTGTGTGTGGGGGGGGGATGAAGAGGGGCGTGTGTGTGTGGGGGGGGGATGAAGAGGGGCGTGTGTGTGGGGGGCGAGACGAAGAGCGGCGTGTGTGTGGGGGGGGATGAAGAGAGGCGTGTGTGTGTGGGGGGGGATGAAAAGGAGCGTGTGTGTGTGGGGGGGGGGATGAAGAGGGGCGTGTGTGTGTGGGGGGGGGGATGAAGAGGGGCGTGTGTGTGGGGGGGGAGACGAAGAGCGGCGTGTGTGTGGGGGGGGATGAAGAGAGGCGTGTGTGTGTGGGGGGGGATGAAGAGGGGCGTGTGTGTGTGGGGGGGGGATGAAGAGGGGCGTGTGTGTGTGGGGGGGGGGATGAAGAGGGGCGTGTGTGTGTGGGGGGGGGGATGAAGAGGGGCGTGTGTGTGGGGGGGGAGACGAAGAGCGGCGTGTGTGTGGGGGGGGATGAAGAGAGGCGTGTGTGTGTGGGGGGGGATGAAGAGGGGCGTGTGTGTGTGGGGGGGGGATGAAGAGGGGCGTGTGTGTGGGGGGGGAGACGAAGAGCGGCGTGTGTGTGGGGGGGGATGAAGAGAGGCGTGTGTGTGTGGGGGGGGATGAAAAGGAGCGTGTGATGTGTGGGGGGGGGGATGAAGAGAGGCGTGTGTGTGTGGGGGGGGATGAAAAGGAGCGTGTGATGTGTGGGGGGGGGATGAAGAGGGGCGTGTGTGTGTGGGGGGGGGATGAAGAGGGGCGTGTGTGTGGGGGGGGAGACGAAGAGCGGCGTGTGTGTGGGGGGGGATGAAGAGAGGCGTGTGTGTGTGGGGGGGGATGAAAAGGAGCGTGTGATGTGTGGGGGGGGGGATGAAGAGAGGCGTGTGTGTGTGGGGGGGGATGAAGAGGGGCGTGTGTGTGTGGGGGGGGATGAAGAGGGGCGTGTGTGTGGGGGGGGGTGAAGAGGGGCGTGTGTGTGGGGGGGGGTGCAGAGGGGCGTGTGTGTGTGGGGGGGGATGAAGAAGGGCGTGTGTGTGTGGGGGGGGGATGAAGAGGGGCGTGTGTGTGTGGGGGGGGGATGAAGAGGGGCGTGTGTGTGTTGGGGGTGATGAAGAGGGGCGTGTGTGTGTGGGGGGGATGAAGAGGGGCGTGTGTGTGTGGGGGGGGGATGAAGAGGGGCGTGTGTGTGTGGGGGGGGGATGAAGAGGGGCGTGTGTGTGTGGGGGGGGATGAAGAGGGGTGTGTGTGTGTGGGGGGGGGATGAAGAGGGGTGTGTGTGTGTGGGGGGGGATGAAGAGGGGCGTGTGTGTTGGGGGGGTGAAGAGGGGCGTGTGTGTGTGGGGGGGGTGAAGAGGGGCGTGTGTGTGTGGGGGGGGAGACGAAGAGGGGCGTGTGTGTGTGGGGGGGGATGAAGAGGGGCGTGTGTGTTGTGGGGGATGAAGGGGCGTGTGTGTGTGGGGGGGGAGATGAAGAGGGGCGTGTGTGGAGGGGGGGATGAAGAGGGGCGTGTGTGTGTGGGGGGGGAGACGAAGAGCGGCGTGTGTGTCGGGGGGGATGAAGAGAGGCGTGTGTGTGTGGGGGGGGATGAAAAGGAGCGTGTGTGTGTGGGGGGGGGGGGATGAAGAGGGGCGTGTGTGTCGGGGGGGATGAAGAGGGGCGTGTGTGTGGGTTGGGGGGGATGAAGAGGGGCATGTGTGTGTGGGGGGGGATGAAGAGGGGCGTGTGTGTGGGTTGGGGGGGATGAAGAGGGGCGTGTGTGTGTGGGGGGGGATGAAGAGGGGCGTGTGTGTGGGGGGGGGATGAAGAGGGGCGTGTGTGTGTGGGGGTGGATGAAGAGGGGCGTGTGTGTGTGGGGGGGGATGAAGAGGGGTGTGTGTGTGTGGGGGGGGATGAAGAGGGGTGTGTGTGTGTGGGGGGGGATGAAGAGGGGTGTGTGGGGGGGGATGAAGAGGGGTGTGTGTGTGTGGGGGGGGATGAAGAGGGGCGTGTGTGTGTGGGGGTGGATGAAGAGGGGCGTGTGTGTGTGGGGGAGGGTGAAGAGGGGCGTGTGTGTGTGGGGGGGGATGAAGTGGGGCGTGTGTGTGTGGGGGTGGATGAAGAGGGGCGTGTGTGTGTGGGGGAGGGTGAAGAGGGGTGTGTGTGTGTGGGGGGGGATGAAGAGGGGTGTGTGTGTGTGGGGGGGGATGAAGAGGGGTGTGTGTGTGTGGGGGGGGATGAAGAGGGGTGTGTGTGTGTGGGGGGGGATGAAGAGGGGCGTGTGTGTGGGTTGGGGGGGATGAAGAGGGGCGTGTGTGTGTGGGGGGGGATGAAGAGGGGCGTGTGTGTGGGTTGGGGGGGATGAAGAGGGGCGTGTGTGTGTGGGGGTGGATGAAGAGGGGCGTGTGTGTGTGGGGGTGGATGAAGAGGGGCGTGTGTGTGTGGGGGAGGGTGAAGAGGGGCGTGTGTGTGTGGGGGGGATGAAGTGGGGCGTGTGTGTGTGGGGGTGGATGAAGAGGGGCGTGTGTGTGTGGGGGAGGGTGAAGAGGGGCGTGTGTGTGGGGGGGGATGAAGAGGGGCGTGTGTGTGTGGGGGAGGGTGAAGAGGGGCGTGTGTGTGGGGGGGGATGAAGAGGGGTGTGTGTGTGTGGGGGGGGATGAAGAGGGGTGTGTGTGTGTGGGGGGGGGATGAAGAGGGGCGTGTGTGTTGGGGGGGTGAAGAGGGGCGTGTGTGTGTGGGGGGGGGTGAAGAGGGGCGTGTGTGTGGGGGGGGTGAAGAGGGGCGTGTGTGTGTGGGGGGGGGTGAAGAGGGGCGTGTGTGTGTGGGGGGGGTGAAGAGGGGCGTGTGTGTGTGGGGGGGGGGTGAAGAGGGGCGTGTGTGTGTGGGGGGGGTGAAGAGGGGCGTGTGTGTGTTGTGGGGGGATGAAGATGGGCGTGTGTGTGTGTGGGGGGGATGGGGGGATCTCTTGGAATGTTTTGCCACATAAATACAAGTTAGTGCTATCTCTTGTCCTTTCAAATTCTCACCAGCTTTTCTCATGGCATCCTATCTCACTTGGTCTCTGCATACATTTTCAGTGATTTCAGTCTTTTCAGCTCCCACCCTCTGAATTCACTGACTTCATGTCCCCTAAATATTCTCTTCACGTCCCCTAAATATTCTCTTCACTCCATGTTCACAGGTTCTTCCTACCAGGCCTGTCACTAAAAAAAAGCTCAGTCAAGACTCTTAAAATTGCATGAGTTCCAGTTCTCCTTTGGTACCCATAGTTTATAGTTGTTCAATTGCTCCCTCATGTACCTTTTGATATCCTTGTTCTCTGACCACTATTCACTTAAATTCAAAACACCCAGACTTGAGACTATCTGGTACACAACTGATGTAGTTATTCACCAGAGGTAGTTGAACTAACCATCATGAAATATCTCTGCCATAGTCCTTCTGCCCTCACCTTGACAATGTGTGGAGAGTTCATGAGCTCTTTGTCACCTAATGTTGAGAGCGTTGCTGACCTGCCTCTGTTGCCCCTAACAATTCCCCTTGTGGACTGTTTCTTATTATAGTTCTACCCTTGTGTCCCTCCAAGCTCTTTCACAGCTTATTTTGTTTATTGACTGGTCCTTAACCTTTCTCATGAACCTTGTTTTCCTGGCCCCAAGCTATCAGACATTGTGAGTGATTCCTTCTCGTTGGGTACTATCTTCCTCTCTTTCAAAACCACCATCCTTACCCTCTCCTCAAAACATCCCACCTTCAATCCTAAATCCTTGTTTACACCTGCTGCTATGTGCTCTTATATTGCAGGCACTTTTCCCATGACTTAAATTTGCAGTTTTCTATCATCACAGCATTGCAACGATCTTACCCAAAATTGTAATGATATCCTCAATGACTTTAAACATGGTGCATTATCCTTCATTGTCCTCTCTCTTCTCTGCAACCTCAATACAACCAGCCTCACCAATATTCACAAATTTGTTTCCTCCATTGTCCAACTAAATGCCATTGCCCTTTTTCCATTCTTCACTAGCTGATCATAGATAAAGTACCTCCAATAGCTTTCTTTCCCACTCCACATTGCTCGTTACTCCTGGTCTCAGAGGAACCATCCTTTCAGCCACTTCTTCATTAGCATTTTTCCCTTTGTTGACATGATCTTCAGACATGGGTTCAGCTTCTCCATGCACATGACAACACACAGCCTACTTCTCAACCACCTCCACTGCTCATTTGCTGTCAGATTGCTTATCTGGTATCTATTCATGGATGAGCAGCAATTCCTCCAATTAAGCATTGGGAAGAAGAATATCATTCTCTTAAGCATCTATTGTAAACTTCGTGCCATAACATAGATTCCATCTGCCTGAGTGGACACCATCTCGGGCAGAATCAAATTGTTCATCATCATTCTCTCCAACTGAACCTAAAGCTGAGTTTTCAACCACATCTCCTCATCATAATGATTGATGATATCCGTCTCCATAGTATTGACCATATCCTTACACATCAACCTATTGCTCTTAGAATCCGAATTTGTGCCATTTTTGTCTCCAGAGTCAACATTTCCAGTGTCGTCCTGGTTGACGATCCATCGTCTGGGAAATTTCAGTTGATCTAACAATCTACAGTACCTATCCTATCCTTCATCAGTCATCTCTATGACCTAAAGTGACTCCCAATTCCCAGCACTTCCAATTAAACATTCTCATCCTTGAGTTGAAGTTGCTACATGACCCCATTCTTCCCCATCAACTGAGCCATCTCCAGTCCTAAAACTTCAGTTCTTAAACTCCCGTACCCCTAGGTTTTAACCATTTTTGCATCCTGTCCCACCATTGGCAGCCATGTTTTCAATCTGTGGCCCCATCTCTTGACATTCCCCTCGATGTCTTCACTCCCTCATTTAAAATCTCCTAAAAATAGACATTTTTGGCCATTTTTACTACCTTTCCACTAAGTGTTTCATCATTCCTCTGTGAAGCACCTTGATATTTTTTCTACATTAAATGCTACATGAATGCAGGCTGTTGTGTCTCATTTATCTAAAATAAAAATAGATTAAAATGAAATTTAGGGTGTGGGATCATGGTTCCCACTAATTAGAGCCAAACTCATTTAGAAACTCAAATTGTGGGTATTCCTCCAAATATTTTTGGAAATTTTCTCAATATATAGAATATCAAGAAGATAGGAACACATCCTGTCAAATAAGCAGTTTTAAGGGAGTGCATGAATCCATTTTTTTAAAGCACCCCATTGCACCTATTACATTCTTAGTGGTCTTGCTATTAGAATTTGCATTTTTCTTCTCTTTGTTTCAGTCCCAGCAAATTTCTAGTATGATTCTATTATACTTTTGTTCTTATCTACTAAGGGCCAGGTCACGGTCAAGCATTACAAAATGTTAGGAATATGGCTATTCTAAATTCTAAGCTGAAACTGCATTAATATTTCTCATAATAGGTCTACATTTACCATGTATTAGAGCAAATTACTGCATGTGCTGGAATCTAGAGCAAAAACAAAAAATGCTGGAAAATTTTAGCAGGTCTGACAGCATCTGTGAAGAGAGAATAGAGCTAACTTGTCGAGTTTGGATGTGTCAAAGCATTTTCCCTGAACTGAGTTCTAGTGGGTTAATTGTTTCATCCCTCTGGGACCTGGAATTGAATCCAGAGCAAAACATCTGCAACTGGATATGGATCTGTGGCATAGAAGCATGACAATTTTCAGACAAGCCAAACACTCCTGTGAGGGGAAATATAAAATGCTGGTATAGTTGCCATAGTATAAAGATAGCTTTATATTTTGAATGCAGTGTGTGGTATTAATATAGACACTGGTTGTGCAAAATATTTAGTTCTCCAACAGCAACTTGTCTAATCTGAGTACAGGAACGCTCTAATCCATGTAATTCAATTATTAAAAATCATGGGATTTTGAGACTCCACACATCACTTGTGTTTACCATTGTCGTGTATTTATTGCAAAACATTTTGTAAATCAGACTGACTTTCTATGAATTAAACCAAACTGAAAACTTGGATTATATCAAATCTTCACTTTCTGTAATTGCACACCTTATATTCAAAACTTTTCAAAGCTGCTTTGGAAATTTTTTTTAAAGAAATAAATATACAAGGAAAATCTTAGAATAATTTGTAACTGAAATACTTTGAACTTTCCCTTTCAGATACATTGGGCCAGAATATTCTGGTGCTCTTGAACAAATGGAAGATGCAATGAAGGAGTATTACACTTACGCTGATGATCTGAAGCCATTGAGTTCACAAAGTATTGGACAGCTTGTGGCTGTAAGTGCAGAAGAGGACTCCTGGTTAAGAGCACAGATTGTTTCAGTGGAAGCAGCAAAAGCCAAGGTACAGACAATTGTGTTTCATCTAAAAGTCATGTCTGAAAAGTTGTGGATTTTTCATATAAACAGTTTATTTAAATCCGAACATCTTCTGTACTTTCTAATTGGGGCGATTAGTATTTTTATTAAATGTTATTTAAAAGAGAATATGGGCTCAGGAGAGGTTTTTAAAGCTGACCACTGGAGATCATACCGTCAAACATTAATAGGTTGATGGTGGAGCCAGTTGAAAGTTGTAATCTCCATCTTGTTCTCTCCAAGCTATGCAACAGTGTGGCCACGGAGCAGTCAGGCAATCTTTCCTTTAAGGTGCCTGCATGCATGACTGTGCATCTGTCTTAAAAGGAACAGTGCAGTGCAATAAACTGAAAGTAAAGTGAACATTGATCTTTGTTATTATTTTAATGCAAGCTCTCAAAGATGTACTGGCACCCAGTTGTCACTGGAATAGGAACGTTGTTTCAAGACTGACATCTGATCCTAATCAAATGTGAGGAAATAAAATCCTAAAAATAGAAAAACAAAGATACACATGCAGATATGAAAACACACAGACTGCACGAATAGTAGACAGAAAAAACTTTTTTTTTAAACAAGAATTCAGTTCTAGAAAACATTGCGTGTTTTGTAATCCGATGCTTCTATTCTAAAGCAACAAATGCTTCACTGTGCAATCAGCTATGTCATGGCGTATTTTCTATGTTACTGTTACAAAATTGGGGAGGGGGGTATTGAAAGTGCCTACATGCATCAAATATTTCCCATCTCTGTATCTTAAGAATTATTAAGTTAACGCACAGGTGCAGGAAACAATTACCAAGGCAATTGGTGTGTCAGCTTTCATTGCAAGGAGATTGGAGTACTAGAGTAAAGAGTTTTGCTGAAATTATATCACTCTCAGTGAGACCACTTGGGCTTTTGAACAGTTTTGGCTCCTTACCTGAGGAAAGATAGCCTTGTGTTAGAGGGGATGCAACAAGATTAATTAGATATATGCTTGAGATGAGAGTTTTTTTTCAATGAGAGATTGAATGTAATGAACAGATCTTCTACTTTAGAAGAATGAGAGGTGACAGCACTGAAAATTATGCAATTCTTAGGGTAGATAGTGGGAGTGTGTTTCCCTGGCTGAAAAGTTTGGCGCCCAAGGACATGGGCCGGAATTTTCCAATGTTGTACACGCCACCAATGCTGCCAGCAAAAACGGAGAATTTGGTGCTCTGCCAAATCTCCTTTCATAGCAGTGGGACCACAGAATTCCAGCTGCAAATGAGGTCAGTGAATTCAGCTTTTGATTTCAGGATCAGGTTTTGGCTATTTAGGACTGAGATGAGAAATTTCTGCAATCAGGATAGTGCATTTTCAAAAAAAAGCTGTGGATACGCAGTCATTGAGATTAATCAATTTTTGGATATTGTGAATCAAAGGATATGAGGATGAGACAGGAAAGTGGAGCTGAGATGGGAGATGAGTCATGGTCTAGCCACTGGCAGAACAAGTTGATGAGATGGTTTAAAAATGGTTTTTAAAAACTGCTGTCAGAAATGGCCTCGCAAATCACTCAGTAGTACCAAACCACACGAAAGTCAAAAAGGCATAGAAGCAGATGGACCATGTAGGCATTGGAAACAACAATGGCACACTTCTTGCATATTGATCCTGCAAGGACCTCCTTGCTAACACCTGAGGATTGTGCCAAAATTAGGAGAGGTGTTCCCCGGATGAGTTGAGCAACAACCCAATTTATTCAGACAGCCAATTCATACCTATGTACCTGATGCATTTTAAGTGATTATACTTTAGCTTGTGTCTTGCATTGTTACTATCATAAATATATATTTTCGTCACTACATTAACTCTACCTCATCAAGTCTTTGAATTCAAAGGTTCACGCGCTCTGGAGACCTAAGCTTTCCCTATCTTGTTCACACTACTGTTGGAGGAATGATAGGCTGTGTCATTGCTGGCTCTACCTATATGTATGAAGGTTGTTCTGACATTTGAGTACATTCCTTGATATCTCTGCATTGCACAGTGTGGGAATGGATAGTCTAGGGATGAAGCAGAGACTGTTCCTGTTTCTTTTTATTGCCTTCTGCAGTGCCAATCATGTAGGAGTGATGATGGTTATCATTCTTTCTAATGATGGTACCTTCTCTCTTGATATCTTTAATCCACACCCTGTCACGTTTCTGTATGGCAAGTGTCTGTTGTAGGCAGAAGCTTGTAAGACTGCTTCTTGTGTGGATGTCCTTGTAATCATTGGTTTCCAATCCTGGTATGAATTCTTCTGCAGGATGGGAAGTCATGTGTGAAGTTTCCTGTCCATCAGGAGTTCACATGGGGACAGACCACATTGTAAAGGAGTTGACCAGTATGTGAGAAATGCTATGGGGAGTCCTTGTTCTTTTTCAGGAAGACTTTTCCTGTATAGACCCCAACTTTAAGCCCCCTTTCAACAATGGGTATCTCAGAAACTGGTATGCTGGTGTAAGCCCAAAGTACTCATTTGAAAATTGTGGATCATTTTTGGGCATGATCCTATCCAGGATGCAGTGGCTCATGAACATCTCTTTCAGCACCTTAATTACGGCCTCTATGGCAGTCACATATAGCTGCTTCACCTCAATCCACCTGGAGAAGTAATCCACCATTATAAGTAACAATTTGCTGTTGAGAGCAAAGAGGTCAATGCCTAACCTCTCCAAGCCTTCCTAGAATCGTGTGGGGATAAGGGGCTCTTTTCAGAGTGGCACAGTGGTTAGCACTGCTGTTTCACAGCACCAGGGACCCGGGTTCAGTTCTGGCTTCAGGTGACTGTGTGGACATAAGAACATAAGAAATAGGAGCAGGAGTAGGCCAACTAGCCCTTCGAGACTGCCCCGCCATTCAATAAGATCATGGCTGATCTGTCGTGGCTCAGTTCCACATTCCCGCCCTCTCCCCATAACTCTTAATCCCCTCTCTTATCAAAAACCCATCAACCCGCATCTTAAAAATATTTAGCAAGGCAGCCTCCACCACCTCAACGGGCAGAGAATTCCAGAGATTCACCACCCTTTGAGTAAAGAAGTTCCTCCTCAACTCCGTTCTAAACCGCTCCCCCTGTATCTTGAGGCTGTGCCCCCTAGTCCTACTGTCCTTTCTGAGCGGGAAGAGTCTCTCCACCTCTATCCTATCCATCCCATTCATCATCTTATATGTCTCAATGAGATCTCCCCTCATTCTTCTAAACTCTAATGAGTACAAGCCTAGTTTATTCAGCCTCTCCTCATAGCTCAACCCCCTCAACTCCGGTATCAGCCTAGCCTAGTAAACCTCTTCTGCACTCCCTCCAAGGCCAAAATATCCTTGCGTAAGTGCGGCGACCAAAACTGCACACGGTACTCCAGGCCGCAGCAAGACCTCCCTACTTTTATATTCAATCCCCCTCGCTATGAAGGCCAGCATCCCATTAGCCTTCCTGACCACCTGCTGCACCTGCAAGCTGGGTTTTTGCGACTCATGCACAAGGACCCCGAGGTCCTTCTGCAGTGTCGCCTGCTGAAGTTTTTCGCCACGTAAGAAATAGTCCTTCCTACCATTATTCCTACCAAAGTGGACCACCTCACACTTGCCAACATTAAATTCCATTTGCCATTTCCTGGCCCATTCGCCCAGCCTATCTAGATCCTTCTGCAGACTCTCCACACCCTCCGCGCAATTTGTCGTTCCCCAATCTTGGTGTCATCAGCAAATTTCGACGTCAGGTGGTCACACGGTGAAGCCTTCCACTGTTTGCAGGAGCAGACGAGTGAAGGAGCAGAGAGACAGATAAGAAATTACCTGTTAAATACCTGTTTAAATAAGTTTAAAGCACTTTGTAGTAAGAACTTACCTTGTAGAACTGTTTAAATCATTTAAAAGCATTTTTGCGGGCTTTTTGTATTTAGGGCTTGGGGGAAAAAGGGCCAGGTAAGTTCGTGTGGAAATTTTCAATATTACTACAGTGAATAATGGAGGGGCATGTGATGTGTTGTTTCTGTATGATGTGGGAACTGGTGGACCCCAGGGTCCTTCCCAGTGACCATGTCTGCAGTAAGTGCAGGTTGCTGGAGGAGCTCCAGCTCAAGGTAGATGAGCTGGCCTCTGAGCTACAGACACTGAGGCTCATCAGGGGGAGAGAGGGTGCCAGACTGGCTAACTCTAAGGGTCAGGAACAAGAGGGGGCTGCTGAGAGGAGGAAGGGGGGTGGGGAGCGGAGGCCTCAGCCTCTCAATCTGCATAACAGGTTTGAGGTTCTTGCTTCCAGTGTGGACGAGGACGAGAGAGGTGAGGTCAGTGAGCAAACTGCACATGGTACAGTGATGCAGCAGGGCATAGGCAAGGAGAAGGTGAAAAGGAACGTAGTAGTAATTGGGGACAGTGGGGTTAAGGGTATTGACACTGTCCTTTGTCGCAATGACAAAGTGCACAGAAGGGTGTGTTGTCTGCCTGGTGCTCGGGTCCGGGATGTCGCATCTGGGATGCAGAGGAACCTGGAGTGGGAGGGTGAGAATCCGGTCGTTGTGGTACATGTGGGTGCCAACGACGTAGGCAAAATGCAAACTGAGGATCTGGGGAGGGAGTATGAAAAGCTTGGAATGGAATTAAAAAGTAGAACCGACAAGGTGGTTATCTCTGGGCTACTGCCTGAACCGAGTGCAGACGGGCGTAGGGTTGATGAGATTAAGGAAGTGAATGGGTGGCTCAGGGAGTGGTGTGGGAGGAATGGGTTTGAATTTATGGGGCATTGGCATCAGTATTGGGGTAGGTGGGACCTGTTCGGGCGGGATGGGGTTGTTCTGAACCGTGCTGGGACCAGAGTCCTGGCAAATCGTGTAAAGAGGACTGTAGACAGGGCTTTAAACTAATTAGGGGGGGGAGGGTGCGGAGGGTAGGTGACATTACGAGGCCTAAAGTTAAGGAGAGGGTACAGGTAAGGGAAGAGGCCGAGGATGTCCCAATAATAAAGGGAGTAGGGGGCGTGAGTATGGTTGGTGGTGTTCCGGCAAATAGGGTCCAGGTGAAGGCTGAGATGAAGGCACTTTATCTGAATGCACGAAGCATTCGGAACAAAGTGGATGAGCTGGTGGCGCAGATCAGCACAAATGGATGTGATCTGGTGGCCATTACAGAGACGTGGCTGCAAGGTGACAGGGACTGGGAGCTGAATGTCCAGGGGTATCAAGTGTTTAGGAAGGATAGGCGGGAGGAAAAAGTGGGGGGCGTAGCTCTGCTGATTAAGGATAGCATCAGGGTGGTAGCAAGGGATGATATTGGAGCCAAAGAGCAGAAAGTGGAATCGTTGTGGGTGGAGATTAGGAACAGCAAAGGGAGGAAGACGCTGGTGGGTGTCGTCTATAGGCCCCCGTATAATGATCTGGAGGTGGGGCGGGCTGTTAACGCGCAAATAAGTGCGGCGTGCAGGAATGGGACGGCCGTAATTATGGGGGATTTCAATCTGCATATTGATTGGTCGACCCATGTTGGACGCGGTGGGCTCGAGGAGGAGTTCTTGGAATGCTGCCGGGATAGTTTCCTTGAACAGTGTGTGTTGGAGCCAACGAGGGAGCGAGCTATCTTGGATCTGGTGCTATGTAATGAGGTGGGTAGAATTAGGGACCTTGCGGTGAAGGATCCTCTTGGGGAGAGTAATCATTGTATGGTGGAGTTTCTGGTGCAGATGGAGGAGGAGAAAGTGGGTTCCCGGACACACGTCCTTTGTTTGAACAGAGGGGAGTACGGTAGGATGAGAGAAGAATTGGCGAATGTGGACTGGGGGAGCACGTTGGAAGGTAGGTCTGCTGAGGAGCAGTGGAGGATCTTTAAGGAGATCTTTCTTGGTGCTCAGCAGAAATTTATTCCGATGGTCAAAAAGGACCGTAGGAGTGGTAATAAGCCGTGGATAACGAAGGAGGTGAAGGAAAGTGTTAAATTAAAAGCAGAGGCATTTAGAGTAGCTCAGAGTAGTGGGCGAGAAGAGGATTGGGAGAGGTTTAAATGTCAACAAAGATTGACAAAGAATTTGATAAAGAAGGGTAGGAGAAACTATGCTGGGCTAGCGCTTAATATAAAAAAGGATAGCAAGAGTTTTTATAAATATATAAAAAGGAAGAGGCTGGCTAGGGTGAATGTTGGACCCTTAGAGGATGAGAAGGGGGACTTAGTGGTAGGGGATGGGGATATGGCTGAGGTCTTGAATAACTTTTTTGTTTCTGTCTTCACGGAGGAGGACGTGAATAATTTGCCGGGTGTTAGAGATGGAAAGGTGGTAGGACTGGAGGGTCTCAATGACATTATTGTTACTAGAGAGGCGGTGCTCGACAGACTGGAGGGACTGATTGTGGACAAGTCCCCAGGACCGAATGGAATGCATCCGAGGGTTCTGAAAGAAATGGCAGAGGTAATAGTGGATGCCTTGGTGGTTATTTTCCAAACGTCGCTGGATTCCGGGGAAGTGCCGGAAGATTGGAAAACAGCTAATGTTACGCCGTTGTTTAAGAAGAGTGGCAGGCAAAAGGCAGGGAATTATAGGCCGGTTAGTTTAACGTCTGTTGTAGGTAAAATGTTAGAATCCGTCATCAAGGAGGAAATAGCGAGGCATCTTGAGGGGAATTGCTTGATAGAGCAGACGCAGCACAGTTTCGTTAAGGGGAAGTCATGTCTGACAAATTTACTGGAGTTCTATGAGGATGTGTCTAGGGCGGTGGATAGAGGAGAGCCGGTGGATGTGGTCTTTCCTGATTTTCAGAAGGTGTTCGAGGTTATTGCAGAAGGTCAGGGGACATGGAGTTGGGGGTAGGGTGTTAGCATGGATAGTGGATTGGTTGTCAAATAGGAGGCAGAGAGTGGGGGTCAATGTGTGCTATTCGGATTGGCGGTTGGTGACTAGAGTGCCCCAGGGGTCGGTGCTGGGGCCTCAGCTATTTACCATTTATATAGATGATCTGGAGGAGGGAACCGAGTGTATGGTGTCAAAATTTGCTGATGACACCAAGATTGGTGGAACGGCAAATTGCACGGAGGGTGTGGAGAGTCTACAGAAGGATCTAGATAGGCTGGGCGAATGGGCCAGGAACTGGCAAATGGAATTTAATGTTGGCAAGTGCGAGGTGGTCCACTTTGGTAGGAATAATGGTAGGAAGGACTATTTCTTACGTGGCGAAAAACTGCAGCAGGCGACGGTGCAGAGGGACCGCGGGGTCCTTGTGCATGAGTCGCAAAAACCCAGCTTGCAGGTGCAGCAGGTGGTCAGGAAGGCTAATGGGATGCTGGCCTTCATAGCGAGGGGGATTGAATATAAAAGTAGGGAGGTCTTGCTGCGGCTGTATAGGGCATTGGTGAGGCCACAGCTGGAGTACTTGTGCAGTTTTGGGCGCCATACTTACGCAAGGATATTTTGGCCTTGGAGGGAGTGCAGAGGAGGTTTACTAGGCTGATACCGGAGTTGAGGGGGTTGAGCTATGAGGAGAGGCTGAATAAACTAGGCTTGAACTCATTAGAGTTTAGAAGAATGAGGGGAGATCTCATTGAGACATATAAGATGATGAATGGGATGGATAGGATAGAGGTGGAGAGACTCTTCCCGCTCAGAAAGGACAGAAGGACTAGGGGGCACGGCCTCAAGATAAAGGGGGAGCGGTTTAGAACAGAGTTGAGGAGGAACTTCTTTACTCAAAGGGTGGTGAATCTCTGGAATTCTCTGCCCGTTGAAGTGGTGGAGGCTACCTCGCTAAATATTTTTAAGACGCGGGTTGATGGGTTTTTGATAAGAGAGGGGATTAAGGGTTATGGGGAGAGGGTGGGAATGTGGAACTGAGCCACGACAGATCAGCCATGATCTTATTGAATGGCGGGGCAGGCTCGAAGGGCTAGATGGCCTACTCCTGCTCCTATTTCTTATGTTCTTATTACACTCGGTTCCCTCCTCCAGATCATCTATATAAATGGTAAATAGCTGAGGCCCCAGCACCGACCCCTGGGGCACTCCACTAGTCACCAACCGCCAATCCGAATAGCACCCATTAACCCCCACTCTCTGCCTCCTATTTGACAACCAATCCTCTATCCACGCTAACACCCTACCCCCAACTCCATGCCCCCTTACCTTCTGCAATAACCTCTTGTGAGGTACCTTGTCAAACGCCTTCTGAAAATCAAGAAAGACCACATCCACCGGCTCTCCTCTATCCACCGCCCTAGACACATCCTCATAGAACTCCAATAAATTTGTCAGACACGACTTCCCCTTAACAAAACCATGCTGCGTCTGCTCTATCAAGCAATTCCCCTCAAGATGCCTCGCTATTTCCTCCTTGATGACGGATTCTAACATTTTACCTACAACAGACGTTAAACTAACCGGCCTATAATTACCCGCCTTTTGCCGGGTTTGCACATTACCCCCATATCAGCCTGGGTTTCCTGTGAATGCTCCAGTTTCCTCCCACAGTCCAAAGATGTGTGGGTTAGGTTGATTGGCCATACTAAATTGCCCTTCAGTGTCAATGGGATTAACAGGGTAAATATGTGGGGTTACAGGGATAGGACCTGGGTGGGATTGTTAGAGTAGGCTCGATGGGCCAAATGACCTTCCTCTGTATTGTAAGGATTCTATGATTCCTTAGTTCTACCTGTGCAACGTGCACCTGGCAATTTGCAATGGCGTTTTCAGTCATCTTGCAAATTCCTGGCTACCATACAGCAGATTCGGTCTATGCTTTGCACTTGGTGGCGTCTAGGTGTATTTTTTTTTTAAGGATCTCTGGCTGCAGGGAGATGGGGCTGACCAGATGTTCATTATAGACCAGGAGACAATCTATAATTATGAAATGTTTTTGTTGTTCAAACCAGGTCCTCCTTTGGTCCCTGCTGAAGCCATCCTTGTTGGCAGTACCTGCAGATGTGGACACGCTCATTGATTCATAGAGATTTACAGCATGGAAACAGGCCCTTTGGCCCAACTTGTCCATGCTGCCCTTTTTTTTAAAACTCCTAAGCTAATCCCAATTGCCAGAATTTGGCCCATATCCCTCTAAACCCATCGTACCCATGTAACTATCTAAATGCTTTTTAAAAGACAAAATTGTACCCGCCTCTACTACTACCTCTGGCAGCTTGTTCCAGACACTCACCACCTTCTGTGTGAAAAAATTGTCCCTCTGGACACTTCTGCATCTCTCCCCTCTCACCTTAAACCTATGCCCTCTAGTCTTAGACTCCTCTACCTTTGGGAAAAGATATAGACTGTCTAGCTAATCGATGCCCCTCATTATGTTATAGACCTTTATAAGGTCACCCCTCAGCCTCCTACACTTCAGAGAAGGAAGTTCCAGTCTGTTGAGCCTCTCCTTATAACTTAAACCATCAAGTCCTGGTAGCATCCTAGTAAATCTTTTCTGCACTCTTTCTAGTTTAATAATATCCTTTCAATAATAGGGTGACCAGAATTGCACGCAGTATTCCAAGTGTGGCCTTCCCAACTCCTGTATTCAATGTTCTGACTGATAAAACCAAGCATGCCAAATGCCTTCTTCACTGCTCTGTTGACCTGTCGCTCCACTTTCAAGGAGCTATGAACAGGTACCCCTAGATCTTTTTGTTCTGTAACTCTCCCCAAGGCCATACCATTAACTGAGTGAGTTCTACCCTGGTTTAATCTACCAAAATGCATCACCTCGCATTTGTCTAAATTAAACTCCATCTGCTATTTGTCAGCCCACTTGCCCAATTGATCAAGATCCCGTTGCAGTTGGAGATAACTTTCTTCACTGTCCACTATGCCACCAATCTTGGTGTCATCTGCAAATTAACTAACCATGCCCCCTATATTCTCATCCAAATCATTAATATAAATGACAAGTAACAGTGGACCCAGCACTGGTCCCTGAGGCACACCACTGGTCACAGGCCTCCCGTTTGAAAAACAATTCTCTACAACCACTCTCTGGCTTCTGTCAAGAAGCCAATTTTGTATCCATTTAGCTACCTAACCCTGGATCCAGTGAGATTTAACTTAATGCAACAACCTACCATGTGGTACCTTGTCAAAAGCCTTGCTAAAATCCCTGTAGACAACATTAACTGCACTGCCCTCATCTACCTTCTTGGTTATCCCTTCAAAAACCTCAATTAAATTTGTGAGACATGATTTTCCACTCTTAAAGCCATGCTGACTGACCCTAATCAGTCCTTATATCTCTAAATGCCTGTAGATCATGTCTCTCAAAATACCTTCCAACAATTTACCCACTGGTCTGTAGTTCCCAGGCTTTTCCCTACAGCCCTTTTTAAACAAAGGCACAACATTTGCCACTCTCCAATCTTCAGGCACCTCACCTATGACTATCGATGATCCAAATATCTCAGCTAGGGGATCCACAATTTCCTCCCTAGACTCCCACAACGTCCTGAGATGTACCTCATCAGGCCCCGCAGATTTATCTACCTTGAGGCACTTTAAGACTTCCAGCACCACCTCTTCTGTAATATGTACACTCCTCAAGGCATCACTATTTATTTCCCCAAGTTCCCTAACATCCATGCTTTTCTCAACATTAAACAGTAAAACATTTAGGATCTCACCCATCTCTGGTGGATCCACACACAGATGACCTTGTTGATCCTTCAGAGGCCCTACTCTTTCCCTTGTTACCCTTTTGCCTGTTATGTATTTTAGAAGCTCTTTGGATTCTCCTTTGCCTTATCTGCCAGAACAGTGTCCCCTTTTTGCCCTCCTGATTTCTTTTTTAAATCTACTCCTACAACCCCTATACTCTTCAAGAGATTCACTTGATCCCAGTTGCCTATGCACGTCATGTGCCTCTTTATTCTTCTTGACCAGGACCTCAATATCCTGAGTCATTTGGGGTTCCTGACTTCTGCCAACCTTGCCCTTCACTCTAAGAGGAATGTGTTTATCTTGAAAGCATGCCACTTACCAAACATCCCTTTGCCTTCCCACAGACTCCTCCAATTAACTTTTGGAAAGTTCCTGCCTGATGCCATCAAAATTGGCCCTGCCCCAATTTAGAATTTTAACTTTTGTGACAGACTTATCATTGTCCATAGTTATCTTAAAACTAATAGAATTATGGTCACTGGTCTCAAAGTGATCCCTCACTAACACTTCTGTCACCTGCCCTTCCTTATTTCCCAAGAGGAGGTCAAGTTTTGCCCCCTCTCTAGTCGGGCCATCCACATACTGAATGAGAAATTCCTCCTGAATGCACTCAACAAATTTCTGTCCATCCAACCCTCTAATACTATGGCTGTGTCAGTCAATGTTAAGAAAATTAAAGTCTCTGACTATTATCACCCTATTTTTCTTGGAGCTATCCGTAATCTCCTTACATATTTGCTCCTCAATTTCCTGCTATCTGGGAACGTATTATACAATCCTACCAAAGTGATCTCCCCGTTCTTATTTGTCAGTTCTACCCATATAGACTCAGTGGCTGAACCCTCGGATATATCCCCTGTCAGTATGGCCGTGATGCTTTGCCTAATCAAAAGTGCAACTCCCCCTCCTTTCTTACCTCCTGTTATATCTTTCCTATAGCATCTGTACTATATGCATTTATTTCTGGCAATTCTGTTGGCGTTTACTTGAGGTTGATGCCAACTGTCTCCATGGTAATTAGGATTGTGCTTCCACCTCTTGTGGGATTGATGTCCTGTTTTGTCAGGAAGCTGACTTTGCCCCAGGAAAGTGTATCTGCTGTTATCTGATTTTTGCCTTGGATATATACTGTCTCGAAGGTGAACTTCATGAGACAAAGGCAAAATCTCTATATTCTGCAAGGCATTTTTGCTTGTACTTCTCCAGTAAGGAGACTAGTGGTTTGTGGCCTGTTATGATTGAGGCTAATGATATAATCTGTGAACTTCTTGTATGCCCACATGACTGCAAGGGGTTCCTTCTTTTATGGCAGCGTACTTTATCCCCATGTTCAACAGCCCTGTGGAAGAATATTGCACAAGTTGGCAAATTCCGTCTGGTTGATCCTGGAACAGTGGATGAAGCATCCTTTGCAATGGTGGTAGTGGACCAGAATGTCCACAGAGAGCAGGATTACCTTGATATGTGTAAAAGCTTGTGGTTGATGAGATTCCCACCACTGTATTTGGTCTTAGGTAGATGCCTCAGGGTATTGTGATCTGTGCCAAATTCGATATAACAACTTTGCCAACTGGTTCACCATCCCCAAGAATTGCAGAAAGTCTGGAATTGTGGATGGGACTGGGAACTCTTTGATAGCCTTGGTTTTCTGTGGCTCTGTCTTAATGCCTTGATTGCTGATAATGGGGCCATGGAATAAATTGATGTTTTGAAGAATTCATGTTTACAGTTCAGAAATGGCCCTGCTTCATACAGGTCCTCTTAAGACTGCAGTGAGTCTCTCCCCTGAGGCCCTGCAAAATGGCTGACATCATATGTTGGAATATTTCTCATGCTGACATGGTTCCAAATAGCAGACAATTAAAGTAGAATTTGCCAAATTATTTTTGTCCACAACCTGGACTTTTCAACAAGAGGGAGTTGCCAAAAGCTGTTATTTGCATTCAGTATGGACAATACTTGACACTTTGAGAGTTTAGTCAGGCTTTCATCCACTGAGGACATGGGATTTACATCCTTGGCTACAGCTTTGTGCTGTGTCAGGTCAACGCAGCTACAGATGGAGTCATTCAGTTTTGGAACTGGGTCCATCCCGGAAGATCATGCAGTTGGTGGTGTGACTGGAGTGATGATACTCATATTTGACATCTTGTCCAGCTGTTGCTGCTACACCTACTTCATGAGTGGGTGGGGAATCATACATGAATAGGCATATTTTGAATAAGAACGAGGGTTTAGTATCCTGTCTCTGATCTTGTATATGTTTTTCATGTGTTATGTGCCAATGAAGAGTTTGGGAATGCCCATTTAATTGGACTAGGCCCTTGCTGGCTGACCTAACCTACTGTAACAAGTTAAACTCAACACAGACTTAGTTACGAAGAGTCCTGTGGATCACAAGGATCATTTTGTCCTCATATCTCAGTATTGCCTGCAGGGTGCCTTTCACTGGGAGCTTTAAACCTCTTGCCCTGTATAAGATGTTGTGGGTGGCATCTGAATTTTTTTCTCAGTCTTCCAGCATTATAGTTTTGCTCTGCACTTTGTGCAATGTCTTTTTCACCAGCTACCACCATGTTGTAGGGCACTGCTTATAATTTGATAGATCCAAAGAGGTTCTTGTAGTCATAAACAGGTTAACTGTAACTTTTTTGACTCCTAGAACTACTTACAAATATACAAAAATGGGTACAAATGAGGAACTCTCATTTTCTAGCTGGTACGCATGACTCTGCATAGCACCCTGGGTGCGGGCTATGTGCCTTTTTGCATCACTGTGTGGATGATACCGTATTAAGCCCTAAATTAACCCTATATGTGCCAGACACTTGTACTACAATATGCATACAGCAAATCGACTGCTGGAGTTGAGGAAATAGCACAAACATTCTGTTAGGAAGTGCTTTAGGAAATGCTGAAAAACTGCTTGTCTGATATATTCTATTGTAACAGCCTGGTGGAATCTGCCATGAGTTCATGGTATGTAAGAATAATGAGCAAGTTAGTTGCAAAATAATAGTCAGTATATATGTCTAAAGTAAAACAGAAAATACACACCAGTTGAGTCTGTATCTATGAGGAGAAAAACATAACTTTAAAATATAACCATTTCAGTGTGGGTGGCAAATACTTGGGATTTAAGGAGAATCAAAACCAATCAATCACAGACAAATAATGGGATTAATGGCTTGAAAACAACTAAGCTCACTACTATGCAAGGTATTCAATTTACAATGTTTTTTTCTCAATAGAGCTAATAATCAGTATTTCCAGAATTTGAAGTTTCTCAATTACTGTTGTAACCTCACAATTGTTAAGTTTTTGTTTGCATTTCAAAGATTGTGAGTGGAACCAGAACCACTGCAAATCTCCTTTGACAACAAGTGTCTTTCTTTCAGGTGTTCTTTGTGGATCATGGGTTTAATGAGATTGTTGACAAGTCTAGGCTGTACAGGTTAGATGCAAGATTTTCCACCTTGTCCTTTCAAGCTGCAAAATGCAAACTAGCAGGCAAGTAAAACTTATTGTACATCTTGATGACAGGAACTTTATAGTTTGTCTATTGCATCAATGTAGACATTGAGGCCAAAATTTAAAATTGTCTTCTCTTGTCCATTCACTTAAATCATGTTTTATTTAACAATATAGTGATCAATGTACATTATAAAATGACATGGGAGTTGCAAGGTACTAACCCAGGACGTAAGAAGTCAGAGTAGGTCATATAGTCCCATGAGCCTGCTCTGCTATTCATTGAGACCGTGGCTGATCCGATCTTGGCCTCAACTCCACTTTCTGCCTGCTCTCCATAATCCTTGATTCACATATTGCTTATGGACCTTACTATCATAGCCCTGACTTTATTAAATGATTTCGTATTTGCAGTTCTCTTGAGGTAGAGAATTCCAAAGATTCACAAATTTATCCTCTTTCCTCCCAAATGGTCAATCCTTTAACCTGTAACTACTCACTTTATTTCTATATTCCCCCACAGGGGGCAATACCCTCCTAGCATCCATTTTGTCAAGCTCCCTTGGAATCTTATCTTTCAATAAGATCACCTCTCATGTTAAGGTCCTGATCATAAACTACTCCAAATTTTGAAATTTATGAAATCTGTATCCCATGATTTAACACAGTAAGAAGTCTCACAATACCAGGTTAAAGTCCAACAAGTTTATTTGGTAGCAAAAGGCACTAGCTTTTGGGCCTCTGACCCTTTGTCAGGTGAGTGGAGAGTTCTGATCACAAACAGGGGATCACAAAAGACGCTCCAGACGCTGAAAGATGCCCTCATAAGAACAGGATATGGCACTCGACTCATCAATTGACAGTTCCGACGCACCACAGCCAAAAATCGCACCAACTTCCTCAGAAGACAAACACGGGACACAGTGGACAGAGTACCCTTCGTCGTCTAGTGCTTCCCCGGAGTGGATAAGCTACAACATCTTCTCCGGAGTCTTCAACATGTCATTGATGAAGACGAACATCTCACCAAGACAATCCCCACACCCCCACTTCTTGCCTTCAAACAACTGTACAACCTCAAACAGACATCGTCCACAGCAAACTATCCAGCCTTCAGGAGAACAGTGACCACGACACCACACAACCCTGTCACAGCAACCTCTGCAAGACATGCCAGATCATTGACACGGATGCCATCATATCACATGAGAACACCATCCACCAGGTACACGGTACATACTCTTGCAACTCGGCCAACATTGTCTATCTGATACACTGCAGGAAAGGACGTCCTGAGGCACAGTCCATTGGGGAGAACATGGAAATTCTACAACAACGGATGAATGAACACCGCTCGACAATCACCAGGCAAGATTGTTCTTTTCCTGTTGGCGAACACTTCAGGGGCGTTGGGCAATCGGCCTCTGATCTTCGGGTAAGCGTTCTCCAAGGTGGCCTTCACGACACACGACAGCGCAGAGTCACTCACTGATAGCCAAGTTCTGCACATGTGAGGACGGCCTCAGCCGGGATCTTGGGTTCATTTCACATTATTTGTAACCCCCGTGAATTGCCTGGACTTGCAACATCTCACTTACTATCCTGTCTGGAGACAATACACATCTCTTTAACCTATGCTTAATGCTATCTCCACTGACATTGTCTGCACCTTTAAGACTTGATTAGCTGTTAAACCTCACATTCTAATCAATATTCTGTAAACTGAGTGTGTATCTTTACATCCCCTGTTTGTAATCAGAACTTTCCACTCTTCTGGCAAAGGGTCAGAGGCCCAAAAGCTAGTGGCTTTTGCAACCAGATAAATCTGTTGAACTTTAACCTGGTGTTGTGAGACTTCTTACTGTGTTTACCCCAGTTCAACGTCGGCATCTCCACATCATGACCATGATTTAACACAGCCTTGACTTCTTCCACTGTTCAAAGTTTACTGTAACAGGGTAACTCGAGGCATTTCCTTTGCATGCAGTGGATTGTGGTTTATTTGTGTATGTATGCACGGTGGGATAGGTTGTGGGCTGGGGATGGAGACTGGTATATCTTAGATCAGCAATATGAGCAATAATAAATTGAATGCTAATTATGAAAACAAAATTACTGTTTCCAGCAAAAAGCAGGCATTGTAAGTTTAAAAATCAATCATTATCCAAATTTAGAGCCACTGGAAATGAGTTCAGCCTTAATGGTCAATTAAGCATGTTTCTTTGGCACACTTAGGCCTTGTACTATGACTCCACCTCCAATGTTTTGCTTTCTGCATGTATTCATTCTGTTATTAGCAATAACATTAATGTTTGAATACAATTACATTTTTTTTTACTACTTTAAATCTTTATTTTAATTATTGATGTTGACTTCTGGTTCCAGGTTACAATTTATTTTCTTCAAAATCCCTTTGGAAGTTACATTGACTGGTTGCACTCTTGCCTATCCCCAGTTGGCTCAATGATATTGATCGATGCTAGCATCTAGATTTAACATGTTTATGCCCACCATCAATGACCAGAACATGACCAACTACAACAAACCTGTTAATTCTTGGTTCCAGATAATTCCAGAAGTGCAGAATCATGAAACCATTTCACAGCCACACAACTTGAATGATCTGCACATTTAATGAAGAGCAAAATTTAGGTTCAAGAATGCATGTGGAAAATACAGCCACCTTTGATTCACATGAGTGTGGATAATGGTCTTTTTGCATCAGTCAACCAGGGGAAACTATTGCCTTGAGTTTCTCGCAACAAATTATTTTTCAGCTCTAAGTTGCTTCATGCTATCTAACCCTAGCTTTTTAAAAATTAACTTTAAAAATCACTTTAACGGTGATTTGACAGACATTTCCACCCATCTCTTGACAAATTTCAATATCTGATCTAACAAATAACAGTAACAAAGATGACCAAGGAAAATGTTTTAGTCACTCGTCCAGCCTACATGATTGAATGTACCCAACATATTGTGGAATCTGTTGTAGAAGCTATACGGATGGCTTGAGTGGTCATCCATCCTCAAGCAGGAAACAGTTTCTGTATAGATATTTGTCAGATGGAAAAGGTGGTATCAGCTGGTGTCCTGGGCTAAGCTTACATTTGGCACTGATGTTGTTGTGCTGGGAGCAAGTGGTCTGGTCAGAAACTGGCGGAGGCTTCTAGAATTGGAGCAATGACAGCAAATGCTGAAGCAAATACATAAGTAAATATGTCAATTTCTGGAGAGACAGCTGAGAAAACTTTAATTTCTCACCAAGCTAGTAATTCAATGTAGGCTTGATAATTTTAGATGCTTAAGATAACACAGAAAATAATTCTGCAATAATATTGAGGTTAAAACTCAAGGTATCAACTTCTTTGCATTGTGTAGTTGCACAAGAAGCTGTTGCGATTTATCCAAATCTGAAAATATTTTTCAATTTGAACATTTCCTGACGTGCAAGTAATCAGTATCTTTATATTGAACACTTTAACAAACAGCGGGTTTCACAGGAAGCTGTTAAATTTAGCAACACTTAAGCCATTATTGTTGGTGATTCCAATAAAGCTGAAAATGTGAACTTCAGCAAATTTTGGTATTGGGAATTTGGTGTACACTTAACCTTTCATCAAGAGCTATTATATGAAACAGCAGCATTTTTATGACTGGTTAGATCAGTGGGAGTTAATATGAATGTTAACATTTGATGATAATCTGATAGCTTGACTATTATGGCACTAAATTTGTTGTTATGCTTGCTTGGAAAAGATATATTTTTTATCTGTTTTTTTTCTCCCTGAGTGCTACATGTACATATGCACACAAGATTTAATATGAAGGGTAAATTAAATAGAATTGCTTCAGTTTTCAGCTGGATGGTGAAGGAGGGAGACAGCTAAGGGTGTGTCATTTAAGTGAATAGTTAGATTGAAACATTTCATTCATGCTTCTGGAACGTGTATAAGTACGAGTGATATAGTCCTTTCAGTGTAAACATGTTTGTGGATGCACCTGAAGGATGTAAGCAACACTGGTTGTTTAAGATGGAGTTATTTGTGTTTTAGGTCTTGAAACATTCTGCAAAGAGCCATGTGTGTTAGAAACCTTTGAATTTCTGGCCAGTGGAAAGATACTACTGATGGAAATTTTAGAAAGGAGTGAGGTTCCACTTGTTCTTCTATATGACACTTCAGGAGATGATGATTTTAACATCAATACTGCATGTTTGAAGGCTTTGCATGACAAGACACTTGAGCTGAATTTGAAGGTAAATTCTTTGAGGTTCTCATAAGGTAGCTGGATACATTTTATTAGCAGGTTGGCTGTCCACTGAGGATTCTTCATCTGAACCATTACAGCCAAGCATTTTAAATGTTTCAGATTGCAGTGCTGAATCCATTATGCAATGTTTGCTTTTTCACATTCTACATAGTGTTTTAATGTAGGCTCCCAATCACTTCTGTTCTACTGTCTGTTAGTTGTAGTTATTTTTATTTTCACTGAAGAGCATGTTAATTCATTTTCGTATGCAATCTTGTTTGAGTGTTTGAATGTATTGATGCCAAAGGACGTTTTTAAAATTTTTGATTAACATCATGATGTTTCGCAAAGTCTTTTCTGTAATCCCGAGCTGCTTTTATATTACAATCCCCCTTTCTTGTCCCCCAGTTCCCTACTCTTCTCCCCCCCACCAACACTTTCAGTCTTGCTCATCTCCACATCCCCCTCTCCCCACCCCACCAAACTGATGTCAGTTATGTACAGTAAATCTTTACTCAAAGTTCTCAAAATGCAACTTTAATTCAAATTACTTCAAGCAAATCAAATTTTTTCAATGAAATCAATGTAAAAAATGTAGTTAGGGTCTGTAGCTCCTTTTTCAATCGAAAAAAGCATGTAAGTGGAAATACTTACATTGGTAAATTCCTGTTACTGTGTATAAATAACTTTTGAAAAAAGAAATGTGGTAACTTATAAAAGAAATATGCTAACTCTACTTGCCTCTTGACCTTGCTTACTGAACCTCCTGCTCGCCACACATCCTGCTCCCTGATGCCCTCTCCGAGCTGTGATTATTCCCTTCACAGGATCTCTACCATTCCCTGATCCTCCCCTCACTGCCAACCCTCTGGGCATGCAGCATCTCCTGCTCCTCAACTGACTCCTAGCTGCCAAGCCTCTGAGCTTGTGGCCTCTGCTGCTCCCTGACTTCCTCAGTTGTTGCAGATCTTCCAGTTCATGGCTGCTCCCTGACCCCCTCATTGTCAGTCCATCCTCTTGCCAAATCATCTTCTTGCTGCTTCTTTCTCCTGAACCCTTATTGTGGTGACAGTTCTGGAGATGAATAGCAAGAGCTAGGAGGAGCAGCTTCAAATTGCGGGAGATGAGTCATAACTGGACTGTCAGCAGCATAATGATGGGTTAGGGACCAGCAAAGGCCATGAACTGGAGGTTTGTCAGTGAGGAGTGGATTAGACAGAAGGAGAGGCTCAAGTCAGAGGATTGGCAGCAAGTCAAAGGGTCATGGAGCAGAAAAGGCGGCTCAGAAATGGCACCAATTGGGCCATGCAGCCCTTTGTCAGACTAAAATGAAACTCAGCACTCAGAATACGCAATAGTTAATATCTAATGAGTGAATATCTATCTTTTGAAGGGTAAATCTGCAAATTATAAAGTAGAGGAGTAATATTATCCAACCTAAACTGGCCATCAAGCTCAAAATGAAGGGTAATGACCACAGGACCACCAAAAGCATTTGATAAATGTGCAGATGAACATATGAATTCAAAAGTGAACTTGAAGTTTTGAAGTGTGGCTGAATTTTTGCTGTGAAACTTAAAAAATGTCCCTGTGCTGCAGGAAAATGGTGTGTACCTAAATGTGGTGGTTACAAATGTCTGTTCTGATGGGACCATCTACTGTCAAGTGCCCTCAAAGGGGTGGACTCAGCTCAATGCCTTACTGGAAAAAGTTGAGCAGTACTTTAGCTACCGGGTATGTTTTACTCTTAATCCTGTAAAACTGTGTAGATTTATGTGAATATTATGACTGCTGTGAATTAATATTCACATCTTTGCAATAAATACTGGATATGATAAAATTGGTAGGCTTAAACATCTCTAATTGAGTCACCAGGATTTTTTTTTTACATATTTATAAAATTATTTATATTCTTAATCTTTGACGCCCATTCCTTATTGAAGTGTATATCTCTGACGCCCATTCCTTATTGAAGTGTATATCTCACTGTTACCAATATATGACTTCTGTCTGTGTGTGTCTGTTTTCTCCTTGTAGCTTTATGCTTTGTTCTCTGTTCTGTTGTTACTAATGTATGCAATTTCCAACTATTTTTATTTAAAGTAAGTGTACAGTAATGGGCAGGAGTAATGGAATAAAATGAGAAAAAAAATCTACCTGGAAGTTGAGTGGATGAGAATGGACATTGAGGAATAGGGACTTGGCTGCTGTCTGTGGCAGATGGAATCTATGAAACCTAGGCCCTGTTCCCTGTGTGGAGAAAAGTGAGGCCTAAAACCACTCATGAAGTGGAAGGGAAGAGAAACATGTTGGGTTGGCATTTGGTTCAGAGGTTACCTCCACATCTGAGAGCTTTTGTTTTTGCCAATAATCTCTCTTGCACAATCCTATGAAATGCCCTCTGGAAGCCTGTATAGAAAATATCCATAGACGCACAGATAAATGGGACAGGATTGCATTGCTGGTAAGGAATAAAGTTATACAGTCATAGAGGTTTATAGCATGGAAACAGGCCCTTTGGCCCAACTTGTCCATGCTGCCCTTTTTTTTATACCTCTAAATTAATCCCAGTTGCTCGCATTTGGCCCATATCCCTCAATACCCATCTTACCCATGTAACTGTCTAAATGCTTTTTTTTAAAAGACAAAATTGTACCCGCCTCTACTACTACCTCTGGCAGCTTATTCCAAACACTCACCACCCTCTGTGTGAAAAAATTGCTCCTTTATATCTCTCCCCTCTCAATTTAAACCTATGCCCTCTGGTTTTAGACTCCCCGAACTTTGGGAAAAGATATTGACTATCTAGCTGATCTATGCCCCTCATTATTTTATAGACCTCTATACGATCACCCCTCAGCCTCCAATGCTCCAGAGAAAAAGTCACAGTCTATCCAGCCTCAGTCAATCCATCAAGTCCCGGTAGTATCCTAGTAAATCTTTTCTGCACTCTTTCTAGTTTAATAATATCCTTTCTATAATAAGGTGACCAGAACTGTACGCATAATTCCAAGTATGCACTTACCAATGTCTTGTACAACTTCAACAAGATGTCCCAACTCCTGTATTCAATGTTCTGGCCGATGAAGTCAAGCATGCTGAATGCCTTCTTCACCAATCTGTCCACCCGTGACTCCACTTTCAAGGAGCTATGAATATGTACTCCTAGATCTCTTTGTTCTGTAAGCCTCGTCAACGCCCGACCATTAACTGAGTAAATCCTGCCCTGGTTCAATCTACCAAAATGCGTCACCTCACATTTATCTAAATTAAACTCCATCTGCCTTTTGTCAACCCACTGGCCCAATTGATCAAGATCTTCTTGCAATTGGAGATAACTTTCTTCACTGTCCACTATGCCACCAATTTTGGTGTCATCTGCAAACTTAGTCACTGTGCCCCCTCTTTTCTCATCCAAATCATTAATATAAATGACAAATAACAGTGGACCTAGCACTGATCCCTGAGGTACATCGCTGGTCACAGGCCTCCAGTTTGAAAAACAGCCCTCTACAACCACCCTCTGGCTTCTTCAGGAAGACAATTTTGTATCCATTTAGGTACGTCACCTGGATCCCGTGAGATTTAACATTATGAAACAACCATGCAGTACCTTGTCAAAGGCCTTGCTAAAGTCCGCGTAGACAACATCAACTGCACTGCCCTCATCTACCTTCTTGGTTAGCCCTTCAAAAAACTCAATCAAATTCGTGAGACATGATTTTCCACTAACAAAGCCATCGAAAGCAAAAGTTAGTCGATAGCAAGATATGATATAGGATCAGAAGGCATAGAATCTCTGGGTAGAGTTGAGAAATTGCAAAGATAAAAAGACCCTGATGGGAGTTATGTACAGGCCCCCTAGCAGTAGTCAGGATGTGGGGCAGAAAATAAATCAGGAGATAAAAAAGGCAATATTACAATAATCATGGAGGAACTTCAATATGCAGGTAGAATGGGAAAATCAGGTAGGTAGTGAATCCCAAGAAAAGGCATTTGTGGAACGCCTAAGAGATAGTTTCTTTGGAGCAGCTTGTGACAGAGCCTACAAGAGAACAGGCAATTCTGGATTTGGTGATGTGTAATGAGACAGACTTGATTAGGGAACATAAGGTGAGGGAACCCTTAGGAAGCAGTGACCAGAATATGATAGAATTTACCCTGCAGTTTGAGAGGAAGAAGCTAGAATCAGATTTAACAGTGTTCCAATCAAATAAAACTAACTGCAATGACATGAGGGAGGTGCTGGCCAGAGTTGTTTGGAAAGGGAGCCTAGCAGGGAAGACAGTGGAACAGTAACGGCAGGAGTTTCTAGGGTTATTTGGGAAGCACAACAGAAATTCATCCCAAGGAGGAAACGTGCTAAGGGGAGGACGAAACATCCATGGCTGACTAGGGAAGTCATAAAAGCAAAAGATAAAGCATACAAAGTGGTGATGATTAGTGGGGAAGCCAGAGGATTGGGAAGCCTTTTAAAAGCCAGCAGAAGACAACTAACAAAGCAACAAGAGGGGAGAAGATGAAAAATGAGTGTTAACAAGCTAGTAATATAAAAGAAGATGGAAAGAGTTTTTGGTTGATTTATTGGTTGATCTCCTACTCAGCTGAATTTCTAATTTCCCTTGCGTTGTGTAGGTTTTCTTGAGTTTGATTAAATCTCCTACATTATTTGTTCACCATGGTTGGTTAATAACACTCCTTTGCTTTTGCCCTTTAAAGGGTATTAAGTAGTCTTGTTTTCAACCAATACTAATTTGAATACCCCCCATGATTTGTAGATTTGTTTTTTAAAAGTTCAGTTTATGATGCTAAATCCATGTTTCATCCCTTTGCAGTTTTAAATTCAAATTTAAACTTTGATTTACGACTTTCCCTTCTCCCTCTCAAACCTACTATCAAATTCAATATTGCAATTGCCATTGACGAGATATCCGCTTGCCATTGATTATTAATTAATTCTGGCTCATTATTCATCACTAAATCTGGCATGACTTTATTATGAGTCTGTTTTACAGTTTGATTACGTGGTGCTCACTGGAGGAATACATTAATGCATTAAGACGATTTGGCATTGATGTGCCTTTGTTGGGAGGAGGGAAAGTTTGAGTTCAAGCAGTTTCTTCTCTGGCTTGGGGTTTTCTTTTGCCAGGGAATAGAATGGTCCTTCCTATTCAGTAACATTATTTGGATTGTTTTTGACGAACAGGGATGGGGCACTTTTGCTAGCTTGCATTCCTCAAGAGCTGGCTTAGTTTTTCAGACTCATGCTGAGTACTTGGTATTTTTCCGGTTCTGTGGATACCCAACACCACTCCTTCAAATTGGGATTTGTCCCTGTTGTGTTTAATATGCATTTTTTTGAGTGAGGATCCTGCTCACTCCTTCAATTTCTCTATTTGCAGAAATATGTATTGCATTATTTTGTTGGTTTTATAGATGAGAAAATAAAGAAGTAATAATGTAATTTATATTTTGTGCAGTGTATGAAACATACTGATTCAGGCAGACCATGCCACGATAAAGGTCCTTCATCTTTGCTTGTGCATCATCAGGTCAGATGCTCATAGGACATAAATAGTATCCCACACTTGTTCATTGTATATTCTCTGTTTTCAAATTTGAATTTCTATAATGTCCAATGCATTTTCACCTTAACTGTGAAACAACCATTCTAGTCTCTCAGGCAGGATTGGTTCACATTTTTTTCTCAACAAATTTACTTGAGGCATTATACTGATATAAGCAAAATCAGCTTAACCCTCAGAAAAGAAAGTCATCCATTTGTAGTTTAAGCTAGATACCATGTAGGTCACTCAGATAAAATGCAACAAGTCTATTTCAGTATTCTATATCCTCTAGTAACACAAATCAATCTTAATAAATATTTCTGATTTGCATGCAATACACCCAAATGATGCTTTCGGTTTCAAACCATCTTGTTCTGTAAAAACATACCTGCAACCATAAAGGCAGGGCAAAAGAATGGGACAGTCAGAATCTTGACAGAAAAAAAATGAAATCTAACCAGTTTCTTTTTACAATTTTTTAAACTAAAAATAATTGAAACACCCCTTAATGATGTGCCTTCCCAATTTTTCCTAATTCTTTCTCTGTGTTCAGGAAGGAGTTGGAAACCGCTGAGCTGATTTGATTTTCAGAAATATCAGTACAGAATATCATGATCATACATGCTAATTGCCCCACCCAAAAACACAACTCATTATAGCAACCCATCACTCTGTTTTATAAATAATGTCTAGTCACTATTGTGTACAAAAACATGGTAGCCATGTTTCTAAACATAATATGTGTACATGTGTGCTGTAGGTTCTACAAATATAAAATGAATGAAAGACCTAAGTACCTCTATGTTTTGGTTCAGGGTGAAAATCTGGCCAGGACACCAGTAAAATCCCTGCTCTTTGAATTCTGAGTCTGCAGCTGAGCCTTCAGTTTTAAAGCTTCATCTGACAGACTCCACTTTCAACAATGCAGTAGTCTCTCAAGAGTGCATTGAAGTGTCTCACTAAATTGGGACACCTTGTAGGGGTACATGCTACAGTACAGATGTGCTGATGATGGAGGGAATTAATATTTAAGGTGATGGATGGAGTGCCAGTCAAGTGGGCTGCTTTCTTGAATGTTGTTAGAGCTGCAGGTGTATGGGCTGCTGATTCAATTAATAAGATTTTCAAACAGTTTTTAAATGGCCAGATCTCAAAAGTGAAGAGGTGGGTTATCTGTCAGCTTGGTTCTTTTGGTAGCACACTCATCTCAAATAAAATATGGACTCGAGCGCTACTGCAGACATTTTTTTAAACTAAAAATAATTGAAACAGACCCCTTCATGATGTGCCTCCCCCAACTTTTCCTAATTCTTTCATCTATTTTATATTTGTGGAACCTTCCAGTACACAGACTGGCTACCATGTTTCTGTACACAATAGTGACTATGCTGCAAAATAAAGACGTTTGTAAAATATGGAGTGATGGGCTGCTATATAGAGCTGTGTTTTTGGGTGGGACAGTTAGCACGTACAATTAGTTAGACCCATGATATTCTGTACTGATATTTCTGAAAAATAAATCAGCTCAGCGGTTCCCAACTCCTTCCTGAACATAGAGAAAGAATTGGAAAGGCTGGAAAATGATGAACACCAATTAAATATAATTTCCATGTCATTAATAGATTTGAGGCCAACTCTCTGGTCTCCTGTTATGTTTGACGATGACCGCCCCCTCCTAAGCAGGAAGCCCAGCGGGCAGGACTTGATATTGGTTCTGATGAGTGTGGACCTGGTGCCTTGCACTCCGAAGGACAGGGAGGTTAAGTCCTACACCCTTGTGCACCTCTATGCTGTTGCAAGGCTTCAGAAGGAGGGATCCCAAGGGGCCTTGGGATTGGATGGGATTGGGCTGTGGGGAAGGGATTGACCTGGAAGGGGGAGTCTCGTAGCTGGATTGCCCCTTGCCCTAAGAGATCATTCTTAGCAAGATGATTTCAGGCAGCTTTCTGTTAAAAATCTTAATTTGTGTCTGTGTACTGCAAAACATTTGAAGTAACCTGGTTCTTTAATATCCATAGAAACATAGAAAAACTACAGCACAATACATGCCCTTTGGCCCACAAAGTTGTACTCAACATGTCCCTACCTTAGAGATTACTAGGCTTACCTATAACCCTCTATCTTACTAAGTTCCACATACTTATCTAAAAGTATCTTAAAAGACCCTATTGAATCCGCCTCCACCACCGTTGCTGGCAGCCCATTCCACATACTCACCACTCTGAGTGAAAAACTTACCCCTGGCATCTCCTCTGTACCTACTCCTCAGCACCTTAAATCTGTGTCCATGCCCTGTGGACATCTGGAAGCCATCAGAAGAACAATAGCCTTATTCAGGAGGGATTGCCCATAATCTCTCTGAAGAGTTTTATAAACAGGCTTTATAAACAAGCTTGTTCTTTGATTTGAAGACCTGGCTGATTATTTTATCCATTTTGTGCCTTCTTCAACCACTCATTCTGGAACAACGTGCCTGCATAAGATGTAGCATTCAGCCATAGAAGAGGCTGGCATCACCTCTCCTGTCACTCTGGCAGAGCCAATCTGGCATTCATTACACTGCCAGGGTATCACAACCAAGGTGCTGGGGGCAGTGCAATGTTGGCACTGGTGAGGGGGGTGGGGAGGGCATCAAAAGAGGCAGGGTCCGAGGGGACCCCAAATCTAAGTGCCCTTGCTGGCTGTGGGAGATGGGGGAGCGGGTAGCCAGGTCACCCAAAGATGTGCGGGTTGGGTTGATTGGCCGTGATAAGAAATTGCCCCTTTGTGTCCAGGGATGCGTAGGTTGGAGGGATTAGTGGGTATAATATGAAGGGATATGGGGGTAGGGCCTGGGTGGGATTGTGTTCAGTGCAGACTCAATGGGCCGAAGGACCTCCTTCTGCACTGTAGGGTTCTATGATTCACCCTTATGCCTAAGTAGCAGTGAGGAGCGTGGGGGTGGAGGGGGAATGCCTCTCTGTACTGGGGGGTTGGGAGTTCTCCCCTTGCCAGCAGAGGATTGCCGTGCCCATTGTACGGGGAGGAGGCCTGTCAAGGAACTCTTGGGTACCCTTTTTAAAAAAGGTGTCCCAATCTCTTTGAAACCAGAGGTTCTGGCATGTTCCCTGCAGGGGCTGTTTTTTCCTACTAATGGTGGTTGAATCCCACCTGAGAGATGCTAACACTAGCAGAAGCACTTAAAACAAAAGCAGAATTGCACCCTTTATATTTCCTCATTTTCAAATCCATCCTTGCTGTGGTGCTGCAATAGGCGTATCTTTTGTACATTGTTCTATTGACCAGATGTATCCTGCTGATGCAACTAGTCCATGGAGTATCTTGTTAAGCTCAGGCTATGCAGATAATCAATTGCCTAGTACAGTCCTCACCACTTAAGCCACCCTGGTTTAAATTGGGAAAATTATGCTAGCTAATTTCTATTATTGCCCGTTATAAAGTTGATATTTGTAGGTTTTTGAAGATACTGTGTATTTTGAGCAGAAACATGCATGGATCAGTTGGGGAAGAAAGTTTGAGCAAATGTGCAAACTATATTAATTCAATATGCCTCTTCTATAAAAAGGCATAGGTTTTGTTTGCCTCTTCTATAAAAATGCATACGTTTTCTTGAAGGAAATATGTCCATTTTGAAGTTTTATTCATGTCAATTTTTTTGATCATGTAAATAAGCGGTGGGGACGATATAAATGAGTTAATGAATGTATTTTGATTTACACTGTATACAACAAATAATAGCTCAAGATTCTAATAGTTTTGCAAGATCACTAATTCACAATTTTATCATGAACCTTGTTTAATTACAGCAAATCACATCGGAATATTTTGTTTCATTACCTTTCTGTGGTAAACGCTGTTTAGCACGATGGCGAGGGAAGTGGGCACGCGTGGAGGTAAGACTGTGTTAATTAATATGGACCTAGAGCTGATTTTCTGTTCAGTATTTTTACCTTTTGCCACCAGCAGTTGAGGAAGTGCCATTTCTGATATTTTAACCCTTTCCTTAGGAGCTGCACCCACCCCAAGGTAAGGCAGACTTCTAAGTGACATGTTGTTTTCTTTATATTGTCATCCTTCATTTAGGCCTGTGTTCCCAAGCTATCTTCCATACGGACATTTACAAAATAATTTTATCCCTGTCTCCTGGTACACTTCCAGCAGTGATCACTGAAGCAGAAGCCCTGCCCTTATTTTTTGTTATCACCCCTTCTTGCCATGGGAGCTCAGTGATTATCACTGTCTTACCACTGCCCTGAAACAATGAGGCAACACATTCTAGAGACTATACCTGGGGCTTTACTGGAGTGTTAAGGCTCAGCCAGTTCCACCCAATACAATTTATTTACTCACAGCCAGTGGAACAATTTGTAGTTTACTCTATAAATGAGAAAAATCCAGTATATCACAAGCATTGTCTTTATATAACAACAGCAAATGTAAACAACTATTAAAGGTCCAGGGGCAGATTTAATTTTCATTATGTATATCAGCCACCCTTCACCTATCCAAATTTGAGAATGTGAGATCTTAATCCTGACTAGGAATTAAATATGAAATAAAGCTCTTGCTTTCAGAAGCAAGTATTTGTACTTCTATAAATATTTAGCTGACTTTTTCTACTACAGTAAGATGAAAGCTGATGCCAATGTGAATGTATCCAAACATTTAAAAGGGACAGGCATGAAAAGACCAGCTCATCAATCAAACCACAACCCCACACCACAATATTTCAACTATTGTGGCTAAATATTCCTTTCCTTCTTTCTGCTAATCCCAACACAAATTCCCATAGCCATATTCCTGGGAGAATTTTTTTTTTAATAGCTCATTAGTTAATCAAAAAAATCTCAAGAACTAAGTGTTAACAAAAAGGCATTTGCCTTCAACATGATGTATTGTTTGTCCATACAGGAACCAATCCTGCTCCCCCTTGGTGTCATACATGGAGTCAACACCCACCATGCCAATTGGGGATGCTTTCAAGATCACGCCTCTTTGGGAAGCGCCACCTAACATCCAGTCTATTCCTATTCTTGTACAGTTTAAACTAATGTCCCGAGTCTTCCCCAATTTGTTTAACTGAAATAATTTATCAATAGGACAAAATACAACCCTTCAATAATTTTATAGAACTCCATCAGGTCAACTCTACGCCTATAGTGTTTGGAAGTAAATAGAGCAAGGTTCTTAATGCTAGATATAATTTTTGTAGCTTTCCTCTGGACCATTTTCCAAGGCCACTACATCACCAAGAGGGTGCATCAAAATTAGGCACTGATACAGTCTGACCAGAAAATTGAACAGTGTCAAAATAGTCTGCTTTTATTTATATTGAATGGTTGTATTAATACAACCCAGTACTTTAGATTTCACTACGTATTGTCCGCATCTATAATAAACCTTCAGGAGGTGTACCTTTTGGAAACAAGGATGGATCGAAACATTGATTTGATTTTTCTAATCAAATTGTGTACAATATTAGTCACTCGTTGCAAAACTCGTATCAACTGAGGCTTGAATGTAAAATAATAATCAGAAATATAATCAAAGACATGCTCACTTTTTTTGGTTCAAGTTTCAAATGGATCAAAAAATAATCATGGTTGAAGAGGACCATTTGGCCTGTCTATAATTCATCCAGAAAGACTCTCAGTCCCACCCCACCCTCATCCCAGCATCCATTTGTAAAACAGATAATGCTGGGATTTTCATCTCCACGACTGTCTAGAAGTCTAATCTGTGTTGGTAACTCTGTGAATATTTTCTGATGTGTCCAAAATATAACATGCATTGATTCAATCTTCGTCTCTTTGTCACAATTTAATCTAAAGTAATATGGGTTTAGATTTTGCATTACAAAAATATGAATTAGGAGCAGAAGTAGGCTACTCAGCCCTTTGAGCCTGATCCACCATTCAATAAGATCATGGCTGATCTCGTTGTGACCTCAACCGCACATTTTGCCTGCCCCCGATAACCTTTCATACCATTGTTAATAAAGAATCTATCTAGCTTTGCTTTAAAAATACTCAAAGAACAAAGAAATATTCAAAGGCCCTCCAAGCCTGCACAACCATGTTGCCCATCTGAAATACCCTCTCCTTCCAGGGACCATATCCCTCTATTCCCATCCTATTCATATATTTGTCTAGATATCCCTTAAAACTCACTATCACATCTATTTCCACTACCTCCCCAGCAGCAAGTTCCAGACACCCAATACCCTTTGTGTAAAAAAAAAACTTGTCTCGTACATCTCCTTTAAACCTTGCCCCTCGCACCTTAAACCTATGCCCCCGAGTAATTGACTCTTCCATCCTGGGAAAAAGCTTCTGACTATCCAACTGTCCATGCTCCTCATAATCTTGTAGACTTCTATCAAGTCGTCCCTCAACCTCCGTCGTTCCAGTCAGAACAAACTAAGTTTCTCCAACTTCCCCTCATAGCTAATGCTCTCCATACCAGGCACATCCTGATAAGTCTTTTCTGTACCCTCTCCAAAGCCTCCGCATCTTTCTGGTAGTGTGGCGACCAAAATTGAACGCTATATTCCAAGTGTGGCCTAACAAAGCTTCTATAAAGCTGCAACATGACTTGCCAATTTTTAAACTCAATGTCCTGGCGGATGAAGGCAAGCATGTTGTATGCCGCCTTGACTGCATTCTCCATCACATTGCCACTCTCAATGACCTGTGTACCTGTACACCCAGATCCCTCTGCCTATCAATACTCTTAAGGATTCTGCCATTTACTGTATGTTTCCGATCTGTATTAGGCCTTCCAAAATGCATTACCTCACATTTGTCTAGATTAAACTCCATCTGCCATCTCTCCGCCCAAGCCTCCAACCGATCTATATCCTGCCGTCTTCTCTGATGGTTCTCATTGCTATCCGCAAATCCACCAACCTTTGTGTCAACTGTAAACTTGCTAATCAAACCAGTTACATTTTCCTCCAGATCATTTTTATATATACATATACACACACACAAACAGCCAGGGTCACAGCACTGATCCCTGCAGAATGCCACTTGTCACAGTCCTATGACCGAGCCAGTTCTGTATCCACCTTGCCAGCTTACCTCTGAGCCCATGTGACTTCACCTCCTGCACCAGTCTGCCATGAGGGACCTTGTCAAAGGCCTTACCGAAGTCCATGTAGACAACATCCACTGTCTTACCCTCATCAATTATCATCATCACTTCCTCAAAAAAGACTCTGCTTCCACTGCCTTTTAAGGAGGAAACTTCCTCTCAATCCTCGGGAAAAATTTCTCCTAATCTCCTTCATTAGTGACCCCTTATTTTTAAACAGTGATCCCCCTAGTTCTAGATTCTTCCCAGAGTGGAGACATCCCCTCCTCATAAAGTCCTAACCTCTCCAGACTTTCCTCTAAGACAACCTATAGACTCCTAGTATTAGTCTAGTAAATCTTCTGTGAACTTTTAATGCATTTACATCTTAAATAAGGCCAGCTCAGTGCACAATACTTCAGATACGGTCTCACCAGTGCACTGTACAACTGAAACATAACCTCCTGCTTTTGTAATCAATTCCCTCACAATTGCATCAAATTAGCCAACAGTTACATGTGAGCAGGGCACTCAGTTCACATGGCTTCACCATGCTGCACATAGCTCCAGCATGCTGTTTTAACTCAATGTTATTACGATTATACAGCTTGTCCTTGAGGCTTTTCCCTGCTTGAATGATAACTTAAAAGCTGAAAAAGTAAATACTTTTATTAACAGCTTCCACATCACTGAGGAGGCTTCAAACCAATCCTCTCTCAACAATATGGGAAGACGGTAGCATAGTGGTAATGTCACTGAGCTAGGCTAATGCTCTGGGGATATGGGTTCAAATCCCACCGTGGCAGCTGTTGGAAGTTGAATTTAATTAATAAAATCTGGAACATAAAGCTGAAACAATCATACGGTTATAAAAATAAATCTGGTTCATTGATGTCCTCCATAGAAGAAAATCTGCCACCTTAAAGTCAGGCCTACGTACAACTCCAGCAATGTAGTTGTTTCTAAACTATCCTCTGAAATGGTCTCGCAAGGTACTCATGTCAAAGGTCATTAAGGATGGGCAACAAATACGTATCAGCAATGCCCACATCTCATGAAAAAATTTTTAAAAGCTCACGTTTTTCAGCTATGACAAATTCCACCATAACGACCCACAAGTTTCTAAAAGGAAAGAGTGCATTTGCCTAATCTTCCAATGTTAATTCCAAGATCCAGACATGCATTTTCGCCAAAAACTAATCAGGTCTTCCTTGGCCCATACCACATCTGTTTACCTAGTTTGTTTGTAATCAGTCCATTCATTTTTGTGGTACATTATTTACAGACTAACAAACTGGGGCAAAATTATTCCTTCACCACCTTCAGTAGTAGAGGCAATAACACAGAACTAGCTGTTTGGCCCATCTGGATAATGTATTTATCTTCTATACAAGTAATAGTCCTAATCCCACATGCCTACCATATGGTCATTGCCATTCTTCTATCTTTGTGAGAAGATGGATTTACAGCAAATCCATGGATGGGATGGTTTCATATGGTGCACTTCTGCTGATGACTGAAGTGACTAATCCCTGTGAGACAGGTTCCACCACAAGTGATGTGGTTATCAAGTGTCACTGTAAAGTGCTGTTTTAGGTGTTGCGCAAGTTAAGTGGGTGTTGCCACTAACCTTCAAGATAGCACACGCAGGCCCACAGGTAATGTAGTCTTTTCCCTCTGTTGTTGGCTAGTATATCCTATGTTAAAAACCAATGTTTAGGTCTTTGTTTGTAAGTATCCTTCAAGCAGAGCTTTTGGCATTCTACAGGTCTTCTGGCTTCAGCTACCTCACTATACAGAATATTCTTGACACTGTATTTGTCTTCCATTCTGCAAACATACGTGAGCCAGCAAAGGCTTTTCTGCTTGATGGGTATCAGCATATTTTGGAGCTTTGCCCTGAGAAGGTTGTATGTGATTTTGCCCTTCCATTAAATGCCAAGAATGCGCTGCAGATTTCTTGATAGCTGCAATTTATCCCTGCTTCACAACTGTCCAACAAGGTGCTGACAACACATGCCTTATAAACCAGGAACTTGGTCCTAAGAGTCAACTTTCTCCATGGGTGTTTTTCCATGCATGTTTGAAGAAGTGCCCAAAGATGGTAGCTGCTTTCCATCTGCATATATCAAGTTCCTGCATCAAGAGTCAAATTGTCTATGGCCCCAACGTAACAGAATTTGCTAACCACTTCCAGCGGAGTGTTGTTTAATGTGACCGAAAGCAAACATTTAGCAGAAAAGTTACAACCATGGTAGAGACAATGGGCGTGATTTTCTGGGCCTGGGCCTGGGCCTGGTGCAGATTGTGCTAATCTGGGGAAATTGTGTGCAGGCTTAAAAACACATTTTGCGCCTGGCATCAAACGATTTGCAATTGTCCCGATCCCTTGCTACTAATGCAAACCAAGAATGGGTGCAAGGCCAACTGACATACTTAAAGTAGCATTTAAATATGCTTATCCTGTTCAATGACTGATTCTCCCAGCCTCCGGGATCTTCTGACCCTAGGGTGTGCCAAGAACCTGGCAAGAATTACTGCTGGTCTCCACTAGCAGATACCAGGCTTGATGACCATGCTGGGGGGAATCAAAGTTCATTGAAGCCCTGAGTGGGTGATGGACATGGCTGAATAGTGCCCACCTGGCACATTGGCAGTGCCAGTTGAGCACTGCCAGTGTGCCGGGGCAGTACAAAGGGGCTTATGACATATATCGTGGTCATGAAGAGGGAACCATTGGGAAGCTACAATGCCGGCAGCCCGTGTCGAAAACGGGGTGGGGCATCATGCTGCCATTGAAGGAGTGGGGGAGGGTCTTCCAGTGCACAAAGATCAGGGTGCCCATTCAAAATGGTGTCCAATCACTTTGCAGCCAGGCTTATCGAGGTATTTAGCTCCCCGCCTCCTCCCAGACCTGGCATGAAATGCGTGCAGCTCATCACTCCCAAAATGACTTAAGTGTGGGACGATTGTGGTCTAGTCTACACCAGACAGACTGGTGCAGATTGCTCTGATTTTCTTGCCCTTATAACATTCCTTCATTTTTAGGAAAATTCCATGCAGTATATAAGTCCCTCTAGTTGATTTTGGTGTGAGAAACAAGCATGGCATTATCAGTTTGGAACAAGAAGTGTTATATTTCTTTTATTCATTTTCAATCAAGAAGGGTTGTAAAGCTTGCTATCTGACCTTGTATGCAGGTAAGCCCTTTGCTTGTTTGCAAAGAAGGCAGAATTCAGAAGCATGTTGAAGAAAATACCAAACAAAGTAGGGCTAGGACACATCCTATTTCCCTCCGCTCGATGGTGGCATAGCAGTTAGCACTGCTGCCTCACAGCATCAGGGACCAGAGTTCAATTGCGGCCTCGGGTCACTGTGTGGAGTTTGCACATTCATCCCATGTCTGCATGGATTTCCTCTAGGTGCTCCAGTTTCCTCCCATACTCCAAGGGTGTGCGGGTTAGGTTGATTGACCATGGAAAATTGTCCCTTAGTGTCAGGGGGACTAGCAGGATATATATGTGAGGTTACCAGGTTAGGGTCTGGGTGAGATTGTGGTTGGTGCAGACTCGATGTTTTTATAATATGTCTCTTTGTGTGGTGTTTTTATGCAGTTCATTCTGATAAACGCAATACCCTACTCCCGTTTATGTGTTCTAAGGACAGTGGAGGGATGTTGGTACCTGTGAAGCCACACCCTAGCAAGAGTGGGGAAGGAAAAGAGGGAATTCTAAGTTAGAAGAAAAACTTTCACAGTTACAGTGTAAAGAATGCTACTTCTCAATATGACATTTGAAACAGCTAATAGTCAAAGAATACAAAACAATATCTAGAAGAGCAACTTTTTAGATAATAACTTGTGTTAGAGAGAAATGTTGAGGGTTGATTGCATATATTACACATTTTCAAAATTCACAGCAAGAATCGATAGTCCTGTGTGGTATGTTTCTGTCAAAATTCTTAACAATTTGAACACCTTGTTTTATTTTTCAGATTACCAATGTGCACGGTACACGGGTTGTGGATATTCTATTCTTGGATACAGGAATAGTCGCATCTGTTGCTGTATCAGAACTAAGAGAAATTCCATCTCCACTTCTTCAGGATTCTGTATCTATACCACCTCAGGTAATGATGAATATATGAAGCACATTTTCTACCATTATAATGCAATAATGAAGTATCTCAGCCCAATAAGTCTACACCATTGTTTATGCTGCACACAAGCTACCTCCCAACCTGTTTCATCTAATCCTTTTTCTTTTCCTCTCATCTTCATGGTTATCTAGGTTCCTTTAAGTCCATCTACTGTTTGCCACAAATCACTCCTACGGCAGCATGTTCCACATTCCAACCACTCCATGTTAAGTGGCTCTCCTCTGTTCCATATTGGATTTATTAATTTTTTTTTATTTTCATGACTTCCCTAGTTCTGGTCTTGTCTTCGAATGGAAACTTAATCTCTCTATCAACTTTATCAGAACCTTTCATAATCTTCAAAATCTTTATCAGGCCAACCTTTGCCCTTTCTAGAGATGAGGGACCCAACTTGTTCAATCTTTCCTGCTAGGTGTAACCTTCCAGTTCAGTTATTTTAGTAACTTTTTTCCCACAGTCCCAAGTGCCATTATATCCTTTTTATGATATTGAGACTCAAAATATACTTGGTACTCCAAAGTGGTCAAACCAAGATTATACATAAATTTAACTTATTTTCTTGTTGACTCTATCCCTCCTAGAAATAAATCCCAATGTATTGTTTCTGTTTTTCAGGTTGTGGTTACTTTAATAGCTGCTTTAGTGAATTGTGCATCTGTATCCACATCCCTCTGATCTTCTCTTGTTTTAGACAACTATTTCCCTACCAAAATCTGTTACATCATGTTTATCTGTATTGAAATTTATTTGCCAATTACAAACTCTTTTTGCAAGTTTATTGATATCTTTCTGAATTCAGTCAGTACTCTCTAATCACGATCCCAATTTGGTATGATCAGCAAATATGAATTTGTACCTCTAATTCTTGACTCTGAATAATTTATATTGTGAACAATAGCTGTGCCTATACATCCATCCTTGTAGAATGCTCCCTACCTTCTGCCAATTTGAGTAACCAGACTATTATAGTTATGGCTATGATTGAAGTCCTTAACCAGTAATTTTGAAATTAATTTGGAGTGATGTTTCTCATTGAATAAATATGGTAGTGTATTTCAAATTAAGCAAAGTCAAAGGGTTCCCTAACTGCAAGAAGAAGGCAATGCAATCCGTGACAAGGTATTTTCTTGCTGTTTCTCAGTTAGTAATAACATTCTATATTCAAAGAATTTCCTTGAGCCTAAATGCATAGTAGGAGCCTTGAGAATATATCAAATAACAAACAAATAGCTCTTATGAGACCTTTTTTCTTTGGTGGGGGAGAATAAATGAGATCATTGGCCTCATTGCTTGTACCCAAGGTTCTTGAAAGAAATGACTACAAAAATAGTGGCTGCATGAGTTGTAATCTACAAAACTTCCCAAGATTCTGGAAAGGTCACAGCAGATGGGAATGCCACACATGTAACACCAGTATTCAAGAAAGAAGGGAAATCAAAACAAGAAATATAGACCAGTTAGACTTAACTCATTGGAAAAATGTTAGAATCTGTTATTATGAAGATAGACATTTAGAAAAGTTTAATACAATCAGGCACTGTTAATATGGTTTTATGAAAGAAAAAATGTGTTTGACAAATTTACTAGAATTCTTTGAAGATGTAACAGACATCAGGCTCAGAAAGAGTCAGGACTGGGTGTTAAACATTGCTGCATACAAACTGTTTAGGAGAGAAAGGCAAGGAAGAAAAAAAGATGGGGAATTGCAGTATTAAGATACCATTACAGTACTGGACTGGGAAGGATCAGAGAGGAATCAAGGATGAAATCTCTGGCTAGAGGTAAGGAATGAAGATGTTGCAAAAATATTGATCGATGGAGTATATCAACCACCAACTAGTGGAAGGGATGTAGAAAAACAAGTTTGCAAAGAAATTACAGAGCGATGCAAGAATTATAGAGTAATTATAATGGGGGATTTCAATTATCCAAATATAGACTGGATAGGAATAGTGCAAAGGAACAAGAGGGGCAGGTGTTCCTGGAATATGTTCAGGATAATTCTCTGCAGCAGTATGTTTCTGGCCCAAAAATGGGGCAGGCAGTTGGACCGGATCCTGGGATGAGTTGACTCAATGGATCAAATATCAGTGGGACATCATTTAAGGGGCAGTGAGCATTGTATCATAAGGTTTAGATTGGCCTTGGAAAAAGACAAGGAACAACCCTGAGCAGGGACAATTAATTGGAGAAAGGCCAAACTTCAACAGGATGAAAGTGCATCTTAATCAAGTGTGTTAGAATCAAATGTTGGCAGAAAAGACACTATCTTAACAATGGGCCATCTTCAAAGAAAAGGTATTGTAGGCAATGGTAAGGTATATTTCTTTGGTGGGGAAACGTAGGACAAATAAACCCAGAGTGTCCTGGATGACGAGAGAGATAGAGGTGAAGGTGAAATGGAAGAAATGCAGATAAGACTGACATCAGGTAGAAAATACAATGGAGAATCAGGCTGAATATAGAAGGATCAGGAGGGAAATAAAATAAGTAAGAACATAAGAAATAGGAGCAGGAGTAGGCCATCTAGCCCTTTGAGCCTGCCCTGCCATTCAGTAAGATCATGGCTGATCTGAAGTGGATCAGTGCCGAATGGGCAAAAGTTTGGCAGATGGAGAATAATGTGGGGAAATATACAGATGTCCACTTCGACAGGAAGATTAGCAGAACAGAGTATTATTTAAATGTAGTAACACTGCAGAATTCTGTAGTACAGAGGGATCAGAGTGGATTTGTACATGAATAATAAAAAGTTAGCATGCAGGATTTGATTTATTATTGTCATGTGTTGGTATACAGTGAAATGTATTGTTTCTTGCATGTTGTACAGACAAAACATACCATTCATAGAGAATGTAAGGAGAGAGTGCAGAACAATCATAGCTAGGGTATAGGGAAAGATCAACTTAATGCAAGGTAGGTCCATTCGAAAATCTGATGGCAACAGGGAAGAAGCTGTTCTTGAGTCAGTTGGTATGTGATCTCAGACTTTTGTATTTTTTTCATTCATTTCTGGGACATGGGCGTCACTGGCTGGCCAGCACTTATTGCCTATTCCTCGTTGCCCAAGGGCAGTTAAGAGTCAACCACATTGTTGTGGTTCTGAAGTCACATGTAGGCCAGACCAGGTTAGGATGACAGATTTTCCTCCCCTAAAGGATGGTTGTGAACCAAATGGGTTTTTCCACCAATCGACAGTGGTTTCACAGTCATCGGCAGATTCTTAATTCCAGATTTTTTTTTATTGAATTAAAATTTCACCATCTGCCTTGGCGGGATTTGAACCCAGGTTGCCAGAAATTAACTGACTTTCTGGATCAATAGTCCAGCAACCAATACCACTAGGCCATCGCCTTCTCAATGGAAGAAGGTGGAAGAGAGCATGTCTGGGGTGCATGGGGTCCTTGATTATGCTGTTGCTTTTCCGAGCCAGCGAGACATGTCCACAGAGTCAATGGATGGGAAGGCTGGTGTGTATGATGGACTGGCTACATTCACAACCCTTTGTAGTTTCTTGTGGTCTCGATCAGAGCAGGAGCCATACCAAGTTGTGATACATCTGGGAAGGATGGTTTCTATGGTGCATCTGTAAAAATTGAAGACAGTCGAAGCAGACATGCCAGATTTTCTTAGCCTCCTGAGGTACAGCAAAAATTAGGAACACAAATGGAATGTTGACCTATATTGCAAGGCAGATGGAATATAAAAGTAGGGAAGTCTTGCTACATCTTCCTCTACATCCTAGCTATGATTGTACACTACATTCGGTATCCTATCCTTTCCTTCTCTATGTATGGTATACTTTATCAATATAGATGCAAGAAACAACATTTTTCAATTCATACTAATACATGTGACAAACCAAATTAAAAACAACTGTACAAAGCGATATTGAGATGGCACCTTAGAATCATGCATACGGTTTGAGTTCCTTACTTAAGAAGGGGTACACTTGCATTGGAAACGTTTAAAAGGCTGATTCCAGGGATGTCTTTTGAGGAAATGTTCAGCAGTTAGGGCCTATATTCATTGGTGTTTAGAAGAATGAGGGGCGATGAAAGGGACGGCACAGTGGTTGGCACTTCTGCCTCACATTGCTCGGGACCAGGGTTTGATTCCTGTCTTGGGTGACTGACTATGTGGAGTTTGCACGTTCCCCCCATGTCTGTATGGCTTTCCTTTCACACTCCAAAGATGTGCAGATTAGATGGATCAGCCGTGCTAAATTGCCCCTCAGTGTCAAGATGATTAGCAGGGTAAATACATGAGGCTACAGGGATAGGGCCTAGATGGGATTATTGTCAGTGTAGACTTGATGGGCCAAATAGCCTCTTTCTGCACTGTCAGGATTCTATGATTTCATCATCTTATTCAAACATTATATTCTAAGGGCTCTGACAGGGTAGATACTGAGAGAATGTTTCCTCTCATTGGGGAATCTAGAATTAGGGGTTACTGGCTAGAAAAATAAGGTCTTCCATTTAAGACAGGTGAGAATTTTTTTCTGCGAATGTCATTAGTCTTTAGAATTCTCTTCCCCAGCAAGCAGTGGAGTCTGAGAATACACATAAATGCATTCAGGGCTAAGCTGGACAAATGTTTGACTAACAATGAAGTCAAGGATTATGGAAGGAAGGCAGGAAACTGAAGTTAAAGCCACAATTAGATCAATGCTCTTATTGAATGGCAGAGCAGACTTGATCCATATTACATATTCCAATGTTATGTTATACAGCTATCTTATATCTGCATATAACCCTTCGACCTCCCCTGATTGTCCCTCTTCTTTTGAAAGCAGTGCCTCATTATATGGTATAATTTTACATATCTTGACAACTCTTGGGAATTCATCCAAGTGGACATTCTTCATGTGGCAATGATGTTAATAGAGTTACATCTTAGAACATCTGAGTTGATCATGTCTTGACCTGAGTTTCACAAAGACACTTTTCAGGAGGGATCACTGATTAATAACTAGGGACAGAAATCTTAAATTTGTAGACAACAGAATTTGATTGTGTCATTTTTCTTTCTTAGGCCATAAAATGCTGCTTGGCAGATCTCACGTTTAATATTGGCATGTGGACACCGGATGCAGTACTGTGGCTTAGGGATACTGTGTTAAATTGCTCTGATTGCAGCATTAAGGTAAATAAATGTAAGATGAATGTGTTACTAAAATACTTCTTGGTGATTTTGATCTTCAAGGCTCAGTTGTAATTGTTTGATTTTTACTTTTTCCAGGTTGTCAAAGTTGATGAGGGTAAAGGATTAGTTCATATTTACTTATTTACTTCAAAAAATTTTCCTAATCCGGAGCGTAGCATCAATCACAAAATAACAAATGCAGACCTTTGGAAGCACAGGAAGGATGTTTATCTGAGTGTTGAACGGAGTTCTACTACCAATTTTCCAAGCAATAAGGGTGATGCAAATATTACATCGGAGTTTGACACAAAAAGCCCAGTCAAGGACTTTGGTATTGCACCAATCAAGATGGTTGCCCCACACATTGTACACAATGTACTTCCTTCTCCATTTGTTTTGCCACAGCCTGGGGAGCACATGGATGTCTTTATTTCAGTAGCTTGTCATCCAGGGCACTTTGTTTTTCAACCCTGGCAGGAACTGTACAAGTTGGAGGTTCTTATGGAAGAAATGGTCCTGTATTACAACAGTACTGAGTGGCAATCTGTGCCAATAGAAAAGAACAAAATATTTGTTGCCCAGCTAGATAACAAGTAAGTATTTTAGCATAAATGTATTTATTTTAAGCTATGTACCAGTTTTGAAAGAAAAATTCAGATGGCTATTTTCAGTTGCAGATAGATATACCAGCTTTTTTGTTATTTAGTAAAATCTGCTGCAACATTTACTGTTTCAGTTTGATAGTTTCCTGCATTTATTTGAAGGGTATGTTGTAGCAATTGATGGGGCATCCTAAGAGCGCCTTAATCATACATTAGCGTTGGTTCATCTATAAGATAGTTTGGTAGGATAATTTGGTGCCAGCATTTATGCTTGTAAAGACAAAATGATTGGTTTAATAACAAAGTGTTAAGTAAGGAGTTGGAGGTGTTGCAATATGTCTGCCAAAGATGTATAAATGGCACCTCTGTAGAGAAGCTTAATGATTTAATATCACAAAAAATGCATCATGTGAAGAGGTAAAAACACAATGCTGGAAAAATCCATGGAAAGAGAAACAGTTAATATTTCTTGTTGAATATGACTCTTCCTCATGAACTTTCAAATATTTATATTGCATTCTAGTTTTTCCTTGATCTTACTTCCCACTTTTTTTTTCATATCTTCTCATTTGTTTCCTAATTTTCTTTCTAATTTTATTTCTACACTTTCTGTAATCCTACTGGGCTTTCAGTGGTATTGAACTCTCAGTATCTGATATAAGCCATGGTTTTTTTTTCCTCCTATTTTCTACTCTTCGACATCCATTACAATCTAGATTTGGGAGTCCCACCATTATTCTTTCTGGGAACTTATTTGTTCTGAACCTTCTCTCCTCAAATGTCTCATGCTGCTCTAATACTTGATTTACCATCATGTTTCTCAGCTTGATAAAATTGGCCTTTCACCCATTTAAAGCTTATACTTTTATAGACTAATGGGACTGATGGTGGACAAGTCCCCAGGACCGGATGGAATGCATCTCAGGGTTCTGAAGGAAATGGCAGAGGTGATAGTGGATGCCTTAGTGATTATTTACCAAAATTCACTGGATTCCGGGGAAGTGCCGGAAGATTGAAAAATGGCTAATGTTACGCCGCTGTTTAAAAAAGGTAGCAGACGAAAGGCAGGGAATTACAGGCCGGTTAGTTTAACGTCTGTAGTTGGAAAAATGCTTGAATCCGTCATCAAAGAAGAAATAGCGAGGCACCTAGAAAGGAATGGTTTGATAGAGCAGACGCAGCATGGATTCATTAAGGGGAAGTCGTGTTTGACGAATTTATTGGATTTCTATGAAGATGTGACTAGTGCGGTAGGGGAACCGGTGGATGTGGTGTTTCTAGATTTTCAAAATGCCTTTGATAAGGTGCCTCACAAAAGGTTGCTGCAGGAGGTTAGGGTGCACGGAGTTGGGGGTAAGTTGTTAGCGTGAATAGAGGATTGGTTGTCTAATAGGAGGCAGAGAGTTGGTATCAATGGGTGCTATTCTGATTGGTGGTTGGTGACTAGTGGAGTGCCGCAGGGATCGGTACTGGGGCCTTAGCTAATTACCATTTATATAGATGATCTGGAGGAGGGGGCTGAGTGTAGGGTGACGAAATTTGCTGATGACACGAAGATGAGTGGAAAAGCAAATTGCGCGGAGGGTGTGGAAAGTCTGCAGAGGGATCTGGATAGGCTGAGCAAGTGGGCGAGGACCTGGCAGATGGGGTATAATGTTAGCAAGTGTGAGGTTATCCACTTTGGCAGAAATAATAGTAGGAGGGATTACTATTTAAAGGGCGAAAAGCTGCAGCATGTTATGGTGCAGAGGGACCTGGGGGTCCTTGTGCATGAGTCGCAAAAACCCAGTCTGCAGGTGCAGCAGGTGATCAAGAAGGCAAATGGTATGCTGGCCTTTATAGTGAGGGGGATAGAATATAAGAGCAGGGAGGTCTTGTTGCAACTGTACAGGGCACTGGTGAGGCCGCAGCTTGAGTACTGTGTGCAGTTTTGGTTGCCACACTTGCGCAAGGATATTTTGGCCTTGGAGGGAGTGCAGAGGAGGTTCACTAGGCTGATACTGGAGATGAGGGAGTTGGACTATGAAGAGAGACTAAATAGACTGGGTCTGTACTCGCTGGAGTTTAGAAGGATGAGGGGGGATCTTATAGAGACGTATAAGATAATGAAAGGGATGGATAGGGTAGAGGTAGAGAGATTATTCCCGCTTAGAAAGGAAAGCAGGACTAGAGGGCACAGCCTCAAGATAAGGGGGGGGGGGCAGGCAGTTTAGAACGGAGTTGAGGAGGAACTTCTTTACTCAAAGGGTGGTGAATCTCTGGAATTCTCTGCCTGTTGAAGTGGTGGAGGCTGCCTCGCTAAGTATATTTAAGTCACAGGTAGATAGGTTTTTGACAGACAAGGGAATTAAGGGCTATGGGGAGAAAGCAGGAAAGTGGAACTGATCCACTTCAGATCAGCCATGATCTTATTGAATGGCGGGGCAGGCTCGAAGGGCTAGATGGCCTACTCCTGCTCCTATTTCTTATGTTCTTACTTTTAGTCTACATCCTTTTCAAAATTAAATATAACTGAACTACAATCACAACCAACAAACTGCTCTCCCATCGATATTCTTATCCCCATTCAACATTATTTCTTAAAACAAAGTCCCTTTTCTTGTTGAATCTGCCACATACTGGTTAAAATGAAGTTCTTCTGAATACTTTTTAGAGTTTTCTTTAAGTAGCATCCGTATTGTATTGGTTCTATCCCAGTTAATCTTAAGGTAGTTGTATCCCCTGCCATTACTGTCCTATTGTTTTTGCACTTACCTGAAATATGCCTATCTATTTGCTCTTCAATCTCCCATTGATATATATTTGATATATAGTCTATAGTATACTCATTGCAGTGTGATTGCCTTTTTTTGTTTCTCACTTCAGCCAACATGGCCTCATTTGATGCTTTTGGAATATTGTCCCTTCTCTCAGCTGAGATTGTTTCTTTAACCAACAAGTAACCAAGAATTACATTGTAACTGTTTTATTCCTGCGCTTTCCTGTCTGAAAACTTTATTACTAGAAATGCTGAGCTGCTATTTATGCCCTTTTTTTGAATCTTGTTTCAGTAACAGCTATGATATCAAGACTTCCAAGTGCCCATTGGTCCTTTCCACCAACCTACCTTATTTACTCAACTCCTTGTATTGAAGTCCATGCCATTAATCATTGAACAATTCCTTGCCCTGTAGTAAAGTCTGATTCTACAGGATTAAGCTCAGAAATATTTTCTTTTTTTGTCTCTGCTGAGTGTTTGCAAGAGGGAATATCACCAGAAACTAGAAGGGGTGAATATCAAATAGATCATATGTATAATCTTGTTCACACAGCTGTGGAGCAGATAACTGTTAATCTCGTGATTGTAACTTTCCCTTAAAATGGGTGAACAGAGGGCTTCTTTACGGAAACCTGAAGTTTGGTGTTTAAAAAAAAAGAGTGGAGAAAAATAGAAACTAGGTATGAGGGCAAGAAAATAATCCCTTGTCTCTTATCTATTTGGGAAGATGAGACATGAGGCTAAATTTGGATAGCAGTCTGGAGAAGAGATATTAAAATTAGTGACAAAGAGGAACTCACAACTGGACAATTGAAGAAATAAACAATAGACCATTACTGTAAATAAGCAGAGGTTAGCAAGGAGGAGTAGGCTATTGGGTTGAAGAAAATATGTGATGATTCAGTTAATTCCATCTGGCCTTAAAGTGTTGAAATTATGTCATATCACTCGCCTCAATATCATGATACTTAAACACTTTATTTTATTAGTATGCCTTCCCACTTCAGCTATTAAATGCACATTCAGTATGGAACTGGACCACAGAAATCAGAAAACTAGCAGGTTCAGTCTTCAATCTGTTAGTTGGTCTCGGCTGGAACAATGGTAGAGAATAAATATTGGCATCAATGCCCCTAAACTACGAAAGAAGAAACTCAGACCAGGTTCACTACCCTGACAGCCACCAAGTAACCCCTGCTGTGAAGTGTGCATATGACAGTTGGGTAAATAAAGTATCAGATGTGGCTAAAGGAACTTCCCAATTGCGAATATTTGTTATTGAATCTTGCCCACAAAAAATGAAGAATTTCTAAGATAGTCCAATATTATGAGCCATTTACTCATCGTGAACCACTAGCTTTAGAAAAAGAAGAGAGAAAATGAAAAGGAAACAACTTCATTCCTTGAGAATAGACTGGTTACCAAACACCAGAAAGTTTGGTTAATAAACCATTTCTTTTCTGGTGACATGGGTAGTACTAGAGCCTTTAGCAATTGACTTCAACTTGCTATTTCTATCCACTAGGTGGTGCAAGTTGTGCTTACACATTAGCTTAAGCTGCACATGCATTAATGGTGTTGCATACAATTTGTCAATTTAAGTGGCCATTTTTAATATAAGTATTTCTCTTCTATCTGTTCTTCCCTCCACTATTGAAGGTATGAACACCTTTCTGTAGTATTATGCTTGACTTCCCCAGGTACCTTGAGCAGCATGGTGACACAGTGGTTAGCACTGTTGCCTCACAGCAATAGGGACCAAGGTTTGATTCTGGCCTTGGGTGACTTGACTGTGTGGCATTTGCGTGTTCTCCCCATGTCTGCATGGGTTCCTTCCAGGTACTCCGGTTTCCTCCCACAGTTCAAAGGTATGCAGGTAAGGCAGATCAGCCAGGCTAAATTGCCCCTTAGTGTCTCAAAATGTGTAGGTTAGATGGATTAACTATAATAAATGCATGGGTTTAAGGGGATAGGGTGAGGGTGGGCCTGAGTAAGATGTTCTTTTGGAGTGTCAGTGCAGACTAGATAGGATAAATAGCCTCCTTCTGCACTGTAGGGTTTCTGTAGAGCAGTCTATAGAGCATCATGCTGACTCACCATTATTAATTTATGTATGATAACAAAGTGAGTATCTGCAGGCATTTTGATCATGAAGAGCTTCATGACTAAGCCTAAGCCTGCCCTGACCCAACATCCACCCAAAATCAAGAATCCAGGGTATAAAGCTCAGAGCATGAAAATCATTTATGTTTTTATAAATAATTCAATTGTATTTGTAAGTTTCTTGAACAACTTTTGTAATTCTAGGTGGTACCGTGTATTGGTGAAAGGAATTCTTACAAATGGTTTGGTGTCTGTGTATCAATTGGATTATGGTCGACATGAACTAGTAAGCTGTAGGAAGGTTCAGACATTGGTACAGCAATTCCGTCAGTTGCCTTTCCAAGCCATTACAGCACAGTTAGCAGGTAAGTTAACCAAGGATAAATCTAATTATAGTGCAATAGCTGTCTTCTAATGCTACAAATATATTGTAAGATGTAATGAGTGGTGTGCCGCAGGGTTCAGTGGTAAGACTTCGACTTCTAACAATTTATACAAATGATTTGGATGAAGGGACCAAGGATATGGTCTCTAAATTTGCTGATAACAAAAAGATAGATAGGAAAGTAAGTTTTAAAGAGGATGCAAGGAGGCTACAAATTGATAGGCTAAGTCAGTGAACAAAAATCTGGCAAATGGAGTATAATGTGAAGTTGTCTATTTTGGCAAGAAGAATAAAAAAGCAGTATACTATCTAACTGTAGATTGTAGAGATTGTAGAGCTCTGAAATGCAGAGGGATCTTGGTATCCTAGTGCATGAATTGCAAAGCTAGTATGCAGATACAGCAAGTAATTAGAAAAGCTAATAGAATATTATTTATTGTGAGGGGGATTGAATACACAAGTAGGGAGGTTATGCTTCAGTTATACAGGACATTGATCTGGAATACTCTATTATTGGTCTCTAATTTAAAGAAGGATATATATCCATTGGAAACAGTTCAGAGAAGGTTTACTGAACTAATATTTGGAATGGATGGGTTAGTTTGTATCCACTGGAATTTAAAACATTGAGGTGACTTATTTGAAATATAGAAGATCCTGAGAGGTCTTGACAGGATGGATCTGGAAAGGATGTTTCCTTGTGTGGGAAAATCTAAAACTCTGGGTCACTGTTTAAAAATGAAACTTATTGACACATGCCTATCACAAAAAGAACATTGATACTTTTAACTACAATTAAACTTAAATTGTCATTTGATCAAAATGTAATCAGTTTATTCTCAATGAGCTATTGAATAATAAATGGAAATTATCGCTGTAACTCTGCAGTAATTACATCAGTTGTCATTGCTCTCCATTGTATCTATTATCCCCAAAAAAATTTTCTTTTACACAAATTAAAGAAAGGTGATGTACAAGATTGGCTTTAAAAAGTGCTTAGGATTTGCTCTGAACCCCAAGTTGAGATGTTTTGATCATTCATAGATTTCATTTGTTTTGTCAGCTGATACATTTTTTTACTCATGTTGATAAATTCTGTGATTTACAAGTGCCACAACAGATATTTGGAAGGGACTGATAGTGGCAAGTTTGAAAATTGCATTTGCCAAATCTTTCATAATAGCAGAATTTAGTTTTCAAATGCAAGAGCAATAATTGGTATATTGAGACACTGATACATTGACCCATTACATTGGTACACTGTGAAATTCAGGGAGAAATAACTGGACAACAATCATTCTGAACTTCTGTAGCCAGGCCCACTTTTTTTGATCATAGCATCGTGCAGTACAAGGGAACACATTTGACGGAAAGAGTTGCTGGCTCTTTGAAAAAGCTATCCAATTAATCCTACTTCCATGCTCTTTACATATAGGCTTGCAACATTTCCTTTTCCAGTATGTATGAAATTCCTTTTTGAAAGCTGCTAATGAGTCTGCTTCCAGTGCCTTTACAGGCAGTGCCTTCCAGATCACAGCTTGCTACCTCAGAAGAAAGTAAATCGCAGCCTCTTCTCCTCTATGTCCCACCCTGCTCCCTGGTTCTTTTGCCAAGTGTCATATATTAGTGGCCTCTGGCCCATGTGCCCTTGGAAACATTTTATCCTAGTTAACTCTCAAATACCCTCTTTATTAACATATCTATTAAATGTCTCCTTAACCTGGTCTAAGAACCATGATCGTAAGTTTCTCCACAACTGAAGGCCCTCATTCCTGTTAATCTGAGTAAATCTCCCTCTTCTGAAACATTAGTGACCAGAACTGAACACGACTGCAACTGCTGCATAATTACTTTTGTAACCTATGCCTCTATTCACAAAGCCAAGCAACCCATATACCTTTCTAACAGCTTTGTCAATCTTCCTTACTACTTTGAAAAATTTGTGTATGTAAAGCACCAGGTCTTGGTTCCTGCACCCAATTTGAATTGCACTACTTGGTTTATACTGCTGCTTTTCATTATTTCTTGTAAAAATTAAGTATAGCAGATTCTAGATCCAAACATTTATTGAGCTAATGCATTTTGGCAAAATCTTTCTAAAGAAGTATTTTAAAGATCCAAGACTTTTGGGCTTTGATCTTAATTTAATTTTTGTATGAATATAGCAGATGTCTCAGCAGTTGCTTGTTCCCACAGTAAATACTAGGTTAAATAAATGATCAAGCCAGGAGTTAGCTAGATTGATGATTGAGTGTATTCTACATTGCCAGTGACAGATTAATCATTTTATGGTTGCTTCTTCAATTGCAGTTATCTCAAGTGATCACATAGCAATGCACAAAATATTGCTACGTGGACTGTTGTCACAGCTCCTCTTGCAGGGTCTCAAAGCTCACCCAGTAGTGAATTTTCCCAATGAGTGTTTAAACAGTTTGACTTGGCCCTTATGATGAAAGCTAGTTATGAAATAGGCAATAATAGACTCTCAGTAAGAAAGAAAATCATAGAATAGTTCCAGCCTGGGAGGCCATTCAGCCTGCTGTGTCCTTGCTGTCTATTTCTTTCCCCTAACCTTTCGCCATAGCCCTGTAAGTGTCTTCTCTTCAGTTTCTTTCTAAAAGCTCCAATTGTGTGTGCCTGCACCTCACTTTTAGACTGTTCCAGATCCTAACTAATTGCAACATTAAATATTTATCCTGCTGTCACTATTGTTACTTGTGCCCATCACCTTTCAATCTGCATCCTCAAGTTTTCACATCCACCCTAAATACAGGGCCCAGAATTGGATGCAATGCTTTAGCTGAGGCCAAGCTCGACTAGTGGGAGTACTGCCGCCTGTAAGTTCTCCTCTCAGCTACACTCCATCCTGACTCCATCGTTCACTCTTGATGGGTCATCCTGAAACATCCTTTTAAACAGCAATGTGGGGAACCTACACCATATTGGCTGCATCAGTTCAAGGAGGCTCTGCAAACATCTCTACCCTTTTTACTGCCCTTTTCCTACTTACATGCTTATAGCAGACTTTAGGATTCCTTGTTGTGAGATACCAGTCTCTCTTCAAACTCTCTTTGCCACTGGAAAAGGGTTAGTTTTTGCAATACTAGCAAGAAATTAGTTTATGAAAATAACGTTGACATGAGGAAATGAGAAGAAAGATACATTTGGTGTATCTACTCCTTATCCTAAATTTTATTTACAAAAATGTAAACTTTATTTTTTGCAATGGTTCTATTAAATAAAGTGTACTTGATATTTGAACTAATTATTAATCCGTATTTTGCAGGTGTTAAATGTGAACAGTGGTCAGAGGAAGCGTCAATAGTTTTCCGTAACCATGTTGAGAGAAAACCTCTTGTAGCCCAAATACAAACAGTTCATGGGAGTGCCTACCCCTGGGATCGAAAAGTGGTGACTTACTTGGTGGACACATCCCTCCCAGATACAGATGTCTGGATACATGACCTGCTGACAGAGTATCTTGTAGAGCTGTCGAAAGTTGCATAATCATTGTTTACCTTAACATTTTCAAAGTAACTTTAATTTCTGACCATTAGCAATAACTGAAATGAGAGCACAATACATAATCTAGTTTGCTGTTATTTGCAAGGCTTTCAAATAACTTGGGAATGGTATGTTAGTGATGCTATAGAATTGAAAGCCTCATGCTTTTGTTTGTGTAAAAAAAAAGAACTTAACAGAATGACTTTGTTTCACTTACCAATGTTTGGATTACTGTACTGAAGAAATTTGTTTATTGAAAATGTGCTATTGGTTTGCCACTTGCCTTTGCCATTGGCTATGTATTGAAGTGAAGGGTTGTGTAGGAATAATAAACTAATTAATCATCCTCCTAGTTATCTGTATACTTATACATAATTGTGGACTGCAGTTCAAATATCATCTACTACTTCACCACTTCAATTTGAAGTTTCCAATAATTCAATGAAGAAATATAAATAAGATAGTAAAACAGGACTTCATTGTTCCAAAATATGAATGTGATGAATCTGTGCATCAAGGATTCAGTGTTTCAATTAGACCTATTTCACAGGTGAAACCAAAACGCAACATTAACTTAGCTCATTTTTAAAAATCTTGTTCATTTGTGTATTGCACAGATGTGTTCTATTGCAATGTTGTCCTATGACTTAGTCTTCAAACTGGAGAAGCAACATTACCTACAATTTGCAAGCCAAAAATGGGCCATTTCCCATATAAATCTCAATTGGAAGTCCATGCAAATACCAAATAGTTAACAAAAAAATGTCAATCATTTGAGTGTTTTGTTGTTGTTTATCTAAAAACTATCAACAGCCCACTACTATACTATTCTGCTAAGGTTTCACTCAAAGATTTTCATTACAGAACTGGCCTGTCCAATAGAGGGTTGGATGTGGCTCCCAAAGCCTGTAGAGGCACTTTTCAAAATGCTGATTAAACAGGTAAGTTTGAATGGAAGGTTCTATAAGGAATTGCTCCTTCAATCATGGGCCATTTCTCTCCAAGGAGTCCTGCTGATAGACTCACTCAGCAGAAAATGAGGGAGTGAAATAATCTGTTATTAGAGGTGCAACAAAAACTGACAGCAGAGTGTGTGCTGAGGGCTGCCTGACCAAGGAAAGCAAAGCTATGGTAAGGCTGGACCTGGGGCACCAGGCTGTGGCAGGGCTGGACCCAGCTGGGGCACCAGGCTGTGGCAATATTCTGAATGTGACTGCCCAGGCAGCCCTCTCTAATAAATTTTCCCTTGCAATTCAAGGTTTGCATGATTTTGAAGGTATCTGTAATCATTATGATCCATGAAATCAGTGGACAGAGATATTAGCACTGCTGCCTCACAGCACCAGGGACCTGGGATCTATTCTGGTATCGGGTCGCTGACTGTGGACCTGCGTCGGTTTCCTCTTCATGCTTTGGTTTCCTCCCATGGTTAAGTTAATTGGCCATGCTTCTTCATAGGGTAAATATATCAGGTTACAGTGATAGGGCCTAGGTGGGATTGTTGTTGGTGCAAGCTCAATGGTCTGAATGGCCTCCTCCTGCAATGTAGGAACTCTGATCCTATGAAGATTCCAGAGTCTCAATGACAAAAGAATTTTCAAGCTTCTTTGCAATCTGCCAACAAGTCTGTAGACTACGCTCCCATGTGCTCCAAAACTTGCAACCAGCTACTGCCACTCCTGATGGTGATTGAACCATCAGGAGGATGAGAAGCCCTACATTTTTCACAAGTGCACATTCTCCGCAACCCATTCACTAAAGAGGGAAGTTTTTCAAGTTAAAGTTCCTGATAGATGTGGTTTTCAAATCTGAATAGATTTAAACATGGCAGTAAAATAAAGCACCATATTTTTTGCTTGGCTCATGCAGAGGTTGTGCAGTATCAATTGACACAACACAAATACTGCAACCAGTTACCTAAACAATTGTTTTATAACTCAATTTCCTACAGTTACAAATAATCTACTTTCACAATGATTAAACCATTTTGAAATCAAAACAGCAAATTCTGGAAAAGCTCAGGAAATCTGGCAATATCTGTGGACAGAGAAACAGTTAATAATTCAAGTCCATGTGACTCTTCAGAGAGTTAAATGATCTCAAAACATTAGCTCTTGTTTCTCTCTCCACAGATGCAGCCAGACCTGTGTTTTTCCAGAACTTTCTGTTTTTATTTCAGATTTCCTGGACCTGCAGTATTTAGCTTTAATTAAACCTTTTCAGTTGGATTTAACAATTTTGTGTATTTAATTGTGTAACTGAACAATAGCCACCCTGGTTGTACTGCTCAGTACAATCATCATAGAATTTTTTAATCCTGTGCGAAGAAACCTTCAAACTGGCATCCAAATCTGGATCAAATTGTTAAATAGACTGACATTTCCTATTTGCATTGAGTATAGTTTTTATTCTGTATTATTTGGAATTTTCTTAGATAATTATAATGTGTGTAATTTTGCAGGAGTTTTTATAGTACTCAGGTGCTGATATGCAGATTTGTGATCCACGGCTATTTCTCTTCTGTCCTATATATAGCTGTATTTAACAGTGATTTGGAATTCTGCACATTTTTAACCCATGAGTGCCTGCAGCTGCAGGGAATTACACACATGCTAACAATTTTTAAACATTTCCTCTTGCACACAATGCTGTTGATACTCATAATAATCCCGTCCTCATGTCAGAGTTGCTTGGTGTGAATAATACTTAAAAATTCCTAAATTAAAATTTAAATAAGTAATTTTCCACTTACATTATTTGTAAATACTTTTGGATTTTCACACAGACACTAAAATAAAATTATAGTCTGTTTCTCATCCCCCACAGCCTACAGGCTAGACCTACCTTCACAATGCTTGCTGATGCTGGTACGCCTTGCATCAACCCCTTTGAAATTATCATCCAACCAAAAAGCATAGCTTTGAGCCTTCCAATTCTATTCAAATCAAACTTCTTCTTTTCCCCATGCCCTTATATTTGTCTGTTGCATTTTGCAAAATATTCTTGATTCAGTCTCAGTAGCCACTGACTTCATATTCCTTATGCACCATAGTACCTGCTTAATATCTACATAATCATAGTGAAATTCACAGATTTAACAGAGGACCTTTCCCACAGTAAGTGTACTGCAATAAAACATGTTTGCTGTATGACCTTTATTAGGCAAACTAATATTGCATCAAACAGAAGCTCTGACTAAACTGGCAAGCAAAATCTATTCACACTAACCAGGTAAATGAACAATACTCAGTAAAAACAATATATTTACAGCACTTACAATCTTTACCAGCCTCTAATATCAAAATAAGTAAGGCTGCAAATATGCTGGCCGTATGTGTTCTTGTACGGTTGACGAAGGACAAGCCGTTGATGTCGTCTATATGGATTTCAGTAAGGCGTTTGACAAGGTCCCTCATGGTAGGCTGATAGAAAAGGTGAAGGCTCATGGGATACAAGGCCAGGTATGTAGATGGGTGGAGAACTGGCTTGGGAGGAGGAGACAGCGAGTAGTAGTGGAAGGCTCCTTTTCCAATTGGAGGTCTGTCACCAGTGGTGTGCCGCAGGGCTCAGTACTTGGACCTCTTCTATTTGTGGTATATATTAATGACTTGGAAGAGGGGGTAGGTGGTGTGATCAGCAAATTTGCTGATGACACTAAGATGGTTGGATTGGCGGGTACTGAGGAGCAGTGCCTGGCAATGCAACAGGACATAGACAGGCTGGTAGATTGGGCAGATAGATGGCAAATGGAATTTAATCCGGAGAAATGCGAGGTGATGCACTTTGGCCGGAATAATGTGGAGGGGAGTTATACGATAAAAGGTAGAACTATCCGGAGTATAGATACGCAGAGAGACCTGGGGGTGCAAGTGCACAAGTCCCTGAAGGTGTCGGTGCAGGTGCAGAATGTGATGAGGAAAGCGTATGGTATGTTAGCCTTCATAGGAAGAGGTATAGAATATAAGAGTAGGAGTCTGATGTTGCAGTTGTATAGAACGTTGGTTAGGCCTCACTTGGAGTACTGCGTCCAGTTCTGGTCGCCGTACTACCAGAAGGATGTAGAGATCCTGGAGAGAGTGCAGAGGAGATTTACCAGGATGTTGCCTGGTATGGAAGGGCTGTCTTACGAGGAAAGATTGAATGAACTTGGGCTGTTTTCCCTTGAGAGACGTCGGCTGAGGGGGGATCTAATAGAGGTTTATAAGATTATGAAGGGGATAGATAGAGTAAATGGTGGTAAGCTTTTTCCGCTATTAGAAATGGATAGAACGAGGGGTCACGGGCTTAGGGTGAGGGGGGCTAGGTATAAGACAAATATTAGAGGGCAGTTTTTCACGCAAAGGGTAGTGGGGGTGTGGAATGCACTGCCGAGTAAGGTGGTGGAAGCAGGCACGCTAGGGTTGTTTAAGAGTCACTTAGACAGCCATATGAGCGGGCTACATATAGGGGGATATAGTAGGCCTTACTAAACATTGTAGGCTTGGGAATACGTTTTGCCTCAGGGATGTTAGTCTTTGCCTGTTTAATAATGAATTTTTTTGTCTCCACAGGCATTTAAGTCCAGCAAGGGGCATGCATGCGGCAGGTTGTAGTGGGCTGCTCTTGGACGTTGCTTCGGGAGTTGCCTATTGCTTCATGTCGTTAGTGTGCTTAAACTGGACCATCTCGAGGGCAACATGACAGCTCAGAGACTATCTCTGTTGCTGTGCGGACACATGGATTTGGGCCTGTGTCTGTGGGAGTTTGCACGTTCTCCCCGTGGTTGCGTGGGTTTCCTCCGGGTGCTCCGGTTTCCTCCCACATCCCCAAAGATGTGCTTTTAGGCTGATTGATTGGGTACTAAATTGTCCCTAAATTGGACCTCCCTGATCCTCGCACGTTAGGCGTAGACTAAAATCATGAATAGGTCACTGAGACAGTGGGACGGCGGCGCGGGCTCGTTGGGCCGAAGGGCCTGTTTCCTGTGCTGTGTTGTTCTTTGTTCTTTGTAACACAACTGCCTATTTACATAGCAAGCTACCTTAATCCTTCCTAATCTATCACTGGACACATTTTTGTTAGAGTAGATCTTTTGATGTGCTTGGGATGTTGTTCTACATTAATGGCTGTACAAATGATGTTAACGTAATGTTGAAATATCATATTGCAAACACGTTTCATGTTACACAGAATCTATCCATATACCTTTAACAGTCTCTAATCTTGCATTACTACAAATCTCCATTCTTCAATCTCATTGTCCTTGCCCTTAGCCCTGGGATTCCTCCCATTCCCAGCTTCAGTAAAGCTTTATTTGACCCAGACTTGAACATTTCACCCTCAAATTTTCATAATCAGGAAGTTAACCCATCTCAATCCTGCTCCCACTCATCACATCCTACTCCCATCCACTTAATGACTTCCCTAATGTACAGCATTTCACCATGATCCGTTTCACTGTTTAATGGTCTATGAGTAATGAGAAGTTCTGCTAATAGAATTTATTATTGGTGTGTTGCAATTCTACAGTTCCATACTTGGGAATGGAATCACTGATTCGCAGAAGGAAATTTGTTTTTTATGCAGCATCATAGTGCCATAGGTTAGATTTCTAAATATCTTTACATTACTGGTGCTAAAAATGGCGCCTTGCAATTCTCCACTTTGCATGCATGGTAGATGTTAATCAAAATTCTCAAGGCAGGAATATATTTATTTGTTCCTCAAAGCAGAGAAGAAGCTTTAACATAGAACATTACAGCGCAGAACAGGCCCTTCGGCCCACGATGTTGCGCCGACCAGTTAAAAAACAATGACCCACTAACCTAAACCAATCCCTTTTCGTCCATAAACCTATCCACGGATCTCTTAAACGCCCCCAAACTAGGCGCATTTACAACTGCAGCAGGCAGGGCATTCCAATCCCTCACCGCCCTCTGGGTAAAGAACCTACCCCTGACATCCGTCCTATAACTACCCCCCCTTAATTTAAAGCCATGCCCCCTCGTGCTAGCTTTCTCCATCCGAGGAAAAAGGCTATCACTGTCCACCCTATCTAAACCTCTAATCATCTTATATGTTTCAATAAGATCCCCTCTTAGCCGCCTTCTTTCCAGCGAAAACAACCCCAAATCCCTCAGTCTCTCCTCATAGGACCTCCCCTCCATACCAGGCAACATCCTGGTAAACCTCTGCACCCTCTCCAAAGCCTCCACATCCTTCCTGTAATGTGGGGACCAGAACTGCACACAGTACTCCAAGTGCGGCCGCACCAGAGTTGTGTACAGTTGCAACATGACGCTGCGACTCCTAAATTCAATCCCCCTACCAATAAACGCCAAGACACCGTATGCCTTCTTAACAACCCTATCTACTTGATTCCCAACTTTCAGGGATCTATGTACACATACACCTAGCTCCCTCTGTTCATCCACACTATTCAAAGTCCTCCCGTTAGCCCTATACTCAACACATCTGTTATTCCTACCAAAGTGAACTACCTCACACTTCTCCGCATTAAACTCCATCCGCCACCTCTCAGCCCAGCTCTGCAACCTGTCCAAGTCTTCCTGCAAACTATGACACCCTTCCTCACAATCTACCACACCTCCGACTTTGGTGTCATCAGCAAATTTACTAATCCACCCAACTATACCCTCATCCAGATCATTAATAAAAATTACAAACAGAATAAAAATTACAAACATTTAGTCATGTGTCATTGTGGTATACTGTATAGTGCTATCGGGTGGATTGTGGGCAGGATCAGGGGAAATAAGAGGTGCATGTTTTCAGTGCATCTGCAGCTTATAACCAGACGCGAGTGCAGAATGAGGGGAAAGAGGATGTGTAAAAGGGGAACAGATATGAGGAGACTATCATCTTCAATGGCTTTGGCCTTGCTGCTGGTCACAGCCACAATAGTAACAGGATAGGTGCAAATTGGTATACAGAGGTACAAAATGAATGTGAGAGACATGGCTGCAAAGTGACCAAGGCTGGGAACAGAATATGAAAGGGTATTTGAAGGACAGCCAGAAAGGGAAAGGAGGTGGCGGGGGGCGGTGTTTAAGGATGAAATCCGCAATAGCGAGGATATTGGCTTAGAAAACCTAGATGTAGAATCAATGGGTGGAGCTAAGAAGAAGAGGAAAACATGAGTGGGAGTTGTCTATAGGCTTCCAAACAGTAGTGGCAAGGTCAGGGATGACACTAAACAGGAAACTAAAGATGCATGTAACAAGCATGCTACAGTAATGGATGAATTTAATCTACAAATACATTGGGCGGACCAAATTTGTAACTATACTGTGGTGAATTAATTCTTGGAGTCTGTATGAGGATTTTTTTTAAACCAGTTAACTGAGAAACCAACTAGGGACCATGCTGTCTTGGATTTGGTATTATGCAATGAGATGGGGTTAAGTAATCTTATTGCGCATGATTCAGTGGGGAACAGTGATCAGAACATGATAGAATTCTTTATTAGGACGGAAAGTGAAAAAGTCTGATCTGAAACTAGGATCCTAAATTGAAAAAAAAGCAACTACAAGGGTGAGAGTTGACTAATATTTATTGGGGCACTTAATTAAAAGACATGTTCCAAAGGTGGAGAGGCTGGTCAATATTTAAAAAACAAATTTAAGAATTCCAAGAGTAATACATCCTTTTCTGTTGCAAAAACACAACGAAAACAGCCCAACCATGACTTACAAAATAAATTAAGGATATAATTAAGTCCAAAGTGGAGCCATACAACATCTGTATAATCATCATTTCCTTTTCCTCATCATTTTCTAACTTACCATTAAACACATCTATATTCCAACAGGTACAGTATTTATAAGCAAGACAAAACTCACCTGGGAATTGAACAATGGAACAAATTTCAGAATGAGGCATCAATTTTGAGCCCCTCAGGGATGTATTATCAGCTTCACTGCTATTCCATACCTCAATAGTTACAGCAAAAAGTCTGTTGCTGCCTTGTCAGTCATATTCAAATAATGGCAAAGCAAAAGCACATTGTAGAAATTGTGTACTCCTGTCCTGGTGCCTAAATTGACACCCAGAATTTGGCAAACATTGTTATTTATAAATTCTGGGGCTGTGGAGCTGAGTCAATGCAGTTGATTCTGCACCTCATGTAACTCCCAACAACTTTAATTATTGAGTTCCAGTTTTTTTTCTACAGAATTTGGTTTCTTGAGTTTCAACAATATATAATGATCAAGCATTTTCGCTGTCATTCTCTGGCTTATCTAAAAGATTCTGTAAAATACTTCCTGCCAGTCCACACTCAGCAGCTAAATTCAAATTGAACCTGTTGATGGACACAGTAGTTACAGCAAATGCATGTTGTATATTCACAGCATAAATTCTGCTTGTATTAAAATGCTCAAAGGCAATACCAGCAACAACAGAGAACTATTTCAATGTAGCGACTTACTAATATTTAATATTAATACTTGCATGAAAGTATGCAGGAGACGAGCTAAATATGAATTGTGAACAAATATGGGTTATCATTGATCTTCACGTCACAAACTTTGTACAGCAAACGCTGTGTCTTGACTTTCCAGCTGCTGTTACTTATCATGTAAGATCATCTTGTTTAATGCCATTACATCCCTCATGTAACCCCTGATCACTGTTGCATGGTGATGAAATCTAGATCTCCCAATACAAATGAAGACTTCTCCAATAACAAAGGCATGAAATACATTGTTTAAAGAATGCTCAATATTCCTAACTAACCTATAATTTAGTCAACCGCAGTTTACCATCACATAAATATTTTTGGTAATGTTGGAGGCATCGGGCATGCTGGGCAAAATATTCTTGAAAAATCTCCAAAGCAAGTTGTTAATGAAAACTGACAAGCACAACATTTAGGCTAATACACTCACAAAACAAGAACATTGTTTCCCACAGGGTAAAACCTTTAGTACATTTAGCACTCCAATTCTCAGAATTCCTTTACTGCCTTTCTCTTCTGGAGTCCATTTGCCAAAAATAACTTATTTAGCTCCTTACTAAAACCCATCAAACTTCATTGTTCTACCATTTGTACTTTGGCACTTTGTTCCCGCGAATATACTACTCTTTGGTGTGTTTCAGTGGGCAGGTCATAAAATCCATGCTGACTGTCCCAGATTTGCTATTCACTGTTGAGACACTCTCTCATATTATCCCTCACAATATTTCAAATGGTTTATCAACGGTGGAAGCAAAACTTATGTTAATCATGTGATGGTTCATCCTTGCCTTACTTTTTGAAGATAGGAATGATATGTTATTTTGAAAATTTCTGGGATTTGGCCCAAATCCAGTGAACGCTGAAAAATGTTCACAAGATGATCACAGTCCATTGAGTCAATTGCTTCAGATTCCTGCAGTGAAAATTGAGCTTCAATAACTTCTTCAGTGTTTTCTCATGATTGTTAAATGTTTCAGTCTAAACTCACTTTTTGACTTTATCCCCTGTTGCAAGGAGATTGAAAGGAGGGCAATGAGTGATTGGAAAGGTCAGATGGGTTGGAAGGAGGGGCAGAGATCTGAGAGGTTATGGAAGGCGCGAAGGGAGGATTGGATAAATTGGGAGGAGAGGAGATTAAAAATTGGAGTAGGAATACTGGAAAGGCTGAAGCGTGGCTGCAGGGAGCAGCAGGAGGGAAAGGGTGAAAAAGTTGGATGGAGCGTTTGGAAAGACAGGATTGGTGGGAAAGCTTAGCTCAGGGTGATGGGGTCTGTTTTGTAGATAGGTTACTGGGCTAGGGTCCAGCACTCCTGGTCCACAGGCTGTGCTGCAAACATCATCATCTGCTAGATTCAGCAGTATGAGCTTCCTTTGAGCTAGAAGGTATTCTAAGACAGGGAACACAGCTGGTCAGGTAAAACCCTGATATCTCCTTCAGCCTCATTCAAATATTTAAATAAGTGACCTGCCGCCTGGGAGCAGGCAGATTCCTCCCCTTCCAATTAAAACTGGGAGTGGCAACATCAAGCCAGATGGGTTCTGAGCTTGATATTTTTAACATTTTAATTTCCCATCTCCATCTGTTTTTGGGAGTAAAAAATTCCCCCTTTGTCTCTGATCCTATTTAATGTATTTACAATTACTTGCTATAAACTTATGAAAAATAATATTTAATCCTCAAAATTGAATGCCAATAATTTGGGTTTTAGACTTGGTACGGGTTGCTCAACACTGCTCTGGGTGCACATCTCTCTTACAAGAACACAGTTCTATATCTTTAAATGAGTTTGCAAACTGGAGTACTCTTAAACAGTGATAGTCAATTCTAATATTCTGCTGTAACTCTGCTCCAGATCACTTCATCAATCATGTGTGACAGTGACTGAGATTGAGTATAGGGGGACTGTCATGCTGCTAAAACTGTCATCAGCACTGTTGTTACCTCCAGGTTTGATTATTCCAATACTCTCCTCAGCCTCCCACATTCCATCCTCCATAAACTTGAGACAACCCAAAAATCTGTTGTCCAAGATGTTGGCATCTTTCTATCTGTGAGAGATAATGAGAATGCTGTCATGGTCAGTAGTTCACCTTTTTTTTGTGTTTGATTAAGTGAGTCTAGTAACTATGCTCACTCCGCCTGATTCATTAAGCCTATGTATGGACTCAGTGAAAAATAAATAAATTGTGAAAACAGCTGGAAGCAAAAAAGCTAGAAATAGAGATTTTACAGCACTGTAAATCAAATTCCTAAATACACTTAAGCTGATATGTCATTTCTACATAGACCTGAGATTTTTTTAAAAACTTTAAAAAGTGGTAACCAGGATAAAGGAGATAAGTGTAAGTTTACAGATTTCTGCATCTTTCGTCACTGGGCAATCTGCCCATGCTATGGGATCAATAAATTTCAGAGTTCAAGATCTACTTGCTGTAGTCGGGATGTAGTGACAATCCATAAATAGAATCATAGCATCCCTACAGTGCATAGGGTTGCCATTTGGGCCTTTGAGTCTGCACTGACTCTCCAATAGAACATCTCACCCAATCCCTATCCCTGTATTCCCTCATGTTTAAAGTTTATGTAATGGTGTCACAAATAGGCTTATGTTAATACTGTGTTGAAGTTACTGTGAAAATCCCCAAGTCGCTACACTCCAATGCCTGTTCAGGTACATTTTAGCATAGCCAGCACGTCTTTCAGACTGTGGGGGAAGCTGGAGCACCTGGAAAAAAACCCACACAGACACAGGGAGAACGTGCAGACTCTGCACACACAGTGACCCAAGCTGGGAATTGAACCCAGGTTCCTGGAACCGTGATGCAGCAGTGCTAACCACTATATAATCATGCTGCCCAGCTAAATGACATTTATCCTGCCAATCCACCTAACCTGCACATCTTTGGACTGTGGGAGGAAACAGGAGCACCCAGAAGAAACCCACACAGAAACAGACAGAATGTGCAAACTCCACATAGACAGTTACTCAAGGCTGGAATGGAACCTGAGTCGCTGGCACTATGAGGCAGCACTAACCTAACCACTGCTAACCACAAATAAGCGATATTCGTACATTGTCCCAGAACAGAATACTCATGAATAGTCAAGCATTTCACAGATGTGTCTACATTTGATTCAGTGGTAAGTGTTCTCAAAACAGACCTTTCAGGCCAGAGAGTGTGATGATTGAATGATGTACGTTCCACCAGGGATACCATGAAAATGGTGAACCAATTAAACAGTACATGGCAGCGTTACAGCAATTGGCTTCTACAAGTAAATTTGGCGCAGTAACCAACAAAATAATTTATGACCAATTACGTATCAACAAGGAGCAGGAATAGACCATCCAGCCCCTCGAGAGTGCTATTTAAAAAGATCATGGTTGATAGTAACCTCAAATCTGCAGGCCACCTAGTCCCAATAACCTATCACCTCCCTTGTTTACCAAGAATCTACCCACTTCTGCCTTCAATATATTCGTAGGCTCTGCTACCACCATCTTTTCAAAGTAAGTTCCAAATTGCCACAACCCACTAAGAGAAAAATTTCACCCCATCTCCATTTTAAATGGGCAACCCCTTATTATTAAACAATGACCTCCAGTTCTAGATTCTCCCACAAGAGGAAACATCCTGTCCACATCCATCTTGTCCAAAGCCCTTGGGATCTTCTGTTTCAATCAAGTTGACTCTTATTCTAAATTCCTACTTCTTGTCTAGCCTTTTGCAATTCCTGCATTAGAATATCCAGATCCCTCTGCACCTCATAGCTCTGAAATCTCTCACCATTTAGATAATATCCTTTTTTATTCTTCCTGACAAAATGGACCATCTCACATTTTCCCACATTATACTCCATTTGCCAGATCTTCGCCCAATCACTTAACCTATCCATTATTTTGTAGCCTCCTTATGTCCACTTCACAACTTGCTTGCCTACCTATCTTTGTGTCATCAGAAAATTTTGCAACCACCATTTTAATCCCTTCATCCAAGTCATTTATATAAATTGCAAACAGTTGAGATCCCAGCACTGACCCCTGTGGCACGCCACTCATTACAACTTGCCAACCTGAAAAAGATCCACTTATGCCTACTCTCTGCTTCCTGTTAGCTAGTCAATCTTCCATCAATGCTAATGTGTTACCCCCTATAACTTGAGCTTTTATTCTTCACAATAACCTTTGATGTGGCACCTTATCAAACGTCTTTTGGAAATCTAAGTACAGAACATCCACTGGTTCCCCTTTATCCAAAGCACCGGTTGTTTCCACAAAGGACTTCAATAAGTTGGTGAAACACAATTTCCCTTTCATAAAACCATGTTGACTCTGCTTGATTAACTTGTGCTTATCGAAGTGCCCTACTATAAGTTCTTTAATAATGGCTTCTAACATTTTCCCCATGACAGATGTTAACTGGCCGACTAGCCTGTGGTTTCCCATTTTCTGTCTCCATCCCTTTTTGAATAAAGGAGTTAATTTGCTGTCTTCCAATCTAATAGCACCTTTCCAGAATTCAGGTATTTATGGAAAATTAAAACCAATATATCAACCATCTCAAGGGATGCTTCTTTTAAGGCTCTAAAGTGAGGTCGACCAGGACCCGAGTTGTTGACAGCCTGCAGCTCCAACAGTTTTTTCAGTACCTCTTCTCTGGTGACTGTAATTTTCCTGAGTTCCTCTGTCCCTTCCACTTTCCTGGTTTATAGCTACTTTTGGAATGTTACTCATATCTGTTATAATGAAAACTGATACAAAGTACCTGTTCAATTCATTTGCTATCTCCTTGTTTTCCATTATTAATTCTCACTTTCTAGAGGACAAATGCTCACTTTGTTAGCTCTTTTAATTTATAAAATATTTCTGGCTAGATCTTTCTTGTACTCTTGTGTTCCCCTCCTTATTAATTTTTTAATCATCCATTGCTGTTCCTAATATTCTGCCCAATCTTCTGACCTTCCATCTGCCTTTGCACAATTATATGCTTTTTCTTTATGTTTGATTCTATCTGCAGCCTTTCTAGTTAATCATGGATGGTGGGTCCATCCCTTGGGATTTTTCTTACTTGTTGGAAATTATCTATTTCGAGCATTCTGAAATATCTCCTTAAATACTTGCTACTGCATCTCTTTCAACCTCTCATGTGCCAACCTACTTCAGCAGGTGAGCTCTCGGGCCCACATTAATTGCCTTTATTTAAGTTTAAAAGGATAGTTTCAGACCTCCTTTCTCAAATTGAATTTAAAATTCAATCATATTAAAAAATAAATTTAAAAACTTAAATTCTATAACTTAGGGAACATTGAGAGCGATGATTTGACCTTGGTAAAAGCCATGACCCTGGCAGTCCAAATGAATTGGCCATGTTACCTTCAAAGAGGTTCCACAGTCACAGATACAGCTTGCCCCAACCAGCTCAATTGCATAGTTATGAACAAAGAAACCTCAGCAGGCATCATTATCACATGACCCATCGCAGTCAGCAACCTTCAAAATCATTGCCCAAATTGTGGAAATGTTCAGATCATCACAGGTCGCCAGATTCTACTCAAAGGAAAAAGTATGACTCATGCTTAAGAATCATTTCACAAAGGAGTGTAAGTTGAAGAAGATGACTTCATTAGTTTGACATGTGAAGGAATCTCTTCCTGACAGTAAGAACAGCATGTGCATACAATCACAGACAGCAAAGTATGAGGTTATTTTAAGGAGTGCTCCGTTGAGATTACGGATATATCACTGTGATTTTCACATCTACATCGCCACAAAAGTATGTATTTTGAGTGACAAACTTTACCATCAATATTTTTCACACTCACTCTTTAATCTTACAATTATTCCAGTTTTGGAAAGATCACAGTTGCAGTCTACTACAAAATATCACCCTATACAGGTTCATGTGTATGTAGCTGAAGTGCCAGCCTTTGACTTAACTGGAGCGCACAGTAATGTGATTGGTAACATCAATGATGCAAGCATCCTTCTTTATTTACTGGGATTGGAAAGATGCATTGACACATCAATCACACCAGTTTGAGACAGGTGCCCTTTGCAATCTATGCTAAAGTGTGACAGTAGAAAAACTAGAAGCAGACAGTTGGGTGGCACAGTGGCATATTGGTTAGCACTGCTGCCTCACAGCACCAGGGACCCAGATTCAATTCCAGCACACTGTCTGTGTGGAGTTTGCACGTTCTCCCCGTGTCTGCGTGGGTTTCCTCCGAGTGCTCCAGTTTCCTCCCAGTCCAAAGATGTGCGGGTTAGGTTGGTTGGCTGGGCTAAATTGACCCCAGAGTAAATCTGTGGGGTTGAAGGAGTGGGGTCTGGGTGGGATTGTGGTCAGTGCAGATGTGCCAAATGGCTCCTTCTGCACTGTAGGAATTCTATGATTCTATAATTGACCAAATCAACTAACTGCAATGAATATTGAACCTTGGCATTGCATGATTCAAAAATGGCAAACTTAAAATATTGGTAGGCTTGTTGAAGACAAGGGTATTCAGCCTCCAATCTCCAAGGTGGCTTCAAGACACACACCAACACAGAATTGCTGAGTAGAAACCGATAGCCAACTTCCACATACTTTGAGGATGGCCTCAACTGGGATCTTGGGTTCATGTCTCACTATTGTAACTCCCACCGTTTGGCCTGGGCTTGCAAAATCTCACTAATTGTTCTGGCTTGAGACAATTCACACCTCTTTAACCTGTGATTATCCCTCTCTTCACTCACACTGTCTATACCTGTAAAGACTTGCATTCCAACCATTATCTTGCAATTGTTTCTTTGTCTGTATATGCTGTGTTTGTGAAACCTAATTCTCCACTCAGTTGATGACGGGGTAGCGATCTGAAAGCTCGTGATTCCAAATAAACCTGTTGGACTTTAATCTGGTGTTGTGAGACTTTTTATTATGGTACATTGAAGCAAACAAGCAACAAAATGCTTACGCATTATGCTCATTGTTGGAAATTGAATGTAAATACTGTACTGTGAGCAAGAAGCACTAGCCCGCATATCCCTTGGTGAACATTGGCACGTGTATCTCTAGGGTAGAAAGTTCACTGTCTGCACCAATCATTAAATGCTGATTACATTGTTAGCCATATTAAGATCTGGTCAGTACCTCTTCTCATTTGTAGATGGTTAAATCATCTTCATCAGTACCTTGCTAAATCATATAAATTAACTGATCATACAGAGCCACAGCTTCAAATTTGTAGATTTCCGAGTAGTCATCGAGCTTTTGATATCTCAAAATCTCTTTCTGTACTCAGAGTAAATGGACAAGCTAAACTCTTAAGAAAAGACTCAATGTACAATATGCTTGTTGTTTAGAATGGTTTAATTTAAAATAAGGTCTTAGTTTTACAAAAGGATTAGATGTAGTGTTCAATTGCTTTTTATTTGATAAGAAGAGTCTGGTAACTGATTAATGCTCACTGTGCTTGTTTTGTTAAGCCTGAGTATGGACTCGGAGAAAAGTAAACAAAATGCAGAGGGAACTGGGAGCAAAAGAGCTAGAAGCACGGTGTAGACATTTTAAAACACTATAATAGCATCCCTATACATATCTAAGCTGGTGTGTCATCTATACGTAGACCCAAGATATAAAATATACAACAGATGCAGCCTCAGAGGCAAATGAAATCATCTGTTGCACCTCTTTTGATGCCTGAACAAGCCAAGTCTAGAAAGGCAAAGTCTGCCACAAGTGCCACACAAAGTTTTTTTTTAATTTAAATGTTCATCCTTATTTTGAAGTCTCTCAATGGTCTTGGCCCTCTCTATTTCTGTAATGTACTCCAGCACCAACCAACTTCCCTGCAGCCAAAGTATATGTGCTCATTTAATTCTGCTCATCTGAGTATCTTTCACTTTAATCACTCCACAATAGTGGCCAAGCTATCAGTTCCCAAGCTCTGGAATTCACTCCCTAAAACTGTCTGTCATCTCTATTCCATAAGACCATAAAACATATGAGCAGAATTAGGCCACTCAGCCCATCGAGTCTGCTCTGCCATTCAATCATGGTTGATATTTTTCTCATCCCCATTCTCCTCTTTTTCCCCATAACCCCTGATCCCCTTATTAATCAAGAACCTAGCTATCTCTGTCTTAAAGACACTTAATGACCTGGCCTCCACAGCTTTCTGCGCCAAAGAGTTCCACAGATTCATCACCCTCTTGTCCTAGTTTTTCCTACTAGTGGAAACATCTTCTCCATGTCCACTCTATCCAGGCCTCGCAGTATCCTGTAAGTTTCAATAAGATCCTCCTTCATCCTTCTAAACTCCGACGAGTCCTCAGCCATTCCTCATACAACAAGCTCTTCATTTCAGGGATCACTCTTGTGAACCTCCTCTGGACCCTTTCCAAGACTAGCACATCCTTCCTTAGATACAGGGCCCAGAACTGCTCACAATACTCCAAACGGGGTCTGACCAGAGCTTTATACAGCCTCAGAAGTATTTCCCTGCTGTTGTATTCTAGTCCTGTCGACATGAATGCTAACATTGCATTTGCCTTCCTAACTGCCAACTGAACCTGCATATTAACCTCAAGAGAATCTTGAACAATGACTCCCAAGTCCCTTTGTGTTTCTGATTTCCTAAGCATTTCCCCATTTAGAAAATTGTCTGTCTCCATTCCTCCTTTCAAAATGCATAACCTCAGACTTTTCCACATTGTATTCTGTCTGCCACTTCTTTGCCAACTCTCCTAGCTTGTTCAAGTCTTTCTGCAGCCCCCCTTTCTTTCTCAATACTATCTGTCCCTCGACATATTTTTGTATCATCTGCAAACTTAGCATCAGTGCCTTCAATGCTTTTTTCCAAATCGTTAATGTATATTGTGAAAAGTTGTGGTTCTAGCACTGACCCCTGAGGCACACCACTAGTCCCCAGCTGCCATCCTGAAAAAGACCCCTTTATCCCCACTCTCTACCTTCTGCCAGTCAGCCAATCCTCTATCCAGTTCTTGCGGGTCGAACCAAGTAAACAAACTTAAATTACGTTCGGACAAAGGAAAACAGGGCGGCTCCCCAAAAGGAGGGGGAACGGCCCGAACGAAAACAAAAAGTACAAAGGAAACTTAAGACAAGTCAAATCAAAATGTGATTATCGGGGTCTATAAGGCATCTCAGCCCCTGTGGTGCCCAACGGGCACGGAAGGCCTCGACTGTGCCCGCGGACACCGTGCTTAACACTATGGGCTCTTAACTTATTTAACAGTCCTCTATGTGGCACCTTGTCAAAGACCTTTTGGAAATCTAATAAATCACATCACTAGTTCTCCTTTACCTAACTTCCTTGTTATCTCATCAAAGAACTCTAACAAATTTGTCAAACATGACCTCCCCTTGATGAAGGTGTGCCGACTCAGTCCTATTATATTGTGCACTTCCAAGCACTCTGCGATTTCGTCTTTAATAATGGACTCTAAAATCTTGCCAATGACCGAAGCCAGGCTAACCAGCCTATAATTTCCCATCTGCTGCCTCTATCCCTTCTTAAACAGCGGTGTTATATCAGCTACTTTCCAGTCTCTGGGACCCTCCCTGCCTCCAGTAATTCCTGGAAGATCACCATCAATGCCTCCTCAACTTCCTCAGCTATCTCTTTTAGAATCCTGGGGTATCATCCATCTAGTCCAGGTGATTTATTCACCTTCAGGCCCTTCTGTTTCCCTAGAATCTTCCCCTTAGTCTTGACCACTCCACCCACCTGTGCCCCCTGTTTCTCCTGGAGCTCTGGCATCCCACTGGTGTCTTCCACCAAGAAGACTGATGCAAAGTAACTATTTGGTTCCTCTGCCATTTCTTTTTTTCCTATTACTTCTCCAGCCTCATTTTCCAGTGATCCAATGTCTATTTTTACCTCTGTCTTACTTTTTATATATTGAAAAAAAGCTCTTCTCATCTTTTTATATTACTAGCTAGCTTACATTCATATTTCATCTTCTCCCCCTTTTTTTTAGTTGTCCTCTGCTCACTTTTAAAGGCTTCCCAATCCTCTGGCTTCCCACTAATCCTCGCCCCTTTGTATGCTTTTTCTTTTGCTTTTATGCTGTCCTTGACTTTTCTCACCAGCCAATGGATGCCTCATCCTTCCCTTAGTATGTTTCCTCCTCCTTGGGATGAATTTCTGTTGTGCCTCCTGAATAATCTCCAAAAACTCTTGCCTTTGATATTCCACTGTCTCCCCTGCTAGGCTTCTTTTCCAATCAACTCTGGCCAGCTCCTCCCTCATGTCTTTGTAGTTACCTTTATTTAATTGTATTTCTGTTACATCTGATTCCAGCTTCTTCCTCTCAAACTGCAGGGTAAATTCTATCATATTGTAGTCACTGCTTCCTAAAGGTTCTTTCACCTTAAGTTCCCTAATCAAGTCTGCTCCAATACACATCACCAAATCCAGAACTGCCTGTTCCCTAGTAGGCTCTGTCACAGCTGCTCCAAAAACATCTCTTAGACATTCCACAAATTCCTTTTCTTGGACCAACCTGATTTTCCCAGTCCACCTGCACATTGAAGCCCCCCATGATTATTGTAATATTGCCTTTTTTATCTCCTGATTTATTTTCTGCCCCACATCCTGACTACTGCTAGGGGGCCTGTACATAACTCCCATCAGGGTCTTTTTACCTTGGCGATTTCTCAAATCTGCCCACAGAGACTCTATGCCTTTTGATCCTATATCACTTTTTACTATCGATTTAACTTCATTCCTTAATAACAATGCAACCCCCGCCCCCTTTGCCCTTCTTCCTGTCCTTCCAATAGGACACATATCGTTGGATATTTAGATCCCAGCCCTGATCCCCTTACAGTCACATCTCTGTAACGCCCACAACATCATACCAGCTAATTTCAATGCGCACAACAAACTCATTTACCTTGTTCTGTATATTGCACCCATTTAGGTACAACACAGTCCTGCATTGATCACCTCCCTTCTCATACTTGTCACCTTTTTTTGCTCTGCCTGAGGTTAGATTCCAGCCAGTACTATACTCTCTTCTATTACGTGGTCTTGAAACTTTATTAACCTCTCCTGAGCCCTCAGCTCCTTTAAGTAGTTGGAAGTCCTCATCAACTCCCTAAAACCAAATTCTTTGATCATACTTCTGGTCATCTGACCTAATTTCTCCAAATGTGTCTCAGGGTTGGTTACTATCTCTGTGCAATGCCTTGGGACATTAATTTATTGTTGGATGGAGCAATATTTAGAGACTGGCTACAGGTCCAGGGCCATTCAAGGGATGGGAGGGAAGACATGGGGTGGAGGGGATGCCTGGGGGCGGGGGGAAAACGCCTGGGAAAGGGGGGGAAGATGCTTGGGAAGGGGGAACATCTGGGGGGGGGGCGGGGGGAGTGCCTGGGAAGGGGGTCTTTGGATTGGGGGACGGGAGGATGTTTGGGGTGGGGGGTTAGGAGGATATTTGGAGAGGGGGGTTATGAGGATATTTGGGGTAGGGGACAGGGAGGATATTTGAGGTGGGGGAACACCTGGGAGGGATGCATTGGGGGCAGGTTGGATGTTTGGGATGGGGGGGTGGGGATGCAAGACCTCCAGAGAGAATGCAAGTGCTGGTTGTCCAAGGGGACAATATTTGGGTTTATGGGGGGGTTGAGTGTGACTGTGTGGGACTATTTGGATGGGGATTTATGTGAGTGGGGGGTGGGTGGGGGGGAAGGTGTTTGCGGGCGGGTGGGGTATGCGTGTGCGGGGAGGTGTGTGCGCGCGGGGGGAGGGGTGTTGTGCGCGCGCGGGGGGGAGGGGTGTTGTGCGCGCGCGGGGGGAGGGGTGTTGTGCGCGCGCGGGGGGGAGGGGTGTTGTGCGCGCGCGGGGGGGAGGGGTGTTGTGTGTCGGGGGGCGGAGGTGGGGGGGGGCACCCCGGGGGGTCGGAGCCGCTGGTTTGAAAGTTTGTTTCCTGTCATCAGCCGCCGCCTTTCCCCGGTGAGGACAGGATTCAGCGCCGCGCTCTCCGCACCAAAGCCGGGCTAAATATCCCCAAAATAGACCCGCTCGGCTCGGTGTCTTTAGCTGAATTGGCCGCTCTTTAATGGGCCAGTTGGCTTGTGGTTTATAAATAGCCGCAGGAAGGCGGCGCCGCGCCTCACTTTCTTTAAATGGCTAAAACTCTGGTGCCGGGGATGGGATTGGGACACTTTCCTAAAACAAGCTGCTGTCAGCCTGGCCCCCCCCTCCTTACCTCCTCTCTCTCTCTCTCTGACTGAAACCTATCCGGTCAACACACTGAGGACAGTGCTTTAGATTAAATCACTGGAGCAGCCTGAGGCGGGACCGGTAAGACACCGAAAAATATTGAGTTTTTAATCTAGATAATTTTTAAAAAGGCTAAAATTAATTCCTCAACTTGAGGAACTTGTGTGAGTGAAGTTGGAAATGAGCCAGTGCCTGCTCACTGCTGCCTGCCATGAAAGCTTTCTCTGCCCCACTCCAGGCCACATCTACTTACATCATCGGCAGCTCACTGAAGAAATGTCAATAAGGCTCAGAAAATCTTTCTGCCGCTTTTTTTAAGAAAAGACAATCGCAGCGGTTTTTATGTGGGAGAAAGACAAACTCTCAGAAGGGGAGAGCCCTGTTCAGGGACACTGCTCTCTGGGGTGAGAGAGGAGACAACATGAGGGTGAACTTAAGTCTAGGTGCTGAGTAAAGATGTTATCAGGTATCCGTTCTGAATTTAGCTGTATGTCAAACTGCCCGACCGTGATACTGAGTCAGAAAAGGGTTGAGTTCAGATTGCAGCACAGAGACTGCAGGATGGTAAGGGACCCTCCAGTGCAGTGCTGTACTTTCAGATGGGATATTAACGTTTCCCACCACTTCAAAAAGCTTTGTGGTCCCTTCTCAATATCCCGCCCAGTATATATCCCTCAACCAATTTCACTTAAACCATGACAGTGCTGTCTGTGAGCCCTTGATGTACCATGTTTCTGGGATTGTACTTCAGAAGTACGTTACTGTTCGTCCTATAAAGACGTTTTGAAATTGTTAAAGGCACTAGTAACTGTGGGTTCTTTCATGACCATTTGACCTCTTCGGAAGCACTCTTGGAACACAAGAGCAGACAAGTTTCCACAACTGTTGCTAAAATCACCCTTTAATTAGTCTAAAACGCACTCTGATGTCATTAATCTTCCATGTGTTACTGGTTTAATGTAATTATCACTAGAGAAGAATAAAGGACTGTGACCTTCACAAAGTCATGAAACTTGTGAATGAGCTCCAGACCTGTGATTATGGCCATTAAGGATGAGATCTGGGATTTTAATGACTGCATCTCAGTTTATTTTCACGTTTCTGGTAGGTTAATATTTTGACCTTGAAACACTGGCCCTACTGAACACTTTTCTAGTAGATTGGGAGCATCTTAATGTCATTCAAGAGAAAGTTAGCGTTCTCCTGTTTATTATTGATTGATCTCCCTGCTTCAGAAATCCTGACATTTATTTTCACTCTATCAAAGCAAAAACCAGGACCTCAAGGTTTATTTCAGGTGATTAGTGCTTTTGAAAGATCAGAATTCATGCAATTATTGTAGAATCAACAATCTCAATTCTTCCATATTTTAAGATACCCCCAAGGAACAATTTGAAATGAATAACTTCTTCTCATACGTCTAATGCTAGTTTATCCAATCACAGAATCAAACACTAATATTGAAAGATTATGACTGAAGTTAATAACCCACAAGTTATGAAGGTAATCCTAAACTCCCTGTTAATCCAAATATCCAGTGAATGGGTTTTACATAGAATAGATACAAAAATATATAACGTTGGATTTCTGGATCTGACCTAATAGTTAGCAATCAAACAATAGAAACTAAAGTTAGGTCATAGAAAGAGGCCATTCAATCATTGTGTCTGCATCGGCCACTCATTTTAATCCCAGTTTTCAACAGACATAGAGGATTAATTTAAAATACTGCAGATATCACAAAACAATTGAAATAACAGTTTATCAGACAACACAATCATATAACTTTATTTGAGGAATGGAGTTGAAGACTTTGAGTTTACATAAGCCCAATCTTAAGAGTTGCTCCCTGGTAATTCTGTCTATCCAAGTTTTTCTTTCCCATAGAGTTGATTTAATACAATGCTTGTATTTCACTATTTGCATCATGTTTGTCTTGTTGATCAACTTTGCAAATGTGGGTGAAATCACAGTCTGTGTCAACTATGACTTGCTTTCTGCCACTACATAATCAACAAGTCTATGATCCTTTGCAGGGCATAACTAATTTCCCAGCACTTTTATTTTGCTTTCATTCAATGTTCAGACTGATTTTTCCCATAAGTATTTAATAAGACTCATGGTCAACTACAGGGAAGTTTTCTGGACTGTAATAGATCCTTTGTACCCTTTGCTGATTCACTGACATGTTATTTCTATTTGTATCTATTATTTACTTGGGCCATGGGAGCCTGCTTCTGGGCTTGCAGTGTTACTGTTCCCTGATTAATAATGCGGAAGCAGGAAATGGCAAAAGAGTGAAATAAATACTTTGTGTCAGTCTTCTGGGTCAAAAACACAAATTGCAGTCCAAAAATACTAAAAGATCAAGAGGTAAAAGGGACAGAGAAAACAAATGCAGTAACTATCATTAGAGAAAAGGTACTAGGGAAACTAATGGAGCTAAACGCTGATAAGTCCCTGCACCTGATAGTTTGAATTCAAGGATATTAAAGGAAGTAGCTACAGAGATAGTGGATGCACTCATAGTAATCTTCCTAGAATCCTTAAATTCTGGGACAGTCTCAGAGGATTGGAAAATTCCCAATGTAACAGCCTGATTCAAAAAGGGAGGGAGACAAAAAATGAGAAACTGTAGGCCAGTTAGCTTAACATCTGTCACTGGGAAAATGTTAGAGTTCATTGTAAAGGATATAATAGCAGAATATTTAGAAATGCTTAACATAGTAAAGCAGAGTCAGCATAGCTTCATGAAAGGGACGTCATGCCTGGCAAATTCATTAGAACTTTTTGAGGTGAGTTCAAGCAGATGTAATACACTTGGATTTTGAAAAAGTGTTTGATAAGGTACTGCAGAAAAGGCTTCTTAATGAGATAAGAGCTTATAGTGTTGGGGGTAGTATTATTAGCACGGATTGAGGATTGGCAAATTAATAGAAGACAGAGTTTAGGTAAGAGGGGCATTTTCAGAAAGACAACCTGTAACTAGTGGAGCGCCATAAGGATCAGTGCTGGAGCCATGATTATTTACAATATATATTAACTTGGATGTGGAAATTAATTGTCAAGATAGTGGATGACACAAAAATAGGTGGAAAGACAAGTGGTGAAGATAAAACAAAGATTCTACAGAGGAATATAGGCAGATTAAGTGAATGGCAAAAAATTTGCAGATGGAATATAATGTAGGAAAATGTGAAGTTATGCACTTTGATGAGAAGAAAAAAGGAGTTGAATTTTTTTTTAAATTGAGAAAGCAGCAGCACAGAGGGATTTGGGAGTCCTTGTGCATAAATCACAAAAAGCTAGCCTGCAAGTTCAGCAGGTAATGGAGAGGGCAAATGAAATGTTTTGTCTTTATTTCAAAGGGAATGAAGTATAAAAATAGGGAGGCCTTGCTTAACTATACAAGGCACTAGTTAGACCACACCTAGAATACTGTGAACAGGAATTAAAGGAAAAATATCCAGACGTTAGAAGTCCAAGGAAGGTTCACAATGCTGATTTTGGTAATAGAAACATAGAAAAACTACAGCACAATACAGGCCCTTTGGCCCACAAAGTTGTACCGAACATGTCCCTACCTTAGAGATTACTAGGCTTACCTATAAACCTCTATCTTACTAAGTTCCATGTACTTATCTAAAAGTCTCTTAAAAGACCCAATCAAATCCGCCTCCACCACTGTTGCCAGCAGCCCATTCCACACACCCACCACTGAGTGAAAAACCTATCCCTGACATCTCCTGTGTTCCTACTCGCCAGCACCTTAAACCTGTGTTCTCTTGTGGCAACCATTTCAGCCCTGGTTATGGAGGGATTTTCTTACAAGGAGAAGTTGAATAGGTTAGACCTGTACTAATTGAAGTTTAGAAGAATGAGAGGTGACCTTGTTGCAATGTCTAGGATTCCTAAGGGGCTAGACAGGGTAGATGCTGTGAGGCTGTTCCCTCGTGGGAGAGTCTAGGACCAAAAGGCATAACCTCAGAGCAAGGGATTGTTCATTTAAAATAGAGATGAGGAGGAATTTCTCCTCTGAGGGTAGTGAATCTGTGGAATTCTTCACTGCAGAGGACTATAAAAGTTGAGGTATTAAGTCTGTTCAAAGCTGAGATAGACAGATTTTCAAACAGTAAGTGAATCAAGGGTTATGGGGATAAGGTGGGAAAGTGGAGTTGAGGATTATATCCGATCAGTCATAATCTCATTGAATGGTGAAGCAAACTCAATGGATTGAATGGCCTGCTTCTGTTCCTACACCCTATGGCCTTATTGTCTGATTGGGTGGTTAGTTCATAATTCTATTTGGTCTTGCCATCATGTAACAGTCTAGTTGGTAGGACCACCAGCAGGATGTATTTTCAGACTGATGGGCATTCTTGATCCTGCACCCAAGCACACACAACTAATCAAGGTATTAATTACTTTTTGTTAATCATAAACTGGTTACAGCAGTACAGGAGGCCATATTTGTGATGGCTTTTTGCACTCCCCCACCGTTTCCCTGTAGCTCTTCAATTTTTTTCTCTTCAGATAACTAACCAGTCTTGTTTTGAAGGCCTTGATTGAAGCTGCCTACATCACACTTGCAGAATGCGCATTCCACATCCTAAAATACCCATTCAAAAAAAAGTTTTTTTTAAAGAGCCATTGATTCATTTTCTTGTCAGCATAAATCTTTTGGTTCTTCATCCTTCTGTGCCAATTAGAACATTTTCTCTCCATTTACTCTGAAAAGGCCTTTCGTGACCTCTATCAAAGCTTCTCTTAATCTATTTTTTTCTCCATAGACAACAGATCCAACTTCTTCAACTAGCCATGTAACTTATTCCTGGAACCAATCTCTTCTGCACATTTTCTATAAAGCCTTCACATCTTTTCTAAAATGTGCCCAGAATTGAACTCACTACTCCAGTTGATCCAACCCAATGCTTTATGCAGGTTGATCATAATTTCCTTGTTTTTGTTTTGTCCTTATTTAGCAAATCCAGGAATCCATATACTTTAACTGTTTTCTCAAAGTACACTACACTACACCTTCAATGATTTGTATACATATATCCTGAGGTCTTTCCTGCTCCTGCACAACCTTTACAATTGTACCCTTTAGTTTATAAAGCTTCTCCACTTCTACTGAACTCAATTGCTTCACTTATCCCCATATTAAATTTCATCTGTCTGTGTCCTTTAGAAGTTCACCACTATCCTCCTCAATTCGCAATATTTCCAAGTTTGTATAATCCACAAATTTTGAAATTGTGCTCCATACACCCAAGTCTGGGTCATTATTATACATCAGGAGAAGCAGGGATCCTGACACTGATACTTGGGAACCCTACTATATACCTCCCTCCAGTTTGGAAAAACAACCATTCATCACTTCTCTACTTCCTGTCACACAGCCAATTTCATATTTGTGCTGCTGCTGTGCCTTTTATTCATTAGCTCAAACTTTAATGACAAGTCTGTTTTGTGGCACTTTAGCAAATACTTTCTGAAAGCTCATATACACCACATCAACCACATTGCCCTCATCAACCCTCTTTGTTACCTCATTAAAAATTTAAGCAAGTTGGTTAAGTATGATTTGCTTTAGCAAATCCATGCTGGCATGCAGGAACTATTCCACATTTGTGCAAGTGATTGTTAATGTTATCACAAATTATCATTTCTAAAAATTTCCTGATGACTGAGCTTTTGGGCAAAGCTTTTAAACATAGATGTAACATTTAGAACTTACCCTCGATCTACACTGGCTGAAGGGCCTTACACAGTATTCTTTCTTCATTGTGCTTTAGTGGCAGCTGCCCTGGACTGCGTCCCCTGAGTTTGTAGTCCTGGATATTGAGACGTACTAGTCTGCAACACCCCGTCAAGGTCAATTCTTTTCACTGGAAGATCAATCAGTTCTGGGCAGCCCAAAGAGCATCTTTCACCAAATTGGTGAAAGAAGATGGTGGATCCTGTCAGACGGTTTCCTGAGCAGATTGTCAGAGTCATCTGGTAGAAAGCCTCATCACCAGAATTTTTAAACAAGGACCAAGACCTAGTCTGGCTGGTGGTGAGAAGTGCCCTCCACATCAGCTCCTTCCTTCATGTCCATGCTATCTGCGCCATTGCACGCTGCTCTTGAAAGTGGCTGCAGGGATCTTCTAGCAACAGTTGATGTTTGTCTCGGTGTGCGTCCCTGGGAACAGCCTGTAAAGTGCAGAATCCTGTGTTGCAGAGCTGCTCGGGGTGAATCTCGACAAATGCCATTGTATCTCTCTCCAGACTTCCTGGCAAAGCCACATTCTATAAGGAGGTGTGCAACTGTCTCTTCCCCAACACCACCACCTCCTCCTCCTCTCTTCACAAACATACACACCCGTAGTCATTTCAAGAGCAGTATGAGGTGACGCAGATACCTTGGTCGTGTAGGAAGGATCTGATGGGGAGGGCCAGCCAGACTAGGTCTTGGTGCTTGTTTAAGGTGATGAGGTGTTCTGCCAGATGACTCTGGTAGTCTGCTCAGGGAATCATCCAACAGAATCCTTTTCCCTCAGTGCCTCAAGGACACTACTGATTGCCTTGTGGTCAAAGATCTTTATCTGAACAAATTTTTCCACGAGGGACAGGTGATACAGCATGGTCCAACTACTTGGAGCATTCCGCAGCAACAAGGCCAGACCCATCCTTCGCAACACCAGGGACAGGTCAAATCTCAGTACACGGTGACACTTGGTGTTTGCAGACTGAGTATCTATGCACAGCTTGATGCAGTCACTCACAAAGGTGGCTGTCAGGATGAAGGTGACGTTGGGTACGTTTTGTTCCCCCCCCCCCCCACTTGTCCAGAGATGTGTGCATGGTGTCCTTTTGGACAGAATCCAAATCCAGTAATGGCTCCTTTCTCATTAGACTAGAAACATACTGCTGTCAAAAATTCTCCTGAACATACTCTAGGGTTCCTGACCCTCTCTACACTTTCCACAATTACTACCTGAGACTCCATTATAAACTATTCTCTTAACTCCTGCACCTCTTGGTAATGTCCTTGTAAATTTGATCCTGTTTTTGTTTCCCACTAGCTGGTGGCCTGTAGAAAATACCCAGCATCATAATGATTTTTATCTGCAAATTATTAACAAAATACAATACCTAAATTCTGTACTGCATCAGCATCATAAAATCTCTCAGCAGAAGGAAACCATTCAGTCTGGTGGATCTGTGCTGACTTTTTGAAAGACCAGTCTTGCTTTCCACACCTTTGCGTTTTGTCTGTGATCTAGTAAATTCTTTATCATCAAGTACCTGTCTAACTGTCTATTCAAATGATTTATCAAATCAGCTTCTAGCAGCTTTTCAAGCAAAGCATTTAGGATGCTGATATACTCCTCAGAGGAAAAAGTGTCTCCTCATCTCTCCCCTCCTAGGTCTTTTGCCAATAATTTTGAATCTATGACTTCCAGTTATTGACCTGCTCACCAGAGGCAATAGGTTTTGATTGTGTGGAAAAAAAAATTCTGTTAGCTCACCTTTGAACCCTCTCTAATCCAAGGAGAACAGTCCTAACTTTCCCAGCCTCACCTCATAAACAAAGTCCCTTTTCCCTGGTAACATTGCAATAAATGTTTTTTGTATTTTTTTAAAGACCTTTACATCTTTCCTGAAGGATAGTGCCCAGAATTGTCGTTAATACATCAGCTGAGAGTGAAGTCCTAATTTTATCTTTTTACGTTTATATTCTGTTCTTCTATTTATAATCCCAAATAACCCAGATGCTTTTTTAAACAACTTATCAACTTGCAATGCTTCCGTTGAGAACTTGTGTGTCTGGGCACAGGGCCTCTCTTCTCATTTACGCTTTCAAAATTATGTCATATCAGTCCTCTTAAAATGCTTCAATTTGCATTTCTCTGTATTGAACTCTGACTGCTTTGCTTCTACCTATTTCACTATCCTGCCACTCATCACTATCCTCATCATTAGCCATTATTTTACCAAATTCATGTCATCTGCCAACTTTGCAATGCTGCACCTCGACCTAAAACCTTTCCTTAGAGAATATCATTGCAGACCACACTTCATTCTGGAAGCATTCATCCATCACCACCCTTGAGCCAATATCATATAGATAAGTATCTCCACTTGCCCCTTAATTTCATGAGTTTTCCATCTTCTTAAAAAATCTCTCGTGTCAGATGCCTTCTGAAAGAAGGTATATAACTACAGCACTGCCATAATCAACCTTTGGTACCTCATCAAAGAGTTCAATCAAATGAGTCAGATACAATTTTGAAAAACCTTTTGCTAGGTGATAAGCAGGTTAGCACCTACACCTTTTAACTCTGATGCCTGGACCATTGGAAGGTTGAAGGAGTGAAATTATCCAATGAGCAAGTTGGACCAGGTCCTTCCATTAATACAGATGAAGAGTTAAAGGGGGTAGAGATGGAATTGGTGGTAGGAAATGCTCATCAGCATCCCACATGCTGGGGACTTCTCATCAAAGAGTTCAATCAAGGCATCCAACGCAAGAGATTTTTTAAGAAGATGGGAATTCTCAATAATCTACCTTGGATGCTGGAGGATCAGAGTAGCTGATGCATTAAAGGGAAAGGCCTTAAATCAGTTGCTGAATCTGGGTCCAAGGAACCTCTGTAAACACTGATGAACTAATCTTGTTAATATGTATTGAGAATTTCTAAAATTGGCACAAACAGACTGGTAACATCCTAAATTTGCCCCATGACATGTTCTCCTTGGCAAATGTTTAAGTCAAAATGCATCTTGTTCATTTGCTTTGAGATTGCAGTATGTCTGGTGGCAGAATTCATGGCCAAGTGCATTTGAACCAACTAATCAATCGACTGCCTGAAATATGCCTACTGAGTAACAGCTTATGACATTTTGGGCATTTCAACATGGACAAGTGTGTTCCAAGTCAATATAAAGCAACCAAATAATATCTCATTAGGTGACTGTTTTGTAACCCAGGATAGAGTGGACCCTATCCATTGCAAAAAATTGTAACTGGTTCCAAGTCTTTGTAGATTACGTAACCAATTTCTTTAGCTTGTCCTTAGAGTTCAATTAATCGATTTGAATTGTACAGGAAGACACATGCATACGTTGTTATATTTCCCAGCTACGTGAATTTTTAAAGCTATTCTGCATGGCCCTACAATAATGGTCAAAATTTTACACTCCCGCTATGGCAGGTTCTGAGGTGGGTGGGGTGTTAAAATTGAAAGGATGGGAATCCCCCCGGGGACCTGCCTGTCCAAACCTAGACGCAATTTCATGCTTGAGTGGACAGGTCCATGGGCAGGAAACCCACCCATTCCCGTATTAAGGTTTCGCCTAGCCTCAGTTTTTAGAGTGGTGGGGAACTGACATTTCCACTTTTTCCCATCTCGGACAGGAAGGAGGGACTCTGAAGGCCCTCTGAATCCTCTCCTCCACTCCCCCGCATCAGGGGGCCTCAGGACAGTCCCAGCCAGAGCATTACAGTACCACTTCTGGTCATTGCAGTGCTTTGCCTGGCCAGGTTGAAGTACCGTTGGCAAATCTGACTGGCTGAAAACTCTCATGGGTCAGACTTCCTTCCAAGGGTGAATGGAAGTCCCACCACTGCCAGTCAACACTCATGTGAGCCTTAAATGGCAGTAGGAGTTTGAGAGTCGGCAGTTACATGTTAGGCGCCAACTCTTGGGATGGCAAGTACTGACCACTTGCCATCCTTAAAATTCTACTCCATGCATTATATATCACTGATACATTTTTTTACAATTGTCACTAGTCTAACTGATCAGTAGTTATGATACAAGGGCAATGGTACCTTCCCACTAAATGAAACCTTGCTGATCGGTCATATTGTCCACCATTTGCCCTGCTCAGACCGCTGAAGTAGTGATGTGGCTCTTATCATTAATCAACTCACTAATCCAGGACCGTCCTTGAATGTAAGATAACTCACTACCTTCTTCAACCTCTTCCCCTCCTTTTCTTCCATCTTCTTTTCCAAAAAGCACAGAGCTCATGGATCTTTTTCACACCAAGACTGAGACCATTTGAGTTGCCATTTCCCTTCCTTCCCCCCCTAGCAAACACACTTCAGGAATCTTAGTGAATGGACAGTTTTACTTAAAAAAAAAGTTAGTAAAGTGTGTAACATTTACAAATGTGAAATATACTGCCTGATAAGGTGATGTATGCAGCAGATTTATTAGACTCAATTCAAATTTCCTTTTAAAGATTTATATTGAATAAGTACCCGAAGAAGAAAACCAGTGCAATGATTCAAGGCAGAAGTAGGTGAGGGAGACTAACTGGGTTATTCTTTGAAAAAGCCAATGTAGATGTGATGGGCTGAATGGTCTCCTTTCATGCTGTACCATTCAATGATCGCCCAATTTCCCCTGATGATCGATCTCCGGACCCTTCCTATTTCTTGTCTACATGCTGCTCTACAGTGACATCATCTGAAAGCAAAAGATTGATTTCCACATATATTCTAACAACACCCAACTCTACCTTGCTATTATCTTTCTCAACCACTCTGCATTCTGTATATTTCCAGACTGCTTGTCCAGCATCCAGTAAAGAAAGAGGAAAAATTTTCTCAAATTAAATGTTGGGAAGACTGAAGCCATTGTCTTTGGAACCCAAAACAAACTGTCCCTTAGCCATGGACTTCATCCTTCTCCCTAGCAACCCTCTGCAAAAGGCAAGGAAAAAAAAATCATTACTTGAAGTCCAGAAACAGTGCCTTCATCCACCTTCACTGCTACTTCTAGGAACTCAGTCAAACGTTATGAACCCAATATTTATCATAGCCTCCTTTTACTGTTTCATTTTAATATCTGTAACGTTAATCATCCAGGAAACTCCATCTGTTAATGTTAATGAGATTAAGGGACCTGGGCAAGGTGGTTTGGAATCAAAGATTGGGAGATAAATGAGCAATGAAGCCTTCAAAGGAGAGAGGGTTTATTACAAACTGGACAGATTCCCACATGTAGGAAAGAAAGTGGATCCAAAGATGGAGTTTCCTGGATGATTAACATTACAGATATTAAAATGAAACAGTAAAAAGAGGCTATGATAAATATTGGGTTCATAACATTTGATTGAGTTCCTAGAAGTAGCAGTGAAGGTGGATGAGGGCACTGTTTCTGGACATCCAGAAAGTATTAGAAAAAGGTAAAGTCACCAAATGACCATAGGCTGCTCTCCTCTATGACTGATGGTGATTTAACTTGAGGATCACCGCAAGGAAGAAGTAGCGCAACCTTTGGATATAAATTGTCCCATTGGGAAGACACAGCATGGGCTCATGAAGGCCAGGTCATGTTTGACTAATTTGGTTGAACTCTTTGAGAACATTACATGCGTAGTGGACAATGGGGAACCTGTGGATGTGATGTATCTGGATTTCCAGAAGGCATTTGACAAGGTGCCACACCAAAGGCCACTGCATAAGATAAAGGTGTATGGCGTTACGAATAATATATTAGCATGGATAGAGGATTGGTTAACTAACAGAAAGTAAAGAATCCCTAAATTAGACCTCCCTTAATTTGGCGCACATATAATTCTCTAAATTTGCACCCCTTTATTGTGGAGTCCAAGAGGCGTAGACAAAAGTCGTAGGTAGAAGAAGGATTGGAAAGAGGCATTTACTGAATGTTAAAATGGGTGGTGTGGGCTTGTAGGGCCGAAGAGCCTGTTTCCTGTGCTGTGTTGTTCTTTGTTCTTTGAGTGGGGGTAAATGTGTGTTTTTCTGGTTAGCAATTGGTGACTAGTGGTGTACCTCAGGGATCTGTTGGGTCCACAATTGTTTATGGTTTACATAGATGATTTGGAGTTGGGAACCAAGTGTAATGTGTCAAAATTCACAGAAGACACTAAGATGAGTGGTAGAGCAAAATGTGCAGAGGACGCTGAAAGTCTAAGTGAGCGAGCAAGGGTCTGACAGGTGCAGTACAATGTTGGTAAATGTGAGGTCATCCATTTTGGTAGGAATAATAGCAAAATGGACTATTATTTAAATGGTAAAAAATTGCAGCATGCTACTGTGCAGAGGGACCAAGGTGTCCTTGTGCATGAATCACAAAAAGTTGGTTTGCAGGTGCAGCAGGTAATTAAGAAAACAAATGGAATTTTGTCCTTCATTGCCAGAGGGATGAAGTTTAAAAACGGTGAGGTTATGTTGCAGCTGTATAGGGTGCTGGTGAGGCCACACCTGGAGTATCATGTACAGTTTTGGTCTCCTTACTTGAGAGAGGATGTTACTGGCACTGGAGGGGTTGCAGAGGAGATTCATTAGTGATTCTAGAGTTGAAAGCATTGGTTTATGAGGAGAGACTGAGTAGACTGGGGCTATACTCATTGGAATTCAGAACAATGAGGAGAGATCTTATAGAAACATATAAGATTATGAAGGGAGTAGATAAGGTAGAAGCACGGAAGTTGTTTCCACTGGCAGGTGAAACTAGAACTAGGAGGCTTGGCCTCAATAAGAGGGAAGCAGATTTAGGACTGAGTTGAGGAGGAACTTCTTCACCCAAAGAATCTGTGGCCCAGTGAAGGCTACCTCATTGAATGTTTTTAAGGCAAGGGTAAATGATCTTACTGAATGGTGGAAGAGGCTTGAGGGGCCAGGTGGCCTACTCCTGCTCCTTGTTCTTGTGTTCTTGCACCTCAAGCGAGGGGCAAGATTGAGCAGTCAGGGCTTTCGTGAATAACCTCAGCTGATACGGGAATTGAACCTGCACTGCTCATGTCACTCTGCATCACAAACCAGCCATCCAGCCAATTGAGCTAACCAACCTCCTTGATAAAGTACCGCATAGTGGTCTTGTTAGTTAAATTGAAGCTCATAGGATTAAAGGGACAGTTGCTGTGTAAATACATAATTAGTTAAGGACAGAAAGGAGAGAGTAGTGGTGAATATTTGTTGTTTGGACTGGAGACAAGTGTGCAATAGTGTTCCCCAGAAGATGGTGTTGAAACCATTACAATCTTTGATGTACATTAATGACTTGGGTACTCAGGATATAATTTCAAAGTTTGCAAAAATGTATGGAATTTAAAAATGAAGTAAACCATTAAGTGGATGGTAGCAGTCTTCAGAGAACGTAGACTGCTAAAAATGTGGAGAAGTGTGATTTTAGTAGAAAGAATCAGGAGAGACAATATAAACTAAATGGTACTTTTTAAAGCAAGTGCAAAAATTGTACTCTAATTTCTCTCATTACACTTTCTATATTCCTCAAGGTTATCTTTGGTATTGTTAGCCCTAATCTTATCATATTCCTCTCTTTTAAGTTTCAGTTTAGTTTCAATCTCTCTTCATCCAAATAATTTGATTCTTTGAATCCTCTTTTCTCCTCTTGGAAATTAAGTTATCTTGTGCTGTGTGATTCTTGTATTTTGTCAAATTGTTTTGCTAACCTTTCACCCCAGTTAATTCAGGCCAGATCCCATTTTTATCTCCCCTTTTCCAGGCAAGTATTCTTATCTAAATGTTCCATTATCCTTTCTATTTTTACACTGAGCAAGTGGTCATTTTCTGAATAGTTCTCCTCCTTTCAGACCAGCTAATTGGCCTACTTCATTTGACAGAACATAGTCAAGTGATGTGGCTTTCTTCATCAGATTAGAAAAACATCTGACCTGACCTTGGGGACACCCCAAAGCACTTCATAGAAAATAAAGTACCTTTGAGTGTACACATTGTTGTAATGTAGGAAATCCAGCAGCTGGTTTGCACAGTGTGTGGTCACAAAAATAGCAAGCAATGTGGTAATGACCAGATAATCTGCTTTTGTGATGTTGATTAAGGAATAGATATCAGCAGTGACAATGGGAAGAATATCCTTGCCATATTTTTTTAACATCCATCTGAGAGTACAGATGGGGCCTTGATTTAATATTTCATCCCAAAGATGACACCTCTGACTGTGTAGTAGTCCCTTGGTACTGTACCGGAGTATCAGACTAGATTTTATATTCAAGCCTCTGGAATAGGACTTAAATCCCCAACTTTCTGACTTAGAGGCAAGAGAGTTACTGCTCAGCTAAGTCCTTACAAAACATAATCTAGAAATTGGTCCTTAATGTCTCCCAAAAGTGTTTCCCACTTGGACTACAAGCATCACTTTTTATTCCAGTTGATCTGAGGATTGTTAAAATTGCTTAATGTTATTATCCAGTATCTCTAGGTCATATTTCTGAATTGCCCACAGATCTTCCGTAATTCATCTCCACTATTTGGTGAATCTATACTTTTAAATTTTGTAGTATTTTCCATCCTATTTCTTAAGTCTAGCCATTTGGATTTGTCTCGATGCAACCTCCCCACCAAAAAAGACACCCTTATATTCTAGCAATGTGATAGGACTCCTCCATCCCCAGTCCTGAACAAACTTGTGCCTCACAGTTACTGTATTAAATCACTCTGTAGTTACTAACACTGCTAATGCTCCAATTATGTTTTGTATAACTAATTCAGATTTAATTTTTTTTGTATTTGTTGACCCTTGTTTTCTTAATTTTTAATTAATTCCTTTCACAAAGGTGTTTTCATCTCTCAATACCTCAGTGTGTTCTGTATTTTCTGTATTGGACTGTATTTCCTCACTCTTTCTTTCAACTAAACCATCTACAGTTCTGAGTCTTTTCATTCTGCTCCTCCAATACTCTCTGCATGTGTGTGTGGGGTGGTGGGGGGGTGAGATTCACCAAATTGCAGAGATAAATTAAAGAAGATCTGCAGGCAGTTCGGAGAAATATGACCTAGGTACTGGACAATAATATTAAGTAACTTTAACTATCCTCAGATCAGCTGGTATAAAAAGTAAAGATGGGGGGTGGTGGAGGAGGTGTACCAAAAATGCACAAAGCAGAAGTAGGAAAAGCAAGCAATAAAGACAAATGGGTGCAAACATGTTTAAGAGAGACAGAACAGAAGATATAGAAAGATGGAAGAAGTCTGGGGATGAGCTACAAGTCCTATATACAGGAATAGGGATATAAGATTAAATGATTGCTAAGAAGATGGAATGTCACATTGCCAATGTTGTATTATTACCTTTCTATTGGTTCTGCTCCCCACCCCACCCAAGCACGTCAAGCATGATCTTGTCCCCACCTGATTCATGTATTTTTGACGGAGGTCATTGGGCAACAACAAGGATTAGGAAGTTAGTTTTTCCTTCTCTCTATCCTTAGAACAGTTATGAAATCACTTTCTCATTGACCAAGCTTTTGATCTAGAAGAACATAAGAATGAAAATCTGAAGTAGACAATTCAACCCTTTAAGCCTGCTTCATCATTCAGTATAATCATGGCTGACCATACATCCCAGCTCCACCTTCCCCTTATCCTCAGATCACTCAATTCCCTTAGTGTCCAGAAAAATCTTACTAATCTATGTTTTGAACATATTCAGTGACTGAGCAATCATAGCTCTCTGAAGTCAAATTCCAAAGATTCAAAAGGCCTATTGAGTGAAGAATCCCAGGACTAAATTGCTTAGCCATTATTCTAAGACCATGACCATTAGCTCTAGATTAATCAGCCAGCTTTCCTGCTAAATTTTAGGGAATAAAGACTTAGTTTATACAATCTTTCTTCATTGGATCAATCATTGCACTCACCATAAGGCAAATATTATCCTTCCTTGGGTAAGGATACCAAAAATGTACACAGTACCTAAGCTGTGGTCTCACTGAGATATTACATAATTCTTTGCACTGCAACCCAAAATTCTCAACACTTCCCTGAGACTTTGGAGACTTGCAGACTATCCACTATTCACACATAGGCTACTGCCATTGTCTCCAAATGTAGGTAACTGGCACTGTCTTCCCAGGAAAACAAATGAGTCTTTAATCTCTTATAATCAAACCCCCTTGGCCTGTTGTCAGTCAAGCTTCAGAACAGTTCACGTGATCCTTTTCATTATACCTTTAAAAACAGTCCCAAAACATTACAATCTTATAGACCTCATAATTGTAATGTTTGGGATGTTTTACTATATTAAAGGCACTACATATAAGTTGGGGATGTTGTTATCTAGCCTGGATGCTGGACAACAAATCTGTTGATCTGATTGTCTTGTGTATGGAAAGATTCAAGCATGTGTTCAGTTGACAGATGGCCATTAGATTGCTTAGTGTAGCTCAACGTATAGAGTATAAAAGCTGGAATCTGATGTTGCAGTTGTATAGAACGTTGGTTAGAACACATTTGGAGTACTGCGTCCAGTTCTGGTCATCACACTACCAGAAGGATGTGGAGGCCTTAGAGAGAGTGCAGAGGAGGTTTACCAGGATGTTGCCTGGTATGAAGGGTCTTAGCTATGAGGAGAGATTGGGCAAACTTTGGTTGTTCTCCCTGGAAAGATGAAAAATGAGGGGAGACCTAATAGAGGTGTGTAAGATTTTGGAGGGTCTAAATAGAGTGAACAGTGGAAAGCTTTTTCCCAGGTTGGAGGTGAAGATCACAAGGGGTCACAGGCTGAAGGTGAGAGGGGCGAGGTATAACTCAGACGTTAGAGGGACATTTTTTACACAGAGGGTTGTGGGGGCCTGGAATGCACTGCCAAGTAGGGTGGTGAAGGCAGACACGCTAGGGTTGTTTAAGACTTACCTAGATAGGCACATGAGCAGACTGGAGATGGAGGGATACAAAAGAATGTTCTAGTTGAAGGTCAAGAGCCTCAGGGCGTTCCTGGGAATTAATAGATTCCTATCAGTTGTCCAACAAATTTTAAGGCTTACCTTGTCACTTACGTTGGAGCTATTGGGGATCTTCCTTAAATGCCTGTATAGCCTGTTGTATGTCTATTTATGTTTATTGATGTCTCCTTTTACATCCACAGGCGATTCGGTCCGCCTTGTTTGCCAACAAGGGGCATATACGTGGTGGGTCGTGCAAGGGCTGCTCTTGGATATTGCTTCGAGAGTTGCCTAGTGCTTCACGTCCGTCAGTGTACGCTTAAACTGGACCAATTGACGGGCAACACAACAGCTCAGTGACTATCACTGTCTGCTGTACAGTTACAGGGACCCGGATCGGACCTCCGGCTTGGATCAGTGTCTGTGGGAGTTTGAACATTCTCCCCGTGCTTGCGTGGGTTTTCTCTGGGTGCTCCGGTTTCCTCCCACATCCCAAAAGCGTGCTTTTTAGGCTGATTGGTGTCAATAAATTGTCCCTGAATTGGATCTCCCTTAATCTGGCTCACATACAATTCCCGAAATTTGTACCCCTTTATTGTGGAGTTCCACTAGAAGTAGACAAAAGTCGTAGGTGGAAGAAAGACTTGAATAAATCTCTCACGGAATGATAAAATGGGCGGCGCGGGCTTGTAGGGCCGAAGGGCCTGTTTCCTGTGCTGTTCTTTTGTTTTTTTTTTGTAAAGATCAAAGTGAATAATATAGGATGAAAACATCAACAGAATGGATATTTTCTGCATCTAGACTTTGGGAACATTTGAGCCTTTGATCTTGAAAGAGAATCAGTTTAGAATTCTGCCGAATTAAAAATTCATGATCTCAAAACATGCCCTAATTACTATGCAAATCAGCCAGTAAATAGGTGAGCTCAACGGCACATGATGAGTTGCAAATTCCAAAATTTGCTTTGTGCTGCTCAGCAGTTTGCTTTCTTGCTCTGAACCTTTGCACTAATTTAAGAAGTGTCTGCGTTTGCACATTAATATTTAATTAAAATTGCAACAGAAATTTAAATTTAATAACTGATAGCACAGGTTCTTTTTTAGTGACATTATGGGCAGAATGGAACCAAAAAATGGCAGAGTGTTAGGATCTAACTGAAAAAAAAAGTAGGGGAGGCGTGTTCAATGCCATCATTTTGAGGGTGGAGCCTAAAGACAGCGGCAAAGCCAATCCAAAGAGATCCTTTCTAAACGGCACCCTGATCAGAGCAAAAAATTAACCTTCACCCAGGAATCAGGGACTTCCCTGCCCTCCCTCCACCCCAACCAAACAGTAATCACTCACATCTCCCTCTGACCCCACCCCCCCCATCATTGTCAACATCTCCCTCTCACCTGCCCCCCTCTCACCCCCAACCAGTCAGTCATTGCTGGCATATCCTGCCCCCTTCAGTGCATGATCTCTTCTCTCCACCCTGACATTGTCCCTTGGCAAAAGTTGGCAAGGTGCTAACAGGTTTACGTTTGGGTGAACCTGTTGTAAACCTCACCGATGTTCAGCAAGGTTTGAAAGTACATTGAGGGTGAAAAATATGGTGTGGGAGCCTAATAATTAGATTTAAATTTAGTCAAATGCATTAAAATGAAGTTCTTGTCCTTTGTGGTTGCGAACCTTATGACGTCACCGGTGAAGAGAGGGGAAAAATCACAGAATGTGATCTCTGCGGAGAGAATCATGTTTCTCAGTTCTCTTTGGATTTCCATCTAGCGTCACCATTCTCTGAATACCACCCTTATACTTGTTAATGCAGTGCCTGTGCACCTGTCTGACCCAGGATAGGAACAGTTTCAATGTAGTAAATTCTTCTTGGAAATGTTAAAAATGTCATTTTTTTTCCCCTTTTCCTTTTTATCCCTTCTTCCTCTCTCTCTGCTCTCCATTTCTCTTTCTATAGCTGATATATAACACTGTCATTCCATTTCTCCCTCGACCCTGAAATTGCACTGGTTAAGAATTTACATTGCTGTTCCCAAATGTCGTGTTGTCGCCTCCACACTGTTATCAGCTCAAACTTGCAGCAAGTTGCAGAGAAACAGCTTGTCGAGCCAAAGGGTGTAGAATACAGCTGATTTAATTGGCAAATTCGCTTTGAGATGTCCTCCAGAAACTACTGATCCAAAGTTTATCAAATTAACATTTGAATCTTGGTTCTGACTGAGAAACCCAGTAAGATGATGCTAAAATGATAATATTAACGTCGCTGATATGCTCAATTGAAACAAAACCTAAACTGCAGATACTGCAATTACGTATGTTAATATTCCATAAGTGCATACAGCTATGCTACTATAGAAACATATCCTCAAATGTACTTTTATAGGAATAACAATTTTAAGTGGCGTCTTCATTATTATGATCTCTGTTTATTCGGATTTGCAGGTGTTGCAGTGTTTGCAAAGGAGGTACAGTTAAGATGTCTACACCATTTAAAAAGGAGTTAGAAAAGTATCGAGATGTTGATGAAGATGACCTCCTCCGGAAACTATCAGAAGAGGAGATCCAACAGTTGGAAAATGAGCTGGAAGAACTAGATCCTGATGTATGTACAGCCTTATACGTGTATATCTACATATGCAGCTTGTAACCAGGGGAATGCACTCTCATGCCTATCTAAATATACATATTTCTCTGTCCAGAGCAGATTGTTCCAGAACTTCTGAATCAACTGTCTGCCCCATTCAGACTGAAATGTTTTAATTTTGACCTTTTTCTATTACTGAAAAATTCTTCAACTCGCTAATCACCTAGGAATTCAGGAAACATTTCTTCTTAAAAGTTTTAAGTGCAAAATATAACCCTTGTTCATAAATATAGTTAAATCCTCAAAGAATTTCAGTAAATTGAAAGCCATGATCTATTTTTTTTCTTCTAGATCAATGTTAATGTGCAGCGTCAGTACTGTCGCGCCCCCCCCTCTACAGCAGATGTTGGGGTAATTAATCTGCAATTGTCAGCTTAAATCTTTCTTTTAACTTGAATAAAGAATAATGTTTGTCCCCAACTTTGAGCTTGGATCTGCTGGTCTATTCTTTTACTCATTTTCTTAGTTCTGGAGTGTATCTTATCGGTTGTATGTATGTTGTAGATTTTGAGTTGTATTTTCCTCTCACTGTTTTAATGAACAAGTAAGAGAATCAAAACTGATGTTGGCAGACAGCCCCAATAACTATTAATCTCATTTTGCATTATTCTGTGAATTATACTCATTCAGAAATGAAAAGGTGAGGTAGGTGAACTAAAGTTGATATTTATCCATCTAAGTCTTGTTAAGGGCATTAATGAGAAACTTGGTGAGTGTCTTGCTCCAGTTTCAGATCTGTTGCAGTTAAAATTAACGAGAAGATTTTGCGGTGTCTCCACAGCAGTGGAAGAAGTGGATTATAAAACGCTGTTCTGTAGCATGAGGGAAAGATAACCAAAGTAAACCACCAAAGCTGATAGTACCTTGGAGTCCCAAAAGCCAGCAATTGCTTGCAATAGATAGCCTCACTCATAGGAGCTGAACCACAGTATTTTGTTGTAACAGTATCACTCACTATGGCAGCTTCCTGCACTGCTTTAGTGACCAAATAATGTCAGAGACATTTAGAAATGATGAAACTCTCAAAACAGATTCATTCACATAGTCATTTAACAGTAAGTATTTGAAATCAATCCAGATAACATGGCAACTTTGAACGAGTTGATGAAAAGGTTAAACAGGGTTCTAGTGAATGTTTATCTCTGCTGACCTTTGAGAAAGGTCATATATACCAATGGACATAAGGGGAGAGAGGAGTTGTTCAATTACCATTGGTTGAAGTCATTTTCAGAATTAGCTATACATTTTATCCATAGAGCTGTTGAGTTGTTTACTCAATTTACAAATTAAAGATAACGTACTTCAAAAGGATCTTCAGGACAAAATTACTTTATCCAAATAATGGATAACCAACTCTATAACACGTGCTCAAAAGTAGGTCCATGGACTACTGTGGTGTTTATCAAATGGTATTTGTATTGAGGTATTTTAAAAGCTAATGGCCAAGATCCTGCAGTCAGCCGAAAAAGAATGGCTCTTGCTTCTTGATTCACTGAGATCTGCCTGCAGGTTTTGTGCAGCAGTTTATTGTCATTTGACACGGCGTGTTGACAGGCGAACAGGGTAAACAACAACATGGCTCTTCAACTAATCAGATTAAAGAACCATCACTGAGCCACCTAGAGTCTAAACCCAAAAGTAAAAATTAGATTTAAATGATGTATAGAAAGTGAAATAGCAAGAGGAAGGGAAATCGGGATTAAGTGAGAGAAATTTTAAAAAGACCAAAGAAGTACTGAAGAAATGAATCTCTACATTGATAAGATTACAGTTACATTGCAGTCTTTGAAGGAGCCTCAACTTCTGTATGTTGTTGCTTGGTTTGCTCTATGATAATGATGACTGTTGCTAGTCTCACCATTATTCTTAATTCATCAATGTTGCTGATTAATAGCTCAGTACTATATACAATATCAATTTCTAGCACTTGGGTATGCTTGTGACTTGTGTTTTCCTGTGGTATATGTTAGTATATCAATGTGTTAGCAAGTGTATGCTTTCATTGTTAATCTAATTGCTGTATTAAAGACAGGTAATGGTTATTGGCTCAACAGCTGGAACAGTTGCTGGCAAGGAACTTATTTGGCATTTGTACTCCTGTCGGGTTGGAAGCACAATAAACTTGCTGAGGATAAAAGACAATCTGCTGTATAATTCCTCCTCCTTCATATACTAACAGTATATGTTTCTGTAATTAATTGTAATTTTAGGAACCACTATCCCTACATACCATTGCAGGTACCATTTTGAGTAGATTCTCCTCAAACAACTTGTTTAAAGCAATAAAACACAGTAAATCCTCTATTTTTGTAACCTTTATTGTTCAGTGGGATGTATATAAGCAGTATGTTCAGTTGCATATGTTTCTTGTAATAGAGAGGAAAAAGCAGTTCACAGAGCATACATAGACAAGCACAAATTGTGTTGTGATGTTCTTGTGGGTTGGGTCAAGGGTTCCGAGTGGGAAATATTCCCAGTACTTTGCCGTATTCCTCACCTTTTTCTCCCCACAGTTTGGTGGCTATGGATACCAGCAAATCTGTTATTAATAACTGCCAGTTAGATTTTCCTTCCCAAACAAATTAGGGGAAGGTCATTGTGTGAACTTCCCAGATATGTTATTATGTATCAAGAGCATGGCAGTGTTGACCCATGTATTTTGACACTGTCTCCATTGGAATCTGTTTCAGAGTCAACCTTCCCCCTGAGCTGTTGCTCTGTCTTCTTCACCCACTATCCGGTCATTGGTTTAATATAAAGGTTCAGTATTTGGAGGTCCAGCAATTGCATGGAGCTTCTGACTTGACTCCGATTTAGAAGGGTCTGCACTGTGGGGAGATTCTTCATCAGTGGTATACCCTGAAATATATAATACTTAGTTATTGAGCCTTGGCAGCAGAACCCCTGGTAAAACTCAATGTAACTCAGGAAAACTGCTTTCAAAATATTCTAGCATTAGGAAGAGATGATGCTATATATATATGTGCTGACACTAGCACATACAGATATACTATTAAAACTTTTCATCAGGATATTTGCAAGAATGCAATGTAAGGGAGATCAACAAATTTATAATTTTTGAGAAGAAGATGCTGATTGGTTGGGCAAGTGGACTCTAATTGGTCAAGGTATTACCATGGAGAATGCACCAATTGATGGTAATTGGCAGCTGCCAAGCATAATTTGAAATTTAAACAAGGCAGCTTGACTCTGGTCAAGGCAATACCCCGCGGAATGAATCAGCAGAAGGCTGTCACTTACTTTGTTTAACTGAAACACACACAATGTGTGCACCTGTTCATTCTGTCTGCAAAGAACACGGACCTGACTATTAATATACGTGGCTTCCTGTACACACAAATGTGCCCCACTGTGAGCCAATCTTAAATTGGTTGTCAGCATCATTCTTGGCACACTGAGGATTATTTAACAAATGTTGTCTAATTGCGGAATCATATCTGATCTTTGGCGCCGTGTTTTGACTTTTGCAAGCATGGGTTGGTTGGGTACGGTCTGTACCTTGCCAGTTGTGAACAGTGGAAGGGATGTGCTGTTTGATACAATCAGCCAGTCCTTGGGATATGTGGCTATATACCTTGCATCACACTGGCACTGACATTCATATACCACATTACTTCTTTGTGTGATGGGCAGAATGTCTTTTCTGCTGACAACAACTTCTTATTAGTAGTTAATACCACTAGTGTTGTGGGCAGTGTGAAACAAGTAGCTTCACATGTTGTTCACATTTTTGAGATACCTTGCCCTTCCAGGGCAATCTGAGGTAAAGTGGGCACTTTTCAGAGCTAAAAGTAACAACCTTGGGCCTGTTCATGAGTTTGTGTGATATATAGGGTGAAATGATCTGATCAGGATATCTTTGCTTTGCTGTATTTCAGCAATAAGTTTGTGTGATGAAACATTGTCTTGAGGCCTTCTTTATGAAGTTGCTGATAAGGTATGTGGGACTGTAAGAATCCCAATATGTATATTGAACAGTGAAGGCAGGCTAGCAATAGATAGTAGTAGAGAACCCCCTGGCAGGTTTCTCAACTAGTACATCAAGGAAGGGGAATTCATTTGACTGCTCCATTTTAAAGGTGAATACGATGTTTCAGATTTTTACTGGGGATAAAAACCACTTTACAATTAAACTCCTGGTCAGAACTGTGATTGTTACAAGTTGGATAGCTGGCTAAAGGACTGGGGCAGTGCTCATTTAAAATCTGAATTGAGTTTGACATTCCCCTAAATTTAGATGCTTGTGCAGAAAATTGTAAGTGATGTTTACAAAATGTAATGGCACCAAAATGATGAACAACTTTCAATTTTGTTGGAAGTCAATAAACTCGAAACATTCCCTACTTTGTAAGGAATTGTTTGACATCTGAACTGGAAAGAATATAAATGATGTAGTTTAAATGCCATAAGGAGTTGATGTTTGTTAGTGTTTCAACTGGTTAGGATTGGCATTCCCTAGTGACAGAGAATTACTAATCTTTAAAAGGCATGGTCATTTGAAAGTTAGCTGTTTCTGTCTGGAGATGTCCGAGCAGCTGAAACTCCATGTTGTCCGTCCCGTTGAAGAGCTTGAGTTACTTTCAATTGGTGAAGTTTTGCTTTGGGAGTCGCCTGGATTTTATTTTGGGATGTGTGGAGAAGCATGATGAAATATTTTATTACGCATTGCAATCCCCATCAATTCAACTTATGGTCAGTAGAAACTATACATAGTGACAATTTTTTAAAAAGCTGATTCACTGATTAGCATAATTTAAATGTAATTGAACTGCTAAAATTATTAAAACAAAAGCAATTGTTCCAAACATTGAATGAGGGTTTTCTTAAAAATCAGTTAACACATTGTTAATTTAGTGCCATAATGTTTAATACCTGTCCAGATAGAAATCTTTTATATATAATTTAATGTCTTTGATTATGTATATTCAGTTAAATAGAAATATAAAGAACAAAATATATACCACTATATTTGGGTTACATAATGAGTGCTGGAAGAAAGACTTGTTTGTACTAAAAAGGAAATAAAATGTTTGATGAATTGGCTTCAAATCAAATTGCTCTGCCCCATTTAACAGTTTATTTGTGTTAAGAGTTTTATATAAACTAGAATTGGTGAGATGCCCATTCCTAATCCATAATTGCTGATTGTCAAGGTGATTTGTTGAACAAATAGCATAGAATTTCTGAAATTATTATTTTTTTTAACGACCAAAAATGTATGTATTCCATGCTGCATTACCCGGGTGAAGTCTTTGCATTTACCAGTTGATGCTTTGTTGTTTATTCTGTAGCTTATATTGCAGAGATGTAGGCAGACATGCCAACTCCACTGTCACATAAACCAAGGGACAAACTGTTAACTTTTATACCAGATCTCTTGATTTTTATGAGTTTCTTTTTGTTTTCTAAGCATGATTTGGTATAGATTGACAGTTGCTTTATAAACCTCATTCAGTGGTTTATTTAATCCCAACAGGTCAGAGTCTTGCACCTAAAAATGAGAAGGATCTGCCCTCCCACCACAGTGGATTTATGCAGCATAGAAAGTGGCCATCCAGCTCATCTTTGATAGAAATGTCCTGTTAGTTGAATTATGCTGCAACGTTTTTTTCTTTCACACATATATATCCAATTTCCATCTGAAGGTTGCTTCCATCACCCAACAAGTAGGATAGATACAGGGGAACAGGTAGATATAATATACTTGGGTTTCCAAAAGGCATTTGACAAGGTACCACACAAAAGGCTACTCAAAGAGACCAAGATATTGGGGTAGTATTAGCATAGAGGAGTGGCTAACTAATAGAAGTCATGATGTGGAGATGCTGGCGTTGGACTGGGGTAAACATATAAGAAGTCTCTCAACATTAAGTTAAAGTTCAACAGGTTTATTTGGTAGCAAAAGCCACTAGCTTTTGGAGTGTTGCTCCTTTGTCAGGTAAGTGGGAGTTCTATTCACAAACAGGGCATATAAAGTCTTTGTGCCCTGTTTGTGAAAAGAACTCCCACTTACCTGAAGAAGGACAGTGCTCTGAAAGCTAGTGGCTTTTGCTACTAAATAAACCTGTTGGACTTTAACCTCGTGTGATGCGATTTCTTGCATAACTAATAGGAGACAGAGTTGGGATAAGGAGACATTTTTAGGATGGCAGTCTGTACTAGTGGAGTACCACAGGGATCAATGTTGGGGTCACAGTTGTTTACAGTATATATTAATGACTTGAACAAGGGAAATAAATGTGTTACTGCCAAGTTCGTGGATGACACAAAAGTAGGTGAGGACAAGTGGTGAGGATGTCACAAAGAGTTGATAGAGGGATATAAACAGGTTAAGTGAATGGGCAAACGCTTGGCAGATGGAATATAATGTAGGAAAATGTGAAGTTATGCACCTTGATAGGAAGAATAAAGGAACTGAACATTATTTAAGGAGGGGAAGTGTTGCAGCTTTCTGCAGCCTGAGGGATTTGGGGGTCCTCATGCATTTACAAAAAGGTAGCATGCAAGTTCAGCAGGTAATAGGAAAGGCAAATGGAATGTTGGCCTTTATTTCAAATGGAATGAAGTATAAAAATAGGAAAGCCTTGCTAATACCGTACAAGGCACGAGTTAGACTACGCCTGGAATACTGAACAGTTTTGGTCCTGTTATCTAATAATTCTGTACTGGCATTGGAGAGAAAGAAGATTCGCTAGGTTGATCCCAGGTATGGAGGAACTTTCTTATGAGGAGAGGTTGAGTAGGTTGGGCCTGTACTCATTGGAGTTTAGAAGAATGAGAAGCAACCTTATTGTGACATATAGAATTCTCAGGGAGCTTGACAGGATAGATGCTGAGAGGTTGTTTTCCCTCGTGGGAGAGTCTAGGACCAGAGGGCATAATCTCAGAGTAAGGAGTCACCCATTTAAGACAGATTAGGAGGAATTTTGTCTCTCGGAGCATAGTAAATCTATGGAATTCTTTACTGCAGAGGGCTGTGGAGACTGGGTTGTTAAGTATGTTCAAGGCTGGGATAGACAGATTTTTAGTTAGGAAGGGAAGCAAGGGCAATGGGGATTAGGCAGAAAAATGGAGTTGAGGATTAGCATATTAGATCAGTCATGATATCATTGAATGGCAGAGCAGATCGATTAGGCCTACTGGTCTACTTCTCTTAAATCTTAGTGTTATGGTCTTGGATGAATTGAATATGTTGATAGGGCTGCTCAAATAAGAATGGGAGGAAGCTTGTGACACTGGCATGGACCAGTTGGGCCAAGTAGCCTGTTTCTATACTACAAGTTCTGTGTAGCATCTTATAACATGTTTATACTGCCTACATGTGATGTGGTTTACTGATCAAGTAAAAAGAGAAAAGACTTGTGTTCATATAGCATTTTCTCGACCTCCCAATGTGCCAGTGCTTCACAGCCAATGAAACACTTTTGATATGTAGTCACTGTTTTAGAGTAGGAATGCTATCATTCTGCATAGGAACCTCAGAAATGGAAAAATCCCAGTTTTTAGTGGATGTAAATCATCCCAAATCATTTCTCCTAGTCAAGAAACATGACTTTTGAGTGCAATTGTTTAATTTTTACTGTCAGATTAAAAGATAAAAAAGTCTAAAAAGTCAGAATATTCCTGAACTCAATGGATCCACATTGATTCCAAGTGTCGTAAACTAAACAAGATATTGAATAGAGCAGCAATGTCACATGTGGAACTGCTCTCTACTACCAGCATCACTGTAGTGGTCTGAAGGGTGGGTAAAAGACTTCACCTTGCTGCGCTCATTTGGACAATACAAGATCTAATTTCAGGGACCAAAACTCTGCATCTCCAGGATGCCTGAAATATGTCTAACCTGAGATTGAGTCAGGCTGTTTTTCTGGCACCAGAAGGGCTGCCTAACCTGTCTATTTGGCCCCTTGCACTGAGGAATGAAGACTGCTCAAACTTCAGGGCTGCTTCTATCATTGGGATCTCTCTTTGAAGGCTCAGTCTCTCCCCTGCAGAGGGATGTCCCTCCATTGGAGTTCTATAAAGATTCACCAGGAATACTCTGTTTCTCTGCTATGTTCAGGGTCTACCTAACAGGCTGTGTAGTGCACAACACCACTCTGTCTTTCGTTCTCCCCAATCCTAGGCCTCAGGGAGCAGCACCTACCAGCATGGTTCCAGGTTTCTCCAGTTCTTTGTGTCAATGAACCCAGGACCCTGAATCATTCCTTCTCCTGGGGACCTCTTATCTGATCTATGCAGTAAAGCCAAGTGTCCCAAGTATGCCAACACATCCCTTCTTTCAGGTTTAAGCATTAACTTTGTGACCAGACATTAAGTTACTCCTATCTCAAGCACATATGCATAATGCTCCAGGCTCAGACAGGCCCCCCCTTCCAGTTTCCCCTCCAGTTGGCTGTCTGGAGTCTTGGTCTGTGCATGGGAATGAGCGATCAGGTGCACATGCGCATGTACAGAAGGACTATTTCTTAATCAAAATCCAAATTTCTCTAGGCCTTTCAGTAAGGTTTTTATTATCTCCACAGGACAACAAAAACTGTGTGACATATGGAAGTCAAGTAGCCAACTATTCTGATGTGACTTGTGTACATGTACTGTCACGAAAGGGTGCTTTTACACTCCTCCCTCCTTAATCAAAAAGTTGTACCACATTCAAAATTCCATACAGTTCTATGTATTTCTTGTTTTTTTTTTGTTTATTTACAAATCTAACTTAACCCCTGGTTTCCTATTCCTAAGAGGATGCCTCCTTTCTTGATTCAAATTTTGAGAAGAACTTGAACTCATTTTGGACCAAGTCTGTCTGAGGAGAAGGTTCCCCCAACAATTGACCTTCAATTGAATTTTCCACTTCATCACACATGTCTGTCTGACCCAGATCTGAACTGGTTTCAGGCACAGCTTTTCTTGGAGTAACTATTGGTTACTCAACCCAAGTCCCAGCTATCCAAATAATACAACTCATTTTACTCTTTTTTTCAACTTTCACCTTCTGAATTAATGCCTCTGGAGATAAAACATGATCAATATGCAAAAACATAACCTTCCCCCGAACAAGTATGTCTAAAGACTCTCTCCTGTAACCAATTCAACCGATGATGATGGTGATGATTTTTGACCTTCTGATTCAACATTAGACTTCTTACTCTCACTCTGCTCTGATCAGGACTCCCTTTCTGCCTGGTTTGTTTTTCTTTTTCTGACTATGCCAAAGGTAGCTTCAGCAATCAAAACCCTATTCTGGGCTGTCTTCTAAGAAACAATTTAGCTGGTGTTCTACTGGTAGATTTATGATGTCTGTTACAATAAATAAACAGAACAGTTTGTCTGTTTGTGATTCAGTGACAACTGATATTTCTCCCAGTTTGTATCTAGCTTTTAATAATAGCAGAACGGTGTCATAGTGGTTAGCATTGCTGCCTCACAGCGCCAGGGTCACGCGTTCAATTCTTGAGTCACTGTCTGTGTGGAGTTTGCACATTCTTCCGGGTGCTGTGATTTCCTCACACAGTCCAAAGATGTGCAGGTTAGGTTGGTTGGTCATGCTAAATTTACCCTGCTGTCAGGGGGATTAGAAGGATAAATACGTGGGGCTGCGGGAATAGGGCCTGGGTGGGATTGTGGTCAGTACAGACTCAGTGGACCAAATGGCCTCCTTCTGTACTATAAGGATTCTATGATTTGTTTTATTAGAGCACGCTTAACCATTTTGTATTGTGCTTTAGTTAAACAAGGCATTAGTGTGTTTTACCCTGTTCGTCCTCATGAAGTTTGAAAATACTCCGAACAAAACTGGACTCTGTTGTCAGACACAATTTCCTCTGTGAATCCTTAAACAGCAAACAAACTACCCAAAACATCTGGAATCATGCCAGTTGTTGTTCAATTCACCTGGAACCCCTCAACAGTGATTTGTGGTTTAGAAATTACTGATTTCCCATGTAACACAACCTTGATCAACTGATAACTCATTCTTATGCATAAAACATGGCCTGATTTCTAATTTTAGTATTGCAACATAGTTGTGTACCTTTGCCAGCATGGGGTCCCAATGAATTGTTTTACCAATGTTTGATGTGACTGACAATTCATATGTGTGTGAAAATAATAAATCTTCCATTTGACTCATCCTCTGATGGGGATGGTAATCTCAACAATACATTGGCATTACAATGATCTTTTGATTGTATTTAATGACGTACTAATAAGCAGACAAATCAAAGCCCAACTCTACATTTGAGCTGCAGCTAAAGTGGGGTACTGCAGACTTCAGAAAATAGGCATCAGTGGCTTATGATTAGTTTTGATCATGGAACTAAGACCATACAAGTGTTTATGAAATCTTATCTAAAAATCAAAGGCAACGCTTTAGATTCTAAGTGTTATTTGCCTCACTGACACTGAGGGTCTCTCCTCACCGTTACCCAACACATGAGAGATCACAGCATCAACTCCAGATGGAGAAGTATCATATGCTAGGTTAAACTTTTTTCAACATCAAATTGCATAAGCATTGTACCATATAATTTTTGATTTTTTTTATATACCATTTGAATGCTTTGTCAAACTCCTTTGTCCAATTCTATAGAATGCACCTCAAGAGTTCACTCAAAAGATGCAGTAAGGTTGCCAAACTTGTTATGAATTTACAATATATATTCACTAAGCCCACAAAAGATCTGAGCTCAGATATTCTGAGGCAGTGGCCCATTTCTTTGTTGCTTGAATCTTACTCTTAGTACAATACAACTCATCATTGTCTATCCTGTGACCCAAATACTCTACAATTTTGGAATGTTTCTCATTTGTGTGCAGTTACCTGAACTCTATGCTTTTCCAAATATTGGAGCACCTTATGCCATCATGTGTTTGTCTGTTTGGAGCAAAATATCTCATCCAAATAGCACACTGAATTCCTTGCAAAATTTGCTCCATGACACCCTAAAATTCCAGGCGCTGAAGAAACAACAAATGGGAACTTCTGAAATTGAAATAGAGCCATGTGTATATTAATAATCAAATATGACTTAGACTCATCATCTAACTCAAGTTGCAGATAGGCATTTGTCAGATTTAATTTTGAACACATCTGACCTCTTGACAATATTGTGAACAGATCCTCCATGTTTGGCAAAATATTGGTTGGATTACATTCTTGTACCTGATTCACCATTACCTCGTCACTATAGAATCCTTAGTGTGGAAGGAGGCCATTCAGCTCATCAAGTCTATACCGATTCTGTGACAGAGCATCTGCACCCAGCCCCATCCCCTGTCCTATCCCTGTAATGCCATACAATTATCCCACTAATCCCCCTATCCTACACATCTTTGGACACTAAGGGTCAATTTAACATGGCCAATCCACCTAACCTGCACATCTTTGAGCTGTGGAAGGAAACCAAAGCATCCAGAGGAAACGCACACAATCACCCAAGGCTTTAATCAAACCCGGGTCCCTGACGCTATGAGGCAGCTGTGCTAACCACTGTTCTACCGTGCTGCCCTTACAGTATTGTCTGACTTTGATAATACCAAATGGAAGTAACTCAATTACTCTGTTCTACTTTAGAGAGAATGTTGTGAGTCTCAAGTCTTTTTGTTTTTTTGCTCTACTTACCCCCTTAGAGCATAGACAGTAGATGAGGTATGCAACAAACTGGTCTGTCATTCCTCTGAAGCAATATAATGGCTTCAAATCCTTGAATCAGTTGGCCAGTTTCACTTAATACCTGAGGGTACTTAGTGATCCTGTTGCTTTGTGTTGTAAATATTACTTTTAAATGAAAAAATTCATTCCAATTTAGTTTGTGTTAAGCAATTTCTTTTGAAAAACCTGGTTTTCGCCCTCCTCCACAATTATGGGCAATTTTACACTTTGCTCTTTGTATGTGACTAGAACTGACACACTTCCCAATATGGGATTGACTTCTCCAGATGATGTTGACTCAACTTGTTGACTTCCATGTTTACCAGATTTCCATCCAGTGCTTCTTGAACTATGATGCCCTGTAGATTTCACTGAACATCCTTGTGTTTCCAATTGTATGGTCTCAACTGCCCCTCATCGACCAGGTGCAGTTTGACAGTAGATTGCCATTTCTTTCAGCCAGCATTTACATTCTTACGGCATGCCTTGGCAAGCTGATCCTTTTTCTTACAGCTATAGTTCTCTGTCTTCATTAATGGAAAATTCTGTGCTCAATGCTGGCCTAGGGTCGGGTAGCAGAACTTTGTATTACCCCTGTTGTTGGACGTTATGCTTACTCAATTACAGCTTATTTACTTTAACATATGACTGGCAGTTGTTAACTCTGATTTCTTTTGAGTCACATTTCTTCTGGTTGTATCACAAATGTCCATGGGCAATGCTGTTTTGTGAGCTATATGGAAAGTTAACTTTGGCAATGTCAGCAATTTACTTTTTTGATTGGATTTATTATTGTCATATGTATTAGCGTACAGGGAAAAGTATTGTTTCTTGCGCACCTTTACAGACAAAGCATATTGTACATGGGGGGGGAAGGAAGGGAAAGAGTGCAGAATGTCGTGTTACAGTCATAGCTAGGTTGTAGGGAAAGCTTAACTTAATGCGAGGTAGGTTCATTCAAAGGTCTGATGGCAGCAGGGGAGAAGGTGTTCTTGAGTCGGTTAGCACATGACCTCACACTTCTGTATCTTCTTCCTGATGGAAGAAGGTGGAAGAGAGAATGTCTGGGTTGCGTGGGATCCTTAATTATACTGGCTGCTTTGAGGCAGTGGGAAGTGTAGACAGAGTCAATGGATGAGAGGCTGGTTTGTGTGATGGACTGGGCTTTGTTCATGACCCTTTATAGTTTCTGGTGGTCTTGGGGAGAGCAGAAGACATACCAAGCTGTGGTGTATCTGCAAAAAGAATTGGTGAGAGTCATAGCAGACATGCCAAATTTCCTTAATTTTCTGAGAAAGTAGAGGCATTGGTGGGCTTTCTTAACTATAGTGTCGGTATGGGGGAACCAGGACAGGTTGTTGGTGAACTGGACATCTAGACACTTGAAGCTGTCAACCATTCCCACTTCATCCCTGTTGATGTAGACAGGAAAAAGTCTGGCAACACCAGGTTTTAGTCCAACCTATTTATTTGATAATATACTCGCAAGCTTTCGGGTTAGCCCCTTCGTCAGGTGAATGGAGAGTTCTGGCCTCAGACAGAGCATATAAAGCACAGACAGTTTAGAGATTACTGATTAGAATGCAAATCCTTACACCTAACCTGCTGTTCAAGACCTGAAGTGGCTGATAATGTGAGTGGAAGGAGCACTGATCACAGGTTAAAGAGATGTGTATTGTCTCCAGACAGTACAGTGAGTGAGGTTTTGCAAACCCAGGCAAGTCACGGGGGTTACAGATAGTGCGACATGAACCCAAGATCCCTGTTGAGACCGTCCTCATGTGTGCGGAACTTGGCTATCAGTCTCTGTTCAGTGACTCTGCGCTGTCGTGTGTCGTGAAGGCCGCCTTGGAGAATGCTTACCCGAAGGTCAGAGGCTGAATGCCCGTGACCACTGAAGTGTTCGCCAACAGGCAGGGAACAGTCTTGCCTGATGATTGTCGAGCGATGTTCATTCATCCGTTGTCGTAGCATCTGCATGGTCTCCCCAATGTACCATGCTTCGGGACATCCTTTCTTGTAGACAGGGGCATGTCCTCCACTGCGCTTCCTGAAGTTGATGACAAGCTCTTTCGTTTTGTTGACATTGAAGGAAAGATTATTGTCATCGCACCAGTTCACCAGATTCTCTATCTTTTTCCTGTAATCCATCTAATCATTGTTTGTTTGAGATCCAGCCCACTACAGTGGTGTCATCAGCAAACTTGAAAATTGAGTGGAGGGGAATTTAGCCACAGAGTCATAGATGTAAAAGGAATATCGTAAGAGGCTGAGGACACAGCCTTGTGGGGAACCGGTGTTGAGGATAAATGTGGAGGAGGTGTTGTGGCCAGTCGTTACTGATGGTGGTCTGTGGGTTAGAAAGTCTAGGTTTCAGATGCAGAGGGAGGAGCTGAACCCCAGACCACGGGGTTTGAAGATGAGTTTCATTGCATGACTTTCTCCTAACGGATTCTCCCATTTCAGTTTTTGCTTGTAAGCTGGGAGCAGGAGCACAGCCTTGTGGTCTGATTTGCCAAAGTGTGGGCGGGTGATAGAGAGGTTGGCATATTTGATATTTGTGTAACAATGGTCTAGAATGTTTAGGCCTCTGGTGGAACAGGAGACCTTTTTGGGGTATCTTGATTGAATGCTCTTGAGCTTGGTGTGATTGAAGTCCCTGGCTGCAATGAAAAAGGCCTCAGGATGTTTTGTCTCAAGGCTACTTGTGGTGCTGTATATTTTATCTGGCGTGGTCTTCACGTCTGCATGGGGTGGGATGTAAACTATGTCAGGATAACAGAAGTGAACTCCCACGGAAGATAGTAGGGGCAGCATTTTAGAGTCAGGTATTCGAGGTCCAGGAGCAGAAACTTGCCAGTGTTGCTACATCTAGGCACCATGAGGTGTTGATTAGGAAAAAGACCCCACTCCCCCCTAGCCTTGCCTGAGACTGTTGTACGGTCCATTTGATGGATTGAGAAGCTCTCTGGTTCACAGCCTGGTGAAGCACGAGTGAACCATGTCTCTGTTTCACAGAGTACACAGCGGTCCTTTAGTTGTCTTTGAAAAGTGAGTCTGGCTCTAAGTTCATCTAGCTTGTTTTCCAGAGATTGTACATTTGCCAGGAACTGGTGAAGGGGGCCTTGGGACCAAGTTGTTTCACTCTTGCCTGCACATTTTCCACACTTCCTGGAGTGACTGCTTCTTTTGGTGCCTGGGGAACAGTGAGAATAGTATGTGATGTTAAGGGTACAGGTGTGTCCAATGAGGTTCTTTGCTTTGGTTGGTGTGTGGATGGAGGATTTGTTGCCTTGCTTGCGGTTCCTGCGTTGATAGATGGGTGTGTGCAGTCGGGTGTCCCGGGTTGCTGTCAGGCTGTGGTTTGGCTTCAGAAGCCGGAGGATGTCCATACCATGCTCCGGTGTGGACGGGTCAAGGCAAAGGTGTTTACTTTTGAAACACCAAACAAATTTGCACTGTCTTGAAATTTTCCAAAATTACAATGAATGGACAGCTTTCTAAAGTCTTCAATGTTATCTCCGGGCAATTAATTCCTTGTTCCAAACCGATAACTTTCAGCTATCTCCAGTGTCTTGGGACTGTAATGCAGCTCAGACTGAAAGAAAATGTCTAACAACAGAGTATCTTTTGGCTTGGCAGGAGTGAGCAAATTCTTGTGCATTTCACACATTACTTCAGTTAAAAAATCGCCTTTTTCCTTTCCCCCACTGCCTGATTAATAGCTGGATTATTAGGACCTTTTTGAGGATATTATTCGCAGTGAAATACATTTTAAGCCACTCTGTATACACACCAAAAGACTCTCCATTGTGGTTGTACTCTCCCAGATGCTCAATAATACCTGTTGGTGCAATCATCTTCAAAGGACAGTCCACCCAATTGTACAATTTTTAAACCTATTTCTCAGCAAAAGGAACCTCCCATTTCTCTGCTGGTTTGCTGGAAACATCTCCAACCCAAACTTGATCAGTTAGGGAAATCCATGATCCCACTTTGTTGCCAGACTAATATCTTTGGAGAACAAAAGAGACCGTGTGCCACATGGAAGTCACAACTGAACTGTTTGTTCTGGTTTGTCTTATCTACATATACAAATGGCCACAAGAAGGTGCTATTTCAAGATCTTGAGCAATGCTGTGACTGAAAAATAGTTCTTCTCTCAACAAATTAGCATAGACCCAATTTTTACTGCACTGGCAGAACCTCAGTTGAGAGATAGGTAAAGTAATGAGTGTCAACTACTTCCACAACATCAAGCTGAAGAGATGTGGGATTGTGTAGCTAACTGATGATGTCCATTATTTTAATTATCTCACAACTTTTAACCCTATCCCTCTATTAACCTGCTCTTTCGAACAAGGGAAGAAGGCTGGCAGGAAGGAACCCTTTTTTTATACAGTGAGAGGTTAGGACCTGAAATGCATTGTCTGATTGTGTAGTGGAGGCAGATCCAGTTGTGGCTTTCAAATAGGAATTGGATAAAGGCTACAGGGAAAGAGTGGGTGCATTGGACTATCTGAGTTTCTCCAAGGTTGATGAGGAAATGGTGTCCTGTTCTACAGTAATTCTGTGATTCCAAGGAAGTGGGGGCTTGTTTTAAATGCGCAGATCAGGAGTGCGTCTACAATTTCACCAAAAGCCTATAAATGGGGATGAGGGAGACAGTCATAGAATCCCTACAGTTTCTATGGAGGCCATTCAACCCATCGAGATTGCACCAACCACAACCTCACCTAGGCCCTATTACCCTTAACCCCACATATTTACCCTGCAAATCCCCCTGACACTAGGGTCAATTTAGCATGGCCAATCAACCTAACCTGCACATCTTTGGACTGTGGGAAGAAACCAGAGAACCTGGAGGAAACCCATGCAGACATGGGGAGAATGTGAAAACTCCACACAGACGGTGACCCAAGGCTGGAATTGAACCCACAGCCCTTGCACTGTGAGGCAGCAGTGCTAGCCACTGTGCTGCCCATTCCAACTCTGTCAGGCAAAACAGCCAGGAATGGATCCTGAATTAGAAGAGGCCCATCAGATAAATTATAAATTTATTTATCAGATTTTCTTGTGAGTCAGGAGCGGCAGGAGAACTGCTCTGGGCCTCACAAGGAAGCCTTGTGTTTTCCTTGAACTGGACTCCCTCCTGAACCCAGCTATAACCTCCCATTGCTCGCTGTGTTCTCTCACAGGCCAGATTGATGATCTGGTCAGCCATTTGATTAGAAACCGCAGCATTTAAATAAGACCTTACATTTGGCAGTGCCATCATGTACTTGCAGGTTTCTTCAGCCAGTCAGCTGTCAGGAGGATAACTGGGTTGAATATCAAAGGTTGGAAATGAAAAAGAAATAAGAGATGCAAAAGAAGAGTATGAGAAGAGACTGGCAGCGAACATAAAAGGGAATCCAAAAGTTGCCTGTAGGCATATACATAGTTAATGGGTAGTAAGAAGAGGGATAGCAACAAATAGGGGATCATCACATAGAGGCAGAGGGCCTGGTTAAGGTACTATAAGTAAGTACTAGGTAGGACAGAAACTGATAGAGGAGGTGTTAGAAAGGCTGGCTGTACTTAAAGTTGATCAGTCACAGGAGACTAAATGGGATGCATCCAAAAATGCTGAGGAAAATGAGGATAGGAATTGTAGAGATAGTGGTCAAAATTTTCCAATCCTCCTTTGATACAGGGGTGATGCCAGAAATCAGGAGAATTGTAAATATGATAGGTTCACAAGTTTTTACCCTACACGAGAAAGGGTAAAAGGATAAACCCAGCAATAACAGGTGAGTTAAATCCACCTCAGTGATGGGAAAGCTTTAAGTCACTAATCTGGAACTAACTGTACGGTCACCTTGACTGAAGACTGATTTATGAGGAAAATCAGTACAGACTTGTTAAATGCAAATCATATTCAATTAACTAGATTGTTTTCTGATGAGGTACGGAGGGTTGATATGGGGTAATGAAGTTGATGTGATGTATATGGACTTCCAAAAGGCATTTGATAATGTGCTACATAACAGGCTTGCCAGCAAAGTTAAAGCCCTGGAATAAAAGTTGTAATGGCAGATGGATCATTGGTTGAATAACAGAAAACAAGGAGTAGTGAAACAAAGAGAACAGAAAACAAGTGGTGAATGGTTGTCGTTTGGGCTGGAGAGTTGGTATTAGAATTGCTGGTCTTAATATTTAAAGACCTAGATTTGGGTGTACTGGGCACAATTTCAAAAGTTGTAGATGACACAAAACCTGGAAGTATTGTGGACTGTGAGGAGGATAATGCTAGACTTCAAGATGACATATACAAGCAAGAAAGTTATAATGAACCTTTATAAGTGTCCAATTCAGGACACTACATTTGAGGAAGGATGTAAAAGCTTTTGAAAGGGTGTAGAAAAGGTTTGAGAATGGTTCTAGGAACTTTTATGTGAACAGATTGGAGAAGCACAAATTGTACTCCTCAGACAAGCAATGTTTGACAGGATGGCAGTGTTCAAAATCAATGATTGGCAGATTGTATCAAACAGCAAGTTCCTTTCGTTGTTCACAACAGGCAGAGAGTACTGACTGTACTCAATCAGCCCATGCCGTGCTTACACAACTCGGAAGATAATATCTGACGTTAGATGTGATTCTATGATTAGATAGCATTTGCTGAACAATCACAAATATGCTAAGAATTACACTAATGGCCTATTTGATAGGCTTACAATATTGGCTCACTTTTATGCTAGCTAGATATATTCATATACAAGGACCTGCCCTCTGCAGGCAAAAGGAACGTGCCCAGGCATTGCATCTTTTTGAATTAAACAAATGCGTGGGACACAATAGTTCCCTGAGCATTCTCCAAACGACTCAACTTGCCAACCAATCAGCACCCTTTTCTCATGCAGTATAAATGGTTGCTCCCTTTGAAATTTGGCATTCTTGTTTTTGTCCTGATGAGTGCCAAGTGAAAAGCTTCGACAGTGGGTCTCTTTGTTTTTCATTCCATGATTCTATAATATAATTTCAAAATAAACATTGTTCACCTTGGAGCATTGACAGAGGAGTGCAATGACATTGTTATTGTTTCTGTACCCAGAGATTCAGCCAGTTGCAAGAACCTATCTGAAACTCTGTTGCTCACTTTATCTTTCACTTTGCTTCCTAAATGGTGCAATCTTGTCGCTTACTAAGATTATATTTGTACTGCTCCTGGCGTTGTTGGATTCAGAGTATTTGACAAATTGAAATGTCAGCAAGGTATGCACGTTTCATTATCCATAATTGGTCAGAATAGCTTTTAGCTAATGCAGGATTGTACACAGATTTTAAACAAAAGCCTGCAGTTCTTCCTAAGAGACTGCTTTGAGATAACTAAATCATTTCAGTATGAAATGATAATTTTTCACAACTTGTACCCATTTCTAATCACAGCTTTGCAAATAGATGCAAATTCATTGGCCTGTGTCTCTCAAAATTTGCTTTTAACACACCAGATAATTCTGGTTCCATTCTTTTGTGAAGCATGTGCTTGGCAGTGCAACATACAAACTAGTAATCATTTACTGGTTTCTGGCGCCCATTCTTACAATGATTCCACTCCTGTTGCCTTTCATAGCCACAGCACCGTCCAAACAGTAACACCATTCTCCCAATACAGTGATTCTGATTCTCTCAAATTATCCTGTAACCTCCTTTGGGCAGAATTTTACCATAATTTACCAGGGTGTCAGGCTCAGCCTGTATTTCTCCAGATGCATCGGCAGGTTTTCAGACCAGATTTCCTGGCACTTGGTGCACAGAGAATCTGGGGATGTGGTCAAGTCTGGTGGGGCCAGGCCTTGGACAGCCAGCAAGGCAGGCTCCACAGAGATCAGAATGTCATGTTTAAAGAGTGCCGATTCAGTGTAGAAATTAAACTTCCCCTCCTCCCCTATGGACGTGGAGGACCCCCTACACCTCAAGTATTGGGCAACCCCTAACCACACAAGTTTCAGGTGCTATTTTCCCCCATCCCCATCCACAATCACACAAGTATCTGGAACTGTATCCCTCCCCCCTTACCCCTGCATCACGTTCACAAGTGCCATGACAGGATGGTGTGCACTGTCCCCCTCCCAGCCATCATCCACCCCCCCAACCTCATAGTCATTGCCACCGCCAGCGCACATTCCCCTCCCTCACAGGCATGTCTCCCTTATCTTCACAGGAATTAACCCCCTTCTACACACCACACATAAGGGGAGAATCCCTATTAGGGCTCTTCAGAGGGCCTGTCCCTGACACTGGCTCCTGTCCCAGGTTGGCACTGCCAACCTGTGGCTGGGGACAATGCCTATCTGTAGCCAGGGGCAGTAATTGAATCCTGTTCTTTATATGCTGTTGTAAAATTGGTGAGGTATGAATATATAATGAGGGGGTCATATGGCAGGGTGACCCATTAATGTTTAAATGACATATAGCAGCTCGTTATGTCACTGGCAAGGGACTGAGGAAAGTTGGGAAATGAGATCTCGCTGGCAAGAATCTTGTTTTCCAGCTCTCGTGGGATTTTGCGCCCATGTCGCCCTTTTCACTCTCAGTAGACGTGGGCTCAAAATTCCACCCAATATTTCTTCATCCACCTGACAGTAAAACAAATTTTTCTGAAATCTTTTACCGATTTTAAAGCGAATATAAATAAGTGATTGCATGACACTACTAAAATCCGTTGTCTCTTCAAGCAGCATCTGAATTTTTAAAATCATCCCCCAGTATCCAACAGCTCCACAGTCCTCAGAGGTGGATGCCCTCATCTAATTCCAGCTCCTTGAGTCTCCCTGATTTTAATCCCTTCATTACTGGTGAGTGCACCTTCAGTTGCCTAGGCCCCAAGCTCTTTAAATCCTCTGTTTACCTCTCTACCTCTTCACCTCAATAGCCTTCCTTAAGATACTACTTAAAACTTTACCTTTTGACTAAGCTTTTCATCTTCTCATCTCATATTTCCTAAAATGTCATGTTTTGTTTTCTAATGCTCCTGTGAAGTACTGTGGAACGTTTTTCCACGTTAAAAGTGTTATATAAATGAGTTGTTGTTCAGACTGAATTGCAAATTACTCACATTCACAAAGTAATTTCCAATTGGCATTTTATATTCTTTAAAAGTAATATTAGCTTCAACTTCTGCGCTGTGTCCATGCTTACCATCACTGTACAGCAGCAGGAAGAATCAGCTCCCTGATGGAACGTGATTTTTTTTGCTTTTAACAATTTGCTTCCCTTTAGAAGGATGATTTCAAGGCCTGTCTGTTACTTATCAGTGGCATTTCCAGATGTTTGTATCCTTTTTCTCATTCAAAGATGTATTTATTTATCCTTATGTACTTGATACTTTTTTTTGAGATGTCACATTAGTTTTGCAGGTTTCACTGCTTCATTAGCTAAAGTTTATAAGCGCACAACATTGCAGCTATGTAACAGGACCAGCCTTGGAGGAAAAATGGTGCCTTACTTGCATTTGAATCCTTCTCCCACTTTCAAGGTATTGCAGCTGGTTTGATGGCTGTCAGATGTTTTCTGTCAAGAATAGCTTCTTGCTAATATAAGAGCAGACAGCAATCATAGCTGTATTACCATATGACCTGTTACAAGTCCAAAAGTCCTTTTCCAACTAAGGTGGGTGGCTCGGTCAGTTATAGAACTTGTGTGGTGACTTTTATACATTGGGCTTGAGACAGCTAGTGTCTTTGTATCTGAATGACCCCCCTCAATTCAAAATGACCCTTTTGAATTAGTTTCAGGAAAAGGCATTGAGTCAACATCTTTCTGGAAAGTTCCTTTTCTTTCCTCTTGAGGCACAGGAGTGCTTGAATTCACGAGAAGTCAGGTGATCCTCGGGCAGCCATGTTTTTGAAGCCTCTCATGGTTTTTAAAAATATGCCTACTGAAGATCCATAAATATATTGAAGCATGGCAGTGAAGAGTTTTAAAATTAGGCCCCCTTGGAATGATTGAAATCTGACAAGAATACTGTGAAGATATTTGCACTTGGGAGAGCAGATCTAATGCTTAGGGTTGATTTCAGCAAACTGGCTACTCATACTTGATATCCTACATACTGCAGGAGAACAGAAACTGGAGGGGCCAACATTAAAAGGAGATTGTTGCCAGCAGTTAAGATAAACTGCCAAATAGACAGCATGACGCCTCTGACTTGCAAGCACAGAAAACACAACAACTCCTGCACTAGGGAAAATAACTAGCATCTGTGCCAGGAAAGCTTAAAGACCATTAACTCTTTACCTGTTAACGTTTGTTGCATCAACTTTTTTTTTCGATTTTAATTTCATGGGTCAGTTAGCAATAGTTAAGAGAGCATGTAGAATGATATTTTCAGTTTGAGAAAAATAATAACTTCCTCAACAGTCTTTGTCAGCTTTTGACTTTAGTCCTTAAATCCTCTTCACCAACTGAAAGCAAAGAGAATGGTTTAGACAAAAGTACTGGTCAAAAGTGGAGCTACAATGCTTCTACTGGTGATTTCCTGATAGTGAAGCAAGGGTCTTGCTTTATATCGAGAAAGCATTGAAAAGCTTCCAACTAGCACTCATGATGCTAAATTGGGAAAGATTAAATTGTTGCTTCTCATTTCACCCCTCGGTCAGTGCGTTCATCTAACAGCAATCTCATATTAATTTACTTTCATAAAATTACTTCACTTTCTATTAACATTGGATGAGATCAGGTTTGTGCCATTTTTTAAATTCACTCGTGGGATGTGGGTGTTGCTGCTGGCCAGCATTTATTGCCCACTCCTAATTGCCCTTGAGAAGAAGGTGGTGAGCTACCATCTTGAAATGCTGCAGTACTCAGTCCACCCACAATGCCATTAGGAAGGGAATTCCAGGATTTTGACCCAGCAACTGCAAAGGAACGGTGATATATTTCCAAATCAGGACAGTCAATGGTATGGAGGGGAACTTACAGATGGTGGTATTGCCTTGTATCTGCTGCCCTTGTCATTTCAGCGGGAAATAAGACGTGGGTTTGGAAGGTGCTGTCTAAGGATCTTTAGTGAATTGCAGCAGTGTAGATAGTACACGCTGCTGCTACTGAGCGATGGTGATGGAGGGAGTGGATGTTTGTGGATGTGGTGCCAATCAAGTGGCCTGCTTTGTCCTGGATGGTGTCAAACTTCTTGAGTGTTGTAGGAGCTGCGCCCATCCAGGCACGTAGAGAGTATGCCATCACATTCCTGACTTGTGCCTTTGTAGATGGTGGACAGGCTTTGGGGAATCAGGAGGTGAGTTACTTGCCGCAGTATTCCTAGCCTCTGACCTGCTCTTGTAGCCATTGTGTTTATGTGGTGAGTCCAGTTGAGTTTATAAACCAAAAGAGAAAATGCTGGAAAATTCCAGCAGATCTGGCAGCATCTGTAAGAAAAGAGCTCATGTTTCAAGTCCAGGTGACCCTTTGAAAGGGTCAGTTCTTTTCTCTCCTTTATAGGTACTGCCAGACCTGCTGAGATTTTCCAGCATTTTCACTTTTGGTTTCAGATTCCAGCATCTGCAGTAATTTGCTTTTATCCAGTTGAGTTTATGGTCAATGGTAACCCCCAGGATGTTGACAGTGGGGGATTCAGTGATGTTAACACCATTAAATGTTAAGGGGTTTTGTTTAGATTGTCTCTCATTGGTGGTGGTCACTGTCTGGCATTTGTGGACAATATCCAGGCTTGGGTTGTCAGCCCAAGCCTGGATATCATCCAGATCTTGTTGTCATCCTAAGCCTGGTTATTGCTGAGCAGGTGTTGCTTGATAGTAATGTTAATGACCCCTTTCACCACTTTACTGATGATTGAGAGTAGACTGATGGGATGGTAATTGGCTGGGTTTAAATATCCTGCTTTCTGTGTGAAGGATATACCTGGGTGATTTTCCACATTGTTGGGTAACTGTACTGAAAGAACTTGGCTTGGGGACAGCAAGCCCTGGAGCACAAGTCTTCAATATTGTTGCTGGAATATTGTCAGAGCCCATTGCCTTTGCAGTGTCCATTGCCTCCAGCCATTTCTTGATATCATGTGGAGTGAACTAAATTGACTGGAGACTGGCCTCTGTGCTGCTGGGGACCATTGGAGGAGGCCAAGATGGATCATCCACTTGATACTTCTGGCTAAAGATTGCTGCGAACGTTTCAGCTGTAACTTTTGTACTGATGTGCTGAGCTCTTCCGTGACTGAGGATGGGGATATTTGTGGCGCCATCTCCTCCAGTAAGTTGTTTAATTGTCCACAACCATTCACTGCAGAGTTTAGATCTGATCCCTTGGTTGTGGGATCACCTAGCTCTGTCTGTCATCGACTTCAGGAAGCGTAGTGGAGAACATGCCCCTAGCTCCATCAATGGGGACAAAGTAGACATAGTCAAGAACTTCAAGTTTTTAGGTGTCCAGATCACCAACAACCTGTCCTCGTCCCCCCCATGCTGACACTATAACTACTGCTTTCTCAGAAGACTAAGGAAACTTGGCATATCCGCTATGACTCTTTCCAACTTCCATAGATGCACCATAGAAAGCATTCTTTCTGATTCAATCACAGCTTGGTATGGCTCCTGCTCTGCCCAAGACTGCAAGAAACTACAAAAAGTCGTGAATGTAGCCCAGTCCTTCACACAAACCAGCCTCCCATCCATTCTCTCTGTCTACACTCCCCGCTGTCTCGGAAAAGCAGTCAGCATAATTAAGAACCCCAAGCACCCCAGACGTACTCTCTTCCACCTCCTTCTGTCAGGAAAAAGATACAAAAGTCTGAGGGCATGTACCAACCAACTCAAAAACAGCTCCTTCCCTGCATTTGTAGTCCTGTTTGATAGCCTCAGCTGGTTGACACCTCATTTTTAGTTCCAGTCCAGGACTACTTGCATGCCAAACAGCAAATGATTTTGATTTGATTTATTGTCACATGTATTTGTATACATGAAAAATATTGTTTCTTGCACACTATATATACAAAGCATACTGTTCGTAGAGAAAGAAAAGAGAAAATGCAGAATGTAGTGTTACAGTCATAACTAGGATGTAGAGAAAGATCAACTTAGTGCAAAGCAAGTCCATTCAAAAGTCTGATGGCAGCAGGGAAGAAGCTGTTTTTGAGTTGGTTGGTATATCTATAGAAGTTGGTGAGAGTTGTAGCTGACATTTCAAATTGCCTTAGTCTTCTGAGAAAGTAGAAGCGCTGGTGGGCTTTCTTAATTATGGTGTTGGTATGGGGGGACCAGGACATGTTGGTGATCTAGACACCAAAAAACTTGAAGTTCTCAACCATGTCCACTTCAGTGTCTTTTCCGGTGCCTGGGTCAATGCCAGATTTCATTCCTTTTTATTGATTTTGTAGGGATTGATACAACTGAGTGGCTTGTGAGGCCATTTCAGAGGGCAGTTGAGAGCCGACCACACTGCTGTGGCTCTGGAGTCACATGTAGGCCAGACCTGATGAGGATATCCGGTTTCCTTCCCTAAAGGACACGAGTGAACCAGATGGGTTTTTCCAATAATTGACAATGATTTCATGGTCATCAGTAGATTCTTAATTCAAGATATATTTTACTGAATTCAAATTCCACCATCTCCTGGGACCCCAGAACATTGACTGAATTTCTGGATTAATAGTCCAGCAATAATACCACCAGGTCATGCCTCCCCTAGCATTTGTGATGCTAGATTGGAAATGATTAAATTGTAAGCTTTTTATTTCACTCTTTGGTAAGTGACTCCATCTAACAGTGACAAATGTCATATTAATTTACTTTCATAAAATTACTTCACTTTCCATTAACATTGGATGAGATCAGGTTTGTGCCATTAAATTGTACAGCAATCATTCCAACTGAAGGATCTAAAATTGGATGTATAGCCCACATATGGCATTGCCGAAGAGGGAAAAATGTGAATGTTTGTTTTTTTTTCTAGAATGACCTATTACCTGTAGGATTAAGGCAGAAAGATCAGACAAAAAAAGCACCTACAGGTCCATTAAATAGAGATCAGCTCCTGGAACACCTGGAGAAACAAGCAAAAGAGTGCAAGGACAGAGAGGACTTGGTTCCTTATACAGGAGAAAAGAGAGGTGAGTGATATTTTTATGCTGGTATAAAACTTGCAAGATCTGCTTTGCATTACTTTCTTTCACTATTGCACCCAAGGTTTAATGTTTTTTATTCTAAATTAATGTGGAGAGATTTGCCCACCAAAAGACTCTTGTGCTGTGTGCTCAGGTGTTTGTAAAAATTCATCAGGTACAGATCAAACTAGTAAAAAGAAACTGAGCTGAACAGAAATGCTAGAATTACTGAGCAGATCAGACTGAATCTGTGGAGAGAGAAAGAGTTAATGGCTGTAATTCTCTGATGCTGTACTCTCTGCTACTGCTGCCAGTGAGAATGGAGAATTTGGCACTCAGCCAAATCTTCATTTGCAGCAAAGGGACTGGAGAATCCCAATTGGGGAAGGTCAGAGAATCCAGGCAAATGTTTCAGCTCCTTAACCTTTCATCAGAGTGGACTCCCAAGTGTGTTTTAACATCTGCAAAAGCAGAGCAAATCTCTGGGAACTTTCTCACTGCTTGTGCAGCCAAGCCTATCCTATCCATAACTGGTTAGACCTGCAGCCTTATCTGGAGTAGAGTGTCTAAATTCCAGCCTTCAGTCTGCCCTGCCATATTCCATTGGTGAGTCAGAATGACACATCAGTCAACAGTAGTTGGCACTGCCTTGCACATTACCAACACTAGCATAGGTTTGGCTCCAAACTTCTGTTGTTAGGTGTGTGTTTTTTCTGAGCTACCTCGTTTCAAGGAGATCTTGTCTGCCTTTCCCAGTGAAGATGAAGTGAGCCATCAGTTGCTGGACAACAAATGGGTGTGGGCTTGTATCCTTTAAGTGGATGATATCCTGACTAAGTGGCCATCAAAATGTGCAGGAGAAAATCAGGGGTCCAGTTTTTCCACTGATCCACAGTATTCCCTTGCAATGTTTCTAATAATCCTTGATGACAGCTCAGTGAGGGCAAGACGACAGCTCAGTGACTATCGCTGATTGCTGTGCAGACACATGGATTTGGGCCGGTGTCTGTGGGAGTTTGCGCATTCTCCCTGTGCTTGTGTGGGTTTTCTCTGGGTGCTCTGGTTTCCTCCCACACCCCAAAGATGTGCTGTTAGGCTGATTGGCAGGAATAAATTGTCCCTAAAACAGTTTCCCTCAATCTGGATGGCCATAAAACATTAGATAGGGGTCATGGGTAGAGAGGTGGACTGGTGGTGTTGAGATGGTGGCGTGGGCTCGTTGGGCCGAAGGGCCTGTTTCCCGGGCTGATTTTGTTCTTTGTCCTTTGTTCATTTGTTTACAAGAAATCTGCCTAGTTCTTGCAGATCACTAAAATCAAACAGCAGTTAACAGTGACATTATACATATGCTGTATTTGTGTAAAATAGTTTGAACCTGAAAGTAAAACTTTGGGGATTATATGATCAATTAAAATATGTCTCATCCGTAATCTGAGTAGTCAATTCAACAGAACTGTAATTAAAACCTGTTGATGCTCTCTTGTTTCAGAGACTACAAAGTAAACTGTAAAAAATATATTTTTATCGAATTCTTTAAACTGCTTTGAACTTGTGTTTTCTGGATTATGCATCCAGGCCTCAGGATTACCTCAGTATGGTAGTGTAATGATTTTGATGTTGGACTAGTATTTCACCTCTGTTCAGTCCACACACGTGATCTTGAGTTTCTGGTCACCTGCCACTTCAATTCTCCACCCTATTCCCTTATTAAGTCTCTGCTGTCAGGCTCCTGCAGTGTTTCAATGAAGCTCAAAGTAAGGACAAGGAACAGCATCTCATCTTTCCTTTAGGCACTTTAAAGCCTTCCAAAACTCAGTTCAACAATTTCAGACTGCAACCTCTGGCCCCATTGTGTTTCTATATTCAGTGAACATTCTGGAAAGAATTTCAAGTCTTTTGCGAACATTAAGCTTTGGGCGCTTTCTATTTTTTCTGCCACCATTTTTAAATTAAACTTTGTTAGCTGTGTCAAGGCATTTATAGATGAGCCATTTCTTTTGATGAGTTTCCACAACAGACTTAACCATTTTAACTTGCAAGAAATATAGCTAAAATCATTGTAAAATCTTGTCCATTTAAACCCTGGCTAAGCTAATGTACTTGTCTCTCCTTGTGGACTCAACATTTCACGAGCCCTCAATTTGTTACAATCCCTGCAGAAACCAATAACTGTTTAAAAAGGTATTTGAACTTTGGTCTTTTAAATGCAAGTACTAAACTTTCACCTGCATTCTGGCACAGTAAATCTTAGATACTTTAGAACTCTAGCTGGTCTCCTCATCTGGATCCTGGAAGACTAACCCTGTCTGAAATCTGTCAGAGATATCTTGGAAATCCTTCCCATCTGAAAGCCCAAGTGCATGGCGATGTGAATTGCACAGGTCTCGTATCCAGGTAGCGATGCTGATTAACTACCCTGAAAGCCTAATTCACTTTCATCTTAGGACCAAATGGACAGTTTAAAGCACAATTGTTTGCAACCCACCATTCTCCAACACTTTTCTGGGACTTTGGAGATTCATGGGGGAGGGGGAGGAGGAGGGGGCAGAGGCTGGGTAAGATTTTGGACACTCGATGCAGATTCAATGTGCTGAATGGTCTCCTTCAACACCATAGGGGCTGTGTTTTATTCTAAAGCTTCTTATAAAATGGAATCCTGTCAGATACTTAATGTAATGTGTACACATTTGCCAGTTTAACTATGACCATTGCTGGCACAGCAAAGCTATGCTGTCAGTACTGTTCATTTATTGCCTCTGAAAGCAGTCATGCATTCCTTAGTTTGGAGAGATAGTCACCATGACAAGGTGACTTACTATAGTAGAAGTTTGAGACCTTGTGGGGGGAAAATACGCATCTTTATTTACTTTTCCAAAACAAAACGTGAAACAATGCCTTTTCAACTTTCCCCCGAATAATATTAAGTGTTTTTCTTCATTGGATTTTACATAATTGTTATTTTAAAAATGATAGCCATTACTTATCTTATTTCTGTTCACTTGAGCTCTCAGTTCATTTCCTTCCCTGAAGCCCCACACCCGCAACCCCCACTCCTACTCCCACCCCTGAGATTTTTCTTCATTGAAGATGCTGCACGAGTACGAATTATGGTGATCTTTAGTGAATTGTCCATCGGTATATCTATGATCACCAATGTATCACTGGAGTTAGGCAATTATTTTGCAGTTTAATTCAGTCTGATTGGGCAGACGTTACAGCACTGGTGATTTTGTAATATTAGTTTATTAAACTGGTAAATAATTTTCACCTTGAGTCACCTTGTGTGCTGGTAACACTTGTTGTGATATAATTTATCTTGTAATTGTTCTCCAGCCATCTAACGCTGCTCCTCTGCCTCAACAGAAATAGCTGTGACTGCATTCCGTCCTCAGCTGTGTATTTATTTCTTGAAGAGATCTGCCAGCCAGTTGTCGAAAGGTGTTATATTGCACATTGCTCCATGTGAGCCTCTGTTTGAGTAAACCACCAACCAATCCCCACTCTTTTTATTCTCAAGTTACTCAGAATTTCCTGGTAACTGATAGATCATTGTGCTAAATTTAGTTCTCAGCATTACAGTTGGATTTTCAAGTTTGCCTGTTTGAAAACCCTCGCATTCTCCTACCTTGATTGTTCCTGCAGCTGATAGGGTGCCCACAGTCACTTCCAGTTCTGGAGGCAGATGCTTGAGTTTATTTGATTTTTAAGACTGAAATCTCTTCTGCCAAAGAAACCCACTGCTCCCGGCTCATCCCGCAGAGCAAGGATAATCTCTGGCTTCTTTTCTCCACTGTCAACTATTTTCTTAAAACCCTTGCCCTTTCCACCATCTTCCAACAAGGAGTGTACAGAGCCTATCAGTGTTGTTGCCACTGAGGTTGAGACCATTTGTTCAGCTGTCTCTGCCACATCTTTCTTCTGCTGCTGCCCAAACCAAGATCCCCAGCCCCCCATTGCCTGAATCATGAACACATGGCTTTGTTTTGTTTCTCTCCTCTCATCCAACTCTAAGATACCCAAGTGATGGGAGCAGGGTATTACAAAATCTACTAGAGCTGCCATTTTCTTCATTCTAGAGATAGGTGTGTCATTGTCATTTATTGTCCATCCCTAGCTGCTCTGAGGAGGTGGCCCTTCTGGTGATGTTAGGGAGTTAAATTCTATTTCCTTTTATTAATTTGTATATACTGATGTGTTGCTGTTTTATGGACTTTTATTGTAGGGAAACCTTGGATTCCCAAAGAGAAGCCTGTCCAGTCGGTAATTGACAGTGTTACCTTAGAACCAGAGTTGGAAGAGGCCTTGGTCAATGCTACCGATGCTGAACTTTGTGACATAGCAGGTAAAGGACGCTCATCCCTCGAGAAAATTCACTTTGTGGTGCCACTCTTCAAATAAGTGATGAAATTTCCACTTTGATTTTGTTTGTAACTAATGTTGTTTTCCTACACCAATTATCCCTCTTTTTCCAGCCCTCCCCCCAACCCATTTGCTTCCTGTATTGTAGAAGACAGATGTGTTACTAGTTTAGTGTAGAGTTGCAACTACACAAAAATATTTCAGCACGCCAATGGACTGTTTGGCCCAAACAGTCCGGGGCAATCATTATCCTCCCTCCACTCAAGATATAACATTAATTCCATGTATCTACCCTGTTCCCATTTCCCCCTCTCGCACTTCTTTTGAACTCTCTGTCTAAACTATCCTGCATTGTTGGTATGGTCACTGTTTCAATCATTAACCTGAGTAATGCATTTCACATTTCCATGTACAAACATTTCTCATTTTTGCTATCTTAAACTCTTATATTTAATTCTTAATATCTGTCTTTTATGTCCAGTGAAGAAATCATAACATTTATTATTCTGCTGTTAATTATATAAAGATTATCCTCGTGTCAACTTAATAGATTGTTTCACTATTCAAATGATGACATTCACTCTGATTCATTCATCCTCTGTGGGAAGAGTCCCAAACTGAGATTGAGAAGTGTGGATCACCAACCCATAGGGCACCTTTAAGAGAGACTGTGTTGTAATGTGTAATATTGTGAGCATAATTAGCACCGATCACACAAGACTGAAGTTGTAAGTCAGCCTTTCCAAAGTTGTCCTGTCTTCCCTGGGGTGCTCTCTGAGTTGAAACACTGGGAAGACTGGTAGATATTAAAGGGAAACTAGAACTGGGTGAGGCAATGGAAGGAAGAGATGGTGCCAGAGGAGGTAGGGGAGAGAAAGAACAGTTGATGATTTGAATGGCCATGCCACCATCAATGTGGCTTAGACAGGGATGGTGGTGGAAAGCATAGCTAGGCAGAGAGGTCTCAGTAACAGGCAAGTTGTCATCACCCAGGAGCCAGCAAGGTGGCACATTGGTTAGCACTGTCGCCTCACAGTGCCAGGAACCTGAGTTCAATTTCTGTCTCAGTGACTGTGTAGTTTGCACATTCTCCCCATGCCTGTATGGGTTTCTCCAGGTGCTCTGGTTCCCCCCCATACTTCAAAGATGTGCAGGTTAGGTTGATTGGCCTAAGTGTCGGGGGGGCTAGTAGGGTAAATGCATGGGGTTACAGGGATAGGATTTGGATGGGATTGTTGTCAGTGCAGGTTCAATGGATCAAATAACCATCTCCTGCAGTATAGGGATATATTGGATGCGATTCTTCCATACTGCTGCAGTACCAAGAGGGCAGTGCCTAATGGGCTGGGACCCAATGGGGCTGCAGGTCCTGTGGGGATGGGGAGTCCTGCTGCTACTCTACATTTGGGCTGAATGACAGGGGGAGGGAGGGAGGCCAGTGATCGGGGTAGGGTACAGAGGGTAGGGGGGTGCTGGGGGGGAGAATCGAGCAGACTGGACAGGTTTAGAAGACCAGCAATTGGGCTGTGGGGGGTCTCACACAGCAGGAGTAGCAGGGTTGCGGGGCTGGCCAGCTCAATCACTGACAGTCAGGGGCAACTAGGCATGCGCCGATCCTGACACTGACAGCGCTATGCTGTCAGCCTCTCCAGTGGGAATAAGCCCCACTCACTGAATTTTAATGTGATTTACACCAGGGCGCTCTGCAGTGCAGAGTGTGGGACATTCAGTTTAAAATCCCTTTGGAAAAAACCGCAGATTTACTCCAGTTTTTACACAAATTTGACACTTAGAATTTTTTTTGAGAGCATCCCACCAAATGAAGCTATAATTCTATGAGCCAAGTTTCAGTCAAAGCCAGGATGTTAATAAAATTATCCACAGTAAGATTGTGATGAAAGGACCTTGTTCACAAGTGAGCAACTATTCTGCAGAGAAATGCAGACAGGGGCAGTGATTTTTTTGATTCATTGACAGAGTTCAAGGAGTCAGGGTTACGGTGAGATGTGTGAGACAGGCAGAGGTTGGTTGGTGAGATTAGACCTCAGTGATGTCCTGGGCAGGAAGTTGGAGAGAGTGGAGGATGGAACAGCTGGAGTTGAAATAAAACCATAAATGTTAAACCAACTGCACAATAAATTGAATGAAGTAGATTCATTAAAAATGGATATTATAAAATTTTAATAAGAAATAAACCTTGAAATTCAGACTGTTCATTAATCTTCACTGTTTATTTTTCAGCATTCATTCTGTTCTTTCGCAAACCCATGTCATCACTCATTTCATTCGCATTGTTTCTTGGACTGTAAGATCATCATCAACCATAGAAATTTTGAAGTGTTAATGTCATGTCACAGCTGGCGAATGTGAGACTATGCCAACATAAATATGTGACTGTACCAGCTTGTAAATGTGAGACTATCGCAGGCTGTGCTGCTGTTTAAATGAACGTGTTCTGGGCTGGCTTCTTGCAAATGTGTTGCTGCTGCCTGTTCAACAGACAGAAGTTTAGTTCCGAGATTCTTCTGTTTAGCCTTTTGAAGCTTTAATCTGGTTAATGAGAATGTTGACACCACTGCATGTTGAGCAAAGTTCCTCTGGGCTAATTTACTGCTAGAGCAAGCATGAATGTAAAATTAGCGCAGACGGGAATTTAACTCTATATTGTTATTGTCTGCAGCATCTTGTTACCAGGGAAGAATTTCTTCCAGTTTGAGTATCCTGAAGTATAATTATGGGAAACAATTCAATCTATGACACAAGAGAGCCTTACTAAGAATTTTCTTCCCCCCCAGTTTTGTTTCCACTGCTCACTCTGGAAAGTGATGGCTAGATGTAGCTTTTGTGATGATGTGGAGGTACTGGCATTGAACTGGGGTAAACACAGAAGTCTTGCAACACCAGGTTAAAGTCCAACATGTTTATTTGGTAGCACAAGCCACAAGCTTTCGGAGCGCTGCATATGCATGTGAACAGAACTCCCACTTACCTGATGAACGAGCAACGCTCTGAAAGCTAGTGGCTTCTACCAAATAAACCTGTTGGACTTTAGCCTGATGTTGTGAGACTTCTTACTGTGTAGCTTTAGTGTCCAGAGTAACTCACATAAATGGAAAATTCAATATGGAGAGCAATATGGTCAAGCCTAATCCTGTTCTCAATGTCCCATCATTTCTGCCAATATGAAATTGGTTGAACTGGTACAGGCTAATTCATATCTGTGACCATCTGACCTGTCACCACTTATTAATAAGGAGATGGTGCCTTTACTTTGGCTTTGAAGGTGGTTCTAAAAAGTTTTAACTAGCATTACGTGGTTTTCATATTCTCACACTCTAGAGAATATTGTGAAGTAGCACAAAGGTCAGGAGACCCATTAGCAGTCTAACAAGTTGTGACATAAATGCTCCTTGTATGTCTGAAATAATCTTCATACCAGCTAGTATAGGTTAGCCCCATACACAGTGAAGGGAGCCACCCCACATTCACTTGACATGAATATTCTGCTAGATTCAGAGCTTTAGGGCTAAACTTTCATGGCGTTGGGCCAAATCTGGAGGCTTTTAAAACTGGCAGATGGGACTACGATGCTGAAGTCATGCCCCTATATCTGGCATTTTTACCAGTTGGGGAAAAAGGATGGGGATGAATTTCACTGGTTGCAAACCCGAACTCAGCAGGGTAATTTGAAATTGTTGCTGAGTTCAAACAGGAGCCCATTTCCATTGCTTCAAGGACTGTAACCCACAGTGTGGGTGTCAAATTTCAATAGAGAAGATGAAAGAGCTCTTGAAGGGCAGATAGGGTCTGTTTCAAGTGTTATGATCTGAAGTGATTTCAATCTCCAGCTATTTCAAAACAAAACAAACTCAACTGCAGCTGTCAGTTAGAGAAAAAACAAAGACATGAAGATTGTTATGTGTTGATTAGCAGGCCCTTTGGTTTAACTTCAAAGAACAAAGAACAGCACAGCATGGGAAACAGGCCCTTCGGCCCTACAAGCCCATGCCACCCATTTTAGCACTCAGTGAGTGCCTTATTCAAGTTCTTCTTCTACCTTGACTGTCTACATCTAGTGGACTCCACAATAAAGGGGTGCAAATTTAGGGAACTGTATGTGTGCCAGATTAAGGGAGATCCGATTTAGGGACAATTTATTGACACCAATCAGCCTTAAAGCACGTTTTTGGGGTGTGGGAGGAAACCGGAGCACCTGGAGAAAACCCACACAAGCACGGGGAGAATCTGCAAACTCCCACAGACATTGATACAGGCCGGAGATCCGACCCGGGTCCTTGTAACTGCACAGCAAACAGTGATAGTCACTGAGCTGACGTGTTGCCTGTCATTTGGTCCAGTTTAAGTGTACACTAACGGACGTGAAGCACTAGGCAACTCTTGAAGCAACATCCAAGAGCAGGCCTTGCACGACCCATTGCGTGTATGCCCCTTGTTGGCCTGTGGATGTAAAAAGGAGACATCAATAAACATACAACAGACTATACAGATATTAACGGAAGATCCCCAATAGCTCCAACGTAAGAGACAGGTGAGCCTTAAAATTTGTTAGACGGCCGATAGGAATCCATTAATTCCCAGGAATGTCCTGAGGCTCTTGATCTTCAACTAGAACATTGTCCTGTATCCCTCCATCTCTGGTCTGCTCATGTGCCTATCCAGCTAAGTCTTAAACAACCCTAGCGTGTCTGCCTCCACCACCCTACTTGGCAGTGCATTCCAGGCCCCCACAACCCTCTGTGTAAAAAAAAAAACCCTCTAACATCTGAGTTATACCTCACCCTCTCACCTTGAGCCCGTTGCCCCTCGTGATTTTTGCATCCAACCTGGGAAAAAGCTTTCCACTGTTCACTCTATTTATACCCTTCATAATCTTATACACCTCTATTAGGTCTCCCCTCCATTCTCCATCTTTCCAAGGAGAGCAACCCCAATTTGCCCAATCTCTCCTCCTAGCTAAGACCTTCCATACCATGCAGCATCCTGGTAAACCTCCTCTGCACTCTCTCCAAGGTCTCCACGTCCTTCCAGTAGTGCGGCGACCAGAACTGGACGCAGTACTCTAAATGTGGTCTAACCAACGTTCTGTACAACCGCAACATTAGACACCAGCTTTTATACTCTATACCCCTTCCTTTCAAGGGAAGCATACCATATGCCTTCTTCACCACCTTCACCGCCTTCTTTACCACCTTCACCACCTTCTCCACCTGTGCTGCCACTTCAAGGACTTGTGAACTTGCACACCTAGGTCCCTCTGTATTTCTGTACTCTTAATGGTCCTACCATTTATTGTATAACTTCCCCCTACATTATTTCTTCCAAAATGCATCACCTCGCATTTATCTGGATTAAATTCCATCTGCCATTTCACTGCCCAATTTACCAGCCTACCTATATCATGCTGTAATGTCTGACACTGTTCATCACTATCAGCAAGACCAGCCATCTTCGTGTCATCCGCAAACTTGCTGATCACACCAGTTACTCCCTCTTCCAAATCATTTATGTATATCACAAATAGCAGAGGTCCCAGTATGGAGCCCTGCGGAACACCACTCATCACAGACCTCCAGCTAGAAAAAGACCCTTCCACTGCTACGCTCTGTCTCCTGTTGTCAAGTTAGTTCTCAACCCATCTAGCCACCTGTCCTTGTATCCCATGAGCCTTAACCTTTTTCACCAATCTGCCAAAAGGGACTTTGTCAAATGCCTTACTGAAATCCATATAGACGACATCCACGGCTCTTCCACTGTCAAGCGTTTTTGTCACCTCCTCAAAAAATTCCACCAGGTTTGTAAGGCATGACCTCCCTTTTACAAAACCATGTTGCCTGTCACTTATGAGATTGTTACGTTCTAAATACGCATACATCCTATCTCTAAGAATCCTCTCCAACAACTTACCTACCACTGACGTCAAGCTCATTGGCCTGTAATTACCCGGGTTATCCCTGCTACCCTTTTTAAACAACGGTACCCCTTTCGCTATCCTCCAATCCTCTGGGACCTCGCCTGTGTCCAAAGAAGAGACAAAGATTTCTTTCAGAGGCCCAGCAATTTCATCTCTTGTCTCCCTGAGCAGTCTAGGATAAATGCCATCAGGCCCCGGGGATTTGTTAGTTTTAATGTTCCCTAAAAAACCTAACACTTCCTCCCTTGTAATGGAGATTTTCTCCAACGGGTCAAACAACTCCCTCTAAGACACTTCCAGACAACAAGTCCCTCTTCTTTGTGAATACTGACACAAAGTGTTCATTCAGGATCTCCCCCCATTCCCTTGGGCTCTAAACATAATTCCCCTCCTTTGTCCCTGAGAGGTCCGATTTTTTTTCTCTAACAACTCTTTTGTTCCTAACATATGAATAAAATGCCTTTGGATTCTCCTTAATCTTGTCTGCCAAGACCATTTCATGACCTCTTTTCGCTCTTCTAAGTCCCCGTTTGAGTTCTCTCCTACTTTCTCTGTATTCTTCCAGAGCTTTTTTCATTCTCAGTTGCTTGGACCTAATATACGCCCCTCTTTTCTTTCTGATCAAGTCCTCAATATCCCTAGTTATCCACGGCTCTCTAATCCTGCCTTTCCTATCCTTCCTCTTTACAGGCACATGTCTGTTCTGCAGCCTTATCAGATGTCCCTTTTTAAAAAAAAAACTCCCACATACCAGACGTGGACTTACCCTCGAACATCCTCTCCCAATCAATGGCCTCCGATTCCTGCCTAATCCGGCTATAGCTAGCCTTCCCCCAATTTAGGACCCTACCCTTTGGACAACACTCATCCTTTTCCATTCGTGTCCTGAAGTAGACAGAATTGTGGTCACTATTTGCCACATGTTCCCCTACTGAAACCTTGACCACTTGACCAGGCTCATTTCCCAGAACTAGGTCCAGTATAGCCCCCTCTCTAGTTGGGCTAATTACATACTGCTCCAAAGAACCTTCCAGTATGCATTTTACAAATTCCTCCCCGTCCAGACACCCAGCCCTAAGCACCTTCCAATCCACACCAGGAAAATTAAAGTCTCCCACTACAACAACCCTATTTTTTCTGCACCTATCCAGAATTTCCTTACATGGACGTTCTTCCACTTCCCGCCGGCTATTGGGCGGCCTATAGTATACCCCCAGCATAGTGATTGCACCCTTCCTGTTCCTGAGCTCCACCCACAGCGACTCATTGCATGACTCCTCTAAATTGTCCACCCTCTGCACCGCTGTAATATGCTCCCTAACTAATAGCGCTACTCCCTCCCTCTTTTCGAACCTCCTCTGGCACGTCTAAAACACGTATACCCTGGAATATTCAGCTGCCAGTCCTGTCCTTCTTTTAACCAAGTCTCTGTCACTGCAACCACATCCAAATTCCGTGTAAGCATTAAGGCCTTAAGTTCATCTGTCTTACCCGTTATGCTCCTCGCATTGAAGCAGACGCACTCCAGACCTCCAGGCCCACTCGGGTCCTCCTTCTCCAGAATGATCCTCTTCTCATCTAACCTTACCCTGGCAATCAACTTGTCCCCAACCTCAGTGCCTACTGAGCTATTGGTTTCATCCCCACCCCCCCTCCACATTAGTTTAAACCCTGCTGAAACACTCCAGCTAAACTCGCAACTAAGATATTTGTACCCTTCCCATTTAAGTGTACCCCATCCTTCCTATACAGTGTACCCTATCCTTCAGTAGACTTCATTGGTGACATTTCCCAAAGGCTGTTATTATAGCTGAAATGTGGAGGTGCTGGCATTGGACTGGGGTAAGCAAAGTAAGAAGTTTCACAACACCAGGTTAAAGTCCAACAGGTTAATGTGGCAGTTGAAAGCTTGTGCTGCCATATTATCCTGTTGGACTTTAATCTGGTGTTGTGAGACTTCTTACGATTATGGCTGAGCCCACAGTGAATGTTTGGTTGTGTTTCAAAAGTTCCAAAGCTCTTATCTCAGCAGGGAGACTAAGTTCACATTTTTATTGACAATTTAAGAGGCTATTAAAGGATGAACCATTTTTGAAGTGACTACTGAATAGAAATTTGTTTTGTAACAGACTGACCACTTGAAGGGATTTAAAATATTTGGATTTCACAAATGAGGGAATTTTCAATATCAAGTGTGTATGAATGAGAGGTCTGTTACATTGCTAAGATTTTTTTTCATCTCCACATGGCTCCTGAAGTCTTACCATAATAGATACTGGATGAGTGGCTATGGGGATGTGATGTGGCATGTTGCTGGGTGCTGAGTGTAGAGGGCCTAACATGCTTTTATAAAACTGAGCCAAAATCTCAATACTCTTCTGCTTCCATGTCTGCCTCCAAACTGCCTCGTGACACAACAGGCCTGACTTGATTAAACCCCCATGAAGGTAAAGATAGTGTGTGATTTTTGCCTTTTATACCAAGGCGGGTTAACTATGTCAGTAAATTTCCTAACTTGAGCTTCTGACGCCAGTAGCAAACATCACACCTCTGATCTCCATTTACAGAAAGAACTGGCTGGTGTAGCATTCGAATCCAATACCTACTGATTCAGAGATGAAAATGCTGCTATTGAGACCTGCCTCTAACACAATGGGTGGGATTTTATGGCCTTGCTTGTTCTGAAACCATAAAATCCCACCCGAGGTCAATGGTCTGTAGTCCACCCGTCGCCTGCTCTGATTCCTGTGGCAGGCAGGACAGTAAAATTCCAGCCTATGTTTTTTTAAACTAGAGTAAAAGATCTTGGAAATTCAAATTCCACTGAACAAAATTCTGCCATCTTTTGCACGGTTTGCACCAATTTAAAGCAAAATCAGTGTCATCCAAGCAATAGCAAAAAACTGTGGATGTTGGAAATACTCAGGTCTGGCAGAATCTGTCGAGAGAGACAGAAGTTAATGTTTCAGATTGCTGACAGGGTTAATTATGTAATAAGATAAAACTCTGAACCCTCATGGAAACTTATGTTACAAAATCTAACATCATGATTCATATGTTTTAGGAGTATAACTTTTAGGTTGAGAATTGGAATTCTTAAATGCAAGATAAATGAGAAACTGGTAAACAAACCCAGAGTAATTGTAAAGCAAAGGGTGATCTATGCTTATTTAGTAAGATCAGAGTTGAAAGTGAGAAAATGTTAAACAATGGGCTACCTATCTGGGCTTCTTGGTGGAGGTAGGATGTTTCAATAAGGCTTTTAATTGTTCTTATGGTTTCCGAAAACAAAGGTAAGTTGGAGGTAATTACATTTATAATTCATATCTCTACCTAGGACATCCCACGTATGCCATGTTGCAGGGATGGAATGAAGAAAGCTATTTTTTAAAACTTAGTTTTGGGTTTATCTCTGATTTCTCATAGAAAGGGTTAGTCTGTGTCTGGAACTGCAACAGCTCAGAAACAGACAGAGAGAAAGCTTCTGGCAGTTGGTGCTTGGAAGCTTGAACCATTAGCAGAAGACTTTCAGGAATCAACTGTTTTTTTCTGAAGCAAGAATGTAATGAAGCCCATGCTTGAGTTGGAGAGCTCACAATCATGAGGTGCTTAAAGGAGAGTTGAAAGGTTCTAGCCAAGAAATCTCACCTCAGAAAATAGTGTGAACATTGAGGAGAATCAAAGTGAATTCCTGAGAACTGTGACACACATTGATCTGGTCCCTGGAGAAGTGAAGGAATCCTCATGATCCTGTAAAATAAAGCAGAGCTCTGGGGTCAAAATAAAGTGAAATAAGGAGTTTGCAGTTGAGATTTTGGGTTTTAAGTAAACAGTGTTTATGAAACATAGGGGCAAATCTTCCAGCCCCCGGGTCATCAACTGAGGATGATTTCTTTGAACGCTGTGGAAGTTTGCTCAATTGTCATTGCTGCTGCTAGGGAGATCTGGGCTAGCGTGTTAAGTGATTGCATTTGCTTTGTTTAACTCTTGTACGGTACTTTTGATTGTTTAAACAAATAACTGGGAATTCAAACTTCTTTTTGAAAGTTAATGATCACTGTTGAGATCCTAACACTTGGATAGCACCAACTGGAAATGTGGAAGTGACATAGTGTGGTGCTAATACAGTATTCTTCTGTTTTTAAACTGTGCATCTTAGCAAGGTGGCTGCATTGATAAAGGAGTGAAGTTTACAACATTGAAAAAAACATCTTCAATCCTTCATTCATCTTTTTATCTTTGTTATTATTTCTGCAGATTAGCACAATATTCTACATACTTTAATGTCCTAATAGAAGAAATCACAAGTTATATGATTTCATGCAGTTATGCATCAGATCGCTCCACCGTCAGTAAGCTGTGGCTAGTGTTTACATTGACAGGATTCACTGCACCAACTGGCCAAGCACCTCCCTCCATCATCAAATCTGTCATCATCACCCCACCTCCTTTGTTCACTATTTACCCCTTTTCTTTGCAACTTACTGTCTATTTTCAACTTCTTTTCCCACTGAAGTCCTTGAATGTATTAGCACATCCCAATTTTGAATCCATCTTTCTCAATTCCATTTTTATACTCCCTCAGATCAGGATTGTAGGCCAGCTGCAATACTGAAACAGCTCTTATCAGAGTCACAAATGACATGCAGTGTCACTGTGGTAAGCTATCTCTCTTCACCCATTTTAGTCTTTGACTTTTTGAGCGCATCATGTTCCTCCACCTCGTCTACACTGCCCATCCCCCCCCGTTTCCTTACCTCATTTGATGATGAAGCCCTCATTCAAGTCTTTGTTTCTTTCAGACTTGACTAAACCATCACTTTCCTGGCTGGGTCTCATCGTTTGCTTCCATGAACTTGAGCTCCTCTGAAACTCTGCCTGTATCCTAACTCGCGTCCAGTCCCATTAATCCACCACCCTTGTTTGCTGCCCTGTATTTCCTCTTGATTCAGCAATAATGATTTAAAAGTGATCATTCTTGTTTTTAAATCCTTTCATGGGCTTGGCCATTCTCTATTTCTGTAACTACTAGAAGAAGTCTTATGATTTTCAGATCCCTTCCCCCTTCCAATTTTGAGCTCTTCTGTATCTCTTATTTTAACTACACCGTTATTGGCTGTTAAGCCTTCAGTTGCCTAGTTTCTAAGCTCTGGATTTTGCTCCGTAAACCTTTCAGCCTGTCAACACTCCCTCTTGCTATAAAACACACCTTACATAAATTTGACCAAGCTTTTACTTTCTGGTTCCAATATTTCTTTACATGGCTTAGTGTCAACTTCTTTGAAGTACCTTGGGATGTTTTACTATGTTAAAGGTGGTATATGAATGCAAGTTTGTTGTAGAAGAACAATGAAAGCAGGTAAATATTAAAAGTGTCACCTAACTTCTTTCCAAGTCTCTCACCATCTTGGCTTGGCTTGGATAACTTGTCCCTTCTTATCACTGGGTGAAAATCCTTCAATTTCCTAATTTAACAGCAGTGCCTTCATCAAACAAATTACAGTGATGGAAAAGAGTGTTACCACCACCTTCATAAGGACAATTAGGGACAATTAATGAATGCTGGCCTAGTCTGCAACACCTATATCCTGAGAACTAATAGTTAAATAAAAATGCAGTTGACAGCTTGAATGTATGGTGATGTGCAGACTGAATTGTCATGTGAGAGTTAATTTGAATAAGAATTTCAGCACTCTGGTAATTCTGTGCTGTGATTTCATTTTTCCTCTGCTTTATCTGTAGCAAAGCCCAAATACCTGAAGTTCAATCACTTTACCCAGTTTCATTAACTTTGTGTGTCGTATTTTGTACCTTTTAGCCATCCTTGGCATGCACACACTGATGAGCAACCAGCAATATTATGAAGCCCTTGCCAGCAGCACCATAGTTAACAAGGAAGGCCTTAACAGTGAGTAAAATATGAAGTTGTGTAGAACAACATTTTAAAGGCTGAATTATTCGGCATCAGATCCCAGCTTGGTTGAAAATGTGGCTTTGTGTACTTTCAATACAATTCTAGTTCAAAATGTAATGGTTTACTTAATGTATTTAGATACATGAATTATATCTAGTGCTATTATAGATAGTCAGTCAACACTAAATATCATTCTGTCTATTTAAAATGCATTAGTCATTACCATCCAGCCAGCTATATCCCTTAATGGGATTAGCAGAAGGAGTAACTCCTCATCCAAGCAGATGTCAGAGTTGAGCTGCGCACACTCTGAAGAGAAGATTGGCTACTAGTAAGCTGGTGCCATTCTTACTGATGTTCCTGGATCTGGTTACAGAATGATGTTGGAAGGGGAAATGACCATTCCTATCCATGTTTCCTCATTACAACATCATTCCTAGATGGTATTATGTAGAATTGTTCTGAAGTGATGGATCATTTTGTTTTAATTATTGAACTTTTGTAGAGCATTGCCATTGAGCAGTTTTATGTTGGAAAATGATTATTTTTCAGTGCCTGCTTGGCAACACTCAGCTTGTCTCTCTTGATTAGGTGTCATTCAACCCACTCAGTACAAGCCGGTTCCAGATGAGCAACCAAACTCGACAGATGTGGAGGAAACCCTAAAGCAAGTTGTGGAAAATGACCCTGAGCTTGAGGAGATTAACCTCAATAATATAAAGGTGAATGCAGACATTTGTTCTTCACTAATTTTTCTTCAACATAACTGATAAACAGAGAATAAGGAGGGTCAAGTAGACATTAAAAACATCACTGACCCATGTGAGGCATTTTGAATGCTTGAAGTAAAAAGTACGTAGAGAGTATTGAGAAATTGTCAGGGGGAGAACCAGGGTAATGCCAATGTCAGGGTAATGTCTTTATAACATATTTAACCAGTTAAATATGTTATTATAAAGAGGTTCAATTAGCTATTTTGTTTTTAGTTTTATTTATTTTTGTTTCATCTTCACAAATGTACATTTACTAAATGAAAGAGCACGTTAACATAGGAACTGGAAAAGATCATTTAGTTCCTTGAATTTATTCTGCCAGTCAGTGAGTCCAGAGCTGATCTGTGACCTAACTCCATTTTATTTTTGACTCGTATCACTTAATACATTAGGCTAACAAAGATCTATTAATTTTAGATTGAAAACTAACAATAGATGTAGCAACAATCCCATCGCGAAACAGAATGCCAAACTTCCACCATCTTTTGTGTGTGACATATTTCTTAATTTCACTCTTAAACACTGTGACTTTAATTTTAGCCCATGTTTCCCTAGTCTTAGATTTTCCAACCAGTAGAAACAGCTTCTATCCTATCTTTCCCCTAATACCTTGAAATTGTCAGTCAAATCACCTTGTAACCTTCTAAGTCCCAGGAAATGCAACCTGGTTAATCCATGGAGTCCAAGTATCCTTGTGGCAAATCCACACAGTTCAAAGGCCAATATACCCTTCCTATGGGGTACTGCTCAATACTCCAGCAGTGATCTAAAGGCATTTTATAATTGTAGTGTGATTTCTATCCTCCTTGTACTCTATTTCTCAAGATATGTAGGGATATGGGGGTAGGGTGGAATTGTGGTCAGTGCAGACTTGATGGGCCGAATGTCCTCTTTCTGTACTGTAGGGATTCTATGATTCTATATGTAGTCCAGCATTCCATTAATCTTTTGGATTATTTTCTGTACCTCATGACATTTTAACTTATCACTTTGATTCCAAGACTCCACTATTAGTCTATTCAAGTTTTGCTGTGTATACAAACTGAATGTGATGAGTTCATAAAAATGGATTGTGGTTGTGGACTTTAATGATTTGTTTGAAGATGGAAGGACATATTGGGATATATTTTCTGGATATAGAATATTTTCTGTTGTTGAGAGCAGTTAAGGGTTCGGCCACCAGAGCAAGGCACCTTCCAAGTCGATTGTCTGTAAGGGGACAATTAGCAGGCTGCTTCCATGTTCACCATTCAGTTAGAAACAGAGAATGCGATAAGAAGAAGGGAAGGCCAATTAGAGGGGTGGCAGTCTTCACTGGAGCAGCGAGTCAGTGTGCTAGTGAGGTGAGAGGCACAATGGAGGACAGAACAGAATGCCTCCAATTAATGTTAAGTCTTGTATTCTTGACTTGCACCAGTACTGGTCAAATCTATATCATTTTGACCTTTTCATTAGACAATAAAGATAACTTTTTTAATGCTCCTCCTGAGTTGGATTTGCCTGTAGCTGCATATATCCTTTAATTAAACGGTTCCTTTTCCTTTCAGTTTTGTTACTTTCATACTTAAGTTAGATATTTCTGGTTGAGTTACTGACCGATTCCAATTTGGAGCTTCAAACAGTTGTACAGGATCTGTTTAAAAAGACTTGCATTTGTATAGCAGTTTACTGAACATCTCAGTGTTCTGTAGATAATGAAGCACTTTTGAAGTGTAGTTGCTGTACTGATGTCAGAAGTGCAGCAGCCAGTTTGTGTCTAAACAGCAAGGTGATCATGACCAAATAATCAGTTTGTTTTAGTGAGATGTTTATTGAGGGCTAACATTGGCCCATACACCATGGCTAACTCTTCTTTGAAATAGTGCTGTGGGGTCTTTTATATCCACCCAAGCAGGCAGATGAGATTTAACCTCTTGTCTGAAAGATGGCACCTCTGACAGTGCAGTACATCAGTAATGCACTGAAACGTCAGCCTAGATTTCTGCACCCTGGAGTCAAGATTGTCATCAACTGAGCCATGGCTGATGCACACGGCTTAACACTAATATGTTATCACTTTGCATTGATCTTATTTTACAGAGCTAGTTCAGTCTGGCTGCAACTCCATTTTGAGAATACATTTAAGGCAATTTTCAAGCATTGTGCAGAGTTGATAGGTCAAGAATGATAAAGATGGATGTTTATCACAATTACAGGAAGTAATTATGATTTTGATTAGGGTCAATTCAGTGCTGAGACAGGTGTGGAAACCTGACTGAAGGAGTTGAAGCATAGAGTTGCAGGAAGGTTTGGCAAGATTGGAAGGCATGTTCCAGGAATTAGGAGTGGGAAAGGAAACAAGAAAACACAGGGCTGCCACTGTTTTCAGTGCCTGACCTCACAGCATCAATGAAACATTATTTATCTGATGTTGTATGTTATGCTACTTTTATAGCCAAGTATTCTTTTGAGGGCCAAGGTCAATTCAAATTCCAAAGGAAAATGAAAAATGGAAAGTAAAAACATAAAAACAGAATATAGATCAAGATCACCAAAGTGCCTTTAATCCTAATTTTTGCATTTGAATGGATTAGCAACTGCATCACCAGGGACCTGGATGTTTTAGTTTAGTTTAATACAGGGAAATGGGAGGCAAACATTTCTTAAACAATGGGACGCATAAGATTTAAACTATATGAAAAATGATTAGAATTGAAGCCTATATTTTAACTAAAATTGTTTTTTGTAAATGTTTGTAGAACATTCCCCTTGCCACTCTAAAAGCATATGCTGAAGCGTTGAAGGATAATACATATGTGAAGAAGTTCAGTATAGTAGGAACCCGAAGTAATGATCCTGTTGCTATTGTAAGTATTGAATGTTGAATTGGTGTAGTGTGGTAATTAGTATTAAAATACTGGAAGACTAATTATGTTTATTGAAAATGTACATTTTTGTGTCTAGAATATACCAGAGTGTAATTTTTTCTCAGGCAAATTAGCTGGTAATATGATGTGAAATTGCAAGGAGGGGTAGGGGATTGGTATTATAGTTAATACTGATGAAGACTGTGACAGTTAAGCACTGAATTACATTAAAAAACTTTCCAGATTAGGCATGGAATTAGAAAATGAATTTTATAGGTAAATGTGAAGTGATACAGCTTAGTAGAAGGAATAAGGTGGCCACCTCCTCCTTGGAAATTAAGGCCATGATTCTCCCATCCACATCCGCTACTTTTCTGGCGGGTTCGGCTGGGAGACGAGCGTCTGTGGCCTGAACAGGGATTTGCACGTGCACCAGGAATGCATACGCATTCCCAGAGCTGGTGAACAGCTGCTGGCCAGACCATGCTGGAAACTGGCATTAAGGTGGGGTAAGTAATTTAAATCTTTTATTAATCTATTTTAAATATGTAGATTTGTTCATTATCAGCACCTTTCAGGTCCCAGTTGAATCTCCCACTCCGCCAGGAGTAATTCATTCCAGTAGGGTTCAGACTAACTCCCCATGTTTGGAGAGCTAGCGGGAGACCCTGCCGGAATGAGGGAAGCAGTCGGGGTCCGGCAGGGGATGGTGCCTCCTGGGCATGGGCCCCCTAGCAGTGGCAGCCTGTGCCCCCGGCACTGCCCAAAGAGCAAAGTGCCCATGCACCTTGGCACTCCATTGAGCATTGGACAGTGCCAAGGGGGTGGGGCCTATTGTGGGTGGGTCCTAGGTGTGAACTGTCAGAACTGTTGCGATCTAGAACAGCTTTCCTGCCAATTTGGGGGAATCACCCCCTAAGTGTCTAAATTGTGCAGGGGATCTCCGGACGCAATTCAGAACTATTAAAACAACGCTGATTAACAATGCAGACTCATTAAAAAATCCAAACAAAGCACTGGGTTGATTTCATGAGCATTAGAACTCAAAAGCAGAGAGGTTATGTTAAACTGATATTGGGCCTTAGGCCATCCCTAAGAGGATTGTGCTCAGTTTTGGTCTTTGAATTACTAAAGGCTATAGAGGTACCAGAGAAGATGCAAAAATGATTTACAAGAATGATACCAAAACTTGAGGGGCTTTACATATCAAGAAAGACTGGGGCTCTGCGATCATTTAAATAATGAAGGGTTTGATAGGGCAGACATAATCTGCCCCTTAATTCCCCTTAATCTGGCGCACATATAATTCTCTAAATTTGCACCCCTTTATTGTGGAGTCCATGAGATGTAGACAAAAGTCGTAGGTAGAAGGAGGATTAGAATGAGGCACTCAGTGTTAAAATGGGCGGCGCGGGCTTGCAGGGCCGAACGCCTGTTTCCTGTGTTATTCTTTGTTGTCAGTGAAGAGGTTTTCACTGTGGAATGTGCCACCATATGGGATAGTTGAAGTGAATAGCATAGGTGCTTTTAAGAAGAAGCAAGATAGGGAAGAAGCAATAGAAAGAAATACTGATGGTGTGAGTTGAAGTAAAGTTGGAGGAGATTAGTGCAGAATATGAAAAATATAGACCAATAGTCTGTTTCTGTACTATAAAGCTTTATGTAACACTGAAATTTGTGCTTCAATATTGCTTGCTGTTCAGTTCAAATATCTCAATTGAAAACACTCACACAACCTCAACATGTAAAGCACATCACCAACTATATCCATTATATATCTGTAATATCTTTGTCTGTGTTCACTTGTTATCCATTATAAATTTGTGTCCACACTTGTGATGGAATCTGAAATATGAACAGAAAATGCTGGCTGCACTTGCTGGATCAAACAGCACCTGTGGAGAGAGGAACAGAGTTACTGTTCCAGGTTGGAGATCTTTCTTCAAAATCTTCAGAGCACTTAGCTAAAGCTTTAGCTCTGTTTCCTTCTCTAAAGATTCTGCCTGAGCTGCTGAGTATTCCCAGCATTTTCTGTTAATGTTTCAGGTTTCCAACTCCACACTATTTTACCTTTATATGATGCAAACTGGTTATGTAAACTACAAGCATTGTATTGATATCTACCTGCCAATGATGGCACTGCACCATCTCAATTTTGCCCAATTCAACCTCCTGCACCCACAAGGAAACTCTTATGTTTCAACTATTCAACTTCCCAAATTACTGTAAGTTTTGTTATTTAGCTATTAATACCATCAAAATTAAATGTACATCAAATTGAAGTGTACAAAAATGAGGACAGAAATGTGTGACCTTAGAATGAGCACTAAATAATGTCAGAGCTGTTGCAATAGCCCTTGGTTCTCTAACATGGTTTCACTTAAAGATTGTGCTTGTCCTTGGCTCCCCTTCTAAAACATTACAGAAAATAGTAATAGTTACAAGTTTGATATTTAAGAGCTTGGTTTACATTTTGTGTCTCCACAAAACATCTGAACTGCTTTTCTGAATGATTCAAGGGAGATTAGTTAATTTGAAAAATCTGTTTCAAATCTAGATATATTTCTGATCTCTCCATCTCCTCCCTCCTAACTTCACTATGAATATGCACCACACTTACAATAATAGCACACATATATTCCTCTCTTCGAGGGAAGAATGAAGTTACAAGTAAAATCCTTCCATTCACTTTGAGTGATGCCACGACTGTGAAGATTTTCTATTTTCTGCTCTTATTTGACCCATATTCTATTTGATAATTGCCCCAGGTAAATATCACTCCCTGACCCCTCCCTCTTTTGAAATCCAAGATTTAATCAGCCTCGTGAGACACACATGGCAGTTCATTCCAGATCTCAAGCGCGCACACTGCATGTCATATTTGATTATTTTGCCTTAAATCTGTGTCCTTTGGTATTCAATCCTTCAACCAATTTTATTAATTTCTCTTTATCTACAATGATTGCACCCTCATGATTTTGAAAGCTCTATCACACCATCTCTCTGAATTCTCTTCTCCAAGGAGAACAACCTGAGTTTTTCCAACCTAACCATATAATTGAGTTCATCCTTGATACCATTCCCATAAATCTCTTTTTCCACCTTCTCTAAAATCTTCACATCCTTCCTAAAGTTTGGTACACATAATTGAAAAAAACTGCTCCAGTTGAGGCTTAACTGATACTTTGTAAAAGTTCATCATCACTATGTTTTGCTCTGTGCCTCTATTTATAAAGCACAGGATCTCATGTATCTTTATAAATAATTTCTCAACTGAACATGCCATCTTCAACAATTTGTGCACATATTCTCTTTCCACACCCTTTAAAACTGTATCTTTTATTTTACCTTTCCTTGCTAACAAAATGTATGACTTTCCACTTGTCTGCATTAAATTTGCCACACATCCATTAACTTATCTATGTTCTCTTGAAGTCCATCACTCTCAAAATTTCTAAGCATTGTATCTCCCGCAAGTTTTTGAATTGTGCGCCACACAGCCAGGTCCAAGTCAGTAATGTGAATCAAAAAAGCAGTTTTCCCAGTGCCAATCTTTGAGAAACTCACCAAATTCCTTCATTCAGTCCAAAAACACCAATTCATCACTATTTTGTTTCCAGTCACTCAGCCAACTTCACATGCATGCTGCTCTTGTCCCGTTTATTTCATAGGCTTCAACTTTTCTGACAAGCCTGTTTTGGATACTTTATAAAACACCTTTTGGAAGGTATGGCTGTATAGATCACATCAAACATCAACTATCTCTTTACTGATTTAAAAAGACCCGATCAAGTTGCTTAAGCGCAATTTTTAACAGACCTGTGTTGGCGTTCCTTAATCTAAACTTGTCGAAACTTGGGAGTTCTTTTCCAGCCAGAATATTGCTGGGAATGTCTCTCCAACTTCAATATTACTGGAATTATTAATATTAACATTCAGCAACAATGCTATTCTGCACAATTAGACTTCTGCAATAGTTCACTTTAGTGTCACATATGATGTAAACAATGAGCTCAAGAGTTAAAATTGGATAAACACCAATTTAAAAAAAAAATCGAGAGATTTGTTATAACAGCTCTGGTCAGAGAAGTGAACAACCTATATTGAAGGGAGATTTTGTTCTGTGTTGCTATTCAACAGTTTCATTCCTCCTGACTCCTTTATTCTTTGTGCGCGCTTTGCTCCCTTTCAAGGCTTTTGCAGAAATGCTGAAAGTTAACAAAACGTTGAAGAGTTTGAATGTGGAGTCCAATTTTATCACTGGCAATGGAATCCTGGCTCTAGTGAAAGCTCTCCAGTACAATAACTCACTGGTTGAACTTAAAATTGACAATCAGGTAAGATAAATATTTTAATGTTATATAATTGCTTCCAAATCATGTTGATATGACAAGCACTCAAATCTGCCAGAGGTGGAGATCCTTTCATGGACCACTCCCAACCTGTAGACATCCTGTTATGAGGAAATGGCTTTGTGACTTGTCCATTATGCTCCCATGAAGGTTTCCTAAATGAAAGGCACTATACAAATGCAAGCTGTTCTCATATATGATGCATTTTTTCCTTTATTAACAGTGTCAGCAACTGGGCAATAAAGTGGAAATGGAAATTGCAAATATGTTAGAAAATAATCCAACCCTACTGAAGTTTGGCTATCATTTTACCCAGCAAGGCCCAAGGCTTCGGGCATCAAATGCAGTGATGAGCAACAATGACCTTGGTAAGGGGACTGCCTTTGTCGCAGCAATAATGTTGACTCAGAAATTCAGAAAATGTTGTGTTTAAGTTTTGTGATAAATTTCACAGATTTTAAAATCTGGATTAGACAACGTATTGTAAAGTATCAAAGAATCTTATAATACTACTTACCATTTGTAAATTGGAGTCAGTATTGGTGCAATACTTCCTTCACAAAATGTTGTTAAAACTGTTATAGGCTAACAATTTATTTCCTATTTCACTGCATGAAAATTTCAAATGAACCTGTTACTTTAGTGATTCAGTTTCTCTTGATGCAAATTATCAATCGAACCTGATTAACACATTGTTATAGTTATCTCATATATACAGTTATTTAAGCCACTGAAAAATGCCTCAGGGTGGTTGTTAGTAGAATTGCTCCCATTTTTGTTCAAGTCGAACTTGTAATGGTCATCCTTGTAACTGAAATCAATCATTCTCTTAGTGAAATAAACCTTTCAAAGCTGTTGGAATGTAGATTTCCATCCCTAGTTCCTCTCCTGGTGAATTCCAAATCCTAACTGTTGCAAGAATTACTGAGCAGAGAATGGACATTTCCCATAAAAAGAGAGAAAATCAGATGGCATTTATTATATGACTCTGTCAGAACCTTGTGTAAGTGACTGAAAGTCTTCAGCCTGTCCTCTCAGACAGAAGCCAGATGGTGGTGGTGGTGGAGGGAAATTTTTCAGACTGGAGGCCAGTTACCAGCAGTGTACCACAAGGATGAGCGCTGGGTCCTCTGCTATTTATGATTTTTATCAATGACCTGGAAGAGGGGGCTGAAGGATGGGTTAGTAAATTTGCTGATGACACCAAGATTGGTGGAGTAGTGGATGAGGTGGAGGGCTCTTATAGGCTGCAAAGAGACATTGACAGGATGCAGAGCGGGGCCAAAAAGCGGCAGATGGAGTTTAACACTGATAAGTGTGAGCTGATTCATTTTGGTAGGACAAACTTGAATGCGGATTACAGGGTTGGTGGCAGGGTTCTGAGGAATGTGGAGGAACAGAGATCTCGGGGTTCATATCCACAGATCTCTGAAGATTGCCACTCAAGTGGATAGAGCCGTGAAAAAGGCTTATAGTGTGTTAGCATTTATTAACAGGGAGTTTGAGTTTGAGTCGTGGGGTTATGCTGCAACCATACAGGACCTTGGTAAGACCACATTTGGAATATTGTGTGCAGTTCTGGTCACTTCACTATAAGAACAATGTGGAAGCATTGGAGAGAGTGCAGAGAAGATTTACCAGGGTGCTGCCTGGTTTGAAAGGTTGAGGGAGCTAGGGCTTTTCTCTTTAGAGTGGTGGAGGATGAGAGGCGACTTAGAGGTTTATAAGGTGATAAGGGGGATAGATAGAGTGGACGTTCAGAGACTATTTCCTCGGGTGGATGTAGCTGTTACTCGGGGGCATAACTATAAGGTTCATGGTGGGAGATATAGGAGGCGTGTCCGAGGTAGATTCTTTACTCAATGATTGGGGTGTGGATTGCGCTGCTTGCTGTGATAGTGGAGTCGGACACTTTCAAGCAGTTATTGGATAGGCACATGGAACACACCAGAATGATAAGGAGTGGGATAGCTTGATCTTGGGTTAGGACATAGCTCAGCACAACATCGAGGGCCGAAGGGCCTGTACTGTGGGGGGAAAAAATCCAAGCGTGTGGCATGGGGAATCTTTTCAAACAGTAACAACACATGTTTATCTCCTACCTTAAACTTGGAAACAGATCACAGAAGAGGGAAATGAACACCAAACTTAAGTGGGACAATTGGAAGAGGCAAAGGTACACTTAAATAGTTAGATTTGGGAATGCATTTAAAGGCAGAAAGATTGAAATTGAAACAGGGATATTCAGGAGGGAGTTTCAACAAGTAGGATCAAGTCAAGTGACAGGAAAATTAAATAACTGAAAAGAATTACAGAACCATTTTGAGAATGTTCAGGACATATTAAATCTTCATTTAACATGTGCCTAGAAAACGCTCCATTAGTAACTAAGTCAGATGGTGATACACCTCAAACAATCATCTTGGGGTCATATCTAAACTCATCCTTTGGATTGGGAACTGATAAATAGTAATAGTACTGGGAATGCCAGAAATCTGAAATAAAAAACCAGAAAATGCTGGAAAATCTCAGCAGGCTTGGCAACATTTGGAGAGAAAAATTGAGTTAATATTGCGAGTCTGTATGACTCTTTCTGAGAGCCCTTAACGATACCCTTGTGGAAAAAAATGTTTTCACAGTATTAAAACATTTCTGTTAGTTTTGACATTTACCTGACTTAAAAAATTTAGACAGCAGTTTATCAATTATGAGTGGAGATAATTTGAGTCACGCTGCTGAGTACAACAAGCAGTGGAGGCAAAGCAAGAACTTTTACAGTTGGAGAAAATAGTTTCCCTATAGTTTGTAATCTGCAACAAATCATGTTAAAGATTGGATGATATCTTGGCCTTGTCTGGGCAAAATGAGTCAGAGATTCCATTACATTCCCCAGTTTATCTGTAACGATTGCTCAGGTCTGAGCCCTGCTCTGAGATATTTGCTATGTTAAAGATGTGTATAAATGCAAGTCATCACTGATTACAACAATACAGTCACACAATACAAGAGTCCTCAGTTTCTGGAAAACATCAAGGAGACACAATCTTGGCAATATATTTGGGGGCAGGATGGATTATTTTTATCGAAAGCAAGTAACGCCATTGTGGTACAGTTCAGACTTGCAAATTTGAAAGGAAAAAAGCATTCATTTCAGCATTCTTAATGAGTTTCTTAAGATTCTCTACAGCATCTTATTTTGCAGGTGTTCTCATCAATCCAATTTTTGTTGCAGCTCGCATTAACCGAGCAGATGGTTCCTGGTCTAGATTCTCAGCTTTGGAACTGGAGGAGATATAAGTATTATAGTATTTTTTTGGTCATAGCCTCCTTAATTGAAACCGCAGTGCTTTACACTGCCTTTTTGCTGGATCTACACCAACTTTTCCCCATCTCTGAGTGCAATCTTGTTCCCTTCCTTTTTTCCTTCACTGCTTTTTGTCCTGCTTTCCTGGCTGACACAATTCTTCTTCCTAATTTTATCATTTTGGATATATCTTTTTTTCACGTGATTGCGTTAATTAGCAATTTTGTCTCTGCTGCAGCGAAATTCCTTCCTTGTACCTCAAGATTTTCTTTTTCACAACTCAGAAATTGTTAACTGTGTTGATATATGTAAACTTTTTAATGAGCTGCAAATTACCCACATGGGAGCCATTTCACACATTAAATGTGGTAATTGGTAGAGAAAAAAGAGTGTGTAATAATCAATATTTGGAATCACCACACCTCTCCTCGCATCAGTTCTTTAAGTAGAGTGCTCTTTCCTAAATAATTCTGTTTTCTTGCTAAAATTGTGCTTACTTATTTAATTTTTGGGTTAAGTTTGGGAGACCAAACCTCCTAGCACTGACCAATGCTAAATGGAGACAGCATCGGGGGATCAGGCAGAGTGCCTGATTTATAGTCTTTCTGTTCAGTATTTTTAAATTGATCACTCAATTCTACACTCCAGTAAGTCACTCTATGTTGGGAAGTAGCCTCAAAAAAAAATCCTGTACTCCCGTACAATAAAATGCCTTCAGCAAGGAATTCTGCATTTTTAAATACTTCCAATCAAGTGAACAGTGGTGCATAAATTAATTGAATTCAGTAAATATTATCTGCATCATGGAACCACGCGAACAAAATGAGAATATTCTATCACCTTTAGCATCATTCCAAGAGGAAGTTTTCATATTTTATGAATGATTACACCTGCATTTTGGAAACATATGAGATCACCAGTCTAATCTCCATTTCAAAGAAAGGCTCATATTTGACTCTTTAGTTTTAATAATTCTTCTGATGTGTGGATGAGAAAGAATACCTAATTAGGTGTTGATTTGTTCACTGTAAGTATTAATCCCATCTCTTAGCTTCTCACCTCTGTTCCCTCTTTACAAACCAAGAATTAATGGTTCTGTGTATATTTGGTCACAGACTGGAGTACCAGCAATGTTAGGCTATTCAACATCACTCAAGACATAAGTAATGGCCACTTGTTAAACTGTCAGATGGACTAGAAAACATTTTTATTACAGAGAACAACTCTAAACATCTTACCAAATATGAATAAAGAAATTAGCCTTCAGCTGGATCTGGGTGGCGTTGATTTCTGGATTTTATTTGTTTTGTCAGCCCAGGATGCTGGAAGGAAAGCTTCAATCCCACACTGGACCAACATGAAATGAGTTTGGCCAGACCCGATCCAGCCTGGAATGCCTTTTTCATTATGGTTCTGGGAGCTGAAGCATCCAGCTGTTCAGTCCATTTTGTGGGCTATTGTGCTGTTCTGCCATCACCTATGGAATCAGGAATTGACCATATAAACACCAGGCACTGGTTCACCTAGGATCCAACTTACATTCTGGCCAATGTGCTAGCTATTTTTGTTTAGTAAGAAAAGAATGACACATACAGTTGCTCATAACATGATAAGTACAAATATTTCGGAATCATATTTGTTCCTTTTGATGCTCAATATTAAAAGATTGGGAGCAATTTGACTCTTGCCATTTGCCTAAAATGAGTGATTTTGGATTTGCTGCTCATTTTACAGCCCTCAAGTCAGGTGAGAGATGTAACTGGTGGTGAACTGTGATCACCCAATTTACACGATTGCCATAAATTAATTTCATTGAATATCAAATTTATTCAGGTATTGCCAGTCTTGTTGTTATTGAAATTATAGATAGTGTCACATAGCAAGTAGATTGAGTTATCTCTTAGGGTGGCAGGGTCGCGCAGTGGTTAGCGCTGCTACTTCAGAGCTCCAGGGATCTGGGTTCAATTCCTGGTTTGGGTCACTGTCAGTGTGGAGTTTGCACATTCCCCTTGTGTCTGTGGGTTTGCTCCCACAGTGCAGGTTAGGCTGATTGGCCATGCTAAAATTGTCCCTTACTGTCCTGAGATGTGTAGGTTAGAGGGATCGGTGGGTATATATGTAGGCTTATGGGGGTAGGGCCTGGATGGCATTATGGTCAGTGTAGACTCTGTGGGCCAAATGGCCTCTTTCTGCACTGTAGGGATTCTATAATAGTATGGGGTGAAGCCCTGAGAATAGCTTGTGTGGATTGTAAGAGTGCTTTTTTTCTGAAGTTTCAGTTCAGGTTTATTGCAGGGACAAAGTGGTGAAAGGGCTGTAAATTGCTTTGCTGAGGAAGCTGGTACTGGCAACAGTTGAAAAATATTCTGTTCCTTCACACTGACAAATCTCACCTTGATATTAACAAAACTTTGTGTAAATCTAAATTTCCTTTTGAGGTTAATGCAGAGTGATTTTCAGTTAAAAGAAAATGCTAATTAATTAAAGAACTTGCTGTTGAAAATGTTTCCAATGCTGGCAGCAGAGAATCAGAGGTTAGAAAGTTTGGCTGAAAGTGCTCTTGGTCACTTATAGGCTGTTTGAAAACACTTTTTAAATAGATGTGCTATGATGGAGTCTAGTGTCCGGTGTAAAATCCTGTATTTGTGTACAGCTAATTAAACTGAGGGAGTAATACAGTGTAATTTCTTTTTTCAAGGCTTTTACACATAAAAAGTCATTTATATTCACTTGTATAGATAATTTCAATCAATATCATCACATTCACGATGTAATTCTTGCATTTTATGGTGTCCCAATGAAAATTGGACAAAATTAAATAGTTTTGAAATTACATTGTTGAAAACATTAACTGGTAGATAATACCATTCAAAATGTTTAAATGAAATGTGGGATCAATGGTTTTATGAATAGAGGCATAGAATACTTGAAGCAAGAAAGTTACAATAAAATCTTTACAAATGCTTGTTAAGAATCAACCATATTGCTATAGGTCTGGCGTTACATGTATGCCTGACTGGGTAAGGCTGGCAGATTTCCTTCCCTAGAGAACACAGTGAACTTTCGCAACAATCAGTGAGAGTTTCATGGCCAGCAATATTGAAATAGTCAATTATTCCAGATTTATTAATTGAATTTAAATTCTGCCAGCTGCCAAGGTAGAATTTTGACCTGCGTCATCAGAGCCACCATTTCCTCCACCATGTGAATATAAAATCTGGCATGATGTTGGGTCAGCAATATAACATTAAATTGGAAGCCTGCCACCTATTTTCAAATCACCAGTTAACAAGCTATTGAGCTTGGTAAAGAGCCTGTTGTATGGTATTTTTCATAGCGCAGGCATCGGACAGGAAAAAGTTTGGGAGTGTTTTATGGCAGTTATGAGGAGGTGGTACAAGGGTAATAAAAAAAAGGCCTGGTGCACTGTGGCTGCATATAGCAGCAGATTCTTCTATTGAAGATAGCAGTGTCTGCATGTTTTTTGACATCGCAAGTTAACTTTTGAGTTCAATAAGAAATCTAGAGAGCAGGGAGCTTTTGCATTTGTAGCTTTGCTGCACTTCCTGTTCACATTATAACTCCTCTGTCACCTGATGTCCTGGGCTAGAGTCCAGATTGGGCTTGAAGCCACCATTCGTGCTGCCAATTGGGCACTTTGCCATTGGGTGGCCGCTCATTGTCCTTCCAATACTTGATATGACGATCTGAAATGGCAGAGGGGCAGACCATTCACTTTCCGTTCTGTCTGCCTCAGCTCATTGTCTGTGGCTGCTCTTCAAAAAAAACTGTCTAATTAGTCTCTCCCCATCCCCTGTTCTCTTTCCCCTTGGTCTTGAAAACTTTCCATTGGTTCTCCTGCCAAGTACCTTAAGTTTGTGCATGCCAATTGAGCCGTTCGTTAGTGGAAACAGATAATCCTTATTTACTCATCAAAACCCTTCACACTTTTGAACAGTTCTATCAAATCTCTCCTAAACCCTCACTGCTCAAGAGATGAAACCCTGTTTCTCTAATCACTAATTCTTTCTCCCTTTGTTCCATTTGGTAGAGCTTTTCTGCACCAGATTTAAGAGTTTGACATTCTTCTTAAAATGTGACACCTAAAATTGGCCACAAAGGGTTTAAAACATCTTTCTTACCATTGAAGTTTATTCCTCAATTTGTAAAGCCAGGGATCATGTTCCTTTTTAAAAGCATCTTGTTCTGCCAAAACACATTTTACTTCACACTCACTCTGTTCACTAACTTAGTGTGTTCTAAAAATTGTGACGTATGCTTCATATTTCCAGCACCAGTAGCAGTTATATTTTTAAAGGAACTATAATCAATGATGTGGGGAAAAAACTGTGACTATACAACACTAAAATATTATCAATAATAATTCACTGTAGTCATTTGTTAGGGACAAAATAATTAATGCTTAAAATAGCAGAAAAGTTGTACAGCATTGCATCAGTAGCTTTACATGGTAAAATTATTGGTGACAAGCTGTATCTTAAACTTAAGGGTAATAAAGAAGTGATGAAATTAGGAGACAGGACCAATAAATGTATATTTTAAGTTAATGCAAGTTTAATACTCCTTACCACAAGTGTACATTTCTTCATTCTACATTTTTATAACAAATTTTTCATTTCTTTATTTTAGTCAGGCAAAGCCGACTTCAGGGTCTCAACGGCCCCATCTTCCCCAGATGCCGGACAACTGTCTAATCTGTTTGTGAAGACTTCATGCCTCTACAGAGCACGCCCAATGCTGATGGTTTTGAATACAGCCAAGAGTGTTTTCCCAGTTCTCTGTTGTGGCTCCATTTTTCCTTAGTGTTATACGATGGGACGATGTATCTAATTGAAGTTCAGCGTGAAGTACATTGGCAAACATCTGCAGCAGTCGCTTGTACAGATTGTGGTGTGCTTTGTCTGATTAGAAAAATAGCACTGTGTAGTATATATTTATGATTCAATTCAATTAGTGCCCTGTGCCATGAAGTTTGAAACCATCAATTTTAAATGCAACTGTCAGTTGATGTGTACATCCTGTATGGATTATTGGGTGAAATTATAGCTATATTGTGCATGAACAAGCTTGCTGTTCTAGCATTTACTGTAGAAATATAAGTAATCCTTTTATTTATATGAATTGATGCCAAAGAATTACCTCCTGTGTAAACCGCTGCCTTGTCCTTGTGGGAATACAGAGTTCATCACTGACTTTGTGACAAAAAAAAATGAAATAATGCACTGCTTGAGAATTGTGTGCATCACTCTACTGTCTGCTGACTTTTGGAACTTTTACGTAACTCAACATCTCCACCGATTTGTGATACTTATGCAATAAGAATTCAAAAATGTTTGTGTTTAAATCAAAATATTTAATTTAGGTAGATTTAAAATCATGAAAACTTAAACAAACACTTGCCTTTTTTTTGAGATGTCAGATACTAGGAGATACAACCTCTGGTCGTGCTTCATGTTACTGCAGATGTTCTTACCTTGGATATAGGGGGCAGCAAAAAACTTGAAATTATTTGTAGGCTGTATTCGCATTGTACCCTGAAAATCAAAGTATTTTTAAGAACTCAAAGTAATCTTCTCAAAGTTTAATTTTAATTCTGCAGAGCCTGTTCCAATTTAGATGTTCAAATGTTGGAAGATTCTTCAAAATAAGTTATTGCTTCACCAATTGGCAAACCCAGTCTAAAATGCTCTACTGAGCTGTGTGTAATAGTACTTGGACACCAGCCTCTATTTTCCATCAAACCATTTCTCTCTAAAGCCAGGGCATTTTTTTTGTCTAAACAGAAAATGAATGACTGATTTGCTTATAAATTTCAGCCTGATTCCAAAAACATTACTATTGTGATTAATTGAGCAGATGAAAATATTGATTTTAAATCTACATTGTGGTTTTTAAAAAAAGTAGAATGTACTGATTGTTGCACTTTATTGACAAATAAGCCATTATAATATTGGGCATTCTGTAGCTTCACAAGTTTTGAAAAATCAATAAAGCCTCCAGTGTTATACCACTGTCCAATAAAGGTAGTGATATTTTACTTGGGAAAAGCTTTATCTGTACAGCATAAATCACAATTAAATGGTTATGATGCCACAATGCTAGGAAGGAGAAATTTACATTTGTCCCTAATAAGATGTTCTGTTCTGCAGATGTGTACCAACCAAGAGGGCACCAGTGAAAAAGGTTGCTGTCTTATTAATTTGTGGCGCTTAAAACCCTTTCCCACTGGGTATTCATTAGCCCTGAGTACAGTGTAGTGTGTAGCTGGGAGGGAGATGCACTGGGATTTCCCAGCCTCTGACCTGCTCTTGTAGCCAAAGTATACAGGAGGAATCCTGTGGCAAGTAACTCACTTTCTGATCCCCACAAAGTCTGTCCCTATCTACAAGACACAGGTCAAGAATGGGCCTTGATGAATGCAGCTCCAACAACACTCAAAGTTCCACACCATCCAGTACAAAGCATCTGCTTGATTGGCACCCAATCCACTATTTTAAACAATCATTTCCTGCACCACCAAAGCACTGTGGCCACATTGTCTACCATGCACATGATAACATTGCAGCAAATCGACAGAACATTCCAAGTCTGCAATCTTTATCACCTGGAAGGACACAGCCAGTAGATGCATGGAACACCACCACCGACAGGTTGCCCTGCAAGTCACTTACTATGCTGGTGGTACCATATTGGGTCAAAATCCTGGTGTGCCCTTCCTATAGTGCTGTGGATCTACCTATACCATAGGAACAGAGCAGTCAGAGAACATGACTCATGAGTTTCTGTAAGATGCTCAAATCACTGGATTTAGGCTAAAAAGGGCATTAAATATTAGGCTTCTAACATTGTTAGTCTCAGTAATAGGAAGAATTCTGAAATCCCAGTTATTTACTCAAGGAATTAAACTACAAAATTCCATCGTTTAAAATAAAAAACTCTACCAAACAGGAGTCAAACAGAGCAAACACAACACTATTTTAGATAATCTCCTATACTCAACATTCAGAATTAACAGGCAAATTGTGGTCAATTATAAATCATTAAATGGCAGATACATTATAATAAGAACATAAGAAATAGGAGCAGGAGTAGGCCATCTAGCCCCTCGAGCCTGCCCCGCCATGCAATAAGATCATGGCTGATCTGTCATGGCTCAGTTCCACATTCCCGTCCTCCCCCCATAGCCCTTAATCCCCTTGCCTATCAAAAACCTATCAACCCGCGTCTTAAATATATTTATCGAGGTAGCCTCCACCACTTCAACGGGCAGAGAATTCCAGAGATTCACCACTCTTTGAGTGAAGAAGTTCCTCCTCAACTCTGTTCTAAACTGCCCCCCCGTTTATCTTGAGGCTGTGCCCTCTAGTCCTACTGTCCTTTCTGAGTGGGAAGAGCCTCTCCACCTCTATCCTATCCATCCCATTCATCATCTTATATGTCTCAATGAGATCTCCCCTCATTCTTCTAAACTCTAACGAGTACAAGCCTAGTTTATTCAGCCTCTCCTCATAGTTCAACCCTCTCAACTCCGGTATCAGCCTAGTAAACCTCCTCTGCACTCCCTCCAAGGCCAAAATATCCTTGCATAAGTGCGGCGACCAAAACTGCACACAGTACTCCAGCTGCGGCCTCACCAGTACCCTGTACAGTTGCAGCAAGACCTCCCTACTTTTATATTCAATCCCCCTCGCTATGAAGGCCAGCATCCTGTTTGCCTTCCTGACCACCTGCTGCACCTGCAGGCTGAGTTTTTGCGACTCATGCACAAGGACCCCGAGGTCCCTCTGCACCGTCGCATGCTGCAGTTTTTCGCCCTGTAAGTAATAGTCCTTCCTACCATTATACCTACCAAAGTGGACAACTTCACACTTGCCAATATTAAATTCCATTTGCCAGTTCCTGGCCCATTCGCCCAGCCTATCTAGATCCTTCTGCAGATTCTCCACACCCTCCGTACAATTTGCCGTTCCACCAATCTTGGTGTCATCAGCAAATTTCGACATCATACACTCGGTGTAAAATAGATCTTACAAATTGGCTCAGCAGTTCACTCAGCATATATCATAGAATCCCTACAATGTAGAAAGAGGCTATTCGGCCCATCACATCTGCACTGATGTGTCAATCACAGTTAAGAAGTTCTTCAAAACTCTTGTTTTCCACACAGAATTTCAGCTCCCTCCCAGGAGCTACTCTGATCCCCCAGCCAACAGCTCAGCACAACCAACAACAGATCCACAGGCAGTTTTCACCTAAAGAGGCTTATATCTGCAGAATATCAACTGTTACGACAGTCTGGAATGCTGTAGCTCCACCAATGTTACCTTCATGTGGCAAACAGTTGCAATGATCTCTGCGTATTCTCAGCTTCTGGATTAAGCCTCTCTTCTTCAACTTGTACATTATGCACAACTGGATTCATCAGCTGCTACTAGAGCTTGGATGGCTGTGCATCCTTTTATGTAGTCTCAACCAGTTTCAGTCTGAACAAAAGTTCTGGTTTTCAATCTGTTTTAGTTTTTCTCTCCTTGGAAATTGGGACAGCCAGTTTCCTTTCTCCGTTTCACTTTCCAGTTCAGAAAAATACAAACTTTGAAAGCATGGATTTCATCATACTGGCCTGGTGATTGGACATGTACTTTATATTGATCTCGCACTCAAGCTGAAAAAGCTGTGAACTTGTAGTAGATAATACAAAGTTAGGCGGAAACAGTGATAAAACAACAGAAGGGGAAGGCTCTTTTCTGGTGTAAACCTAAGAATGCAGCCTGTCACCTTATTATTGTGGTTGAGAAACTCTGCTGTAATGGGTTGAATGCCAAGGCGCAAGCATAGATAACAATCCCAGCTCATGATATCACCATGCGATGTCAACTTATTTATGCTATTCAAAGGTGCTCCAAACAAGTGACATGCTAGGAGCAAGGGAGGGTTTGGGAGCCAGAAAGTCAGGTATTTGTGCTAATGGATGGTTACCAACAACCTGTTCCTTGCTGTCATTTTTCTGCTCTCCACTCAGGAAATCTACTGGATTGAAGAGCAGAAAAATTGCTAGGAATTAGAATTATTTTATGCCAGCATCCTCTGAAGATCCCCTGCCAAATGAACATTCAGAATCTGGAATCCACTCTGAAAACTCCAATTTAATTTTGGGGAGGCCCCATACATCATGACAAATCTTTCCGACAAATGTACATGCTTTCTTGCATCTTGGACAAGCTACATTGGGTACATGACTGTGGAGAAGATCTCAGTGAATGAAATGTGGTACATGAATGGCTAATCTGGAATTTAAAACTGCCTTGTAGCTGCCATTTTTTGCCCACTCATTTAACCTATGACTATCCCATTATCGTTTGCAACTTCTTCACATCTTGCTTTCTGACCTATCTTTGTATCATCAGCACATCTGGCTACAATATAGTCAGCCTTTTCATTCAAGTCATTAACATAGACCGTAAACATTTGAGTTTATCCTTGTGACACTCCACTAGCTAGCTTGCCTGCCAACCAAAAAAAAGACCCATTTCTCTGATTCCTGTTAGTTCAGCCAACCCTTTATCCAAGCTATTATATTTCCCCCAACACTATACACTCTCATCATATGTGGTAAAGAAGGATCATAGGAGAAGGGATAATCAGCCGTGGTTATCGAAGGAATTAAAGGAAAGTATTAAATTAAAAGCTGATGCGTTTAGAGTGGCTAAAAGTAGTGGGCGAGTAGAAGATTGGGAGAGGTTTAAAAATCAACAAAGGTTGACGAAGAAGATGATAAAGAAAGGAAGGATAGACTATGAAGCTAAACTAGCACTAAATATAAAAAAGGACAGTAAGAGTTTTTACAAATATATAAAGAGGAGGAGGCTGGCTAGGGTGAATGTTGGACCCTTAGAGGATGAGAGGGGGGATTTAAATTAAATTAAATTAAATTCCAGGGTTCTGAAGGAAATAGCAGAGGTGATAGTAGATGCCTTAGTGATTATTTTCCAAACCTCGCTGGATTCTGGGGAAGTTCCGGAAGATTGGAAAACAGCTAATGTTAATGTTAATGTTAAGGGGATGTCGTGTCTGACAAATTTATAGGAGTTCTATGAGGATGTGACTAGTGCAGTAGACAGAGGGGAACCGGTGGATGTGGTGTTTCTTGTTTTTCAGAAGGCGTTTGATATGGTGCCGCACAAAAGGTTGCTTCAGAAGGTTAGGGGGCATGGAGTCGGGGGTAAGGTGTTAGCGTGGATAGAGGATTGGCTGTCTAATAGGAGGCAGAGAGTTGGTATCAATGGGTGCTATTCTGATTGGCAGTTGGTGACTAGTGGAGTGCCGCAGGGATCGGCGCTGGGGCCTCAACTATTTACCATTTATATAGATGATCTGGAGGAGGGGGCTGTGAGTAGGGTGTCGAAATTTGCTGATGACACGAAGATGAGTGGAAAAGCAAAGTGTGCGGAGGGTGTGGAAAGTCTGCAGAGGGATCTAGATAGGCTAAGCGAGTGGGCGAGGACCTGGCAGATGGAACATAATGTTAGCAAGTGTGAGGTTATCCACTTTGGCAGGAATAATAGTAGGAGGGATTACTATTTAAAGGGCGAAAAGCTGCAGCATGCTACGGTGCAGAGGGACCTAGGGGTCCTTGTGCATGAGTCACAAAAACCCAGTCTGCAAGTGCAGCAGGTGATCAGGAAGGCAAATGGGATGCTGGCCTTCATAGCGAGGGGAATTGAATATAAAAGCAGGGAAGTCTTGCTGCAACTGTGCAGGACACTGGTGAGGCCGCAGCTGGAGTACTGTGTGCAGTTTTGGTCGCCGCACTTGTGCAAGGATATTTTGGCCTTGGAGGGAGTGCAGAGGAGGTTCACTAGGCTGATACCGGAGATGAGGGGGTTGGACTATGAAGAGAGGCTGAATAGACTGGGTTTGTACTCGTTGGAGTTTAGAAGGATGAGGGGGGATCTTATAGAGACGTACAAGATAATGAAGGGGATGGATAGGGTCGAGGTAGAGAGATTCTTCCCGCTCAGAAAGGACAGCAGGACTAGAGGGCACAGCCTCAAGATAAGGGGGGTGCAGTTTAGAACGGAGTTGAGGAGGAACTTCTTCACTCAAAGGGTGGTGAATCTCTGGAATTCTCTGCCCGTTGATGTGGTGGAGGCTAACTCGCTAAATATATTTAAGACACGGGTAGATAGGTTTTTGGTAGGCAAGGGAATTAAGGGTTATGGGAGAAAGCGGGAAAGTGGAACTGAGCCACTTCAGATCAGCCATGATCTTATTGAATGGCAGGGCAGGCTCGAAGGGCTAGATGGCCTACTCCTGCTCCTATTTCTTATGTTCTTATGCACCTTACTGGAATGCCTTTTAGAAATCCAAATACCCTACATTTACTAGTTTCCCTTTACACAACTTACTTGTTACACCTTCAAAGAATTCTAATAAATTTGTCAAACACATTTTCCCATTCACAAAACCATGGTGACTCTGCCTGATTGCATTGTGATTTTCTAAATGTCCAGCTACTACTTGTTTAATAATGGATTCTAACATTTTCCCAATGACAGATTTTAGGCTAACTGGCTTATAATTTCTTGCTGCCTCCTTCCTTTCTTGAAGAGAGCTGTTACATTTGTGGTTTTCTAATCTACTGGTATCTTTCCAGAATCTAGGAAATTTTGGAAGATGACAGCTAATGAATCTACTTTTTGGCAGCTACTTCCTTTAAGGCCCGAGGATGCAGGCCCCCAGGTCCAGGAGACATCAGCCATTAGTCCCATTAGTTTTCTTCTTATTTTCTCTATAAAGCTTTATTGTTTCAAGTTCTCCCTCTCTTTTGCTTCTTGATTTTTTTACTATTTCTAAGATGTGAATAGGTCTCTGCTTTCTTTTGTTTACCATTACCAAGACCCCAGCCTCAATCTCAAGGTACCAAATGCTCACCTACCTATTCCTTTCCTTTTAATATATTTGTTGAAACTTCTATTGTGTGCTTTTATACTTCTTGCTCATTTTCTGTCACTCCAAGTTCTTCCACTTAATTCTTTTAAAGTCAACCTTTGCATGTTTCTAAATTTTTCCTATTCTCCTGGTTTACCACTAACCTTTGCATCGTTGATGGCCTTTTTAAAATCATCCTTAGATACAAATGATGTATTCGTCTCATAAGACTCTTGCTTTCTCAATGGAATACATCTTCAATGAGTTATAAAATATCTCAAATGTCTGCCACAGCTTCTATATCTCAACCCAACTGCCAAATCCTCCTTAGGTAACTGTCTTCACACCCTTGCAATTGCAATTTAGTTTAAACACTAGGTTCAGACTGATATTTCTCAGCCTCAAATGGAATAGAAAAATCTATGCCATCATTACTCTTACCTGGAAGATCCTTTACCAGGAGGTCATAAATTAGTCCTGTAAGTACAACATGATCAGGTCAAAAGTAGTCAGTTCCCTCATTGGTTCCAGAAGTATATTTGGGATCAAGCCAATGTCATAAATTAATGGTGGCCAGTTTATCTTTCAAGTCTTTAGACAGTTAAAATGTTAGGGACTGAAGCTTCAATTCACATAGTGACAATTTTGTAAAACTGTTTAGAAATTTATTGCACAATACTGCATCTAGCACCTCTCGATTAGGTCCAACTGTACACATCATTTCAAAGTAGAGCTTTGTAGACTATCTAGATTATCTTGGGACAGACAGCACTGAGAACCACTACCTGCAAAATATGCACGGGTTTCTTCAATTGTATCAATGAGGAAACCCACATATGTCATAATGTTCATAGTGCTACCTGCCCCAGGAAATCAACATAGTCTACATAGAATCACTTTGAAGTGGCTCCACATGAATTAATTTTTAGTTTGAAATATGATGCAGAATTGATTATTTATTGATTATAACTTTGAATTCAATTGATATCATTAATACATGATTGCTATCAATTTAAGTTGTAAGCAGCGTGCTGATAAAAACCAGAATAAATCAATGTTTTAAATAGGACTATTAAAATGTTTTTAAGATAAAATCAACTTGTTATGTCATAACCCTAAAAATAGATCCTCTAAAAAGTTATCTGATCACTTATGCACTGCATACAGGACATGTGTGTACATGCAAACTGGCTGCCATGTTTCCTGCATTACCACAGTGTCCATAATTCTAAAGTATTTGAGTGCTTTTAAAATATCTGAGGTCATGAAAGTTACTGTACAAATGCCATTTAAATCTGATTTTTTTTCTGGATTTAAAACATTGGAGAGTTTAAAAAATATCTAACGTGGAAACATAACAGGGATTCGCACCCGTTTTTCAGTACATTCACATTCCTCTTTTCTAGGGCGACTTGACTGAGTTTCAGAAGTTGACTTTCCTTTTTCTTGGCACACAATACAGCAGGCTAGAAGGCCCTTTTCTCGACAGTGAATGCAGGACAACACAAGCTGACAGCAGTAAGAGGTACTGCAGAGTCTGTATTCATCCCATGGCGCACCACAATATCGGCACTCTGAAGAAAAAAAACAAAAGAATAGTTTCATAAGCAATAAATTCACAAAGGTAATACAATTTAAACATGATCAGAAACACAAGTTGGCACTAACGAACATGCTGAATTCTGTGATAAGACCAACTGTGGATCTTAGTTATTAAAGACTGAGAGCCTGAAATTGAATGACTTGGAAGTCGATGCTGAAGAAATCAGAAAACCTCCTCCTCTATAAATGGGATGCTTTCTCTGTATAGTGCGTAAGAAATAATACTTTTCACAGTATACTAATACATGTGACAATAATAAATCAAATCAAAAAACGTACTATCAGGAAGGTAGGGGAGTCTAAAACTAGAGGCCATAGGTTTAAGGTGAGAGGTGAGAGATACAAAAGTGTCCAGAGGGACAATTTTTTCACAGAGGGTGGTTAGTGTCTGGAACAAGCTGCCAGAGATAGTAATAGAGGTGGGAACAATTTTGTCTTTTAAAAAGCGCTTAGACAGTTAAATGAGTAAGATGGGTATTGAGGGATATGGGCCAAACACAGGCAATTGGGATTAGCTTAGGTGTATAAAAATAAGGGCGGCATGAACAAGTTGGGCCAATGGGCCTGTTTCCATGCTATAAACCTTTCTGACTCTATGAAGTCTAGCAATGTAGCTGCATCCTTTTGGGAATGTTTCAGTGTGCGAGCGTTCCAGCCAACATTCCTCCCTCAAACATCACCAAAAGCATATCAATCCAGTCATTCATTTCATTTGCCTTTTATGTGATCTTGCTGTTAGCAAATCAAGTGTCTTTTCATCTACACAGCACTAGTGGCTGCACTTCAAATGAGATTGGTTGGGTGTTTTCAGATACCGAGAAGTGTGTGAGATGGGGGCGAGGCGCGGCACACAAGAGGGGGAGCATGCAAATGGAAGGTGTGTTGAACTTCCAGTAAAACTAGAGCGGTAAGTCTCACTGCACTTGGGAAGATTTCGATTGGTCTGGGATGGTCATACCAGTTGATGCAATCAATCATCGCTAGCCCTTTATTGTGTTTGGAGATAGGCACAGACTAAGTGATGCAGCAATAATTAAGACGTCACAGGCATCGATTATTAAAAATAAATCATCCTCCAACACCAGGTTATTTGGTATCACGAACTTTCAGAGCACTGCTCCTTCATGGTGGATGGTGTTCTCACAATGATGATGGCATCTATGTCAATGATCCGGCACATCTTGCAAAGGCTGCTGCGGCAGGCTTGTGTGGTGTGATCGCTGTTCTCCTGAAGGCTGGGTAGTTTGCTGCAGACAATGGTCTATTTGAGGTTGTGCTGTTGTTTGAAGGCAATTAGTGGGGGTGTGGAGATGGCCTTGGTGAGATATTCGTCTTCATCAATGACATGTTGAAGGCTCTGAAGATGTCATAGCTTCTCTGTTCCAAGGAAGTACTGGACAACAAAGGGTACTCTGTCGGTCACGTCCTGTGTTTCCTTCTGACACACAACAGCTTTTTCACAACTCTGCCACAGCAACTTCTGCAAGATTATCGACATAGATGCCATCACCACTCGTTAGGACACCATCCACCAAGTACACAGTACATATACATGTGACTTGGCCAACATTGTCTACTTGATACATTGGAGGAAAGAATGTCCTGAGGCATGGTACATTGGTGAGACCATGCAGATGCTATGGCAATGGATGAATGGACACCACTTGACAATCACTAGGCAGGAGTGTTCTCTTCCTGTCAGGGAACACTTCAGCAGTCAAGGGCATTCAGCCTCTGATCTTCGGGTAAGCATTCTTCAAGACACACGACAAAGCAGGATCGCTGAGCAGAAACTGATAGCCAAGTTCTGCACATTAGGATGGCCTCAACTGGGATCTTGTATTCATGTCACACTATGTGTAACCCCCACCATTTTTGGCTTGGGCTTGCAAAATCCTACTAACTGTCCTGGCTTGAGACAATTCGCTCACCTTTAACCTGTGATTATCCCTCTCTCCATTCACATTGTCTATATCTGTAAAGATTACCTGTTAAGACTTGCATTCCAACCGTTATCTTGCTATTGAGTCTTTGCCTGTATATGCCCTGTTTGTGAACCCAACTCTCCACGCATCTGATGAAGGAGCAGCACTCCGAAAGCTCGTGATTCCAAATAAACCTTTTGGACTTTAACTTCATGATGTAAGATTTCTTACTACACCCACTCCAGTCGATGCTGGCATCTCCACATCAAAAATAAATCCTAAATTGCAAACACGAATATGTATTTGACAAATAAATTGAGAAGATGCTTACTGCTAAATATCAGTGGTATGATAGAAAGTTTGCTCTTTAACACAGGAATGTTATTGTCTCTGTGAGTTGTTCAGGTATGTATATTAAGCCTTATACATTTATGGTTCTCAAATGTGGGTCCACAGAGAAATTCCAAGGGATCTGGAAAATGTGAGCTGGGAGGCAGGAGTGAAGAGTGAGCTTTTAATATATATCTTAATATGGAATTGGCATTAATTGTTGGCTGAATAACTGGAGCTGACTAGTTTTCACAAGGCATCTGAGAGTTCTATTAGGAGGCAGAATTGGGAAGATAAGAATGGAGACAGTTTTGATTTCAACGAATAAACTACAATTTCCTACGTTCAGCCCAATGACCTTATATAACAATTGTTCTGCAGCATCACATTCCTCCCTTCATCTGCAGTTTAAACTTTTGAGCGTACATAGTATAATACAGTGCTAAAAGATCCATCCATCAATTTACCATCCTGATAATCGCAAGATACAAAATGTATAAACCATTTTCTGGTTTATTCCACTAAGTATTAAACAGGACTCAGTTTCAAAATAGTGAATCAATAGAAACAGGAGGCCATTCAGCCCTCAAGCTCATTCCACAATTCTTTTAGATATTAGCTGACTTGTATTTTCACTGCTTTACCTGCCTTTGATCCATACACCTTGATATTCTCACTTAACAAAAACCTTTAGATTTCAAATTTGAAAATTTCAATTGACTGTGTCTACACATTTTGAAGAAAAGGATTCCAGATTGCCACTGCTGTGTTTGTAGAAGAAGCTCTTCCTGAATGGCTTCTAATCTTATTATAGTTGCCTCTTGTTCTGGATTCCCCCAACATGAAGAATCACTTTAATGGTTCAAATACAACAATTCGTAAGAAGTTTATCTGTACTCACCTGCAATAATGTCATCATTTGCAGAAATAGCATAGCGATTGTCAAAAACAAATAACTTTCCTCTGTAGAAACCACTTGGAAACTGTTCAAGATATTTGTGAATTCCACCTTTGAGTTGGTAAACTTCTTTGCACACATCCTAAATTGCAAACATGAATATGTATTCAACAAATAAATTGAGAAGATGCTTACTGCTAAACATCAGTGGGGTGATGGAAAGTTTGCCCTTTAACACAGGAGTGTTTTTGTCTCTGTGACTTTTTCAGGTATGTATATTAAGCCTTATATGTTTATGGTTCTCAAATGTGTGTTCACAAACAAATTCCAAGGAGTCTGGGAAACGTGAGCTGGGAGGCAGGAGTGAAGAGTGACTGCCACAAATGCAGCAGAGTGAGCTGGATTTCTCACCTAGGAGGGGAGTGTGCAAGGATAGACAAACCGCAGTGAAAAGCAAGTACATCCATGTCACTCGTAAGTAAATACCCATTTTCTTAAGAGTATTATTACATCACACTTTCCATGCAGCACTTACAAATTGTATTTTATATACTACAATTTAGAAGGACGGTAAGGTGCGGGTGGGGGGCATCCATGATTATAATTCTATTTGAAAAAAGGTCCTTGAACACAAAATTGAGCACCATTGACATACAAATGAGAACAAATCCAGGAGCTCTGGCTTCACCACTGAGAAACTGCATTCAGTGGGGCCATGGATTACAGGATCAGAATCAGAATCACAATGTTGTGCTTCTCTTTGAGCTCAGTATTTCACGAGGACGATTTGAAAGCTCCAGATCCAATGAAATATGTTCCCAAAATATTAAAAATTTAAGTAGAAATGCTAAGACACCCTGCAGTTCTGAGGTCAGATTCATTCACTGAAGATGCAATGACATGATCCTTTCTATATTTACAGAACCATGGCATTCATAAATAAGAATAATCCTGAGAGCAAGAAATCTCAGCATCAACAGAAGGTACTCCAGCTTCATGGGTTGTGAGCGTCCAAAACCTAGAGGTCATAATGTGAATAACGCTGTTTTAATGCATCCGCATTACATAGCCAGAATACAGAAATAAAGTGACAGCTAAGCTAACAGTCCATTAATCAGTATTTAAATATTATCCACAGAAAGACAAATTTGATAAGAGGCTGGAATAAAAGTAAATTACTTTCACAGTCTTAATTAACTTTACCAATAATGTAAAATTATGCATGTGCAAAGCATATTGACACTTGATTAAATTTAATGAAGAACTTTGTGTAAAATTATCCACAGAGTAGCTCTAAAAATACACATATTAAAAATTACATGAAGCTCATCTCCACAGAGTACTTCATCAGTACTATCACAAATGCCTTTCCTTTAATAGGTGAAATGACTGAATCGCCCTGGTCTACAGTAATTTAATTCTGCAAGTGCATAAATGGACAACAGATTTTGGCATTCTGCCATGCCAAGTTATTCACATAGACTTTATGTTCCATGTAATGCTCCCATGTGTTCAATGATTTTCTTACCTTTGACCTTAGATAGGCTGAGCCTCGTTCACAGCGGATCCCCCCTGTGCAATACATAAGGACCTGTTTGTCTTTGAAACATTCCAAATTTGTATCTACATAATCTGGAAAGTAGCTGAATTTCCGGATATTTGGAGCAATGCAGTGTTGAAAATTTCCCTAAGAAACATAGAGCAATAGTTATAATTCAGAAAATCTTACGAGTACAAGAACTACAAAATAATTACATATTCTGCTATTATTCAATAAAAAGCTGATGCTAGAGTTCAGTGCATGAAGGAACTATAAACTGCAAACCAATCTGATATTATATTTTCATAGTGCTTTTCAGTACAGCACCAATTTTGAATTTTTGACTTTTTATCACAAACTTTGTCGCTTATGTACATAAATGTGGGGTAGCCCACTTCATCGCTAAGCTCATTCCAACCAGTTTCATTAAATGGTCGTCCATTCCATACTGTATAATAACTGTCTCATCTAATCAAGGTAATTAGTGGATTTGGGCACAGTTGACAGCATATTCACCTTGGAGGGAAGGTAATGTCCATCTGGGAGGGCCAGCAAAGGGAAGGTGAAGGCGCTCAAATGGCTTTGGACGAGAAACACGTATTCAATGGAATGATACCTGCCCTCCTTCCCCATGTGAACTTCTGATAAATAAACGATGGTGGCAATTCTCCCAAAAAAATTCTGTGCCAAATTTGCATAAAAATTGGAGAAAATCGCGTTAGAATTTTCAGTGGGAGCTTCAAAATGAATCTGAGTGCGCTAGCATCAATCAGTACAAAAATCAGGGGACGATGTCTATTCGCACTGGAGAGGCCAACAGCATAGCACTGAGAGGACCACTATGCATGCGTTGATCTGTCAGCACCGAGATCGGCACATGCACGGTGGCTCCTGTCTGCTAATCTCCCGATTGCTGGCCAGCACCACGCACCCACAGTCCCAACACTGTCACCCCCCTCTCCTCCCCTCCATCCTGGCAGCTCCAGGCCCCCAGCAGGCTGACCTCACAGCTCCCAAACAGCCTGCTGGCCAGCAATGGTCACTGGCCTCCCTCCTCTCTGTCAGTCAGTCCAAATGCAGAGTGGTAGCAGGACTCACCCACCCATTGCCCTGAAGTACTGCCGCCCATCAAGCTCCACCTCCTGGGCACTGTTTGATGCCTGGTGGGCAGTGCCAAGGTGCTCACCCTTTGGTGCCTGGAACTCACTGCCGGGGGGAGGTAATGGAAGCAGATATGATAGTGACTTTTAAGAGGTGTCTTGACAAATACACGAATAGGATGGGAATGGAGGGATATGGTCCCTGGAAAGGGAGGATTTTTGTTCAGTTGGGCAGCATGGTTAGTGCAGGCTTGGAGGGTCGAAGGCCTGTTCCTGTGCTGTAATTTTCTTTGTTCTTTAGTCAATGCCAGGGGGTCCAGGCTGGCACTACCAATGAGGCAATGCCCAGCCAGTGCACCCTCCAACACCCAACCTCTTTTTTTTGTGGAGGGGTGGGGAGGGTGTGCATTGATTGCCCCTCCCTTCAATCCAGTTGGGTCGGGCATCAGCTCCCTACAAGTTGGGTGCTATACTAAACCCTGCTGGCGTGAACTGCTCCTGACGGGGTGGGAGGGACTAGTGGGCCAGGAGACTTCAGTTCCAGGCTCGCTAATGATATTCAAATTGTATTTAAATTGTAATTTAAGTAAATTATGCAGCTCTGCGCTGATTTCTGGCACAGACCGGCAGTGCTAGAAATCACGCTGCCAGAGATGTGTGGAGGCTGTGGTGTCCAGCAGGGAGCCCGTAAAAACAGCCTCCACTTGAGTTCCCAGCCCACTACATTACAAAACAGGCCAGTTGGATGAGGGAATTGCCCCTGATGTGTTTTCTATACTTGAAACCACAGCTGCATGTAAGAATTTCCTTACACATCCTAATGCAGTGATGGGCAACCTAGGCTAGTGAGTGGGCCACATGAACCATAGAATCCCTACTGTGCAGATCAGCACCGACTTGCCGAAAGAACATCACACCCAGGCACTCCCCTCCACCCTATCCAGCAATCCCACGCTAATCCACCTAATCTACACATCTTTAGACACTAAGGGGCAATTTAGCATGGCCCTCTTTCATCTCAGTGGGCCGGAAGATTGAAGTCAGGCTTGTTCACTGATCATGACCGCATGAATAAGATTAAATAAATTTAATACACACCAAATATTTCAGACATCATGTATGAAATCAAGTATAAAAAAATGCTTAGATATTTATATCATGGTGGCACTGTGGTTAGCACTGCTGCCTCAACGCCAGGGACCTGGGTTCGATTCCTGGCTTGGGTCACTGTCTATGTGGAATTTGCATGTTCTCCCAGTGTCTGCTCTGGGTTTCCTTTGGGTGCTCCAGTTTCCTCCCACAATGTGAAAGATGTGCTGGTTTGTGGCAGCTAGGGGAATTTCACAGTAACTTCATTGCAGTGTTAATGTAAGCCTTATTTGTAACTAATAAATAAACTTTAAACAATTTAAATTGGTAAAATTAAAATATTTACACTTTGGTCGCAAAGGGAGTGCATGGCTCTCACAGTCAGTGCTGTGTTCAATCAGCATGTAACTCACTTCATTTGTTCTTGCTTAACGTGCTTACCATCTCAGACATGCAAGTAGAAAAAAACTACACAGACGGAAATCAGCTGAATGTGGCAACTCTGCTTGTGTGCAACTTTTGTTTTATTCATTCTTGGGACATGGGTGTCTCTGGCTGGCCAGCATTATTGCCTATCCCTAGTTGTCCTCGGAGGGTTGAGAGTCAAGCACATTGCTGTGGCTCTGGAATCACGTGTGGGTTAGACCAGGTAAGGACAGCAGATTTCCTTCCCTAAAGGACATGAGTGGACCGGATGGGTTTTTCTGACAATCGACAATGGTTTCATGGTCATCAGTAGATTCTTACCTCAGGATATTTTTTATTGAATTCAAATTCCACCAACTGCCATGGTGGGATTCAAACCCAGGTCTCCAGAACATTAACTGAGTTTCTGGATTAATAGTCTAGCAATAATGTCACTAGGACACTGCCTCCCTGATAACAAAATATCTTGTAGGCTGCACTCAGAGTCCAGATGTGTTGAATGTGGCCCAGAGTTGCAGGTTGCCCACCACTGTCTTAATGGGTTCTACTTGAGCAGCAAAGCAGGCTGGGAAAATTGCACCCATAATGTCTGACCATACTGGTGTTGTTTTCAGTTGCATTCACTGTTAATGACATCCAATATATTTTTAAAAATTCACTTGCAACATCAGTAACTAATTGCAACATAAAAATCACGTGAATAAAAACTCACTATTTTGCTCTCATAGAAATTCCTACAGTCCAGCAGGATGGTATCTTTTCGAATTTGGGCATTGTTGGACAACGCTTCTACTTTTCTGTGGAATTCCTCCGGAGTTAAATGAATTCCTATGATATGATTTACAAAATGAGCAAGAAACAATCAAAACACAGCTGTGCCTAACCTTAGTAGGACTATGACAAAATCAAACATGTATTCAGTTAAACAAGATTTGTAAAAATGCAAGATCTTGTTATCTAATTAGATAAAGCCTGTGTTTAATTAAAATTGGCTCTTATACCAAAACTGCTCTGGTATTCAAATATTATCATTTAAGCCAACAGTAATAGTGGTACAAATTGTAAATGAACTGCAGTGCCATTTATGAACAGATATTTAATTATATAATGTACCAGCAACCAATCCCATGCTGCTCTTTCACTTACCAGCATCTTTATAAGAAACCTTCTCGGGGTCCACTCCCATGGGAACAACCTCTTTAAAAACTCCAACTCGCAGATCTTGGAAACAGTGGGATCCTCCTGCACTTCGCTTAAAAAAAATTATTGTAAGAATTATTTTGTCGGTATTAGAGATATGAAGTGTGAATGGATTTGTATATCAATGCTGGGAATGCAATAAATTAAATTTTGGATTTATCAGGATTGTATTAAGAAACGTAAAATTGTGAAAGTGAAATCATTGAAGTTTCCAAATGTAGAATCTGAACTCTTGGTTCAGAAGGTGGTCTCAGATTCCAAATTAAATCAGTTTGCAAAATTTTAGTCTGTACATGAAACTGGGTACTGTCTAAGGAACAGAGAGCAGTGGTGGTGAAAGATTATTTTTTAGACTGGAGTGAGTTGTGCAGTGGTGAACTCTTGGAGTCCGTGTTAGTACTTTGTTCTTTTTGATACATATTAATGACATGGGCTTGAGTATACAAGACATAATTTCAAAGTTTGCAAATAACACAAAATGGGGAAAAGTAATGAACAATGAGAACAGGAGACTTCAGGAAGACTTAATTGACCAGTGAAACAGGCAGCCTCATTGCTGAGAAAATTTAAAATAGTCAAGTATCAAGTGATTCATTTGGTAGGATAGTAAACTAAATGGTACAACTTTCAAGGGAGTACAGGAAGAGATACCTGGAATATAGTACACAAAGTTGAAAAGGCCAATTCCATAGAGTAAAGAATCATGGAAATGGTGCTGAATCTTTATAAAACACTAATTAGGCCCTGGTTGGAGTACTTTGGTCACTGTGGGGACTACACTTTAGAAAGATGACCAGAGTGTGGAGGGGATTACTAGAATGATAATTGAAGTCTTTCTTCCCAGTTATGTAAAGCAACTAGAAAAACTGGATTTGTCCTTACAGCAGAGATTTGATAGGTGCTCCAAAAGAGTTTTGATACAATAAGTAAGGAAAAACTGTTTCCACTAGTAGAAAGGTTGGTAAATGGAGGATACAAATTAAAGAAGCAAAGGTCTTTATCATTGCCTCAAAATCATGGATGTTCTATTTCAAGATTATACAGCCTCATGCTGTCCTCTAGCCCCTCACATGATAATTTGATTTATTGTCACGTGTATTAGTATACAGTGCAAAGTATTATTTCTTGAGCACTATATAGACAAAGCATTCTGTTCATAGAGAAGGAAAGGAGAGGGTGCAAATTATGGTGTTAAGTCATAGCTAGGGTGCAGGGAAACATTAACTCAATATGAGGTCGGTTGACGATTGGAAAGAAGAGCTTGGGCTTGACTTTGCAGGCGAATGGTGGGCGGAGGCCCTGCTTAGGGTTAACTCCATCTTCTTCTGCGCCTATTTAAGTTTAATCCAGTTTAAAGTTTTGAATAGAATTCACTTCACCAAGGCCGGAATTAGCAAGTCCCTCCCCCCCACAAGCAACAAATGCACGAGGTGTTTAGTTTAGTTTATTTCGTAATGTCACCAGTAGGTTTACATAAACACTGCAATGAAGTTACTGTGAAAATCCCCTAGTTGCCACACACCCTGCACCTATTTGGGTACACTGAGGGGGAATTTAGCATGGCCAATGCACCTAACAGTGTGCTTTTCGGACTGTTGGAGGAAACCCATGCAGACACAGGGAGAACATACAGACTTTACAAATACAGTGACCCAAGCTGGGAATTGAACCTGGATTCCTAGCGGTGAACCACCGTGCCACCCCTATCACTTGCCCCTGCAGACCATACCCACACGTTCTGGTGATGCCTATGGCTGGCTGGTTCCTGGTTGTCCTTCTTTGATATTCTCTCCAAAACTCTAAATATTGACATACTGCAACCTTGTCCTTTGGTAGCTATATTGGAGGTCCCATCTAAACTGACTAGTTTCACTAAGATTAAGACGCACATCACTGCATTCAGTTCAATAATAGCCCATAGACAGATTCAATTAAACTGGAGGTTCCCAAGCCACCCACTGCCTTATCCTGGTTAAGAAGACTTAATATCTTCTTTGGATTTAGAAAGATTAAGTATACCACAAAATAATCCATCGAAAAATATTTTTGTAGATGACAATCTTTTGTTTCTTTCTATAAAAAATCAATTACTGTTGACGAGCAATTTTTCCAACTTTTATTCTCTTTTACATAGTTCTTGTTTGTTGGTTTGCTTACTGAGGGGGAATGGGCTGTTTCATTGCATTGTCTTGTACTTTGTTTGTCCCTATCTCTTTTTCAAAATCAATTTAAAAAATTTTAAAGCCGAGGTGACGGGGAAAAATAATTACATACTGTATTTACTGTATTATCTCAAATGTACTGCCTGAAAGAATGATCAAATCAAGTGCAATTATAAAAGGGAACTGAGTGAATAGTTGAAAGTGAAAAAATTGCTGGGGTATGGAAAAAGGGCAGGAAGTGACATTAATTGTACAGTTCTTTCAAAGAGCCAGCACTGTTATGCTAGGCCAAATCGTCACTTTCTGTGCTGTGTCATTCTTTGATATTGTAATCCCTTAACTGTGCGTCTATCAGTCAGATTAATGAATGCATAAAAATGCAAAAACATTGGAATTTGTTTTTAAAAAGGAGACACCTGAAAAGTAGAGATGTTATATAAATCATGTAAAGGCCCTGTGAAGACCACACTTGACAGTACCAATCATAGTTCTGGCCTTCAAATAATAAAAATTGTTTAGAGGCATAGAGGCAGGTGCAAAAAAGATTAACTTATGATACCAAACTGAAGTATTATTTCGATCAGGAAGAGCTGTGGTTGTTTTCTCTAGGAAACAGAAGTCTAATGGTGGTGACCTGATAGAGAAGTTTCAGATTTACAAACTGTTCCCATTTGTGGAGGAGGCCAAAATTAAGGGTTGTAAGTATAAGATAGTTACTAATAAATTTAATAATGAATTCAGAAGCAACTGGTACATGCTACCCAAGGAGTAGTTGATGCAAGAAGCATGGATATATTTAATAGGAGAAGCTAAATGAAATAGAAAGAAAGGAACAGATTGTTATCTTGATCAGGTTAGGCGAAGGCTCCCGAGAAGCTCAAACACAGAGCAGAATAGCATGTTTCTCCGTAGTACATTTTAAGTAATCTACATATACACAGACAGCATGCACACAGATTTCTAAATTGCTCAATATGCACATACATCAATCACACTGAACTATTGTAACTAAAGGCATGTAAATGACCTTTGGTCCTCATCCCACTTCGCATCCCCACCCACCATTATGTTCCTTCCCTAGGAATTGCACTGATGTTTTGGGAATGTTTGCATATTCCTACAAAACACAGAAAATGCAAAGGATACTTACGCAAAAAACTGACATTTTCTTTTTATCAACACTCTCAGGTCAGATACACCATGGAACAAAATACCACCACACCATAGCAACATGCCTCAATACTAATTTCAGATACAAAATATATTGTATTGAAGTGAATATTTTACTTTCCCACACTTCCCATTCTTACTTCCCCTCTCAGTGAGTTTAATAAATTTATTTCAGCCTATAGGAAGTTTTTGTTTTATAAGCCTGTGGCCACTGAGAACTGGATTGAGAACATCCACAGAAATTTCAGCAGGACCTTATAATTATCAGCCAATTATTCAGCACTAAATTAAAACCCAAGTCCTACAGAAGACCCACTGTGCAGTCAAATTTCCAATTATATGTTATACACAGTCATTTTTATATTTTTCTTTAGTTTGTTCAGATTTAATCAAAAACAGGAATTAAAATGGTTCAGGCCACAATTTCTATTTATCTCACTGTAAGATTAGTCTTGATATTTTCAAAGCATCCCCAAATCTTTCTGCACTGGGTGTTAGAAAATAGCAAGATAAGTAAAGTCTTTTGCAATCCCTACCCCAGTCCTGATTGATCAGAACTGGGACTAAGTTTAATATCTTGGTTTTACATTAATTTTGTCCAGTCCCTGCTACACTCCAGCCTTCCTGCTGTTGAACTCTACACTTCCCCATGGATTACAGGAGAAAGACAGTCAGGATTTTTTTTGCCATAGGATCTTTCTACTTCTTTTCTTCAACAAGCTTATTATTGCCCTGGTTGATCTTGATCCAAGTCTTGCTGTCAAGAAATCCCTGCCTTATTTTGATGCTGGTGGCATTCTCCGTTCGTTTACATTCATCATAAAATCGTCCTGTATTAGTATTGGGAAAAGTTGGCCTTCAGGTTAGGAATCAAATTAGTCTTTAGTTAAACTTTTAGCTCAAATGAATGCTGGGCATTCAGTTGAAGCAATTATATTTCAGACGTTGGCTTTACTTCATTGGAAGCAATTATGTATTTTGGGCAGGCAAGGTTATGTTTAAAGTTGAGCAGCATATTAATAATAACCTTTATCTATTTCAAATCAATAGTCTAAACGCACTTGCTGACTTTATTAGTACGCAAGATCACTAAATGCCATTCAGCTCCTCATGACCTGTTCTGCCATTCTGGACATGACTGTGGAATTGTCATTCTGGACAATGACAATGACTCAACTTTTGATCCAAATCCCTTAATATCCTTACCTAACAATTTTCATCAATCCAGAATTCACAGACTTTTGGGGAAAAAGTATTCCAGATTTCCACTATTCTTTGTGAAAACACATTTCCTGATTTCTCTAACTTTAATTTTAAGATTCTACCTGCCTTGCATTGGATTCCCACACTCTAGGACAGAGTATATACCCTATCAAATCTCCAAATTTACTTTGTTTCTTCATCTTCTAAATTCAAAGGGCTACAAGTCAATATTCAATTTTTAATTCAATCCAGTTCTTATCTAGTGAGTGCTGAAAAAAAAAGGGAACTATGAGAGAGATGAAACAAAATATACTTTAATTGTTGGAAATGCATCATTTCCTAATTCACAGTTCCATCAGTTGGAATCTGGAAGTCATGAAAATATTGAGCTCCTTATGAACTAAGTGCCAAAGAATCTTTCTTCACAAGTAGGATGTAGAACGCATGGATAACGTGGATGCACGTGCCAATGAGTGTGGTTACAAGAGTTCTAGCATACAACTGGAAGGTTGCATTAAATTGAATTTGATAGCCCATTTAAACTACAGGAGTATTTCCACTTGGACCTTTATGATCCTACACTTGAAGCATGATCAAGTACTTCTGAAAAGACTGTTGGGATGGGGATTGTACAGAGATAAGCAGAGTTCCAGTTCTTAACAAATTTCATTTTAACCACAGCTGATGTAATTTGATAAATTTTATTCTGTATTGTTTTAAAGTGATATGAGACCAGTTTTGTCTTTACCTTAAAATCCTCTGTGGACATGGTTTGAAAGAGTGGATGGGAAAGCATTGTTTGAATGTACAGCTCAGTTGCTGCTTTGCACCCACCAACTGTTCCATTAATTCCTTCTTTAGAAATGCGGACCTAAAAGTAATTTGCAATTTGAGTTAAATAAGTCAACACAATCAGCATAAACTACTGGTTCACTTTCTAGAGCCACAATTAATCTATTTTTGCTTGTCTAAGTTTTGTCCCAATTTTCTTAAAGCAGCTTTGCATGCTAATTACGAGGGAAGAAGTGTTAGGGCTTTTAGATGGCATTAAAACCGATAAATCTCCGGGGCCCGATTGCATTTATCCTAGGCTGCTTAGAGAGGCGAGGGATGAGATTGCTGGGCCTCTGACATGAATCTTTGTCTCTTCTTTGGACACAGGTGAGGTCCCAGAGGACTGGAGGATAGCGAACGTGGTACCGTTGTTTAAAAAGGGTAGGAGGGATAGCCCAGGTAACTATAGGCCGGTGAGCTTAATGTCAGTGGTAGGTAAGTTGATGGAGAGGATTCTTAGGGATAGGATATATGCGCACTTAGAGCGTTGCGATCTGATTAAGGATACGCAGCATGGCTTTGTCAAGGGGAAGTCTTGCCTTACGAATCTGGTAGAATTCTCTGAGGAGGTGACAAAAACAGTTGACGAAGGACAAGCCGTTGATGTCGTCTATATGGATTTCAGTAAGGCGTTTGACAAAGTCCCTCATGGTAGGTTGGTACAGAAGATTAAAGCTCATGGGATATGTGGTCAGGTATCTAGATGGGTAGAGAACTGGCTTGCAAAGAGGAGTCAGAGAGTAGTAGTGGAGGGGTCTTTTTCTAGCTGGAGGTCTGTCATTAGCAGTGTGCCGCAGGGCTCAGTACTGGGACCTCTTCTCTTTGTAGTGTATATAAATGATTTGGAAGAGGGAGTAGGTGGTGTGATCAGCAAATTTGCTGATGACACCAAGATGGCTGGATTGGCGGGCAGTGAGGAGCAGTGTCTGGCAATACAGCGGGATATTGATAGGCTGGTTGATTGGGCAGATACATGGCAAATGGAGTTTAATCCGGATAAATGTGAGGTGATGCATTTTGGCCGGAATAACGCAGGGGGGAGTTATATGGTAAAGGTAAGCCCGTAAGGAGTATAGAATCACAGCGAGACCTGGGGGTGCAAGTGCACAAGTCTTTGAAGGTGGCAGTGCAAGTGGAGAGTGTGGTGAAGAAAGCCTATGGTATGTTAGCCTTTATAGGAAGGGGTATAGAATATAACAGCTGGAGTCTAATGTTGCAGTTGTACAGAACGTTGTTTAGGCTGCATTTGGAGTACTGCGCCCAGTTCTGGTCGCCTTACTACCAGAAGGACGTGGAGACTCTGGAGAGATTGCAGAGGTGGTTTACCAGGATGTTGCCTGGTATGGAAGGAGTGGGGTATGAGGAAAGATTGAAGAAATTGGGGTTCTTTTCCCTTGAAAGACACCGACTGAGGGGGGATCTAATAGAGGTATATAAGATTATGAAGGGTATAGATAGAGTAAACAGAGGTAAGCTATTTCCTATGATAGAGCCACGTAGGACAAGGGGCCATGGACTTAAGGTGATGGGGAGAGGTACAACACAGATATTAGAGGGAGGTTTTTCACACAGAGGGTAGTGGGGGTATGGAATGCTCTGCCAAGTAAGGTGGTGGAGGCAAACACACTAGAGTCATTTAAGAGTAACTTAGACAGGCACATGAGTGGGTTGGAGATGGGTGGATATAGGAGATTGTTTTAAATAAGGGTCATTAGCATTGGGGCGTCCCTGGTAATGTAAATGGGTATGGTATGATAATAATGTTTTTTCTCTTTTCATTCACAGGTTTTAAGTCGGTCCACCTCATGTCCAACGAGGGGCATACACGCGATGGGTCGTACTGGGGCTGCTCTTGGTTGTTTGAGATTGGCCTAGTGCTTCATGTTGTTAGTGTGTGGCTAAACTGGACAAGATACTCGGCAAGATGACAGCTCAGTGACTATCGCTGATTGCTGTGCAGACACATGGATTTGGGCCGGTGTCTGTGGGAGTTTGCACATTCTCCCCGTGCTTGCGTGGGTTTTCTCCGAGTGCTCCGGTTTCCTCCCACACCCCAAAGATGTGCTGTTAGGCTGATTGGCAGGAATAAATTGTCCCTAAATCAGTTTCCCTCAATCTGGATGGCCATAAAACATTAGACAGGGGTTGTGGGTGGAGAGGGGGACTGGTGATGTTGAGATGGCGGCGCGGGCTCGTTGGGCCGAAGGGCCTGTTTGCCGGGCTGATTTTGCTCTTTGTTCTAATATTGTTAAAAATATGATTGCTTGAAGTAGAAGCACATCAATGAATCAATCTGCACAACAGTAAAGTGGCAACTACTAAAACTCAGATCTTTGGCAACACTTCTAAAACTTCAATTGTTTCTTAGAAGAGCATAATTATTTTGTTCATCCTGATACCAGTGACAAACAGTAAAAAAAAATCAAGAATAATTTGAGGATACAAAAAAAACCACTGAATGCATCCAATCTCCTACCTTGCCTGTAAAGTGCAGCTGACGACATAGGGTTTTTTGCCAGGTGCAGATCACTTGTGGTTCTTCTATATCACAATATGAATAATACAACAGCACTTCACCCTCTGCACTAGGAACAAATACATATAACACATTTAAATGCAAAAAAAATTAAGATCACAAATTCAAAAGCCCTTTAATCTGTATGAAAAAAATACAATGAAGATAAGCTAATTTAGAAGATTTTAAAGAGCCTAACCAGCCTAACTAACTTTACATAAGCCCAATAAAGCTATTGATTAATAAACCTACAACAGCGATACTACCTACTACAAAATGGAAATTAGCTGACTTGTAAAAAGAAAATTTAAATGCTTTCTTATTGCAATTCCCCCAAAACAATGATGCTTCCCCCTCTTCAGTGGTATCCAATTCTGAGGAAGAATCAATGTTCACCAGCAAAGTTCTGTTGCCATCTAAGTAGCCATTTTGAATATGACAACCTGAAAAATTATGTAGTGGCTATTCGAATAAGAGCCCACTGCACTTCAGTCCCATTTGTACTCATCCACATTTTCAGGAGTCACTAGATGCTAAAAAATGTTCAGGGACAAGCACCCTGACTTTTTTTTCATCTGTGGCTGGATGCAATTGTGATGCCTTCACTTTACCCATTTAGCTGATACTGCTGATTCAATACACATCAGGGATGAATCTGAAGCTAGAACTCTCCTTGCTTGAACTTTTACATTCTCTATCCTCAAGAAAAGTCACTACACCTTTCATAAAAGTATTAGAATCTATTAAGCAGCTTTAAATTTATTCAGCAATTACTCACAATGTTAATTATCTCAATTGAGCAAAATCAAAAACAGACAGAAAAATGGTTAAAACTATGTGCGCATGGAAGAGATTCTTTTTTGGAACAAACATTTCTGTCTTAAATAAGTCCCATTTGGAGAAGGCATAGCACCAGAAAAGATAGCATGTGAGTGAATACTAAGTGATGCAGCAATGTTTCAACATATCCTGCGAAGATACAGATCAAATGTCATCCACAAGCACAGCTATTGGATAGTGAAATGTACTTTACCTGCTCCTAGCATAGTTAAGAACTACACAGTACAATTTTTCTGCCAGACATCTATTATAAATATATATTAGCACAAAACTGGTTGAGTCAGTGATAAGACCTGTTGGGCTGACTACTTTATTATAGCTATCTATACACAGTGAGACTGGAGAAAGATCTCATCCTATTCCTATTTAGCCTTGAGTTGTCCTGCACAATAATTCCTGCATAATAATGTGTGAAAGCTGGCAATTCTTAGGTGGAAATCAAAGAAAACGTGGCAAGGAGACCTTCAACTGAATTCTCACCCCTAAAAATGGTTGCTGCTTTTGTTCTCCATTAATTACAGTCACCAAGTTGCTACTTATAAATAGGGAATAGATTTAAGTCTATTTCTTAGTGTAACAAATAGGCTTACATTAATACTGCAATGAAGTTACTGTGAAAACCCTCTAGTCGACATACTCTGGCAGCTGTTCAGATACACGAGGGAAGTTATCGGGAAATGCATCTAACCAGCACATCTATTGGACCGTGGGAGGAAACCAGAGCACCCAGAGGAAACTCATGCAGACACAGGGAGAACATGCAGACTCCACACAGATGGACAGTGACCCAAGCCGGGAATCAAACCGGGCTCCTTGAGTGTGAGGTAGCAGTGTTAACCACTATGCCGCCATTCCGCCTTGCTCCTGGAGATTCTCCACTACTCCTACTTATGCTTCCAGAGAACAGCAACCAAGAAGGGATAGGTGTACTATGATGATGGCAGACAGATGGAATGATTTTTGATGAAACAATGGTGTGCAATTTGGCAATTCCTCCTTTTCCCACCTTCAATGCACTTGGTTAGGTTTCATTGACCTGAACAGGTGCCGAGTGTGGCGACTAGGGGAATTTCACACTAACTTCATTGTGGCATTAATGTAAGCCTTACTTGTGACTACAAATAAATTTCAAAAACTTCTTAAAAATATGCTGTCCTGTCACACTGTCTGCATGGAGTTTGCGAGGATTTCCTCCAGGTGCTCCGGTTTCCTCCCCTAGTCCATGAATTTGCCTTTCCACATTTTCCCTTAGTTTCAGGGAAATTAGCAGGGTAAATACATAGGGTTATAACAATGGGACTTTTGGTGGTGCAGGCTCGATGGACTGAATGGCTGCCTTATGCAATCTCTACGTAGACTGGGCTCTGGCAGAATTGATTTCAACTTTGTACTTGGACATATTTTGGGATCCACTGCAGCGCCATGTGATTTTCCTCACCACCAGAAGACTCCCATTAAAGGGCACTTAGAGATGACTATAAATGCTGTTTGATCTGACATATTTGGTTTGATTTATTATTGTCACATGTATTAACATTTTAGTGAAAAATATTGTTTTTTTGCGCACAAAGCATACCATTCATGGAGAAGGAAACGAGAATTCAAAACGTAGATCAACATAATACGAAGTATTAGGTCCATTCAAAAGTCTGATGGCAGCAGGGAAGAAGTTGTTCTTCGGTTTCAATGTATCCTTAGAATTTTGTATCCTTTTCCCAAAGGAAGAAGGTGGAACAGAGTATGTCTGGGGTGCGTGGGGTTCTTGATTATGCTTGCTGCTTTTCCGAGACAGCAGGAAGAGTAGACAGAGTCAATGGATGGGAGGCTGGTTTGCATGACACATTGGGCTTCATTCATGACTCTTTGTAGTTTCTTGCAGTCTTAGACAGAGCAGGAACCATACAAAGTTGTGATACAACCAGAAAGAATGCTCTCTATGGTGCATCTCTAAAAGTAGGCATCTAGTGACACCTCTAAAAAGTTGGTGAGAGTCGTAGCAGACATACCAAATTTCCTTAGTCTCCTGAGAAAGTAGAGGCTTTGGTGGGTTTTCTTAATTATAGCGTCAGCATGGAGTGACCAGGAGAGGTTGTTGGTGATCTGGACACCTAAAAACTTGAAGCTGTTGATCCATTTGCAAGGCATGCAAGAAAGCACTGATAGACATAGCCTCAGACTGCCCTTGTGCCTCATGAGATCATATGTGACCTGACAAATTTGGGATCGAGATCTCGCCTTTTGGGAATCATGCACAAGAGTCTGTATGTTACTAAGTTATCGGGAAATGCAATTGTATCTATCTATAAGCTCTTCCACATGCCAAATGTTAGGGCTAGAGATTTGATTGGAAAGCTTAACTATAATAAAACCCTCTGGGCTAGTTTTCAAATGAGTAGAAAGATCAAGCAGTTTTGCAAGTCAGGAATTTCAAATAATACACAGCCATGTCTTCAAAAAGTTAGTGCATGCACTCATACAAAATTACACCCAAAGGGACAGAGCAGCTTCAAAAAATCTACCATTCATCATTAACTCGGCTCATTGGCAAACAGTGAACTTGCTGTATTAAGAATGGTGACTAAGCAGGCGTATAGCTAGATGCAGCTAAGATCTTAACTGTTTACAGCTAAATACATCATTTACCATAATCTTAATTAGCTTTTCACTTTGGGTGGTATGATATAGAGTATTTACTGTGACTAATAGCTGTCTTAAAATTATTTCCAGAAATGTTCTTTTCTGAAACTAAAAGTTGTTCTACCTCTGTGCATTTAGTATGTTGCACCTATTAGCTCCAGTCTTTTGAGACATTTAAGCCCCAAAAATGTCCTTTGTCCCTTCTTATCTACCAGACACAGAATATTGTATTAGCTCTGCATTTGCTCTGGATTCTACTAAACTGCTGTTAAATGACCTAATAAATTCCTGCCTGCTTCCCCTGTCATTGATTCCTTTACTGCATCCATTGGTGTGCAATAGACACTATTGGGCCTTGCTCTATAGTCCCTGCAGAACATTAAACAAAAAATTTGATTTGCAATGACCAACTTAAAGAAATTACAAGATTTAAAGTTTTCTTCTACTATAACAAATGAAAAGCAACATCTTTAACCTAACACACTAAACTGCAGGCAAGATATATCTCAACATAATTGATAATCTTTGCCACATATATATACTTTACAGCATGCTCTCCATGGAATTACAATCTTGATAGGGGGTAACAGACGGCCATCCAACTTCCAATAGATTCATATCTCCGTTTCACTGAGTCATAACATTGAGCAACCATCAAAAGATGCTTCCCTTGATTTTCAGAGAATTCCTGAACCAACTGCCAGCAGTAAGGCCCATGCTGGCAATCTCTCCTCCGAGCTTCACAAAGAAAATCTTCCAGCATCTTTACAGTGCTACGGCATGAATCTTTTTGACCACAGTCCATCTTTCTTCCCTTGGTAGCCTGCAGAGGACCTGCAGCTTTCTCTTGTTGATCACATCAGCTGCAGCCTTTACCTCGGAGTCCTCTCTGACAAAAAAAGTTAAGACACAAAAACAGTCTGTCCATAGTCAGCCCAACTGTATCTGCCTTTGTTTTCAGGTGTAAACATTTTGCACCTTACTTTCATTAAGACTCAGCCAAGTACCCAGTTTCCATGGTAGCCAAGTCACACAGGTTTGTTGTCAGGCAGAACTACTAGAACATCACATTATCTCCTTCAATATTCCATTTTCCCTTCTAAATAAAACAGTCCAAAACATCACCATCCTATAAAGTCTCACATTCATTAACATTGCTCAATGCTCCAGGAATATCATCCTGGAGTGCAAATGTAACTCTGGTTTCTTTTCCTCAGTATCAACAATTTGTATAAACCTCTCTTTTTTTGCCTCTTCCACTGTCAACTCCAAAAACTGCAAGCTGTTGGACTCTTTGTTACTAAGTTTGAGATAATCTGCTAGCAGCTGTATCAGCCAATATCAAATGCCCTAGCTTTAAACTTCCATCTTTCTTTTGTTTCTATCTTATCTCCCCTCATCCCTTCTCTGACATCAGAAGCATACCCCTTGCTGTCTTGACCTTATCCCCTCTGAACTGTTGACCACCCAACTCTACGTGGATCCCAGTGTTAGCTGATGTGATACAAATGGCTCCCAGTTCACAAGTTACCTTCCTGTTCAAATCCACCAGCATCATTCACCCACACACAAAAAAAAGCTTTGAGCCCTGTTGTTGCAAATTACTAGCTCCTTTCCAACATCGTCAAATGTGTTGATGTTTCCCAAAACCACGCCCATCTTTCCAGCAACTCCATATTTGATTCCTCCAATCAGGTTTCTGCTCTATCATGACACTGAAATGACATTTATAAAAGTCACAAATTACATCCCATTTTACTGAGCATGGGTAAACTATTCCTCCTCATCTTTCTCGACTCATCTGTAGTCCTTAACGTATATCTGGCCATATCAGCCTCTTCCAGTGCCTCTCTCCTTTTTCTAGCTAGTGTGACTGCCTTTACATCTCCCCATTTCTTTCCTTCCCTTTATTTTGGGTCCTTATCGTCTTGTAATCAAGTTAGCTCTCCTTTCATTCCGCTCCTCTCAATAGATGCCACGATCAACCCCATTCCGGCACCCACCAAAATCCTTTAGCCAACCCTTAACCCTTTACATCCTTCTGCCACCAAGCTTAACTCAGTCTTGGTTAAATCACAGGCCCCTCTCTCAGTCACGCTCTGCAATCTCTGCAGGGCCTATTGAGATACTCACTGCTGACCTCTGACATACTGTAAGCCTAATTGCCCCATCCTATCTTGTTCGCCTTCCCATTGAGCCATAAGCTGGAGCATAATTTTCCAACCTCCGCCCTCACATAGCTGACCATGCGGACTCTAGCAACTGATCATTATTCAGAGTCCCTCTCTGCATATCTTCCCAGAACATCAGGTCACCTGTGAACAAGGGCCTTGACATCCGTGACCTTGTTGTGGATGAAGCACAGATGTTATAGTCATAGTGGAAACTTTCCCCTTTTTGAGACCTTCCATCCCATCTATTTCTTCCATCAGCTGCCCCACCCAGCTGCTGGGATGGTGGTGTGCTCAACAAATCTCATCACAGTCTGTATCTCTATTCCTGAGTAACTTCATTCCTTTTTTAATACCTTGCCTAATCTTTATATCCTTAATTCTCTGCTGTCCACCCAAGCCTTACGCTAGGTTTCTATATGAAACTTCCTCACTTTCTTACCTCAGCTTCTATACTTAGCGACTTCTCAACAGATGATTTCAAATTAACTTCTACTCATAGAATCCCTCCAATGCAGGAGGCGACAATTTGGTCCATCAAGCCTGTAGCGACAACAATCCCACCCAGGCCGTAACCCCATAACTGCACAAATTCACCCTGCTAACTCCCTGACACTAAGGGGCAATCTACCATGGCCAACCAATCTAACTCACACATCTTTGGACTGTGGGGGGGAAACCAGAGCACCTGGAGGAAACTCACGCAAACACAGAGTGAATGTGCAAACTCCACACAGACAGTGGGCTCCTCTGGTCATCACTCCTCTGAGTTCACTGCCTGTCTTTCCTTAACCTTTCCTTCCATATAAATTCACACACCCATATTCATACCCATACCAGCTTAACCTATCACTTAGGCCTGTCTATTCCTGTTGTCTCACTCAATCAGACAAGTCACCTCTGGTAACTTCCTTGCATTCCCTTTGATTTGCAGCCCCTTTCTTTTATATATCTCGCTGAGCAAACTTTCTTGTCACTTACAACGGCACTTTCAAACTCTCAATTGCCACCCTTTGTCTTATGTTTGTCACAGTACATCTGCAGCCATTGATGGTCATAATCACACCCTCACCACTGATTTTCATGCCCTAGTCCCCAAAAGAAATCTTATTCTCTCACACCTGAATATTGTTCCTGATACTTCCAACATCTTAACACTCGTGTGCAAACTTGAACGCGTGTGTTTTATGATCCCGGTCAAGACCAGTAACAATTTTTAAAAACAAAATGTGAAAGAATGAAGCCACAAGCTTCCACAGTTTAAATAATTATTTTCTTAGCTATACAAGAGTCACATAAAGCAAACACTAAATACCATCTTCGGTAACCTCCTGTACTTTAACACCCAGAATTAACGCAAGTTAAACATGAACTAATAGGCGAATTGCAGTCAATTATAAATCATAAATTACACATTAAACAGCATATACAATTAAGAACAAAGAAAGAACAAAGAACAGTACAGCACAGGAAACAGGCCCTTCGGCCCTCCAAGCCTGTGCCGCTCATTGGTCCAACTCGACCTTCGTTTGTATCCTTCCGTTCCCAGTCTGCTCATGCGACTATCCAGGTAAGTCTTAAACGATGCCAGCATGTCTGCCTCCACCACCCTACTTGGCAGTGCATTCCAGGCCCCCACCACCCTCTGTGTAAAAAACGTCCCTCTGATATCTGAGTTACACCTCGCCCCTCTCACCTCGAGCCCGAGACCCCTCGTGATCGTCACCTCCGACCTGGGAAAAAGCTTTGCACTGCTCACCCTATCTATACCCTTCATAATTTTGTACACCTCTATTAGGTCTCCCCTCATTCTCCATCTTTCCAGGGAGAACAACCCCAGTTTACCCAAGACAGAAGTGATTCAACAATCCACTCAGCATACATGACATTAATCTCAATAACAAAATCCTTCAAAACTCTCTTCGTCATAAAGAATTTCAGCTCCTCTTTACTAGTATTTAGGTTGATCCCCAGCCAATAGTAGCACATATCCAACCCAAGCTTCATTAGCACAGTGTTCACTACAAACGGCACAAGTCTATAGGATCTCAAATCTGGGTGATTCACTGTTATCTTCAAGAAATAGAACCAGCTGCAGCAACTTTATATTTTCTGATCCTCAGTTTCCAGATCTATCCTGTCTTCTTCAGCCTGTGTGTACTGCATCACTGGGATCATCATCTGAGCTCTCACAGCTGCGTTCTTTCATATGGTTTCAACCAGTTTCAGTCTCCCTGAAATTTTAGTTCCTAATCTCAGTTTTGTTCCTAAACAAAACAATCTTTGAAACATGGGTCCCATCACTAACGGCACACAACTGGTTTTGCTGTCCATCACTTAATAGTGTTTGATGTGATTCATCCCAATAATAATTTGCCTTCCTTTGCCATATTGAAAACTGCAGAGCAATACTCCCTCCAAGTTGTGTGGTCATGCAGCAAGTTAACTGCTTTAAGTTACCATACACGCGTGGCTCTGCCAAAATTTTAAAGGGACCATACATTTAAATAAATCCGTCACATGCCATAATGAAAAAAATTAAAGAGCAAAAAAATTTCAAGGTTTGGAGGGGCGGGGTGACAAACACTATTACAGTCACAAAATATGTGACTAATGACAGTCACGCAGTTAACTTCTGCTTTAAATTCTTATTTTCCCTCCACAAATTAATTGTTCACAGAGGGTGTCTTGCCTAGCCCCACTTTCAAAATCAAAAGGATGCCCTCTAAATGCTTTTGTTCATATTACAAGAATGCAATAACATTTATATTGTATGCAACACTGTATTTGTCAATTTTTCAATGCTGATGTAGAATACCTCCCTAAGGATCAGTATGGAAGAATTTGTCTTTTTTTTAATGATTACCTGTAGTTATAAGATTCTCATCACATAAGTAAACTCTTGTTTGAGTGATTGAAAAACCCAGGTAAGCTCACAAAATATTGCCGATTAGTAACTGTATATATTCTAGGTTATTTTAAATTCAACACAGAATGTACATAAATACTTGTAGAAGGGCACTTTTCAATATCTTTATCAACAAGTTGGACACCGTAAAGAATACAATGTGACAAACTCCTCCAACTCAGCCCCAATAATTTGTCTTAGCTGCAATTGCAGAAGGGTTTAAACTACGCTAATATGATTTCTTTTAAAACCATTCTTAAATTAACAGTTCTTCTAAACTAAGTGCAATTGCCGTTCAAGTATGAATCTATGGTCAGCACTGTGTCAGGGAAGCTAACTGGTTGGAAATTCGACTTAAAAGGCTCAAGCATATAGATTTGAATCCCTACAGTGCAGAAGGCCATTCAGTCCATCGAGTCTGCACCGCCCACATCCCACCCAGGCCTATTTTCTGACCCCACATATTTACCTTGCCAGGAAATGGCAAATGGAATTTAATGTTGGCAAGTGCGAGGTGGTCCACTTTGGTAGGAATAATGGTAGGAAGGATTATTACTTACGTGGCGAAAAACTGCAGCAGGCGACGGTGCAGAGGGACGTTGGGGTCCTTGTGCATGAGTCGCAAAAACCCAGCCTGCAGGTGCAGCAGGTGGTCAGGAAGGCAAACGGGATGCTGGCCTTCATAGCGAGGGGGATTGAATATAAAAGTAGGGAGGTCTTGCTGCGGCTGTATAGGGCATTGGTGAGGCCGCAGCTGGAGTACTGTGTGCAGTTTTGGGCGCCGTACTTACGCAAGGATATTTTGGCCTTGGAGGGAGTGCAGAGGAGGTTTACTAGGCTGATGCCGGAGTTGAGGGGGTTGAGCTATGAGGAGAGGCTGAATAAACTAGGCTTGTACTCGTTAGAGTTTAGAAGAATGAGGGGAGATCTCATTGAGACGTATAAGATGATGAATGGGATGGATAGGATAGAGGTGGAGAGACTCTTCCCGCTCAGAAAGGATAGTAGGACTAGGGGGCACAGCCTCAAGATAAAGGGGGGGCGGTTTAGAACGGAGTTGAGGAGGAACTTCTTCACTCAAAGGGTGGTGAATCTCTGGAATTCTCTGCCCGTTGAAGTGGTGGAGGCTACCTCGCTAAATATTTTTAAGACGCGGGTTGATGGGTTTTTGATAAGAGAGGGGATTAAGGGTTATGGGGAGAGGGCAGGAATGTGGAACTGAGCCACGACAGATCAGCCATGATCTTATTGAATGGCGGGGCAGGCTCGAAGGGCTAGATGGCCTACTCCTGCTCCTATTTCTTATGTTCTTATGTTCTAATCCCCCCTGTCGCTAGGGTCAATTCAGAATGGCCAACCAATCTAACCCGCACATCTATGGACTGTAGGAGGAAACCGAAGCACCTGGAGGAAACACACGCAGACGCGGGGAGAATGTACAAACATTACACAGTGACCCAAAGCTGAATTGAACTCAGGTCCCTGGTGTTGTAAGGCAGCAGTACAAACCACTGTGTCACCTGCATAGTACTTGATCCACATAGAACCTATAAAGCAAACAGTAGCAACAATATTCATCCCAAATAGTAACAGATGGATTTAATTCAGGCACAATAATAAAATGGCAGTGTCAAAATGTTAAACACTGACTGCATGTTCCCATGAAGTTGCTTATCATACTTATAATATTTACTTAAGAGGAAGCGGATATTTTCATCTTAAACTATTAAAACTTGATTAAAATAGTTGCTATATTAATTGAGTGTAAAGCTCTATTCTCCATTACTAATTCCATGTGTCCAGGTGAGGAAATCAGGGGTGAGTAGCTCTTGTTCCCACTAGTTTTGGTTCATTTACAGGTACTTACTGATGCACTACTCAGTTTATTTATATTACTGCTCATTTTGCTCCACTTAAAATGCTGAGGGCCAGAGTTAGGTAAGTCATGTCTCATGCCATGCTCCCACCCCAGTCCATCTCATCATATATTAATAATTTAAAGGAATCTAGGAATAGAATTGAAAGAGACACTACTTAAATTTGGCAACACTTTAAAACAAAAGTTTAATTTCAACTTAATTTAGAGGCCCATACCACTTCCAGCACAGGGAACTGTCAATCCAATTTGGAAAATGATTTTGAACTTTCATGAAAATCTAATGAAGTATTTTCAAATTATTAATGATAACTTAGTCAATGGTACAGAGCCCTGGAAAATAAACCTGTTCATTTTCTAACAGCACAGCATTTCCAAACTCAAAGATGCAGGTTTCCCTAACAGCAGGGTCTAAAAGTGCACAGCAGGAGCTATAACAAAAACAGAGCAAAGTGTTCTCATAATTACATCATTCATATCAACATGCAACTCACAAAAAATCTTCATGAGATTCTTACCATGCTAGCTCATCAAAACTAATATGACCTGTATCAGGCAACCATTTCGATATGTCAAACTCTTCCTTAGTTCCATTATGTTGCAGTAATGCAATGTTGTTATCGGAGGAATCATACTTTCTTGACAACTTGATATTATTTTGCGGCAACACCTTGAAAATAGCTTCAGTTTGTTGTAGAACTTCAGGCATATGTTCATTTGCCACATGCTTATGAATGTCCTCCTGCTGTTCAAACTGCTGTCCACAGCATTCCCAATGTACATTCCACCCACCTAATTCTTGCGGTGAGGTATTGCTGACTTTAGATACTTGTCTTGATTTGATAAAAAGAGCAAATGCCTGTAAAATTAGGATACACATAAATGAAAGTCTATTATGGAAATAAAAACCACAGGATTACATTTGATGAATTAGCTTATGTTACTTACTAGAAAATGCACATGCAATTCTTCCTGGATCAGTAGAGACAGTGGATCGTTCAGTCCATAATGCTGGTCACAATAAAATCTGTACTCCTTTCCAATTCTAAATTAATCTTTGGAACATATAATAAAACGCCAATCAGAGCTTTTGAAATCATGTACTACCACTATTATGTTCAGGTTCAAGCATGCAGATTGGATTATTCCTTGATCTGTCAGATTTTTACTTTTTGCATAGCATCACGACTATTAGGCTTTAGGCAGAATGCTGCATCACAAAGTTCTCCAGAAATGGATTAGAGCAATTCCACCTATGCTAAAGAACAGACACAAACCCACATTTGACTGCAATGTTGCAAGAAAAATGGCTCTATGTGCACCTTAGATTATAAAACATCAGTATAAAGCTTTTAAAATAACATTTGTCACTGTAAATTGTATGTTTTTTTTATAACAGGTGGTAGTACAGGTTGTAGCCAACTTCACCAAGGATGCATCTCTCATTAACCTAATTTCCAATCATATCATTTTTAAAAACACAGACAAGTCATATGGGGCTGCACATAAGAGATTAGAAATAGGAGAGGGGAGGTCACCCTGTTGGGAGTCTTTTATAGACCTCCAAAAAGTTCTAGAGAGGTTGAGGAAAGGATTGCGGAGACGATCCTGATTAGGAGTGAAAGTAATAGGGTAATTGTTATGGGGGATTTTAACTTTACTAATATTGATTGGAATTGTTATAGCTCTAGCTCGTTAGAGGGGTCAGTTTTTGTACAAAGCGTGCAGGAAGGTTTTTTGACTCAGTATGTAGATAGGCCAACTAGAGGTGAGGCTATATTGGATTTGGTGCTGGGAAATGAGCCAGACCAGGTGCTAGACTTGGAAGTTGGTGTGCATTTTGGTGATAGTGACCACAATTCGGTTATGTTCACCTTAGTGATGGAAAGGGATAGGCATGAACCTCGGGCCAGTGGTTTTAGCTGGGGGAAGGGTAATTATGAGGCTATTAGGAGAGAATTAGGAAGCATAGGTTGGACTAGGAGATTACAGGGACTGGGAACGTCCGAAATGTGGAGTTTTTTCAAGGAGCAGCTACTGTGAGTCCGTGATAGGTATGTCCCTGTCAGGGAAGGAGGAATTGGTAGGGCTAGGGAACCGTGGTGCACCAAAAAAGTTGATTCGTTGGTTAAAAAGAAAAAGGAGGCTTATGTTCGGATGAGACGTGAGGGCTCGGGTAGTGCACTAGAAAGCTTTAGATTGGCTAGGAGGGAGTTGAAGAGTGAGCTAAGAAGGGCTAAAAGAGGACATGAGAAGACTTTGGCTGATAGGGTTAAGGAGAATCCTAAGGCGTTCTATAGGTATGTCAAGAACAGAAGGTTGGTTAGAGCAAGATTAGGGCCAGTTATAGACAGCAGAGGGAAGTTATGTGTGGAACCGGAGGAGATTGGAGAGGCATTGAACCAATATTTCTCTTCGGTGTTCACGCAGGGGGACATGGATATAGCTGAGGAGGACACTGGGCTGCAGAAGAGTAGAATTGACAGTATTACAGTTGATAAGGAGGATGTGCTGGATATTCTGGAGGGTTTGAAAATAGATAAGTCCCCTGGTCCGGATGGGATTTACCCCAGGATTCTCTGGGAGGCAAGAGAAGTGATTGCAGAGCCTCTGGCTCTGATCTTCAGGTCGTCGTTGGCCTCTGGTATAGTACCGGAAGATTGGAGGTTAGCGAATGTTGTCTCATTGTTTAAGAAGGGGAACAGAGACTTCCCCGGGAATTATAGACCGGTGAGTCTCACTTCTGTTGTGGGTAAGGTTTTAGAAAAAATTATTAGGGATAGGATTTATAGTTATTTGGAGAGTAATAAATTGATTGGAGATAGCCAGCACGGTTTTGTGGCGGGTAGGTCGTGCCTTACTAACCTTATTGAGTTTTTTGAGAAAGTGACCAAAGAGGTGGATGGGGGTAAGGCAGTGGACGTGGTGTATATGGATTTTAGTAAGGCGTTTGATAAGGTTCACCATGGTAGGCTTCTGCAGAAAATGCAGATGTATGGGATTGGGGGTGATCTAGGGAATTGGATCAGGAATTGGCTAGCGGATAGGAGACAGAGGGTGGTGGTTGATGGTAAATATTCATCATGGAGTTCGGTTACGAGTGGTGTGCCTCAGGGATCTGTTTTGGGGCCACTGCTGTTTGTAATTTTTATTAATGATCTGGATGAGGGTATAGTTGGGTGGATTAGTAAATTTGCTGATGACACCAAAGTCGGAGGTGTGGTAGATAGTGAGGAAGGGTGTCATAGTTTGCAGGAAGACTTAGACAGGTTGCAGAGCTGGGCCGGGAGGTGGCGGATGGAGTTTAATGCGGAGAAGTGTGAGGTAATTCACTTTGGTAGGAATAACAGATGTGTTGAGTATAGGGCTAACGGGAGGACTTTGAATAGTGTGGATGAGCAGAGGGATCTGGGTGTATGTGTACATAGATCCCTGAAAGTTGGGAATCAAGTAGATAAGGTTGTTAAGAAGGCATACGGTGTCTTGGCGTTTATTGGTAGGGGGATTGAATTTAGGAGTCGCAGCGTTATGTTGCAACTGTACACAACTCTGGTGCGGCCGCACTTGGAGTACTGTGTGCAGTTCTGGTCCCCACATTACAGTAAGGATGTGGAGGCTTTGGAGAGGGTGCAGAGGAGGTTTACCAGGATGTTGCCTGGTATGGAGGGGAGGTCCTATGAGGAGAGGCTGAGGGATTTGGGGTTGTTTTCGCTGGAAAGAAGGCGGCTAAGAGGGGATCTTATTGAAACATATAAGATGATTAGAGGTTTAGATAGGGTGGATAGTGATAGCCTTTTTCCTCTGATGGAGAAATCTAGCACGAGGGGGCATGGCTTTAAATTAAGGGGGGGTAGTTATAGGATGGGTGTCAGGGGTAGGTTCTTTACCCAGAGGGTGGTGAGGGATTGGAATGCCCTGCCTGCCGCAGTTGTAAATGCGCCTAGTTTGGGGGCGTTTAAGAGATCCGTGGATAGGTTTATGGACGAAAAGGGATTGGTTTAGGTTAGTGGGTCATTGTTTTTTAACTGGTCGGCGCAACATCGTGGGCCGAAGGGCCTGTTCTGCGCTGTAATGTTCTATGTTCTATATTCCAGGTATGTGACTAATGCGCACACTAAAGATAACAGTTTATGGTTAACTACACATTGGGAAAAAGATTGAGAGATGAGAAAGACCAAGATCCAGCTAGGTCAACCTTCTTCCATCCTGGTCGCCATTTGAAACAAGTTAACAGAGTCAGTCGAGCACATGCCTCTGCCATGCTATGTTAACTCAACACTATTACAATTATGTAACTCTTCCTTAAGGCTTTTCACTGGTACAGAGCAAAGAAATATTAAAACAAAACAATTAGAATACCCTAAAAAAAATGTCAATTTGCCCCATGGCCAAACATTGATGGATTGTTTAAAAAATTCCAAAATTTGAATCTTAGTCAAAAACAAGTTCTTTCTCAGGCCATGTCCTATCTGTTTACTAAATTTCTTTGCAACCCATCCATTAATTTGAGATACATTGTTTATAGCTAAAATTGGATGAAACATTACCACTGCCCATCTTCAGTTGTGAAGATAATGACATTGCAGCTGTTACTCTATAACAATCAATCTTTTATTAGTCTACAGCAGATTGAGACATGAAAGGAGGAAATTCTTAATTTTGGAGAGCTTTGAAAATTATCAATCCAAAAATCATCTGTTTCTCTCAACTATGCTACACTTGTCACATACCATATCTCAAATTATTCACGTAGCTTAAAAATATATACGTATGTATATACACAAAGGAACATGTAGTCCATGACAACAAATTGTCTGGGGAGCAGCAATGTGTCATTTCTTTACCAACAGCATTTGTTGCAGACATTTTGATTGGCACAGAATGAAATGGCACGAGCTACAGACCAGGAATATTAGTGGAAAGCTGCAGCCCTGATAGAGCAAGCTGCACAGTCCAGTATGGGGCGGCACAGCGGTTAGCACTGCTGACTCACTCAATTCCCAGCTTTCACTGTTTGTGTGAAGTCTGCACATTCTCTCCGAATTTGCGTGGGTATAGTAGGTGCTCCGGTTTCCTCCGCAAGTCACTGGCCATACTAAATTCTCCCTCAGTGTACCTGAATAGGTACCAGAGTGTAGCAATTAGGGGATTTTCACAGTAACTTCATTGCTGTGTTAATCTAAGCCAGCTTGTGACACTAATAAATAAAATCTAAACATAAACTAAACAGTATTCACGGGTTTTGTCTTTAGTGAAAATACAGATTCCACAGCCCATTTAACCTTTAACATCCTTGCCCCCAACCCCTCTAATTTCTCCATTGTAACATCTCACCCATGACTCAGCCACCAGATTTAGTTTTCTTTTGTTCGCGCAATGTAGCTCAAATTTATTTTCTACTTCTGGCTACTAATTGTTGGAGCGAACTGCAGCAATCAACCCTGTTAGCAGATAGAGGTTAGCTGCACAGTATCAGCAACTCCCCTGATGAATAAGGGGTCATGGACGACGGTGGCATAATGTTTAGGATGGAGTGAAGTAGCGGGTAGTACCTCTACATCATTCAAAACCCCTATAAGACTACTTTGCAGCACCCTGGGAAATAACAAGTAAAGGCAGCCATTCAATAATTGTTACCACAACAAAGTTGTTCATCAGGAAATTAGCTGATCACTTTGAAGACAGATGAAAACACAGCAGGGCCTTGTCCTCACTTATACAGGTTTGCCTGATCCTTATAAACAAGCAATGTCCCCCACAATTGTGTGAGCCTGTTGTGCAACAGGGCCTCCAACTCTAAAAGACGTCATGCACAGACTCTTTCCGTAGATGGCAAAATTTCCTTACACCCTTTGGCGATCAGCTAGTGGCAATAGGGGCAAGATCATGACATCTAGGAGTTTCTGGACACAACGTGACATGAAGGTTACTAATTAACCATCCCACCCTTAATCATGTTGCTTAAGGGTGATTCAGTGTTACATCTTTAGGAATAGCTCTGCTCACTCCATTAGGGGAAGAGACAGAAAATGTACCCTAAAAATAGCCTGCTTCACTCTAAACCTGGCTGGAAAACCACACCCAGCAAGATCACTCTTCAGCAGTCAAACCCCTCAAAAACAAACAATCAAGATAGAGCCCTGATGTCCAGACATTAACTAATAGCCCTTAGCAAGTCTCAGAGTAGACAAGGGACAAATCAAAGAATGTGGAGGTGGCTATAATTTATTCCACAAATGGAATTGCGAGAAGAAAGCAGAGTTCATGGAGTCGGCCTTGCTCCAGAAAACTGCCTCATGAGGAGATGCCATGAACTCTCTGTTGGGATCAGTAAGGACTTGAGACTCTACCTTAATCTCAAAGGCAATCAGCTACCCTCATTATTGTTATTGCACCTATTTTGGATTCCAAGGTTGGTGAAATTAACTTTTTATTCCAACCTAATCACATTTCTGGCAGTTCTACAATCACAGTCAAAGATCATATTTTGCAATGATTTTAATGCCAAGACGGAGGACAACCATGCATTTTGGCCAAACACAATGGGAAAGCATGGGGTTGGAAAAGACTAATTTGAATTATACCTCTTTACCCTGTGCGCTGAACACAATCTGGTGGTCAACCTTTTACATCCAAAAAAAATTCAAGGCATCCTGGCCCACGAACTGATAGCCACAAGAGATTTCCAGTTTGTGCAGTGCTACAGAAATATACAAACTTATCAATTGTAAACGTACAGAACTCTAAAGCTGGAAACAAGGTCCAAAGTCATAGAAAATAATCTATGGTTGCCTGGTCAGTGAGCTGAATTTGAAGAACAAATATTGGAAAGAGAAATTTGAGGAAATTCAACTCCTTGCTGACATACATGATTTGCACACCCTTTTCAGGGCAACCAAAGTAATCTATAGACCCATAACAAACAGACCAATGCCCATAAAGCCCAAAGATGGCAAGACTTTTCTCAAAGGCAAGGATGGTATCAATATCAGCAGGGAAGAGCACTCAATCAGAACTCCACAGTGAACATGCACCTGCTGGAAAAACTCCCATAGTTGCTAATCAGAAGTGAGCTAGACAATGATAAAAAGGCTCTAAGTGATAAGTCCTGGCAACCAGGTGAAAAATAAAACTTCTGGTTTCAACTGCTGGCAAAGTCCTAGCTACGTTACTACTTAATTGTCTCTCACCAATTGCAGAGGTAGTGTTTCCAGAGTTCTAGTGTGGCTTCTGACCTACTAGAGTCACAATGGGCATGATCTGCACAGCAAATCATTTTCTGGAAAAATTCTGCAAGCAGAATATACTTTTGTACATGGCTTCTTCAATGTCACAAAAGACTTCAACTCAGTGAATTGAGTCGCCCATTGAAAACTCCTACAGAAATATGGACGCCCAACTAAGTTCAAAAACACAATCTGTTCCCTAAGCGACAATACGCAAATAACAGTACTCCGCAATGGTTCCATAGAGGGCCCCCCTCCTCCCAAAACAGGTATTAAACAGGCATGTATTACTGCACCAACACTATTCTCAATCTCTTTTGCAGCAATGCTGCAACTTATTACTAATGTAAGCCTTACTTGTGACTAATAAATAAACTTTACTTTAACAAGCTTCCCCTAGATCTGATAATCTATCACACCGATGATAAACTGCTCAACCTCAATCTGTTGAAGGTCACAACCATTTCTGTAATAGAACTGTGGCATGTTGATGATGATGTGGAGATGCTGGCGTTGGACTGGGGTAAACACAGTAAGAAGTCTGACAACACCAGGTTAAAGTCCAACAGGTTTATTTGCTAGCTTTCAGGACTCTGCCCCTTCATCAGGTGAGTGGGGAGTTCTGATCACAAACAGGATATATAAAGACACACGCTCAGTTTACAGAATACTGATTAGAATGCGAGTCTTTACAGCTAATCAAGTCTTAAAGGTGCAGAGTATGTGAGTGGAGATAGCATTAAACTTAGATTAAAGAGATGTGTATTGTCTCCAGACAGGACAGTAAGTGAGATGTTGCAAGCCCAGGCAAGTCATGGGGGTTACAAATAGTGTGACATGAACCCAAGATCTCAGTTGAGGTCGTCCTCATATGTGCGGAACTTGACTATCAGTCTCTGCTCAGCGACTCTGCACTGTTGTGTGTCGTGAAGGTGGGCTTGGAGAATGCTTACCCGAAGTTTGCAGATGACACCAAGATTAGTGGCATATTGACAGTGAAGAAAGTTATCTCCAATTGCAACGGGATCTTGACCAATTGGGCCAGTGGGCTGACAAATGGCAGATGGAATTTAATTTAGACAAATGCGAGATGATGCATTTTGGTAGATCAAACCAAGGCAGGACTTTCTCAGTTAATGGTAGGGCACTGGGGAGAGTTACAGAACAAAGAGATCAATGGGTACACGTTCATTGCTCCTCGAAAGTGGAATCACAGGTGGATACAGTGGTGAAGAAGGCATTCGGCATGCCTGGTTTCATGGATCAGAACATTGAACACAGGAGTTGGGACGCCTTGTTAAAGTTGTACAAGACATTGGGAAGGCCATGCTTGGAATACTGTGTGCAATTCTGGTCCCCTATTGTATAAAGGATATTATTAAACTAGAAAGAGTGAAGAAGAGATTTACTAGGATGCTACCGGAACTTGATGGTTTAAGTTATAAGGAGAGGCTCAAGACTGGAGCTTTTTCCTCTGGAGCATAGGAGACTGAGGAGTGATCTTATAGGGGTCTATAAAATAATGAGGGGCATTGACAAGGTAGATAGTCTACCTTTTTCCAATGATAGGGGAGTCTAAAACTAGAGGCCATAGGTTTAAGGTGAGAGGGGAGAGATACAGAAGTATCCAGATGGGCACTTTTTTCACACAGAGGGTGGTGAGTGTCTGAAACAAGCTGCCAGAGGCAGTAGTAGAGACTGGTACAATTTTATCTTTTAAAAAGCATTTAGATAGTTACAGGGGTACAATGGGTATAGAGGGATTTGGGCCAAATGCAGGCAATTGGGATTAGTTTAGGGGTTTTAAAAAAAAAGGTGGGTTGGACAAGTTGGGCCAAAGGGCCTGTTTCCATGCTGTAAGCCTCTATAACCCAAAGGGTATTATTTGAGCCACCAGAGTGTCAGTCTGGGCAGAGGTGGCAGATTCACAGATACCTATGAAACAGTCCACATTGTAAGAATTACAGCCAAGGACTTTAGTACCTGCTCCTAAACCTGGCGAAACACGCTAATTCCCGGGCCAGGCAGCGGGCGATCGAGGGGGCCGTCCATCCTGACTGTCTGCCTCTCTACCATGGCTGCGTTCACAGCCAGGTGTCCCTAGAAGTTGACGCCTTCCGTGCCCGTTGGGCACCCCAGGGGCTGGGGTGCATTATTGACCCTAATAATCACATTTTAATTTGATGTTTTTAAGTTTCCTTTGTACCTTGTTTTTGTTTGGGCTGTTCCCCCGCCTTTTGGGGAGCTCTCCCTTTTATTTTGTCCTAATTTAGTTTAACTTTGTTTATTTGGTTTGACCTTAAAAGAGGCCAAGGACTTTAGTTTAATCCCATCATTAACTATGCCCTATACAGCACCAAACCAGAAGCAGATTTAGCAACCACAAGCGCTGGAAACCTAAAAAAAGCAGAAAAATGTTAGATATGTTCAGCAACCTTTTGGGAACAGACGCTTCGTCGGAACAATATTAAATAATACGCAGGTCCGAGGAGGAGAAACACGTGCCAAGCCGAGGGACCTTTGATCTTCTGAAATGTCAAACAGGAGATAATAAGATAGTCTCCGAAGCGCACCAGCCTTGGGAATAGATAGATGTCCCTGTCGCCTCTCACCCTTTTCCTGGCCGGCCCCCTGCGCTTGCGGCTCGGCCTGGGATTAGGTCGCACCGGACGGCCGTTGAGCTCGCGCCATTTCTCAGAGTCCGGCTCGGGCATGCCTGGATGGAGCGCCGTCTCCATAGCAGCGGGCTCGAAGCCGGGCAGCGCCGGCCGCAGTCAGGGTACAGCCAACCGCTCGCCACCGGAAGCACTTAGCGAACACGCGACTATTGCCCCGGAAGTGCTTGTGCGGAGTGTCCGCCATTATCCAGGGGGAGGGCGGGAGGGGGAAGTTCTTGTGTGCGTCTCTCGAGCGGGGCAAGATCTGCGGGCGGGGAATTAGCCGGCGACATAATCCGGCCAGCGCTTCGCTTCTGATTCCCACAGCAGCCAGAAATGTCGAGGAGACGGCACAGCGACGATAATGACGGTAGGCGAAACGGCGGCAATGCACGATGCGTGCGCTCCACCAGCAGCCACATTACTCTAGACTGGGAGCCACACTGTTACCTGAATACAATTCCGTGACAGCCGCCGTTAACTCTAAGAGGCTGCGGCGGCACTGGTATATTCGTTACCTCCCACACATTGGCGGGAGCCACTGGCGTAAATGTCTCACTCCCGCTCTGCAAAATCAAATATCACTTAATTCGGCTCTCCTGCTTTTCCCATAACTATTAACACGCTGTATGAATTCTAAACTTCCCTTCTTCATTCTCACGACCCGGTATCAATGCCAAACTGATCTCTCGGGCCTGTTCTTTCATTATATCCCAGGATCAATACTAGCGCAGTGGTTAATCAGGCTGCATCTCAGCGCCAGGGACCCTGGTTAAATTGGCCTTGGGTAACTGTATGGAGTTTGCATGTTCTCCCTGTGTCAAGGTGGGTTTCCTCCCACAGTCCAGAGATGTGCAGGTTAGGTTGATTGGCTGTGCTAAATTGCCCTTCCGTGTCAGGGTGATTAGCGGGGGAAAAAAAGTGAGGTTATAGAGATAGGGCCTGGGTGGGATTGTTGTCGATGCAGGCCCAATCCTCTTGCGCTGTAGGGATTCTATGAAATGATGCACTGTCCTGTTTCCTACCTGCTGTCCAGTATCAATCCCAAAGTAATCCCATCGTCCTGCTCCCTTCCTACATCCTGGTATCAGTCTTAAACTGATCCCTCAGACTTGTGCTGTCCTGACGACCCGATACTGATCCCATTGCCCTGCTGTCTTCCCGGTATTAATCTCAAACTGACCGCACTGCCCATCTCCCTTTTTACATCCCAGTATCAATCACAAACTTATCTACTGCCCTTTTCTCTCTCCCTAGCTCTACAACAATCCCAAACTAATCACATACAGTAGCATGATAGTTATGATTTTGGACTAGTCATCCTCATGGAATCATAGAACCCTACAGTGCAGAAAGAGGCCATTTGGCCCATCGTGTCTGCACCGACCACAATCCCGCCCAGGCCCTACCCCCATATTCCTACGTATTTTACCCACTAATCCCTCTAACCTATGCACCTCAGGACAATAAGGGGCAATTTTTAGCATGGCCAATCAACCTAATCCGCACATCCAGAGACCTGATTTGGAATCATGAGTTCAGATGTCTCCATAGAACAGGGATATTCAAATTTTGCTAAATAAATCTGGACTAAAATAGTAGTGACTCTCCTGGCCTGTCATAACACATCTGGTTCATTAATGTCCTTTAGGGAATTAAATCATTGAAAGCTTTCAAGGTCAGCAACAGGCTCAAGCAGGGCTGTGTCTAGGTGCCATTTCTCTTTGGGATATTTTGCTCCACAGCAAACCCACCATAAAATATGTTTTTGATGATGTGGCCATCCATTCATCTCACATGGTCCAGTTGCTACTGACGTGGGCAGACATGCAGGATTCCTGCACACTGAGGTATTTCTATTTTCAGTGTTCTGCCTTACCAGGAGATGACCAATATTTATTTGAGACAGAAGAGGTGGAAACTGTTCAGTGGTTTTTCTTGTTTTGCCTGAATTGACCATGCCCCTCTACTATAAAGGATGATGCTGAGGACATAAGCCTGATACTCACTGAGGTTTTTATTTTCAGTTAGATTACCATTAGTACACAGTGAACTTCTCAACTTTGTCATGACAGCTGTGCTGTTTGCAATCTTGGTGCTGATGTTGGAATCAAGGAACGGGTTGCTGGTAATCTTTAATCCAAGGCATGTGAGGCAGGCAGTAAATCACCTTCAGAGTGAGGTTCTCAATACTGATGGAAGATGCTATTGTATATTTTTGATGACTCAGGTGAGGTCTCTACCTGTATGACAGAGCTTGGCAAGGTTCTGTGTCAAAACCAAAGTGTGTAACGTCGTAGTTTGTGTGCTGCTGTTTGCTGATGACACCATGCTGCCATCCCATTCAAAAGTTCATTTGCAGCAGCATGTAGATCAGTTCGCTCAAGCTTGCAAGGAGTTTGGACTGATGATCGGCATGAAGAAGACCAGAGTTATGGAGTAGAAGGTTGTGACTCCACCAGACATCAACAGCCTCACTTTGGGGATCATCTACAGCTTCCCATCAAAAAGTTACCAGCAACCTGTATCTCAGTGTCATTATCAGCACCTGGCTCGCCAAGGCTGCAGCTCTCATGTCAAGTGTGGGCTAACAGCTATCTAATAGAAAATACAAGGTGGTGGAAGCGGGGTCACGGAATATTTTTAAGGCAGAAGTAGATGGGTTCTTGTTAGGAAAGAGATTAAAAGGTTCTCAGGGATAGGTGGGAACGTTGAATTCAGCAAAAAAAAGATCAGCCGTTATCTTATTGAATGATGGGGGAGGCTCGAGAACCTGCATTGCTTACTTCTGTCCTATTTTGTATGTTTGTACAACCGATCACAACAGCTGTCATAATTTAAATCCAATTAATAAAATCTGGAATTAAAAACTAGTCTCATTTACTCAATTTACCTTAGCCAGTTCTCCCCTCATACTTATGTAATTGGCTTTGTTTAAGATTGTGATTGGAGCCTGTAATTTTCAAAGTTAACCTGGAATTTATTGGTATTATGATTACAATTTTCCAATGGATTTTTTACTATGACATTACTAATTAACACTGCTTCATTACACAATACTAGACCTAAGATAACTTCATACCCAGTTGACTCAAAATGTATTGGACCAAGAAATAGTTACGAAAAATTCCACAACATCATCTTCTGGACCACTATTTAAGAAAGGTAGGTTGAGAATAGCAAACTACAAACCAGTTATCCTGAGATCAGTGTCAGGAAAATGCTAAAATACATTAAGGAAGTTGGAACTGGACACTTAAAACTGATAATTAGGCAAAATTATGATCATATTTGACATTTTTTAAGATGTAATTTGCATGACTTTTTTATTATTCTTTCATTAACTGTGGGCACCACTGGTAAGGCCAGCATTTGTTGTCCCTCATGATTTGCCCTTAAACTGAGGCTTGTTTGATAATGCCATTTCAGTCAAGAGTTAACCACATTACTTTGGAGTCACATGTATGCCAAACCAAGTTAGGATGGCACATTCCATCCCTAAAGGACATTATGAACTAATGCGTTCTGGTTTTATTAATAAATTACAGTTTAATAAAAGAATAGATAATAAAAACCTGTCCTGGGAAGTAGTGATCATACTACTAATGAATTCCACATTAAATTTGAAAGTGACATCCTCCAATCACATGCAAGAGTCTGAAACTTAAAGCCAATTACATAAGTATGAGGGGAGAACTGGCGGAGGTAAATTGGGTAAATAAACTGAAAAGTATGGCTGTAAATGAACAGTGGGGATTATTTAAAGAAACAATTCAAAATGTTTAACAAAAGTACATTCCAAAGAAAAGCAAAAGCTCAGTAAGAAAGACTCATCTGTCGCTCATTCCGAAGGTTAGGTGAATTAAGTGAAGAGGCTTACAATATTGCAAAGAAAAGTAACAACTCTGAAGATTGGGGTGTTTTTGAAACTACCAAAGAACAATCAAAAAGTTGATAAAATCGAATGAGAGAGCATTAACCAGTAATATAAAACATGTTGTTAGAGCTTTTGTAAATATACAAAAAGGAAAAGAGCAGCTAATGTTAATGTTGGTCTGTTGGAATCCGAGACAGGAGAAATTATCAAGGGAATTGAGCAAATGGCAGAGACATTGAACAAATAAGATGCAAGTTTTAGTCTAGAAATAGACGATGAACTAAGGGCCATAAAGAATGAGGGAATTAGGGAAATTAATATCAGTAGTTTAAAAAATTGGAGGAATTTAAGGGACATTCCTGGGGCCTGATGGCTCATACCCTGTCGTTCTGAAGAAGAAAGTGGATGTGCTTGCTGGATTTTTCAGATGATTTAGATTTTTCATTAGATTTAGGAACAGTCCCATCAGAGTGAAAGGTGGTAAATGTTGCTCTGCTTTTCAGAAAAGGTAGGACAGAGAAAACTGGGGAATTGCAAGCCATTTAGCCTAATATGTTGAGAAAATGCTGAAATCTATTATTAAAGGAGAGTTAGCAATGCACTTAGAAAAGCATGGTTAGATTAAAACAAGTCAACATTGTTTTACCAAAGGGAAACTCTGTTTGACAAATTTGTTGGGATATTTTGAGGACGTGACTTGTAAGTTGATAAACGGGAATCAGTGGATGTATACACCTTGATTTCCAAAAGGCATAGTGCCATACAAAAGGTTGATAGGCAAGGTAACTGCATGGAGTTTAAGGTGTGGATAGAGGATTGAGATAGGAAGCAGCGAGGGCATAAATAGGACTTTTTCAAGTTAGAAGGTAGTGAAAAATGGAATACCACAAGGATCAGTGCTGGAGTCACAGCTTGTGTCAGAGTCTATGTGGAGTCTGCATGTTTTCCCCATGTCTGCATGGGTTTCCTCTGGGTGCTCCAGTTTTCTCCCACAAGCCAAAAAGATGTGCTGGTTAGGTGCATTGGCCCTGCCGAATTCTCCCTCAGTGTGCCCAAATAGGTGCCAGAGTGTGGTGACTAGGGGATTTCATTGCAACTTCATTGCAGTGTTAATATAAACCTATTTGTGATACTAATAAATAAACTTTAAACGTGATTAATATAGATTGTAAGTAGCTGAGATGCCAGTACTGAATCTTATGGTACTCCATTATTCACTACCTACTAACATGAAAAAGTCCCATTTATGCCCTCTCTGCTTCCTATCTCAATCCTCTATCCATACCTTAAACTCCATACAGTTACCTTGCCTATCAACCTCTACATCTTCCATCCATACCTCCAACTCCAGGCACAAAATTCGTTAGACTCTGGGGCAGTCTGGCAGATTGGAAAGCAGCAAATGTGACGCCACTGTTTAAAAAAGGAGGTAGACAAAGGCGAGCAACTACAGGTTGGTTAGCTTAACTTCTGAGATGGGAAAAATGCTTGAATCTATCATCAAGGAAGAAATAGCGAGACACCTGGATAGTAATTGTCTCATTGGGAAGATGCAGCATGGGTTCATGAAAGGTAGGTCATGTTTAATTAATTTACTGGAATTCTTTGAGGACTTTGAGTGCAGTGGACAATGGGGAACCAGTGGATGTGGTGTATCTGCATTTCCAGAAGGCATTCAACAAGGTGCTGTACGAAAAATTGCTGCATGAGATAAAAGTGCATGGTGTTATGTGTAATGTATTAACATGGATAGAGGATTGGTTAACTAACAGAAAGCGAAGATTGAGGGTTTTACTGGTTGGCAGTTAGTGACTAGTGGTGTGCCTCAGGGATCAATGTTGGGACCACAGTTGTCTACAATTTACATAGATGATTTGAAGTTGGGGACCAGGTGTACTGTGTCAAAGTTCGGAGGTGACACCAAGATGAGTGGTAGAGCAAAGTGTGTAGGGGACACAAAGTCTGCAAAGGGATATAGATAATTTAAATGAGTGAGCAAGGGTCTGGCAGATGGAGTACAATGTTGGTAATGTGAAGTAGGAATAACAGCAAAATGGACTATTATTTAAATGGTTAAAAAAAGTGCAGTGTGCTGCTGTGCAGAGGGATCTGGTTGTCCTTGTGCATGAATCACATATTCGTTTACAGGTACAGCAGGTAATTAAGAAGGCAAATGGAATTTTGTCCTTCATTGATAGAGGGATGGAGTTTAAAAACAGGGAGGTTAAATTGCAGCTGTATAAGGTGCTAGTGAGGCCACACCTGGAATACAGTGTACAGTTCTGGTCTCCTTACTTGATAAAGGACATACTGTCACTGGAGGGGGTGCAGAGGAGATTCACTAGGTTGATTCTAGAGTTGAGGGTTGGCTTATGAGGAGTGACTGAATAGACTGGGATTATACTCATTAGAATTCAGAAGAATGAGGGGGAAATCTTATAAAAACATATAAGATTATGAAGGGAATAGATAAGATAGACACAGGGAAGTTGTTTCCACTGGCAGGTGAAATTAGAACTAGGGGGCATGGCCCCAAAATAAGGGGGTTCAGATTTAAGACTGAGTTGAGGAAGAATCTGTGGAATTCTCTGCCCGGTGAAGCAGTTGATGCTACCTCTTCGAATGTTTTTAAGGCAGAGATAGTTAGATTTTTGAACAGTAAAGGAATTAAGGGTTATGGTGAGGGCGCGGTGGTGGGAATGGGATGAGATGTGGTGGTGATGGTGGTAAGTGGGGCTGAGTCTACAAAAAGGTCACAGCTGTGATCTTATTGAATGGTGGAGCAGGCTTGAGGGGCCAGACGGCCTACTTCTGCTCCTAGTTCTTTTGTTCTTATGTGTTATCTTTAAGTCCTTCTTAAAATGGGATATTCAGAATTGGCCAGAATATTCCAGCTTCATCCAAATTAGTATTTTTGGTACTTTTAATACTCTTAGTACTAAAATTTAGTACTTTGATATTCTTACGTTCTTAGGTGGCCTTGTCTGATTGAGACAGTAGGAATAGTCAGGCCATAGGAGATGGAAAAGTTGAGCAGGTGCCTGTGAATATGAGTAGATAAGTTTTTATGGAAGGAAAAGTTAAGAAAATACAGATTGTGAACTGGGAGGAGAGATAACAAAGGAGTCCACTGTCTGTGTGGAGTTTGCATATTTACCCTGTGTCTGTGTGGGTTTCCTCCAGGTGCTCTGGTTTCCTCCCACGGTCCAAAGACATGTGGGTTAGGTTGACTGGCCATGGTAAATTGCCCCTTAGTGTCGGGGGATTATGGTAAATATGTGGGGTTATGGGGACAGGGCTTGGGTAGATTGTTGTCAGTATAGGTGGCCAAATGGCCACCTCCTGTACTGTAGGACTCTATGATAAGTGGTGTTGAAACCAAAGATCAGCCATGATTTTGTTGAATGATAGAGCAGGCTCAATGGGCCATCTTGTGTACTCTGCTTCTATTTTTTGTATTATACTTCTATCCTCATTGCTATGCTCTTCCCTTTCAGACCTATGTCATCCCAAAATTAGTCCAGCTGCCCATCACGCTCCTTAGAATTGAAAATCAAGTACAAACTAATTCCACTCTCTTGCTCATACCCATAGTTCTGGATCAATCGCAGTCCATTCACATTATTATGTTTTCTTCTGAATATCCCTGTATCAATCCAGAACTAAACCAGCTGTCTTGTATGCTTCCCATTTTCCTGTATCAAGGTGGTATGACTTAATAGCAAACTTCAAGGTTGTTCTGCTCCCATAAGCACCACTTTCTTCTAAAGGTCAGGTTTAAATGGTGCTGAAGAAGCTTTGGTGAGATGGTGCACACTATAGCCACAATGTATTAATGCTGATCAACATGTAAGGTAGTGACAGCCATTTCGGCTGCTTTGTCCTGAAAAATGTCAAGCTGCTTGGGTGATGTTGGAGTGACATCAATTCAGGCAAATAGGAGTATGATGGAATAATCTCTGAATTGTTGCAGCGGATGTTGGAAAGACAGTGGGGTGCCTGGAAGTGAATTAGTCACTGTAAAATACCTGGCATCTGAAACCAAAAGAGAAAATGCTGGAAAATCTCAGTGTGTCTGGCAGCATCTGTAAGGAGAGAAAAGAACTGACATTTTGAGTCCAGATGACCCTTAGTCAAAGCTAAAAGGCATAGAAAGTGGGAGATATTTATACTGTAGGGTGAGGGAATGAAAGATGGGTCATAGCCTTTCCTCTTGTTTTTATGGCCAAGAGGTAAAAGCAGTGAAGGTTGAAGGGGCAGGGGGAGAGATATAAGGAAATTGTGGATCGTACAATGCAGAATGAGGCCATTCGGCTCATTGAGTCTGCACCGACTATAATCCCACCCAAGCCCTATCCCATAACCCCCTGCATTTATCCCAGCTAGTCCCCTGACATTACCGGACAATTTTGCATGACCAGTCCACCTAACCTGCACATCTTTGGAGTGTGGGAGGAAACCAGAACACCCGGAGGAAACCCATGCAGATGCAGGGAGAATGTGCGAATTCCACCTAGTCAGTGATTCAAGCCAGGAATTGAACCCAGGTCCCTGGTGCTGTGAGGCAGCAGTGCTAACCACTATGCAACCACTCCATCCACTAAATCCTGTTGGAGAGAAGAGCAGTATTTCTTCAGGGTAGGCATTTCTGAAAGAGAGGTGGCAGTGAGTATCCAACATCTGCCGTAAGTTGCTTTTACTGGGCATCTGATTTGCCCTTGTAACTAACATATTCATATTACTGGTCCAGTTGAGTTTATGATCAATGGTTAACCCCAGCATGTTGGCCATGGACAATATGATGATAGTAATGCCAGTGAGAGTGAAGGGAGGTGGTTAAACTTTGTCATCTTTTGAAATTGGTTATTGCCTGGACGTGCAGAATGTATATTATTTGCCAACTATCAGCCCAAGTGTTGATGCTGTTCAAGGGTTTTTGCACATTTATTGCTTCATTATCAAAGGAATTGTGAACGGAATTGAGTATGGCAATCATCATCAAACATTCCCGTTTCTGATCTTACGATGGAGGAAATGTCACTGATAAAGTACTCAAAGATCGGTCTAGGGCACTATTCCAGGGAACTCCTGCAGTAATGTCCTGGCATTGAGATGTTTGGCCTCCATCAGCCACAACCATGCATCTGTGAGCCATTCATTGACATGCAAGTGCAAACCAATATTGTCAAGAATAAAGAACAACCCAGCACAGGAAACAGGCCCTTCGGCCCAACGAGCCCGCGCTGCCCCTTCAACAAAGCATTTTCGTACACCTACCCTGCCCTGTGTGTATGTGAATGGAACCCCTAATGTAGCCACATTCAGGGGAGAATAGTGTAGGGTCAATTTGGTACACCAGTCAGCCTAAGAGCACATCTTTGGGGTGTGGGAGGAAACCGGAGCACCCGGAGGAAACCCTCGCAACCACAGGGAGAATGCGCAAACTCCCACAGACACAGGCCCAAATCCATGTATCTGCACAACTAGAAGTGATAGTCACTGAGCTGTTGTGGTGCCCGTCTGCTGGTCCAGGATTAAGCACACTCAATGACATGAAGTACTAGGCCACTCTCGAAACCTCCAAGAGCAGCCCACACACGACCCACTGTGTGCATGCCCCTCGTTTGACAACAAGGTGGACCAACACCTGTGGATTAAAAGAGACAAAACATTAACATGTAATACTACATTTCCGGTGTCATCCCAAGGGTCTGACCCTTTTTAATACCGTCTACTATAAATCTCCATCCCTGTTTCGCTCATGTGTCTATCTAAGTAAACCTTAAACAAGTCCAATGTGCCTGCCTCCACCACCTTACTTGGTAGCGCGTTCCATACCCCCACGACCCTCTGCGTGACCTTCCTCTAGCATCCAAATTATACTTCTCCCCCCTCACCCTTAGATCGTGACCTCTCGTAATTGTCCCCAATCTAGGGAAAAGCCTACCACTGTTGACTCTATCTATTCCCGTCATTATTTTATACACCTCTATCAGATCCCCCCTTAATCTCTGTCTTTCTAAGGTGAAGAGCCCCGGTTTCTCCAACCTTTCCTCGTAACTCAGTCCTTCCATGCCAGCAACATCCTGGTAAACCTCCTCTGCACCCTCTCCAGGGTCTCCACGTCCTTCCGGTAGTAAGGTGACCAGAACTGGACGCAGTACTCCAAATGCGGTCTAACCAACGTTCTGTACAACGTGCATTAGACGGCAGCACTTATACTCTATACCCCTTCCTATAAAGGCTAGCATTCCATAAACTTTCTTCACAACCTTCTCTACTTGTGTTGACACCTTCAGAGACTTGTGCACCTGCACTCCCAGGTCCCTCTGTATTTCTATACTCTTTATCGGTCTACCTTTTATCATGTAACTCCTCCCTGCATTATTCCTTCCAAAATGCATCACCTCGCATTTGTCAGGATTAAATTCCATCTGCCATCTATCTGCCCAGTATACCAACATATCTATATCCTGCTGTGTCACCTGACAGTCCTCCTCAGTATTTGCCAATCCTGCCATCTTGGTGTCATCCGCAAACTTGCTGATCACACCACGTACGCCCTCTTCCAAGTTGTTTATATACACTACAAAGAGGAGAGGTCCCAGTACTGACCCCTGCGGCACACCACTGGTGACTGACCTCCAGCCAGAAAGGACCCTTCCACTACTACTCTCTGTCTCCTATTGTCCAGCCAGTTTTCAATCCACCTAGCTACCTGTCTTTGTATCCCATGTGCCTTAACCTTTTCTACCAGCCTGCCGTGAGGGACTTTGTCAAACGCCTTACTGAAATCCATATAGATGACATCAACGGCTCGCCCATCGTCAACCGTTTTTGTCACCTCCTCAAAAAATTCTACCAGATTCATAAGGCAAGACCTCTCCCGAACAAAGCCATGTTGCGTATCCCTAATCAGATCGCAACGCTCCAAATGCTCATACATCCTATCCCTAAGAATTTTTTCCAATAATTTTCCTACCACCGATGTCAAACTCACTGGTCTATAATTACCAGGGCTATCCCTACTACCCTTTTTAAACAGCGGTACCACATTAGCTACCCTCCAGTCCTCTGGGATCTCACCTGTGTCCAAGGAAGAGACAAAGATTTGCGTCAGAAGCCCAGCAATTTCATCTTTCACCTCCCTAAGCAGCCTGGGATAAATACCATCAGGCCCTGGAGCTTTATCTGTTTTTATGCTACCTAAGAACCTTAGCACTTCCTCCCTCGTAATGGATATTTCCTTCCACTGATCTATAGCTCCCTCCAAGACATTACACGACACCAAACCCCCCTCCTTCATGAATACCGACGCAAAGTATTCATTCAGGATCTCACCCATTCCCTCAGACTCGATACATAGCTCCCCTCCTTTGTCCCTAAGAGGACCAATTTTCCCTCTAACCACTCTCTTGCTCCTAATATAAGAGTAAAATACCTTAGGATTAAGGAAAATCCAGTCAGCCAAAGCCATTTCATGCCCTCTTTTCGCCCTTCTAACTCCCCTTTTTAGATCCCTCCTACTCTCTCTATACTCCTCCAGCGCACTCTCCGTTCCCAGTTGTTTCGACCTAACATATGCCTCCCTCTTCTTCCTGACCAAGTCTTCGATACCCTGTGTAATCCACGGCTCTCTAATCCTGCCTTTCCCATCCTTCCTCTTCGCCGGCACATGCCTTTCCTGCAACATTATCAGTTTGCCCTTGAAAGCCTCCCACTTACCAACCGTGGATTTGCCAGCTAACAACCCCTCCCAATCAGTGTCCTTCACCTCCCTCCTAATACGGCTATAGCTCGCCTTCCCCCAGTTCAGCACCCTCCCCTTCGGACGGCACTCATCCCTTTCCATTTTTATCCTAAAGTAGATGGACTTGTGATCACTGTTAGCCATGTTCGCCTACCTCAACCTCAACCACCTGCCCCGGCTCATTACCCAACACTAAATCCAGTGTAGCCCCCTCCCTAGTTGGGCTAGTTACGTACTGCTCCAGGGACCCTTCCAACGTACATTTTACAAACTCCTCCCCATCCATACCCCCAGCTCTAAGCACCTTCCAATCCACTCCAGGAAGATTAAAGTCACCCACTACAACCACCTTATTCTTTCTGCACCTATCTAAAATGCCTCTGCAAATACCTTCCTCCACTGACCTTGGGCTGTTGGGTGGCCTATAGTATACCCCTAGCGTCGTAATCTCTCACTTTTTATTCCTCAACTCCACCCACAGCAACTCAAACCCTAACTCCTCCGTATTATCCTCCTTCTGCACTGCTGTGATGTGCTCCTTTACTAACAGCGCCACCCCACCACCTCTCTTCAACCCTCCTCTGTCACACCTAAAACACTTATACCCAGGAACATTCAGCTGCCAGTCCTGCCCTTCCCTTAACCACGTCTCCGTTACTGCCACCACATCTAATTTCCTCACAGACATCAAGTCGGTATCACCTTCCGGTAAATTGTTAACAACAATAAGCTGAGGGAGCAGCATTTGGCCATTTAGGTTTGTCCTACTGTTTTGGGCAGAATGTAATTGGGCAATTTTCCTTTTAGTTGGTTAGTTCTACTGGAACAGCTTGGTGAAGCTTTTGGAGCTCAAGTCAATTTATGGGGGTCCAGAGGGGAAAAAAAACTACTTCCTAGGCCTCCCTATGACCACTTCCTGTATCCGGTTTAAAATTTTAAAGAAAGCTAGAGACGTTAGTTTAAAAAAAACACAGTAACTTACTCACAAGCTCTCCTCTCTCCCTCTCTGATGTGCTCCCAAGGAACAATGAGCAAGAAATAGGTTCCTACAGCAGTAAAACAATAATTGCCTATTGAAAGAGAAGCATGTACTGAAACTGACATTTGACATTCAAGACTCGCAAATATCTTGATTACCATTTCCAACAGTAATGATGCGTTCAGAGCGGCTAAAAATATTGGGGAATTAGAAGATTGGGAAAGATTTAAAACACATCAAAGAATGACTAAGAAAGCAATCAAGAAAGGAAAGATAGAGAATGAAGCTAAACTAGCTCTAAACATAAAAAATGATAGTAAAAGTTTTTACAAATATAGAAAGAGGAGGAGACTGGCTAGAGTGAATGTTGGACCCTTGGAAGACAAGAGGAGGGATTTAGCGGTGGGTAACGAGGAAATGGCTGAGACTTTAAATAAGTTTTTTGTATCGGTCTTCACGGAGGAGGACACAAATAGCTTTCCGAATATTAAAGATAGAAGGATGGTAGGAGATGAGGTCCTTAATGCAATTACTGTCACTAGAGAGGTCCTTGTGCATGAGTCGCAAAAACCCAGCTTGCAGGTGCAGCAGGTGGTCAGGAAGGCGAATGGGATGCTGGCCTTCATAGCGAGGGGGATTGAATATAAAAGTAGGGAGGTCTTGCTGCGGCTGTACAGGGCATTGGTGAGGCCGCAGCTGGAGTACTGTGTGCAGTTTTGGTCGCCATACTTACGCAAGGATATTTTGGCCTTGGAGGGAGTGCAGAGGAGGTTTATTAGGCTGATACCGGAGTTGAGGGGGTTGAGCTATGAGGAGAGGCTGAATAAACTAGGCTTGTACTCATTAGAGTTTAGAAGAATGAGGGGAGATCTCATTGAGACGTATAAGATGATGAATGGGATGGATAGGATAGAGGTGGAGAGACTCTTCCTGCTCAGAAAGGATAGTAGGACTAGGGGGCACAGCCTCAAGATAAAGGGGGGGTGGTTTAGAACGGAGTTAAGGAGGAACTTCTTCACTCAAAGGGTGGTGAATCTCTGGAATTCTCTGCCCGTTGAAGTGGTGGAGGCTACCTCGCTAAATATTTTTAAGATGCGGGTTGATGGGTTTTTGAGAAGCGAGGGGATTAAGGGTTATGGGGAGAGGGCGGGAATGTGGAACTGAGCCATGACAGATCAGCCATGATCTTATTGAATGGCGGGGCAGGCTCAAAGGGCTAGACGGCCTACTCCTGCTCCTATTTATGTTCTTCAGCACTGCAAATGGGGTGTTAATAAGGCTCAAAGCTTTTGCTGTATTCAGTGCAGTCAATAGTTCCTCACTAGCACATGGAGTGAATTAAATGGCCAAATGCTGGCTTTTGTGATGATGTGGACCTTGGAGAGACCGAGATAGACATTTTTTTGGGGCAGCCTAGTGGTACACTAGTTAGCACTGCTGTGTCTCAGCGCCAGGGACCAGGTTTAATTCCTGGCTTGTGTCACTGTCTGTGTGGAGATCTGCATGTTTTCCCTGTGTCTGCATGGGTTTCTTCCCACAGTCCAGAGATGTGCGAGTTAGGTTTATTGGCCATCTAAATTGACCCTAGTTTTAGGAGGGATTAGCAGGCCAATCTTGGGATGGTTGTCAGATGGATGCAGGTTCGATGAGCCAAATGATCTTCTGTACTGTAGGGATTCGATGAAACAGTTGCGAATGCTTCAGCTTTGTCTTTTGCGCTCACCTGCTGGCCTCTTGTTGTTGAAATGGGGATGGTCATGGAGCAACCACTTATTACTTAAATGTTAGTTTAGTTGTTTATTGGCATTCACAAATGGATTTGGTAAGACAGTAGATCTTTGATGTGATCCATTGGCTATAGGGTCATTTAGCTCTGATTCTAATGCGCTGTTTTGCTGTTTATTTGTAAGTTGCCTGGTCCAGACGATATGTGTCGTCTGTTACTGAGGAAAGCTAGTATGAAGATAACTTCACTCTGATCATGATTTTTAATTCTCCTTGAGTGATGCTAGAGGACTCGAAGGTTCCAAATGTTAAGGGAATGACAAACCTGTCAGCAGATCAATCGGTATTATGTCTACCAACTGTTGTCAAGGACAAAATTAATTTTCACTCGGAGAAGCGTGGATTAAAAAGGAGCAGGCAGCATAAGGCAAGTTGTATGGCCGTGCTTTGTGGTGGTTGTGGTTTTTGTCAAATATCTTTTGAAAGTGCATATATACATCAATTGCACATTAATCCATTCAAAATCTTAGTATAACATGATTTGCCTTTCACATTAATGGAGGTTTTAATTATTAGCTCATATCTTTCTGAATACCAATTCATTTTGTCCTGGATGGTTGGCTCCAAAGTTTCCCCCACGACTGACATTAGGCTACTGGTGGGTTACTTCTTGTCTCATTTTTAAATAGTGAAAAATTATTTTCATTGGTTCAGTCTGCATGCAACAAGGAATTGACCCAGTGCATAAAGACAGCAAATATCCAGGTACAGTGCGAAAGACCTTTGCATCATAGATTGCTGTGCCCTGAGCGAAGTTGCTCCAGTGCAGCCATGATAATTGCATTAATCTACCTAATAACGTGGAGGATCACTTAGGACATCATGATAACTATGTAGATCCTGTCCCACGTGTGTTCAAAACTGTGTGCAGTTTTGGTCACCGCACTTGCGCGAGGATATTTTGGCCTTGGAAGGAGTGCAGAGGAGGTTCACTAGGCTGATATTGGAGATGAGGGGGTTGGACTATGAAGAGAGGCTGAATAGACTGGGTCTGTACTCGTTGGAGTTTAGAAGGATGAGGGGGGATCTTATAGAGACATATAAGATAATGAAGGGGATGGATAGGGTAGAGGTAGAGAGATTCTTCCTGCTCAGAAAGGACAGCAGGACTAGAGGGCACAGCCTCGAGATAAGAGGAGGCGGCGGAGGGGCAGTTTAGAACGGAGTTAAGGAGGAACTTCTTCACTCAAAGGGTGGTGAATCTCTGGAATTCTCTGCCCGTTGAAGTGTTGGAGGCTACCTTGCTAAATATATTTAAGACACGGGTAGATAGGTTTTTGGTAGGCAAGGGAATTAGGGGTTATGAGGAGAAAGCGGAACTGAGCCACTACAGATCAGCCATGATCTTATTGAATGTCGGGGCAGGCTCGAAGGGCTAGATGGCCTACTCCTGCTCCTATTTCTTATGTTCTTATGTTCGCCTTCTTCCAATCAACAGTCAAGTGATGTAAAATGCTGCAAATGCTCAGCAAGTTGGGCAGCATCCGTGGAGAATGTAGTAGAGTTAATGCATTCAGATCACTGACCTTTCATCAGAATGTGAAACATTAACTGATTTATTTTCTGTAAATGTCTGATTTGCTGAGTGTTTCTAGCACTTTTTAAATCAGACTTCAGGCATCTATGGTATTTGTTTTTAAATCAGCAGAGTGATGTTAGGAATCAACAATAGGAATATTAGGCAATGTCTGCACATTGTTGGGTTGTTCACCAATGCAAAGTTCCAATTTCCCTTCAAAAGTGCAACATCATGAACAATTGATGCAGTTGTTTTCTGAAGCTGGATTTGACAAATCTATTGCATTTGACTACTTGCATAATTTGTGCTGCAAGTTTGGATCAGTGAGATGTATTCAATTTAGTGAGAACAGATGAGTGTGATGTCTTTGCAAGTCACATCATGAGTCGTGCTATAGATTTTTGACATGCACTGAAAATGATGAGGTACCAGTAGAGCTATTGAAACATGGCAAGAACACCATCAAAACAGAGGTCATAGACCTTTTCACCAAAAACTAGACTATGGAGAATGTCTAAATGACTGGAGGTTAGGGTTAATCATAAACCTACCAAAGAAACAGAACCTCTGACTACAACTTGAAGGGCATAACACTGCTGTCAGACTTTGGCATCCTGTGTCGACGGCACTGGTTGATGGACCTTGATTTCACAGATGATGACTACCTTTCTGGCTGAAGAATTGTGCATGCTTTCAAGATATAACCAGTTGAGAGTAGTGGCATCAATTCTGGTCTATGCAACTAACAACTGTTAACCATTACTCATTTCCTGTCATTCAACCAATTTTGTACCATGTTGCTACTCTCCCTTTTATGCTTTAACTTTGTTCACAGTCGGTTCTGTCTTATTTTATCAAATGCCTGTTGGAAGTTCATATACACCTCATCAATACTCTTTTTACATCAAAAAACTCAAGCAGGTTAGTTAAAAATGATTTGCGTATAACAAAGACGTGGCTGCAAGGTGACAGGGACTGGGAGCTGAATGTCCAGGGGTATCAAGTGTTTAGGAAGGATAGGCGGGAGGGATAGCATCAGGGTGGTAGCAAGGGATGATATTGGAGCCAAGGAGCAGAAAGCGGAATCGTTGTGGGTAGAGATTAGGAACAGCAAAGGGAGGAAGACGCTGGTGGGTGTCGTCTATAGGCCCCCGAATAATGATCTGGAGGTGGGGCGGGCTGTTAACGCGCAAATAAGTGCGGCGTGCAGGAATGGGACGGCCGTAGTTATGGGGGATTTCAATCTACATATAGATTGGTCGACCCATGTTGGACGCGGTGGGCTCGAGGAGGAGTTCTTGGAATGCTGCCGGGATAGTTTCCTGGAACAGTGTATGTTGGAGCCGACGAGGGAGCGAGCTATCTTGGATCTGGCGTTATGTAATGAGGCGGGTAGAATGAGGGACCTTGCGGTGAAGGATCCTCTTGGGGAGAGTGATCGTTGTATGGTGGAGTTTCTGGTGCAGATGGAGGAGGAGAAAGTGGGTTCCCGGATGCGCGTCCTTTGTTTGAACAGAGGGGAGTGCGGTAGGATGAGAGAAGAATTGGCGAATGTGGACTGGGGGAGCGCGTTGGAAGGTAGGTCTGCTGAGGAGCAGTGGAGAATCTTTAAGGAGATCTTTCTTGGTGCTCAGCGGAAATTTATTCCGATGGTCAAAAAGGACAGTAGGAAGAGAGGTAATAAGCCGTAGATAACGAAGGAGGTGAAGGAACGTGTTAAATTAAAAGCGGAGGCGTTTAGAGTAGCTAAGAGTAGTGGGCGAGAAGAGGATTGGGAGAGGTTTAAATGTCAACAGAGATTGACAAAGAAGTTGATAAAGAAGGGTAGGAGAAACTATGAAGCTGGGCTAACGCTTAATATAAAAAAGGATAGCAAGAGTTTTTATAAATATATAAAAAGGAAGAGGCTGGCTAGGGTGAACGTTGGTCCCTTAGAGGATGGGAAGGGGGACTTAGTGGTAGGGGATGGGGATATGGCTGAGGTCCTGAATAACTTTTTTTGTTTCTGTCTTCACGGAGGAGGACGTGAATAATTTGCTTGGTGTTAGAGATGGAAAGGTGGTAGGACTGGAGGGTCTTAATGACATTACTGTTATGAGAGAGGCGGTGCTCGACAGACTGAAGGGGCTGATTGTGGACAAGTCGCCATGACCGGATGGAATGCATCCGAGGGTTCTGAAAGAAATGGTGGAGGCGATAGTGGATGCCTTGGTGGTTATTTTCCAGACGTCGCTGGATTCCGGGGAAGTGCCGGAAGATTGGAAAGCAGCTAATGTTACGCCGTTGTTTAAGAAGGGTGCCAGGCAAAAGGCAGGGAATTATAGGCTGGTTAGTTTAACATCTGTTGTAGGTAAAATGTTAGAACCTGTCATCAAGGAGGAAATAGCGAGGCATCTTGAGAGGAATTGCTTGATAGAGCAGACGCAGCACGGTTTCATTAAAGGGAAGTCGTGTCTGACAAATTTACTGGAGTTCTATGAGGATGTGTCTAGGGCGGTGAATAGAAGAGAGCCAGTGGATGTGGTCTTTCTTGATTTTCAGAAGGCGTTTGATAAGGTACCTCACAAGAGGTTATTGCAGAAGGTCAGGGGACATGGAATTGGGCGTAGGGTGTTAGCGTGGATAGAGGATTGGTTGTCAAATAGGCAGAGAGTGGGGGTCCATGGGTGCTATTCGGATTGGTGGCTGGTGACTAGTGGAGTGCCCCAGGGGTCGGTGCTGGGGCCTCAGCTATTTACCATTTATATAGATGATCTGGAGGAGGGAACCGAGTGTAGGGTGTCGAAATTTGCTGATGACACCAAGATTGGTGGAACGGCAAATTGTGCGGAGGGTGTGGAGAGTCTACAGAAGGATCTAGATAGGCTGGGCGAATGGGCCAGGAAATGGCAAATGGAATTTAATGTTGGCAAGTGCGAGGTGGTCCACTTTGGTAGGAATAATGGTAGGAAGGAGTATTACTTACGTGGCGAAAAACTGCAGCAGGCGACGGTGCAGAGGGACGTTGGGGTCCTTGTGCATGAGTCGCAAAAACCCAGCTTGCAGGTGCAGCAGGTGGTCAGGAAGGCGAATGGGATGCTGGCCTTCATAGCGAGGGGGATTGAATATAAAAGTAGGGAGGTCTTGCTGCGGCTGTATAGGGCATTGGTGAGGCCACAGCTGGAGTACTGTGTGCAGTTTTGGGCGCCGTACTTACGCAAGGATATTTTGGCCTTGGAGGGAGTGCAGAGGAGGTTTACTAGGCTGATGCTGGAGTTGAGGGGGTTGAGCTATGAGGAGAGGCTGAATAAACTAGGCTTGTACTCGTTAGAGCTTAGAAGAATGAGGGGAGATCTCATTGAGACGTGTAAGATGATGAATGGGATGGATAGGATAGAGGTGGAGAGATTCTTCCCGCTCAAAGGATAGTAGGACTAGGGGGCACAGCCTCAAGATAAAGGGGGGGTGGTTTAGAACGGAGTTGAGGAAGAACTTCTTCACTCAAAGGGTGGTGAATCTCTGGAATTCTCTGCCCGTTGAAGTGGTGGAGGCTACCTCGCTAAATATTTTTAAGACGCGGGTTGATGGGTTTTTGGTAAGAGAGAGGATTAGGGTTATGGGGAGAGGGCGGGAATGTGGAACTGAGCCACGACAGATCAGCCATGATCTTATTGAATGGCGGGGCAGGCTCGAAGGGCTAGGTGGCCTACTCCTGCTCCTATTTCTTATGTTCTTATGTTCTTAAAGCAATGCTGGATTTCCTTAATAAACCCAAAATTGCACAAGTAACTATAAATTTGTCCTTTTTTTGAACAAGGGTGAATGTCTTTGTATTCATAAATCAGTACCAAGAAATTATAATATAAATGCCATCTAAATCTGGTGTCGATGCCCAATTGGACATCAGAATGAAGAAGGGCACGACTTGCTGGAGGAAACATTCTGCCTCCATTTGCTTTCTGAATTGACTCTTAACTGTCCTCTGAAATGGTCTAGCATGCCACTCCAAATTGGAGGTGGATAACAAATGTTAGGTTTACTAGCGGCACCACTTTCCATGAAAGAATAAAGAAAAAAATTAGACCTTCATACCAGATTTGCAAATAATCTTCAGCTTGGTGTGAAGCAGTGTTGCGTGAATGCTTGGCTATAGGATATTGACTTCAAAGCTGTGTTGCATTCAAAATTTTATTGCCACGTGAGGTCATGTAGAATTTGGCAAATATAAAAGTTGCTGAACCAGAAAATTTTTAAACTTAAGGGTGGACTGCACTTACTTTCTGCTCTTTTTACAGGAGGTTGAAAGTTTGCAATGAGTTATTTAAATAAGTGAAGAAAATATAAACAGCTAAAATAGCATCAAGCATAAATGCATTTTTGTAGTTGGGGGAGGAACCAATCATAATGTTAGTGAGAAGGTAAAGGACCGGGCAGTTGTAGTGAGGTTGTGATCAGAGAAAATAATTTATAAAGTGAGACTTGTGTGGGCCTTGAATGATGTGCATTAGTTTTATTATCGCCTCCAAATACCAGAATCTCAAACCCAAAACTTAAGTCATGATTTACTGGGCAACAGTGATCTCCGTGCCTCTTCTTTGGAGAGCTGGACAACCCACAGAATGATGTGGAGATGCTGGTGTAGGACTGGGGTAAACACAGTAACAGATCTCAGAACACCAGGTTAAAGCCCATCAGGTTTATTTGGTAGCACAAGCCACTAGCTTTTGAAGCACTGCTCCTTCATCAGTTAAGTGGGAGTTCTGTTCATAAACAGGGCACATAAAAGCACAAACTCAATTTACAAAATAATGGTTGGAATGCGAGTCTTTACAGGTAATCAAGTCTTAGAAGTACAGACAATGTGACAGTCCTCCAGAAGGCTGCTGTCCTCGACTTGGCATGTATGCCCAAGCCCAGTCAGGAGGTGCGTCAATGCCAGATTTATCAGCTGCACTCACAAGACAGCCCCGAACATCATCATTCAAACACAACACAATGCTATCTGCGCTCTCAAGACCAACCGCAACAATGTCATCAAACCAGCAAAGGAAGGGCCATTGTCTTATCGTACAGAACGGATTACTGCAAAGAAGCATACCGGCAACTGAATAATGAGGAACACCACAGACAGTTACCCACAGATCCGACCAAAGAACACCCGTCCACTCAACAGATTGATCAAGACCTTTGATCTGGACCTTCAGAGCATCCTCCATGCTCTCATCCTATGGTCTCCCTGCATTGGAGATCTCTACTGCTTCCCGAAGTTACACAAGGCAAATATGCCCAGCCTTCCCATCGTAGCGGGCAATGGAAACTTGTACGAGAACCTCTCTGGCTACGATGAGGGCATCCTGAAACCCATTGTACAAAACCCCAGCTTTTGTCGCAACACTGTGGACTTCCTACAGAACTCCGCACACATGGAGCAGTTGAACCAGGAGCACTCCTTGTCACAATGGATGTCTTGGCACTCTACACCCGCATCCCCCATGATGATGGCATTGCTGCAACTGCCTCAGTACTCAACACTACCAACTGCCAATCTCCAGGTGCAATTTTACAATTCATCTGCTTCATCCTGGACCACAATGTCTTCACCTTCAACAAACAGTTCTTATTCCATCACATAGAACAGCCGTGGGAACCAAATTTGCACCTCAGTATGCTAACATCTTCGTGCACAGGTTCGAACAAGACTTTTTTGTCGCACAGGACCTTCAACCGATGCTATACACTAGATACGTTGATGACATTTTCTTCCTTTGGGCTCATGGTGAACAATCAGTGAAACAACTATACAATGACATCAAGTTCTATCCCATCATCAGACTCACCATGGACTATTCTCCAGAATCAGTTGCGTTCTTGACACACATCTCCATCAAGGATGGTCACTTCAGCACTTCACTGTACCGCAAGCTCACGGATAACCTCACTATGCTCCACTTCTCCAGCTTCCACCCTAAACACGTTAAAGAAGCCATCCCCAATGGACAAGCCGTCCGTATAAATAGGATCTGCTCAGATGAGGAGGATCACAACAAACATCTCCAGACGCTGAAAGATGCCCTCATAAAAACAGGATGTGGTGCTCGACTGTTCTGATACGCCACAGCAAAAAACTGCACCGACCTCCTCGGAAGACAAGCACGGGACACAGCGGACAGAGTCCCTTTCGTCATCCGGAACTTCCTCGGAGCGGAGAAACTACGAAATCTTCTCCAGAGCCTTCAACATATCATTGAAGATGAACATCTTGCCGAGGCCATCCCCACTTTTTGCCTTCAAACAACCGCACAATCTTAAACAGACCATTGTCCGCAGCAAACTACCCAGTCTTCAGGAGAACAGTGACCACAACACCACACAACCCTGGCACAGCAACCTCTGCAAAATGTGGCATTTGCTACCAAATAAACCTGCTGGACTTTAACCTGGTGTGAGACTTCTTACTGCGTCAACCTACAGAAGACACCTCAAAGTGCCGGTCAGTTGCCCCAACAGTAGTACTGTTGCAAGATCTTCCAAATCTGTGTAAAGAAAAGTAGGCCTCTACCAAGTCAACACGCTCAGCATCAAGGTGCTGAATGAAAAATAAGTTTTCTAATTTTGCTTTGAAAAATGTATATTACAAACTTTTCTTCAAACTTAGAAGACTAGTACTTGACCAGAATGAAATTAAAGTGTCTATGTCTTCAGGGTGCTGTATAAATGCGGCTTGTTCTTTTTGCTTTTTTATTTTTAAATGTGGGTGCGAAGTGGTCACAGGATTGAAAAGTAATTTCAGTTACCCTCACGGAAGTATTGGAGTCCTAATGTTAAAATTATAAACCCTAGGGTGCTGCATCCTGTGATGGTAGAAACTCTGGTTTTGAGTTTTTTGTACTTACTTGCAGTTTTGAGCATCTAAAAATTATTGCTTTTTAATTTGAGGCATTAGTTGTCATGTGCTGTCACTGCTCAATTTAAATCTTTAGTTTACTGCATTTTCTTTGCAATGGTAGATTTGATTTTGTAAAATGTTTTATTTCTTAGTGTTTGTTCATAGTAGTACAGTCTCATGCTACACTCCTCTGTCACATAAAGGTGAGGTTGAAGGAAGCAGGGTTGACAAAGATTTGAGATGGTCATGATCTTTATACAGTGTTAATGTGACTGGAAATGTACAAAAAATGTGCCTCAACTAAAATTTGAAATCTATTCGCTGCTGATTAGCACAAAACATTTCATCTGAATAACAAGACTGAATTACTAACAGATTTGTCTTATTTCGCATTAGGGCAACCTCACAAACGGAGAAGGACATCTGAGCCAATTGAAATTGAAGATCGATTGGAATCTTTGATATGTCGTGTAGGAGAAAAGGTAGAGCCTCCTATTTTAGTAACCCACTGGCGAACGTTTAAAAATAATGAGTATCAACTGATTTCTACTGTGATGTGGAAATCGATGGCTCTGTCAGCAATGGGAACAAAAGTTACATTGCTAACAAGCTAGTTACATCTAAATGTTATTGAAAATGTACTGAGTTTTCCACATTCTGGTTCAATTTCAGACTTCTAAATATTGCTGTCTCAATTAACAGTCCATTTTTATTGCCTTGAACTTCTCCAAAACCTTTGATATAGTCTGGCACCTTGTTCATGCCCTCAGCTCTGGCATCTTGTACATCCTGTCAAGTGCACTAAATACAGGTTCTTTCTTTGCTGTAGGTAAATTAGGATTAATTTAAAATAGTACTTTTAAAATGCTCTAGCTCTTTATATGTGAATAACATGTATGCTTTGATTTACAGAGCACATCCTCACTGGAGAGCAACCTGGAAGGTCTGGCAGGAGTTTTAGAAGCTGACCTTCCGAACTATAAAAGTAAAATCCTGAGAATACTTTGTGCAGTGTAAGTTGAATGAAAAATAGTGTTGTACATTAGATAAATTTAGTTTAAGAAGGTTGTGTATTATAAGGAATTATAATTGTCTGATCCTTAGTTTGTTGGACAAATTGGAAATTAGTGCCAGAGTGGATTGAAAGAATTGGAGAAAATTGGCACTGTGAATCATAACTAGCTATGAATGGAAGGATGTTGCCAATATTAAGGAAACAGTATTTGAGGAAATATTTATGTATTGTTATATGCCAGATATCTATATTCTGAATTATAACATCAGAATAAATTGCTTTGCATGCTGTTTGAGAAGAAGGTTCTCGATATGAAAATTAGAATGGTCTCATGGATTGTAATGTTTTAAATTTGGAAACAGGTGGTTTATTTCTACCTTCATTGGTTCACGTTATCAGTAAAATGTATACTTGGTTTGCCTCTAGAGCACGACTGCTTCCTGAAAAATTAACTGTGTACACGACACTGGTGGGGCTGTTAAATGCAAGGAACTACAACTTTGGTGGAGAATTTGTTGAAGCTATGGTTAGACAACTCAAAGAAACTTTGAAAACTAATTTGTACACCGAAGCAGTTTATACCGTAAGTATTATTCTTCTGTTTTTTTTTGAGACTTTGCGAAGCCCTTTCCCGCTCTGTTCTGTTTACTAGATCCCAATCAATCGACCTGCTTCAAAAATTCTTAATAGCACTACCATGTTTGCCACTGTACAAGTTTGGCTTGATTAAAACTAATGTTCAGCACTGAGTGTTTTTCAATAGAGGCTTTACATCCTCTGTTTAATAAAATAAATTTATTGAAGGCTGATGCTATTGGGATGTGATGATTTTTATATTTTTGATCGTATTATGAAAATGATAATCACTTAGAACATTCTATATGAAGTAAAGAAAGGGTTAATGGATTTTGTACCTAGAGTATGTCACAAATGTAACTCCCTCATGGCTGATTTCCTTTAGCTTATACTGCTCCTAGCATTAATATAAGTTTTTTGCGTATTACATGCTTTAACTCTTTTTTTTATATAAAGACAGATAGTTTAATGTGGCTGTTATTTTGTAGACTTTGCAAATCTTACCTATTTGTGTTAGTAGTCATCGATACACAGATGGCAGTTTATGATACCAGCTTTTGACAGTTGCTGATGGCAGATTACAATACCAACTTTTAACAGGAAGAGTCCTGCTGGAACAGCTGCGATTGCACAAGTAACTTCAAAGACAGGGATGCTGGTACTGCTGCAGAAAGGTTTTGAATTGTGACCGTGTGTCATGACTGCAGCTGCCAGCTGGACAGCAAATTGTGATTAAATCTGGGGCTGTATCATGACCACAGAAGGAAGACCCAGAGTTCTGGCTGGAATGGGAAACTTGGAATCGTGATTGACACTAAGACTCATGATGTATAAATGCCCACTTGTGTTAGTGTTCTATGAGAAGTCTGCTAGTCCCTGCTTCTCCCAGAGCTCTTGAATGAACACCAGAGCTTTGAAATAAAAACTACTGTATTTCGACTCACTAACAGTCTGAGGTATTATTTTTACCTACAACACTATACATTAGCCACATTGTGCTTTAACAAGATTGGCTGAAAAATGTAATATTCCTTGCTAATGTACCCAATATCCATTTCAAAGTCTTTTACCTCATGCTTGGCGTGTGGTGACTTTTCCTAAAAAGATTCCATTTTACCCTGTTAAGTCCTACATCACATGGTTTGGCATGAACATAATTGAATGATATTTGCAAAGTGATAGCTACACCAGTCTATAGCAAGCATAATCTTTTCAGACTCGTTGCCTGGGTGCTGTAATAATGTATACCACCAGCTCTTAATTAGATTGTAGTATGAATTGACAGTTAATCAGAACTTCTATTTCACGAGCACAGCCCTTTTCTGGTCTGAATCGTTGAGGAGACACTTTTTTTTGGAATAATAATCTTTCAATACATAAACATTTTGTCTCCTCACTCTCATTCTTGTAATTTGTTTTTAATTTTACTTCTGTAAACTATGGAATACTCCTGAAAGCTTCAGCTCTAGCTTTCAAAATAAATATGCTACTTTTATCTTCAAGTTTCTGGAAATAAAACAGTCATAGCTCATAAAGATGTATTTCATGAAAATATTTTTACTCATTATGTCAAGTTGGTGGGTGCTGCTTTATAGGTCTAGTTCTCAAGAACCTACCCAAAGGATTTTCTTTTGTTTTCCAGTGACTTTTCTAATGATTCCAACTATGGAGTCATTCATTTACAACTGCCACCCTTGACTCTGGCAATACTTCTGGAATGGTGTGGATAACCTGGTGTTGTGAGACTTCTTACAATACTTCTGGAATGTCAGACTGCTTGTTTGGTGTTAACCTGTGGATAAGCTAGACCCTCCTTCAAATTGAACATAAGGATGACCAGAACCATTTAATCTTGCTCTTGACAGCTTCCATTTGTTGGCTGCTTGCTTAAACTGAACCAGCAGCGGGTAGCAATATGCGTGTCATTCTCAGGTTTGTGGGCAGCAACCAATGGAGTGCCACAGGGATCCGTGCTGGGATTGCAACTCTTCACCATATATGTTAATGATTTGGAGAACGGAACAGTGTGTACTGTGGCCAATTTGTGGATGCAAGGAGGATATCCATTGTTCATTTTGGAAGAAAGAATGAGAAGGCAGATTATTATTTAAGTGGAGAGAGACTGCAGCAGGCTACAGCACAAAGAGACGTGGGGGTTCTTGTTAATAAAACTCAGAAAGCTAGAATACAGGTCTAGAAGATAACAGGGAAGGCAAATGGAATGTTGTATTTTATTTCAAGGGGGCCAACATAGAAAGGAAAGAGGTATTTACAAAGTGATAGTGAGGCCACATTTAGAATTTTGGTCCCCTTACTTAAACAAAGATATGTTATAATTAGAGGCAGTACAGAGCGGGTTGACTAGGATGATCCCAGTTGTGGAGGATTACCACCTGCGGAAAGATTAGCCAGCTTGGGTCTAGAGTTCAGAAGAATGAGAGATGATGTGATTGAAACAGATAAGATTCTTAAGGGGTTAGACAGGGCAAGTGTTGGGAGGTTGTTTCCACTCACGGTAGAGTGTAGGACCGGAGGGCCTTTTCGCAGAGTAAGCGGATGCCCATTTAAGACAGATTTGAGGAAGAATTTCTACTGAGTGGTGAATCTTTGGAATTCTTTACTCCGGGAAGCTGTGGAGGCCGAGTCCCTGAACATTTTCAAGGTTGAGATCGATAAGTTTTTAATCAGTGGGGGAATTAAGGGTTACAGAGAAGGCATGAAAGTGGACTTAGTGAGTATTGGATCAGGCATGATCTTATTAAATGGTGAAGCAGGCTCAAAGGACTGAATGGACTTCCCCTGTTCCTATTTCTTTATAGTTTTATAGACTGTATGCAACTTTTATTTGTATTGAGCTAAGTACAAACATATTTATCCACATCCCTTTTGCCTGACCTGCACCATCTCAAATAGGTCAAATAGAATGGTAGAATATAATACTAATGGTAGGACTCTTGGCAGTGTGGAAGATCAGAAGGATCTTGGGGTCCGAGTTCATAGGACGCTCAAAGCAGCTGTGCAGGTTGAAGCTGTGATTAAGAAGGCGTATGGTGTTCTGGCCTTCATCAATCGAGGAACTGAGTTTAGGAGTTGAGAGATATTGTTGCAGCTATATAGGACCCTGGTCAGACCCCACTTGGAGTACTGTGCTTAGTTCTGATTGCCTCATTACAGGAAGGATGTGGAAACCATAGAAAGAGTGCAGAGGAGATTTACAAGGATGTTGCCTGGATTGGGGAGCATGCCTTATGAGGATAGGTTGAGGGAGCTCGGCCTTTTCTCCTTGGAGAGACGAAGGCCAAGGGGTGACCTGATAAGAGGTATATAAGATGTTGAGAGGTATTGATTGAATGAATAGTCAGAGGCTTTTTCCCAGGGCTGAAATGGTTCACAAGAGAACACAGGTTTAAGGTGCTGGGGAGTAGGTACAGAGGAGATGTCGGGTAAGTTTTTCACCAAGTGGTGGGTGCGTAGAATGGGCTGCTGGCAACGGTGGTGGAGGCGGATTCAATTGGGTCTTTTAAGAGATGCTTAGATAAGTACATGGAACTTAGTAAGATAGAGGGTTATAGGTAAGCCTAGTAATCTCCTAAGGTAGGGACGTGTTCGGCACAACTTTGTGGGCCGAAGGGCCTGTATTGCGCTGTAGTTTTTCTATGTTTCTATCTTTTCAATTTTTACCTACATTTTTATTCTTAAGCACTTCCTTGGCTGGAGTCTCGTGCTCCATTCTCCAAGCTCTAATCCACACTAAACTTGTCAACTTACATCCTACGCTACCATATGTCTTGCTCATTTATTGACAACATGTCCCTAATCGTTAGGGCCTAATGCATCAAATTCAGAAGCCTCATTCTACTTTGTTACATGCTAACTATTTTCATTACACCTATTTATGAAGCACATTGGGACTTTTTTATATTAAAGATGTTATTTCGCATCCACCTCATTCAACCTATGCAATAGCCTTTGATCTTCCATACCTTGCCCCCTGTACACTTGCTGATCTTTCTTCACCCATGCTACGGCCTTCATCTGTTGTTACTGTACTGCCTGGAACTTTGTTACTAAATTCTTCTGCCTTGTTATTTTTTTAAAATCTTTTTTTCAAAAGTCTATCTGACCGTGCTTTTGGTCATCTCCTGAATGTTTTGTTACTACTTTTTGTCTGTATCTACTTTGTGGAAGACCTTGAGATATTTTGCCATGCTAAAATTGCTATATAAAGAGAACTTGTTGATTGCATATAATTCAAAATGAAACTGAATTAATGCTAACTGTTGTGCAATTTGAACAATGATAAATTGAGAAGGGAAAGGTATTATTGGTTTCTAAGGGTTGGAGCTGTTTTTACAAAAAAGGAAGAAATGTTAAGATAAAAGCAAATTGCTGTGAATGCTGGAATCCAAATCAGAAACAAAAAATGCTGGAAAATCTCAGCAGGTCTGACAGCATCTGTGAAAGTAGAAATATGTCTGGAACAGGAGAATAAACAGTGCCAGTGATATTGAAACTGGGAGAGTTGTTTTCAGTTTCCAAGGCTGGCAAAATAGCACCCTTGTGAGTGGAGATAAAAATATTAATCATGTTCATAAAATGGAGTCTTCTCATTTTAAAAATAGATAAATAGTATTCGATATGTTGCAATTTAAGCTGTGTTCGTTTTGTAGGTTCGCTTCCTGTCTGATCTTGTGAACTGCCATGTGATTGCAGCTCCTTCAATGGTGGCAATGTTTGAAAACTTTATCAGCGTAACACAGGAAGAAGATGTGCCACAGGTAGAAAATCAAATATGTTTCTCTGGGTATTTTACATTTCTTTTACTATTCTTTCTTATTGACTGGATATAGGCAATGTCCTTTCTATCTTAGTCTTAAACTGATTTGCAGTATATCCACTGTTAATGCACTGGCTGCTGCCATTGTCTCCCAAGTATACACACCATGCATTTTCTTCCCAGTAAAACAACTTGGTCCTCCTTCAATCACTTGCAGTCAAAATGCCCAGGCTTTCTGTCAGGCAGACTTGAGAACAGATCATGTTACCATCAATTTACCTTAAATTAAAGACACTGTTCCAAAACTCAACAATTTTGCAGGTATTGCAGTTAGTATATGTTATTATTTTGCATTGATAATCTTTTAAAATATGTCATATTGATTGCCACTATGTTGTAGGTACGCTGTGACTGGTATGTGTATACAGTACTCTCTTCTCTGCCCTGGGTTGGAAAGGAGCTGTATGAGAAAAAAGATGTGGAAATGGATCGAATTCTATTACAGATCGAAAGCTTTCTGAAGTAAGAGACCATTTTACTTTTTTTTTAACTAAATCTCTTCTAAGAGTTATAATTTTGAGATGAATGCATTTAAATATACATGATAATATCTGATCCTATAAGCTGTTTTTACATTACCATTGTATTGATACAAAGGTTCTTTGCTTCAGTGCTGAAATTACAGTGCAAACCTTGAGTTAGGGCTTCACTTCACGCTAGTAAAATGGGAGATTCTCTGGAGAAGAGAATCAGTCTTGCTCAGCTTTGATGCAAAGTTGCACTGGTTCCGACAGTAGATTTATATTCATCTCCTTAAGAGCCATTGCAAAATGATATTTTTTGAGCAATGTTATAGTATGCTGTGAACGTATCCATAGATAGGTACACAAGTTGATACCCAAGAAATGAAGTAACTTTTTTAAAGACTGTATCAGCAAAAATTAAGTTTAAGCATTAAATTAACTTTGGGTTTACTTGGAGTTCAATGCTAACTTTTTTAATATAAACATTTCACTTGATGTAATAATAAGTTTAGATCCTTTGTTTTCCTTTTTCATGAATAAATGAAATCCTCAAGGTCAAACGTGACTTTCTGAGCATAGTATTTTGAGAGGCTTTGCAAGCTTTAATTCTTGCACACAAATATGTTTCTGAAGCCTTTCAATTCATTCCCTAAGCTATTGCCAGTCATATCTTCCAAACCCAGCAGTCTTTGACTGAGGTCTGCATAGCAAGTGGTATATGAAAAATTTTGTGCAGTGAGATTTGATTTAACTAGAAGAAATTGAAGTAGCAATGATGGTCTGTTACATTGATCTTTTGTCCAAGCTGGTGCCAAACTCTGATTACAAATCAATAACTTTGGCTGTCCTGGTGCTCCTTGCTTTGGTTCTGCAGTTCCTCCCTCCACAATTCTCCCTTCCTTAATGTATTTTTCTTTATCATGCAATGTAACAGTCGTTCCTTTTTTGTTAACATCACAGCTCACCACTCTTCCTCTCAAGGAGGGGTGCAAGGCCGAGGCCACTTCACTGCCCTATCGACAGATGTAAGTACTGCAACTTGGGAGTCATGGGCAGTGCACGGTCTGGAACATATTTCCATATGATTCAACTCCCCAATATACAATTGGGATTCCTCTTGCACATTGCAATGGGACTGATTACTTGTTCAAATTCAAAACTTACACCCCTAGACACAACAGATTGTTTTGGATATTTTTCCCTTCCAAATTCTAGAGAAGAGCTTGCAAAAGCAGGCTGGAGAGCACAGAACGAGTTTCAGCAATCTTTGAGAATACTTATGGTCATGTGGTAGATACAAGGATTAATAAGGTGTTTTTGTTCCCTTTCAATTTGGTTCCCCTCTCTCGTTGATTCCCCTTTGAGTGTTGACTAATAGTGAGATAAAATTCATCGCCAATGGGTTGCTCACATATAAGCTCCCTGGTGAAAGTTACCAAGCTGTTTGACCATTGGCATGCCAGAGCCCATTTTAATTTTTTTTTGTCTGATGCTCACATACATGGTTATTGCATTCTGACCAGCACTCTGGCTGCAATTTTGTTTTGGCTTTCCTTTTCCAAATCTAATGGCAGTGAACTTCAGTGTAGTTATCTCACCACTGCCCTGACTCCAAGTAGCTAATTCAAACCAGATCAGAGACTTTTCCTGATGTAGATTTAATCTTAAAACATTTTCAATGAGATAAATTGATGTACATTTATGCCCCTATTCCTGGGAGTGCTGACTGCAGCTATACCATATACCCTTGCTTTTAGATAGCTTTTTAGAGCTGGGTTATTGGAGAATACTTTCCTATCATTAGATAGCAGACGACAGCACCTACCAGCCTGGTAAACTGGAATCAATCTAGTATTCCCCTTTTGGCACCTACTGTTGGTGCAGGAAATGAACATGTTCAATTTTTTTTTCACAGAAGTGCATTCCACCTTTATCATTAGAGGGAATGTTGACAAATACATAGAAATGTACTTTGAAACTGTTGATTCTAATCCCTTTTGATCATGTCATGAAGGAAGGTGCATCATTAAGTTTTTTTAATGGATTAAAATATGGATTAGGTTGCAATAATTAACATTTTAATCTCTTATTTTGTGAACATATGAATTAGGAGCAGGCTGCTGAGCTCCATGAGCCTGCTCTACCACTCACTAAGATCTTGACTGATTTGATTGTAACCTCAACTCCACACTTATGTTTATCCCCAATAACCTTTCACTCCCTTGCTTATCAAGGACCTATTAACCTGCCTTAAAAATGTTCAAAGATTGTTCTTCCATTGCCTTCTGTGAAAGAGAGTTCCAAAGATGCAAGACCCTTCAGAGAAAAGTTATGATCTCTGTCTTAAATGGGCAACCTCTCCTTTTTAAACAGAGGCCCCTTGTTCTAGATTCTCTTTCAGAAGGAAACATCCTCTACGTATCCAGCTTGTCAAGAACCATCAGAAAGTTTCAGTCAAATTGCCTCTTACTCTTCTAAACTCCTGCAGCTACAAGCCTATCCTCATAAGTAACCCTCCCTTTCCAGGTATTAGTCCTGGAATTAGTCAGGTATAAACCTTCACCTAACAGCTTCCAATACATTTACATCCTTCCTTAAATGAGACCAATACTGTACACAGTAGTCTTCATATGGTCTTGCCAATGCCCTGCATAACATGCATAATCTCTTTTTGTAACCAATTCCTCTCTCAACAAATAAAAGCATCCTATTAGCTTTCCTAATTACTTGCTGTACCTGCTTACTAACCTATTGCCATTAATGCACTAGGACAACCAAATCCCTCTACACCTCAAAGCTTTACAATCTCTCACTTTTTGGACAGTATATATATTTTTTATTCTTCCTGCCAGTATGGAAAATTTCAGTTTCCCACCTTAGACTCCATTTGCCAGATCTTTGTCCACTCACTTAACTTATCTAAAATCCCTTTGTAGCTTCCTTGTGTCCATTTCACAACTTACTTCCCCACTTACATTTGTATTATAGCAAATTTAGCAATCATGCTTTTCAGTCCCATCATCCAAATCATTTATATAAATTGTAAAAAGTTGAGGCCTCAGCACTGATTGCTGTGGCACACCGCACATATTGCCAACCAGAAAATGACCCACTTATGGCTACCCTTGGTTTCCTGTTAGTTTTTTCAAATGGGATGTTCATTGTTTCAGTGTACTTTTCTAATCTGTTAGTAGCAAAATTGCTGACAATTATAATGTTTGCATTCTTTGGTTTGGATGGTTTTACTAGAAGTTCAGTTGGATCTAAGGGTTTACTCATTCTTGCTTCTCCTGACTTCTTTAGAATTGAATAAAGTTCCTTCTTGATCTAACAAAGGATAATTTGAAATATTGTTATAATGTAACAAGTGTATTCATTGTGTGATGCTGGAGTTAGTATCTTGTCCTAGTACCATTCTTTAACACTCCACAAAAGTACAAAAATATGATTTTGGAACAGGAGTGGACCATTCAACCCCTCGAGCCTACTCTACTATTTAGTAAGTTCCTGGGTGATTTGATTGTGGTGTTAATGCCACTACTGCTGATATCTTTGATTCCCTTGATATCCTAAAGAGGTAACAAGGGCAGATCTTTGGGCTAGTACTTGCACTAGGTAAATGCGGGGGGGGGGGGGGGGGGAGGTGGAAATTGGATTGTCCGACATAGTTTTGAAGTTGTGACTTCATGTAGTGGTTTAACGTGATTATTGTGTTTCAAACTTTTTAGGATTATGTGAAGCCCATTGAAGTACTTCTATGGAGATGCATTAAAGCCATTATGACTAGTTCCATAACAGCAGATTTGACGCAGATCCCTTTTCTAATACTGTAATCAATTTGCATGTGGGGCCAAGACTTACATATGCTATTTGCTGATCTGTTTTTAGGAGACGCCAAAAGCATCATGTACCAATGCTACAATGCTGGAATGCTGAACAACCTCACATACAGGAAGAGGTGAGAAGGCTAATTGAAGGTCAATGCTTTTTCTCTTGAGGGGACTTTTGACATGAATTTTGTAAATATTTCTGACGAATGATGATGCATGTGCAGTTGTCTGAGAAATGGTCTTTCTATTGAGTGACTGCTGACAAATACTATTAGAGTTTGCTGCACCAATTGGAGAAACCTTGAGATCATTTGAACTTTTCTCATTGGATGAGATGAACAGCAGATGAACTGCCAGACTGAATGTTGCAAAGCATGTTATATTTGGGGTGAAAGATGATTACCACAAGAGCTAGTCAAGGAATAACCTCTTGTAAGTGATGTTAAAATGATGCTCAGATTTTGCTTTTAATCTTAGTTGAAGGATGAAATGGAAGCCAGAAGAGTGTAAAGAGGAACTTGCACTTCTTTTCAAACTGTTGAACAACATTAGTGTTCTCTTCTTGGAATCGTAGAATCTACGGCACAGAGACGGGTCCTTTGGCCCAAACTGGTCCATGCTGACCAAAATGCCCATCTAAGTTAGCCCCATTTGCCTGCATTTGGCCCATATACCTTTTAAACCTTTCCCATCCATGTATTTGTCCAAACGCTTTTTAAATGTCATCGATGTCCCAGCCTCAACCATTTCCTCTGGCAGCTCATTCCACATATGTACCACCCTCTGTGTTTAAAAAAAAAAGTTGCTTCTCAGGTTCCTATTGATTCTGTCCACTCTTACATTAAACCTATGCCCTCTAGTTCTCGATTCCCCAGCCCTGGGAAAAAGACTGAGTGCATTCACTCTATCTATGCCGTTCATAATCTTATACACCTCTATAAGATTACCCCTCAATCTCATCCACTCCAAAGAAAAAAGTCCTAGCATCTGCCTATACCTCAGTCCCTTGAGTCCTGGCAACATCCTTACAAATCTCTTCTGCGCACTCTCCAGTTTAATAACATCTTGCCTGGAGCAAAGCAACCAAAATTGAACACAATACTCCAAGCGTGGCCTCACCAACATTCTGTACAACTGAAACATAACTTCCCAACTTCTATTCTCAACGCCCTAACTGATGATGGCCAGCAAGCCAAAAGCCGCCTTCACTGCCCTCGGTATCTGTGACTCCAATTTTAGAGAACCGTGCACCTGAACTCCAAGGTTCCTCTTGTTCCACAATACTCCCTAAGGTCTTAACTTTCACTGTGAAAGTCCTACCTTGATTTGACTTTCCAAAATGCAACACCTCACACTTATCTATACTGAACTCCCATTTGCCATTTCTTGGCCCACTTCCCCAACTGATCAAGATCCTGCTGCAATTTTTGGTATTTTGTTATTTCAATCATTTAAGACTGCTCACCACTTTGGTTGCAATTGTCTTGCAACTCCTTATGTTATTTCTCTATCCTGTCATTTGTTTCTATTGTAAATGCCTGGAGTTTGGAAAAGTGAAATTAAGACCCTTCTCAATTTGATGCAGATGGCAAAGGGCCTAGGTTGCTAGAAATATGAGGAAATAACCAAAAGAGTCTAAAAGAGGCGAAAAACTAATAGTGACATGCGGTGACTTGTACCACAGCTCCTGCGTATTGCTAAGCAATTTATAAATGATTAAAGTTCTGCTGTTACTTGTGAGCCATTACACTTTGTGGCTGATGATGTTAGAACATGCTGCACCACAGGGTTTGGCCACAGGTCAAAGCTGTTCCAGATGTGGTATTATAGGGAGGAGAATCTCTACAGTGCAGAAGGGGGCATGTGGCCAATCAAGTCTGCGCCGACTCTCTGAAGCAGCATTGTACCCAGGCCCACTCACCTGTCCTATACCCATAACCCCATGCATCTTACCATGGCAAAACCACTTAACCTACACATCTCTGGACTGTTTCACAATACCAGGGACCCGGGTTCAGTTCCAGCCTTGAGTGACTATGCAAACTCCACACGGACAGATATTTTCTCTGTGTCTGTGTGGGCTTCCTCAGGGTGCTTCGGTTTCCACCCACAGTATAAAGATGTGCAGACTAGGTGGATTGGCTATGGTAAATGAGCATCCCAAGATTTGTAAGTTGGATGGATTAGTCATGGTAAATGTGTGGGGTTATGGGGATTGGGCAGGGGAGAGAATTTGTTAAGACACTCTGTCAGAGAGCCAGTGCAGACTTGATGGGCTGAATGGCTGCCTCCTGCTTTGTAAAGATTCTGAGTTAGAATGGCCAATCCACCTAACCTGTGTATCTTTGGATGAAACTGGAGCACCCAGAGGAAATCCGGCATTCACGGGGAGAACATGCAAACTCCACACATGCACCCAGTGCCAGAATCGAATCTGAGTCCCAGGCACTGTGAAACAGTGGTGTTAATTATTGTGCCACCATGTCTCTTATGGTTCTCCACAAATGAAATTGGGGTGCAATTTATTAATCTCCTTATACTTCCTAGCACAGCTACAGATCAGAGTTTGCAAATGACAATAGGCAGATTTTGTGAGCTACAAGGACTGAGGAAAGGGGAGAACATAACTTCTCCACCCCTCTCCCATGAAGGATGTGTAAATCAAACTATATGGAGATTTCCATTTGTTGTAAACTAAATAATTAGTACAATCATCCTGGTAATGGAAAGTTGAATATTCAGGAAAATAATAGGCAGTTCAGGAAAATAAAGCAAATGTTTCGGTAATAATCTTGAAGTGGTTTTACAATTTACCTGTGGTTAACGTTGCTTTTGGGATTTGGTTACAGATTTAAATGAGTCTCCCAAGTTATTGCATGCTGTTTGTGCACTATCTTTCCACATATTGTCAGTTTACATTACATTCATATATATCATATTTTGATCAACAACATTAATTCATGCTGACTCTACATTTATAGTCATAGAGGTGTACAGCGTCTGACCTATATTCCTCTAAACCTTTCCTATCCATGTACCTGTCCAAATGTCTTAAATATTGTAATTGTACCTGCCTCTACCTCTGGCAGTTCATTCCATATACGCCCTACCCTCTTGTGTGAAAAAGTTGCCCTCAAGTATCTTTTTATATCTTTCCCCCTCACCTTAAACCTATGCCCTCTAGTTTTGGATTCCTCTACCCTGGGGAAAAGACCTTGGCTATTTAGCTTATCTGTACCCCTCATGATTGTGTAAATTCTCCTTGGAGGTCCTTATTCTGGAACCATTTTGTTTTCTGTAGTCATATTTGTTACAGATCAGGTCTGAAAATGTAAGCCTGTAAGGGACAATGATGCAACCTGAACCAAACGTGACAAAAATAACGTGATGTAACCTTCCTAATGATGGGTCCTGATGTTCTTATTTTATTGCGTATTTTGTTTAAGTATAATACAAAATCTTACTCTTCAAGCATTTAGGTTCTGGAGAAGGTGATTGTGATTCTCCTGGTGAAGTAGTTTTTGACTTCACTATACTGCTGCATTTGTACGCAAACCTGATAAACCCCTTGCCAGGATATGTTATAATGGCATAATTTTTATATCCCCTAGCCAGTCTCTGATCATCTACCTTTCTTAAACCTCAGTTCATCTAAAACTATGCTGCTGCTGCAGATTGCCCATTACCTATTACCCCTGTCCTTGCTGACCTACATTGACTCCTGACTTCATAATGTAATTTAAAATTCTCATCCTCGTCATTAAATTCCTTTTGTCAGCTTGTTCAGTGCTATCTCTAACTTATTCCAGTGCTACACCCTGCTGCACCATTTATACTACCTCATTCTTTTAGTATTGATTTTAACCTTTTTTATAATTGTTAGAATAAATGAAATTGAAAAGTTTCAAAGTTGCACATATTAAAATTCAATTTTTGAATGATTCATCAAAGCCTAATTTATCCCTGTATTAAAAAACAATGTTTTCTTTACAGTACTTGGACTGCCTTTGGGCACAAATTCAGAAGATGAAAAAGGATCGTTGGCAGGAGAAACACATCTTAAGACCATACTTGGCTTTTGACAGTGTACTCTGTGAGGCCTTACAACATAACTTGCCACCTTTCACCCCACCACCTCATACAAAGGACTCTGTGTATCCTGTGCCACGAGTCATTTTCAGGATGTTTGACTATACAGATGCCCCTGAGGTATGCAGTATTGTTTATTTTTGCTGAAATCGGTCATTTGTAAGTAAATTGCATAAGAATTAGTAGCTAATTGAAGATTTAAAAGAATCTGATTGCATCTCTGTGACATACCTTGGGACATCTTCCTATGTTAAACGTATGCCATAAATACAACGTGTTGAATATACGAATGCTAGGAAAACAAATTGGTTATCAAAAACAGTAAATATTTAAAATGTAATCGGCCACTCAACTCGAATGAACTGAATTTTCTGTTTTCCACTGTATGTTGTGTTTATCACGTAAATCCATTACTTAGTTTATTTAAATTAATTGACTTTTAATTATTTTTAATGTGGATAATTTTACAAGCACTTCACTCAACATTAAAAAAGACAAATGATCATTCCTTAATGTAACAGATTGCTATCTCTAAAATCAAATTGATGGGGTTATTTCTGGGCAAGACACTGATTCATGGAGCCAGGTTGACTTTCAAATTCATTCTAGAGGGGGAAATGCAGTTGTTGACTCAGGTTCCTTGTTAATATGTAATTCATTATCTGGCAAATGCAGCCTAAGGTGGGAAACTGTGAAATTCTCCATATTGGCAGGAAGAATAAAAAATGTGTATATTGTCCAACAAGTGAGAGTTTGTAAAGCTTTGAGGTGCAGAGGGATTTGGTTGTCCCAGTGCATTAATGGCAATAGCTTAGTAAGCAGGTACAGCAAGTAATTAGGAAAGCTAATAGGATGCTATTATTTGTTGAGAGAGGAATTGGTTACAAAAAGAGATTATGCATGTTATGCAGGGCATTGGCAAGACTATATGAAGACTACTGTGTACAGTATTGGTCTAATTTAAGGAAGGATGTAAATGTATTGAAAGCTGTTAGGTGAAGGTTTATTAGACTAATATGGTTTAAGAACAACAACTCTTATCCAGGGTGATAAAATACCATTGTCCTGCAGTCACGCATCAACCAAGTATCCTATTTTGAATAATCCCAAAAGTTTTGCCTTTATTAGCTAGCTTTGTAAATTATTTCAAACATTTATCATAAGCTTTACAGTATAGAAAGAAAGTGAGCTTTGCCAATCCTACCTTACATATCATGTTTGCTTTCAGAACCAGTTTTGCTCTTTTGTGTCCTTGAATTTCTTTGGTGACATGGGGACCCAAACTGAATATAAAATTTGAAGTGTGGTTTTAACAGTATGTCGTTAAATCTCAGCGTAACTTGTATGCTAGGGTGGTGTGGGCCTACAAATTGAGAGATTCTGGCTTAAAATTTGGATTGAACTGTTTATCAGTAAGTGAGATTACACTTGAATGTAACAGCTGCAGAAATCGCAGTGCAAGCATAAATATTTAACCTTCCAATGATTTTAAACTTCTCAAGATTATCATAATTGGATCTTTTGTGATGTGTTTGTAAACTGCTCATCTCGGAGTACTTTTACAATTGCATCCATTTTGAATTGGCCTAGAGGTATTTGTATTTCATCACATGATGAAGTGCTGGGCACTGCTTGTGATAAATGACTTGTGGAATTAGATGATCTTCACCTCCTATCCTTTTGTATTTATGGTCTTTTCTCTGCTTCGAGCAAGAAAGAGTGTGTTGCCCTTGCAGTTGTTTTATTTGGTAAATTTAACTTTCTATGAATAATGAGTGAAGATCTGCCTTGCTGTCAGCGAAGGGTTTATAATTTAAATTGGATCCTTTGCCATGAATAAATATGGGACAATCTTACAGAACACACAGTGCTTTTAATCTTTTGCAGTGACTGACTAACTTTCTTTGGTAAAAAGTTAATTAGACAAAAGTTTCCACCAGGTGTGAAATTTGCCTAAAATGGACTAAATCAACCCAAAAGATTGAGGAGTTTTAGGCACAAATTGTGCCCTGGTCATTCATGATTCTGCAATCAATTTATAATCATTTTAAAATATATATTCTCATTGGAACTGGCCCCACCCACAAAACTGACCACACTCCAGATAGAAGTAATTACTATGGTGAGTTTCTGTGAATTGTGCTCATTTGTGGACTTTTGAGGGGTTTTTTTATAGGTGCAAAGATACCAATAGGCTCACTTTAAAAGTGTTAAAATATTTTCAACTTATTACAAAACTTACTGCTGTACAGTAACGTAATTAGGGTTTGGAATGCACTGCTTATGAATGTGGTGGAAGCATTCAATAGGAAATTAGATTTTGTAGGGAAAAGGAGGGTCAGAATTAGGTGAGTTGCTCACTCATGAAAGCTGGTGTAGCAAAATGGGCCAAATGGCTGCTCCCTGCACTGTAACAATCTGATTCTGCAGTAATCTAGAGGCCTTGAGCAATGCTTTGGAGTCATGTGTTAACGCCCACCAATCTCAGCTGAGGAAATTTAAATTCAGTTAATTAAAAAAGCTGTAACAAACAGCCAGTCTTCATCATGACAATGAAACTGCCAGTTGATTTGTAAAACCCCATCAGGTTCACTCATATTCTTTAGGGAAGAAAATCTGCCATTGATACCTGGTCTGGTCTACATATGACACCAAACCCATAGTAATGTGACTCTTAACTGCCCTCTGAAATGGCCTATAAAACCAAGCGATTGTATCAAACCACTACAGAAAAGTAATACAAGAAAAAAAACAGGATGAATCACCTGACATTAACCTGAGTTTGGGCAGGCAGAGTAGGGGGTGAGGGGAATCCTGTCTATTCAATTTTATGTCTCCGTTTCCGAACCTGACCGTGGTAATATGTTTGGAAGGAATCCCGCTCAGATGCTGGGACAGCAGAATAATTACTCATTTCAACCTTGCAAGTAGAGTTAATGGACTTCTCTTTACTTAAATTGACCTGGAATTTCAGATAAGAGTGATTGGCAGGGTCATGCGATATGGTTTATGTGCAGTCCTGGATCCACAGAGGGAAAAAAAAAACAGGCTTTTGCGGGGGGAAAAAGAGTTGGTGTTTGGCTGTTCTGGTTGAAGTTAGGGGAATTTTGCAGGCTTTTACTCAATATTCCTCTGAAAACTCCAAGGCTGTTTACGTTTATAGCAAGTACATTTGTGGATTGTTAACTATATTTAAAGTTAGCTTTAAGTTTGTGAGAAGGATTGGAACTTATTTGGAACAGAAATAGTGATGTCAGAAATCAGTTGTTTCCTTTCATGTTTTAAAGATTGAACAATCTTAAGAGTTGAGCTGCTTAAACAGTGTTATGAATAAAGTTTGTTTTAAGAAAAGATCCCAAATTTGTCAGTGGAATTACTCCTGGAGCAAAGTATCCTTTTCTCACATTTATGCCAAAATAGAAAAATTGGAGGCCAAATCTGGCTTGGGGCTGTGGCCTGGACTCTGACGAGTGGTGAGGATGACGCAGAGGGATATAGATAAGTTGAGTGGATAAAAACTAGGCAGATGGAATATACGGTGGGAAAATGTGAAGTATTCACTTTGAATTCTGTGGAATTCTTTACCACAGAAGGCTGTAGAAGTTGAGTCATTAAATATGTTTAAGGCTAAGATAGAGTTTTAATCAGTAAGGGAATTTAGGTTATGGGGATATGATGGGAAAGAGGAGTTGAAGATTGTCATATCAGATCAGTCATGATCTCACTGAATGGTGGAGCAAACTCGATGGGCTCAATTGCCTACTTGTGATCCTATGGCTTATGGTTTAATCAATATGGACAGCATAGGACAGTGTGCTGCTGAAATAAAGGAACTTGTCCATTACTGACTGAAACTTTCGGCTTTCATTAGGGCTTTCCTGAAGCAGACTGGTACTATGCTTCAATTTTTCCTCATGCTTATTGTAAGGCTAAATTGTTGGATGCATTGGAGAATAAGTTAGTGCTATATTGTATATCCAACTTTAAACTGACAGCTAGTGCTCACTCATCAGCAAGCAGGAAATCACAAAATGTGTCCTTAAAGATCTTTTATCCATTGCTAATGGAATAGAGGATATAGGTAAGAAGGTGCTGTTGCAACTGTATAGGGCATTGGCGAGGCCACATCTAGAGTACGGCACACACTTTTGGTCCTGTTATTTGAGGAAAAAGGTAAATGGTTCAGAGAAGATTCACTAGCTTGATTCCAGCAATGGAGAACCTGTCTTATTAGGTGAGAATAAGCAGTTTTGGTCTATACTCGCTGGAATTTAGAAGAATGAGAGAAGATCTAATTGAGATATACAAGATGCCAAAGGGAACTAGCAGAGTAGACGGGCAGATGTTTCCTCTTGTTGGACATTCTTGAATGAGAGGCCATAGTTTTAGACTAAGGTGGCAGATTTAAAACAGAAATGTGGATGAATTACTTCAGTTAAAGTAATCTGTGGAATTCATGCCAGAGTGCAGTGGATGCTGGAGCACTAAACAAATTTAAGGAGTGATAAATAGGTTTTTAATTAGCAAAGGGATGAAGAGTTATGGGGAGCCGGCAGGAAGGTGGAGATGAAGTTGAGATGAAATCAGCTGTTCGCATTGAATGACAAAGCAGGCTCAAAGGCCTGAATTGCATAGTCCTGCTCAAGTTCTTCAATGGGCCATGGTTGCATTACTGTTTCTTGCAGGATGGTTCCTTGCTCCAGAGTTCAATGAGTCTTGTGATTAGACATTGACTTCCAGCCTGTAGACCTCAGCTGGTATTACATCGAGCTTTGCCACGAAACAGGAGTTTGATTGTGTTTCTAACTGGAAGATTGTCAAGAGATGGAATTTAATGTTGGCAAGTGTGAGGTGGTCCACTTTGGTAGGAAGAATGGTAGGAAGGACTATTACTTACGTGGCGAAAAACTGCAGCAGGCGACGGTGCAGAGGGACCTCGGGGTCCTTGTGCATGAGTCGCAAAAACCCAGCTTGCAGGTGCAGCAGGTGGTCAGGAAGGCGAATGGGATGCTGGCCTTCATAGCGAGGGGGATTGAATATAAAAGTAGGGAGGTCTTGCTGCAGCTGTATAGGGCATTGGTGAGGCCGCAGCTGGAGTACTGTGTGCAGTTTTGGGCGCCGCACCTGCGCAAGGATATTTTGGCCCTGGAGGGAGTGCAGAGGAGGTTTACTAGGCTGATACCGGAGTTGAGGGGATTGAGCTATGAGGAGAGGCTGAATAAACTAGGCTTGTACTCGTTAGAGTTTAGAAGAATGAGGGGAGATCTCATTGAGACGTATAAGATGATGAATGGGATGGATAGGATAGAGGTGGAGAGACTCTTCTCGCTCAAAAAAGACAGTAGGACTAGGGGGCACAGCCTCAAGATAAAGGGGAGGCGGTTTAGAACGGAGTTGAGGAGGAACTTCTTCACTCAAAGGGTGGTGAATCTCTGGAATTCTCTGCCCGTTGAAGTGGTGGAGGCTGCCTCGCTAAATATTTTTGAGAAGCGGGTTGATGGGTTCTTGATAAGAGAGGGGATTAAGGGTTATGGGGAGAGGGCGGGAAAGTGGAACTGAGCCACAACAGATCAGCCATGATCTTATTGAATGGCGGGGCAGGCTCGAAGGGCTAGATGGCCTACTCCTGCTCCTATTTCTTATGTTCTTATGTTCTTAAGAGATCATTTAATGGTAGTCTATGGCAGCCTGGTCATTGCTGCTTTGTTGATAGATGAAGGCTTTTTAAGGATGTGATTAAATAGCTCTGCCCATCTTTCCAGAATTGGGGCCTTTTCTGTTAACAGTGTTGATCATTTGATGCTGAGGAGTGGCAATGAACCAGTAGTCTGGAGCCCATGGACAGATTTCTGAGCATTGTAGAATTTCTTGCAGCCTTTGTAGTCTGCATATGTCTGAAGTTCAGCCACCTCTGATTTTAGCCAAGTGTCTTGTAGCCAACAGTCCTGAAGGTGTTTCAGTAGGCATAGTGCTTGGTTAGTAATGACTGGTCACTGACTTAAACTTGTAGAGGCATTCCCCCCACCCCACCACGCGAACACACACACCATGCATGCTTTGCAGCAACGGTAGGTTGTCTCTTGGCTGGTGGTGGGATTGCCTGGTCCCACCACTGTCAATGGAGTCCCCCATCAAATGTGCCCCTCGCTGTCTTGAAACCCAAGGCCTGGGCACGCCATAGAGGGACCAGACGATCCAGCCTGCATGAGCATTCAGAAAGTTCCAATCAATGTTTCTCCTCCAGTAATTCCTGTATTCTCATTATTTTCATCAAGCCAGCCTTGATGCTTACAGGAATAGGACCAGGGACCTCTAGAGCAATGGAGTACATTATATCCCTGAAAGTCACTCAGTCATCCTCGTTGTAGTGATGGTCCAAATTCGCTGTACACATGCAACACTTGGAGAGATTCTTAATGACTGAGATGCTTTTGGATCTTCGTGCCCTAGGGGTATCTAGGAATATGGATCTTAATGTTTAGCTTTGAAATTATAAGACAATGAGAAGTCAGCACCATGCATCACTCTCATTACACACACATTCTACCCATCTTCCTGGCTAGTGATGATAGTGATTAAATGCCAATGCGTAGACCAGGAGTGCATCCAAGATGTGTTGTGATTAAGGAGGTGGAAAATTGTGTTCGTGGTTAAGAAGCATAGAATCCCTACAACGCAAAAGAAGGCCATTTTGCTCATCAAGTCTGCACTAACTCCGACACAGCATCTTGGGAAGTTAAGGGACAATTTAGCACGGCCAATCCACCTAACGTGCACGTCTTTGGATTGTGGGAGAAAACCAGAGCACCTGGAGGAAACGCATACAGACACAGGGAGAAAAGTGCAAACATCACGTGGATGGTCATCCAGTGCTGGAATCAAACCTGGATCCCTGGTGCTGTGAGGTAGCAGTGCTAACCACTGTGCCACTGTACCGCTTATGAGCATTTATCTTCAGTGAAGAGACAATTGTTGTTTCAATCCCAGCCCCTTTTTCCAGAGACCCCTTTCCACACTTGGTGACCCGCACCAACTTTTGCATTGGAGTTGCCAAGAATGATTGGCCTGTTTGACTTTAGCAAAGCAACAGTTAAGGAATGGAAGACTTCATACAACTTACCTTTGATTTCATTTAGGGTCGGTCAAGATATGGGTTTACAAATTGAGAGTTGTTTGCCTAATGTCACGAAGGGGGAAATTTAAGCAGCATCAGGCTATCACTAACACCTTAGAAAGGCATGTCAGTTTACCGATGAGATGGTTCATAACAACAAAATTTAACCCAGCTTCACACCATTTTTTTTTTCCATGGCTACTCCAAATAAATTTGTAACACTGCCAGTTTCCTCCTGTTGACCATCCTCCTGTAATCTGAGACTCTCGCCGAGCATGACAATCTGGACTTTTTAACTGGCCAGATTTCTGAGAGGAATTTTTTTTTTCCTCAGGTCTGCTGGCTGTGGCGTTTTTTCATGAGGGTGGCCCATTCTTTCTGCAAATGATGATTTGTGTCATCTTTACTTTTTTTTCTGAGATTGATGTATGTCTTGTTGATGGAATCCCTGTCAACTCCAATCTGCTGGCCAGGGAGGTAAAGCAGACAATTTTCCATCTCTTCCTAGTTCAGGGAGATGAGCACTGTGGTCCTGAAGTTTCACTTATTTCCTGTGAAAACAACCTTGTGGCATGAGCTGCTTGTAGTCATCTGGGGCCATGTTATTCAGCGAACAGAGGGTTCGTTGCCAAGAGAAACTTGGTGTGTATTAGATTGCTGGCAGCAGAGTTTTGGACAGCTTTAGGATCATTAGTTGGGGTATTTTGTTTTAACTGCAGGTGTGCTTATTCAATTCTGCTAATGACCATGATTATGATTCAATTTATCAATTTGCTCAATGTCACTCGGTGCTTATATTTAAAGTACTTATGTCACTTGTGTCCAGGTATACAGTCTGATTTAGCAAAAATTGCAATGCTGGTGTTGCATTTTCCCTGACTTCCCCCATCTAAATTTGTCCTTTAAATTACTCTTTAAGCTTCCTAATTCCCTTTCTCTTCTATACTAGTTTTGTATGCTTAAAATGTCGTCATTTGGTGATCATTTCTTGCAATGAGATATTTCCATTATTGTAACATATTTGTTTTGTAGAATATCTCAAAAGACTGAAATGTGTTGGGGTGCAAGATATTTTCTGTCTGTTATAGAAGTTGTTCAGAATGTGGGATTGCAGTTTTATTGGACATCAATTGCCTAACCTTCTAATTACAATTCAAGTACCAAATTTTATTGCCAGTCGATTGTCTTTATTTCTTTTGGTTACCTGGACACTGAACATTAAGATAAATTTGACACCTAAACTGTTATCTCTTCCTTTAGGGCCCAGTAATGCCTGGTAGTCACTCTGTTGAGAGATTTGTAATTGAGGAAAATCTGCACTGCATCATCAAGTCTCATTGGAAGGAAAGAAAGACATGGTAACGTTTGCATTGTTTCAGTACTGTGGTCACATTTTCTTGGTGGAGGAGGGAGAGTATTATCAGATTTAAGGTGTAAGCATATGTAATGCAAATAGTGTCAAGTAATGCAAATAGTTAAAAATTTAAAAAGCAGGAAATAGCTACTATTTTTAAAATTCCTTCATGGCATGTGAGCATCACTGGCAAGTCCAGAATTTATTGCCAACACTAACTGCCATCAAGAAGGTTGTTGGGAGCCACCTTCCTGAACTGCTGCAGTCCGTATGGTGTAGGTACACCCACAGTGTTAGCAGGGGAGTTCCAGGATTTTTACCCATTCAAAATAAATAAATGGTGATTATAGTTCAAAGTTATGATTGCCTTTGTCTTGAAGGGGAACTTGCAGGTGGAGATGTTCCCAATGCATGTATTGGCCTTCTAGGTGGTAGAGGTTGTGCATCTGGAAGGTGCTGTCAAAAGAGAGCCTCGCAAATAGCAACAGTGTATCTTGCAGATGGTACACACTGCTGCCACACGTGCCAGTGGTAGAGAGATTGAATGTTTGTGGTAGACGTTGATCAAGAGAACAGCTTTGCCCTAGATAGTATGGAGCTTCTTAGCTGTTATTGGTGCTTATTCATCCAGGCAAGTGGAGAATATTCTCTCTTACTCCTGACTGTGCCTTGTAGATGATGGATAGGATCTGGGGAGTCGGGAGGTGAATTACTCAGTGCAGAATCCCCAGTTTCCTATCTGCTGTTGTAGTCACAGCATTTATATGGCTGGTCCAGATCAGTTTGTGATCACTGGTAACCCTTAAAATATTGATGGTGGGGGAAATTCAGCGATGATAATGCCATTGATTGTCATGGAGAGATGGGTAAATTCGCCTTTGTTGGACATGGTTATTGACTGACAATTATGGGGCACAAATATTACTTGCTCTTTGTTAGCCAAAGCCTGATGTTTTTCAGATCTTGTTGAATATGATGTGATGCGAAGAGAAAGGAGAAATTCAAAAATGATTTGTCTATTTATCTGCTATTAACTAGGACTTCCAATCAGCGATGGTCCTTTATCTTAGCTCATTCATTAATGTTTAGTGACTGATCTTGATATTGAAATGGCAAGCTAGATGAAGTAAGTTGATTTTAACTTGTTAAATTTGGCCTGCGAAAGAATGTAAACTCTTCATTTTCTGGGCCACTGACATATAACATCATAATAATCATGATTCTGAGTATAATGTTGTGACATTAGTAATTTATATTTCTATTGTCTTACCTTAAATTGCCTTGGCTGATTTTTCTTCTCTCTGACAGTGCTGCACAGCTGCTTAGCTATCCTGGAAAAAACAAGATTCCTCTGAATTACCATATAGTGGAGGTGTGTGCCTTTTTAATGGAAGTTGATAACTTGCATTTTATCTTACTGCAGATTTCATTCTCTAATATAAAAAATTAGTCAGATAGAAGTGAAGTTTAAAAAATACAAATAGTCTAATTTCTATAAAATTTTCACTTTACTGTACAAGAGATTGTGTGAGCTGTTCAAATTAAGCCATATGTTAGAAACCTCTCCAGTGTTCTGATGCTGAATAAAGCCTCAGACATGCTAAATGTATGCTAAGTCTTTGCTGAAAGAAAAGCTCAAGGGACTGAAGGTACAATGGCAGGAGGGGCACAAAATTGGTTAAAGGACAGAAAACAGTGAACTGTTGCTTATTGAACAGAAGGGAAGAGTGCTGTGGTATTCCCTGGTGATTAGTGATGGGATCAGTACTCTTTTTGACATAACTTAATGAGCTGGGCTTGCATGTACAGGACGTTAAAGTTTGCAAATGTCATAACTGGGAAATGTAGTTATCAAAAGGAGGATAGGGACATGTCAGGAAGACTGGTGAAGTGGGTAGTCATACAGCAGATTAAACTAAATTTGGAGCTATGAGGTGATGTATTTTGGTGGGAAGAATGAGGAGAACATTATAAACTTTAAATGGTACCGTTTCCTGTACCATTTAGCTGAAGTAGATACACAAATTTTTGAAGGCAGCAGGACAAATAGAGAAGGCAGTTTTTTAAAAAATGCGTATGGATTCTTAGCTTCTATTCTTAGTACAAGAATAGAGTACAAAAGTGAGAAGGCTGTTAAATCTTTTTGAAACATTGGTTATGCCTCAACTGGAGTATTATTTTCAAACCTAGGCGCCACACTTTTGGAAGGATGTTGCAGTATGGCCTTGGAGAGAATGCAGGAAAACTTTACTAGAAATGATACTAAAGTTGGGAAACTTCAGTTCTGTGGGGTGGCTAAAAAAAACTGGTAAACTCCTTAGAATAGAGAAGTTGGAGAGGCAACTTGAAAGTGATGTTCAAAATCATGAAGGGCAATGGTCAAGTAAGTAAGAAAAGCTATATCCTGTGACAGAAGGGTCAAAACCAGAAAAGACACATTTAAGGTGATTGAGAAATGATGCACAGGTCACATGAAGAAAAACTTTCTTTTTACACTGAGATATTGTGATCTGGAAAAGTGATGTAAGTGGGTTCAGTAGTAACTTTCAAAACAGAAATACATGAATGAAAACAATTTATAGGAAAAAAGCAAGGGAATGGAACTAGTAGATAGCTCTACCAGAGAGCCCCACTGAGCCAAATGATCTACTGTCTTGCACATTCTATGGTTCTACAATCAGAACATGTTTTTATAGTGTAAGGTTGCATGTTATTCCCCTAGTGGTTTCTTTAGCATGACTTTATTTATCATTTTAGTGGTACATTCTTGTTAGAAACCTTGGTCCTGTTGGCTAGTGTGGTGCAGCCTTAAGTATTAAAGTGCCTCACAGTATATGTATACGTATTACAAAAGGAAACTGACATTTTGTCATCTATTGCTTGACAGTTTTGCCATTGATGCTTTTGCTGGGAGAATGGAGTTTCCAAGGTCCCGAGATAGTTGCGATTCAATAAACATGTTGAAGCTGTTGCTTTTATATTTTGTTCACTTCTGGTAAACTACAAGTGCTTTTTCAATGGTGCTAATGATTGTTTTGCAGGTTGTCTTCGGAGAACTTTTTCAGTTGCCTTTACCCCCTCACATTGAGGTCATGTACACAACACTGTTGATTGAACTCTGCAAGTTGCAGCCTGGCTCTTTACCACAAGTGGTATCCTTTTGTCAATATCAGTTATTTGAAAGAACCATTGACTCAATGCTAATATTCAGGAAAAAGCACAGGGGAGAGTACTTTCAGTACAAATGCTCTTCCTATTTGTTTAGTAATGTTCACAAGTTGTATGGATTGTTGTCATAATTGTTTTCCCATCACAAGGAGACCCATCTTTTCCACTGTTCTGCTTCAGGAGCCATAATGTTTGCACTAATGAGTGACTTGAGAAACTCAAATTTACACTTCAGAGTTCCCTAACTAATTAGCTTGTAGGAGTTATTTCATGTTGGATATTGTTGCAATACATTGGTTTTGATGTCTTTCCTACACGTGTATGCACCATTCAAGCATATAGGTGTACCTCAAGGATCTGTTTTGGGGCCACTGCTGTTTGTCATTTTTATAAATGACCTAGATGAGGGTGTAGAAGGATGGATTAGTAAATTTGCTGATGACACCAAAGTTGGAGGAGTTGTAGACAGTGAGGATGTATGTTACAGTTTGCAGAGGGACATAGATAAGCTGCACAGCTGGGCCGAGAAGTGGCAAATGGAGTTTAATATGGAAAAGTGTGAAATGATTCACTTTTGTAAGAGTAACAGGAGTACAGAATATAGGGCTAATGGAAGGACTCTTAGTAATGTTGACGAGCAGAGAGATCTCGGGGTACATGTGCATAGCTCCCTGAAAGTTGGCAGCCAGGTTGATAAGGTTGTTAAGAAGGCGTATGGTGTGTTAGCTTTTATTGTTAGAGGGATTGAATTTTGGAGGCGTGAGGTCATGTTACAACTGTACAAAACTCTGGTGCGGCCGCACTTGGAATATTGCGTACAGTTCTGGTCGCCGCATTACAAGAAGGATGTGGAGGCATTGGAAAGGGTGCAGAGGAGGTTTACCAGGATGTTGCCTGGTATGGTGGGAAGGTCTTATGAGGAAAGGCTGAGGGACTTGAGGTTATTTTCATTAGAAGAAGGTTACGAGGTGACCTGATTGAGGCATACAAGATGATCAAAGGATTAGATAGGGTGGACAGTGAGAGCCTTTTTCCTCAGATGGTGATGGCTAACACGAGGGGACGTAGCTTTAAATTAAGGGGTGGTAGTTATAGGAAGGATGTCAGAGGTAGGTTCTTGACTCAGAGGGTAGTAAGGGCGTGGAATGCCCTGCCTGCAGCAGTTGTGGACTCACCAACTTTAAGGGCGTTCAAATGGTCAGTGGATAGGCAAATGGATAACATTGGAATAGTTTAGGTTAGAGGGTCGTTCAATTGGTTCCACAGGTCGGCACAACATCGAGGGCCGAAGGGCCTGTACTGCGCTGTAATGTTCTATGTTCTATACTCCATTAAAACACGTAGACTTTCTGAGGGTGAAATTTGTTCCTTGATCCTAAAGCAGAGAAATACTTTAAGATTTCTAAAATCTTTCCACTGTTCTTGGTTTTGACTATTTGAACTGCACGAGCTTCAAATCCTAGCCTGTGAAGCACTTTGAGATGATTCTGAAGCATGATAAGTTGTGATACAAATAAAGTTCAATTGGACAGTCCCTCCTTATTATAGTTCTCATTAAATGTTGGATAGCCACAACAATGGATATGGTAATTATAAACAAAACTGGAAACACTCAGCAGTTCAGGCATGAGTTGTGAAATTTGAAATTTCAGTTCACTTTGTTGGAACCATGGATATTAATAAATGTTAAGTAATAAATGTTAAGTGAGAAACGTACTATTTATTTCTCTGCTTAGTAGTTCTTCCCCATCCCCCAATTAGGATGTGGTTTTCTGAATAATTGTGACCCTTCAGTCCTTTCCCTGTGATCCATGGCTATTCATTTTAATGGGTTAGTCATCACAAGCAAGCACTTTTATATGGGTGCAGAAACATACTTGCTCTTCTGCAAGGGTCCCTGATTACCAATCAGGACCTTGGGATGATGTCCAATTTCCTCTTCCTATCCCAGAATCATTGAGGGACACTATCCCAGCTGAGAGAAACTGATTCATAGCAGGATTAAAATGGATGTCAGGATGATCTCTGTGCCATAGATCCTAATAGAAAAGCTTTATTATGTGCTATGATGTGATTTATGTTTCATATGTAGTATTGACATATGCTAATTAGGAATATTTTGTCTCTAGTTAAAAGATTAAAATTGTTCAAAATGTTTATTAAGATTACAATCAGCAACTTTGGTCGTAAAACTGTAGAAGACCATTCTAACAAAGCTGCATTAGCAGTGTTGGAAAATTGAGTATTGCAATCCGAAAGACATGCTGCTTAGATGGATTGAGTATGCTAAGTGCTCCCTCAGTGTACCCGAATAGGCACTGGAGTATGGCGACTAAGGCATTTTCACAGTAACTTCATTGCGGTGTTAATGTAAGCCTACCTGTGAAACTAAAAATTAGATGGATCCCTAAAATTGTACAGCATAATGAATTTACTGTTACAGAACACCTATAAATTGATGTAAAAATGAAATTATTGACTCACCAGATAATAGCTACTATGAGTGATTTCAGTGCGATTGTAGGACTATTAAGTTTTCTCTTCACAAATTGATAAGCTTAAAATCAACATGCCATGTCCATTTTCTGCAAGAATAAGTCAGCTAATCCCATTTTTCGCCTTTTCCGCTTAGCCCTGAAAATGTTTTCTATTCAAATAATTATCCAATTCTCTTTTGAAAGCCATGACTAAATCTGTCTCCACCACACTTAGGCAGTGCATTTCAGATCATAACCACGTATTACATGGAAAAGGCCCTTTGTAATTGTCCTTTGTTACTGTAATTTTCTGATGTGTGTTTCATATTTTGCTTAACTGGCAAATCTCAGCTTGCGCAAGCCACGGAGATGCTATATATGAGAATCGATACGATGAATACAATTTGCATAGACAGGTAACTTTATCATCAGTTCTAATTTGTTAGTAAAAGCAGTTTTGGGTGTTGATTCTTGCATATTGTATGGTCCAGATCAAGATTAACAAATAATTGTTAGTAACAGTTCTATAACTTAAGAAACTTAATTCAAGGAAAAATGTGTTTAACCCAATTATCACAATCATTTTAAAAAGGGAGATAATTGCTATCCCTCTTTTTCCTATGTTTACATGTTTTGAGGTAATTGGTTATGGATTTATCTAGTATCATTGATAAATGCCCACTGTGTGGTGTGTTACTGCACAACACATTCCAGGAATGTACTAATATTAATCATCTATTCTGTGCTAGATTGACAATTAATAAGTGGGGTTCGAATTCCACCGGAGATGTTTAATCTCCCTGAATAATAAGGAATAAATTAGTTTAATTTCTTCTATCCATGATTGGCTTCTGACTCCATTGGAAAATGCATGTGTGTGCATGTCAGTTGAGGATAGCATCAAAGTTGGTTATCATCCTTGACACCTTGTATTAGATGGCCTGTTGGGTACTTAAAACTATTGTGCTCAGATACGAGGATTACCTGCTTATGCAAGGTCTGGTGGCATTAGTGGCACCATAGCTATATTTACCATTTTTAGGCTAGCAAAGCAAAGTGGACATGTGAACAATAAAGGACAATTAAATACCTTCTGGTGCATCTAGCCTGCTCTACACAATTAATACCTTGTCAATCATAATGTACACACACTCTCCAGTGCGTTCACAACAATGTGATCACCTGGAAGAGAGAAAAAGCTAGGTAAAAACTGAGATCAATTTGAGGAATAAAAATATGGAAAATTCCTCCTTAACCCATCTAGCTGTTCAGAAGTAACCTGGGAGATCACTCTGGCTCTGAATTCACCAAAATATCTACTGTTTGTATGACTTGATGCCTTTCTTAGCCAGAAGCAGCTCTCCTGAATTGCTGTCCACCGCATGAACCAGCAGCTTGTTCCAAAGGTCTGCTATTCTCTTGGGGGGAAAACTACATCCTGACCTAACTTAGATCTGATTTTAGCCAAAGCTAACCCAGAGCCAGCTATTTCAGCTGGCAGTAGATCAATAGCAGTCATCTTGCTGTTTACAAGATAAATAAAGCAAATACTAATCAATTAATTAAATCCCTTAGTTTAAGAAAAATCTTTGTTCTTCTTTTACCTGAGGTGATCTTTTTTGCTTTGTTGTTATTTTGTATCCCTTACTTCACATTGAAGATATTTTAATTTAATTCGTTTATAATCAAGAAAGGACATCAGTGCCAAAACAAGGGCCATTCAATAGTCACAATCAGAAGTTGATTGTATGGAATCTACAGGCAGCAAGGGACAGATCAGATGCTCGAGGAGTATAAAAAGTGCAAGAAGCTACTTAAGAGGGAAATCAGGAGGGCTAAAAGAAGTCCTGAGGCAGTCAGAGTAAAGGAAAATCCCAAGGTTTTATATACCTAAAGCTTCTATAGGTATGTAAGAAGCAAAAGGATAGTGAGGGATAAAATTGGTCCTCTTGAAGACCAGAATGGTAAACCGGTAATCCGTATTTACTGAGAAAACGGACATGGAGTCTACGGAAATAGGGCAAATGGGTAGGGAGGTCATGGAACCTTTACAGATCACGGGAGGAGGTGCTGGCTGTCTTGAGGCAAATCAGAGTGATAAATCCCAGGATCGGACATGGTATTCCCACAAACCTTGAGGGAGGCTAGTGTTGAACTTGCAGAGGCCCTGGCAGACATATTTTAAATGTCAGTATTCACGGGGGAGGTGCCGGATGATTGGAGGGTGGCTCATGTTGTTCTGTTGCTTTAAAAAAGGATCCAAAATAAATCTGGGAAATTATAGGCACGTAAGTTTGACATCAGTGGTTGGCAAGTTATTGGAAGGTGTGATAAGGGATAGGATCTATAAATATTTGGATAGACAGGGATATATTAGGGAGAGTCAACATGGCTTTGTGTGTGGTCATGTTTGACCAATCTAGAGTTTTTTGAGGAGGTTACTAGAAAAGTGGATGAAGGTAAGGTGGTGGATGTTGTCTACCTGGATTTCAGCAAGGCCTTTGATAAGATCCCTCATGGGAGGTTAGTTAGGAAGGTTCCATCGCTAGGTACACATGGAGAGGTAGTAAATTGGATTAGACACTGGCTGAATGGAAGAAGCCAGAGAATGGTTGTGGAGGATTGCTTCTCTGAGGCCTGTGACTAGTGGAGTGCCGCAGGGACCGATGTTGGGCCCATTGTTGTTTGTCAACTATATCAGTGATCTGGATGATAATGTGGTAAATTGGATCAGCAAATTTGCTGATGATACAAAGATTGGAGGTGTAGTGGACAGTGAGGAAGGTTTTCAAAGCTTGCAGAGGACTTGGACCAACTAGAAAAAATGGGCTGAAAAATGGCAAATGGAATTAACGCAGACAAGTGTGAGGTATTGCACTTTGGAAGGACAAACCAAAGTATAACGTACAGGGTAAATGGTAGGACTCTGAAGAGTGCAGTTGAACAGAGGGATCTGGGAATACAAGTACAGAATTCCCTAAAAGTGACGTCACAGGTGGATAGGGCCGTAAAGAGTGCTTTTGGTACATTGGCCTTTATAAATTGGAGTATCGAGTATAAAAGTTGGAGTGTTATGGTAAGGTTATATAAGGCATTGGTGAGGCCGAATTTAGAGTATTGTGTACAGTTTTGGTCACCTAGTTACAGGAAGGATGTAAATAAGGTTGAAAGAGTACAGAGAATGTTCACAAGGATGTTGCCGGGACTTGAGAAGCTGAGTTACAGAGAGAGAGATTGAATAGGTTAGAACTTTATTCCCTGGAGCGTAGAAGAATGAGGGGAGATTTAATAGAGGTGTATAAGATTTTGATGAGTATAGATAGAGTGAATGCAAGCGGGCTTTTTCCACTGAGGCTAGAGGAGAAGAAAAACCTGAGGGCGTAGGTTGAGGGTGAAGGGAGAAAAGTTTAAAGGGAATATTAGTGGGGGCTTCTTCACGCAGAGAGTGTTGGGAGTGTGGAATGAGTTGCTGGATAAAGTGGTAAATGCAGGGTCACTTTTAACATTTAAGAAAAACTTGGACGGGTTCATGGATGAGAGGGGTGTGGAGGGATATGGTCCAAGTGCAGATCAGTGGGACTAGGCAAAAAATGGTTCCGCACAGACAAGAAGGGCCTGTTTCTGAGCTGTAATTTTCTATGGTTCTATGATTGGTTTGAGAATTTAAGAAATTATGTTAGAACATGTTTTACAGCTTACCATTATACTGCATAATCCCCGAGACTATCGGTTTGAAACTCTATCTGTAGACGTTACAAGAAACTTGTCTGGATGTTGTTCATTGCAACTGTCAAAAATAAAACGATTTTGGGAGAGTTAAAGTAGTTATATTTGGATATTTGCTAGATCAGTTTTTTCATCAAGGTTGATTTTAATGCAGTGATACATTTCCAAAGGGCGAATTTGTCCAAATGTTTCATTTGAAACATTATTGCATAGAATAATCCAGCATCAGTCAGCACACAAATTGAGGATACGGTATGTGTTTTTTTCTCCTGTCAAGCTCTAACTATTGTGAACTCCGGTAAAGGAGGACAAGATGACAGTGCCATCTTCTTTACAATATTAATTTACTGCATTTACATTTGTTTCTTTAATTTAGTGGCAGCTGATAAAAGAGGCTTGTTTCAATTTTTATTCCCAAATGAACGAGCAGTAGAGCAGCACTTGGCAGACACTAGCCCATCAGACCCAATACAGTGGTGATTGAAGTGGGGAGGTTTCTTATTCATGTCATAATTTCAACATTGTATATACTGCGGATTAATACATTTTCAGGTAAATCTGTGTAAATCTTGTGGAGTTATGTAAAATGACACAGTGTGAGCAATAAGCAATATCTAAAACTCCATTCACTACCACGTCAGAGAGAGGACAAGTAATTGACTTTGCCCATGGCTCTATTAACACAAATCTTACACATGTCCCAAATGTCTTGGTAGTAACTTAGTTCATCTTCCTTAGAGACCAAATCCCAGTATGTCATCTTTTTCCCTTAGCCCTGCAAAGGTTTTCTATTTAGATAATTCTGCAGTTTCCTTTCGAAAGCCACGATTGAATCTCCTCTTCTATTGTTTGTTCATTTGGATATAAGTTGCCAGTAAATTAAGAAAACAAATGTATATGCAATAAATTGATATTGCAAGGCAGTTGACAACCTTATCGTGCCCTCCTTTATGTAAGTTTACAGTAGTTAGTGTGGTTTTCCCCAAGCTCTGTCCTCAATTTATTTTTTGTGCTGGCCAATGCTAGATTATTCTGCGTAAAAATGTTCCAAATAAAAATTTGTACAAATTTACTCGTAAAGTGGAAACACAGCACCGCATTAAATCCAATTTTGCTGAAAAACTGATCTGGCAAATATCGTAATATAACTGGTTTCAATTCCCCACCATATTTTAGTTCTTAGCAGTTAGAACGAGCAATATCCAGACAAGTTTCTTATAATAACATCTGTGGATTATCCTAAACTGATGGCCTTCACGTGGATTATGCAGTATAATAAACTGTAACATAATATTTTAACATAATTATTCTAATCCTTGACCCAGTCAATTTCTAATTTGCAACTAATGAGCGGCCCTTGTTTTAGCACTGGTGCCCTTTCACATCATCTTGATTATGAACAAATATGAATTAAATTAAAGTGATATCTTCAATGTGAAGTAAACAATAAGAATTAATTACAAAATGGAAAAGATCACTGAAGATAAAATAATTATATTTACAAAACAGATGGGAGATGGGGAACCTACACAAATTGATTAACTCCAGGTGGCACAGTAGCACACAATGGTTAGCATTGCTGCCTTACAGCACCAAGGATCCAGGTTTGATTTCCGGCTTGGGTCACTGTCTGTGTGCAGTTTGCACCTTCTCCCCATGTCCGCATGGGTTTCCTCCGGGTGCTCTGGTTTCCTCCCGCTGTCCAAAGATGTACAGGTTAGGTGGATTGGCCACCCTCAGTTGCCTCTTGGTGTCAGGGGGACTAGCTAGGGTAGATGCATGATGTTATAGGGATGGAAGCTCGTTAGGATTGTGATTGGGTGCAGATTCAATGGGCTGAATGGCCTCCTTCTGCACCGTATGATTCTATGAGCTTTTACTTATTTTCTTCTTGAAAAAAGCAAGCTAACAGCTTTGAACCATTGCCAGATGAACTAGCTGGCCATAGGCTAGCCTTGTTTCAAAGCTGCTTAAATTGCCAATGCTCTGGGACAGTAATCTTATGGCAATTATCACTAATAACAACAGCAAATTGCCAGCCTCTGTGTTTTCATATTAGACGTTTTGGAGCAAACTCTTTTTGCTGCCACAAAATGAATGGTGGCATTGCCCACATTACATTTCACCGTTAGACCTGGAGCATGAGTGAAGCTTGTTTTGAGGCGAGAGTACATTGATTCATTAATATGGGGGTGAATCTTCCTGTTTCAGCCGCCACAGGAATTGGAGCAGGCAAGAGACAGAACATGGAAAGGTCCATTGACCTCGGGTGGGATTTTCTGGTTTCAGGGTATGTGGAAAATCCCGCCCATCATTTTATTAAATCACCTTAATAGAAAATGGTACATTTTGAATTATTAGCGGGCTCTCAGAGACAACTTGATAGTGAGGCATTTTTAATCTAATCATCTTTGCTTTTGCAACAAATTGGTAGTTGTTTTCCATACTGTAAACAGAGCAAATCTCTGCAAAAAGCTAGATTATTACATTGAAAAAACAGGCTGTTGAATTTGTTACCAATCAAAGAATTTTTGCCCTTTAGTCCCACAAGCAGTTTTGATGGGATGTGTGCCTGGCCTTTTCTGTTGTAGCTGGGAATGTCTGAAATTGCCCATTAATTTTGGGGTTGATTCCACAGCAGTCCTCCTTTCAGGCACCAGGTGTAAGAGAGCTTTGACGACACTGGTCTATGATTATGTTTGGCAAAATACTGCAGAGGTTTGCTGTTGCCGCCTTCTGTAGTATGGCTGACCAGAAAATATTCCTGCTGTTATCAGGTGTATTGGAACAATTTACAAGCTGATCCTCAACCAGTTTCACCACACTAAGAACACATTTCATGACTGTCAAGTCCTGTGTGAGACTTGAACCCAGAGTTTCTGACCCAGAGGTAGGGGCACTACCCACTGCATTACAAGACATCCAATCCACAGCAATAGAACAGAAATATAGTTACATGTTTAGTTGTTACATTGCCATGCTTCAGAACGAGTTGAAGATTAATCTGCAGGGGACAAAGAGCAACCCATATTTCTGACCTTTACAGACAGACTGAGCCTGGCAGCTCTTCCCAACAATAGATAGCAAAATACTTCCTCCTTCTCCTTCTCCTCCAATTGTTCTTTCTCTTTTACCCACCACCACACCCCCTCCCTTGAAATCCTTTGTCCCCCAATATACCCCAAATTTTGGTAATTGTCTGACCTATGATTCAAATGTTCTTTTTCAGATTTATCAACTGGTTTTCTCATCATTTGAGTAACTTCCAATTCAGATGGAGCTGGGATGATTGGTAAGTATTCAGGTTCTGCAGTGGATTGTGACAAATCCTAATGTGATGGCTGATTACTGGCAACAGTCTGGACACATTTACAATATTGGACTTGGTGCCTTTTTAAATTTTGTGTAACAGGGAAGTGCTGATGTTAGAATCAAAGTACTTGGTGCAGCAAGGTGGTACTAGGTTGAGGTCCAAATTTGGTCAAATCAGACAAGCGGCTACCAGGAAAGAGATCATCCTGACTGACTGAGGAAAGTAGGGCTGTAAATTATAAATCCTTTTCTACCAGCTCTTCACACCATCTGGTGGCTGTCCAGAACATGGCAGAAACTTGGAAATCTGGTTACTTGTTCAGTTTGTATCTGGCCCAGTGAAACCTAAGTAAAGAAAAAGAAATGTAATTATTCAAAATTAAAGGTATATTGTCCTTATGACTTTCACCATCAGGTTGGCTGAGTTAACTGATTTTCTAAGGTTGATGCTGGTTGAAAATTGCTTTGGTGCCTCTCTGCATTGGAGAAGATTAATGTGTGTTCCAACTCCTAATAACTTCTTAGTCACAGATACTGGAATTGCATATGAACATGGGTCAAAGAAGAGCAGGATTGTATTTGTTGTGATGTGTTCTGCTGTGGCATGTAGGGCATGAGTTCCTGCATCATTGGGTAGTTTTGCCTCCACTGTTGTCTTTGGAAGAGAATTTCAAAGTCTAATTTTCTCTGAGAGGGAAAAATAAATCCTCATCTTTCAACTGTGCTCTTTCATTCTATACATTGCCCCCACAAGGAAGAAGATGCTTTCAATTCAAGACTGTCAAACCCTCAGAATTTTGTTTCAGGAAGATGTTAAGGACCAGATCAGAAACTCCTATGTATTTTATAGAGTTAGCCTAGACCCTAACTTTTACATTTGATTTTGGCATTAGGGTGAACATAAGGTGTGTCACTCTAGATGTGATTCAAGTGAGCCACTAGGAAGCTTTTGTCAAAATAAACTTTATTTAAGAACACAGAATATGACAAAAAGATTTAGCATAACTTATATGAATTAAAATACTTAGGAATTATACTTTGTCATGTTTAACAACTAACTATCTTTATTTTTCCAATTTAGCCGTACCCACATAGACAAATTCTTTCTTCGTTAGCACTGAAATCAAAGATGCTTACATAGATACTAGATTTCCAGAGTTTTGACACACCTGGAGAATGATGCTGACAGACAACTATCATCTAATTTTCATGCAGCAACTGCCAGATTAAGTTCCAAGTCCACCTCTCCGCCTCCTCCACCCTCCCCCCTCTCCCTCCCCCCCCTCCCCCTCTCCCTCCCCGCCTCCCCCCCTCCTTGTCGAAAAATACTTATTTCTTGGCAGATTCCGGTCTCCACTCAAACAGAACAAGCAACCTCTCCCTAAAGGTCCCCAAAAACAGACTGCCTCAAGTCCTCTGTGAAAGCCTGATCCCACCCAGTCATATGACTTTACCTGTCAATCAATCTAATCAAGCAGTACTCAGTAATATTCCACAGGAAAACACAAAAAAAAACAACCCTGCGTTAGTTCAGTGTAAAACAAACATTGTATCAATTAAGATCAGTTATATTACTGTAATAACTACAGTGTTGTTGGATCCAGACAAAACAGCTCCTGGTGCATCAAATACATCTTGCACAAGAAACATTACTCAAATATATTTCAGCATCATGACAAAAGATCACCTCATTCTTTTAAATTCCATTGAGTATAACCTGTTCAATCTTTTCTCATAAGAGAACTATTCATTCCAGGAGTCAGTCTTGTACACCTTTTTTCAACTGCTTCCAATGCAAGCATATCTCTACTTAATCAAGAAGACCCAAATTGTACAGAGTACTCTAGCTGTGGTCTCAACAATGCCCTGTATAATTGTAGCAAGACCTCCTTATTTTATTCTCTACCCCCTTCTCCCTGTTTTGGGCATCTTTAGAGAGAGGTTGCTTTCTCTGTTTGAGTGGAGACTGGAATCTGCCAAGAAATAAAGGCCAACATTTCATTTGCCTTCCTAACCACTTGCTGTACCTGCATGCTAACATTTTGTGTACAGGGGCTCCAAAATCCCTCTGTACTGCAGCATTCTGCAGTCTCTCCATTTAAACAATATTTTACTTGTCCACCTTAGCAGGAAGAGTAGAAAATCTCATTTTCCAATATTGTGCCAATTTTTTTCCCATTCATTGAACCTATCTATAATCTCTTTGCAGACTCTTTATTCTCTTCACAACTTGCTTTCCTACCTATCTTTGTATTGTCAGCAAATTTGGCTACAGTACAATATCCTTTCATCCAAGTCATTAACATAGATCATAAAAACACTAAGTTTATATTGCATTCCTGAAAATTATGACCAATGTACAAGTTGAAATACTATACGTGTGCAGTACAGTGCATTCCCAGTTGAAATAAATAACTTGCAAAACAAAATAAATCACTAAGTATAAATATAAAATAAATGCTATATAGATTCAAATTCAAGAATATTCACCAGTGTCTCACTTGGCTAGACTCTTGGATTTAAGATGACTTGTTTCCACTTGGGTTCAGTAGGTTCTCAGATGGCTGATGAGACAGTCTTCAAACTCTGCCACATGTGGGCAGCTGTTGCCTTGAAGGGTCAGTAGGATGAGTTATATGGAGGTTTTTGCACTCCATCCACTGTCTTGATATTGCCTCTGCGTGTTCCCAATGATGTTTGATCTCTTAAGGAATGCTTTCAGGACATCCCTAAAGCATATGCTGGGCTCCCTCACCATCTTTAAAATGGCTTGTGCCTCACCTGCTGTAGCTTGAACAAGGGCCAGACTTTCTGGGGGGATGGCGGGCTCCAAAATTAATCAGAAGTTGCAGAGTTAGCGGCCTGAAGGGTAAAAACTAAACCCTATATTTTCACCCAGACAAGCCCTGACCAAGGGGAGCAATTTTACATGTATAAAGTAGCAAATGTCCCTCTGTCAATGACTTTAAAATGGTCTCTCATGCTTACCCACTGTAAAGCTGCACAGCACACATACGCAGGTTGTGAAATTAAAATCAGCTCGCTGAGTCAAGAAATCAGCCTTTTCTTCACAAAAACGAGTAGCTCAGGCTTCAATACCTTTTTTAAAAAAACTTGGTTTCAGTATTCTTTCTTGCTTCAATTTTACCGATTGCACTTCAAAATGGTGCCGATTGAATCATGGAACCCAGTGTCACATCAATGTGAGGCAATGCATGGAACAACAACATAAAGTGGCCTGCAATAAGCAGAGTGATATTAAATGGAAAATGATCAATATGTAGGAATACCGGCTGTAAAAGATTGCATGACTTTAAAGTGAAATGACATAAAGTGGGACGAGGACTTGTAACAATTGATATCCCAGCGTTACTCCATTGGTTACAGTTTGCTTAAGGATCTTTATTCATTGCGTTGAGACTTACTCTCTGTCTGGATTTTTTGTAGCATTCCTGTACATGATTATGTTTTTTAAGTGTCTTGGTGAGCGAGAATAGTCTGTATATATTGATCTATTGCACTGAATAATAAGGACTGGGACCACAATTTTCTTGACCAAATGGGGAATCAGAAGCAAGCACTAAAGTGGAAGAACAGAAGCAAATTTGTTCACATGTTGTTGAACTTTGGGCGGCACAAATACGCCTGAATTTTGATGTCAGCATTTGTTATCATTACTCCTGTGAAACTGACAGTGACCTCTTGAGTTCATACACATGCAGTTAAATGCAGAAATCTAAATACTGCTGTCAGTGATTCTATGTTAAGCTTTTAGTCTCACTGTAAAAACTTTGAAAGAGTTGCACCTTGTTGAATGTGGTCTACCTGGTTTTTTAACAGCATGCTGCTCAGAATTACTGCTAAACAGCCTCCATATCCTTGAAGGAGTAATTTTGTAATGTGTCAAATTTCTTAAGTTATTTTACAATTTTATTTTTTACTAAAGTTCACAATATTTTGAATTCTATCGTCATCCTATATGTATGTCCAATCATTTATTTTACTATCAAAAAAATAAAAGGGATTAAGTGTTTTTTTTACTACCAGGTGTGCAGTCTGAGAGAACACTCCAATATGATTGGCTGCTAACCTTGCTTGATTACATCACTTTGCTAGACACTTGGAAACCCCCATGACTTGGTGCTAGATTCAAATTGACGTTAGGAATGGGGAACGCCATGCCACAGAGGCCATTGCTGCATCGCTGATGGCAAAATTTAATCCACGGTTTTAATTGCTCCCACTAGTTGCTGTATGTTGTAAGTTGTTGGTATCAACAGATCTGTGTTCTTCAAAATTTGTTCACTAAAATTAACACATTCCAAGCCTACAGGCCACCAGATTCAAGCAAGACAGATCGATAAATTAGAGAGAAATTTGGATATGACCGAGCTCCACAAGCTTTGGGGTTGTGTCTGCCTTGCCCTTGGGTGCAGTTTAGCTGGTTGTGCTCTAAAGCATTTTTCTGGACTTTGTTCTGGAGCACATAAATAACTCATTGTCTTCTCTTTTTCTCTCCTTATCCCACCGTACACGCATAAACAGGTCTGATTGTTTGGCCCTGGACCCTGATCAAGCTAAGCCAAAGTTTTTGCGTGAAGTGTTGGAGAAATGTATGAGGTAAATGACTTTTGATTTTTATCAACCATGCTGATTCTATGCATTGGATTTTCAAAATCAACTCTGCTAAATTTGTCATGAGGGAAGCTGGATGTGTAATTGAAGGGCACAAGTAATTAAATGTCTGGAATACAGAAAATCCTCAGAAATCCAACACGTTTCCAAAGTATATGTGTAATTTGTACAATGGGGGAGGGAAGGGGAGTAAACTGAAGTTAATTGTTGCTACTTGTGGAATTTTGTTGTCTATTTGGCTAAGGAAAGGTTATATTAATAATGAGGGTTTTTATTATGAGACATCCTGTTTCAAGTTTCTCTTGTGGCAGTTCGTCTGCTTGTGGATCTTGGAAGCTTTTCAGCTTTCGTCGTGCCTGTCCTGCACTCAATTCCCGTGCTGTCTGAACCAGACTGCTTGCATATTCCAGCAAGTGAAATTTTTTAATACAAGATTCTCATCCCTTAAAGCTTGACAACCTAAAATAATTTATAGTATGATCAGCTGCAGCAATTTATTTTTGAGATAAATGTATTCTGTTTGTATCCTTTAGAGAATCTTTCCTTGATACAAATTTATATCTGGCTGGGATGCTTATCTGTTGAGTTTTCTGTAAGGTGTTGATATTTTGAACACTTACTTTAGTCCTCTGATTTGTGTGATTGTTAATGGAGAAATGAATAGATTGTAAAATGTGAGGTTGTATAATTTTGCATTGAAAACATTTGTTCTGTTTTTAGTCATGTTGTTCTTTGAGTGAATCGTTTGAGAGTAGTGTGCTGAATTGTATTTTTACAATCAATCACCCTGATGCAGTTTTGTTTCTTGTCCCACAATTTATTGAATTCAAACTTCTATCTTCATTTGCAAATCCCTACACTTGATTTCTGAAACGTCCTTCATTTCTGTATCCCAGCAGTGCCCTTCAATACTGTCTCTGGACTCCTATTTTCCTTTCCAGACATTGAGTTATCTCAGCCTTACTTTAAAACTGCTCCCTCAAACCGCTTTCCCATGCTACCTCTCTTTTCACCTTTTGAATGTGTGCACACTCATTCCTTTTTGACTTTTGTTTTGCTGATTCGGTTTTTCCTCAGTGAGCTACCTTGGAATATTTTCTTAGGTAAAGATGCTATTTAGATGCTTAATGGTTCATGAAAGTATAGTGAAGTTCATGCCAGCCACCAATATGTTGCACATAAACCTGTGCATTCACAGGTCCCACAGGACTTTGTGATCTAACACAAAGATCACAATTGTTCTTTGATGTATTCATCAGCTGAACCAAGTCTGACCTGACATGAATGCTGAGCCGATAGATGATCCTTCAGTCCCAGAGCTGTCCACTTCAGTGTTTTCTCTTGTTTCATGCTTTGACATGTTGAAATGAAACATAGATAATGTTGTCTGGATCTTGGAAATTCTGTATTTCTTTACTTATAGGATGAAGGTAAACAAAAAGTACTTGATGTATGCAAGCCTCTTAGCAAACCAGACAGGTTGGTTTGATAGTGTATGGAATTTTTGAAGAATTCTCCCCAGCTGCTGTCAACCATTAATTGTTTCTGGAAAAAAGTACCTATTTTGTGTCAAATATCCTGAAGTTTTCTTTTACTTGCTGAAAGGTAATAATGGAAGGAGCCCTGTGCAGCGTTGAGAGTTAGAACTGCAAGATCCAATACAGAAACAGCAAAGCACTATCCCCCTCCGCCCCGGTACTAAATGCTTGTGCTGTCTGAAAGCATACATGAAGGTCCAAATCAGTGCCACGTAGCAATATGCTAACAGGTAGCAAGAAAAGTGAGGTTTCAAAGAAGCTTTTCTCTTTATTTCAAGTATTAAGTCCCCAAAATCCCTTGATCATCCTAAACAACTGTTACAACAATTCTAAGTGCTGGAGAAAACAAGTTTTATACTATCTCTCCTTGTAATTTAAACTCGGTGAAATCCATTCTGACGGCTCTGTATTTACCTGTTCCAAGGTTAATACACCCTTTGAGGTGTGTCCACTGTTGAAACCAGTTCTGGAGTCTGACCAATGCACTATGTAAATGAAACCGAATTTCCTCTTTGTATCCTTCCCCTTAGTACATCTTGCTTTGTCACTAGAGAGGCAGTGCTCGACAGACTGGAGGGACTGATTGTGGACAAGTCCCCAGGACCTGATGGAATGCATCCAAGGGTTCTGAAAGAAATTGCAGAGGTGATAGTGGATGCCTTGATGATTATTTTCCAAACCTCACTGGATTCCGGGGAAGTGCCGGAAGATTGGAAAACGGCTAATGTTACACCGTTGTTTAAGAAGGGTGGCAGGCAAAAGGCAGGGAATTATAGGCCGGTTAGTTTAACGTCTGTTGTAGGTAAAATGTTAGAATCCGTGATCAAGGAGAAAATAGCGAGGCATCTTGAGGAGAATTGTTTGATAGAGCAGACGCAGCACGGTTTCGTTAAGGGGAAGTCGTGTCTGACAAATTTATTGGAGTTCTGTGAGGATGTGTCTAGGGCGGTGGATAGAGGAGAGCCGTTAGATGTGGTGTTTCTTGATTTTCAGAAGGCGTTTGATAAGGTGCCGCACAAGAGGTTATTACATAAGGTTAGGGGGCATGGAGTTGGGGGTAGGGTGTTAGGGGATTGGCTGACAAATAGGAGGCAGAGAGTGGGGGTCAATGGGTGCTATTCAGATTGGCGGTTGGTGACTATTGGAGTGCCCCAGGGATCGGTGCTGGGGCCTCAGCTATTTACTATTTATATAGATGATCTGGAGGAGGGAACCGAGTGTATGGTGTTGAAATTTGCTGATGACACCAAGATTGGTGGAACGGCAAATTGTGCAGAGGGTGTGGAAAGTCTGCAAAAGGATCTAGATAGGCTGGGCGAATGGGCCAGGAACTGGCAAATGGAATTTAATGTTAGCAAGTGTGAAGTTGTCCACTTTGGTAGTAATAATGGTAGGAAGGACTATTACTTACGGGGCGAAAAACTGCAGCAGGTGACGGTGCAGAGGGACCTCGGGGTCCCTCGAGTCGCAAAACCCAGCTTGCAGGTGCAGCAGGTGGTCAGGAAGGCAAATGGGATGCTGTCCTCTATAGCGAGGGGGATTGACTATAAAAGTAGGGAGATCTTGCTGCAACTGTACAGGGCACTGGTGAGGCCGCAGCTGGAGTACTGTGTGCAGTTTTGGTCGCCGCACTTACGCAAGGATATTTTGGCCTTGGAGGGAGTGCAGAGGAGGTTTACTAGGCTGATACTGGAGTTGAGGGGGTTGAACTATGAGGAGAGGCTGAATAAACTAGGCTTGTACTCGTTAGAGTTTAGAAGAATGAGGGGAGATCTCATTGAGACATATGAGATGATGAATGGGATGGATAGGATAGAGGTGGAGAGGCTCTTCCTGCTCAGAAAGGACAATAGGACTAGAGGGCACAGCCTCAAGGTAAGGGGAGGCAGTTTAGAACAGAGTTGAGGAGGAACTTCTTCACTCAAAGGGTGGTGAATCTCTGGAATTCTCTGCCCGTTGAAGTGGTGGAGGCTGCCTCGCTAAATATATTTAAGACGCAGGTTGATAGGTTTTTGATAGGCAAGGGGATTAAGGGTTATGGGGAGAGGGCGGGAATGTGGAACTGAGCCATGACAGATCAGCCATGATCTTATGAATGGCGGGGCAGGCTCGAAGGGCTAGATGGCCTACTCCTGCTCCTATTTCTTATGTTCTTATGTTTGCTTTGCTTTATGATTTATGATTATGATGCAATATCCAAATCCCTTTGCTTCTCCACAGTTCCTACTGTCTCATTAAGAAAATAAGGGCATCCAACAAGTTGTGTAATCACTCCTTTTATCATTTTAAATTATCTGAGACAATAAAATAAAGTAGTCCTCCCTTAAAGGCCCATTCACTTTATTTAAACTGGCCTATGATGGCCCACAGGTTGAAGGCTAATTCTGCTCTGTAGGATCTAAGTGTAATGTTCCTTCTTTCCCTCCTAGACAGTGGGGCAAAATCCCACACTCTAGGTAACTTTGACCTGAAACTGTTTCCTGTAGTGATTTTGGTTTGGCTTCTTGTCTAAGCATCTGCATTTGTTGAAATAGTTGATGAGAACTATTAACAAGTATAAGTGAGTTGCTATCTTGTTCACAGGCTTTCCTATTATCAAAGAATAGTGGATATTGTACCTGAGAACTTTGCAGCTCTGTTGCCAGCAAATCCACTCTGTATTTACAAATATGGTGATGAGAGCAACAGTAAGTAATGAGCATCTGTTTGGACTTACAAGCTAATGATTTCACTGACTTAAATATTGAGAACTGAATTTTACCTGTTTAAATTTGTATTGGCTTAACAACTGTACTTAAGAAAGTAGGCTGCTTCAGAGGTTCAGATATTCAAGCATTATTACTTCACATCTTGTAAAATTAGCCTTTAACACTGATGTAGTTCAACTTTGATCTGGTTCTTGAAATATCGTATTTAGGTGAAAGAAAAGTTAAATATTTTAAAGTTAAATATTTATTTAAAGATAAATAAAGTTAAATGCGTTGAAAATACAGTGACAAACAAATTGCTGCTGTTACACGTTGACATTAATGTTGCTCTGTGAGCTGTGAAGTATCCTAAAATAACATAATGGAGGTGATTCTCCCAACCCACCATGCTAATTCTTAGTGTGGCAGGCCGGGAGAATCGCATGTTGGCCAATTTGTGGGATTCCCATAAGCATTCGCACCTCCCAGGCTCGGATTCCCAGCAGCATCTGCATGGTGCCAGCTGGGAGAAGGGGCTAATATTTAAATAGCCTTTAAACTACAATTTAAATTTAATTAGCAGGCCCTGCACTGAATTCTCCGGGCCTACTAGCATCTCCCACCCTGTCAGGAATATTTCACTCCAGTGGGGTTCGGACTAGCTCCCCACTTTCGGGGAACTGGTGGGACGATCCTGCTTGAGTGAAGGTGGGCAATCAGGGGCCCCCCAGGAGGTCAGGCAGTGAGGGGTGGGTGGTTCCTGGGCACGTTGGCAATGCCCAAGGGACAGAGTGCACATGTCCAGGGAGCGCCTTGGTGCTGCCCACCAGGGCTAGCTGGGGGGGCGGAGCCTCGGGGTGATGGGGTCCTGCTGCCATTTTGCATGGGGATCGGTTGGGGCTGGAAGGAGGCCATTGATTGGGGTGGCCTGGGAGGGAGCGGTTGTCACAATGGGGGTGTCTGCCAAGGTTGGGATGGGCTGGAGATCAGAGCACTCCTGGAGGGGGATCAGAGCTGGCCTGGGAATGGTCGCAGTAGGGCTGTGGGGGGGCTGGGCGGGGGGTGCAGTACTGTGAGGGTCCCAGGCTGGCCAGTGATCGAGCTGGCCCATAAACTACAGACTGACAGTTGGGGGCCACTGCGCATATGCTCAGTTCTGGAACTGTCAACCTCTGGTGTGAATAGACCCTGCCCCTGAGTTTTTAATAATAGTTGATTATGCAACGCAGAGATTATAGTGTGTGGGAGAGTCTTTGACTGAAGTTGCACTGGAAAACCTAGGGAGATTTACATTTGTTTTCCTGCAAATTTGACACTCAGAACTTTTTGGGGAGAATCGCAGCCAATTTCTTTTGGTGATTTGCAGTATTTCAAAGATTTTGGATCACACTGGCTCTTTTTCTCTCTATCATTTTAGCTACACGTTCTGCTTGCAAATGTCTGTGTGCGGCCTCTTGTATGTGCTGTCACTCAGTTTTGTGAATGGGTACACTCTCTCACCCTGTCTTGTGCACAAATCAACCCCTTGTACAGGTGCTATCCCTTTTCATGCTTGTGTGCATGTGGACATGTACATTTGGACCTGCTCTTCCTCTTACCGTTCCTCACATTTATGAGAATCAGTGAGTGAAATACTTTCAGAGCAGCAAGCAAAATAGTACTGTGTGTGTCTGTGTATGTGTGGCTGGGTGGCAGTGCCGGGGGGGGTATTTAAAACAAATGCAGGATGCCTAATAGAGCCAAAAAGTTAGTAAACAAAATTTTAACAATTTGACATGAAATCTGGAGCTGTCTTCACGTTATTTTCATTGATGCTTTAGGCTCTCTACCTGGTTATGCTGTGGCTGTTAGTCTGTGCAGTGCTATTAAAAGCAAAGCAAGTAATGATGAAATCCTGAGCATATTAAAAGACCTCCCAAATCCTAACCAAGAGGATGATGATGATGGTAAGGAATTGTTTTCTATTATGGTGGGAAAACTGAGTGATTGACAAAGACAAACTTAAAAGCATGTGTTAATAAAGGAGAGCCAGAACAGAATTATTAAAAGCATATAGATTGACTGGTTTGCAGTAATAGACAAATTGATTAAGTAGTGCAGTAAGTGTGGCCTTCCAAAACACATTCCAAAGCACTGCATAACAGACTGTTTCAAAGGGACTGAGATAAGATTGATACATAATTGGCCAAAGGATAAGAGCCACAGTGTAGTAGGAATAGACATTTTTCTAATTGGGGAGAAATATTCAATGGGGACCCAGGGGCTAGTATTAAGACCATTGGTTTTCTTGTTTATTTATCATTGATGTGGACTTGGGTGTAGGGAGTACAATTTAGAAGATAGGGGATGATACAAAATTTGGCAATATTTAGTAAGTCAATTTGTGGCAAGACCTGGACAACATTCAGGCTTGGCAGAAATGCCATGTAGTGACCTTCACCTACTGACTTTCACTGGTGTTACCATTGCAGAATTCTCCCATCATCAATATTCAGGGGGTTACCATAGGCCAGAAATGTATCTGGACCAATAAAGAGCAGGTCAGAGCCACAGCGTAGTGGGAGCCGATGTTTTTCTGACTAATGAGAAGTTTTGATAGAGTAACTAACAAGAAATCCTTTCCAGTGGCAGAAGGGTCAGCAAATTGATTGGTAAAAGAACCATAGGTGACATGTGGAAACATATGTCTTGTGAAGTAAATTGTTATGATCTGAAATGTACTGCCTGAAATATGTGGAAACAAAATTTTGAAAAGTAAGTGGGTAAATACATGGAAAGGAAAAGTTTTTTTGGCTAGGAAAGTGGAACTAATTATATAACACTTTTGAAAACCTGACACTGGTACAAAGGACTGAATGGACTCCTATCATTCTATAATTTTATAATACCATCCATTCAGTTAATATCGCTTGCTATGATTCTCAGACTTGTTTAATCTGTCACTGTTACCTGGAAGAATGCTACTGGAATCAAATGATTGACTTGCTTGAGCTGCCATCTTTCAGATGAAGGGTTCAGCTTTAATCCCCTGAAGATTGAAGTTTTTGTGCAGACTTTACTTCACCTGGCTGCCAAGTCCTTCAGCCATTCCTTCAGTGCTTTGGCAAAGTAAGTGTGTTCCTTTTCCAAGAAGAAAATAATTGCAATCAGATGTTTGTGTCACTTTGCTCATTAATCTTTTGATTAACTCAAAGAATAAAGAGATTTCTTCATTCTGACGCTCTATAGTATAGGACTTTGCTCTCCCTGTATCCTGGTCTTTACGGTTAACCTGTGTCCTGCTAAACTGTTAGCACAGTCCAGTGAGCAGGGTAATTTGTATTCTTAGGGTTAGTTAAAGTTTCAAACGGACCAAGTTTAATTTTATTATTTAATGATTAATTTGGAGCATTTGTCCCTGTGCGTAAGTGTGAGCTACTGCTTTCATGTTCACTCGAGGTGGTCCCTAGTAAGTAGATTAAGATTGACATCAATGATTCTCCACATTCAGTTGCTTATTTTACTTCAAAGGAGCATTGAATGCAAATCACCAAAGGAAGGGAAGTCTATCTCAGGCAGGGTCAGTTGTAGCCAAAAGAGAAAATGCTGGAAAATCTTAATAAGTCTGGCAGTATTCGTAAGAAGAGAAAAGAACTGACGTTTCGAGTCCAGATGATCCTTTGTCAAAGGTACTCAAAACATCAGCTCTTTTCTCTCCTTGCAGAAGCTGTCAGACGTGCTGAGATTTTCCAGCATTTTCTCTTGGTTTCAGATTCCAACATCCGCAGTAATTTGCTTTCAGACAGTTGTGGCACCTTTTTGCTCGGGGAAATTATAACAAAGGGAATGAAGGAGAGCAGTGCGATTGAGGCGAGAGAATACGTCTCTGTCCAGAGTCTAGAAAATGCTATAAAGCTTTCCATTTTAAACCTATATTTTATTGATGAACCATTTCACATTCACTTACACAGCTTTCACCAGTTGTTTTTTTCTGTAGGTTTCATGAGATTTTTAAGACCTTGGCTGAAGGTGATGAGGGCAAACTACATGTACTAAGAGTCATGTTTGATGTTTGGAAGTGTCATCCTCAGGTAATGGTTCTTCCTTTCTCTTATGTCAAACAATAAATCTGTTTTAGAGTGTAAATTGAAAGCAAAACATGTCCTACTTTATCATTTCTCTTTTCATTTTAAAAGTGGCCTAAATTTCCTTCTCTTTGAGCAAAGTGGAATACTCCAATCAAATGACACGCCACATTTGAAGGGAGTGTGGCCTTAAGTTCATGACAATGGAAGTTGAAGCCATTGCCTGATCAGCACTCCCTTCAGTTGCAACTCCCTACTGGGAGTGTGAAATCGATGAATTAACTCTTCAATGTCACATTTCTGATCTGTCTCATATGAACTACTTTTTCTTGCTATTCTACAGATGATGGCCATGTTGGTTGATAAAATGATCAGAACACAGATTGTAGACTGTGCAGCAGTTGCCAACTGGATCTTCTCTTCAGAAATGGCACACGATTTCACCAGGTAATCTGTGTATACATTTGGCAACATGATATTCTAGTAATTAGTGTTCCGGTCTTTGCTACGGATTGGAACTAACTTTACTATGGTACTTTAGGTTATATGTTTGGGAGATTCTTCACTCCACCATCCGAAAGATGAACAAGCATGTACAAAAGGTTCAAAAGGAGCTTGAAGAGACTAAAGATAAACTGGATAAACAGCACAAAAGAGTAAGTTTGTTTTGTGTTAAATCAACTGGATATACTGGTTAGCACTGCTGCCTCACAGTGCCAGGGACCTGTGTTTGATTCCCAGCTTGGATCACTCTGTGGAGTCTGCTTGTTCTCCCTGTGTCTGTATGGGTTTCCTCTGGGTGCTCCAGTTTCCTCACACAGTCTGAAAGATGTGCTGGTTAGGTGCATTGGCCATGTTAAATTCTCCCTCGGTGCACACAAACAGGTGCCAGAGTGCGGCAACTAGGGGATTTTCACAGTAATTTCTTTGCAGTATTAATGTGAGACTGCTTATATCACTAATGAATAATATAAGTTAGAATAGAAACAGCACTTGTGGAGAGAGAAACTAAGTTAACATTTCGGATCACTAGCCTTTCATCAGAAATCCACCTGAAATGTTCACACTGTTCAAGAGGGAGCTGGATGTGGTCCTTGTGGCTAAAGGGATCAAGGGGTATGGAGAGAAAGTGGGAGCGAGGTACTGAAAGTACGCGATTAACCATGATCATATTGAATGTTGGTGCAGGCTCGAAGGGCCAAATGACCTACTGCTGCACCTATTTTCTACATTTTTGTGTAATCCTTGATTCCCTTACTGATTGAAAGTTTATCTCTCAGCCTTGAACATATTTAACAACACAGACTCTGTGGCCCTTTGTGGTAGCAAATTCCACAGACTCGTTGCAATCCGAGAAGAAATTTCTCCTCATCTGTGTTTTAAATGGACAACCCCTTACTCTCAGAACCATAGAAAACTACAGCTCAGAAACAGGTCTTTTGGTCCTTCTTGTCTGTGCGAAACCACTTTTTGCCTAGTCCCACTGATCTGCACTTGAACCATATCCCTCCAAACCTCTCTCATCCATGAACCCGTCCAAATTTTTCTTAAATGTTAATAGTGACCCCGCGTTTACCACTTTATCCAGCAGCTCATTCCACGCTCCCAACACACTCTGCCTGAAGAAGCACCCCCCCCCCCGCGAACTAATATTCCCTTTAAACTTCTCTCCTTCCACCCTACACCCATGCCCTCTGGTTTTTGCCCTCCCCTAGCCTCAGTGGCAAACGCCTGCTTGCATTCACTCTATCTATACACATCAAAATCTTATATGTCTCTATTAAATCTCCCCTCATTCTTCTACATTCCAGGGAATAAAGTCCTAACCTATTCAATCTCTCTCTCTGTAACTCAGCTTCTCAAGTCCCGGCAACATCCTTGTGAATCTTCTCTGCACTCTTTCAACCTTATTTACGTCCTTCCTGTAACAAGGTGACCAAAACTGTACACAATACTCTAAATTCGGCCTCACCGATGCCTTATATAACCTTACCATAACACTCCAACTTTTATACTCGATACTCCGACTTATAAAGGCCAAAGTATCAAAAGCACTCTTTACAACCCTATCCACCTGTGACATCACTATTAGGGAATTCTGTACCTGTATTCCAACATCCCTCTGTTCATCTGCAGTCTTCAGAGTCCTACCATTTAGCCTGTACGTTCTACTTTGGTTTGTCCTTCCAAAGTGCAATACCTCACACTTGTCTGCGTTAATTCCATTTGCCATTTTTCAGCCCATTTTTCTAGTTGGCCCAAGTCCTCTGCAAGCTTTGAAAACCTTCCTCACTGTCCACTACACCTCCAATCTTTGTATCATCAGCAAATTTGCTGATCCAATTTACCACATTATCATCCAGATCATTGATATAGTTGACAAACAACAATGGACCCAACATCGGTCCCTGCGGCACTCCACTAGTCACAGGCCTCAGAGAAGCAATCCTCCACAACCACTCTCTGGTTTCTTCCATTGAGCCAATGTCTAATCCAATTTACAACCTCCCCATCTATACCTAGCGATTAAACCTTCCTAACTAACCTCCCATGAGGGACCTTGTCAAAAGCCTTGCTGAAATCCAGGTAGACAACATCCACCGCCTTCCCTTCATCCACTTTCCTGGTGACCTCCTCGAAAAACTCTAATAGATTGGTCAAACATGACCCACCACGCACAAAGCCATGTTGACTCTCCCTAATGAGTCCCTGTCTATCCAAATAATTGTAGATCCTATCCCTTATGACACCTTCCAATAACTTGCCAACCATCGACGTCAAACTTACTGGCCTGTAATTTCCCGGATTTCTTTTGGAACCTTTTTTAAACAACAGAACAACATGAGCCACCCTCCAATCATCTGGCACCTCCCCCGTGAATATTGACATCTTAAATATGTCTGCCAGGGCCCCTGCAAGTTCAACACTAGCCTCCCTCAAGGTCCGTGGGAATACCCTGTCCGGTCCTGGGGATTTATCCACTCTGATTTGCCTCAAGACAGCCAGCACCACCACCACCTCTTTAATCTGTAAAGGTTCCATGACCTCCCTACCCATTTGCCCAATTTCCATAGACTCCATGCCTATTTCGTCAGTAAATACGGATGCAAAAAACCCATTTAGTATCTCCCCCATCTCTTTTGGTTCCATACACAGTCTACCACTCTCGTCTTCAAGGGGACCAATTTTATCCCTCACCTATCCTTTTGCTCCTAACATACCTATAGAAGCTCTTTGGATTTTCCTTTACTCTGTCTGCCAAAGCAACCTCATGCTTTCTCTTAGCCCTCCTGATTTTCCTCTTAAGTAGACTTTTCATTCTCCTCGAGCATCTGATCTGTTCCTTGCTGCCTGTACATTTCATACAACTCTCTCTTCCTCTTAATCAGTGTTACAATCTCCCTCGAGAACCAAGGTTTCTTATCCCAACTTACTTTGCCTTTAACCCTGACAGGAACATATAAAGTCTGCATTCTCAAAATTTCTCCTTTGAAGGCCTCCCACTTTCTATTTACATCCTTACCAGAGAACAGCCTGTGCCGATCCATACTTCCCAGATCCCTTCTCATTTCATCAAATTTGGCCTTTTTTCAGTTCAGAACTTCAAACCGAGGACCAGATCTATCCTTATCCATGATCAGGTTGAAACTAATGGCATTATGATCACTGGATCCAAAGTGTTGCCTCACGCTCACATCCATCACCTGCCCTAACTCATTTCCCAAAAGGAGATCCAGTATCGCATCCTCTGTAGTTGGCACCTCTATATACTGATGTAGAAAATTCTCCTGAACAAACTCTACCCTGTCTAAACCTTTAACAGTATGCGAGTCCCAATCTATATGTGGAAAATTAAAATCCCCTACTATCACAGCTTTGTTTCTTGCAGTTGTCAGCTATCTCTCTGCTGATTTGCTTCTCCGGTTCTCGCTGACTATTGGGTGTCTATAATACAACCCCATTAATGTGGTCATACCCTTCCTGTTTCTCAGCTCCACCCACAGGGCCTCTGTAGACAAGCTCCTGCCTGAGTACCGCTGTAACATTTTCCCTGACCAACAATGCCACCCCCCCCACCTTTAATCCCTCCGCCTCTATCATGCCTGAAACATTGGAACCCTGGAACATTGAGCTGCCAGTCCTGCCCCTCCTGTAGCCAAGTTTCACTAATGGCTATAATGTCATATTTTCACGTGTCAATCCACGCCTTCAGCTCATCTGCCTTCCCTACAATACTCTTGGCATTGAAATAGACACACCTCAAAAGGTTATTTCCACCACACTCAACCCTTCCATTTATGATTTTGCTTGAACTAACCTGTCTTTTTACCCCTGCTCCACTATCTGCTCTGGCACTCTGGTTCCCATCCCCCTGCAAATCTAGTTTAAACACTCCCCAATAACACTAGCAAACCTCCCTGCAAGTATATTGGTCCCCTTGTAGTTCAGGTGTAACCTGTCTCTCTTGTACAGGTCCCACCTGTCCCAGAAGAGGTCCCAATGATCCAAGAATCGGAAACCCTGCCCCCTACACCAGTTCCTCAGCCACATGTTCATCCGCCCAAGCATCCTACTCTTACCCTCACTGGCACGTGGTACAGGTAGCAATCCTGAGATTACTACCCTCGGGGTCCTGCTTTTTAACTTCTTTCCAAGCTCTCTATACTCTCTCTTAAGGACCTCCTCACTTTTCCTACCTACATCATTGATACTGATGTGTACCGTGACATCTGACTGATCACCTTCTGGTCCCAGACCCACCTACAAGGGAAAACAACCTGTCAGACTCTACTCTGTCAAACCCCCTGTGAATTTCTACATGTCTCAGTAAGAAGGCCTCTCATTCTTCTGAACTCCAATAAGTACAGGCCCACCCTACTCAGCCTCTCCTTATAAAATCTATTGATACCAGGGATCAATATAATGAGCCTTTCCCTGGACGCCTCCAATGTCAGAATATCTTTCCTCAGATAAAAAGACAAAGCTGTTCACAGTATTCCAGGTGTGGTCTAACTAGCGCCTTGTATAGTTTTAACAAGACTTCCTTATTTTTACAAAACAAAAACCGAAGACACTGGATAGACTTAGTAGGTCTGGCAGCACCTGTGGAGAAAGAAACACAGTTAACATCTCAGATATGTGTTTGTGGAATATTACTTCTGCAGTATTATCCTTAAATTGCCTATTTTTATACTCCATTCACTTTGAAATAAACATTCTATTTGCCTTCCCTGTTACCTGCTGTTTATGATTTATGCACGAGGACCCCAAATTACTGCAGTTTTCTGCAGTCTTCTTCCATTTAAATAACATTGAGCAAATGTGTTCTTCTAACCAGAGTGCATAAGTTCACATTTTCCTACATTATTTTCCATCACCCAAGTTTTTGCTCAATCACTTAACCTGTTTGTATCCCTCTGTAGACTCTGTGTCATCCTCAACTGCTTGCCTTCCCACCTATTTGTGTCATGTACAAACTTGGCAATAATACATTCACTTCCCTCATCCAAGTCTCCCTCCCAACTTTATCTTTACTTTATTTTCCTGATCTTATATGTTTGATATTCCTAATTTGTACCCTTTTGCTTCATAGTCTTATCAGTTTACTCTTTTATTTCCTTTCAAAAGAGGTGATGTGTGTTCAGGGAAGGGTGGGATAGCCAACTATATTTGTACCAAGACTAAAAATTATGCCTTGATTTCATGGAACTCCCATGTTGAGATTATCCTTTCATATTTAAAGCAAACTTCGACTGGAAAATATAACTTCTGTGGTTAGGATCTGAGAAATAAATGAAATGTGAAAAAATGTAGTGGCAGTGTTTACTCTGTATCACTAGAGAGTGCTGAAATTTCTTGTTGCTGAGGCCTATGGCAACACATGGGGAGTGGAGCAGTGGGTACTTGTGGCACCAGTTCCAACTCCTGAGAGAGCCTGAATTTCATGAGCTGTTTGAAGGGGAAGCAGAGAACCCTTAACAAATTTAATCAGTTAAACCTTGAATGGACAACCACCTATTTTTAATTTTCTTATGCTAAGGGTAGGGACCAAATTGGCTTATTACTATACCAGCCTTGTACGTATCACAAGATAATGCAGTGAAAGAGGTAGAAAGTCTATTCATTATGAAGATATAGGAGAGAGTGTTGACTGATATTTGTCACCCAACTACTCTAAACATCAAATTAAATATCTTCCTCCAGCAACAAATGTTACTAGGGCCAAGGAGCAGATGGGTTTTCATGTAACATGGGAAGATGAAAGAAGCTACTTGTGTGGTTGTCATGTAGGTACTTCAGATGACTACAAAACATGAGAGAGGATTAGACCCTTTACTCAACATCAGATGAAGCACAGGACATCTGCAGTTGCCCAATCAGAAATATATAAAATTCTTGTTCAAAAGAAATTGTCAGCAACATACTGTAGAATGGAGAGGGAGAAATTATAAAGCTTAGGACAATACTATGAGCAGAATATAAAATTTCAAACTAATTGGAGAAATGGTATGATTGTATTTTTTTCTAAAGCGAGACAGTGATGATGACTATGATCAGAACAGTGATGATGATGAAGATGGTCCTTTGGAAGAACAGATTGAACGTCTTCAGGAAAAGGTTGAATCTGCTCAAAGTGAACAGAAAAACCTCTTCTTAGTAATTTTCCAGGTAAAGTTGTATGTTGGGTTCCTATTTTAATTGGCTTATTTTTTTTACATTTGTTCCATAGAATTCTTCATTTAAGTACTGAAGATTCTTTATTCTTCACAGCGTTTTATCATGATCTTGACAGAACATCTTGCAAGGTGTGAAACTGGTGGTATTGATTTTAACACCCCTTGGTATAAGAACTGCATTGAACGATTGCAGCAAATCTTCCTCCAGGTTAGTAATGTGACCCACTGGTCATAAAAATCAAAATCTATATAAGGTATGCAATTGGTAACACATGGCCTGTCTAAATACAAAAAAATCTGAGCCACCTTTAAGGAATGGACAGTTTTGAATTTATGTAGTACATTACCAGCACCTTTGGATGTCTTGACTCCGTGCCAATTTATTACTTTTGAACTGTAAGTAAATGCAACAACCCAGTTGCATTCAGCTTGGGCAGGCACACAACAATGAGATGAATGACAAGCTAATGGAGGGTGGTAATTGTTGACTAAGACACTGTGATAACACCTAGTCTCTTTTTGATGTAATTTGATCATTTGTATCCACCCAGGCAGGCAGATGGGGCCTCAATGTCTCGTCCAAAGACAGCAACTCCAACACTCACTTCAGACTTTGTGTTGCACTGAAATGTCAGTCTAGATTTTGTGTTCAAATAATGGTCTATTGCAGAAGTGACTACTGCCACTGAATCAGTCAGGTAAGAAGTCTCACTACACAAGGTTAAAGTCCAACAGATTTATTTGGTAGCAAAATCCACTACTTCTGGAGCGCTGCTTCTTCGTCAGATAAGTACTTTATATGTCTTTATATGCCCTGTTTGTAAACAGAACTCCCACTTACCTGACAAAGGAGCAGCGCTCCGAAAGCTAGTGGATTTTGCTACCAAATAAACCTGTTGGACTTTAACATGGTGTTGTGAGACTTCTTACTGTGTTTACCCCAACCCAATGCCGGCATCTCCACATCATGACTGAGTCAATCTGCCAGTTTTAAACACCCAGTCCCAACATGTAAGTCTGTAGCATGATTTGTCTGTTAATTCATGCACTGTGTACTATACTACAAGGGGAATTGGAATGTAATTTATTTGTTTCCTTTTTCCTCACCTCAAAGTAAGATGTTGTGATCTCCTGCTGTATGTTACACCATCTCAAGTTCCTCAGGAGAACCTACAAAATAATTGGTAGAGAACCATGTATTTTGGGTGTGTTGTTGCAGCAATTTTGATTTTATGTGGACCGTGCAAACTTGCACTGGCCACTGCTCAGACGAAAGATTGAACTAACTTAAAAAAAAAATCCTGTACCATTAACTAGGTCAACTTAAATTGTTGGACAGGCACCATAATGCAGAAAATGGTCAGACATCTGATGGCATTAGAACTTTGTAGATAGTTCCAGGCCAGCAATATTATAAGATAGTACTAAAGTTTTGCTTGTTTCTGTATTACAGCATCACCAGATCATTCAACAGTACATAGTTACTCTGGAGAACCTGCTCTTCACAGCTGAGCTGGACCACCACATACTGGCTGTCTATCAGCAGTTCTGCGCGCTTCAGTAATAAAGATTGTGCTGCAGCTGCGTTTTCAAATTCCCACCGTTTTTTTGGGACGTCTTTAATCTTACATCGGTGAATACAGACTCAAACAAGCAACATTCGTGTGTTGATAATACCTTTCTGAAGCGCTTTTGCTCAGTTACCTGTGACAACCATGGAGCATGAAAAAAAGTTGCCATTCATATTAGAAAGGATCCCTCTCCCTAAAGTAAACAAATAGACTTTAATAGTTAGAGACTTTAGAGGTTCAAGAGATGAACATACATAATTTGATTTAATTTTTCTGGTATTGACCTAAGTTTTAAATTTGCTTTGTACTTGGTCTGGTTTGGTTGTTGGATACAGTGTAATGCTGCATCTTACTAATACCTGCTCTTATCCTCATGATCAATCTTACAGTTTGTACATTTAAGTTGCATGTTGTAACTTGTCTGAAATTGTGCTCGATAGTAGACCAAAGTTTTGAATTTAGACGTTGTATTGTGTTCTTTTGGTCCTAGTAACAGCAGACAGGTAATTCCACTAATATCAATGGGACTGAAACTTATTTGGAATACTGTTCCTTTTTTAAAAAAAGATAAAGAGGTAAATGGTGTTTTAAAATTTTATACATCCAGCCAAGTCACATACAGAATATAGGAAATGGAGAGGTGAAGTTACTACATGGTTGAAAAAAAACCGAATATTTTTTACAAATCTAATGAAAATGCATTGATTTTAGGATGAAAGCAGTGTTATAATTTATTGGGTCCAGTCACTGTCAAGCCATCTGGTTGTACTACAAACGATATTCTGAGCACTTCAGGATCCTTTTTAACTGATCACTTAGACGGTACTTAAGACAGCTACCAGTTGGTCATCTCTCATCAACTGCTCTGGCATTGAAGCTGCAGCAGCAGTAAGTCAAGTGAAAATTGTGCTGTTTTCATTAGCAGAATATCTGCCCAAGCTTTGTCCTTTATATGAAAGGCCACTACAGTATGTGACTGGTTTCCTGATCATCTAACCTCTAATGTCACATCATCTTTACTCTTCAAAATCCATGAGCCCCCATCAATTCCCACATAATGCCAATGTGACTTAATAAATTGATGTTGGGTGTATGTTTTGAGTCATGTTGCTACAGGCAAATTTTATGAGAAAAGCAGAAACTACAAATGGGTAAGCTTATTGGGGATTATAGATTACTTTTATTGAATTCATTCATTCTTTCTAAACTGCTTTTCTACCTTTAAACCACCAGATTGTATATAAAACAAGGATACCACCCCTCAGGTATAGTTTTTTAAAACACAGACATCTGTCTTATTCAATATTGAGAAATCCTGGCAATACCTGTATTCAGAGACATTTAGTTTAGTAAAGTTTGAATACTGCCAAGAGATGATGTTGCAATTTTGATTAAATTTTTGCATATTTTACAGAATGTGAAGCTTGCCCTGTCCTCTTCTTGGGTCCTGATGGACCACTTTACATCCCATTGCTAAATCCATGAATGGTGCTCCACAGAATAAATAGATCATCATGAAGTTCTATGTAGTTCTGTTGCAATGAATCAAAGAATTATAATCTAGTGAATATTAAAAGCAGACCTTGCATGAGGCCTTTTTTCTATGATGCTATATTCCTGACAGCTGCAACTGATGTGCTGCTTTTACCCTTTTTGTATTTCCACTTTCAACCTCAGGGTTACTTTCAAGTCACGGTTAGTGGCAGGGGGAGTTCTTGGGGTGATGATGTGTTCCTTGTTTTTTCAAACTTATTTTTATACAGCCAGCAACAATACAGAAATGCTGGGATTTGAAAGAAGTTCCAAGAATGCCAATCCTGGGATTCCTTCTCTGCCTGTTTTCCATTTTCTGTTTCACCAAGTGTACTAAGGGCAATTGGCTGAGCATTCCTGATATAGAGGGGAAAAATGCAAAGGGGTTTGTTGTGTATGACAACTTGTGTTCCCACTCTATCCATAGGTGTTACTACAAAGCCAGTGTCACTGTTCAACTGTGGCTGTCTAATTGCACTGCCAAGAGTCATCAATAGGCCTGAAAATAGAGAAGGGTTGACTAGCTCATCGAGTTAATAAGCACAAGTCAGGAGTGGGTAATGTCAGAGGTACTAACTCACATCCTCTGCCTCAATTGGATAATGTTTGCCTTGACTACTGTTAAGATCTGCACCAATGACTTTAGCCACCACCTACTAGTGAACCAGATGATATTTACAACAAACCAATATCACCATCACTTTAACTGATGTCCTCACAGGATTTCCAGATTACTTAAATCCTGAAATAGCTATGTGGAATTTGTCAGTGAGTGAATTTCAGTACTGCACTGAATAAATTAAAACACAAAGAAATTTCTTTATTAATAAAATCAAAATCTGCAATTACATACTGGAGCGTAAGACTAAATCACATTTTTTCATAGTTTAGCTGATGGCCACATATCACACACGTCTTTCTATACATATCCTCCTCCTCGTTATATTCTTCAGGGCTGTAATCATGCTGGTGAACAGCAGATTCCTTTTTCCACAGGCTGCTTCTCACAGCTCGGCGAAGCTCTACAAAAAGAATGAAAAGTAACAGCCAGTTATTTTTGGGAAGTGGGTATTCTTGGTTGGCCAGTATTTATTATTCAACTGTAAACTGCTCCTGTGGTGGCAGTTATGAGTTTCCTTATTCAACTGCTACTGATCCTCTGGTTGGGAGGGAATTTTGAGGATTTTGTCCCAGCAACAGTGAAGGAACAGCAATTATACTTTCAAACCAGGATGGAGAGATGATAGTGTTCCCATGATTGTAGCTGTGTGTTTGAAATGTGCTGTCTAAGAAGCCTTGGTAAATTTCTGCAGTGGATGAAACACACTACTGCTACTGTGTTTTGGCAATGGATGGAGTGAATGTTTAGATGAGCTTCCAAGCAAGTCGTTGCATTGTTCTGGATGGTGTCAAGCTTCTTGTGTCGGAGTTGTGCTCATCCAGGCAAGTGGAGAATATTCCATCACACTCCTGACTTGTGGCCTTAGTGAAATGGGAAATGAATTACTGCAGGATTCTTAGATTCTGACCTTTTATTAGTAGCTACGGTATTGATCTAGCGAGTCCAGTTTCTGTCCAAGAGTAGTCTGCAGGATACGGATTGTGGAGGATTCAGCATTGGTAATACCATTGAATATCAAGGGGAGATAATCATTGCCTTGCATTTGTGCGGCAGAATGGTTCTTGACACTTGTCAGTCCAAGCCTGGATATTAACACCAACTGCTTCAGTATCCAAGGAGTTACAAATGGTGCAATCATCGAATATCCCCACCTGACCTTATAATAGAGAGAAGGTCATCAATGAAGCAGCTGAAGATGGAAGGGCATAGGACACTAATCATGGAACTCCTGCAATGATGTCCTAGAACTGAGATGACTGACCATCCAACAATCCCAACTATCTTCATTTGATACTGGGTATAACTCTAACCAGCAGGAGTTTTTGCCCTGATTCTACCAGTTTTACTAGGGTGCCCTGATGCCATATTTGGTTGAGGAAAGTCATTTTCACCTCACAGCTGGAGTTGAAATAATTCTTCTGGTCATGTCTGAATACAGTAAAAAGTCTGACACCACCAGGTTTTAGTCCAACCGATTTATTTGATAATAGACTCACAAACTTTCGAGGTTTCCCTCTTTGTCAGGTGAATGGAGAGTTCTGGCCTCAGACAGAGCATATAAAGCACAGACAGTTTAGAGATTACTGATTAGAATGCGAATCCTTACACCTAACCTGCTGTTCAAAACCTGAAGTGGCTGACAATGTGAGTGGAAGGAGCACTGATCACAGGTTACAGAGATGTGTATTGTCTCCAGACAGTACAGTAAGTGAGGTTTTGCATACCCAGGCAAGTCATGGGGGTTACAGATAGTGCGACATGAACCCAAGATCCCTGTTGAGACCGTCCTCATGTGTGCGGAACTTGGCTATCAGTCTCTGTTCAGCGACTCTGCGCTGTCGTGTGTCGTGAAGGCCGCCTTGGAGAATGCTTACCCGAAGGTCAGAGGCTGAATGCCCGTGACCACTGAAGTGTTCGCCAACAGGCAGGGAACAGTCTTGCCTGGTGATTGTCGAGCGATGTTCATTCATCTGTTGTCGTAGCGTCTGCATGGTCTCCCCAATGTACCATGCACCCTCTGTGCTCTCATTCCACGTACTCCCCGCATTGGAGATCTCTACTGCCTCCCAAAGATACACAAGGCAAACACACCTGGCCGTCCCATCGTATCGGACAATGGGACTCTGTGTGAGAACCTCTCCGGCTACGTCGAGGGCATCCTGAAACCCATTGTACAAAGAACCCCCAGCTTTTGTCGCGACACTACGGACTTCCTACTGAAACTCAGCACACATGGAGCAGTTGAACCAGGGACACTCCTTGTCACAATGGATGTCTCGGCGCTCTACACCAACATCCCCCACAATCATGGCATTGCTGCGACTGCCTCAGTACTCAATGCTGACAACTGCCAGTTTCCAGATGCAATTTTACAACTCATCCGCTTTATCCTGGACCACAATGTCTTCACCTTCAACAACCAGTTTTTCATCCAGACACATGGAACAGCCATGAGGACCAAATTTGCACCTCAATATGCCAACATCTTCATGCACAGGTTCGAACAAGACTTCTTCACTGCACAGAATCTTCAACCAATGCTATACACTAGATACATCGATGACATTTTCTTCCTTTGGCCTCATGGTGAACAATCACTGAAACAACTATATGATGATATCAACAAATTCCACCCCACCATCAGACTCACCATGGACTATTCCCCAGAATCAGTTGCATTCTTGGACACACGCATCTCCATTAAGGACGGTCACCTCAGCACCTCACTGTACCGCAAGCCCTCAGACAATCTCACAATGCTCCGCTTCTCCAGTTTCCACCCTAAACATGTTAAAGAAGCCATTCCCTATGGACAAGCCCTCCGTATACACAGGATTTGCTCAGATGAGGAGGATCGTGACAGACACCTCCAGACCCTGAAAGATGCCCTCACAAGAACAAGATATGGTGCTCGACTCATAGATCGACAGTTCCAATGCGCCACAGCGAAAAACCGCACCAATCTCCTCAGAAGGCAAACACGGGACACAGTGGACAGAGTACCCTTCGTCGTCCAGTACTTCCCTGGAGCGGAGAAGCTACGACATCTTCTCTGGAGTCTTCAACATATCATTGATGAAGACGAACATCTCGCCAGGGCTATCCGCACACCCCCAATTCTTGCCTTCAGACAACCACACAACCTCAAACAGACCATTGTTCGCAGCAAACTACCCAGTCTTCAGGAGAACAGTGACCACAATTCCACACAACCCTGCCACAGCAACCTCTGCAAGACATGCCGGATCATCGACATGCATACCATCATCACGCGTGAGAATACCATCCACCAGGTACATGGTAAATACTCCTGCAACTCGGCCAACATTGTCTACCTGATACGTTGCAAGAAAGGATGTCCCGAAGCATGGTACATTGGGGAGACCATGCAGACGCTACGACAACGGATGAATGAACATCGCTCGACAATCATCAGGCAAGACTGTTCCCTGCCTGTTGGCGAACACTTCAGTGGTCACGGGCATTCAGCCTCTGACCTTCGGGTAAGCATTCTCCAAGGCGGCCTTCACGACACACGACAGCGCAGAGTCGCTGAACAGAGACTGATAGCCAAGTTCCGCACACATGAGGACGGTCTCAACAGGGATCTTGGGTTCATGTCGCACTATCTGTAACCCCCGTGACTTGCCTGGGTTTGCAAAACCTCACTTACTGTACTGTCTGGAGACAATACACATCTCTGTAACCTGTGATCAGTGCTCCTTCTACTCACATTGTCAGCCACTTCAGGTCTTGTCTTGAACAGCAGGTTAGGTGTAAGGATTCGCATTCTAATCAGTAATCTCTAAACTGTCTGTACTTTATATGCTCTGTCTGAGGCCAGAACTCTCCATTCACCTGACAAAGAGGGAAACCTCGAAAGTTTGTGAGTCTATTATCAAATAAATCGGTTGGACTAAAACCTGGTGTTGTCAGACTTTTTACTGTGTTTACGCCAGTCCAACGCCAGCATACCCACATCATGTCTGAATACCCAGGTATTATTTAAGCTACTGATGCTTTAAAAATTACACTCAGTAATTTGCTGTAATTTTCAAAACAGCTGACTACATGGAATGTTTTTCCTTTATGGACACCAATTTTTTGTTGCAAGATCACTTGAACAAATACCATCATTCCAGCAGTAAAGAGAAGGAAATCCATTCAAAATTTTTATACCAATTCTAAGATAGCTGTTGGATAGCACAGAACTTGATTATTGCTGAAAAAAAGATGCTGAAGCTTTTTTGTCTTGTACTCAGTTAATTTTGTATTCTTGTGAATGTCCAGGGAACAACAGTTTATGCTTCATGACGAGTGCTGATTGAGTGGCATATGAACATTTATAGAGCTGTTGTGTAGAGAATGCACCAGTCAACTGATGATTGACGGTTAACTGCCAAACTTTGTTTAAATTCAAATCTGATCAAGCCATGGACTTCTCTGGGGTATGAACCAAGAAAAATGGCTGTCACCTTTTTTGTTCAGTTGAAATAGACAACGGGTACATCTGTTTGCAAAGAATATGGCTGTGTATTTATATATGTAGTTTCCAGCACATGCAAGTGTGCCTCAGTGCAAGCTTGATCCTGAAATGGAGTACATCATAGATGTATCCTGAGACTGATCATTGCTTGCTGTATATCATGCAAACTCAGTTCAGAGAAGTGACAGTGCCCAGTCTACCTAGAAGTGTAAGATACCTCAACGGTTTGGGCAACAGGTGAAGCTAAGCAGTTTCCCACTGCTGCTGTGCAGCAGCAACATGAATGATGCTTGTCACTGACAAGATGTTTCTGTTAAGCAAAAAAGATGTTCTGACAATCATGTACATTCATAAAGTGATATGAATTTCACTGCCAGTATGATGCTTGCCATGTAGGCTGTACATCTCAAAAGACTGGCATCAAACAACATGTCCCTTTGGCTTGGTATAGAACATACCCAACCATCCCATGCTTGCAAAGCTCAAAATAACTGTTCAATATTAGATGTGATTCTGGGACTAGACAATGTTAGCTAAATAATCCTGTGTGTGCTAGGAATTACACTGATAACTGGTCTAGGGATTATCAGTTGGCTTGCAATGTAGCACACTTACACACATTAAAAGCTACATACTTCAATATATAGGTCTCTGTTCTTTGCAGAAAAGAACATGTTTACACACTGTGCCCATTTCAACTGAACAAACTAATAAGAACATAAGAAATAGGAGCAGGAGTAGGCCATCTGGCCCTTCGAGCCTGCCCCGCCATTCAATAAGATCATGGCTGATCTGTCGTGGCTCAGTTCCACTTTCCAGCCCTCTCCCCATAACCCTTAATCCCCTCTCTTACCAAAAACCCATCAACCCGCTTCTTGAAAATATTTAGCGAGGCAGCCTCCACCACTTCAATGGGTAGAGAATTCCAGAGATTCACCACCCTTTGAGTGAAGAAGTTCCTCCTCAACTCCGTTCTAAAACGCCCCCCCTTTATCTTGAGGCTGTGCCCCCTAGTCCTACTGTCTTTTTTCAGTGGGAAGAGTCTCTCCACCTCTATCCTACCAATCCCATTCATCATCTTATACGTCTCAATGAGATCTCCCCTCATTCTTCTAAACTCCAACGAGTACAAGCCTAGTTTATTCAGCCTCTCCTCATACTTCAACCCCCTCAACTCCAGTATCAGCCTAGTAAACCTCCTCTGCAGAAAACAGCCATTTTCTGGTTCATTCGCCAGGGCAATGCTTTAACCAATAGCTATCTTTTCTCATGAAGTACAAATTATTGTTCCCTTCACATTTGATATTCTTGCAAATACAGTTTATTTATTGGTCACAAGTAGGCTTTCATTAACACTGCAATGAAGTTACTGTGAAAATCCCTTAGTATACCCAGACAGGTACCGCAGTGTGGCGACTAAGAGAGAATTTAGCATGGCCAATGAATTTGACCAGCACATCTGTTGGACTGTGGGCAGAAACCCACACAGACAGTGACCCAAGCCAGGAATCGAACCCAGGTCCCTGGGAGGCAGCAGTGGTAACCAATAATTTGATGAGAGCACAATGAAAAGCTTTGTCTTTTTTCAGCAATACTTAATTCTCTAAATTTGTGTAAATCTAGTGGATAGTCTAGATACTATAAAATAGGTCCTTTTATATAGATTTCAGAAATAGTATGGAATCTCGGTTCAGGTGCATCAGGAATCACAGTCGATGCTGGCTCCAATTGGAATTTAATCTCATCTCACCCACCTTTTACTTTTTTATCAAATTTCTTTTGTTTCATCTTTTCTCTGTTCTCTTGTCGTGCTTCTTTAGCTTCTTGCAGAGCTTCCTCACTGCCCCATACTTCAAGGGAACGCTTGATTACCTAAAAACAAAAGACAACACAGTGCTAAGGTCTAGGACGTAGTGTTGTTCACTTAGGTAAATTCTAGATTACCTGTGAAGGATAGTGAGGATACTGAAGCTGTCAATGTGTATCAATGGACTTGTTGTTCACAATTTATTTACACGTGATGATTTGATTCTCAAGGTCCACAAATACGAGGAGTTTTTTTTTCTGGTTGTAAAACATGCCAATGTAAGATAGTAACTGCTCCATTGAACTATCTATCAAGTCACGACTCAAAAGTCATGTACAATTTGGAATTATGGGTACTGATTTTAAGTGCAATTGATCAAGCACAAAGGAGTGCTTGATCAATCGTCACCATTGGCATAGGATGTGGCTGTAGTGTTTATTATCTGCACCATGTGTTGCACCACCTCCCAAATCTGTGACTTCCACAACTGAGAAAAACAAGTGTAGCAGGTACTTGGGCACACCACTTACTTGGACGTATGTCACCATTCCTTCATCATTGCTGAGTAAAAATCCTGGAACTCTGGACTACAATGGTTCAAGGTTACCCATTTGGATTTTTTTTCTGAGTGGACACAAAGGATAGCCAACAAATACTGGCCTTGCCAGTGATACTCATATCTCAAGACTGAATTTCTAAAAATTATCACAGTTACTGACACTGTTACTCACTTTCTCTGCACTTACTATCACTGGTTGTTTGACTAAGATCTTACCTGCTAGACACAGTGAATCAGGTTCTATTGTGACTGGATTCATAGTCACCCTGACTCATTTTTCACTCATCAGACTGAACACCTGAAGGATTGTTGCACCAAACAACTAAGACAATAATACTCAAATCCTTCAAGAAATCTGCCCTGTTCTCATACAGAACATAATGGCAGTCATCTCAGAAATGATGAAATCAAAGAATCTTATAAAGCACTCTATATTCATGACTCCGTGTCCACTTATTAGAAGTGACGACTGCGATTAACCACTGAGTGCAGCTCAATATCTAGGTGACCTTTTTATAAGCTGGATGTATCCTAGTGAGCTCAGTTTAGTGCTCCTCCACATCAGGCAGCTTTACATCTTGTGCTCAGTAGAGCACAGCATATTTTGTAAATCTACTGACCTGCAGCCGTACGTACAGTTTCATATCGCCCCACTGGCTATTATGTGGATTCTTCCTCAGAATGTACTTCAGTACAGGTGTTCTCTTGTCCAAATCACAGTCTTTAAGCAGAAATTCCTGCTTTGCATCTGTTCGGGTAATTAGTTTGTGTTTCTCTTCATTATCTCTACAATAAAACAGGAAGATGGTTACTGAGTTTCTACTGCCAATGGGAAATCTTTAGGCAACGTGTCTATCTAACTGGTCAGATCTAGACCAGGATCATTTGTCCATGATTTTGCATCTTGTAATCACACACATTGGTTACCTGAATATTCACTAATCTACTCACTGAAGGCTCAGCAATAAAAAGCTATGAATAGAGGTAGAAAATTAGCAACAATTGAGAATGTATATCTTGGTTATTTAATCAACTGCAAATTTTCCTCTTCAGATTTACTTCACATTCAGCAGCAAAAAACTGTTATACAACAAATAAAATTTGCACATCAGTGTTACCAGTCAGCAAAGCATTTATTTTCTGCATAGAACATGCAGCATAGAAGGAGACCCTTCAGCCAACTGGTCCACAACAGTGTTTGTCTACATCAGCTTCCTCCCACCTCTCTTCCAGACCTATCAGCTTTAACCCATTTCTTTCTTTCATTTTTACCAAGCTTCCCTCTAAACAAATGCTCTTTGTGGCTGTGACTCTAATAAAAAAAAAGATTCGTTGTAATTAACAGACTGATAACCAGTGAAGCTATGAATTACAGTTGGGTGCCCAGACTCTTTCACTTTCTTCCCATAACCCATTCCTCAAAAGGTGGTGACATCTACTGAGGAACAGATCCACAGGTCGGAGTCCTCGCCCAGGTATTCTTATAGGTCTCCAGCCCCCAGCATGCTGCTTGCCCTCCCTTACACCCAACATGGCAGCATCCCCGTTTTCACATTATCTGTGAATGTGTTCTCGCACTACGTAATGGACAGATTCTCAGCCATTCAACTGCCAAGTTTGAATCTTATGGACTGGAAATCTGTCCATAGCTCAGTAATCCATTTCTTTCACCATTTTTGAGACAATTGGTTGAGGTCAGCTTGAGGTTTATTTGCATAAATGTCCAGGGGTGAACTAACAATACCTGCAGTTATCACACACAGCTAGATCAAAGCGACTACTGAGAAAGGAGTCCATGAATTCTTTACCACATTCTTCACACAATAAGTAATCAAATTCCAAGACTGGTCCTGTGGATAAAAATGGCATATTTTGAACAAGAGACAGCATTCCCATAATGTGACACAGAAGAAAGATTAGCACAATGGAGTTTTCTGAAATGGTTAGCTGCACTTGGGTAGTAAAGACATCAAAGAAACTGAAGTGTGTCCTCCATTTACGGCAGAATGATAGAATCCCTACACAGTGCAGAAGTAGATCATTCGGCTCATCAAGCCTGCACAATCCCACCTAGGCCCTATTCCTGTAACCCCACATATTTACCCTGCTAATCCCCTGACACTAAGGGGCAATTTAGCTTGGCCAATCAAACTAACTTTGGACTGTGAGAGGAAATCAGAGCACCCAGAGGAAACCCATGCAGGTACAGGGAGAATTTGCAAATTCCACACAGACAGTGACCCAAGGCTGGAATTGAACCCAGGTCCCTAGTGCTGTGAGGTGGCGGTGCTAACCACTGTGTCACCGTGCTGTTCCATGGTGATAAAGCTAATTGCACTGCTGCACACTGGGACATTTTAGACCTACAGCATAGTTGGTCTCAGTGAAATGGATTGATGATTTAGGCTGCTGGCAGCGCAGCACTGATGGGAGTGCTGCCTGGTTGAAGGTGCCATTTTTCAGCTGAAACTTTAAAGCCCATAAAAGATTCCAAAACATTGCTGAAAGTGGATCAGGAAGTTTGCCTGTTGTCCTAGCCAACATGAAGTAACAGAATGTTGGTGAGGGTAGTGTAATTGATGTACAAATAGACTTCAGAAAGATTTTTGACAAAGTACTGAAGAATATGCTTGTTAGCAAAATTGAAGCCCATGAGTTTAATGGAGTTTTTTTTAGATAGGGGTGAATTCTGCAGTGGAGAATCCTGGAGCCTGGTATTAGGAATTTACTCATTTTTCTATATATTAATGATCTAGTCTTGTGTATACGGACCATAATTTCAAAGTTTGCAGCTGACACAGAACTCAAATGTAGCAAACAGTGAAGAGATTTGTAATAAACTTCAAAAGAGTACCAACTGACTGGCAAAATGGGCAGACATAGCAGATGAAACTTTAGACGGAAATTAAATGATTTGTTTTGGTTGGAAGGTAATGGTGAAGCAATATCAGCTAAATGGGATTATACATTCACAAGCATTTAACACTGGCAGGACAAGTTGAGAAGATTGTTTAAAAAGGCAGATTGGCTTTATAAGTAAAAGCATATAGAGTACAAAAGCCAATAAGTTATACTAAAGCTTTATAAAACATTGCTTATGTCCCTGCTGGTGTATTAAGGCCAATTCTGGGCACCACACTTTAAGGAGGATGTCAAGACCTTTCCAAAGGTACAAAGAGGAATTACTGGAATAGTATCAGGGATGACAGGATATAGATCAGTTGGAGACTTGGGCAGATGGAGTTCAACCTGGACAAATGTGAGGTAATGCATTTTTAGAAGGTCTAATACAGATAGGAAGTATACAGTAAATGGTAGGACCCTTAAGAGTATTGATTGGCAGAGGGATCTGGGTGTACAGGTACACAGATCACTGAAAGTGAAAGTGGCAATGCAGATAGAGAAGGTAGTCAAGAAGGTATATGGCATGCTTACTTTCATCAGCTGGATATAGATTTTAAAAATTGGTTGAGGGGCAACCTGCTCGAAGTCTACAAGGTTGTGAGAGGCATGGACAGAGTGGATAGTCAGAAGCTTTTTCCCCATGGTAGAAAAGTCAATTACTTGGGGGCATAGGTTTAAGGTGCCAGGGGCAAGGTTTAAAGGAGATGTACAAGGCAAGTCTTTTTTTACACAGAAAGTGTTGGGTGCCTGGAACTTGCTGCCAGGGGAGGTAGTGGAAGCAGATACGATAGTGACTTTTAAGGAGCATTTTGACAAATACATGAATAGGACGGGAATAGAGGGATATTGTTCCCTCTATTCCCATTCTATGGTTTTAGTTCAGTCAGGCAGCATGGTCGATGCAGGCGTGGAAGGTCGAAGGGTCTGTTCTTGTGCTGTAATTTTTTTCTGTTCTTTGAAAGACTTCAGGTAGGGGCAGAGGAACTGTGACTTGCTCTTTTAAGAACAGGGAAGGTAAAGGAGGAATTGGAGTGAAGTGTTCAAAAATGATGATTTTTTTTAAACTAAAGGATAAACTTTCCAGTGAGAAAACAGTCAATAATGTACAGACACAATGAGCCAAACTACCTCCTTCTGCTGTATATTTTATGTTTCTATGAACAAATGCTTTGCACGCTGTGCTATTAATGCCCTGAGGCAAGGGATGGGAATAAACACTAACTTGTTTTCCAGTTCCCTCTACTATAAAATGCAACCTGTATGATGCCATAACAAAAAAAGAATTCAGCTTACCTGAGGTGCCTTATCCATGTGGCCATCTATAAATAAATTGAGTTTTCTATTCATTCATGGGATGAGAGCATCAGTGGCAAGGCCACCATCTATAGCAAAGTCGCTAACTTGATCTGAATGTACTATACTGTGGTTCACATGTTATTCTGCACATACCACACTGCTATATGTATATCATTCTGCATATTTCATACTCCTGTACATGTACCATTCTATGCATACCATGCTTAGGGCTGTGTTTTCCTGTACTTCATTATTTAAGTTATTTTCGTTATTTACTATAGACTATGGCATGCATAAAGGCAATAAGAGTTGTGACGATGTAAGAGTTAGTGGCAGTAGGCTCCAGAATGGAATAATCACTCTTGTTCAGGAATTGTAGTGTTATGTGCCCACCACTATAGACATCCTGCTATTACCTGATTAGTTTAATCTTTACACATCTTAGAACGTTTTTAAACACAAACGTACCTGGTTCTTGCACAACCTTATTCACTTCATGTATCTCTTTCTCTTCCTCTTCCAGAAAGAATCCTCCTCCTGTATCTATTACTTTGGTTGTAGGCTTTGCAACATTGCCACCTGTCAAACAAAGATAAATATACCATTCTGTCAGACAAATTGTACATTTTAACAGCCACCAGTGAACACGGATCTTGCTTTGTGATAGGGCTTGGAGTCAATTCTTAAATGGTAATAACTTTCTTTTGCCTTAGTTGAGTTCTGAACTCTTAACACAAAGTATGTTTTATCAATTCTATCCAGATGTAACACTGCAGAATGAGACATAGGTAAGCTAACATTTGGGAAATGTCACTTGCCTGCATCAACAGGAGGGTACGGCCTGCTCGCTAGCCTGGCCTGGCGCAGGATCAGCGCTCTCTGTCTGTTCCGCTCAATCTTGGCCAACACGGCAGGCGGCAGGGACCTCTTCTGCTCCAACTCTGCCTCTCCTCCATCTGCAGCAGCCAGTGATGATCCATTCTTTGCCTCTAAATTCATATTTGGAATGGAGTTGTTTTATTTTGCCTCAACACTGGAAACAGCTGGAGAGAGTAATTGAGAACAGCAAGTCAGGAGATGACTACACAATCAGATCTTCTGACACGTACTGAGATCAGGGTTCAGAACAAAGGTCAAAGACAGAGTCTAATTATTTCATGGTAAGTGGAGTGCTCAAATTTGGAACTGAAGTCTGGAGATCAGACAAGTCTCAGGATTGACATCTGGCTTGTACTGAGTTAGCAGATCATTTAGGACAAAAGTATCAGAGATGCTATTTCTAGTTTTACCAAGGCTAGAACAAAATAAGCAGGAAAATATGGTGAGGGGCAGTAAGCAGGCAAAGATGGTGGTGAAAGGGCAGGAGGAATTATGGGGGATTGTGTGGAAAGGGGGATGACGTGGGAAAAGATGAAAAAGTTCCACCACTGTTCCTATTTTCATCCCTAAATGATTTTAGGGTAATGGCCCCTTTATCTGAATTTTCCAAAATAATTTATCTGTGTCTATCCTAATGAATCTTTTTTCATTTTAAACACCTTAATTAGTTCACTTTTTAATATTCTGTATTCAATAAAATACATACCAGATTTATGTAACTTGTCCTCATAATTTAATCTTTTAAGTCCTGATATCATTTCAGTGAATCTGCATTTCCCCACCCACCTGAGGACAGTTATATCCTATCTAAACAGGGCGGCATGGTGGCACAGTGGTTTGCACAACTGCCTCACAGTGCCGGGAATCTGGGTTCAATTCCAGCCTTGGGTGACTGTGTGGAGTTTGCACGTTCTCCCTGTGGCTGCGTGGGTTTCCACCAGGTCCTCCAGTTTCCATCCACAGTCCAAAAATGCATAGGTTAGGGGGATTAGTGGGGTAATATGTGGAGTTATGGGGATTGGATCTAGGTAAATTGCTCTTTGAGAGTTGGTGCAGACTCGATGGGCTGAATGACCTGCTTCTGCACTATGTAGATTTTACGATTCTATAAATCCAAAACTGAATACAATGCACCAAGCGGCACCCAAACAGGATTCTGTATAACTAAAGCCTTATTTCTAATTTCATTAGATTTCTTGATTACTTTTTGTGCCAGTATACTAGCTTTCATTAACATTTATCTGGACACCCTTATCTCATGTTACTCCTATACAGCCCCTAGCTGTCAACACAAATAAAATATTCAGATCTCTCATTCTTGGATGCAATGGATGACCTCATGCTCCCAGCTCCTCAGTTCATTTATGTGTCCCTTTCTAAACTTTCTGCCACCCTACACAACCTTCTGTGCAGCAGGACTTGGTGCCCTCTGCATACATGGATATACAATTCTCTAATCCTTCATACAAGTCATTGATATACATGGTGGTTGACCTGGGGCCCCAGTACAGTCTCCTGGGGAACATCACTTTGAATCATAGAATGAAGGAGAACAGGAGATCATTGACCCCTTGTGCCAGCTTCTCAAAAGCGCTATCCAATTCATCTCACTCCCCTGCTCTTACCCAACAGCTCTGCAATTTTTTCAAGTATTTATCCAATTGCCTTTTGAAAGCTGTTATTGAATCTACTTCCACCAAGCTTTCAGGCCAGATTGTTAAAACTTTTCCTCCTCTTTGTTTCTGGTACTTTTGTCAATTATTTGACATCTATCCTCCCTGGTTACAGAACTTTCTGCCACAGAAACAATTTCTCCTTGCTTACTGTATTAAAACTCTACAAGATTTTGAACACCTTTATCAAATCTCCTCTGAACCTTCCTCTTTGATCTAATAAGAACTACCCCAGCTTGTCCAGTCTCTGCACATGACTGAAGTCTTTCATCGCTAACATTTTAGTAAATTGTACCCTAGATTCTAAAATGTGGTACCCAGAAGTGGCCACAATAATCCAACTGAGGCCTAACCAATGTTTTATAAAGGTTTAATCTAACTAGCTTGCTTTTGGTCCCAATGCCACCATTTGTAAAGCCAAGGATTCCAGATGCTTTTTCTAATAGCCTTAAGTGGTCCTGCCACCTGCAAATACGTGTATGTTCACCTCCACATCTGTTTCTGCATTCCCTTTAAAATTACATCATTTAGTCTATATTGCTTGTCCTCATTCTTCCTGTCACATGGATGATTTTGCACTACTGTGTTAAATTTTGTCTGCCATGGGTCTGCCTGTTTCACCTGCCTGTGTTCTTCTGAAGACTATTCTTCACTATTTACCACATAGCCAAACATACAAATTATGTTAAGTAGGCCACTCAGCCCCTTGAGCCTGCTCCATCATTAAATAATGGCTGATCTACTTTTAACCTCAATCCATACTGTGACCTAAACATAATAACCCTCAGCCCCCACCCTGCTTGATTTATTATTGTCACATGTATTGGCATAGAGTGAAAAGTATTGTTTCTTGTGTGCTATACAGAGAAAGCATACTATTCATACAAAAGGAGAGTGCAGAATACAGTGTTACAGTTATAGCTAGGGTGTACAGAAAGATCAACTTAATGCAAGATAGGTCCATTCAAAAGTCTGATGGCAGCAGAGAAGCTGATCTTGAGTCAGTTGGAACATGTCCTCAGATTTCTGTATCTCTTTCCCAATGGAAGAAAGTGGAAGAGAGAACTTCCGGGGTGTGGGGTCTTTAATTATGCTAGCTGCTTTTCCGAAGCAGCAGTAAGTGTAGACAGTGACAATGCATGGGAAGCTGGTTTGAGTGATGGACTGGGCTTCGTTCATGATACTTTGTAGTTTCTTGTGGTCTTGGGCAGAGCAGGAGCCATACCAAGCTGTGATACAACCAGAAAAGAATGCTTTCTATGGTACATCTATAAAAGTTGGTGTGTTGTGGCAGACAGGCCAAATTTCCTACTTCTGTCTTAAAGATATTTAAAGGCTCTGCCTCAACCACATTTTGAGAGAGGGAATTCCAAAGTCTTGTAACACCAAGGAAATTATTTTCCTTGTTTCAGTTTTAAGTGAGCAATTCCTTATTTTTAAGAAGTGTTTTCTTGACTAGTTCTTCACTCTCCCACAGGAGGAACTGTCCTCTCCATATCTACCCTGTTAAGTCCCTTCAGGACCTTGTATGTTTCAATCAAGTCACCTCTTACTCTTCTAAACTCCGGCAGTTAAATGCCTAAACTGTGCGGGTTTCATGCCATCGCCAAACTCTAAATTCACGCCCTGCATACATCATTTCAGGTCATTAATACTTATCAAAGACGATAGTGTTTCTACAGCACACTTGCCATCCAGTTTGAAAAACAACTGCTCATTTTACTTTCTGTACTCAGCCAATTTTATATTCAAGTAGCCGCATCTCCTTTAATCTAAGGGATTTCAAATGTGTGAACAAGCTTTTTAGGTGGTACTTCAGAGGCCTTTTGGAAGAGCATGTGCACAACATCAACCATAAACTCTGATCCAATACTTCTGTTACTTTATAAAGAAAGCAACTTGTATTTATACGTGCCTTTAACCCAATGAAACATCCCAAATGCTTTACAGGAGTCTTATAAAGCATCACATAAGCAGATGTAAGGCCAGATGAAAAAAGCTTGGTCAAGGTATAGGTTTTAAAAATGCCTTAAAGAACAGAAGTGAGGTAGAGAGATGAGATAATGTAGGGAGGGAATTCCAAAGCCTGGGGCCTAGGCAACTTGAAGCACAGCCAAAGGTGCAGCAATATAACTGGAAAAGTACAAGAGGCCAGAATTAGAACAGAGATATCTCAGTGGGTTGTTGGAGTTTAAAGAGACAAGGGAGAGCAAATGTAGGAATTTGGAAACAAGGATGAGAATTTTAAAGTCAAGACATTGTTTGATTGCAGGCTAATGTTGTTCAGCGAACACAGGAATGATAAAGGAGCAGCACTTGTCATAAGTTAAGACACCTACAGCAGAGTCTTAGATTACCGCAGATTTCCAGAGAAAAGAATGTGGGCTCACCAGCCAGCAGTGTGTTTAATATTGAGTACAGAAATAGTAATGGCATAAATTAAGCTCTCAAAAGCAGATGAAATGAGGCACAGGTGAAGTCAAGTGATGCTACTGCAGTCTTAGTGATGACTGGAATATGAGGCTCATCTCGGGATCAAATATGACACCAAGATTATGAATACTGTGTTAATCTCAGACAGCCAGGAAGAAGAATTGAATCAGTAGCCAGGAAAAAGAATTTGGAGCAGAGACCACAAACAATGACTTTAGTCTTCCCAATATTTACATAGAAACATAGAACAGTACAGTACATGCCCTTCGGCGCTCAATGTTGTGCCGAGCTATGACAATTCCAAGATCCAGTTATCTCCTCCCTATAATTCTGGAGTGCTCCATGTGCCTATCCAATAACCGCTTGAAAGTTCCTAAAGTGTCCGACTCTACTATCACAGCAGGCAGTCTATTCCACACCCCAACCACTCTGAGTAAAGAATCTACCTCAGACATCACTCTTATATCTCCCACCATAAACCTTATAGTTATGCCCCCCTAGTAACAGCTACATCCACCCGAGGAAATAGTCTCTGCACGTCCACTCTATCAATCCCTCTCATCATCTTATAAACCTCTATTAAGTCGCCTCTCATCCTCCTCTGCTTCAAAGAGAAAAGCCCCAGCTCCCTCAACCTTTCCTCATAAGACCTACCCTCCAAACCAGGCAGCATCCTGGTAAATTTCCTCTGCACTCTCTCAAATGCTTTCACATCCTTCTTATAGTGAGGTGACCAGAACTAAACATTATATTCCAAATGTGGTCTCACCAACGTCCAGTATAGTTGCAGCATAACCCCATGGCTCTTAAATTCAACCCCCCTGTTAATAAACGCTAACACACTTATAAGCCTTTTTCACAGCTCCATCCACTTGAGTGGCAACCTTCAGAGATCTGTGAATATGAACCCCAAGATCTCTCTGTTCCTCCACATTCCTCAGAACCCTGCCGTTGACCCTGTAATCTGCATTCAAGTTTGTTCTACCAAAATGAATCACCTCACACTTATCAAGGTTAAACTCCATCTGCCACTTTTCAGCCCAGCTCTGCATCCTATCAATGTCTCTTTGCAGCCTGCAAGAGCCCTCCACCTCATTCACTACTCCACCAATCTTGGTGCCGTCAGCAAATTTACTAATCCACCCTTAAGCTCCTTCTTCCAAGTCATTGATTAAAAAAAACACAAAAAGCAGAGGACCCAGCACTGACCCCTGTGGTACACCACTGGTAAATGACCTCCAGTCATAGTCACAATGCCTTCAAATTTTCTATTATTCTCTCCATCGCTGATCCCACAGCCTGAAGGGCACCATTTGTACATCACCAATGTTACAAAGAACACAAGAACATTACTGCTAGGAGCAAGAGGCAATTCAGTCCCTTGAGCTGGCGCCACCATTCAATACAATCATAGCTTATCTCACCTCAGCCTCAACTCCACTTTCCTGCCCGTTCTCCATAACTCTTCAAACCCATTACTAATTACAAATCTGTCTATCGCCTCCTTAAATTTACTTAATGCCCACATAAACATAGGCCCCTTCTGTGATTCACAACATCACTGGAGATGGGCTTGCTCTTCAGGGTAGACTGATGAAGCTGGAGGCAGACTTAGCACTTTCAAAATTCCTTACATTACCTTCCAATACTTTGTACAACTGTCTCTGTAAGGGCAGCAGTTTTTTTCCTCTTGGCTGGGCCAATGAAGTCCTCTTTTGTTATTCTTAGCAGAGCTAGGAGGGCCTTGACCTTTGACAAGGTCTCTCCTATACTGATTGTGCCTTGGTTAGCTACTGTTTCAGACAGATTCCTCAATCTCACTATCTAACATACAGAGAATGTCACTGTCTGAGCTGAACTTGGAAAGGATGCAGCATGTAATGGTGCATCCAAAGAGGAATCATCCAACTCTATTTCCCTGCTAATGAGTGATGGGCTGCATGTGATCAGATAACATTCTACAGGACACAGGTTGAGGTTGCTAAGCTGACTGCATCTGCATGGAATTAATTGAAGGGTTACAATATGCAGACACAATGCTTGGGCACACTACTAGCCATTCCAGGCCATGATTCTGCCTAGGACAGTGGTGACCAGGGCTCCCTGCTCTGCCTGTGAAAGAAAATGATGTTCATGTCACCTCCATCCATCCTAGTCGTCTTGCTGGTATTAGATGCTGCCTCATCCTGCAGAATAGGAGAGCAAGAACGAATGGCTATTGGAAAGGTAAGTGCGGCTGTTGTGTAATAGTTCTGTTGCGCTCTCTAAGAAAGAGCGTGAACTGAAGGAGTGCTGGGACACGTTGGTGGTTTGGCATGCGGTAGAATACACGAGCAGAGTGTTCTTACTGTGTGTTAGTAAGGGAAGAACAGAGAGTAATCATGAATTGAAAGAGAACTGCTTTATTGCAACATAAACAAAGAACGCTGGAAATCTCAGCAGGTCCGTCAGAATCCTGTAAGAGCTGCTGAGATTTTCCAGCATTCTCGGTTTCAGATTCCAACATCTGCAGAATTTTGCCTTTATCTCACTGTTTTCTTGCAGCCTTGTAAACGCATGAGAAATGATGTGCAAGAAGAAACTGGAGTGTGGTCTGGAAGACAGGATTAATGAGCTACTGTGTAGAGGTGAAGAATTGTATTTGCCCTTCCTTCTCTAAGGCCATTAAGCCTGAGCCCAGCACAGGGAGGGCTGCTGTTGTTAGCGACCCTCCCGCTCACCTCAACCCTCATTTCCCCCATCAGGAGCCGGGGGAGAAATATCCAGCCGGTACCATCTCTTAATTCCTCTTCATCATCCCGACCCTCACAGACTCACTGCGCCGCCACTGCCCCTTCACCCGCTTCCGCCCGCTGCTTCCGGTGGACACTGGCTGCTTCCGGCGGACATACGCTACTTCCTGCTACCGCCGACCGAACAAACCTTCTTCCGGCGCAGTGCGGGAATAGGCGCGGATTGATGACATCACAGGAGTGGCCGCTGCTGCACGTACAGGCGGGTGGTGGGTATCACATTTCTCAGAGCCAGTTGGTTGTTGCAGTGGGAGAAGTGGAGGTTAAATCTGTACTGGTGATGATTGCTTTGTGAAGTTCGGTTAATCAGCTCTGCGCTAATAAAAACAGAAAGTGCTAGAAGAGCCCACAGATTTGGCAGCATTCGTGAAGAGGGAAACAGTTAATGTTTCCAATCCAATATGACTTCTTCTGAATCTCGAAGATGTACACATATATCTAGTGCGGATTGGAAAATGATGGCCAGACCCTCTGAAATTTCTTCCCCGGTTTCTTTTAGCGGCCGTGGTGATTTATCCACTTTCTAAGATGTTAACACCCCTAATACTTCCTCAGTCCCTATGTTTATCCACCCAATATACCATCCACTCTTTCTCCTACAATGTCTGTATCATCCCCTATTTTGTGAAGGTGTAAAGTATTCATTAAAAAAACATATCCAGACCTTCCACCTGCACATATAGGTTACCTTTTTGGTCTTTTATGGGTCTTAATCTTTTCTTAGTTATCCTTGTACACTTGATATACATATGATGAACATCCTCAAGTTCAACAGGAAGTAGAAAGTGGCCTGACTTTAGTGGAATTCAGAGTTCTTAAAGGGATGTAGGGCAACAGAGGTTATAGAGATAGGGAGCAGCAAGCACAAGAACATAGGATGAAAATTTTAAAATGGCAGCATTTCAGGACCAGAAGACACGTGTATAGGTCAACAAGGACCGGGGTGATGGGTGAATGGGACTTGGTGAGGGTTAGAATTGAGGCATTTTGAATGAGCCGAAGTTTATGGAATATGGTTGTTCACACTGTACAGTCGATGTATGGAGCTGTGGCTGACAGCTCCGGCAGCAGATGGGTTGGGGCAGAGACAAGCAATATAAGAAGTTGAAGTGAACTGTTGTGCTACTGGAGAGAATTTGATGCCAGAAACGTAGCTCAGCATCAAATATGCTGCCAATATTCCTTTTTGTTCTGATGTTTTCCCAGGATGTTGACAGTGGGAAATTCAGCAATGGTAATGCCATTGAATGTAAAGGGGTGATGGTTAGATTCCCTCTTTTTGGAGGTGCTCAAAGACCAAAGAAGATTACAGCACAGGAACAGACCCTTCAGTCCTCCAAGCCTGCACCAACCATGCTGCCCAACTTAACTAAGACCTCCTACCCTTCTGGGGACCATATCCCTCTATTCCCATCTCATTCATATACTTGTCCAGATGCCCCTTAAAAGTCACTACTGTATCCGCTTCCACTAGCCGCCCCCCCCCCCCCCCCCCCCCCACACACACACACACACACACACACACACACAATGAGTTCCAGGCACCCACCGCTCTCTGTAAAAAATCTGCCTCGTACACCTCTTTTAAACCTTGCCCCTCGCACCTTAAACCTATGCCTCCTAGTAACTGACTCTTCCACCCTGGGAAACAGCTTCTGACTGTCCAAGCTTCTCATAATCTTGTAGACTTCTATCAGGTCTCCCCTCAATCTCCATCGCTCCAGTGAGAACAAACTTAGTTTTTCCAATTTCTCCTCATAGCTAATGCCCTCCATACCAGGCAACATCCTGGTAAATCTTTTCTGTACTCTCTCCAAAGCCTCCACATCCTTCTGGTAGGGTGGCAATCAGAATTGAACACTACATTCCAAGTGCGGCCTCACTAAGGTTCTATAAAGCTGCAACATGACTTGCCAATTTTTAATCTCAATACCTCAGCCAATGAAGGCAACCATGCCATATGCCTTCTTGACTACCTTCTCCACCTGCATTGCCACTTTCAGTGAGTGTACCTGTACACCCAGATCCCTTTGTGTATCAATACTGTTAAGGGTTCTGCCATTTACTGAATGTTTCCTATCTGTATTAGATCTTCCAAAATGCATTACCTCACATTTGTCCGGATTAAACTCCATCTGCCATCTCTCTGCCCAAGTCTCCAACTGAACTATATCTTCTGTATCCTCTGATGGTCCTCATCGCTTTCTGCAAATCCACCAATCTTTGTGTCATCCGCAAACTTACTAATCAGTCCAGTTACATCAGTCAGGTCTTTTATCTATGTTTGACCAAGGCTGAAATGCAGTCAGGAGCTGAGTGACTGGCAGAACCCAAACAGTTCTGGAGCACAAGTCTTCAGTACCCTTACTGGAGTATTGTCAGGGCCCATAGTCTTTGCAATACCCAGTGCCTTCAGCTGTTTCTTAATATCACGTGGAATGAATCGAATTGACTGAAGACTAGAATGAGATGCTGGCGACCTCTGGAGGAAGCTAAGAGGGACCATTCACTCAGCACTTCTGGTTGAAAATTGTTGCAAATGCTTCAGCCTTATCTGGGCTCCCCATCATTGAGGATGGGGAAGTGAGTTGTTTAATTATCTACTGCCATTCAAAGCTGGATGTGGCAGGACTGCAAAGATTAGATCTGATCTGTTGGTTGTGGAATTTATTATCTCTGTCTATTTCTTGCTGCTTATCCTGTTTGGCACGCAAGCAATTGTTTTGTAGCAACTAGCAACGGCACGATTGCACAGTAGTTAGCACTGCTGCCACATAGCTCCAGTGACCTGGATTCAATTCCTGGCTTGGGTCACTGTCTGTGTGGAGTTTGCACATTCTCCCCGTGTTTGCGTGGGTTTCCTCCAGGTGCTGTAAAATTTCCCCCTCCTTGGGGAGCCGCCCCCTTTTTCTTTGTCCGAATGTAATTTGAGTTTGTTTACTTGGTTTGTCTGGAAAATACCCTCCCACAGTCCAAAGTGTTAGGTGGATTGGCCATGCTAAATTAACCCTTATTGTCCCAGTATGTTATGAGCTGTAATTTTCTGTGGTTCCATGTTTTGGGTTTGAGGGGTTAGCACGGTAACTGGGATAAGGGTGGGGATAGGGACTGGGCGGGATTGGCGTCACTGCAGACTTGATGGGTTGAATGGCCTCCTGCTACATTGTATGATTCTATCACCAGGTTAACACCTCATTTTTAGGTATGCTTGGCATTGGTCCTGGCATGCCCTCCCACATTCTTCATTGAACCAGGTTTGGTGGTAATGGTAGAATGGGAGCTACGCTGGGCCATGAGGTTACAGATTGTGGTTGAGTACAATTCTGCTGCTGCTGATGGCCCATATTACTTCATGGATGGCAGCCTTAAGTTACAGGATCTGTTCGTAATTTATCCCATTTAGCACTGAGCTAGTGCCACACAACACAATGGAGGGTATCCTCAGTGTGAAGATGGGGCCTCTTCTCCAAATGGACTGTATGGTGATCACTCCTACTGATACTGTCATGGACAAATGCATCTGTGGCAGACAGGTTACTGATGATGTCCTTTACGACCCAGCCAACTCTGTCTGTGGTGGTGCTATTGAGATACTCTTGGTGATGGATATTGAAGTCCCCCACCCAGAGTAATTGCCACTCAGTGCTACCTCCAAATGGTGTTCAACGTAAAGGAGTACTGATTCATCTGCTGAGAGAGGATGGTACTTGGTTTGACCTGGTGCTATGAGACTTCATGATGTCTAGAGTCGATCATAGAATTATAGAACCCTACAGTGCAGAAAGAGGTCCTTTGGCCCATCGAGTCTGCACCGACCACAATCCCACCCATGCCCTACCCCCATATCCCTACATATTTTACCTGCTAATCCCTCCAACCTAACCATCCCAGTACACTAAAGGGCAATTTTAGCATAGCCAATCAACCTAACCTGCACATCTTTGGACTGTGGGAGGAAACCGGAGCACCCGGAGGAAACCCACGCAGACACGAGGAGAACGTGCAAACTCCACACAGTGACCCGAGCCAGGAATCGAACCCAGGTCCCTGGAGCTGTGAAGGGACCGCCCTGTTGTTGAGGACTCCCAGAGCAACTCCCTCCTGACTATATTATCACTGTGCACTATCTCTGCTAAGTCTGTCCTGCCAGTGGACAAGACATACCCAGGAATGGTGCTGGTGATGTCTGGGGCGGCACAGTGGTTAGCACTGCTGCCTCACAGTGCCAGGGATCTGGGTTTGATTCCCACCTTAGGTCACTGTGTGGAGTTTGCAAGTTCTCCCCATGTTTGCATGGGTTGCCTCCAGGTGCTCTGGTTTCCTCCCACAGCCTGAAAGATGTAATGGTTAGGTGCATTGGCCTGAACAGGCGCTGAAGTGTGGCAAATAGGGGAATTTCACCGTAACTTCATTGCAGTGTTAATGTAAGCCTTACTTGTGACTAATAAATAAACTTTATTATCCCTGCTAGGTGTGATCCTGTGAATTAGGTTATTACTTTACTAGTCTGTGAGATAGCTCTCCCAATTTTGGCACAGCAGGGACTTTGCAGTATTGACAGGACTGAATTTACTATTGTTGTTTCCGGTGCTTCAGTTGATTCCAGGTGGTCTGCCCAGTTTCATTCCTTTTTGTTCCTTTGTGGAAGTTGAGCACAACTGAGTGGCTTGCTAGGCCATTTCAGGGGGACATTTCAAGAGTCAACTACATTGCTGTGAGTCTGAAGTCAAATATTGGCCAGACCAGGATAGGATTTCCTTCCCTAAAGGACGTTAGTGAACCAGATGGGTTTCTGTGACAATTGACAATGGTTTCATGGTCATCATAAAACTTTTGGTTCTAGATTTTTATTGAATTTAAATTCCACATCTCGTGTGGTGGAATTTAAATTCTAGTCCCCGGAGCATTAGCCTGGTCTCTAGGTTACTAGGCCAGCTACAATACACTGCACCATCACCACCCTGCTTGCCTTGGAATTAATGGAGTGGAGATGAGGACTGTATCAGGGAAATGTGACTGAACACATGGCAGATGAAATTTAATGTAGGGAAGTGTGACATGACATATGTTGGTACAAAGAATGAAAAGAAGCAATATATCTTTCCTGAGGTTCAGTGCCCAAAAATAAATGCTATATAGCAGACAGTTCTCACCAGGTCTCTGTATTCCAGAGGGGGTCTCAGTAGGCCTCTGTATTTCAGACCGGGTCTCACCAGGCCTCTGTATTCCAGACCGGGTCTCACCAGGCCTCTGTACTCTAGATGGAGTCTCACCAGCCTTTGTACTCCAGACAGGGTCTCACGAGGCCTCTTTACTCCAGACAGGGTCTCACCAGGCCTCTGTATTCTAGACAGAGTCTCACCAGCCCTCTGTAGTCCAGATGGAGTCTCACCAGGCCTCTATACACCAGATGGCATCTGACCAGGCCTCTGTACTCCAGACGGAGTCTCACCAGACCTGTTACTCCAGATGGGGTCTCACCAGACCTCTGTACATCCAGATGGTTCTCACCAGGTCTCTGAACTCCAGACAGGGTCTCACTAGGCCTCTGTACTCCAGGCAGCATCTCACCAGGCCTCTGAATTCCAGAGAGGGTCTCACCAGGCCTCTGTAATCCAGCTGGAGTCTCACCAAGTCTCTGTACAACTGAAGAATTGCTTCCTCACTTTTGAATTCCAGACCAGGAGACATACCATTACCATTTTTGATTACTTCTTATACCATTTTTACTAGTTTTTAGTGATTTGTGTACAAGGATATTGAAGTTGTTTTGCCAGTTCACAGAGCTTTATGTTTCACCATTAAAAACATATTCTAACCCAAAACAGAAGATTTCCCACATTCAACTTCATCTGTCATAGTTTTGTCCACTCAAATATATGTCCCTGTGTAACTTCAAGTTATTATTGATGCTGACAAAGCATTACTGAGGATTACCAAAGATGTCATCTCTCAGGGATGAGACATTATTCCAAGGTCCCTTCTGTCTGATGCAGATTTAAAAGAATCCCATGTTAATATCTGAAACGGAGCAGGAAGTTTTCCTGATATTGTAACATGTATCCCACACTAAACCTACACTATCCAAACCAAAGTATCTGGTCATTTGTTCGTTGTTTATAAATCCATGCCAATATGCAAATCAGTTGCTATGCTGCAACTGGGCACTTCCTTCTAATGTTAAAGGAGTATATTAATGCAAGTTGTTTTGAAGATGTGATAAGATATCTATATAAATACAGAATATTTTGTTTCAATTATTGCATTTAGATAAATACAGATAATTGCATGCATTGTCTTCAAACTGTCAGCATAACCAGAACAAAGAATGCAAGAAATAGAAGCAGGAGCTGGCCACTGGGCCTTCAAGCCTGCCCCGCTTTTCAATACAATCATGACTTGTGCTGGCCTCAACTCCTTTTCTGTGCCATTTCCCCAAAGCCATCTATTCCTCAATCAATTCACCTCCACTTTGATTAGTTCTAATGATCCAGCCTCCACCACCCTTTTGGGTAGAGAATTCCAGAGTTTCACCAACCTCTGCACATTTCAGTTTTAACTGACCTGTCTTTTATCTTGCAGCTGTCCTTGTGGGAGAGTTTGAGACTCTCCCACAAGTGAAAATATCTCACCATCTGTCCTGTCAAGTCCCTTGGGTTCTTATATAGAGTCAAAGAGGTTTACAGCATGGAAACAGACCCTTCAGTCCAACTTGTCCATGCTGCCCCTTTTTTAAACTTCCAATTGCCCGCATTTGGCCCATATCTCTCTATACCCATCTTATCCACGTAACTGTTTAAACACTTTTTAAAAACCAAAATTGTTCCTGCCTCTACTACTACCTCTGGCACTCACCACCAAATTTGCCCCTCTGGACCCTTTTGTATCTCTCTCACCTTAAACCTGTGCCCTCTAGTTTTAGACTCCCCTACCTTCGGGAAAAGATATTGACTATCTAGCTGATCTATGCCCCTCATTATTTTATAGACCTCTATAAAATTACCCCTAAGCTTCCTTTGCTCCAGAGAAAAAAGTCCCAGTCTATCCAACCTCCCCTTATATCTTAAACCATCAAGTCCCAGTAGCATCCTAGTAAATTTTTTCTGCAGTCTTTCTAGTTTAATAATATTCTTTCTGTAATAGGGTGACCAGAATTACGCACAGTATTCCAAGTGTGGCCTTACCAATGCCTTTTGCAACTTCAATAAGACTTCCCAACTCCTGTATTCAATGTTATGACCAATGAAACCAAGCATGCTGAAGACTTTCTTCACCACTCTGTCCACCTGTGACTCCACTTTCAAGGAGCTATGAACCTGTACCCCTAGATCTCTTTGTCTATAACTCTCCACAAAGCCCTACCACTAACTGAGTAAGTCCTGCCCTGGTTTGATCATGCAAAATGCACCACCTTGCACTTATCTAAATTAAATTCCATCTGCCATTCATCAGCCCACAGGCCCAATTGATCAAGATCCCGTTGCAATCCTAGATAACCTTCTTCACTGTCCACTATGCCACCAATCTCGGTGTCATCTGCAAACTTACTAACCATGCCTACTAAATGCTCATCCAAATCATTAATATAAATGACAAATAATTGTGGACCTACCACAAATCCCTGAGGCACATCGCTGGTCACAGGCCTCCAGTTTGAAAAACAACCCTCTACAATCACCCTCTGGGTTTTGTCATCAAGCCAACTTTGTATTCATTTGGCTACCTCACGCTGGATCCCGTGAGATTTAACCTTATGCAACCTAAAGTCCATGTAGACAACATCAACTTCCCTCATCTACCTTCTTGGTTACCCCTTCAAAAAACTCAATCAAATTTGTGAGACATGATTTTCCACTCACAAAACCATGCTGACTGTCCCTAATCAGTCCTTGCCTCTCTAAGTGCATATAGATCCTGTCTGGGAGTGTATGGGGTGTCAAGGAAGGGTAGTACCTCTGGTGGGGGAACATGCCACGTCCTTTCAGGGCAGTTTGTCCATCTTTTGTCCCCACCTGGCACTCAGCTCTCACCTGTGGCTCCCTGTAGCTGTTTGCATGTGACAGCAGCCACACCCCGGGCAATGGCCTCGACAAGCCGGCTAAACCAGGTGAGGGTAGCCGACGGGTCTCAACCCTCGGTGAGATAGGAAGATTTCTATCCCAGCATGTGAAGACAGAGTCCAGTGGATTGAACGGATGAGACTAATGGAAGGTCCAACGGTCAAGAAGGCAGTCTCTGCAAGCGTTGTGGAACGTGAAGAGCAGGACAAGGCACAGAAGACATCCTGGTCATTCACTGCACCTAGTCTCACCTCCAGCCATCTTGACTCTTGTCTTGCCACTGGATCTAGATGGGAATTGGGAAGAGAGAGTGAAGCTGACGCTGCGCAACTCTCCCTCACTTTAATCCAAATCAAGCGCTAGTTTCGACACCATCATCAGTGTCCTGTTCAACCCTTGAAGTCCTGTGGCGATGGGCGAGCGACGAAGCAGCAGGTGTGGATACACTGGGAACTGGAGTCACGGACCTGCACACAGGCGGCTCAGGTCTAATGGTCGTTTTCCGCTGACTGAAGCAGCAGTGAAACTCGGCGTCTACCTAGGCGACTGAGCAGTCCTCTTCTGGCATTGCACTGCTCACCTCCGTAGAATGAGGAAGGGGCTAGAAAAGGTGCCGTAAACATTGCCTGCTTCACTACACCCTGGCCAGTTTACCACGGCTGGCAGGGATCCCATCTTGCAGTCGAACAAACAAAATAAAACACAAGGTGACACCACTCACCATTGGCACTTGGAATGTGCACACGCTTTTGGACAACCCTACAGCAGACAGGCCAGAGAGAAAAACAGCCTTAGTTGCCAGAGAGCTTGCAAGATACAACATTGACATTGCAGCCCTGAGTGAAACTCGTCTTGCCAACGTAGGTCAGTTGACTGAAACTGGAGGTGGGTACACATTTTTCTGGAGTGGTCGTGGCAGTGATGAGCGTCATGATGCTGGAGTTGGATTTACCGTCAGGAGTCACCTTGTTCGGAAACTTGATAGTCTACCCAAGGGTGTGAACAACCAGTTTATGACATTAGCGCTTCCGCTACAGAAAAGAAGTCAAGCCACCCTGATCAGTGCCTATGCCCCCACAATGAACAACCTGGACGAGATGAAAGACAAGTTCGATGAAGAACTAGACGCCCTACTATCAGCAGTGAGCAGTACTGACAAGCTGATCTTGCTTGGCAATTTCAGTGTAGGGTGTGACTCTGCAATCTGGCAGGGAGTCATTGGGAGGCATGGAGTGGGCAAGTGTAACAGTAATGAGGACCTGTGCAGCACATGACCTCCTCATCATCAACACAACCTTCCGTCTGCCTACCCATAACAAGACCTCCTGGATGCACCCCCACTCTAAGCATTGGCATCTTATCGACTATGCCATTGTCAGGAGAAAAGACAGGCAGGATGTCAGAGTGACCAAGGCCATGTGTGGTGCTGACTGCTGGACAGATCACAGGGTCATTGTCTCCAAAATGAGGCTCTGCATCAGACCCAAGAGGCGACCACAAGGAAGCAAGGTTATGAAAAGAATCAATGCGGCCAAATTAAAGAATCCCAGCATAGCTTCAGCACTGGCTGAAGACTCAGAAATCAAGCTTGCTGACCTACACCTCGCAGGCAGCACTGAGGATGACTGGGAATGCTTCAGGAATGCTGTCCATTCATGTGCACTGAAGATGCTCGGGCCCTCCACCCGCAAGCAGCATGATTGGTTCGATGAGAATGGTGAGGAGATACAGGCTCTACTTGTTGAAAAGCACCATCTTCATCAGGCCTGTCAGAACGACCCATCTTCAGCTTCCAAGAAAATGCTTTTACCAATGCTCACGGGACAGTCCAGAATAAAAACTGCGTAAAATGCAGGATGCCTGGCTGAGCTCCATGGCAGATGAAATACAGGGATATGCTGACAGAAACGACTTGAAATGGTTCTATGAAGCCCTTGACAATCTCTCGGGAGATCCCCCCTCCTCAGTATAGATGGTACAACTCTCATTACAGAGAAGGCTCAGATCCTGCAGAGATGGGCTGAAGACTTTGAAGCTGCCCTCAACTGATCGTCATCTATTAACAATGAGGCAACAGACAGGATTCCCCAGGTTGATATCAACAGCGCCATGAATGACCCACCGGTAGTAGCTGAAGTCATGAAAGCTGTCAGCCAGCTATCTGGTGGCAAAGCCCCAGGGGCAGATACCATACCCACAGAGATCTACAAAGCTGCTGGTCCTGTACTCAACAAGAAGCTGACCGAGTTGTTCCAGTCCTTTTGGAAGCAAAGATCCATTTCTCAGGAACTTAAAGATGCTTCCATCGTACACCTCTACAAGAGGAAGGGCAATCGGCAAGTATGCGACAACCACTGAGGAATCTCGCTGCTCTCCATCACAGAAAAACCCTAAATCATCTGATCACTCATCTGGAGCTGGGCCTGCTTCTAGAGGCACAGTGTGGCTTCCACAAAGGTTGCAGGACTATTGACAAGATTTTTGCTGCATGCCAACTTCCTGAGAAGTGTCAGGAGTAGAAAGCCTTCGCTACTGTAAGCCGACAAGGCCTGTGGAGGATCATGTCAAAGTTTGGCTGCCCTCCCAAATTCATTCAGTTGGTACACCAGTTCCACAATGACCAGAGTACTGGATGGCAGAGAATCCTCTGGGGCATTCCCAGTCACCTATGGCATCAAACAGGGTTGTGTGCTTGTACCCACACTGTTCAGCATGATGTTTACTGCCATGCTGAATGATGCCTTCCAGGACAGTGTTGCTGGAATCAGCCTCAGGTACAGAGTGGATGGGAAGCTCTTCAACCTGAGGGGACTTCAAGCTATTACCAAAGTGAAAAAGACTGTTCTGAGAGATTTCCTCTTTGCTGATGACTGTGCCCTGTATGCTGGCTCAGAGCCAGAGATGCAATCAGTATGGACAAATTTTCCACGGCTTGTGACAACTTTGGACTTATCATCAACATTAAAAAGACCGAAGTCATGCACCAGCCTGCTCCTCGTGCACTGTACACAGAACCCATAATCACAATCTAAAGAGCAGAAACTACAGGCAGTGGACCAGTTCATTTATCTTGGCAGCATCCTCTCTCAAGCAGTGACTATTGATACAGAAGTTAACTGCAGAATAGCAAAGGCAAGTTCTGCTTTTGGAAGACTGCGCTCCACTGTATGGGAACATCGAGGAATCAGCCCAGCAACAAAACTGAAGGTCTACAGTGCCGTGATACTCACTACCCTCCTGTATGCCTGTGAAACACGGACTGCATATTGAAGGCATGCAAGACAGCTCAATCATTTCCACATGACTTGTCTTCGCAGAATATTATGCATCAAATGGCAAGACAAAGTACCAGACACTGAAGTTCTCTCTAGAGCAAGTTTACCATCAGTCCACACACTGCTGATGAGAGCACAGGCCCGGTGGGCAGGTCATGTCATCCCCAAGCAGCTCCTTTTTGGGGAACTCTCTGCTGGAAGACACTCGCATGGAGGGCAGAAGAAACATTTCAAAGACACACTCAAGGCCTCCCTGAAGTCGCTTGACATTGACACAACCACCTAGGAAACACTGGCACAAAACCACTCTACCAGGCGTTGCCTCATCCACAAAGGCTGTCAAGCTCACGAAGCAAGATGCATTGCTGAAGCACAACTTAAGCGCAAGCTGCGCAAGTCCAGAGCCACAAGCGCAACAACTACAGTGTCTACACAAGTCTGTCCAATATGTGCCAGGACATTCCATGCCCAAATTGGTCTGATCAGTCATCTCTGGACACATCACATCCAGGCTCAAAATGATTAATGGTGTCGAGGTCCTCATCGCTGATGATGGATGAACAACAACAGATCCTGTCTCTCAAAGTACCTTTGTACAACTTACTCACTTCAGATGTGAGGCTCAATGGCCTGTCGTTCCCAGGCTTTTCCCTGCAGCCCTTCTTAAACAAAGGCACAATGTTTGTCACCCTTCAATCTTCAGGCACCTCACCTGTGACTATCGATGAATCAAATATCTCTGCTAGGGGACCCACAATTTCCTGCCTAGCCTCCCACAGTGTCCTAGGATACACCTCATCAGGTCCTGGAGATTTATCTACTTTGATGCACTTTAAGACTTCCAGCATCTCCTTTTCTGTCGTACGTTCTCATGGAATCCCCTTTTTAGTTGGGATAAATTCCTGCTGAGCATTTTGAACCAGCTCTTTGATTTTTTTTGGAGAGATAGGATTTTGCACTGACAGTAACGATGACGCTAGCGGAGCTCACCACTGTTTTGGAGTAAATCAAACTTCCTGGGTACAAATATATGCAGTTAACACCGAAATCCAAATTTACAGTCAGTTCCCAGCATCTCCATAGGTTGCGCTATAACAGTGCCTTGCTGATACACTCAGCATCGAAATTAATATTAGGACATGAGGTTCTAGAACTTACCTATTGGTGTGCCACTAAACCTAGCAGAAGAGGAACACCACGATAAGTCATAATTACAGCCAATCAACCTCTGGTACCAAAAATTTAAATTTACATGTGTAGACTCTTTGACTCCCTGCAGTACAGAAGGCCATTCAGTCCATCAAGCCGGTGGCAACAACAATCCCACCCAGACCCTATCCCCCTAACCCTACATATTTACTCTGCTAATCCCCCTGACACAAGCAATTTAGCATGGCCAATCCACATCTTAGGAGTGCAGGAGAAAACTGAATACCCGGAGGAAATCCACACAGACACAGGGAGAACATACAAACTCCACACATTCATCCAAGGGTGGAATTGAACCCGGGTCCCTGGTGCTGTGAGGCAGCCGTCCTAACCACTGTGCCACCATGCCGCCCATAGTTTTAACCTTTTAGAACTGAAATGGTTTGAAGGTTTTGGATATTTTGCTTTTTACTTTTTCTGTCCTATCTTTTTTCACCTCCCCCTCAATGCAATCTTTCTTTCTCAACCCTTATTTTTTGTTTTGTGTACATGATTAAAATCTAATTTATGTCTTTGTTCGGACTGTCATTGTCACAGTGTGGATTCTTCAATAGTTAGTCAATGACCTCGCTGTTACCCTGCTCACAAATACTGTCAATCCCTTGTACAGCAAGCTGCACTGATTCGATTTGATTTATTATTGTCACATGTATTAACATATAGTGAAAAGTATTGTTTCTTGCACACTATACAGACAAAACATACCGTTCATAGAGAAGGAAACGAGATAGTGCCAGAATTTAGTGTTAAAAGAATTAGAATGAAGTTTTAGAAGTATAGAATGAGAGTAAAACTTAGAATTATAAGGTATGCTGGGCACAGCTTGCTAGAAGTCGCCTGTCTCAGGTGCCATCTTGGAATTTTGGGTCAAATTTTTTTTGTAAAAGTATAAAATTAGAAAGACACATTACAAAACATTTCCAATTATAACATTAAAGTATGATGGAATTTATATTTTCTCCAGTGATCTAATTGAGCTCAATAATGAGGACATTGCATATATTTCAATATAATTTGGCAGAAAGCCTCATCACTGGAACTTTCAAACAAGCATCAGGACCTGGCTTGGCTGGTGGACTGTCCCAGTCAGATCTCTCATGTGCATGTCTGAACTCTCTGCACCACCGCACGCTGCCTTCGAAGTGGCTGCGGAGTGGGGGGGTGAGGGGGGAGATGGTCACACACCTCCTTGTGGAATGTGCCTTTGCAAAGAGGGTCTAGAGAGAGATATAGCTGTGCTGGATCGAATGCCTGATGACAGTGAGTTGGCTCTAAAGATAAGCTTTGTGGGCAACCATGAGTAAGCATGTTGAACAGCAAGTCCATTCTATTATCACTGACCACAAAATTTGCAAGAGGAAGGGAACTAGGTGCAATATCCTTTGAAAATATTTATGTTCCATTCTGTCCAACTCTGGCTCTCCCAGCGAGCCTTTCTGTCTATTATCAATAAGAATAGCTTTAACCTTACCTCCAGTTAAAAAAAAATCTAAAGCTTGTGGTCCAATGTAAACAAAAAACCCAGAAGTCCTGTATTTTGCAGTATTTTCTCTTTCATATCTGTGATTTGTCAATGTTTTAATATCCATTTTCTAGTTTAATCATTAAAATTTGTACACAGTGCTGCAAATGTTCTTTGCTTCAGTGTTAACTTACGTTATATGTCTCTTGGTACATATCAAAAGACTTCATTGTATATTATCTAGATAATGACAGAGATAAGTCCTCTTCTAGATGCCTGTCTAATATGTTCCATGACATCATACATTATTCCTGCCAATATGCAACACTTTGCATTTAATAGTAATAAATTTGAGCCACCATATATTGGGATTAAGTAGGTAGTCGTGTGATCACTTTACAAATACCTAACTGCACCCTCAGCTTTCACTCCCTAGTTAAGGGTTATCTGACAATCTTGCAGTTGGTTTCATAATTCATGTCATTTGTGTAAATATGAAAGAGGCACATATATCTGAGGGATACCACCCACCTGATTGTCAAACATCTCTCACTAACACTCTCTGAATCCTGAAAGTTCATTTATAATATGTAGGCACTCCACCAACCTATTCAAAGGAATGGGCTCCAATATTTCATCTGATTCTGAAGTTAGACTATGCGGCCTGTAGTTCCTCACTTCAGAACCAGTAGCACCTTGTTAAAATCTAGTGATTCTCTAATGCCCCATAAATGATCTCCTGGGTCTCTCTCAATCACATTGGATAAATACCTTAAAGCTCAGGAGATTTATCATCCGTCTCTCTAACTTGTTCAATATCCCTGCTTCAGTTATCTAAAAATTGTCTCAAAAAGTAAATGCAACACACAAGGTCACAAGGTAATAATATAAAAGCAAAATACTGCAGATGCTGGAAATCTGAAATAAAACCAGAAAATGCAATAAGTACTCTGCAGACTTGGGAGCATCTGGAGCTGGAAAAAGAGCTAATGTATAAGGACAATGACCTTTCACCATTTCTGTATTTCCAGCATTTTCCTTTTTTACACATAGACAATATTAATGGAATGCTTTATTGGGCATAAACAGTGAGATTACTGGAACTCAACAACCATAGCCTCATCCCCCCTCCTCCCAGGGAGAGATGGTGGGGTGGGGGCATTATCACTGGATTTGTAATCCTCTGGGTAATGCCCTGGGGACCCGGGTTTGAATCCAACCATTTCAGATGGCGAAATTTGAACTCGATAAAAATCTGGAATTAAAAGTGACAAAGAAACCATTGTTGCTTGTTGTTTAAAAAAAAACATCCGGTTCACTAATGTCCTTTAGGGAAGGAAATCTACAATCCTTGCCTGATCTGGCCTACATGTGGCCTCAGATCTAGTCAGTTCAAGGGCAATTAGGGATGGGCAATAAATGCTGATCTTGCCAGTAATGCCAACATCCCACAAATGAATAAAAATAAATTATGTGCAAGAAGTACAGCAATTTCAAATATTTTGTTACTAAACCCAATATCCAGGTGTTGCTGTTCAGGTTTTGCCACGTCATCATTAGGTTCTTGAAATCACTGTTTTACCTTCTGCCTCATCATTGAGTAGCATGAAGTTGCTATATTTGTTTGGTAGATGTGAACTAAAAACTCCAGAAGCACAGGACTGCCCATTTCATTCTAAGTAGCCTTTTAACAAAGCTGTAAATGTCAGTAAATGCCAGCCGATCTCTCTGGCATTGAAAATTAACTAATCATTTCTGATAAGGATCCTTTCATCTCTTGCGGATTGATTATATTATTTTGAGGTATTTGTAAAGTCTCATTCCTTCAGGTGTGGATTTTTAAGATTTATCTCTCTAATTGAAACCATATGAGGGCTGGTTAACCCAGTTGGGTAGAGAGCTAGTGTATAGTTCAGGATAACCAGCAGTGAGTGTTTGTTTCCCATGCTGGCTGAGGCAGACAAAGGACCTGCCTCCTTGCTCTGCCACTAATAGTAGAAGGCAATGGCAAACCACCACTGACAAAATTGCCAATGAAATGGCTCGGGATCAGCAGACCATGAACGAGGGACCTGCCTTTAGGTGCGCCAGTGCACTTTGTTTCTTTTGGTGTCCCATTATCAGCTTACACTTTCAGCAACTCACCACACAAAAAAAAACTGAAATGTGCGAGGGCGAGTCATAATAACTCCAGATACCATCAGATGCCGTGCAGTTGCAAATTATGGCTCTTTATTTTTTTCCACAATCTCACCCATTCTAATATTTTAGTATTTCACTCTCCACTTTGACTGTTATAATACTGAGGAGAGTCCTTTCTTTACCTAGTTCGTAATTCCTGCCTAACCTGCTAAGATGTTTTTCAGGTAAGCCTGGTGCTGCTCCTGGCATGCCCTCCTGAACCTTCCATTGAACCAGGGTTGATCCCCTGGCTTGATGGTAATGGTTGAGTGGGGAATATGCCGGGCCATGAGGTTGCAGATCGTGCTTGAGTACAATTCCGCTGCCTCATGATGCCCATGATGCAAAGGCTCCAATGATGTTCTGGGAATAGTACTGAAGATTGTGCTCCAGAACTTGCTGCTCCCCTAGCCAAGCTCTTCCAGTATAGTTACAACACTGGCATCTACCCAACAATATGGAAAACTGCCCAGGTATGCCCTGCACACAAAAAGCAGAACAAATCCAACCCTACCAATTACCACCCAATCTACTCTGTATCATCAATAAAGTGATGGAAGGGGCCATCAACAGTGCTATCAAGCAGCACCTGCTCAGCAATAACCTGCTCTGTGACGCCCTGTTTGGGTTAGGCCAGGGTCACTCAGCTCCTGTCCTCATTACAACCTTGGTTCAAACATGGACGAAAGAGCTGAATTCCAGAGATGAGGTGAGAGTGACAGCCCTTGACATCAAGGAATCAACGTGTGTAAAGGAGTAAACTCTCCGCAGGTTGGCGTCATACCTGGTATATAGGAAGATGGTTGTGGTTGTGGAGGGTAATCATCTCAGCTCCAGGACATCTCTGCAGAAGTCCATCAGGGTAGTGTCCTGGGCCCAGCCATCTTCAGCTGCTTCATCAATGACCTTCCCTCTGTCATAAGGTCAGAAGTATGTTCACCAATGATTGCACAATGTTCAGCACCATTCGCGACTCCTCAGATACTGAAGCAGTTCATGTTCAAATGCAAATGCAGAACCATCAAAAGTACAGACGCATAGAGGGACCTGGGTGTGCAAGTCCACAGATCCTTGAAGGTGGCAGCACAGGTGGAGAAGGTGGTGAAGAAGGCATATGGTATGCTTGCCTTTATAGGACAGGGTATAGAGTATAAAAATTGGCGTCTGATGTTACAGCTGTATAGAACGTTGGTTAGGATACATTTGGAGTACTGTGTCCAGTTCTGGTTGCCGCACTACCAGAAGGATCTGGAGGCTTTGGAGAGAGTGCAGAGAAGGTTTACCAGGATATTGCCTGGTATGGTGGGTCTTAGCTATGAGGAGAGATTGGGTAAACTGGGGTTGTTCTCCCTGGAAAGACGGAGAATGAGGGGAGACCTAATAGAGGTGTATAAGATTGAGGGGTATGGATAGGGTGAACAGTGGGAAGCTTTTTCCCAGGTCGGAGGTGACAAACATGAGGGGTCACAGGTTCAAGGTGAGGGCGGTGAGGTTTAACTCAGATATCCATCATCTACAAGGCGCAAGTCAGGAGTGTGATGGAATACTCCCCACTTGCCTGGATGGGTGCAGCTCCAACAACACTTAAGAAGCTTGGCACCGTTCAGGACAAAGCAACCTGCTTGATTGGCACCACATCTATAAATATCTACTTGCTCCACCACTGACAATCAGTAGCAGCAATGTGTACTATTTAACAAGATGCACTGCAGCAATTCACCAAAGATCCTTAGACAGTACATTCCAAACCCATGACCACTTCCATCTAGAAGAACAAGGGCAACAGATACATGGGAACACCACCACCTGCAAGTTTCCCTCCAAACCATTCACCATCCGGACTTTGAAATATACCATCATTTCTTCACAGTCACTGGTTCAGAATCCTGGAATCCCCTCCCTAATGGCATTGTGGGTCAACCCACAGCACATGGACTGCAGCGATTCAAGAAGGCAACTCACCACCACCTTCTCGAAGGCAACTAGGGATGGGCAATAAATGCTGGCCAGCCAGTGACGCCCACGTCCCATGAATGAATAGAAATTATATTGGGGGCAGCATGGCAGCACAGTGGTTAGCACTGCTATTTCACAGCTCCAGGGTCCTGGGTTCAATTCTCAGCTCGGGTCACTGTCTGTGTGGAGTTTGCACATTCTCTTTGTGTCTGCGTGGGTTTCCTGCAGGTACTCCAGTTTCCTCCCACAGTCCAAAGATGTGCAGGTTAGGTTGATTGGCCATGCTAAGAAATTGTCCCTTAGTGTCCAGGGTAGCGGAGGTTAGAGGAATTAGTGGGTATGATATGGGGGTAAGGCCTGGGTGGGATTGTGTTTGGTGCAGACTTGATGGGCCGAAGGGCCTCTTTCTGCACTGTAGGGTACGATTCAGTTTTGATGATATAAATAACCTGTGGAATGAATATTGATTGCAATAACTTATGTTAAAAGATGCATACTACAGAACAAAGAGCTGCTCATTATAGGATCAAATAGCTGCAATAAACTAGCTTAAAACAGATTCTAGTAGGATGACTAGGGGTCTTCTCACCTCTTTGGAGGCCATCTCATCACCTTAAGTTTTATTTAGAACAGAGAAGACATTGATCAATTATTATTTAAGCTAATTAGCAAGCTAGAATAGTTCTGATTACAGGTTGGCTTGATTGACAGGGTTAAAAAACCAGCATTAAAAAGGCCTCATTGCACAGAGAACAAAGTAAAACCTTAGGAGCAGAAACTGAAGTATTAGCAAACGGACAGTATAGCACATGCAATTGCAAGACAAATAATCCAGCCAAACAGACCCAGATAAAGGCAGAGAGTCCATCAGGGCAGAGGAGGACTTAGGGAGTCCCATGGGGTAACTCCCAAAATCCAGATGGAAAGTAAAAGCCAGACAATTGGTTAAGATATTGCCTTGATTTGTTCAGTATAACTTTTATTTCTTAATGAATAATCCTGATTTGCTACGTCAAAATATCTCCAGTTGTCTTATTGGTTTTAGTCTTGTCTAACTAAACTTGAATCTTTTTACTCACAGCCTGTAGTATTTCTTTTAAGCTATTTTTATATGTCTATGCTGCTCAAAGACCTAATTCTGCAAAGTCTGTTTCTATACCTTTTTATTGTCTTTTTTTGAATTTGTTTATTGTAATTTAGGCAAACTCTAGCCCCCACTAAACAGGAACAATGCTACTGGCCATGAGCTCAAGCTAAATTCATTGAGAAGTAATTAATATCAGCTTTTGGAATAAAATAGCCATGGTTTAATGTATATACAGAAAATAATGAGTTGGTGGAAGTGATTGAGAAAATATCTAATTAACTTGAAGGTCAGATTGTTTTTACCCTGACCCACAATTTTTTTATATTTGTTAAGCTCCCCTAATGCTAGTCAGAAAAAAAGAAAAATTGTATTTACGCATGTTCGTGCAACTGTGTTTCAACTTTCTAATGTGTCATGGTTGAGAGGATTACAAGTCCAGACGTATTCAGAATTCATCAAATAAATAATGCCATATGCTTTTTAATTTTTAGTTTCAGTTCATTTTATTAGGCAGCTGGATTGTTGTGCAATAGTCAGACAGTTCGCATCATCTATATTCACCACTGCAGCCTAAAGAACCACAACTGTTCATGGTAAATGCTTTGACATGCAATAAACATATAAAAATGTCCTAATAAAGGTCATTTCAGCCTTTGTGGACTGATTCTATTATTTGCTAGGTATTTGAATTATATAACTTGTTGCATCTGTATGTTAAATATACTTGTATATAAATCAATTTATCCATAGCAGGGAACCAGCAGTCTGATAGTGTAATATTTGCCTCCTTTGGAATAAACAGCATCCCACATGATCTCTGGTCACATCACTCATTATGTACCACAGGTAAGGGATAATGTTTATCCATTCCACAATCCCATATAATGGTGTTGGTTTTGGTTTACAAGAGACTTAGACTGTATTTGGAAGCTGCTTCTCTGCTGTGAGTATAACTTACAAGTTTTGGAGGGAAGTTAAACTGTAAGAGTAAATATTATAAAAACTATGCAGCAATTTACTGATATTTGATAATACTGCTGTAACACAGACAATGGGTGAAATTTTCCATTTTTAAGTTTTGGCTCTGGTGTGAAACAAGCAGTTCGCCAGCTGGCTTTTCTAGCCGGAAACTGCAGCACTTAGAGCAAAAAATGCTGCAAGCGTCTGTGGCACTATCACATTGGCAGGGTGGGGATGTCCCAATCTGCATTAAAAAAAACTGCCCCCTTCCCCACATACTCAGTGGGGCAACCCCCCTACTACACATAAGGGCAATCCCCCCAACAGAGCTCCCCAAAGGGTATGCACCTAGCATAGGCACTGTCAGATTGGCATTGCCCCCTCCTGGGGGCTAAAATTACATGTGTGACCCTGGCAGGTTCTCCTCAACTGCTTCACATTTTTAAACAAGGCGGGATTCTTTATCTGGGATGGATATAGGGAGAGGAAGCCCTTTAACCATATATTAATTTTTTAAAATAAATTTAAATGAAATTCCCTCCCTTTCTGATGGGGGGTGATGAAAATCAGATGAGATCTCACCACCAAGATACTTGATCCCACAAGATTTTCTACTGGCGCCCCCATTTCTCCCTCTAAATCTGCAAACAAGTCTGATATGGCAAGTGGTTTCATTTCAGAAGTTAATAACTGTAAAACAGTTGCACTGTTAAGATTAGCATACAAATGAGCAAGCTTTTAAATGGAAAAAACATGATTTCATCTGCAGGTGGATTTCCTTTACAACACCAAGAAGTCACTCACTGGCTGAAATTTTCCAGTCCCCCACGCATGGCAGGTTTTGCCGTGGGAGAGGCAGCTTGCCATTGCCTCTGGTGGGATCTTTAGGTCCTGCTGAAATCAGTGGCAATTTGCGAGGCTCGCTGTCTCACCGAGGGTTCAGCTTCAGCGGGACCGCAAGATCCTGCCAGTGCAAAGGACCAGAAAATTCCACCCATGGATTTAATCTGTTGTCTCCTTTAGAATATTTTTAATAACCTCATCAACTTGGAATACACTGAATGAGATTTGCTCACACTCAGATTTGGAGCCACATTCAAACAAGCAAGTTACAAGAGGAATGTCTTCCCCAGGAAATTCAACAAAAGCCAGTTCCGAGTAAGCACTTGGACCAGGATAAATGATCCAAGGCTCTGTCCAGGTATGGAAACTACCTGGACAAGTATTAAGATACATTCCTAAATCTCTGCGTGATTTGAAGTTTGTAGTATGCGAGAATAATATAATTTCAAAATTTTCAGTTAATTCTGAGGTATCTTTCTCCTTTTTCTTCTGCTCCAAATGATAATTTTTAATGACATGATAGATATTGAGTCCTGCAAGTTTTGATGCTGGAAAGTGGATAATACTGCCATGACAACCATTGGGGGGTTCAACTAGCATTTTCACCAGAGATACATCTGTAAAAGTACATCCACCATCTGTGCTAACAGCTTGCACCCGACATTGTTTATCACCACGCTTAATGCTCCGAGCATTGCAATACAGAATATCAAATCCATTGTACTGATCCACTGACACCATCTGACATTCCCCACACTCTTCTCTAGAAACAAAGTCTCCACAATTCCAGCTCTTTCCATGGTCGTTACTAAAGAAAGTAAAAACACGAGACATAACTTGGCCATCTGATTGTTTCTCGTAAGCATGTGCAGGGATAATAAGGCGTCCAGACTTGAGCTGAATACCATGACCCGGCCCCACAGCAAATGTTGCCCATTTCTTAATGTTCGGATTTGTCACATCGGTAGGACTGCTCCAATTCTGTCCTTTGTCCTTGCTGGTGACAAAGCAAAGTCGTGTGACATTTTCCCCAGTTTTTATTTGATGTTGCTCACTTACATTTCCATAGACAACAATAAAAAAGAGGAAGACAGTGCCTGTATTGTTGTCATAAACAGGGCAAGGATTCATGGATCGATGATCCTTTAGTCGCGCAGACTCAATAGGTGTCACATCCTCCCACTGAGAAAATGAAAGCAAGAGTTAATCAACTAGAACTGGATCGTTAAATTAACTTCCCATTAGCTCAGTTCTGAAAACAGAATATGATCTTCCCATTTTCAATAATGAGGTAGATGGGTGATGTCTTTTTTTCATTAAAACACAACCCATGGCTCTCCATTTCAAGATAAAATCGATTCTTGAATGTCTAAATATTTGTCATCACCATCCTGCAGAATCCACTGCTAACATTAATCACCCTTCCATTGAAAAAGTGGTCTCTGACTTCAGGACTGAATTTGTCTTTTACCATTTTATAGCCATGTTCCTTAAGCTGCTGTCCTGATTTAACCTGAAATTGTACTCAGTGTTGGCTTCTCCATTTCAGTTATATAACTCTGCATGGTCTGTTCACATTTGTCTCCTTTTAAAACTGGAATACTGTTTTTTTTCTAATCCATCCTCACAATTCTGTCCTTGGACACTAAAGATCAGGCTTCTTGTGCCATTTTCAGGGAGTTTTTGTTTCCTTAGTAAAGGACTGAAAATGGTTCTAGTACTTCCAGACACTACTGATCTCGCAATATAGATCAGCATTCTGTGCACTTTACTGATTGCTGGTCCAGAAATCTGAACATGCGCTATCTCAACCAGATCCCCATAACTACCTCCCAAGTTATACTGACCTCTTTGTTAAATAGTCCCAGTTTTCTCTTACTATTTTCCCATCATACCATCATGGTATATGCTTAAATTTCGAAGTCAGAATGTTAATTTCTAAAATAAAACAACATATTTATTCAAGTAGTATAAATAGGAGAAGGGATGTTCTCAGTAATCTGGGCTTCAAGGCCAAGCAGGTTAAAGAGAAATGAATTATTTATAGAAAAATAGCACAACACAATAAGTGACCCTCATTAACTTAATGAGGTGCAATTATTGTATTCATGTCATTTTTCTTTGAGCCAATAAGATTAACATATTAACCCACAAGCACCCGTCTCAACTTCCAATACTCATGTACACCCAGTTCAATGACTGCTGGCTACATTTCCAAACAGAATGTATATAATTCTACCCATTCAAAATTATAGACCTGGATGTTTTACATACAAATATTTTATCATTCAGGTTCTAAGTGATAACCACAGAAAACTGCTCTATAATAGGATTTACCCAAGCCATAAATAACTTGCAACCCCAAGTGTCAAAATCCAGGAAGCTTTTACTCAGAGGAAAGCAAGGTGGCAGGGTAAGATGATAAACAACAGAAACAATATATGATTCATTCATAAAATCACATCCCATCTAGATCAGGATTGTGTACAAATGGTATTTGTACTCAGTGTCAACAGATTTCTTCCATGTTTTGACACAGTATGCAATGCAGAACTCTCTCTCTCCCGACATCCTCAAACCCTCCAGTTAAAAACTAAATGTAAATCTCAATTAAAATTCCATCCCAGTCATTTTTTTTTATTCATTTATGGAACGTGAGCACTGCTGACAAGACTAGTAAATGGCCTTGAGAAGATGGTGGTGAGCTGTTTTCTTGAGTGGCTGCAGTCTATCTAGAGAAGAATCCAGGAAAGTCTCAATCAAGTTTGACCAATTTTAAATTTGCCAACTATATACATTTTAAATGTTTAGCGTTATGTCTCCTACATATTTTTCTTCCAGTTTACCTCAAAATTCTTTAAAGACTTTTTGTATGTGCCCCTTCGGAGCATGAGCACATCAGCATCTTCATCCCTGGAGCCCAATCTCTTCTCAGCAAATGCCAAAAGTGTGCCTGTGTTCGGAATGTAAAGCAATGCAGGAATTCTGTATCCAAAACCTTTCTCCTGTTTGAACAGGACAGTTGTGTTGAAAGAATTTGTGGATGCCATCTTGCCAAAGAAATTAGGTACAATGTTTATATGAAAAAGGCATCAATTTCTCTGCAAAAGGAAGAAGACAGATAATCAGAACAACATTTTGAAACTTGCTAGTAAACTGTGCACACCAAGTAAGAGTCACGGTACTATGGCACAATGATATAATGTTTATTCCGGCTATTGCTGTTATCAGAAGCATATAAAGTGATTAAATAGGAAAATCAAGGTTGCTAGCATTTTTAGAACTACTACCCTTTCAATCCACCGCTTGCAGATTAATAAGTCACTCTCACCAATCTGTTGAGTGGTGTCACTGAGTGTGCTTCTCACTTGTCCTGTAACTGGCCAGTGCCAGTTACAGGACAAGTTCCACTTAACAGTAAAATATGTGGGAGTGATTGTGATATAGGAGCATCGTGAACAGGGAGGCTGGGAGAGGGGTGCTGGATTTAGAAACAGTACCAAACCATGTGGGCATGTCTGAGAACACAGTGAGAGACCTCAGACTGGGATGTGTAAGCGCTCATGGAGAGCAGATATGAGTGTTCAGGGGTGGGGCAGCTGAAAGGGAATGGAGAATAGGATGCAAAAATTGGGAATTTTGTGGTTGGGATGGGAGTTGGATATCAGCAATTGGGATCTATGGTCAGTGTGGGAATGATAGAGTTCTTTGGTTAGGGCTGTTAGGATTAATTTGAAGGAGGTATTGTGAGGGAACTCCTTGTGTTGACAGGGATGACCAATGGGGTTTGTGAGAGGGCTCTGTAGAAAATAAGTCTATGAAACAGCTTTGTGGATGAAGGGGGTCATGGTGAGGGTGTTGCAACTGGAAGGGTTGTTTATTCTTTAATGGATGTGGCAGAGATTTGTTACCTATCCCTAACTGATCATAAGAGGGTGGGAGAGAGCTGTCTTCTTGAACTGCTGCAGTCCATTGGGGAGTCTGTAAGTGAGAGTAAGAGTGCTGGCAGGGAGTCTAGATGAAAGTATTTATTTATTGTCACAAGAAGGCTTACATTAACACTGCAATGAAGTTACTTTGAAAATATCCTAGTTGCCACACTCTGGCGCCTGTTCAGACACACTGAGGGTGAATTTAGCATGGCCAATGCATCAGGAATAAGATAGGTGAACTTGGAGCGTGGATTGGTACTTGGGACTATGATGTTGTGGCCATTACGGAGATATGGTTAGAACAGGGACAGGAATGGTTGTTGGCAGTTCTGGTGTATAGATGTTTCAGTAAGAGTAGGGAAGGCAGTAAAAGAGGTGGAGGAGTAGCATTGTTAATCAAGGATAGTTTAGCGGCTGCTGAAAGGCATTTTGAGGGTGATCTGCCCACTGAGGTAATATGGGCTGAAGTTAGAAATAGGAAAGGATCAGTCACATTGTTAGGAGTTTTCTATAGGCCCCCAAATAGTAATAGAGATGCGGAGGAGGAAATGGCAAAGCAGATTATGGATAGGTGTGGAGGTCACAGGGTAGTTATCATGAGTGACTTTAACTTTCCAAATATTGTTTGGAATCTTTATAGGTCGAATAGTTTGGATGGGACACTTTTTGTACAGTGTGTGCAGGAGGGTTTCCTTATGCAATATGTGAATAAGCCAACAAGAGGTGGGGCCACATTGGACTTGGTACTGGGTAATGAACTGGGCCAAGTGTTAGATTTGTTTGTGGGACAGGACTTTGGAGATAGTGACCACAATTCGGTGTCCTTCATTATTGCAATGGAGATGGATAGGGTCACATGGCAAGGTAAGGTTTATAATTGGGGCAGGAGTAATTATGACACGATTAGGCAAGAATCAGGGAGCATAAGATGGGAACAGAAACTGTCAGGTAACGGCACAAACAAAAAGTAGAGCCTTTTCAAGGAACAAATACTGCGTGTCTTTGATAGGTATGTCCCTGGAAGGCAGGGAGGAAATGGCCAAGTGAGGAAACCATGGTTCACAAAGGAGGTTGAATGTCTTGTCAAGAGGAAAAAGGAAGCGTACGTAAGAGTGAAAAAACAAGGCTCAGTTGGGTTGCTTGAGGGTTACAACGTAACAAGAATGAGTTAAAAAAAGGGCTTAAGAGAGCTAGGAGGGGGCATGAGAAGTCTTTGTCGGGTCGGATAAAGAAAAACCCCAAGGCTTTTTACTCTTATGTGAGAAATAAAAGAATGACCAGGGTGAGGTTAGGGCCAGTCAAGGATAGTAGTGGGAACTTGTGCATGGAGTCAGAAGAGATTGGTGAGGCGTTGAATGAATACTTTTCTTCAGTGTTCACTAAGGAGACGGGCCATGTTTTTGAGGATGAGTGTGTGATACAGGCTGATAGGATGGAGGAGGTAGATGTTCTGAGGGAAGATGTATTAGCAATTTTGAAAAACCTGAGGGTCGTAAGTCTCCTGGGCCAGATGGGATACATCCTAGGATACTTTGGGAAGCAAGGGATGAGATTGCGGAGCCTTTAGCTTTAATCTTTGGGTCCTCACTGTCCACGGGGATTGTGCCAGAGTACTGGAGAGTGGTGAAAGCTGTTCCTCTCTTCAAGAAAGGAAATGGGAATGACCCTGGTAATTATAGGCCAGTTAGTCTTACTTCAGTAGTTGGTAAGTTAATGGAAAGATAGGATTTAAGACCATTTGGAAAGATGCAGCTTAATCTGGGATAGTCAGCATAGTTTCATGACGGGCAAGTCCTGCCTCACAAATTTGATTGAATTCTTTGAGGAGGTAACTAAGTGTGTAGACGAAGGTAGAGCAGTTGATGTCGTATACATGGATTTTATTAAGGCATTTGATAAGGTTCCCATGATAGGTTCATGAAGAAAGTAAGGAGTGTGGGATAGAAGGAAATTTGGCCGATTGGATAAGTAATTGGCTGTCTCATAGAAGACAGAGGGTGGTAGTGGACAGAACATTTTCAGACTGGAGGCCAGTTACCAGCGGTGTACCACAAGGGTCCTCTGCTATTTGTGATTTTATCAATGTCTTGGAAGAGGGGGCTGAAGGGTGGGTTAGTAAATTTGCTAATGACACCAAGATTGGTGGAGTAGTGGATGAGGTGGAGGGCTCTTGTAGGTTACAAAGAGACATTGATAGGATGCCGAGGTGGGCAGAAAAGTGGCAGATGGAGTTTAACCCTGATAAATGTGAGGTGATTCATTTTGGTAGGACAAACTTGAATGCAGATTACAGGGTCAACGGCAGGATTCTGAGGAATATGGAAGAACAGAGAGATCTTGGGGTTCATATCCACAGATCTCTGAAGGTTGCCACTCAAGTGGATAGAGCCGGAAGAAGGCTTATAGTCTGTTAGCGTTTATTAACAGGGGGTTTGAGTTTGAGTGAGGGGTAATATTGCAACTGTACAGGACCTTGGTGAGACCACATTTGGAATACTGTGTTCAGTTCTGGTCACCTCACTAAAAGGATGTAGAAGCATTGCAGAGAGTGCAGAGGAGATTTACCAGGATGCTGCCTGGTTTGGAGGGTAGGTCTTATGAGGAAAGGTTGAGGGAGCTGGGGCTTTTCTCTTTGGAGCGGAGGAGGATGAGAGGCGACTTAATAGAGGTCTATAAGATGATGAGGGGGATAGATAGAGTGGACGTGCAGAGTCTATTTCCTCGGGTGGATGTAGCTGTTGCTAGGGGGGCGTAACTATAAGATTCATGATGAGAGATATGAGTGATGTCCGAAGTAGATTCTTTACTCAGAGTGTGTTTGGGATGTGGAATGCGCTGCCTGCTGTGATTGTGGAATCGGACACTTTAGGAACTTTCAAGCAGTTATTGGATAGACACATGGAGCACACCAGAATGATAGGGAGTAAGATTGCTTGATCTTGGGTTTGGACATAGCTTGGCACACTTCGAGGGCCGAAGGGCCTGTACTGTTCTATGTTCTATGCACTTAACCAGCACATCTTTCGGACTTTGTGAGGAAACCCACGCAGACACGGAGAACATGCAGACTCCTTACAGACAGTGACCCAAGCCGGGAACTGAACCCGGGTCCTGAGGCTCTGAGGCAACAGTGCTAACCACTGAGTGCTGAGAGGAAGTCTGGTCTGTGAAACTTGCAGACTCTGAAGGTGTGCTTGCTTGTTACTTTAGTAACAAGCTTTGACAAAGAGAAAATGCTGGAAAATCTCAGTAGGTCTGGCACCTTCTATAAGGAGACAAAACAGCTGATGTTTCCAATCCAGATGATCCTTTGTCAAAGGTTATCTTTTCAGAAAGGGTCACCTGGACTCGAAATGTCAGCTCTTTTCTCTCCTTACAGGTGCTGCCAGACCTACTGAGATTCTCCAGCATTTTCTCTTTTGGTTTCAGATTCCAGCATCTGCAATAATTTATTTTTATTTATTGATCAATATTTTATTAATATTTCTACTGGATTGGTCCAGCCAACTGTCAATCACACACATACACAACTGAAGAGAAACCGTAACTAATCAGAAAACAGGGCGAGCAGGCTCCAGTCAATCACATAACACGCCTGGCGAAGGTCTTAGCCAATCAGATAGCTGAGCGGACAGGTCCCAACCAGTCAGATAACTACGCGGGCAGGTCCCAGCCAATCAGCTAGCGAATCTGGTAGGTCCCAGCCTATCAGATAGCGAAACGGGCAAGTCCCAGCCAATCACATCGCGACGCGATCAGGTCCCAGCCAATCGGATAACAGATCGGGCAGGTCCCCAGCCAATCACATAGCGGAACGGTTGCCGCCACTGCAGATCGGAGCCGCTCTTCGTTTTCAAAACTTTCCGTTAACCCAACCGCCTGTTTACAAACCCCCGCATCCCCCTCTCAGTTTTAAACTTTATCTGTTGATTTTTGAACCTGTGCTGTTGAGCGTAAAGTTTCCGTGACTGGCTGCGCTTACTCGCACTCTCCGCCTGGCGCCGAGCGACGTTAGGAACGCGATGACGCCTCTCTTAAAGGGGAACTACTTCCTGTAGCTGAATTTTAGACAGGGGACAGGATTCAAGGTTGTAACCAAGCCTGTATCTTCATAGGATCTGTGAAACTCACTTTGTCCTGGTCACACTCAACTTTCCACTCAATCCTTTTCCCATTGCTGGTCCCCCTTCTTAGTCTAACCCAGGGGTGCAGTTTTTTAAAAAATCAACTTTATAATTTCCATCAGTCTTGCCTTCACAAAGCCCATCTCTTGCTGTTCTGTCTCTTCCCATGGTGGCACAATGGTCAGCACTGCTGCCACGGACCCAGGTTCTATTCCCTGCTTGGGTCACCGTCCGCGCAGAATTTGCACAGTCTGAATGTTCTCCCCTTGGCTGTTCGGGTACATTAAGGGGCAGAATTACCCCTCAATGTACCCGAACAGGTCCGCAGTGTGGCAACTAGGGGATTTTCACAGTAACTTCATGGCAGTGTTAATGTAAGCCTACTAGTGACACTAATAAATAAACTGGTGATGTCGCTCCAGAGTGGAATGTATTCCAATACAGAGAGCTAGGCTACTGTCTGCTTCGGCATTGCTCCTGTCTTTCTTGTGCGATCAACACATTTTGCCTTTTGTGATTCTGAGGTAAGGTTCTGCTGTATTGGTGCCATCATTAAGTTTGCCTATTTCCACCCCCACATGTCCCATTAAAACCCATATTTGCATTGCACCATCCCTTTTTGTCATTTTGTCTTCCTTAGGATCTTCCATTCAGAGTTTTTTCCTGCCTCCTTTCGCTGTCTCTACAATTACTCAAAACTTGCTACAGCTGTAACTTTTTTCAGCTCTGATGACAGAGCATCAACTTGAAATGTTAACTTTGTTCCTCTCTCCACACATGATACCTGACCTGCGGAGTATTTGCAACACTTTCTGTTTCTAGTTCCATTGTTCAGCATCCAGTGTTTTGCGTTAGTATCCAGAGTAATTTGATTGACTTGTTTAAAATTCTGAAGGGGCAATAGAAATGAACAGTTTCCTATGGTTGAAAGTCTGTGAAAGCAAGAGACCACAAACTAAAAGATTAATTTAAGAGATTGAGGACAGTGGAGAAGTATTTCTTCTTCAATGTGTGCAGTTGGTGGCTGATGCAAAAGCCAAAAACAGTATCAGCATTGAGGAATAGGTTAATAGGTGGTTGAAAACAGAGCTGGGTCAGGAGTTCATGGGGGGAACTTGGGCAACTTTAACATTTGGATCCACCAATTGAAGATTATATAGTATTGTGTATGCTAGTGTAGTGTTGTTACTATGGATAGAATTTTTACTACTTGCTGTGGCATGGTTGCAGTGTTTAGCACTTGTGCCTCGCAGCGCCAGGGACTGGCTTTCATTCCTGACTTGGATGACTATGCGGAGTCTGTACGTTCTCCCTGTGTCGTGAGGGTTTCCTCCGAATACTCTGGTTTCCTCCTGCAGCCTGAAAGATGTGCTGGTTAGGTGCATTGGCTGTGCTAAATTCTCCCTCAGTGTACCCAAACAGATGCTGAATTGTGGCGACTGGGGGATTTTCACAGTAACTTCATTGCAGTGTTAATGTAAGATTACTTGTGACGCCAAGAAATAGACTAAATTTTAAACTAGTTTTACTGATATCCTTCATTTCTATTCCTGTATTAATGCCCCTCATCACAAGATTCAAGAATAATGAGCTGGAGTAGGTTACTTAGACCCTTGAGCCTCGTGGCTGATCTGTTTGGTGTCTCAGCATCAAGGTCTGGTATTCCCTCCCTACACCCCTTCTCCTACGTACCTCACTTTGCTCCTTTAAGACATTCCTTAAAACATACCTCTTCAACCAAGCTGTTGGTGATCTGACCCTACATCTCACTATAAAATACTTCATTTTATAATGCTCTCCTGTAGCGCCTTGAGGCATTCCATTACATAAGAACATAAGAAATTGGAGTAGGAGTAGGCCATCTAGCCCTTCAAGCCTGCCCTGCCATTCAATAAGATCATGGCTGATCTGAAGTGGATCAGTTCCACTTTCCCGCTTTCTCCCCATAACCCTTAATTCCCTTGTCTGTCAAAAACCTATCTACCCGTGACTTAAATATATTTAGTGAGGTAGCCTCCACCACTTCAACAGGCAGAGAATTCCACAGATTCACCACCCTTTGAGTGAAGAAGTTCCTCCTCAACTCCGTTCTAAACTGTCCCCCCTTATCTTGAGGCTGTGCCCTCTAGTCCTGCTGTCCTTACTGAGCGGGAAGAATCTCTCTACCTCTACCCTATCCATCCCTTTCATTATCTTATATGTCTCTATAAGATCCCCCCTCATCCTTCTAAACTCCAACGAGTACAGACCCAGTCTATTCAGTCTCTCTTCATAGTCTAACCCCCTCATCTCCGGTATCAGCCTAGTGAACCTTCTCTGCACTCCCTCCAAGGCAAAAAATATCCTTGCACAAGTGTGGCGACCAAAACTGCACACAGTACCCCAGTTGCAACCTCACCAGTGCCCTGTACAGTTGCAGCAAGATCTCCCTGCTTTTATATTCTATCCCCCTCGCTATAAAGGCTAACATTCCATTCGCCTTCTTGATCACCTGCTGCACCTGCAGACTGGGTTTTTGCGACTTGTGCACAAGGACCCCCAGGTCCCTCTGCACTGTAGCATGCTGAAGCTTTTCGCCTTTTAAATAGTAATCCCTCCTACTATTATTTCTGCCAAAGTGGAACATGCTTACATGTTCAAATGCCTTGGTGAGATCGATGAAGGCAATATATAGTGGTCTCCTTTGGTCATAACACTTCTCTTGCAACTGCCAGACTGAGAAGATCTTGTCAATTGTACTTTCCCAGTTCTGAAACTACACTGGGATTCAGGGTACACATGTTCAGTCAAAATCTGCAATCTGACAAGGGCAACAAGGCAAAATACTTTTCCCATTATGCTTAGCATAACGATCACTTTGGTCATCTTTCTTCTTGTGCAGCATCCTTGTCCTTGTTCTTGTACAGCAACGCATATATCATGGGCCTCTACCTCCTCCTTCCAACAGAAACAGAAGTTCATGTAAATTCTGCAGGAGCATAGGGTTTCTCATGCTCGGTGAGCTCAGGCAATATAGCATCAGGACCTGGAGCTTTGCCCATGGCAAACAAACCAATAACTTTGTGAAGTTTCTCCATTGTGTATTCAATATCTATCTCTCCAATGACAAACAGGCTTTCTCAATGACAGTGATCCCCCTAGGGTACACCGTGGGCAGCACGGTAGCACAGTGTTTAGCACTGCTGCTTCACAGCTCCAGGGACCTGGGTTCGATTCCCGGCTCAGGTCACTGTCTGTGTGGAGTTTGCACATTCTCCTCGTGTCTGTGTGGGTTTCCTCCAGGTGCTCCAGTTTCCTCCCACAGTCCAAAGATGTGCGGGTTAGGTTGATTGGCCATGCTAAAAATTGCCCCTTAGTGTCCTGAGATGCATAGATTAGGGGGGTTAGTGGGTAAAATATGTAGGGATATGGGGGTAGGGCCTGGGCGGGATTGTGGTCGGTGCAGACTCAATGGGCCAAAGGGCCTCTTTCTGCACTGTAGGGTTCTATGATTCTGTGACCTCACGGAGGTGTTTCACCCATCTCACCACTGTTTATTGCAATCAGTGATAGCCACAAACAACCTTTGTTTTCAATGTATTTGACTTGATTTATTACTGTCGTATGTATTGGGATACGATAAAAATATTTTGTTTCTTGCATGCTATACAGACAAAAACATACCATTCATAGAGTACATAGAGGAGAAGGAAAGGAGAGGATGTGGAATATAACGTTGAAGTTACAGATAGGGTGTAGAGAAAGATCAGCTTAATAAATGGTAGGTCCATTCAAAAGTCTGATGACAGCGGGGAAGAAGCTGTTCTTCAGTCGGTTGGTCCATGACCTCAAACTTCTGTATCTTTTCCCTGACGGAAGAAGATGGAAGAAAGAATATCCAGGTTTCTTGATTATGTTGGCTGTTTTTCTGAGTCAATGGATGGGAGACTAGTTTGCATGAATGACTGGGCTACATTTACAACTCTTCATAGTTTCTTGCAGTCTTGGGCAGAGCAGGAGCCATACCAAACTGTGATACATCCAGAAAGAATGCTTTCTATGGTGCATCTGTAAAATTTGGTGAAAGTCGCAGCTGACATGCCAAATTTCTGGCCATTTTCTTTGCCGATGGACCTGTGTCTTTTTGAGATGCCTGGGAATGTGGTGGAGGCAGGTTTAATTGAAGCATTTGCGAGGCCATTGGATGATTATTTGAATAGGAACAATGTGCAAGGGGACAGGGAAAGGGCAGGGGAATTGCACTGAATCATAATGCTCATTTGATGGGCAGATGCGGACAAGAATGGCCTCCTTTTCCGCTGCAACAATTGTGTGATTCTGAAATCTTCAAATATGTCATTCCCTGTGTCAAAGGATATCTGGATATTCTGGCAGAGTTGTAACCAGTGCACCAATGGGCAGTCTGTTGAACTTTACTTTGAGTGATCCTGATTACATTCAGAGTTTTCTCGCTTGGGTCTCTCCTGTAATTAATGAGAGCAGTCTGTGTTCAATGTGGGATTCCATCACAGGAATGTCAGCCTTGAAGCACAGTAAGAAGCCTGACAACACCAGATTTAAGTTCAACCGATTTATTTGAGGTGAATGGAGAGAATTCTCCATTCACCTGACGAAGGGGCAAACCCCGAAAGCTTGTGAGTTTACTATCAAATAAATTGATTGGACTTCTTACTGTGTTTACCCCAGTCCAACGCCGGCACCTCCATATCAAGCCTTGAAGCAATCAGCATTTCAGCACTCCAGCTTGCCATATGTTGAGTGTGACACTGTACATTGTGTCTTGAAATATGCTGCATTTTGTTTCCACACTCTGGATGGAACTTCATACAGAACTGTATGAAGGCAGGCAGTATAGCAGAATGGCTGACGTTGATATGTGGGTGGCATTTTTGCTTTGAATGAAAGCATTTCAAAGTTGCATCCTTGCTTGGTATGCTTGCCTTTATAGGAAGGAGTATAGAGTATAAAAGCTGGCATCTAATGTTGCAGTTGTATAGAACGTTGGTTAGACCACATTTGGAGTACTGCGTCCAGTTCTGATCGCCGCACTACCAGAAGGACGTGGAGGCCTTGGAGAGAGTGCAGAGGAAATTTACCAGGATGCTGTGTGATATGGAAGGTCTTAGCTACGAGGAGAGATTGGGCAAATTGGGGTTGTTCTCCCTGGAAAGACGGAGAACGAGGGGAGACCTAATAGAGGTGTATAAGATTATGAAGGATATAAATAGAGTGAACAGTAGGAAGCTTTTTCCCAGGTTGGATGCAAAAATCACGTGGGGTCATGGGCTTCAGGTGAGAGGGTGAGGTATAATTCAAATGTTGGAGGTTTTTCACACAGAGGGTTGCAGGGGCCTGGAATGCACTGCCAAGTAGGGTGGTGGAGGCAGGCACACTAGAGCTGTTTAAGGCTTACCTAGATAGGCACATGAGCAAACTGGAGATGGAGGGATACAAAAGAATGTTCTAGTTAAGGATCAAGAGCCTCAGGACGTTCCTGGGAATCAATAGATTCCTATGGACCGTCCAGCATATTTTATGGCTCACCTGTCTCTTACTTTGGAGCTACTGGGGATCTTCCGTGAATGTCTGTATGGGCTGTTGTATGTTTATTGATGTCTCTTTGTACATCCACAGGTGATTCGGTCCGCCTTGTTGGCCAACAAGGGGCATACATGCGGTGGGTCGTGCGAGGGCAGCTCTTGGATGTTGCTTCGAGAGTTGCCTAGTACTTCACGTTGTTAGTGTACGCTTAAACTGGACCAATTGACGGGCAACACGACAGCTCAGTGACTATCACTGTTTGCTGTGCAGTTACAGGGACCCGGGTCGGATCTCTGACTTGCGTCAGTGTCTGTGGGAGTTTGCACATTCTCCCTGTGCTTGCGTGGGTTTTCTCTGGGTGCTCCGGTTTCCTCCCACACCCCAAAAACGTGCTTTTTGGCTGATTGTTGTTAATAAATTGTCCCTAAATTGGGTCTCCCTTAATCTGGCGCACATATAATTCTCTAAATTTGCACCCCTTTATTGTGGAGTCCCTGAGGTGTAGACAAAAATCATAGGTAGAAGAAGGATTGGAATGAGACACTCACTGAGTGTTAAAATGGGTGGCGTGGGCTTGTAGGGCCGAAGGGCCTGTTTCCTGTGCTGTGTTGATCTTTGTTCTGTATCCTCACCTTATAGTACACCAGAAAGGTATCTGTCTCATAGTCAGCACTTTGATAACTGCATATGTTAAGAATGCCTTTCAGATAATCCTGTCTGGTGATGATCGGGTTCAATTGATGTTGACCCCTTGATCTTTGATGTCTCACAAGAACATAAGAAATAGGAGTAGGAGTAGGCCATCTAGCCCTTCGAGCCTGCCCTGCCATTCTATAAGATCATGGCTGATCTGAAGTGGCTCAGTTCCACTTTCCCGCTTTCTCCCCATAACACTTAATTCCCTTGCCTACTAAAAACCTATCCACCCGTGTCTTAAATATATTTAGTGAAGTAGCCTCCACCACTTCAATGGGCAGAGAATTCCAGAGATTCACCACCCTTTGAGTGAAGAAATTCCTCCCCAACTCCATTCTAAACTGCCACCTCCCTCTTATCTTGAGGTTGTGCCCTCTAGTCCTGCTGTCCTTTCTGAGCGGGAAGCATCTCTCTACCTCTACCCTAGCCTTCCCCTTCATTATCTTATATGTCTCTATAAGATCCCCCCTCATCCTTCTAAACTCCAACGAGTACAAACCCAGTCTATTCAGCCTCTCTTCATAGTTCAACCCCCTCATCTCCAGTATCAGCCTAGTGAACCTCCTCTGCACTCCAAGGCCAAAATATCCTTGCGCAAGTGCGACGACCTAAACCGCACACAGTACTCCAGCTGCGGCCTCACCAGTGCCCTGTACAGTTGCAGCAAGACTTCCCTGCTTTTATATTCAATCCCCCTCGCTATAAAGGCCAGCATCCCATTTGCCTTCCTGATCACCTGCTGCACCTGCAGGCTGGGTTTTTGCGACTCATGCACAAGAACCCCCAGGTCCCTCTGCACCGTAGCATGCTGCAGCTTTTCGCCCTTTAAATAGTAGTCCCTCCTACTATTATTCCTGCCAAAGTGGATAACCTCACACTTGCTAACATTGTACTCCATCTGCCAGGTCCTCGCCCACTCACTCAGCCTATCCAGGTCCCTCTGCAGACCTTCCACACCCTCTGCACAATTTGCTTTTCCACTTATCTTCGTGTCATCAGCAAATTTTGACACCCTACACTCAGCCCCCTCCTCCAAATCATCTATATAAATGGTAAATAGCTGAGGTCCCAGCACTGATCCCTGGGGCACTCCACTAGTCACCAACTGCCAATCCAAATAGCACCCATTGATACCAACTCTCTGCCTCCTGTTAGACAGCCAATCCTCAGTCCACGCTAACACCTTACCCCCAACTCCATGCCCCCTAATCTTCTGAAGCAACCTTTTGTGCGGCACCTTATCAAACGCCTTCTGAAAATCAAGAAACACCACATCCACCGGTTCCCCTCCGTCTACCGCACTAGTCACATCCTCATAGAATTCCAATAAATTCGTCAGACATGACTTCCCCTTAATGAATCCGTGCTGCGTCTGCTCTATCAAACAACTTTTCTCAAGGCGCCTCACTATTTCTTCTTTGATGATGGATTCAAGCATTTTTCCCACAACAGACGTTAAACTAACCGGCCTATAATTCCCTGCCTTTTGCCTGCTACCCTTTTTAAACAGCGGCGTAACATTAGCCGTTTTCCAATCTTCTGGCACTTCCCTGGAATCCAGCAAGGTTTGGAAAATAATCACTAAGGCATCTACTATCACCTCTGCCATTTCCTTCAGAACCCTGGGATGCATTCCATCTGGTCCTGGGGACTTGTCCACCGTCAGTCCCGCTAGCTGATCAAGCACTACCTCTCTAGTGACTGTGATTGCATTCAGGCCCTCAACTCCTACCATCCTTCTATCTTTAATACCCGGCAAACTATTCGCGTCGTCCTCCGTGAAGACCGAGGCAAAAAACTTATTTAAGGCCTCAGCCATTTCCTCATCCCCCACCACTAAATCCCCCCTCTCATCCTCTAAGGGTCCAACATTCACCCTAGCCAGCCTCCTCCTCTTTATATATTTATAAAAACTCTTACTGTCCTTTTTTATATTTAGTGCTAGTTTAGCTTCATAGTCTATCCTTCCTTTCTTTATCAACTTCTTCATCAATCTTTGTTGACTTTTAAACCTCTCCCAATCTTCTATTTGCCCACTACTTTTAGCCCCTCTAAACGCATCAGCTTTTAATTAAATACTCTCCTTTATATCCTTCGTTAACCACAGCTGATTATCCCTTCTCCTATGATCCTTCTTTACCATCTAAATTCCTAAATTTCATTTACCATTTAAATTTCTGCTGAGTACCGAAAAAGATCTCCTTAAAGATCCTCCACTGTTCCTCAGCTGTCCTACCAACCAATCTGCGCCCCCGGTCTACATTTGCCAATTCCTCTCTCATCCTATCGTACTCCCCTCTGTTCAAACGGAGGTCACAGTTCTGGGACCCTACTTTCTCATCCTCCATCTGCATCAAAAACTCAACCATACAATGATCGCTCTTCCCAAGAGGATCCCTCACAACAAGGTCCCTAATTCTACCTGCCTCGTTACACAACACCAGATCTAAGATAGCTCGCTCCCTCGTCGGTTCCACCTCACACTGTTCAAGGAAACTACCCCAGCAGCATTCCAAGAACTCTTCCTCAAGCCCACCGCGTCCGACATGGGTCAACCAATCAATATGTAGATTGAAATTCCCCCATAATTATCACCGTTCCATTTCTGCACGCCTCATTTATTTGCATGTTTACAGCCCGCCCCACTTCCAAGTTATTATTTGGGGACCTATAGACCATACCCACCAGCGTCTTCCTCCCCTTGCTGTTCCATATCTGCACCCACAAGGATTCCACGTTCTGCTCTTTGGAGCCTATATCTTCCCTTACAACCACCCTGATACTATCCTTAATCAGCAGAGCTACCCCTCCCCCCTTTTCCTCCCACCTATCCTTCCTAAACACTTGATATCCCTGGACATTCAGCTCCCAGTCCCTGTCACCCTGCAACCACGTTTCTGTAATGGCCACCAGATCATATCCATTTGTGCTGATCTGCGCCGCCAGCTCATTCATTTTATCTGAATGCACGAAGCAGTCGGAACAAAGTGTCTTTATTCCAGCCTTTATCTGGACCCTATTTGAAGGAACGCTGCCAACCTTTCTCATGCCCCCTACTCCCTTTATTATTGGGACATCCTCGACCTTTTCCCGTACCTGTACCCTCTCTTTTACTTTAGACATTGTAATTTCTCCTACCCTCGCACCCTACCGCCACCCCCCCCCCCCCCCCCCCCCAACAATTAGTTAGAACTCCAGAACAACTTGTGGTATGATTTGTTCTGAAAGAACATAAGAACATAAGAAATAGGAGCAGGAGTAGGCCATCTAGCCCTTCGAGCCTGCCCCGCCATTCAATAAGATCATGGCTGATCTGTCGTGGCTCAGTTCCACTTTCCCGCCCTCTCCCCATAACCCTTAATCCCCTCTCTTATCAAGAACCCATCAACCCGCTTCTTAAAAATATTTAGCGAGGCAGCCTCCACCACTTCAACGGGCAGAGAATTCCAGAGATTCACCACCCTTTGAGTGAAGAAGTTCCTCCTCAACTCTGTTCTAAACCGCCTCCCCTTTATCTTGAGGCTGTGCCCCCTAGTCCTCCTGTCTTTTTTGAGCGGGAAGAGTCTCTCCACCTCTATCCTATCCATCCCATTCATCATCTTATACGTCTCAATGAGATCTCCCCTCATTCTTCTAAACTCTAACGAGTACAAGCCTAGTTTATTCAGCCTCTCCTCATAGCTCAATCCCCTCAACTCCGGTATCAGCCTAGTAAACCTCCTCTGCACTCCCTCCAGGGCCAAAATATCCTTGCGCAGGTGCGGCGCCCATAACTGCACACAGTACTCCAGCTGCGGCCTCACCAATGCCCTATACAGCTGCAGCAAGACCTCCCTACTTTTATATTCAATCCCCCTCGCTATGAAGGCCAGCATCCCATTTGCCTTCCTGACCACCTGCTGCACCTGCAAGCTGGGTTTTTGCGACTCATGCACAAGGACCCCGAGGTCCCTCTGCACCATCGCCTGCTGCAGTTTTTCGCCACGTAAGTAATAGTCCTTCCTACCATTCTTCCTACCAAAGGTACAGTTATAAAGTTCATGGTAACAAAGTTCAAGAAGTCCTTGTTCATTCTAATTTATCTTTTTCAGACCATAAAGACATCCACTCTTGCACTGATATCCCTAATGGGTAAAGATGTTCTGACGTAGAGGTTCTGGTGATAACCTTGTTAAGCTCCTCATTGAACTAAACTTTTGCCCCTATAATGGAGCACAGCACTGGAGCATAGAATCTTATGAGGTTAGTTGGTCTTTTTGAGTTGAGAGATGGATGGCGAGAACATGTTCTGGAACATTTGTAGGAAGTTCTATCATTAAGAGTAGGAACTTCTTTACAGCAAAGCCTGCATATTGCCGACACATTTTCTCTGAACTGTTGCCCCTGCCAGATGACTGAGAGAGTTTGTGTGTGAACTGCTCTTGACAAGATTATCCATTTGTGTGGCTGCTTTGTCACTACAACCTACTATGTTTCATGACTATCATAGATGTTTTTGTATACTTTATTGATCAAAGAGTTGGCGGCATCTTTCATTTTGTTTGCCTGAAGCAATGGAATCCATTCACTTGTTGAGCAAAGACTCTGAAGTCCAAGGACCCATTGAAGCAGATGGACTGTGACAGGTCTGCACCTTATTTGTCAGGGGATGTCCAACTTGAGGTGGGTAATGGCTGACTAGAAGTACACAATGGTCTATTCAATCATTGAAGATGGCCTCTACATAACTGCCATCTCCCATGTTAACACATTGCACCAAAACTGAAATATTCTGTATAGGCTGCAAACCCAGGCACATTTTTAGCCACCTTGGCCTACTCAGGCACTATTCGTGGGTACTATATTTAGCACCAACTTGATTGCAAGAGTTGGCAGAAAGATGATATGTTTAGACATCAGTTAGAAGGAAAAGGGAACACACCATTGGCTTGGAGTGATTGATTTGAATAGCCTCTTTCTCTGCTGTTTAACCTTAGTGTATGGAGAATAATTGTGCAAAATGAGTTGAGATTTCTCTGAAAAATGCAATCCAAATTATTTGAAAAGTTTGAATGTAAATAGCCAAATATAAAAACAGTAAAGTCACCATTGTGCCAGATGACTATAGCTGCTCTCCCCCTTGAGAGGGAGAACTTACTGGTGGCAATTTAACCTGAGGATCATCACAGCTCAGGCGAGGGGCAAGATTGAGAAGTTGGGCCTTCATGTATAACCTCAGCTGGTATAGGAATTGAACCTGCGCTGTTGGTGGTGCTCTGCACCAACTGAGCTAACTTGCCTTCGAAAAAGCCAGCAATCATGTTGAAAAACACACCAAATATATATCTATTTCAGAGCACAAAGAACATGACTGCTATACAAAAAAAATTCAGAAAATGGTACAAATACTTGGATCTGGCAGCATCTGTGAAAAGATTTGGGCCAGAACTTCTATTGAGTGGCAATCACTGCCATGAAACTCCCATTTACTAGCATTACAGTGCTGAATCATAGAATGCTACAATGCAGGAAGAGGCCATTCGGCCAATCGAGTCTGCATCAACCACAATCCCACCCAAGTCTTGTCTCCATAACCCCATGCCACTAAGGTGTAATTTAGCTTGGTCAATCCACCTAATGCATGCATCTTTGGACTGTGGAAGGAAACCAGAGCACCCAGAGAAAACCCACACAGACACAGGGAGACATGTGCAAACTCCCAACAGACAGCAACCCAAACTGGGAATTGAATCTGGGTCCCAATCTGCCACCTTATTGCACCCATACGTGGTTGCAACAGAATCCAGCACGGTGACAATAGTTCAGCGCAGCAGATTCCCAATTCCTTTGATCGATTGCAGAGTCATGGGAAAGGAAGTAACACTCTCATTTTTAAATAGCACTAGCTTCTATAAAACAGGTGTATTTAAAGGTTCAGCCACACTGAAAAGCTAGGGATGTGTGTGTAAGGTGAGTAGGATTGGCCAGGGGTAGTGGTATGATAAGTTTGGATCACTAGAATAGTTACTGAAATTACAAGTGCTTTTAATTCTAACTTTTCGTGGATAATTATTCAATTGAACCATCTGAAATTTGATTATCAGGTAGTTCCCAGTATAGGGCTATTGCCAAATGGAAGTTTTAACAGCCTGGATGTTTACTGTGCAATCCTTACCCATGGATTTGGAGGGCTGGTAGTGTCCTGAAGTACATCTTTGGGCCACCTCACAGATACAATAGCCCAGAGCCTGAAAATTACAAGCCAATATTTTCCAGGTCAGTGATCTCTCAGGTTATTATCTACACTAATTTGCTTTCATACTCTACTGCTACATACTCTGGATTGCACTATCATATTGTTGGGTACTGTGTAGGACAGGCACAATGTATGTATTGCTGTAGGGAGACTAAATCTTAAATTCATTATGTTGATACCATGACAAAAAAAAGTCTTATTTTAATTCAACATTCATTGTTTGCTGGTAGAAGTATTTTATTAATTACAGGACTGGACTAAAACCAGTAAATGCCTGTACCCAATCTTGCTGAAAATGTTGTGAAGTGTACACCCCACTGATCAACACATGTTCATTCCCTTAAAACAATTAGCAAAGCTGCCACCCTACTACCTATAGGAGTGCCTAATATCCACAAGAATATATAGACACTTTAATCAACAATTTTATTAAATAAATGTAAACAATTGTTAAAGACAATAGTTTTCATAGCAGGTTTTATTGTGTAGATGGCATGATCAGATTTTTTTCCACTGTATATTTGGTACTTTCTTCAACCCTGAGTAAGTTCAACTATTGTTGAAACTGCATAGCAAAGAAATGTAGCAGTCACTTATAGTTTTGTGGGTAGTGAATATTTTGCTCAGGAACAAATACAACTAAGTATCATCAAGATGAAAACACTCCTTATAGAAAAGGACACTCGCTGAGTATACTGTGAGTTTGTAACTAGAGCACAAGGAGAGGCAAGGAAAAAGGTGGGAGAGAAAATGGGGTTTGTTTATACTTGCAGCATATTGTCAGTAGGACATAAGTGGTGCTTGTTTTTGTTCTGTATTTGTTATGTAGCATTTTGCACAGTTATGGCTTCCTTGCATTGTGTTAGAGTTCAGTTTAGTCATCAAGTTGCATCTCCAATGAAGAATATACTGCAGTGAAACAGACACAAAACAAGCCCCTTCCCCTTACGGAGAAGTTACTTGCTGTATTTCTCAAAAATGCAGCAGAATATAGTTCAAAACATAAGTGGTTTTGTTGTAGCAAACATGACATTTAGTTTTAATACAGCATATACTTCTCCCTCAATATAACACAGGTCATATTGCCATTACAAGAGGTATACATATAGCCGAGATGTGCAGTTCCTTGGTCAGCATCTTTCAATGCAGAAGTTCCAAAGTCAGATCTCTGTTGTATCTCCTTTTTGTAAAGCTAAATGCAGAATAAAATTACAGGCATTTCATTTATTCAACCTTATTGGATTATCAGAGTTTACTTAATATTTGAGGCATAAAAGTTTAACAAGATGATTATGACAAGTGCCATTTATTTTACCCAAGAACTAAAATCATGTTTTGTTGCTTAATGACTATACACCAGAGAATATTAGCATATGGTATTTCACAATGAAACCATGCACAATAAAAGTATTAAACATAGAATGAAAACTGTAACATACAAATGACTGTTGTATATTGCAGTTTTTGAGAGCTTTCACATAAAAAGGTAAGCACATGCTAACCAAAGATAGTCTAAATCCTGCACCTGCAATCTCCTTTAAGCCACTACAGGATTAACATTTTGTACTGTTTGATATCCAGATGGGTGTAATATAATTAAGGGTAAATTGAGAAAAAAAACATTAACAGAACATTCTCCTTTTGAACATCCATAAATATTTTCTGTATTGTGGTTCAAGGTTGTTGCAGGTTCATTTTGATAGTTTCAAAGCCCTCAGTTTGATATCTTATGGCTCAGACAGAAAGCAATTCTAAAGTCAAAATGTTGACTGAAAGCACCTTGTTCATGTTAACCTGAGGTACAGCACACACTGTAGTGAATATATGTTTCAGCGCTGAGCTATTCACCTTCTAGTATCATTGAACCTTACCGTTTATAGTCTACAGATTCAGAGAATGATTTCTCCAATATCTCTCTCCCATACTAACTTGAATGGGATTCACTAGTTAAGTTATTTTAGGTAATCTAGTAAAAAGAAATCTCAACAATAGAGCCATTACAATTTATTAGTGAATGAACCAAGTACTACTACTAATGTCCAGGCATTAATAGAAAGCAGGGAACTGGAATGGAAAGAAATACTCAACAGTACTAAAGTGGATACTACTGTTTGAAATGATATTCACTTTCAGATATTGATTAGTTGGTTATTTGATTGAAAACAAGCTAAGATTGCAGAGGTGTGATGGAACAAAAAATTTGACACAGTCACGCTTTGCTCCTAGATATTTTTTCAGTGTTTTCAAACCTGTTAGCTCTGCAGGAGAACCAAGGCTGTTCAGTTTTTTTTGGTTCACCAGAGCATTACTAGTGCGAGTTTGAATATGGATTTAGACTACACATTCTTGAACAGCAACTTGAGGATTTCTGGCAAAACTGGATTGCAGCGAATGTCAGAGTTCTTGATAAAATGTATTCCAGGAATGGTTTAAACAGTGGATATTACGGTATTAGAAAATCAAATTACCTACTAAAACTGTATTGACAATATTACAGAATACTGGATGATAAATGAAATCACTAGCTTGAACTTACAATTAGGGTTAAATTCAATCACACCAACAGTAAGCCGCCTTTAAACTTGAATGGAGTCAGTCATGTGATAACAAAATAAGCTGTTTTGAGTAAGTTAGGTCTTGAATTATACATGCAGCAAACAGGAAAGATTAAAAGCTCCCAAATTTATTCATTAGACCAAGATGTCAGTCAAGACTTTTTTTGAAAAACAGGATACTTATGTTGCTGACATGACCTTGGAGGAAAACAGATGCAAACCATAGGCACTAATATATTAGGAAAAGGGTTCATTCTTGGTGCACAGTGAAAAGGGCTACAGTTATTTTTTCAGGCCAGTTGGGTTAATTGTGCCATTCAGCTTTACCAACAGCTTCAATACAATCTACTAAGTAATATGCACATTCTGTACTTCAAATTTACTGTTAGCCACTTTTAAAGTGTTATCAATACTCAGCGCTAGTTAAGATGGATTCTGAAACACACTAACAAATTACATTAGTTGGTCTAGTGGCAAAGTCCAATTCTGAATCCAGTGTGTATGGAAATTTAACTGCTGTGGTACTGAACACGTAAAATGTGCTAACTGTAATAACTGCAATAAAGCACCTCTACTGAGCAAGGTAGTGTTTAACAAATTCTCAGCCTAAATAATGAAAGTGCTCACTAACAATTACTCCCAATAATGACTTATTGTTGTAGTTCTGTATTCTCTTCATATATACCTCATCATATAACATTAAATAAGGCAGCTTTACAGCATCATGTATGCACTAAAAGGGAAGCTTAAACATCATGTTTTAGTGTCATCTTCATACTGGTGCAATCATGACCATCAGCTCCATACCAAACATTCCAATAGGTTTCACCAATTCCCTGGCATTCCAACTGAACTATTCCAGCCCATAGAAGGCATAATGTATCCTTTCCCTTATCTCGAGAAAGTCAGTTCTGTAAGGTAAACCACGGAACTAACTGATCTTTGTTTATTTTACACATTCCTTCCATTTAGAGGAATAATGACATGGCTACAGAATACGCATGGTGAGTAAAACCCTTAAGTAGTGCATCTACACTACACATAAAAATATGTTTTTGAAGTTCATGAATATAGATCAACATGCCATGGCTGTCTACGGATGCAACCCTGAGTTACGATACAGAACCTTGCTTGTACGTTACTCGCTGAAAATGTTTGCCATAACTGGGTGTGAAAGGAAAACTAGAGTGGGATTGGTCCATCGTATCCACGCATCCATTCCTCATATGGCACAGATTTCCAATCAGCGAGGAATTAAAATCACAATCTAAGTAGGTTAGTCTCACGCAAACAATTATTGAGCAAGACCAATTAAACTGTTTTCAGAGCCTCCCAACCCACCATCTCCCTTCTGGAAGGATTTTATAGCACTCGGTACTTGGAGTCCCGTGTACAAGTTTAGGCCACCGCACCAGACCTGCAAGAGGAGAAGAAAGTCAATCAAAATCAAAATAATCCCTTAAATTTGCATTAGACATGCAGCTCATTATAAAAAGCCCAAAGTTTGTAAAACAATTCTGCCCACTTTGAAATTTTCTCAAGGACAACCTGCTGCTTAATTGATCTGAAAAAGATATTTGAAATATCGTTGCAGCACGTAACTCATGACAATCTTCTGACAAACATACATTAAATAAACAAACAGGATCTGCCTTCCTGGAGTCATAGAATTATAAACATTTACAGCACAGGAGGCTATTTGGCCCATTGCATCCACAAAGGCAGATTTTTCAGCCTAATCCCACCGGCTACAACACTTCAAATGCACATACCAAGTACTTTTTAAAATATTGAAGATTTCTTCCTCTGTCACCTATTCAGGGAGTGAGTTCCTGACCTCCAGCATTCTCTGGGTGAAAAAGTTTACCTTTGAATCCACTCTAAACCTCCTACGTCTTGCCCTAAATCTGTCTGCTGGTTATTTGACCTCTTCCCCCAAGGGGGAGTAGGGCCTTCCTATTCACTATCCAGATCCCTCAGTTTTACACAAATGTGTCTCCCAGAGCCTCAAGCATGCCAAAGAGGCAGTCCCCTCGAAAGCTTGTGAGTATTATCAAATAAATCGGTTGGACTAAAACCTGGTGTTGTCAGACTTTTTACTAAAGAAAACAACCCCAGCCTATCCAATCTCCCGTCATAACTGAAATTCAGGCAACATCCTCATAAATCTCTATTCTCTCTGGAATAATCATATCTTTCCAATTGAACTAACTGCAAGCAACACTCGAGCTGATGCCTGAGTGTCTTATACTGTTCCAGTATAACTTCCCAACTCTTACATTTGTATGCCTCGCCTAATAACAGCAAATATCCCATTTACTTTCTTGATCACGTCATCCACTTGTCCAGTCACCTCCAGAGATCTGTGGGCATGCACTCCCAGATCCCTCTATTCCTCCACACTTCAGCATCCAAGCATTTCCTTTGCCTCTTTAGCCTTCCCCAAATGCATTGTCTGGATTGAACTTCATTTCTCACTAATCTGCCGGTCTGATTAGTTTATTAATATCTTCCTATATTCTGCACATTTCTCCTCATGATTACTCAAAAAGCCAATTTTTGTATCTTATGCAAACTTCTTAATCATGTCCCCTCCATTTACTTCAAATCATTGGTATATATCATAAAAAGTACTGTACTCATTGTAAACTCACTGGAAACAGCCTTACAGTCAGCCATCAACCATTACACTTTGCTTCCTAGCTCCGAGCCAATTTGGATCCATATTGCCACTTTGCCTTATGCGGGATCTTATCAAAAGCCTTGATGAACACATTTAGACTATGCACTAGCCTTACTGGCGCTCCTTATTAATTCCTCAAATAAATTAAAGTGTATTTTTAGTCACAAGTGGGCTTGGTAACATTGCAATGAAGTTACAGTGAAAATCTCCAAATCCTCTAATAACTCTCCCATAGAGATATACTGACTGATTAATTCACATCTAAGATTTACCCCATTCCTTATTTTTTCCAATCATTTTCCTGCCACCAAGGTACACAGACTGACCTGCAGTTGGTCTACCCGTTCTCCCTTTTTAAACAATGTTACTTTAGCAGTTCTCCAGTTCTACATCCATAGCTAGAAAGGATTGGAAAATGGTCACAGCCTTCGTTATTTCTCATTTCCTTTAAAAGCCTAAGATATAGTTCATCCTAGACATGGGGATTTATCTACTTTGAAACATGTTATACTTCCTCTCTCACTATGTTCATTTCATCTAATATCTCACATTCCTCCTCTCAAATTGCAATATCTATTTTGTGAAAACAGAGGCAAAGTAAACATCCACCACTGCTAAGCATCGGTACGATCCCTAAGAGTCTACTTTTTCTTCAGTTGACTTCTTGCTTTTTATACATTTATAAAAATAGGTCTTGGGGTTTTCCACAATTTTACTTGTCAGTTTTATCATATCCCCACTTTGCTTTACCAATTTCTTTTTAATTTCACCTTTGTACTTCTTATAATCCTTTGCTTTAGTTTTTTTGTGCTTTAAGATTAAAAGCAGTCTAATTTTCGTGCACCGGTTTTAGTAATTTTCCTTTAGTTATTTGTATAAATGGTCAAGTACAATTAGAACTGTTCATCACTGAATATTAGATTTTCCAATCTACAATAATTCATAAACTCTTTGAAGTTGTCCTTCAGCATAGTATCAATTACTCACCATAAAGGCTGGAATTACTGGTTGAGTAAACTTTGTCTTGAAAGTATGCAATAACTGCTTTGTATCGGCATTATAAAATGAAATGTGACCTACAAACAGAAGTGAAATGCAAATTTGCAGGTGAACATTTAAATTTTAATATTTAAAAAGACGTTAAGCTTGACTCAAGCTGCATCAGATAATCAAATAAACTCAAAATAACAGACCCGCCACAGTTAGTTTCATAGATGCAACTTGCATTTTGACTGTGGCTCGGTAGTGCTCTGACCTCTCGAGTAAAAAAAAACTGTGGGTTCAGGTACTACTTCATAACTTGAATAAAAAAATCAAAAGCTGATCGAGTGCAACATGTAGAAAGTGTTGCACTGTTGGAGGTGCCACCTTTTAGAATAAAACATTAAACCAAGACTCTATTCAGTCCTCAAGTGGGCATAAAAAGATCCCACGACAGTCTTTGAATAAGAGGGGGAACTAATCCTAGTGGTCAATATCAACACCGCAACAAATCGATTTTCCAGTCATTACTGCATTATTATTTGTGGAAACTTGTGTACAAATTGCATTGTTCCAAATATTACAAGAGTAGCCATTCAGAAGTATTTCATTGCCTGTAAAGTGTTAAGAGATGCTGTGGTTGTGAAAAATAAAGTAAAAGAAAGGCTTGGATTTACGTAGCACAGACTAGTGTTCATAAAAGAGACTAGTGAAATGATCAAACTAGATTTGATAGCGATATTAAGTCAGGTGACTAAAAGCTTGGTTGAAGAGGTAGATTTTAACACGTACTGCATTCATTCTCGTTATCCAAGCGGAATATCTGTTCTCTTTATTCTTCCAAAATGGCCCAGCTTAAATTTGCCAAGATTGAAGTTCACCCATTCTGCAAGTTTATTGTTTTCCTACACTGTGTCGCATTCTTTTGTGTTAACTACAATCCTCAAATTACTATTACAAAACATTGATAGAGAGATAGCGATGTTTAGTTAGGGCAGTCCAGAGCAATGGGCAATGTTCTTTTTACATTGCGCAACCACATCTAGCAGTTCTATGCAGGCCAAGCACAAGTTAACTGCTTAAGTTATCATGCATGTGCTGCCATGAAGAAAAATTTAAGAGACCTACTTAATTCAATGAATATACTATGCAACGTAAAGAGAAAACATTGGCTATGGTCTAGGCAGTTAAACAATGGGGGAGCCAAAGAAATTGGGATGTGCAGACAGACAGAATTGGAGGAATATCGATCTTGCAGCATTGGAGGAAGAGGTTATAGAAATAGGAAGGGGCAAAAACAGGGAGGGATTTAAAAAAAGGTAAAAATTTAAAATCAAGATGCTGTTAGGTCAGAAGCCAATGCAAGTCAACAAGCACAGGGTGAATGTGACTTGGGGGCGATTGTGGATATAGACAAGGAGTTTGGATGAGCTCAGTTTAGATAAGATGCTGGGAGGTAGACAAGAACACTTAACTATAGATGCCAAAGGCATTTTGGATGGTTTCAACGAACAAGCTGATTCATATTTTAGGTGGGAGTATACTTGTTTTCTTTTCTTTACGTATTTCATTTTTACATGCTTATTTTTTCTTTTCAAACAGCAACACCCCTGCTGTAGGTACATTGTTTCTTGTTTTGCCCCACTACCACTCTTTGGCCCAGTAATACTACCTGTCTTCCATCCTATCATGACCTTCCTTTATCCTGGTCCCACCCCAGCTCTTTCTTTCTCACCTCGGGTTAAACGAGGTCTATTGCAATGTCATCAACCTGAAATGTTAACTCTGCTGCCTGATCCACTGAGTATTTCCAGCATTTTGTTTTATTTTTTGGAAGTAGGTGGCCTTGATAATGGGAAGGAGGTACAGTTGGAAATTCTGTTCACAGTCAAATAGGATGCCAAGGTCATCAGACTGGTTCAGCCTTGGACAATGGCCAGAGAGAATGATTGAATCAGGGATGAGATACAGGGACCTAGGCAGTAGTTTCTGTTCAACCCACACTGGATGCCAGACATGCAGTGTGACTGATCAGAGGTGTGAAGGGATCAAGCCTGTTTCAACTTTTAAAAAATTTTATCCAGTTCATTCAACTGAATATCACCACTTGGGGTGACTTCTTTCACAAAACTTTGTCTAGACAAGCATTTGATTATCCTCAATTGTCTTCAAGGGTGGTAGTGGTGAGCTGCCTTCTTGAACCATGCAATTTGTCTGGTGTAGATACACCTCTGTGCTGTTAGGGAGAGAGTTCCTGGATTTTTATGCAGCAACAGTGAAGGAATGGTGATATAGTTCTGTGTCAATATGGTGTCTGCCTTGGAAGGGAACTTGCAACAGTTGGGTGTTCCATGCAGCTGTTGTCCTTGTCCTTCCGGGGTAAAGGTTGTATTGGTGACTTGAGTGCATTATGAAGATTACATTTTACCTCCACTGTGTGTTGGTTTTGGAGGGAATATGAACATTTAGGTTGGTGGATAGGATGCGAATCAAGTGGGCTTTGTCCTGGATGGAATGTTGTTGGAGTTGCACTCATCTAACAAGTGGAGAGTGTTCCATTACATTCTTGACTTGTGCCTTGTTAATGGAGGACAGGCTTTATGGAATCAGGTGGTGAGTCACTGACCAAGTTCCCAGCCTCTGACCTTCTCTTGTAGCCACTGTATTTATATAACTGGTCCAGTTCAGTTTCTGGTCAATGTTAAATCCCAGGACGTTGATAAGTGGAGATTCAGATAATTTCATTGAAGTCAAGGGGAGATTGCTAGATTAGTTTATGTTGGAGATGGTCATTGCCTTGCATTTGTGTAGCATTTGCTACATGACACTTGTCAGCCCAAGCCCAAATGTTATATCCAGGTCGTGTTACAAATGGAAACTCATAGCTTTCAGGATTTGAGGAAATGCGCACGGCATTAAACAATCAGCAAGCATCCCCACTTCTGACCTTATGATGGAGGGAAGGTCACTGAAGCAGCTGAAAATGGTTGAGACTAGGACACTGCCCTGGGACTGAGATGATTAACATCCACTGACCACAACCACACTCCTTTGTGTCAGGCATGACTAGCTAGTGGAGGGTTTCCCCTGATTCTCATTGACTCCAGGGACTCCTGATGTCACTTGAAGTCATGGGCAATCACTCTAGCCTCATTTCAAGTTAAGCTCTTTTGTTTATGTTTGGATTAAGGCAGTAATGAGGTGAGGAGCTAAGTGCTCTGGCAAGATCAAAATGGAGCATTAATGAGCTGTTTACTGTTGATAGCATTGTTGATGAAACTTTCCATTATTTGACTGCTTTACAAGAGCAGGCTGATGTGACAGTAATTAGATGAGCTGGATTTGACCTGCTTTTTGCAGACAGGACATACCTGAGCAATTTTCCACATTGCCTGACAGATACCACTTCTGTAGTTGTACTGAATCAACTTGGCTAAGGGCACAGCTAGTATTGGAGCACCAGTCCAATACTACTGCTGAAACGTTGTCAGGGCCCATAGCCTTTGTAGTATCCAGTATCTTCAGTCGTTTCTTTATATCACTTGGAGTGAATCAAATTGATTGAAGATTGGCTAGGTGATGCTGGGGACTTCCAGAAGAGGCCAACATGTGTCTTCCACTCAGTACTTCTGAAAGATTGTTGCAAATGCTTTAGCCTCATCTTATGCACTGATATGCTGGGCTCCACCATCATTGAAGATAAGGATATTTGTACAGCAGCCTCCTCCTGCGAGTTGTTAAATTGTCCACCAGCATTCATGACTGAATGTGGCAGGACTGCAGAGCTTAGATCTGATCCATTCATTGTGGGATTGCTTAGTTCAATCTATTGCATGCTGCTTAGCATGCAAGTAGTCCTGTATTGTAGCATCACCAGGTAGGCACCTCACTCTTTGCATGTTCCTGGCATGTCTTCCTGCACTTTTCATTGAACAAGGGTTGATCCCCTGGTCAAAATGGGAATGGAGGCTATTTTGCTTAGCTATTTTGGACTACTGTAGCTGAAATGATACCCTTAGCACCTCCTGGATATCCAGCTTTGGATTGCTAGATCGATTCAAAATCTATCCACTTAGCATGGTGGTAGTGCTACACAACCTGGAGGGTATCCTCAATGTGAAGCGGCCACTCCTATCAATAGCATCAGGAACAGAGGCATCTGCAATAGGTAAACTGGTGAGGACAAGGTCAAGTACATTTTCTCTCACCACCTACTGCAGACCCAGTCTAACAGCTATGGCCCTCAGTTGGTGATGAGTTAGAGATGGGTGTTGTCAGCATACATTATGTTTTTTTCCAAAGTCATGCCAAGGGTCAGTCGAAAGAAGGAGGGTGTCAAGAATTCATCCTGTGGGACTCCAGAAAGCGTTGAAGGAAACCACTGGATGCAATTCTCTGGCTACGACTGGAAAGCTAGGAAAACAGAAGTAGTTAAGAAATAGACAGACTGGGGAACAGAAAATACTGAAGATATTAAGTAGGTCTGGCAGTATCTGTAGAGAGAGAGAGACAGAGAGAGAGAAAGAGAAACAGAAACAGTTAACATTCCTGTTCCGTGACCTTTCTGCAGAACTGAAAAAAGCTTGGAATGCAACAAGTTTTGAGCAAACAGTAGCAATTAGGAAATTAAAACCGTGGGAAAGGCGGAACTACAAAGAGAACTAAGTGGAAAGTGACAATGGATAGGAACCATTAGCTTGCAGGTCCAAAGGTTTTCTGATGCTTGGCAAAGGGCGTTTGGAAATTAATGCAGATTTGAAAGAAAAAGGTGAAGTCTCTATGGAGCTCAGCAGGCCGGGTAGGGGTAGGAAAGAGCAGTGGGAGTGGGGGCCTGATAGTACAGGCGTGGGGAAAAATGCAGTCTGCATTTTGGGTGGGAGAGGTGTGTGTTGAGCAGCAACATGCAAAGCAATAAGCGAGAGTGGGGGTTCAAGGAAGCAGACTTTAAGTGTTATATACAGAACATTGCAAGGAACCTAGATTTGTAGTTGGGCAATTTTCAATATCCTCAGACAATAACCAAATTATTTTATTGCGTGGATGACTATTAAGCACCCCTGTCCTACCAGCATTACCCCTTCACCACCACATGGGGATGGGTGGGAGATTGAGATGATATCAGTAGAAAAACTATACCATGAGTTTGGACAGCACAATCTTACATCAACACAGTCCCTGACACATTTGTTCATTTTAGTTACCATTTATATAGATGATCTGGAGGAGGGAACCGAGTGTAGGGTGTCGAAATTTGCTGATGACACCAAGATTGGGGGAAAGGCAAATTGTGCGGACGGTGTGGAGAGTCTGCAGAAGGATCTAGATAGGCTGGGCGAATGGGCCAGGAAATGGCAAATGGAATTTAATGTTGGCAAGTGTGAGGTGGTCCACTTTGGTAGGAAGAATGGTAGGAAGGACTATTACTTACGGGGCGAAAAACTGCAGCAGGCGACGGTGCAGAGGGACCTCGGGGTCCTTGTGCATGAGTCGCAAAAACCCAGCTTGCAGGTGCAGCAGGTGGTCAGGAAGGCGAATGGGATGCTGGCCTTCATAGTGAGGGGGATTGAATATAAAAGTAGGGAGGTCTTGCTGCAGCTGTATAGGGCATTGGTGAGGCCGCAGCTGGAGTACTGTGTGCAGTTTTGGGCGCCGCACCTGCGCAAGGATATTTTGGCCTTGGAGGGAGTGCAGAGGAGGTTTACTAGGCTGATACCGGAGTTGAGGGGGTTGAGCTATGAGGAGAGGCTGAATAATCTAGGCTTGTACTCGTTAGAGTTTAGAAGAATGAGGGGAGATCTCATTGAGACGTATAAGATGATGAATGGGATGGATAGGATAGAGGTGGAGAGACTCTTCCCGCTCAAAAAAGACAGGAGGACTAGGGGGCACAGCCTCAAGATAAAGGGGAGGCGGTTTAGAACAGAGTTGAGGAGGAACTTCTTCACTCAAAGGGTGGTGAATCTCTGGAATTCTCTGCCCGTTGAAGTGGTGGAGGCTGCCTCGCTAAATATTTTTAAGAAGCTGGTTGATGGGTTCTTGATAAGAGAGGGGATTAAGGGTTATGGGGAGAGGGCGGGAAAGTGGAACTGAGCCACGACAGATCAGCCATGATCTTACTGAATGGCGGGGCAGGCTCGAAGGGCTAGATGGCCTACTGCTGCTCCTATTTCTTATGTTCTTATTATGTTCTTATATTTGCGCTTTCGATTGAGGTTGTGGATAAAGCAAAGGTCGCCTTGCCAATTGGCCTGCCCGCCAACTGTACTGTAAAATCCAGTCAGATTAGCTTCTTGATTGTAGGCATGCACACTTCTAACCCATGCCCAAATCAGCCAATTGAAATATCACACAAAGACATGATGATGTCAGGGCACACATTTGAAGTCTTCTTGCACGATTTTACACACTTCTGGGTCAAGTGCACACCCGCCCGAGTGACATAAAATTCTGGCCTGGGTTTACAGCGGAGATGAAAAGCCTGGATTTATTATTACATTCCAGCATGATCCTGGAATTGAGAGGAGTGGGCAGGCTGGAGACAGATTTGCATTTCTATAGTGTTTTTCACAAATAATGGATGCCTCAAAGTGCCCTGCCAAATATTTAGCCACTGTTGTAGAGTAGGAACTCTAATGGCCAATTTGTGCACAGCAAGCTCCCACAGAATAGCAATGTGATAATGACCAGATTATCAATTTTAATGATACTGACTGATGGATAAATATTGACCAGCACAAGAGATATAATGGTTACGCACTTCAAAATATTGCCACAGGATCTTTTACAACCACTCGCGATGTCAATTTTACAGCCTCAGCCAAAATGCAGCATTGCTCAGTACGGCACTGGAGGGTCAACTTTGACTTTTAATAGGGACAAGGACTTTTAATAAGTAATGCTTTTAATAGGGACAAGGGCATCAAAAGATCGAGGTAAGGATCTGATTGACCAGATTTGGACACAAAGGTGCAGAAATATTATGGTGAATGGAGGGCCGTGGCCAAACAGTTGGAAATTTGAAAGCACCATTGTAAGAGATTTTTCTCCCATCTTACCCAGATGAGACCATCTTCGATTAGAGGGGCTGCACAAGATGGCAAGGTCAAGGAGCTTGCACTGAACGCAGACAGACAAGTTTCTGTGAAGGGAGAGATTCAGAAAGGATAAGAGGACACTCATTCAGGACATAATGAGTTGAGATGGAGATGGAAATCATGAAGAATTCAAAGTCAGTCGGTGCAGAGGCTGTTGTGAAAAATGAGTGAAGCTGTCACAGTGAGAAACTTGACAGGATACTTAGATGGACCACAGGGAATGAGAATTTTTAAAGAAGATGAGCAGGTCAAAAAGTGAAAAACTTAAAAGCTGGTGATGCTGGAGAAGTAGCAAGACAGACCACACTGAATTGGTGATAAGTGCCGTGATGCTATGTGGCTGTCTGGGCAAATGCTGGAAAGTAAAGTTAAATGGAAGGGCTTCAGTATAGGGAAGGATGTCATTATTTATCAGACAAACTCCAGTCAAGGCTACAAGGTTAATGCAAATGGACAATAAACTCAAATGGTAGGGATAAAAACAAATTACTGCAGATGCTGGAACCTTAAAATACTGGAAAATCTCAGCAGGTCTGACAGCATCCGAGGAGAATAGAGCTAACGTTTTAGGTCTGGATGACCCTTCGTCTGAGCTCTGATGAAGGGTCATCCAGATTTGAAACATCAGCTTGTTTTCTGACCAGACACTCTGGAGGGAGGCGAGTCTAGAACCTGTGTTGAAGGATAGAGTATATTAAGTCCAAACAGAACTCCTAGAATTATTGAGAAACTACTGATTGAATCGTCGCAGAGAGATGATTCATAACTGATTCACTAGCAGAGCACAGAGGGTCAGAGCTGGGACGAGTGAATGGGAAGGAAGAAAGTTACAAGATTAGCCCTCAGCAGGCATGGGAAAATTCACAGAATGGTAGGATGGGGCAGTGGGGTTATTGCTGATAATGAAGCACCAACAAGTGCCTTAACTGACTCTGCACAGAGCAAAGCTGTGGCCTTACACAGGGAGCAGTCATGCCTGTGAAGAGTTGCAATAGAGAATTGTGTATTTGCAGAGAGGGAAAAAATAAAAACAGGCATGACAAGACTGGTACCTAGGAGGGATAAAGAGAAAACAATTAAAATGTTGAAATAGAAGCAATGGGCTTGACAGCTGAAACTTACAGGCAAATAAACACAGGGAAAATCCAGACACAAAGTTAAATAGCAAAATTAGGACAGCTATATTTTGGTAATAAACCAAGATTAGAAAGGAGATCCAAAGTCAGAGGTCCTATGGTAGGACAAAGTAGACAGATGGTGTGGAGTTAGCAAGGGATATTGAAAAATTGACTCCAGGTTTGGTGACAGATGGAGGGCAAAGGCAAGTCCAGAAGCTTTTGAAGGATAGAGTATATTACCATCAAGTCCAAACAGAACTCCTAGAATTATTGGGGAACAACTATTGATTGGGACCCACTCTCCATTCAAGTCAACATTAAATTGCTTACCACAAATAAAAAATGGAAATAATTCAGTTTTCTAGCATCTAAAAACAAAAATGCTGGAAATAAGATCAGGTCAGGGTACTTTCTGAAGGGAAACAGAGTTAACTTTTCAGCTTGATAATCTTTTATCAAGGACCTGCTGAGTATTTCCAGCATTTTGTTTAAATTGCTTATTGTTCTTTGTCTGATAAGCTTCAAAATATATGATCAATGTCAAATTTCCCATCATATTAGAGACAACATTCATTCAACAATGAAACTTTGCAAGTCTTGGTTTTTAGATGAATAATCATAGACAATTTCAATTTATACTCAAGTGAGGTTTGTGTAAAGTGAAAAAATAAATTCTTTAAACAGCACAGGCCTCGGGTCATAACCACTAGAGGCTAAAATGCATACACATCAGATATACTGATTTAAACAATGACAGTATTTTCAAGACAATGCTCAAAAACACATCAAGGAAAAACAGTAATTTCTGAATTGCATCATGCTCAGGTCAAAAGACAATGCTGACAAAGCCATTAGAAAATGACATCTTTATATTGCTTAGTTAGAGGACATGAATAAAACATTAATAATGTTTTTGAACAAGAAAACTACCTCCATCATAGTCGCAGTATACACCTATTCTGTCTGGAACCTGTGCATCCATGAATTTGGCTTTATTGTTGTGTTTAGCAGCAAAGGAGGTCTGCAGCCAGTTGTTAACATGAATACACCAGGATGTAACAGTCTTTCCCAGTTGATCAAATTTTCCAAGATTTCTGTAGGACACACCTATACTGTAAGATTTACAGTCTTTTTGAGACTTCACTTCCCAATAATGCTGCCCACTTTCAATCACTGCGTCTCCTGAGAAGAAAGTACAAAGAGTTTTTAAATAATTTAAACAATCTGCATTTGTAAAGCATGTTTCAAACAATGGAACATCTCAACATCTTTTAATGGTGGATGGCAAGTAGAGAAACAACTGCACCCAATCACATATCTTTTGGAAGTATACAATAACTAATTGTCCTTGCATCGTAGTTGTGAGTTTGCACCAATCTTAATCTGGAATGGAGCCAGACAAAATGGTTTCAGAATTGCCAATCTTGAGCTCAAGATAAGTTTTGATTCATCCATCGCTTAACAGCTTGGTTTCAGACCTGTCACCAATATCGTCAACTTTTCAAACAGAGTGTACCTCTGGAACAAAAATGTATGTGCAGTTCTCTGGCAGAAAGTAGTTTTAGAAATGAGTTAAAATGAGTTAATTTCAGAATAGCACACTAACACAAGATAAAAAAATGAAACTCTTGCAGATTCAACAATCATCCTCAACATCAGTGCCCCACAAGGTTGTATTCTCAGCCCCCTATACTCCTTATACACCTATGGTCAAATTCCCCTCCAACTTTGTCTACACTTCCCACAGCCTCAGCAAAGCAAGCCAGCATAACTAAGGATTCCACGTACCCCAGACATTCTCTCTTCCACCTTCTTCCATTGGGAAAAAGATGCAAAAGTCTGAGGTCACATACCAACCGAATCAAGAACAGCTTCTTCCCTGCTGCTGTTAGACTTTTGAATGGACTTACCTTGCATTAAGTTGCTCTTTCTCTACACCCTAGCTATGACTGTAACACTACATTCTGCACTCTCATTTCCTTCCCTATGAATGGTATGTTTTGTCTGGATAGCGCACAAGAAACAAAACTTTTAACTGTATATTAATGTGACAATAATAAATCAAATCAAAGCAAGATAACCCAAATAACAAAATAATTATACAAATTAGCTGATGATTCTTCTGATCAGGCAAAAAATCCCCAATTAGTACTTCAAAGCAGTAATGAAATCTGTCTGCAAAGTATTCAAAGTCCCTATTCCCAAAGTTAAATATTTAGCTGTTCAGAATCAAGCAGAAGATGGTTGCACTGATTCTCAAAAAGCATAATATGTATTGTGCCACTGTTTCACAACACTGATATCACTATTGACTAAACTGGAATATTTTCAGATTTAAAATATGGAACAGAAATCTGCAAGTGCAGGATCAGAAAGGTGTAGTAGTCAAACTGGACACTTTGAAAAAAGGAAACAGACGCTCAATCACCTACTCCCTCAAATAGCTTCTCAGTTCTTTAAAATTCAGTGTTTCTTTCACATCCCTGGCCATAAAAGCTGCACATGTTCATGGCACTCTGCACGAACTGTCCCCACTTTTTAAGCTCAAAACATATTCCTGCATCTATTCCATGTTTTTTTACTGTTTGGGACAATCTCAAATCTATTATAGGACAATATCATGTAAAATATTCTGAAAATTAAAAAACAATTGAAAGATTCAGAACGGCAAGTTGCAAAAGACACTAAACTGCAGTTGTTGGACGTAAAAGCGGTGTTACCTAAAACTGTATAAGATTCACCAGTAAAACGATCTCTGTTACTTCTTGCTGATGCTGGTCGACAGGACACTGACGTTCTTTTTGGAGATGGCGTACCACTTCTACAGAATAACGAAAGGACAGCAAGATGAGGCCACGTTCAGCAACCGTGACAAGAAACAAGTTATATGAACAAAATGGTAAAGATAAATTTGTATTTCAGTTTTGAGATATGTGCAATTGTCTTAAGACCAAAAGCTGCAATTTAATTTGTAACCTTCTGACTTTATAACTACTCTAATGAATTTTGGGCAGATGGACCATGGCAACATAATTGAATAGCAGTAGTTACCACAGGAATCATGTGACTTGTTGACAATTTTATTACATGGAATTTTCAAGTACTTTATTCAGATTACTTTATGATACACATTCCCTGAATTAAATGTTTGGTACTCAATTAAACAGGTAGGTGCCGAGTGAAAAATACAATAGGATGCATGCAGTGAAAAAATGAAAAAGTATCTCTTTTGAGACACACAAAACTTACTCACCAAAAAAATTAAGAATGAATCCGCAGGAAAAGATTAAAGAGAAGTTAACATTTTGCACAGTGATTGATTAATTGAGGGCTATCAAAAAAGTGCTCATTTCAGCTCCAAACACACAAGTAATTAATCTGGAGATTTAACAAGATGGTCCATACCGTCTCATGCAAACCCATCCCCCTAGAGATTCCCCTGCAAAAAAAAATATTGCTATAGAGAACATTATGCATAATGTTTTCAGCCAACTGCATGACCAGCATCCAATTTTTACAACGTCTTTAACTCAGGACTTCAATGGAAATTCCAGCATCTTATTAAAAACTGGATGAGGGCAAAAATAAAAATCACAGAACTCTACACCAGAATGGTTTAATGATCAATCACCTCAAACGAAATGCTATATGCTTGGAACTGAAGTGAAGACTTCTGAAGTTAGTGGTTTTGAAACCCACATAGACATCTGAAGCTGTAAAGCAAGCAATCATGAAACAAACTGCAAAGGCTGGGTAATTTCACTGCAGACCAGTGCTCCTGTAGTCACTTACAGGGTAAAGCATAAGCAGTTTTTAAAACTTGAGGCATGCTTTTAAAGACATGAAATTAAAGTAAGTTTTTTTCTTATAGAGCTTATTTACTATAGCAGAAGACCTGATAACCACAGCTACTTTTGAGAAAGCACTGCACATAACCAAAACAATTCAAAAGTGATTAAATGCATCCAGTTAGGCACGGATAAACCTGGGCCAGCCCTAATACAATGAAATAGTGGCCAAAATAAAAGGCAAACCACCTTCACCTAGATAGAAACTCACTAGTTTGTAACATGTAAAGAATTTCCATCAGCCTTAACCAAAGAATCAAAATTTAAAATTGCATACATTTAGTGTGTTAACCATTTGAAGATAGCAACATAATTTCTGTCCCCAAAGCTTCATCATTGAGGTGAAATATTCAGAATTTTAAGTGTCCATGATTTCAGTCTATTACAGGTGAATAGCCAATATAAACTGCCTGGAATCACAACCCACGCAACTCAAATCAAAATCCCATAATGGCAGCTAGGAAATTTAAATTCAGTTAACTCAAATCTGAAATAAAAAAGCATCAGTAATCATGACTATAAAACCATCGAATTGTTGCTAAAATTCACCCAAATTAATTTGTGCTCTTTAGGGAAGGAAAGCTGCTATCCTTACTGGTCTGGTCTATGTGAGGTCAAGACTCTCAAATATCTGTCTGAGGTTTAACTGCCTGATTTGGCCTGGCAGGCCACTGAATTGTACCCAAGATGACAGCTCACTATCAGCTTCTCAAATGCAATTACGCATGGGCATTAAATAGTGGCCTTGCCAGCAAAGCCCATATCTTTCGAAAGAACAAACAACTATCCCTGTGAAATCAAATTATTTCTCACGCTTCATTCAAAATTCCCCTTTTTTAACGCCATTTGTTTTGGCTACAGATGATGTTCCTGTCTTATTCTAAATCTTATTCTAAGAGTCTAATTAGACCCAAATTTTCATTTAAAGTGCACAGAAATTTTAACCTACTCCTGAATGGGGCACTTGCTGTTGCACCCTGCCAGTTGAAGCTGGTGGGAAGACATAATTTCAAAGTTAGAAAAGAATCCCGGGTTTGGCCAATGAGGAATTTCAACTGTCCTAGGCTTCTCTTTTTCATGCCCCCAGTCTACCAAAAGTCTCAAGAGTCTTGTGAAACCTTTCCCTCCTGTATACGCCCTGATGTATGGAAGTAGTCTCCTGTACTTTCCAGGTCACTGCAACATCTTTCCTACTCCATGAGTGCCAGCTGTGGCTCAGTTGGTTGCCCACTTGCTTGAGACAAGGTTATTGCCATTTAGAATGGACACCAGTGCGTGGTGGGAATTCCTGCACCTTACATTAATATATTTTAAAATTTGACATTGAGTCACTGGAATATTGGGACATGTAAATGAAAACTTGATCAAAGTGTTAAGAAGCTTCTTAAAGAAAGGGAAATTGTTAAACGGACTCAGGGCCATTGCAGCTAAGCATGGTCATCAATGGTGGAACAGTTAAATGTAATGATGCACAAGAATATAGAATTGGAAGCATGTAGAGGGTTGCAGGACTGCAGCAAGTTCCAAAAATGGCAAGAGGCTAGGCTGTGTATTGATTTGAAAACAAGGATGAAACTTTTTAAATTGAGGCATTTCCAGATAAGGAGTCAATGTAGGCTGGCAAACACCAGAGTGGATGGATTGATGGATGAATGAATGGGTGAATGGGACTTGTAATCTCGGTTATGCAAAAAGGGCAACCGTTAATCTTGTGATATACTACCACATTCACAACATGCACAAGGGTGCAAAATTCAATTATAAGATTCTGCTTCTGAAAATTGTCTTTTTGCTCTACACAATTTATAAATGCTGCAAAAAATTCCACAATCATATCAAAGCCACTTGCTATTTTGTCTGACAAGTCACTGTTGAAATTTCTGTAAGTAATAATAAGTTTTTAAAATACACAAATAATGTGCCTTAAAATTTAATGCATATTTACTCAATTGTAAAATCAATTTTCCAAGGACAGAGGGTAGCAATAAACACTGGAGACAATCACTGCTTCTCATAACTTCTATTGTTCAAATAGTTGCATCAAAAGTTAGTACAAAGTAAGATAAGACACTGGAAATCTGAAATAACAATGCTGGAAATATTCAGCAGGTCAGCAAGCATCTGCGGAGTTCTAATGTGTTGGTCGATGACCTTTCAGAGCTAGAAAATGCCACAGACATAACGTGTTTGTAACTATTAAGGCAAGAAAAATTAGGTCTGCAGTGTTTTCAGTTTTGATGAATGGTCATAAACCTGACATTTTAACGTTTTCTCTCTGCCCCCATAGATGTGCTGGATTTGGTGAGCATTTCCCACATTTTCGGTTTATTTAAGAAGTATTTTATTAGGCATTTTAGTAGGGAAAGAGGTAGAAGCATTGTAAATCAAATTGGTGAGCAAAAACTGATTTCCTATTATCTTAGACAGAAAATGAAATCTAGAAACTGCAAGCAGTACTTCACCATGTAGCGCAAACAAGAAAATGCTGAGTGCTGTTCTACCAGCTATTACCATACATTTCCATAGAAATACATTGATTATCTGAAAGAGTGACTGGATACTGCATCATTCATTTTTACTGGAATAGATTTATTATTTTCTTGGGCTTTATAAATCTCTCATTTGATGGTATAAATCACTGAGTACAAGTTTGATTTTAAGCTACTTTTGCTTTTATTACAACATTAAGTCTATTCAAATCCTAAAGTATAGAGGAATCAATTTCTCATTGGATTTGCACATTTACTGGTTAAAAATGGAAAGGAACATTGCTCATCAGTCATAAGGAGGCCAAATATCAAATCTAAACAACTAGAGGTCATTAACTGGGGGCAACTGAGATTAAATTACCTACACACAAATTGAATCAAGGGCAGGTCTACTGAACTGCAACCTGTATAAAAGGTGAATACATTCTAAAATCAACAGGAACATTTAATGGATTGATGATAAGGCTGGCAGATCAGTTCCATACTCTTCCCATTAGTAGAAAAAAATACAATCATGGTTATCAGTGTGCTACTGCTACCAGCTAAGCTCAAACTATGCAACTATTTATTATATTTCACCTCATATTGCGCTTCACCAAGGAAACATGGCCACTGTGAGATGAGAATAGTAGATTAGCACAATATCTTATTTAAATACTTGGAAAATTTAAACAAAATTGCATATGGTCATTTATTTCATATATATGGCTATGATGTAAATGATATTAGTCATCAGAAATGGATGTTAAAGCAATACAATCAAGGGTCCACATTGCAAGAGCAAAACTAAAATGACTCCTGTTCATTTGAGTCCTGACAATGGACTGCTCCTTAAATTTCCTCAGGTAGAGGAAGAAATTCAGTGAGTACTTTGTACCATTTTCCCTACCTTTGCAGTAGCCAGCATCTCAAAATGTTTTCCAAAGATAATTAAACTTGAAGTATAAGAAAGTATAAGAAAGCTTTAGGAACTGAGTTCTGAACATGTACTTGATTAAATCACCAGACTTGCATCCATTCTGTATATTTTCTGCACAATATATTACAGGGGTGATGGGAAACCTACTGGCATTGTACGAGCATGTTTGAACTTCAGATTTGGTCTGACAACAGTGGAACAACCTCAAAATGGTGGAAAGAGCTCGAAAGGGCTGAATGGATTATTCCTGTTCCTTTGTTTGGGAAAACAAGAAAGGACTCATTTCCTGTTTCAATATATTCATATTGGATTCTGAAGCAAAATAAAAATGTACCTACACTCAGAACATTCATAGGCTTCCTCTGTATCACTGCAGTAACTTTGCTGAAACCCAATTTACTCACATAAATAGTTTTATTGTGAACGGAGTGGAAAGAGTCCATTGGAAATTCCCAGCAACTGATTATAACTACACAGTGGGGGATTATGTAAAGTGCGTCAAAATTAGGGAAGGAAACCATTTCCTGCTTTAGATCAAATATTCACAATACATCCGTCTGAAATGTACACAGCACTGAACCCAAAAGGTGTTAGAGATTCTTCCAAATACTCTGTTTTTAATAGCACAAATTCATTGAATTTTTTTTCATTACATGTTTATACAGCATTTATATTACAGAAATATTTTCAGGTATGGTTGTTTATATAACAACCTCTCCTGCAGTGGTTCAGATCCACAGATTTATGGTCCTGAAAAACAGTGACAGTTTATTAGGTACAAAAACTTTCTGCTCTGAAGAAAAATGGTCACAGTAAAATTACCTGCCCTTGTTTTCTTTTCCTTTTATTTTACTCTCCTGGCCTTTTCCACCTGAAGAGTCCCATTCAACATTAAAATCATCAACTTTTAAGTTTTGGTGTGAAGTTGTGCCATCAAAGCTAAAGTTGAAACCTATGAACAAATTGGTACAAAAATAAGATTTTACAGCGTCAAAAAAATAAAGTGAAATGGCATTCTGAAAACACACGTTTCAGATATTAAATAATCCATGCAGAGTTAAAACATTCATGAAATACAAATTAAGTCATACAAAATACAATCTTGATGAATATGAAGTAACAGTAGAGGTTAACCACCAAAAATAAACAGGTGAGCTCAAACCTGTAGCATTAAAATGGTCAGCTTTTACTGAGGGAGACCATTTCACTTAGTCTCAGTAGCTTTCATTCGAGGGGGTTTGTGAAAAGGCAAAGATCATGGGCAAGAGGCTCATTTAAAAAATATGGAATCCTGAAACATCTCTGAAGCTTAGGAAGATTTTTGATCCTGGGAGAGAGTAGGACAATAGAACAATAAACTACCTACTTTTAGAATTGGCTTCACTGTTCAGAACCAATTAAATTGATTCAGCTCCTCTGACTGAGCAAACAAAATGCTAAGCTTCCTCATCTGCATTACAATATACATATTTACCATTTTGATTCTAAGTGAAGGGCAGACTTGAAACTGGGAACGTTTCAGATCTGACTTTTAGGCCCATTCTGAGGCGCCCCCATACAACTTTGCTTGCAAAAATATCAGCAAGTCTGAATCGCGCTGCACAAGCTTGTGGGTGGGCCTTAACACACCCGAAATGCTTCAGCTCTGGTCAGCTCCTCCAACTGCGCATGTGCAAAAGATAGAATGTTGCTCCCTTACCACATCCTTCCTGAGCTGGATAATGTCTCCCCCTGGCCCCCACAGACATTGCCCCATCCCCACAACATTACTGACCACCTTATCTCCTCACCTCCCCCACCCAGACCGATTGCAGGCTCTTCCCCCACCGCGCCCCCACCCCACCCTCCACAGATCTCAGGCAGACTGGCAGCGGACACCCCCTCCACCCATCACAGGCAGAGTGGCAGAGGACCACCCCCTTCGTACCCTTGCCAACTGATTAAAGGCAGAGTGGCAGTGGACCCACCTCCCCCTGCCCCCCGTCATCCCACACCAATCTCAAGCAGGGGGCTTCGGATGGCATGCACTTACCGCCTCACCAACCCTCATGATGATGCGGCTGAAGTGGACTTATATGGAGCATGTCTGTTTTGCAGCGATGGGTGAATGTAGTGATAAAGGGGGAAGTACTGGTAAAGTTGGGCATGCAGTCCACTAAGTCAATTTAAATGCATGCATTGGTGCCACTCTAAGTGCTATGCAATGCTCATCTCCAACAAGACAGAATCTCACCATCGCACCTTGACATTTAATAGCATTACCAATAGCATTAGAAGGCCCAACATCAACACCCCAGGGGTTATCAAGTGACCAGAAACTGAATTGGACTATCCACATCAATATAATGGCTGCAAGGACAGGTCAGAGGCTAGGAATCTTATGACAAGTAATTCACCAATTGATTCCAAAAGTCTGCCAACCATCTACAAGGCACAAGTCAGGAATGTGATGGAATACTCTCCACTTACCTGGATGAGTACAGCTCCAACAAGAAGTTCAACACATGAGGACAAAGCAGTCCACTGATTGGTACTCTACCCATAAACATTCACTCCCTCCACAACTGACACACAGTGGCACAAGATGCACAACAGCAATTCAAAGATTTCTCAAACAGCACCTTCCAAACCGACGACAGCTATCATTTACAAAAGGGCACAAGGGGGTGAACCACACACCCCCTGCAGCCCTAACACACACACACACACACCCTACCCCCCCCACCCCACACACATCCCTCTGCCCTCACTCCCTTTTACTCACTTATACTCATCTTTACTTACTTTTGCTTGGCAAGTTCTCTTTCCAAACCACAGATACCTTTTCGAAATTCATGTTTAATGTTGTGCCAAACTTTATCTTTCCAAAACTTGGCTCATCAGTCCCTTGAGTGAGAAATAATTTTGCAATGTGGACCCTCACATGCAAAATTTGGCCAACCTTAGAAAGATAAGGGCAGCAGATACATGGGAATACTATCACCTGCAGCAAGCTCCCCTTCCCCCACACACCCCCTTGACTTAAATATAAATCGCTGTTCCTTTACTGTTGCTAGGTCAAAAACATGGAATCCTTGCATAACATCACTGTGAGCATACCTACACCATATGGACAGCAACACTTCAGAGAAGGTGAAGCTGTTCACCTAGGAACAGAGGCAATTGAGGGGAGATCTGATGGAGAGGTACAAAATTATGAGGGAACATGATAAAGCAAATGGGAAGGGACTATTTGCCTTAAAGGGGTTAGTGACTATGGTGATTGGGAGAAAGTCTAGAGGGGAGATGAGGAAACAATTTTTGACCCAGAATGTGGAATTCCCACCTGTATGCCTCCACCCACGAAACACACCATCCTAACTTGGAAATATAGTGCTATTCCTTCATCGTTGCTGGGTCAAAGTCCTGAATCTCCCTTCCAAACTGCACAAGGCGGCTCACCACCACCTTCAAGGGCATTTAGGAATGGGCAGAAGATGCTGGTCCATGATATATTCTAAAGATATTTAGATGTTTGGCATAATATCACCTGAACCTAGAAGCTAGGCCAAATTCCTACAATGCGTGGGAAATGCATGAATAAAATAAAAATGTAATGAAAGGTATTTGAAAGAATAATTTAACCATTAGGCAGTCCTATTGACACTCCAACACAGCCTGGGTAAACAAATCAGAATTATACACAGGATTAATAATCTTTAACTTCCTATATAAAGTTTCAATTTTAAAATATGAAACATACTTGTATATTGTCATTTGATAGTGTAAAACTTGAGAATTGCTAAAAAGCTTTGACAGGTCTCTTTTTTTTCCAAGCAACAGAAACAAAATTATTTTGGTTAATAAAAATACTTTTTGAAAAGCAACCTTTACAAAATAGTCATAAAATTTATTGATTGGGAATAAATGCAAAATATTGCAAAGGGAGTCACCTCTTGTTTCCAAGGTTATTGGTTCAGAATAGTCTCCTGCCACAGCCTTGTTGCATGCTCTGACCCGAAAGTTCATATATTTTGATTCAAACTTTAGCCCTGTATCAAAGAAGAAAGATAGGTGAACAAAGGAGGACCAGAGTTGATTAATGTTCCATCCTCATTGGTGAAACATTTGAAATACGAACAGCTTCTTCTCGTATATTCTACATTGAAACCCCTGCTGCTTTAGTTCATTCCCATGATAAATTCTCCTTAGTACCTCTCGCGTGCTGGAACAATGCCAAACCTAGTTTCCATCTATGTAACTTAGTTTTGATCTTACTAGACAATTTAAAGAACAGTTAAATTTGCTTTCACTTAAAACTGTTATAAAAGTAGTTTTCAGACAGAATGTCAGGTACTCCATTAAAAAAGGCAGGCTGTGAATTATAAAGGCACTGTATACAGACGCACAGTGAAGAGACAACGGACAAATTAATTTCTTGCAGAAAATATGGAGGCCATAGTGCAGCAGCACCTTCTATAGTATGAAATATACTTGAAGATAGTGGTTGACCAAAATTTCATGCAGCAGTCTTGCTTCAGGGAATCTATTCTAGAACTAAGAAACTTGGGATGCAATAAAATGGGGGGAAAAAAAAATAGGCCCAGATCTTCTGATCAGTGGCAACGTTGGCCACATTGCTGTGCCCAAGATGACTTGTGTCCCCTGGTCTTTCTGCATTTTTTCAGCTGGGACTTCTGATCCCAGCTGCAGCAGCGTCAGACAGATCAGTGCAGCCCTTCAAAGTGAACACCAGCAATGCAGGTGAAGACAAAGAGAGGACACACTACTTTTTATTCCATTAATTTAATGTTATATGCTGTATATGGCAGGTAATGGACAGGTGGGCCAATGGTTGGGTGAACAATTGGGTAGTCAGGTCAGGGTAAATATTGAGGTAATTCTTACATATCTGGCCCAAATAGACAACACAGGACATTCACGTAGTGTCTTGAGCAGTGAAAATGACATCAGAAGTTTAACCTTCCCAGGCCATTACAGTACTTATGCGGGCCAGAACTTCTGCAGGGTGCCAACATACTTCATACTCGACTTCTGACCTCATGTTGGAAGGAAGCTCATTGATTAAGCAGCTGAAAAAGGTTGGGCCTCCTGCAAGTGATATCCTGAAGTGGAGAGGTGGGCTTCCATCAATCACCATCATCTTCCTTTGAGCTGGGTGCAACAGTGGAGATCACCCCCAAATCCTACTGACCTCAATTTTGTTAAGGCTTCTGGATGCCCATTTAGTCAAATACTACCTGGATATCAAGGGCAATTACACATCACCTCTGGAATACCATTCTTTTGTCCACGTTTGTACCAACTTTGTAATAATATCTCAACTAAGTGCCTCTGGCAGATCCAAACTGAGCAGGATATTGCTGCATATATACTATTTGATAGCAGACCAGATAGTTAGGTTGGATTTGTACTGCTTTTTGTAGACAGGACACACTTGGGCAATTTTCTACATTGTCAAGTAAATGCCAGTGTCACAGCTGAAACTGCAATAGTTTAACTGAGGACACAGTTACTTCTGAAGCACAAGTCTTTGGTATGACAGCAAGAGCGTTGTGGCAGGATTCAGCCAGTACCTTCAACAGAATTGGCTGAAGAGTAGAATCTATGATGTGGAGGACCTCAGAAGATGGCCCAGATGGATTATCCACTCAGTACTTCCGGCAGAATAGTGCAAATGCCTCAGCTTTGTCTTTTGTGCAGCTTGACCTCATTTTAAGGAATACCTGCTATTGCTCATATTACACTCCTAATTGCACCAGGGCTGGTCCCATTGCCTAAAGATAATGGTAGAGCTAGGGACATATGGAGCCTCAAGGTTACAGATTGTGGTGGAATGCAATCCTGCTGTTGATTGCCCACAGCCCCTTATAGATGCGTGGCTTTCAGCTGCTAGGTCTATTCTTAATCTAATTAGCATCGTAGTTGTATCACATGGTGGAGCCTGACCTCAGCATGAAAATAGAACTTTGTTCCCATAAGGGCTATGAAGTAGTTACTTCTACCAATACTATCCAGAACAGATGCATCTGCAATAGGTAGGTCATTGAGGATAAAGTAGATTTTTCCCTTGTTGGCCCGCTCACCACCTGCTGCAGATCTAACCTGGCAGATGTGTCATTCAGGTGCTCTACTTTTGGTGGTGGACACTGAATCTCCCCCAGAGTACATTTTGGGCTCTTGCTACCCTCAGTGATATGTCCCATGAATGATGGCTGGGATCGCAGTGGAACTGCGCATCCCAATCTGAGAATGTTGCAGATAAAGATGTTCTAATAAGTCATTTTCATTCACATAGTAAAGGTAACAGATGTATTTTCAGCAGGAGCAAAGACCATTAAAGCAGAATATTCCTTCAGTAAATAAAACATCCACTGAATTCCTTAATGTGACGTTATATAGTCATGTGACCTGCTGCCAATACAGCCATGACAATTCCTATGGACATTGTGGATAAGTAACAAAATGGCTATGGTCTGATGAAGACAACATCTGTGGATTAGTAATAATTGACCCCCCCACTTTTAGACATGCATCACGTTTAACTTTTAAAATGCAGAAGTGACCTGTTAATGTGTATTCACAGTCCTTGATATTATCAATGATATCCCAGTTCCGTTCTTCTTTAACTCTAGGAGGTCCTTCATAGTTGGTTTTTCTGTACTCTAATATGTAGTGATCAATTTTATTATCTTCCTCTGCCATTCTCCATGCTACAGTTGCACAATTATCAGCAACTAGACAATCGGCTGGGTCTATCTCTGGAGCTCGTGGGACTGTGAAATAAAGTTGCATATTTAATAATTTATAGCACCATTTCAGTACAATTCATAACCAACTCAAATATTCAGTTCAGAAAATAATTAAAAACTAACAGAAGTTGGGAAATATTTCGTTACAATAGTGACTGGTAAAATTTCAATGAATAACCATCAGTTTAAAGACATATTTTGGAGGGTGAGGGTGGAGAAATGAAATTAGCAGTGTTCCTGTTCTTGATCACAATGCAGTGGACCCAGGGTTGGTTGGGCTACAACTCAAGTTTAAATAATCTTGCCATCTAAGTTCACATGAAGAATGAGATGAATCATTCAGGTTACAGTTGTGGCTGGGCAACAGCAACCCATGGATTTACAGCCAATAAAGAAGGGAGACAAACCGCTTTTAAACAAATTAGCTGCTACTCCAGGATCATGAAGAGGAGCAAAAATAAGCCATATTTTTCCCCATCTATTAATAACCACCAAACTAACCCTTATGCCACCTCACTTCCAACTTCACCTCTATCAATGAGTAGAGCGCTCAAAATTTTGTCATGAAGATCAAGACCATCCATTTAGCTGCTTCTGCTATTAGTCCATCACATGGGGAAACCTGAAGTTCAGTGCATCAGTCAATGGTTTTTACATTTAGTTAGCTCATTGATATTTTACTTATGGGTTTGGTATCCATTGTCCAGTAGTTGGCATGTTGACCCACATAACACAAAGGGCAAATACAAAGGAGGAATTTGGAGGAGTTGGAAACATTAGCCAAAGTGTGATAAATGGATACCAGATTGGAAAAGGCTGCACTGTCAATAGTACTTTTCTCAACATATTATTGCAGCTGATGAGGAGCTAAAAGACTTGTGCTCTTCCTGTGAAATCAGAGGAAGAAATCTGCTGACACCAAAGACGACCCAGGAGATCAGCAGCATTAAACCACATTCCTGGATTCAGTGCAGGAAGCACCTAACTTTGTTAATGAGAGCGAGTAAAGTTGCTCTCACAGACATTGTTCTTTATCAAACTAATTTCATCACATCACTCCTTAATCAATTAGCTTACATTTGCATCCCTGCCAACACTCACCCTCATCCTTGTTCAATTTAATGCCTCTCCCACACACTGCATCAAATCAGTTGAACACAAGCCATTACATATTTTGTGAACCCATTCTCCCTCTGGTTGCAGGGCAAACGCCATAGAACCAAGAAGGAAAATACAGGAGGTTGCCTCCAAGATTTGCCAAATCTCAAAAGCAAAGGTGGTGGTATTAGTTATCGTGTAACTTTAGTGGTCCTGGCTATCTGAGACTGGGAAAAAAAAAACAGAAAATGCTGGAAACTCAGCACCACTTGTGAAAGTCATCAACCTGACAAGTTAATGGTTTCTCTCTCCACAAATATGCTCAAACCTGGTGAACATTTCAACCTTTTTGTTTTAGCAACTGCAGTATTCTTGATTTTTTTATTGGAGGATGGCAACCTGAGGGAAGGGTTAGCTCACTGATAAAAATTGTATTGAACCGTATTTGTCCAGCCCCACCAATTACTTACAGACTTTAACCAGTACAGTGACCAAAAAGAAAAATGACAGAACATTATTTCATCCTGCAGTTCCAGTCAATTTCAACTTTCTTCACTGCAAAGGCTAAGCAGAAGAGGCTATTACTAATGGAGATACTCCACAATCTTGGGCTCCCACTGACAAATCATCACTGCAACCTCATCTTACTGGCAGCTAGAGCAAAGATTGTTGGAACAGCAACATCTCATTGTATCTTTCAATCAACTGGTAGCAGCAACTGAGGAGTTCATTATTAATTTACTGATCTTCACTTAATTATTTCTCAATTCTTAATCTGATAGTTGGCAGTTGGGACTTCAATGGTTGGATTTCTGTTGGGTGCCAACAATTTCCTTGCAAGGCCAAATTCGTCAGGAGCTTGAACCGCCATGGGATGACAACATCATGACAGTTCCCCAGGAACCCCTCACACCAATATAAACGTAATTTTGCGGTTGCACACCATCTGGACATTGATGGACTGGAAGCCTTTGTAGTAGATTCTGGTTGATCTGGGGAATGCCCAAATTGTCACTTGTGTGCAGCTGATGATGTCCTAAAGCTGTGGGTAGATGTATGGGGGTAAACCCAATCACCCACTCATTCTGACTGGTATCACCACAGGTGGAGATCACAATTGTCATCACTGGCAAAAAAGCCATTAGCCACCTGCCTAATGCGTTTATGAACTGCTGTCAGAGATGACTCTAGGTATGTGTACAGCAGAGCCCTGAAAGATTAAAGGCTAAAAGGATGAGGACATTGGTGTTTTTGATGGTCACTGGTAGCACTTAGCCACCAGGTCCAGAAGGCTGCACATGTCTGCAATCACTGGAGCTTCCTGAAACTCTGGATAACTCAATCTCCACCTGTACAACCTGTGTCATGAGTAGTGCTCCTGCAAGACTCTGCTCTTGCAAGACTCTGCTCTTGCTACAGAAATACCGGTTTCAAAAGTAGGTTGTTGCTAGTCATATTACTCCACAGCTACAGGATCCAATCTGAGGAAACCAAGCGTGAGATTTTGCAAACTGCCAAAGTGCAAAAGTACTGTGAACAAACCCTTTCTCGTAAGTAGATAAATGACGAAGTACAGAATATTTATTGTCACACGTTTCCATGTTTTTGATTCAAACCTCTATGTTCTCACTTTCCTTTCGCTGGCAGTTTCTTCAACAACCTGAATGTGCTGATAAATTTTGAATGAGTTCAAATATTGCTCCAATAAGTAATTAGGTTATGTTAATAGCTAAGTGATTATCTTGAGGGAGGCAAGTTGTGGAGCATGTTTCCTGAAGTTCAAATTTTTTTACTAGTTTTAATCCCCCAAACCTCTTTTCCAGCATAAAATTCACAATGTTTTACAAGCTCAATTTATAACTTTTTGCAATTACATTTTTTACAATTCACAGGCTAACAAGACAAAGCCTCAGGGAATGTGTTTGTTTAAAAAAAATCATGCACAAGATACCAAGACTTCACTCAATATTTATATATTGTGTGGTCTCTTAATGATTACTAAATTTTGGAAGTTTTTAAAAAATATATTACTTTATATAGTTTATAAATTGGGAGGTAGGTTCGGATATAAATTGGGAGATATATATAAAAAATCTTGCTTCATATCCTTTAGGCCATAACTTTTCTGCAACAAAACAAAAATCAGTTTTCCACACTACATAGCATTATTGACTTTGCAACTAATGTCTGGCTACAGTGATTTGATCACTGACTAAAAAGATTTGATATCTGTTCACTCACACTGTTTTGACATTCTAGAATGTAGCATTCTGAGGTGTATTTCTATCAGGCAGTCTGGCAGAGATTACCATAATCATGCTGGCCTAAGACAACAGGCAGATTTGCAGAGAGCCATTTTAAGGCTCAGTGCCACCCTATCATCCTGTATGATCCAACAACCCAGAACACGAGTTCCTACTACTAAAGATTCATAGCAATACCTGCATCTTCTACAATTGCAACAGTTACAATGGAAGGAGAATAGGAACTTGCATTAGGATCACATCTCCATCAACATGACTATAAGGCTCTATGTTCACTGTAGTACCAACCACAAACTATTCCAGTGACATATGGAAGAGGACAGCAAAGGGTCACAAATTGGCTGCAAGAATGTATGATATAGGATGACAGCTCACATGGCCAATTGAGCCTGCTCTGCCATTCAATATCATGGCTGACTTTGGTTTCAACTTCATTTTCCCACCCACTCCCCATATCTCTCAATTCCCCCAAGAGACCAAAAACCTTTCTATCCCAGCCCTAAATGCATTTAACAATGGAGCATGCACAACTCCTTAGAATAGAGAATTGCAAAGATCCACAAACCTTTGAGTGAATAATTTCCTCCTCATCTCAGTCCTAAACAATCAGTCCTTTAGCCAGAGAGTGTGCCCAGTATTTCAGATTCCCCATCCAATGAAAAAACACTGTCCATGCTCTAAAGCCCCTACAGATTTTTGTAGGTTTCAATGAAATCCTCCCACATTATTGTAAACTTGAGGATAAACCCAATTTACTCAGCCTCAGCATAGGACAATCCCCTTCATCCCAGGGACCAATTGGTGAGTTTTCTCTGTATTTCCTTCTGTATGAGTAAATCATTCCTCAAAACATGGAAACCAAAATTGCACAGTCCTTCATATGCGGTTTCAGCAATACCCGTGTGCAAGTGAAACAAGATTTATTTATTTTTCTGCCCCAATCTCCTTGCAAAAAGGCCAACATGCCATTTGTTTTCCTAATTGCTTGCAGCACACCAACATGTTAATTTTCTGCATTCCTTGTGCCAGCCCACCAAAATTTCTTTAAATATTAACACTTAGAAGGTCTTCACCTTTCAAGAAAAAACCTGGCTTTTTTATTCTTACAATCAAAGTGAATAACTTCACATTTCCTCATCTTCCACCAGCGCTGCTCATGTGTAATCCTGGGCATGACACAGAGACTGCATCACCAGTGAAGAAGGTGAACACAAGATTGGTAAGAGACAACTGCAGGACATTGTCACGGAAAGATGAGAGTGGCAGCATACTATTTCATCTCAGACTACACCCTCCATAAGGGCAGTAGAACAGATACCACCAGATGGAAGATGACTGAGCTGTTCATAGAAGACCTGGTAAAATACATTTAAGGAAGCCCTTCAAGAGCAGGACACCACCCCTGTTGAGGTAAAAGAAATTGCAATGGACTGGCAAAGTCTTGCTGCCCATCATTTCTCTGGTCTCATGAGACAAGGTACAGGTACAAGTCCAAGTTCAGCATTCACGTCTACCAGATCTTGTCATTTTTAAGTAAAAAGTGGATGCTGAGCCAAAGGTGATATCAAGATGAGTAACTAAAAAGGTCAAAGAGGTGGACTTCAAGAAGGATTTTGAAGGACAGAGCAAAAGCAAGGCAGACATAACAAAGGTGGGATTTCTAAAGTATAGGAGCCAACTGACTAAAGATGCTGCTGACAGTGTGGGCCACAGGGAGAGGATTGCACAAAGGGAGAGGATTGGAGAATCAGAGTTGTAGGGCTGGAAGGAGGTGGTTACAGAAATATATCCCACAGATTTGAACACAAGATTTTGGGGGACTGAACATCATTGAAGGCCAGTGAGGGCTCAGGAGTTTGGGCTGAGATTGAACATAAACAGCACACATTAAATATCACTGGACAATTTTCATTTTTCTATTAAACTCAGGGGATGAAAAATTCATCTAGGGAAATACATCAATCCACATAATGTTACAGTACAGAAGCTTAACAGAAAAGGCAGCAGATGGCTGATTAACGTGTCATTATTAGTCTAGACAAACAGGTGGCATGATAAGGCTTGCTGTAATAGGCTCTACTCTAATATAAGCTCTACTACATTGGAAAGCAGTCCAGCTAGGCTTTGAAAAATCTATAGATAATTCCTCAACAGACAGATCCACATACTTTAAAAATAAAACCAGGAAGTGCTGGAAAAACTCAGCAGGTCTGGCAGCATCTCTGGAAAGAGAAACCTAGTTAAGGCTTTGAGTCCGACATGACTCTTCTTTGGAAACAAGGAGGATAAACATACTTCATTTATGCTTGCTTCTCCAAAAAGATCTGCATGGCAAAAGTGGAACATATAGGGAAAATTTGCATTTAATACACACAATTCACCCATGTTAATGGTTTATCACAAACACCAGTTTTATTTGGTATCACAAGCTTTCAAAGCGTTGCTCCATCAGGTGAGTCATAGAATCATAGAACCCTACAGTGCAGGAAGAGGCCCTTCAGCCCATCGAGTCTGCACCAACCACAATCCCACCCAGGCCCTACCCTAATACCCCTACATATTTTACCTGCTAATCCCTTTAACCTACGCATCTCAGGACACTAAGGGGCAGTTTTAGCATGGCCAATCAACCTAACCTGCACATTTTTGGACCGTGGGAGGAAACCGGAGCACCCGGAGGAAACCCACGCAGACATGAGGAGAATGTGCAAAGTCCACACAGAAGTGACCCGAGCTGGGAATCGAACTCAGGTCCCTACAGCTATGAAGCAGCAGTGCTACCGTACCATTCACCGAATGAAGGAGCAGCACTAAAAGCTCGTGATACCAAATAAACCTGGTGGACTTTAACTTGCTGGTATGTTGAGACTTCTTACTGTGCCCACCCCTGTCCAATGCCAGCGTCTCCACATCAATGTTTTATCTACCTCACATCTATCATTTCAATCAATGGGTAGATCAAGCTGTAGATTGAAACATTCACTAAGCAATCTGCATCAGGGCAATTCACAAATAACTCAAATAATGCAATTTATAATACTGATGCTCTTAACTGAATACTGTACTGATGAAACAAACATTTAATAATGGACACAAATTTTTGCTGTACATTAGGATTACTTCTAGCTAGGCAGTGCAGCATGCAAAGAAGCTAAAACCTACTGTTCTCACACTTCACTTCAACTAATCTAGTTTTCGATTTTACGTTGTTTGACAGTGTTCCAAAAATGGAACACTACACAACGTAATTTTCAGCGAATTCTGAAACTGTCCATTTGATAGCAACTCATTAGTCTTCTGCCATAGATTTCAAAATACAATTGCATGAAGCGTTAAATTATTAAAAGGAACTTTTACAATTACAGAAAATGCCACTGCATGTGGAAATACTACATTAACAGATTTGAGAATGAATTTTGCCTAAAATCTGCATAGAGCTTAAATTCATACTTCTGTTTCTAATTTCAGCTACAAACTTGTGCAGGGAATTGGCAAGGGTAAAAATGTTATGCTCACATGGGAAGAGAACTAGAAAACTTTCTTACATTCTGTGCTGCAGGGATTAGATGTATTTCTCTGGGGCGGGGAAGAGAGCAAGAAGGGAGAGCTACAACTCACTGCAGATTGTAGCCCTTTGCCAAGACTTGCAATGGAGCAATTGGGAAAAGGACAAAGATTTGAACAGGTCAGCTAATGGCCTAAAGCAAGAAAGCAAATTGTGTTAGTTTGATCCCCAAGAGTATAACTGCTAATGGCTTTGCATGAATGGAGCAGAAACACTATACAGGCACTGTATTGATCTAAAACAGGATAGGCCAACAAATCAAAATTCCTACCTGGCAAAAATTTCAGTGATCTAAGCATCTGCTTTTCCTGGGAGAAATCAACCATCAAATGAGTCATGTTGTCGCTGATTTTTGGTTTTAAAGCTAGCCGAAATGCAGGAGCCATTGTTACCCTATGAAAGTAACACGAAATTGGAAATTAGGGCACTCTTTTCAGTCTTTTTGTATTGATAATAAATAGGAGTGTAACTAGTTAATTTGTCTTCATTTTTAACCATTATAATTTCACTGGTGTAGGGTGTACATCATTTAGTCCATAGCGATATCAACCTTGATTCCCAGTTAAACTAGGTAGGTATGCCTGCCACATAGCCTTGTCCAGTCTATAGATGGAGAACACTAATAACCCATCCAAAAATGCAGCGAATAGCTAGGGATTGTTCCACAATCTTATTACTCATTAGGTGCAGAAGGAAGTAAAACAGGAGGCTAAAATGGAGGACATGGGCGTAATTAATAAAGTACCCATTGTGAATACAAATTCACCTGAAGATTGCCAGTTTTTAAAAGAAATGCACAAGTACAAATTGGGAAATATTATAATACTAGTCTTGCAGTGCTGTAAATAACTTTAAAAAATAAATTTGAGTGTTCGGTGATCTCCAGTATCAGCCTCTGACATCTGTGATTTTGAAGCCAATTACTCTGATGTAAAATTCAATAAATGTTACAGCTTCACTGCAATTTAAAGTATCAGCATGTAGGGGCATCTTTTAGCTGGATCATATTTTTCTATTGAAACCAGATCCCAGGCTGTGTCAGCTTTTGAGTCTAAATAATTAAATGATGATTGGGGAAGGCATTAATGAACACCTATCTGATGCCAACCCAATGCCATTGAAATAAATGGCAGGCTAATAAAGTCAATCTTAAAGCGAGGAAATACATAATGCTTGCTGACACACTAATTCCTGAACAACTGCCTTGTCTAATATTGTGACAGAGTTTAAGCAAACTGAGCTGTAATCCCACCTAAACTACCATGACCCTCAGGAACCTTTCCACCCAGGCATTCAAATATGACATACTGTATCCCAATATTGATGCACAGGCTTATATTAGTGTCTACACACCAAGGATCATTTCCAACCTAAGTAGCTTGCCTTGAGGCAGATTCAACAAAGAAACTAATTGCATTCACATAAGCAGATTAATTGGGAGATAAAAGGTACATTATCTGAGCCATTTTTATTCCTTTCTCCCTCCCCACTCCCCCCTCCAACAAGAGGAACCCCATTTCTGCAACATTAAACAAAAACATGGAAATTCTACTTTGCTTCCCTTACATTCTCTCAATCATGGCATTAAATAAAACTTATAACAGATATTACACATCTACGTGATTTAAAAATTGCCAGAGAAAATAATAAGTATTGTTGTTTTACCTATCCTTGATCTGCTTGGCAGCCTTGGAGTGAAAGAGGAAGAGGAAAAGAGGATGTTAGTCCCGCTCATGCAAGTTGACTGAAATATCATGCTGAAGGTGTAAGAGGTGAAAGTACAAGAGAAATCTACAAACTTGTTCAAGAAAACCAAGACATTGTTTTATTTTAAATCAAGAATATTGGATCTAATTTTAGTTACCAGCAACATTGTAAAAAGGTTACATAACCACATATTTGCTGCAGCAGTTAGTGGGTTAGTGCTGCAGTAGCCAAAATAATTGTATTTCACGTACAAGCTTAAGCACACCACATTATTTCCAGTTATTCAAGCAGCACAACAACATTATGGCAGGGGATTTTGGGAAGAATTCAAAATAAAACAACAGAATTTAAATGCTGATGTGCCCACCAGTGCAGGGATATATTGCTAGTAAGTTAATGGAGCACAGGTCATTTCTCTCAATTAAAGTTATTTAATTCAGAGTTACTGGATGATTCAAATTTTTAGTACAAAATATGATTTAAATCAACTGGAGTAGACTGCAAAGTATGCTGACACATTATCATGCACAACTTTACAATACTGTGCCATGAGCCTACAATTGCCACTTAAAGCAAATAGACTGAAAGGTAGCCTCTTCTAGCAGTCATGTGATCAATGACTTACCAGTCTTTGCTTGCACACCAATTATACAGTTGCATCGAATTGCACAATCCAGTCCTTTTAACTCTCAAGACAATTTTTAGAATGTTCTCAATATTTTTACAGCACAGATACAAATTCAAGACAGCATGCAACTGAATTGTATAGCAAATATTACTGGCATGTGTTAGTGGAGATGTATCTAAATTCCATGTCTAAGGAATCCTTTACCATATCTAGCCATCTCCAGCATGCTGTGTGTCAAGTAACAGCACAATATGGCACTCAACATGTTTTAGAACACCTCGTGGCAATAGATTCCAAAATATGGAGAAACTCAAATGTGCTGTTACCCAAAGTTAATTTCCATAATTCAGCAACACAAATTGTTACTCTCCCTGAACAAGTGTTTCAAGTTCCATTGCTTTGGCATACTTGCTCTGAGGTGAACTGTGATTTCTATTGAATAACCATTAGAATTTCCTGTCATGGGATGTGGTCAGGGTGTGCAGTGGAGGATGCAATGCAGTCCCATTATCTATTAGATTCCTGATCTTAGTCAGTGTGTTGTTGAAAAGACTTGAGGGGCAAAGAAAGCCTTTGTTCAGCTGCTCCTGGCACAGGCCAAGAACATCAGTGGAAACAGGCTGCCCATATCAACTTTAGCAGGAGAGACACAGTTCACCAGGCAAAGTAAGTGCAAACCTGTAGAAGAAACCAATATTGTAAACATATTCTTCAACAGTACAACAGTGATTATACCTCAGAAGTAGATGTTCTTTGGGATAACATTCATGAAAGAACCTATGCAAATAGAAGTTCATTCCTTAAGAGCAAAGCTGGCTTCTATTATCTGGGGCTTCTGCTGGATTGCGTGTGGATGTTGGCATAATTGCCAAAGGCAATCTCCAGATATGACTTCCTACAATTCACTTTGTTGGCAAGATCCTATACTATATGATAAGCTTTTTTTCCTCAATTTTTGAAGAGAAAATCCTACTTGATCACTTCTCAGCACATTACATGAAGTTGGCCTCTCTAATTTCTATGTGTATAAATCACTGCATGTTTCCTGTATTGGCAAAAAGAAGAATTTTTTTACAATCTTTTCAGACCCATTCTTATTTAGGAGTGTCAGAGTTAGCACAGATATTTTTGTTCATTCAATTTATGCCCACCAATAAACGATCTTAAACTGGAGTCCAGGTTAACTATATGAGAATGGCTGGGGTGGGTGCAAAACAGGGGCGGGGGGGGCACAAAAGGGAGAATATCTGTTTGGATAAATTGCAAGACTGAAGGGGAGGAAATTGCCATTATTCAGTGGTTTGATATATTCTTGTCTGATTCATCTCATGATTCTCAGGCTGTCTGATAAATGTGGGAGCCATTCAAACATTCATGATATATTTCTGATATTCTTCAAACATTACTGTAAGATCTTCCACGTCCAGCTGGGGGGGCAGACACGGTCTAGTTTGAATTTTCACTCAAAAGATGGAATCTCTCACAGTGCAGCATTTCCCCACTGCTGCATATCAGTCTAGATTCCAAGGACAGAGTGTTACCACTGACCCAAACTATGATATAGGAAAGTAAATAGCACACAAGTCCATTTTGAAAATACAGCCAAAAAAACTATTTTCCCACAAATATCCAGAACGGTCTCTTTACTTGAAGACTCAGCTACCAAAAAGTGATGTTGAAAATCACAACAGACAGGCAGGCAGGCATCTAGATATGTCTACAGAGGCTTAAAACAGAAGCATAATGGAATACCCTTCACTTTTCTTGATGGACGTAGCTCCAATAAACATTAAGGTTAGCACAATCCATTTGATTGGCAGGTCATCCACTTACAGGTTCCATCAATAGTGTACAATGGCTGCGATATGTATTGCAGAACTTCATGTATTTTCAGCAGCAGCAGCTCTGCAACCTTCAGCACCTAGCAGTATAAGGGCAGCAGGTGCATGGAAAATCCATCACTTCCAGGCTCACCTTCAAGTTAAACACAATTCTAACTGGGAATATATCGCCACTATTTCATTATCACCGAGTTAAATTCCTGGAATTCTTTACTTAACTACTTGTGGGAACATCATCATCACATGGATTGCCACAATTTAAGGCACCAGTGGGTAACTACCACCTTCAAAAGGAGCCAGATATTGGAAATAAATGTTGGGTCTTGCCAGCAATGTCCATATCACAAATAAGATTTTTCTTTAAATTGTGAAAGAGAGAGTGAAACATTCTGCAAGTCTAATGCTAATTTGAAGCATCAGTGCAGCACATCCAGTGATACAGACACATTCATGGCTAGTTAAACATTTCCTAGCTTGGAGCTGAAGCCTCAGTATATTATTCAAATTGTTAGCAATCATTTAAACAAGAAAAGATCAGGGTTAAATTAATTTGTCTGTCTTGTTTAGCATCAGCTAAAAGAATTCCAATGTAACTTTCTATAATCAGCTTAAACAGGATATCTATATTTGTTCAATTTTTAAACAGAGGGATGAATAGAGAAAGTTTCTTTTCATCTCTAAAATGGAAACCATAGAACACCCAATCTCAGGGTGCTTTGCTCCTCAAACATAATCCATTCTTCACAAAGTCCACCGAGGATCCCTTCTCATTTTAGAATTGTGTTACAGTTGTCTAGTTACATTTTCTGTAAACATCCTGAATGCATCAGTGGAGAAGACAATGGGGAGATTGTAAATACGTCATACATGTCTGAAAGGATCAGGCCAGACAACCAGTGATAGCCTAGAAAAAAAGAGTTTTTTTGTACAGATATTTGGTAAAAGATCCCACCTATTGGATGTGATCCATCATCTGCAATCGACAAAGAAACACCTCAAAACCACTGAACAATAGCAATGCCCTCTCCTCTTTCCCCAATAAAAGGTCCAACTGTCCAAGTCTCATCCAGTTTTTTTTCCCTAATCAAGCCATTTTGTTCTAATTTTTCCACTTTCACAACTTTTCCGTAAATTCAACATTCAGCTTCCATTCACTAGATTCAAACATGTAGCACTTCTGCATATGTGAAGAGGAGCAAATATAGGTTTTGGATCCACAGTACATAGCATGTTTGCATGAGGATATTTAAAGCCATTTGTCTGATTCATGATTCTAAGCACTCATGCCCAAATGTGATTCTCCTTTATATGAGATGTAGCAAACATTAAGAGAAAGCTGAAATCTACAATACCATGCAATTCTTAAATTCATTAGCTATAAAACAGAAAAGTTGGTATAGAAACTTACTGGAATGTCTTTAATGTCAAAAACACTAAGAGTTAAGCCAGCATTGCTAAACTTTAGCAAAAGGCTTGCTGATATTTCAGAATTTAGTCAAAAGGTCAACTGCATTACTTCAAAGGTCAGTGTGAAACATACAGGGGTATGCATACAATTTTCTTGTGGTAGTCTCTATCTGAACAGAATTATTTCACATTTAAATCTACCTATTGTATTTGTTTAAAATTTACCAGTATTTGAATGCACTAAAAATAATGAAATGAAACACAATCTATAGGTATTGTCACAGAGCAGCATAGTGGTTAGCACTGCTGCCTCAACGCCAGGGACCCAGCTTCAATTCCCAGCTTGGATCACTGACTGTGCGGAGTCTGCACATTCTCTCAATATCTGTGTGGATTTCCTCCAGATGCTCCAGTTTCCTCCTAGTCTGAACGTGTTGGTTAGGTGCATTACATAAGAACATAAGAAATAGGAGCAGGAATAGGCCATCTAGCTCTTCCAGCCTGCCCCGCCATTGAATAAGATCATGGCTGATCTGAAGTGGATCAGTTTCACTTTCCCGCTTTCTCTCCATAACCCTTAATTCCCTTGTCTATCAAAAACCTATCTACCCGTGACTTAAATATATTCAGCGAGGTAGCCTCCACCACTTCAACAGGCAGAGAATTCCAGAGATTCACCATCCTTTGAGTGAAGACGTTCCTCCTCAACTCCAATCTAAACTGCACGCACCCCCCCCCCGACTTATTTTGAGGCTGTGCCCTCTAGTCCTGCTGTCCTTTCTAAGCAGGAAGAATCTCTCTACCTCTACCCTATCTATCCCCTTCATTATTTTATATGTCTCTATAAGATCCCCCCTTAGCCTTCTAAACTCCAACGAGTACAGATCCAGTCTATTCAATCTCTCTTCATAGGCTAACCCCCTCATCTCCAGTATCAGCCTAGTAAACCTTCTCTGCACTCCCTCCAAGGCCAATATATCCTTCCGCAAGTGCGGCGACCAAAACTGCACAGTACTCCAGCTGCGACCTCACCAGTACCCTGTACAGTTGCAGCAAGACCTCCCTGCTTTTATATTCCATCCCCCTCGCTATAAAGGCCAACATTCCATTTGCCTTCTTGATCACTTGCTGCACCTGCAGACTGGGTTTTTGTAACTCATGCACAAGGACCCCCAGGTCCCTCTGCACCATAGCATGCTGCAGCTTTTCGCCTTTTAAATAATAATCCCTCCTACCATTATTTCTACCAAAGTCGATAACCTCACATTTGCTAACATTGTACTCCATCTGCCAGGTCCTCGCCCACTCACTCAGCCTATCCAGATCTCTCTGCAGACTTTCCACACCCTCCACACAATTTGCTTTTTAACTCATCTTCGTATCATCAGCAAATTTCGTTACCCTACACTCAGCCCCCTCCTCCAGATCATCTATGTAAATGGTAAACAGTTGAGGCCCCAGCACTGATCCCTGTGGCACTCCACTAGTCACCAACTGCCAACCAGAATAGCACCCATTGAGTCCAACTCTCTGCTTCCTATCAGACAACCAATCCTCAATCCACGCTAACACCTTACCCCCAACTCAGTGCACCCTAACCTTTTGCAGCAACCTTTTGTGAGGCACCTTATCAAACACCTTTTGGAAATCTAAAAACACCACATCCACTGGTTCCCCTCTGTCTACCGCACTAGTCACATCCTCACAGAAATCCAATAAATTTGTTAAACATTGGCCATGCTAAATTCTCCCTCAGTGTATCCGAACAGGTGCTGTAGTGTGGCGACTAGACGATTTTCACAGTAACTTCATTAGAGTGTTAATGTAAACCTACTTGTGACACCAATGAATAAACTTAAACTTATCCCCGATGTCTCTGACTCTATTTTGGTAACCGTCACCACTTTCCTCCAGGATTGTCTGAGGCAGCCACTGGGAACTCTGGAGTTTCTCCTGCTAACTGCTAATAATGAAAAGAGCACTCCCAAGTAAAACTTGCCCCTGCTTAGAGTTAGTGAAGGAGCACAGTGTCTTAACTGTAATTTTCTGAGAGCACATTTCAGATTACTTTGTGCATGTAACTGCAGGGAAGTATTCACATTCCATCTCTGTACAGTGCAAGAAGCTGGGCCAACACTGTAGTGGACAGTTGTCACCATTTAGACAGATGAGAAGGAAACGTGCCACACATTTTTACCCTCATGGAAAGATATCATTTACAAGTAAAAAAAACTTGCACAATTTTGTTATATTCCATTGATTCCATTGGTCATTTCTACTGATCTCAATAATGTTCCACTCCTGCTTAAAACTACTGCTTCTAAATTTTCAAAACTAACTTTTCTTCTATCAAAAATGTTTGTTCAACATCTTCTGACCACTTACATGCAAAGCCAAAACCATACCTTAGTGAAAGCCTCAGGGTCATTCGTGCTCAATGTCCGATTTGCATATTCCAGCAGTTCTTCCGAACCTTCCAAAGCATTGTTGCATATTGTCAACTGGTTCTGATGAAACCAAAAGATTAACCAAAAGTCATCCTCCCACGTTCAATGTAATTACATATTATAAAGTTGCATTCTTACCAGAAAAGTCTTAAATGCATCCTTCCATTTAAATTCAGTTAAAGCTCAAAATTTTAATTTTAAAAAAAGCAAATCTTCAAGAAAAATGAAGCATTTAAACTGACTGTTCTAACTCTCCGTCATTTCAGTTATACAAAAGTAGTCTCATTCTTGATGAGACTAGTGATGTATTCATCACTAACAATCACTCGTTTGTTAAAAACAAATCATCCTTCAAAGCTTACTTCTATAGCGACCAAAGGACACATTTACCATGCAAAATTCTAAATTATATACAAAGAAATTGGGTGCATTAAATGAAAGCATATTCTTTAGTCACCACCTACAGTTTAGTAAGTCTTTAACGCATCTTGGCATACTGGTGTGACACACATACACACACACAGTCTCTTCACTAGGTTAGCAAACTTCATTGTATTAGATAAGGAAGATGATCTGATCTGACACCATGATCTGGTTGTCTTCCTGAATCTTGTCTAGGGCAGTGTACACCTCCACATCAGAGAATGGTGCCTTGTTTTCTTTGTTGATTGATGCCATCAGGGCCTGCAAGCCAAGGGACTGAGCATGTGCAGTCTTGAAAGCATCCAACAGAGCAGCTTTGAATTCTTTCAACCTCTGCTCACTCAGCTCAGGCTTCTTGGTAGATTCATCACTTGTATCCATGTGTTCCTCCATTTCCAGAGTCTTTGGAGTGTGGGGTGGAATATCTGGAGTCTCGCCCTTAGCATCACTGAAGTCATAGAGATCATACTGCTCATCCTCCTTCAGCTCCCGTTAGAAAAGTCCCATTACATTCAGAGATTGAACACAAGAAAAATAAGGTCATTAGCAACCACACAAGAGCATGATATTCAAGGTTTAGATAGATTTGGTCTCTGTACATTCAGGCCAAATGCCAGTCAATGACCATCATCAACAAGAGACACTAACTACTGCCCCTTGACATTCAATAGTTTTACCATCACTGAATCCCCCACTGTCAACATTCTTGGGGTTTCTATTAACCAGAAACTCAACTGGCCTCACTACATTAACACAGTGGCTGCAAGAGCAGGTCAGAGGCTAGGAATACTGTGGTGAGTAACTCACCTCCTGATTTCCCAAAGCCTATCCACCATCTACAAGATGCAAGTCAGGAGTGTGATGGAATATTCCCCACCTGCCTCTGACTGCTGCTCCAACAACACTCGAAGCTTGACACCATCCAGGACAAAGCAGCTCACTTGATTGGCACATCCACAACATCTACTCCTTCCACCAATGCTCATTACACACTGCTGCTGCTATCTACAAGATGCACTGCAGCAATTCACCAAAGATCCTTAGACAGCATTTTCCAAGCCCACAACCAGTTCCATCTAGAAGGATACGGGCAGCAGATACATGGGAACACTCCCACCTGCAAGTCCCCCTCCAAGCACTCACTATCCTGACTTGGAAATACATCGTCATTCCTTCAAAGTCACTGGGTCAAAATCCTGGAATTCCCTAACCCCCAGAAATGGACTTTATCAAATACTGCCTGGAACATCTGATAAATAACATTTGCAGAATTTGTCCTGTTGGCTCTTTCAAAAAAAAATGCAATCAGATTCATCATGCCTGATTCACCCTTATACAAATTCATGCTGGCTTATGTTGGTTTGCGGAATATGTTCAAGGTGTACAACTGCCTAGTAATTATAGACCCTAGGAATTTCCCAACAACAGATACTAGGCTAACTGGTGTATTATTCCTTGGTTTCCTTGCTCACTTCTCTTAAAAGAAAGAGTAAATAAGCAATTTGCCAATCCAAAAGAATGGTTCCTGAACAATAAAGATTTTCATTCTTAGGGCATCTGCAATTTCCTCCCCTTATTTTAAAGCCCTGGAACAGAAACCAACCTGGTCTTGGGTATCATCATTCTTCAGTGCTATTCTTTTCTTCATTATAAAGTTATTATATATTTGCTAATGTGCGTTTTGGCAAGTTCCTGTCTCTGATACAATTAGTTTTCTTGGATTGTCTGACATGCTAACATCTTCCACTGCTGTGAATATTGTGCAAGGTTCATAAAGTCTGCCATTTCCATACATTTCCTGAAATATTACCATTGATTGTGAAGGGCCTCATGTTGCTTCTGATCACATTTATTCCTAATTAGGACCTTGATATCCTTCTCAGGTTTATTTTCATACTCCCTTTCAGCGTTTATCATCTGTTTTGCTACACTTTGCAGATCTTTGTAGCTTTGTCTTTTACTAGTATTTTGTTCTATTTTCTGCACCATGCATTTCAAGCCTTCTGTTGTCTCTGGCAGTTTTCCCGCCAAGTACAGCTCATGTTAAATTACTTTTGAATACCTCCCATGTTCCTTCATTTTACTCTTAACAGGATATGCCCAGCCTGTCTCATCATCTCATCCAAATCTTGAATCTCAGTAGCCATTTCCCAATTCTCCCCTTTCAACTCTGACATTGTATATTTTAGTTACAATTAGATAAACTCGTGGTGCATGAGCATTTGTTAATTTAATCTGGTTCATTGCTCATTACTAAATCTAAGATGGCTTGACTTATTTATTCCAATATATAATGTTGCAAAAAATCTAATGTATGCTAGTTTGCTCGTTCTAATCTGAGAGAAAGTTAAAGCCTCTTAAATAAAAGAGTGCCTTTAGCACAGAATCATGTAATCTCAGCATCTACGGAACCCACTAATTTCAGGAGGCCTATACATGACTCGCGCTACAGTTTTAAATGCTTTTCTATTTTAGTTCTACCTTTAACTATCTCCACTGCCTGCTTATCTCTCATTACTGCTTCCATCCTCAAATCACTAGCACGATTGCTCCCACTCTATTTTTCCCCAAATCTTTTCTGCAGACCATAACAGCTGCTATATTTACTTCCCAGTCCTAAAAATCTTTCATTCAGTAACAGTTACCATGTCAGACCCTTCAAGTTGAATTTGCATCGATACTTCACCACAGGTGACATGGTGGTACAGTGGTTAGCACTGCTGCTTCACAGCACTACGGACCTGGGTTCAATTCTGGCCTCGGGTCACTGTCTGTGTGGAGTCTCCACATTCTCTGTGTCCGCATGAATTTCCTCTGGGTGCTCCAGTTTCCTCCCACAGTCCAAAGATGCGCAGGGTGGGTTGATTAGCAGTGCTAAATTGACCTAGTTTCAGGGGGATTATCTGGGTAAATATGTGGGGTTACAGGGATAGGGTGGGATTGTGGTCGGTGCAGTCTCACTGGGCTGAATGGCTTCCTTCTGTACTGCAGGGATTCTACGATTTTGTTCAATTTGTCCCTCAAAACCACACGCCTTTGCATAACAAATGTATATTTGGCTAATCAGCCCTTCAATTCAAATGTTTTACTTATTTCTAATGTTTTACTTGCAGGCTTACTTCCCTGACTTGGCTTAATCACTATATTTTTTAGATTTCCCTTTACTGGTATTGCCTAAAGCACATCATCTGTTTGTTACTTTACTCTCTTCCCTTTTTTTTAAACTATTATTTATAACCACTTTTGCCACCAGGACCCTTTCCCTCATCCCACTGAAAATTTATGTGACCATCCTATTCTTTCTGCTAGGATTCCAAGCGCACAGTACAGCTCAGGTGGAGTCTGTCCCAATGGTCCATTTGCTTCCTGTCCCAATACTGGTACCAGTGGCCATGAAATGGATCTTTTCTTCCCCACAACCATCCATCAGTCACATGCTTATCCAATGCCAGTTTCTCATAGTTTGGATAAAAATCCAGAGAATATGTTAGCTCCTAGTTCCCAATACTCTCCAAACATGATCCTTTGCTTACCTCTACGTCCATGTTGTTGGTTCCAACATGGATCACAACAATTGAATTCTCCCATCTCTCTTCAGCTTTAAAGCCAGCTCAAGATGACTGGAATCCTGGTAACAGGCAGGCAATACATCACTGGAAGTCTTGGTCCTGCTTACAAAAGCATGTTATCTGTCCCCTAATTATTGAATCCCCTACAACTAGCATATTTGGCACCTTTCCTCCCTCACCATTTACTGCTGCAGGATGTCCTGCCCTAGATCCTGGCTATCTTTGCAACAATTCATTATAATCCTCAGAGACAGCAAGTACATGCGAATTGGATCGGTTTCTGGAACTTACTTGGGTTCTGCTTACACCATGCACTATTGGTCATACCAACTTAGTTCAGAACCTGCAGCTCAATGGAGAGGCGTGACTGAAGTCTGGAGCAAATCTCAGATATTGCTCCCCCTCTCTTTTGTGACTTAAGTGGCTCAATGACTGTGAACCAAAGAGTTGCAAGACGGAGATATCTACTACAGATGACTGTGCACCAACTTCTATAAATTGCAGTACAGAGACAACCTGTTCTGCCATACCTTACGACAAATTATTTTCATCTGTACTTCAGTTGTTTCTATCTCTACAGCAACTTGCAACATGCACTAAATTTCTCACAGTAACTTCACTGCGGTGTTAATATAAGCCTACTTGTGACACTAATAAAACTTTAAATCACTGGACAAAAACACTGCCCCAAGTATTGAAGGCACAAGCATCACTTCCCCCCTGCACGGGATTCCCACCTGCACCAAATTTCTAACTTTTGCTCTTTTCTATGTTGACCACTTTGACCTTGCAGATTTCTACCTAATGCCAGAGCACCTCTGGAATGTTATGCACATTTGAGTCATGTTTACATTCTGTGCAACAATTGAAAGTTATGGAACAGCATGGACTGCTGTACGTTGCACAGCCACTTTGACAGACTTTGCCAAACACATGCTGACTCAATTATTGAACTGCATGGTTGGTTTTGATGCAGATATTGCATCACATGGTACTACCTCTAATGAGTGCAAAATTCCACACTGATATGAAAAGCCATTGATTTTCTTCCTACTATGTACGTATCTGATACTGAATCTCAGGAATGACCGGTTTTACTGATGACTCAAAGAACAAAAGATTTCTTTCATTAGTATGCACAATATTCCAGAGTTAGTTCATTCAGAAATCTCAGAAAATGAAATATTGTGCAATTAAGAGTATTTGACACTGCTATTTCACCCTACTCCTGCAAGGAGGTTGAAGATTTTGCCCATACCCTTTTCCAAGGAGAGATTTGACAAAGTGAAGAACACTTAACTGGAGGAGAATAAACTGGCATAAATGCCAATAGACCTGAGGTTTGACAGGATGAACAGCAAAGATCACATGCAGCATTACAATGTGTAACACGGTGGTATCTATTTATGCATTCAGCATGCATTTCCATTTACTGTCACAGTAGACCATACTGCTGCAGTGTGTGGAATATAAAGAATGGCTACTTCAATCCCTCACTGAGCCTAAGGAGGAGAACAAGACAATTACTTTGGTACTAATGACATAACTAATTGGAAAGAAAAGTTGTCAAAGTTCAGAATCATTAACTATTTCTGGTTCATTTAAATTGAGATTAGTTACAAGTTTGCGTAACACAAAAGCATCAATAGTTTGAAGTGATAGATTTAGTTTCACGTCTGCAAATGTGCAGACAAAAAACACAGTTAATTCCAACAGATGGCCAAAACAAGACAAATCAAAGTGAACCTATGTCACCTGGAGTTCTTGACTTTTGTATGCTTGTTCTTGCTTGATCTTATTCACCATGCTAGCCTTCATTTCATCCAAGGTGGCCTGCAGAGCACCAAATTCTTCTTCCAAGTCAATCATCACCTTGGTGGTATTGACCTGCCATGAAGAAAATGACAAATCAATTCTTCTTCTGTTATATGGGTGCATAGGTCCTTAAACAAAACAGATGTCACAATCAAATTTGGTAGACGAATTGGATAAAATCAAGCAAAAAGGAAGGAGAACAAACATTTTCAGTGCACTCCATTTGGCTGTATGCAATTAATAATGAACTGTGATTCTAAAAATTCAAGTTGTCTCTGTTTTAATTGTCGTTTGGCAAACTTGGGAGGGATTTTCTGTAGTGAAGGAAGATAAGTTGTAATTTGACAGCTATTTGGTTGTCATTTACAATTAAAATTGTTTCTTCACAGATTTGGTCAACATGGGTAAAAAGAATACATTTATTGTTACACTGTATGCTGCCAACACAATATGGCTATGCAAGTTGGCCAGTGATACTGGGCTGCGCGTGCACACTGGTCTGCACATGTAATGAGCTCAAGCATTTGCTTCCATTGATATTAAACAAGCAGAGAGGACAGAGACTTGCAGAGAGAGAAAGGTGCCAAAACAGATAAAAAATAAGTTCTAAAAACAGTAGTTTAGTCACTGGAAACAAACCCTTTCAAAGTAATTCAGTACATGCAAAGAGACTCATGTAGGAGTGCTGCCACATGAGATGGTGAAATTGGAATTCCAGTGTCTAATGATGACCATGAATCCACTATTGATGAAAAAAAACCATCTGGTTCACAAATGTCCTTCAGGGAAAGAAACCAGCCTGGTCTGGCCTACTTGTGATTCTAAATCACACCCTTTGAAATGACCACTTGGTTAAAGGGCAATTAAGGATGGGCAAAAAAATGCTGGCCTAGCCAGCAATAGCCACATCCCATTAATGAAAAAAGTTAATTATGGTGTGCTGTGATGTCTAGGACTATGATTTTATTGACTGCAAATGATTGAATAACTGTCCATTTTATGTACCAATGTTTTAAGAGATGGGGCTGGTATCTTTTCGTTTCACAATCACCAAAAACTGAACAGGGTATTTGCTGCGTGGCTTGCCCAGTTTACAGTAAACCTTAATGTGTAGGCTATTTATCCTAGGTGTTTAACTTTGCATGGAGTGTAATAAGGGAATAAGTTTATTTTTTGAGACATTCCAATTCAGAGACATCATGGAGACCAAATGGTCTTGTGGGATCAAATTCATTCTCAAACAATTCAGAATCACACAGAATTATTCGACAATCAAAACATTCTTACAATGGAAAACTCTGCACTCAGGAATTTTAAAATAATCAATAGCATTGGCAAGAGCGGTATGACATTTCAATCTCAATTTACAGTAATACACAACCGCATCAGTTAACTAGAACTGTCAATCCGACCTACGTACGGATCTTAGATGATTAAACCACTATTGTTTCTCATCTACAAAAAAAGGCTTGGAATCAGAAACCACTGCAAACGCATCCAGTTTCTTGGCAGCATGGAAATAGAACAGCAGCACAGACAATACAATGAACATATCTAGATTAGTATTGAATTGGGTAGACAGATGGCAAGTGAAATCCACTAACAAAGACCATATTACACACAGGCCAAAAACGTGGACATGAGCATACAACAACCAAACTGAATAAAATTACACAGAAGGCTCAAAGGAGCCAAGGAGTAACAGCAGAAACATTACTCTCCAAACGGATGAATAGTCTACATAGTAACTTTTATTGTGAACTAGGCAAGCTATGCAAATATCCTATTCAGTTTTTGGTCATCATGAAATAAAAAGATACGAGCATTCTTAATAACAGCAAAGAAGCTGGTTTTCCTTATGGAAAATGACAAAATAAATTTAAATATTCAGGGTATGATTATCCTCTGACATTCTCGAGTCTGAGCCACATGATTGGGAGAAGAATGAAGTGGCTACACGGACACAGGTTACAACTATATCAAATCTAAAACAAGGTATGGCTTTGGAATTGCACTTACTACAAGGACTAAAACATTTTGAGAGATGAATACCTGACAACTGGATAGTAATAAAGGTTTGGGCTTTCTAATAGTCTCTGGATGAAAAATGATCTGTTAATTGCATACAAGGCATGGTCACAGTTTCATACATTTCAGAAAACATATTGTGGGCTTTAGCATACAAGGTTGACTTGATTCATTTTGGGGATCCTTGGATCAGTAACGGCATTTTAAAATACTGGGTTGTGCTAAGGTGCCTCATATGAACAGTAAGAAGTCTCACAACACCAGGTTAAAATCCAGTTTTATTTGGAATCACAAGCCTTTGGAACACTGCTCCGGCATCAGGTGACTCACTTGTTGCACGACCGCACTGGCCAGTCAGAATGGAATTCAACCACTTAGTCATCCTCTCCCTAGACAATGCTGCAAAGACTATACAGATGCTCCTAGAATTCATACTGCAGCATGAAAACATCACAAACATGTTTGTCAATGAAGTCAATCATGGTGGACTGTGCTCAAAGACAACATGCCAAGCAGAAAAATGTTAGTTTCCCCAGAGTTAATTCTTGACATTTTTCAACACACATCTCCAGCCTTTGGCAAGGTCAGGCCTTTGTAAGATGTGAATAGACCAAATAAAGACTTTTTCACACATTTGCTGATTTAATGTGTTTTCATTTGGCATTTGAATCTGCTGTTTTTAAATGTAAACCACATTTGTAAGCATAATGGTCACAGATGTTTTAATGTGGGAATGCATGCCCCTCCCTGACTATCACAAAACTGTTTAACATTTTCTATAGATACGTGAAGAGAAAAGGGTTGGTGAAGACAAATGTAGGCCCCTTACAGTTAGAAACAGGGGAATTCATAATGAGGAACAAAAAAATGACTGACCAATATACATTTTGGTTCTGTCTTCACAAAGAAGGACATAGATAACTTATCAGATATGCTGGGGAACACAAGGCTTCGTGAGGGAGGAACTGAAGGAAATCAGTATTAGTAAAGAAATGGTGTTGGGGAAATTGATGGGATTGAAAGCCAATAACTCCTTAGGATCTGATAATCTACATTCCCAGAGTACTTAAGGAGGTGGCCCTGGAAGTAGTGGAGGCACAGGTGGTCATCTTCCAAGGTTCTATAGACTTGGTTCCTACAGATTAGAGGATGGCTAATGTAACTCCACTGTCTAAAAAGGGAGGTATTGAGAAAATCAGGAATTATGGGCTTGTCAGCCTAACATCAATAGTGGGGAAAATTCTAAAGTCCATTATCTAAGATTTTATATCACAGCACTTGGAAAATAGTGGCAGAATTACACAGTCAGCATGGATTTACGAAGGAAGTTACGCATAACAAGTCTATTAGAATTCTTCAAGGAAGTAACTAATAGAGTTGATGAGAGGGATGTGGATATGGCTTATTTCGAATTTCAGGAGATTTTTGATAAAAATTCCACATAAGAGATTAGCATGAAAAATTGAAGTGTGTGGGGATTGGGGACAGTGCATTGAAATGCACAGAAAACTGGTTGGCTGACAGGAAACAAAGTAGGAATAAATGGGTCTTTTTCCAAATGGCAGTCACTAACTAGTGGGGTACTGCAGGGATTGGTGTTAGGACCCCAGCTATTCACAATATATTAATGATCTAAATGAGGGAATTAAATGTAACATTTCCAAATTTGGAGAGCACAAACCTGGGTGGGAGGGTGGGCTGTGAAGAGAAGGCAGAGATGCTTCAGTGTGATTTAGATAAGCTGAATGAGTGGGCAAATGCATAGCAGATACAGTAATGAGAGTCTATCCACTGGCAACAAAAATAAGAATACAGATTATCTGAATGGCTATAAATTGAGAGAGGAGAATGTGCAGAGAGATCTGGTGTCCTTGCATACCAGTCTCTGAAGGCAAGCAAGGTGGTGCAGCAGGCACTAAAGAAGGCATACAGTATGTTGGCATTCATAGCAAGAGGATTAAAGTACAGAGCAGTGATGTCTAGCTGTAATTATACAGAGTCTTGAGAGGGCACACCTGGAATAATGTGTGCAATTTTTGTCTCCTTATTTGAGGAGAGATATTCTTGTGAGAGGAGTGCAGTGAAGGTTTACCAGACTGATTCCTGGGATGGCAAGACTGACATATGAAAAGAGATCAAGGCTGCTAAGAATACATTTGTTGGAGTTCAGAAGAATGAGGGGGGATTCCTTAGAAATCTTTAGAATTCTAACAAGAATAGAAAGGGTAGAAGGGGATCAAAGGATATGGGAATGGGAGACATGATCAGGCTATTGAGTTGGATGATTAGCAATGATTATAATGAATGGTAGAGCAGGCGTGAAGGGCTAAATGGCCTACTCCTGTTCCTATTTTCTATGTTTACTATACTTGCTTTAGGTTTGGCAATTCCAATGTCTTATGGTCTCTAAAAAGATGTGTAATTCCATGCAAGATAACTGGAGTAAGCCACTTCTTAAGTATTGCTTAAACAAAAGCAAAATGTTGCAGATGCTAGAAACGTGAAATAAAAACAGAAAATGCTGAAAAAAGTCAGCAGGTCTGGCAGCATCTGTGGAGAAGAAAGAGTTAATAAGCAAGTTCAATATGACTTTTCTTTAGAACTGGAGAGAGCTGGAAATGTAAAGAGTTGTGTTGTTTAAAAGGGAGAAGGAGAAGTGAACCAAAAAAGATTAGGGATAGGTTAGAGGGCAGGAAAAATTAAAAGAGATGGCATGGAACACAGGACAAAGGATGTGATAATGATAGTATTAAAAGTCTAAAACTTTGGTCCAGGGTAGGTGTTAATAATAGAATAAAGGTCAGCACCACTTGAAAAAAATAGCAAAGTTGTGTTAATAGCATAGAACATACCAATGTTGTCTGAAAGCAAAAAATGGGAGAACAAGTACACATTGGCACTTGGTGAGGGGAAAGAAAATTCAAAATGGAGGACATAGGTCTTGGTCTGAAGTTGTTCAATGTTAAGTCCAGAAGACAGCATGGCACTGTTCCTCCATTTTGCACTGAACTTCACTGAAACATTGTTGTAGATCGAGGACAGAAATGTGATCATGAGAGCAAAATGGTGAATTGAAATGGCAAGTAATTAGAAAGCTGGGATCATGCCTGTGGACTGAGCAAAGATGTTGCACAAAGCAGCCACCCAGTCTGCATTTTGTCTCCCAGTGTTGAGGCACCCACGTTGTGAGCAGCAAATAATGTGGGCTAAATTAAAAGAATTGCAAGCAAATTACTGCTTCACCTGGAAGGAGTGCTTGGAGCCTTGGATTGTGAAAAGGGATGCAGTGATGGGGACTAATCATTGACTTTATCTCCTCTGCAGGTTTTCACTCCACACCTCCAACTTCAATCTCCTTCACAAAATCCATAAACAGATCAGTCCTAGCAGATCCATCATTTCAGCCTGTTGCTGCCGCACTGAACTTGTTTCTATTCTGATTCTACTTCCTCCCCTCTTAGCCAGTCTGTTCCCACCTACATTCCAAGCTCTTTCAACAATCTATCTGCCCTCCAAACTATTGTTGACCTACTATTTTGCTCCAACTGCCTCTCCATCCTTTCTCAACAGCATAAAAGGTCGCATTTTTTACCCCTCTCCAATTCTGAAGAGTCCTATAGAACTTGAAACAACAATTTTTCCTCAGATGCTGCAAGACCTATTCTTAGTACTGCTGCTGCATCTAGAGAGATATTCATGTTGCTGAATCGAACCAAAATGAAAACAAGTACAAGTGAATCTTGATATGGAGCATGAAAAATCAATTATTTGTCCCCTTTTATGTTGAAGCAGATCAAAACTTTTGTAATGTGGATCTCTAAATAAAAGCTTGCAAACTGTGTAAGCTTTGAATGTCAGTTCTATTCTCCGCTGCCTGGCTTTCTAGAATAGAACACTGAGAATGTGCCAGCTCCCATTGTTTAAACGACTGTAATAAATTTAAAAAATGATGGGTAACATGGAAAACATGTAGGGAAGGGACAATTAAAGAAAGTCTCTAGTCAAGAGATAGCCAGAATATTACTTCAAAGTATGTTCAGAAAACAGGACCAGAGCATACAATAATGAAGTAAATTTGGAACAGATATCAGAGGAAGTGTTTAGGCTGAAATATTTGGAACACTGCCAGCAAGAGAGCTAAACACGTTGAAGTCATTCAAATTATATGACAGCAAAATGGACTTTACTAAATAGTATTACAATTGAGATTTATAATCTTACTATGTTTTACAGGAGTGTCATAGTTTGGAACTACATATTTGAATTTAGGATAAATAAAAAGGATCATGCAATGTGCTGGAGTCTGCCTGACAGCAAGCCTGGGTGCTTTAATAGAAAAAGACTCGACGCTTTCTTCCACCACTTCTTCTTTCGTCAGGAAAGAGATACATAAGTCTGCGATCACATACCATCCGACTTAAGAGCAACTTCTTCCTTGCTGCCATCAGACTTTGGAATGGACCTATCTTATATCAAGTTGATTTTTCTCTACACCTCAGCTATGATTGTAACACTATATTCTGCATCCTCTCCTTTCCTTCTCCCCCAAGTACTCTATTATGAGCAGCATGGTTTGTGTAGTGTACAAGAAACAATACTTTTCACTATATGAATATACAATGACAATATGTATTCCCATCAAGAACAAAGAACAAATAAAATTACAGCACAGGAACAGGCCCTTCAGCCCTCCAAGCCTACACTGACCATGCTGCCTGACTGAACTAAAACCCCCTACCCTTCTGGGGACCATACCCTCTATTCCCATCTTATAGATGTATTTGTCAAGACGCCCCTTGAAAGTCACCATCACATCTGCTCTGATTACCTCCCCCGGCAGTGAGTTCCAGGTACCCACCACCTTTTGTGTAAAAAAACTTGCCTCATATCTGTAAACCTTGCCCCTCGCACCTTAATCCTATGCCCTCTGATAATTGAATCTTCCACCCTGGGAAAAGCTTCTGACCGTCCACTCTGTCCATGCCCCTCAGAATCTTGTAGATTTCTATCAGGTCGTCCCTCAACTGCCATCATTCCAGTGAGAACAAACCAAGTTTCTCCAACCTCTCCTCATAGCTAATGCTCTCCATACCAGGCAACATCTGGTAAATCTTTTCTGTATGCTCTCCAAAGCCTCCGCATCCTTCTGGTAGTGTGGTGACCATAATTGAACACTATATTCCAAGTACGGCCTAAGGTTCTGTAAAGCTGCAACATGACTTGCTAATTTTTAAACTCAATGTCCTAGCCGATGAAGACAAGCATGCCTTCTTGACTACCTTCTCCACCTACATTGCCACTTTGTGACCCATGTACACACAGATCCCTCTGCCAATCAATACTCTCAAGAGTTCTGCCATTTACTGTATATTTCCTTTCTGTATTAGATCTTCCGAAATGCATTACCTCATTTGGCCAGATTGAACTCCATCTGCCATCTCTCCGTCCAAGTCTCCAAACGATCCATGTCCTGCTGTATCCTTTGATGGTCCTCATTACATCCGCAAATCCACCAACTTTTGTCGTCCAAACTTACTAATCATACCAGTTACATTTTCCCCCAAATCATTTATATATATATATTACAAACAGCAAAAGTCCCAGCACTGACCACTGAGGAATGCCACTTGTCACAGCCCTCCATTCAGAAACACACCCTTCCACTGCTACCCTCTCTCTTCTATAATTGAGTAAGAAGTCTCACAACACCAGGTTTAAGTCCAACCAGTTTATTTGATAGTAATCCCACAAGCTTTCAGAAACGGTGTTCCTTCGTCAGGCGTGTGCAAGATTCCACACACCCGATGAAGGAACACCATTTCTGAAAGCTTGTGGGATTGCTATCAAATAAACTGGTTGGACTTAAACCTGGTGTTGAGACTTCTTACTGTGTTTACCCCTCTACATCTCTACATCATTCTATAATCGAGCCAGTTGTGTATCCACCTTGCCAGCTCACCTCTGATCCCAGCAACTTCACCTTCTGTACCAGTCTGCCACAAGGAACCTTGTCAAAGGCCCTACTGAAGTCCATGTAGACAATACCCACTGCCCTATCCTCAATCATCTTCGTCACTTCCTCAAAAAACTCAATCAGGTTAGTGAGGCACAATCTCCCCTTCACAAAACCATGTTGCCTCTTGCTAATATGTCCAGTTATTTCCAAGTGAGAGTAAATCTTGTCTCAAAGAATCCTCTCCAATAATTGCTCTACTACTGATGTAGAGCTCACCAGTCTGTAACTACCTAAATTATTCTTGCTACCCTTCTTAAACAAAGGAACAGCATTGGCTATTCTCCAATCCTCTGGGATTTCCCCTGTAGAGATGACAGCGTTGGACTGGGGAACCTTCCACACACCTGACGAAGGAACACGGTTTCCGAAAGCTTGTCTGATTACTATCAAATAAACTGGTTGGACTCTACCCTGATGTTGAGAGACTTCTTACTGCGACTTCCCCTGTAGCCAGTGAGCATACAAAGATTTTTGTCAAGGCCCCAGCAATTTCCTCCATATATACATATGACAATATGTATATGAATACATATGACAATAATAAATCAAATCAAAAATCAAAGAGGAAGGTGCAAGACATGCTGGGAATAATGCCAGCAGATATTGTGCATACCTACGAAAAGGAACTCTCAAAGTCCTAGAAAGGTGCTATGGCATTATAAGCTATCCCTTTACTTTGAGATGAAAGGAGAGTTGGGATAAAAAAACTAATTAGAATTTCTACTTGGATACGAAGCCAACGCATTTTCCACTGCCATGAGGAAAAGGACAGAAGAGGTCAGGTTACATGTTTTCCTACAATTTCAGAAATACCAGAGAGATATTCGCTTTGGGTAATTTGCAGCCAGCTGGGAGGTATGGAACAAGAACAATCAAATTAGCCAGGCTTGTAATTTGAGATAAAATGATGATCCCAAAGTTCTGCACACAATGTGCGAGCCCAGTTTGAAGACCGAATTTAAGAATCACCAGGAAAACTCTCTATGAAAAGTTACCATTGGGAAAAGAAAGGAACAGAATTAAAGTCCCTGAAAGCTGTGTAATGTCTAATTAAGATACTTCATCACATAACAAAATTCAGGTTTTCAGTTGGCATTAAAAAATAGCAAGGGGCAACTCCTGTTTGGTAATTTGAAACACCAGTTGCCTTTGAAAAGAAAGAGCGTTTGTGTTCTTTTAAAGTTTTAGAACATGAAATCATACTGTCTCCTTTTCTTAGTAAAGAGAAATTTGACCTTTCAGTTGCTATGTGTCCCACTACGGTAGCAGAGAAGTTAAATAAATCTGAAACTAAAATGGTGCTATCATTAACAGTGACCCTTAAACTACTCAATTGTCATAAAAACTCACATCTTCAAAGTCCTTTATGTAGGGAAATCTGCTGTCTTACCTTGTCTGAACTACATGTGATTCCAGGCTCAGCAACGTGAATATCTCTTAACTACCCTATGAAATTACCTAGCAAGCCGCTCAGTTGTATTCAAAGTGGCAGTTTAACTCCATCTTCAAGGGCAATTGAAGATTGGGCTATAAATACTTCCTTTCCAACTGCACCCACATCCAGTGAATGAATAAAAGCCTTAATGGTAGTAGCAATGCATTTAAGCTGCAATGACTTTATTGGTTTTCCCTTCTGCATCTTCTTTTGTCCCAGATAACAGCAATGCTGGCTTTATATATGATGGAAATGCTGAAGTTGGACTGGGGTAAACACAGTAAGAAGTCTCGTAACACCAGGTTAAAGTCCAACAGGTTTATTTGGTAGCAAAAGCCACAAGCTTTCAGAGCTGTTCCTTCATCAGGTGAGTGGGAGTTCTATTCACAAGCAGGGCATAAAGACAAACTCAATTTACAAAATAATGGTTGGAATCGAGTCTTTACAGGTAATCAAGTCTCAAAGGTACAGACAATGTGAGTGGAGACAGCATTAAGCACAGGTTAAAGAGATGTGTATTATCTTCAGACAGGACAGATTTTGCAAGCCTAGGCAAGTCATGGGGATTACAGATAGTGTGACATGAACCCAAGATCCCGAGAGAGGCTGTCTGCACGTGTGCAGAACTTGGCTATCAGTTTCTGCTTAGCGACTCTGCGCTGTCATGTATCATGAAGGCCACCTTGGAGAAGGCTTACCCGAAGATCAGAGGCCAAATACCCATGATCGCTGAAGTTGCCCCAACAGGATGAGAATACTCTTGTCTGGTGATTATTGAGCTGTGTTCATTCATCCGCTGTCATAGCTTCTGCATGATCTCCCCAACGTACCATGCCTTGGGACATCCTTTCTTGCAGCATATCAGGTGGACAACATTGGCCGAGTTGCAGCAGTGTGTACTGTGTACCTGGTGGATGGTGTTCTTATGCGAGGTGATGGCATCCGTGTCAATGATCCAGCACATCTCATAGAGGTTGCTGTGGCAGGGTTGTGTGGTGTCGTGGTCACTGTTCTCCTGAAGGCTGGGTAGTTTGCTGTGGACAATAGTCTATTTGAGGTTGTACAATTGTTTGAAGGCAAGAAGTGGGGGTATGAAGATGGCCTTGGAGATGTTTGTCTTCATCAATGACATGTTGAAGGCTCCGGAGTTGTCGTTGCTTCTCCACTCCAGGGAAATACTGGATGACAAACAGTACTCTGTCTGCCGTCTCCCGCGTTTGTCTTTTGAGGAGGTCGGTGCAGTTTTTCGCTGTGGCGTGTCGTTCTCCAAGGCGGCCTTCACGACAACGACTGCGCAGAGCGGACGGAAAGCCAAGTTCTGCACACGAACATGGCCTCAACCAGGATCTTGGGTTCATGTCACACTATCTGTAACCCCCATGACTTGCCTGGGTTTGCAAAATCCCATTAATTGTCCTGTCTGAAGGCAGTACACATCTCTTTAGCCTGTGCTTAGTGCTCTCTCCACTCACATCATCTGTACCTTTGAGACTTGATTACCTGTAAAGACTCACATTCCAACCATTATTTTGTAAATTGACTTTATGTCTTTATATGCTCTGTTTGTGAATAGTACTCCCACTCACCTGATGAAGGAATAGCAAACGCTCTGAAAGCTAGTGGCTTTTGCTACCAAGCGAACCTGTTGGAAATTAACCTGGTGTTGTGGGACTTCTTACTCTGTCTACTTTATATGTGACGTGGAGATGCCGGCATTGGACTGGGGTAAACACAGTAAGAAATCTGACAACACCAGGTTAAGTCCAACTGATTTATTTGATAGTAAACTCTCAAGCTTTCGGGGTTTCTCCCTTCATCAGGTGAATGGAGTGTTCTGGCCTCAGACAAAGCATATTACAGCACAGACAGTTTACAGACTACTGATTAGAATGTGAGTGTGAATGTGAGCGTGAATGTGAGCATTCTAATCAGTAATCTGTAAACTGTCTGTGCTGTTATACGCTCTAAGGCCAGAACTCTCCATTCACCTGACGAAGGGAGAAACCCCAAAAGCTTGAGAGTTTACTATCAAATAGATCAGTTGGACTTAACCTGGTGTTGTCAGATTTCTTACTGTGTCTACTTTATATAGTCAGAGCTTGTAGTGTTGTTTAGTCAATACCATACAAAGTGTAGAAGTCCCGCTTCAACGCTACCAAGTTTTAATGTTAAGTAAGCACTAGGTGAGAGAAGGGCCAATTAAGAGACACCGAATATTTGGCTCTGGTATAGTTTTTGGAAGTTCTTTTCTTCATCCTTGTCTTTGAAGTGTGACATCAAGTTGAGTGCAACAACTGAAATCTTAGAGGTAACAAAAGGACAAGAAATGTAAGATCCTCATACCTTTTTATAATACTGCAGCATTCCCAGGAATCAAACATACAGATGTAGTTGATAATACCATATGAACATAATAAACGAACATAGGAATAGGCCATTTGATAAGATCATGGCTGATCTGTTTGCGTATCAATTTCTACGTTCCCATCTTCACCCACTAACCTTTGATTCCCTTGCCAAACAAGAATCTATCCACCTGCACCTTAAAAATATTCAATGACCCCACTTCTGAGGCAGAGTATTCCAAAGTCACACCGGTCTCAAAAGCAAAACTCCTCACTTCTGTCCTAAAAGAGTGACCCCTAACTTTATAACTGTGCCCTCTAGTCTGGACTCACCTAGAGGAAATATCATATTTATGCCAGGATCTTATACTTCAATCTTCTAAACTCCAACAGAAACAAGTCCAGTTTGTCTAACCTTTCTACCTTCATGTGACACTGACAACTGTTGCAAAAATATCAACTGGAAGGCCAGGCTTTTGAGAAAGGCTGTTTGCACTACCAATGCATGTGCCACTTTACTCCATGATCTCATTGTGAGTAAGGGAGATCATAACTGCACTCATTCCCTCAATCTCAACGATACTCGTCCTCTCCATTTAATTAATCATTTTAACCAATCCTAATGAGATTGAAACCAAAAACAAAATTAATAATTGTAGAGCATTTCAGAACCAGATGAGGCTATTGTATTCAGATCAAAATATAATACCCATGTTTTTACCTCGATAATTTTCTTTCACTTTAATTTTTTTGAGACGTATTGGATACAAATCTTAGCAAATCATTCAATTCCTGAACATTTTGCTATTCTCTGCAGTGTCTGTTTTTGCTATCTAGCCTATACAATTGGATTTCTGCACATGCACAGGATTTTCAGTGGCCATCTTGCATTAGTTAGCAGGAGATAGTGTTTGAAGAAAGCTATGGTCTCAAAGCAAAATCATACAATCAACCTTTGCTTAAATGTTAGAACAATTTTAAACTATTAACAACGATTTTACAACTTATTCTTGGAAATAGGCCATGGCAACACTTTGTCAAGAAGTATTCAGAAATTTATTTAGTTCATCTTTTATTTTGATATATTTGCATACAATTGGATTGCAATTATCAAATTCCATTATAAACAATTAAATAAATGAGTGGAGATAAAGTTTGAAAGAATCAAGTACATATTTTCGTTTAAGAAATATGATTTGAGAACAAGCATATTACATTTGAACACAAGTCCTACCTGAACATTTTTTAAAGTATGGTTCAACGTCTCAATGAAATTCTGTATTTCATCATCTTTGTTTGCCAGTGTTGTGATAATTCTTTGCAATGCTTCCTACAATAAAGAGAAATATGTTAGCCACCTAAGAAAATGACATTCGACCCACGTACTAACACCAATATTGCATTTGATATAGCGATGTTAGCTTATGCTTAGGTTTCCTATGTAAGTTGTCCAACAAGGGGCATACAAGCCGTGGGTCATGCGAGGGTTGCTCTTGGATATTGCTTCGAGAGTTGCTTAGTGCTTCACATCGTTAGTGTATGCTTAAACTGGACCATTTGACAGGCAACATGACAACTCAGTGACCATCACTGTTTGCTGTGCAGACGCATGGATTTGGGCCAGTGTCTGTGGGAGTTTGCATTCTCCCCGTGATTGCGTGGGTTTTCTCCGGGTGCTCCGGTTTCCTCCCACACCCCAAAAACTTGCTCTTAGGCCGATTGGTGTTAACAAGTTGTCCCTAAATTAGTCTTCCCGCAATCTTCCCCAATAGGCATAGACAAAGGCCTCAGGTAGAAGAGGGCACTCAGGCTTGTTGGGCCGAAGGGCCTGTTTCCCGTGCTGTGTTCTTTGAAAGTATTAAGCATATATATGTACTACATACGAAGCTTTGTCCTTTATCTGTTTCCAGCATCGTTTTGATTAAAGTGTGTGCAATTTTAACAACCATAGGCTCACTCGTGTCTTGTCTCAGAGACAAAAAGGATAGTTTCTTATAATGTTATTTGATCAAATGCATATGTTTATTACAACATGGCAGACATCCCACAGACTGAATGTGGCCAAAAGAAAATTGTTTGCTACTTTGCACCTCATTTCACTTTCCCACTATTTTGTCTGTGTCTATGTATGGATTGTCTACAATTGTGATGTGAAGACGCTGGGGTAGGCACAATAAGAAGTCTCATAACACCAGGTAAACGCCAACAGGTTTATTTGATAGCATGAGTGCTGCCCCTTCATTAGGTGAGTTTTATCGGGTGTTGTGAGACTTCTTACTGTGTCTATAACAGAGATAGCAAATTCCGAAGATTCACAACCATCTGAGTGAAGAAATTTCTCCTCACCTCAACCCTAAATGATTAACTCCTTAAACTTGGAGGCACTTTCCCCATGTCGAGACTGCCCCGAATAATCTGTCTATCCTGTCAAAGCCCTTCAGAATCTTGTATACATTGATGAGAACCATTCACTCTTCTGAACTCCAGAGAGCATAGGCCCATTTTACTCAACCTCACATAGGCCAATCCCCTCATCCATAAGCCAAACTAATGAATCTCTTCTGTATAACCAGACAAGAATATCTTTCTTTAGAAATGAAGTCTAAACTGCACTCAGAATGCCAGCCATGTACGTTTGTAGCAAAACTCCTTTATTTGTGTACTCCAATCCCTTTGCAATAAAAGGGTATTAGTCTAATTGCTTCCTGTACTTAGCATACCAAGTATCACCCACAAGTTTCACATTTTAAAAATATTCTGCATTTTTAATAATTCCACAAACTGGAGAGATGGGATTCTCCCATCCCACTGAGCTAGAACTGTGGGTGGGAGAATCTTATGGCTGGGCATGCGGATTCGTGCATACATTTTCGCTGCATCCACATCTCCCAATGCCGAATTCCTGATACCGTCAGATCAGCACTGGAAACCAATGGGAAAATCAGGCAAGTAATTTTAATCTTACTGTAATATCATTTAAATGTACTTAGCAGGCCCACTAGCATTCCCCCCCCCCCCACCCCCGACAGTGTTTCACTGCAGCGGGGATCACACTAGCTCCCCACTTGCAGAGAACCAGCTGGAATGAAGGAGGCAATCAGAGCCTCGCAGGGGGTCAGGTAACAGGGCAGTGGTACCTCCTGGGCATGGGCATCCTGGCAGTGCTAGCCTGTACCCTTGTCACTGCCCAAGGGGCAAAGTGCCAATGCCCAGGGGACACCTCAGCACTGCCCATCAGGCATGGAGCAGTACAAGGGGATAGGGTCTACTGGACAATTGCTGAGGGGTCCCACTGCCACTGCACATTGGGATTAGTCGGGGCAGGAGACAGGCCAGCAATCCAGGTGGGTTAGGGGGTGGGGAAAGGTCATAAAATCCCAGCCAATGTTCACGTCTAGATAACTGTATTTTTATTTGTTGTTTGCTTTATCCAAAGTGCAATTTTCCAAACCATGTTTGCAAAGCAGAGCCAAGGTTTAGAACAGTCAAAGTTTTGTCACGATACACAATTAACATTTTCCCATCCATTCAAAAAGTGCCAGGATACCACACCCAATCAAGAGTTAAGAAAGATATAATTCAGTCGAATCCTGCTAGTGGTTCTAATCATATCCTCTTAATCTTAAAAGGGAAACTCTTTACTGCCAAACTACACTGTTACCAGTATCACATACATTGACGAGATCAATCTGCCAATCTAATCCTGTAAATGCTTTCGTCACAGTGGGTTGAATTAGACAGCAGTCATACCATTTTTAGCTCAGGCTACATATAGATTAGGCTTTACTGCAGACTACATAATCATCAATTAAACACTTTTACAGGATTCCTTTCCAATCTTATAACTCCAAGGTAACAAAACGGGCTTCGCTATACAACTCTTTAGAACACGGTTAATCTTGTCTCAGGCTTCCATTGTTGTTCAATTTCGTGTTCAGCAATGTCTTAAATATTCGCACTCAATCATCAAGTGATCTCAAGAACGTCTGCAGAATTACCCACTTCCAGAAAATGCAACACAGTTTCCCATGGAAGCAAGTTTGTAGCATTACGACATGGATACTGAGCGTCTATACTTATTGCAGTGTAAAACCACAATACAATGAATGGGTTGTGACTCGGCCAACACCCTACATTAGTCCCAATATTGATCTGCCAGTCTAATATCCTGTGATCTGATGACTGCCAAGCCAAACCCGGCCAGGATGGAGATCGCTCAATACACTACAATGATGCAGCATTTTCAATTCTCCGCAACAACCTGTTGGGGGATGCGAATAACCAAACTCACCCCACCATCTCATCCCAAACTCTCCTCCCCCATCCCATTGCTCTTCCAAACCCGAAAGCAACAAAATCGAAGTCTCCCAGGACATTTGAGATCCACAAAGCAAATAATAAACGTGGGGAAATAACTCCAACCACACAACTAAAATCAAACTGAATTCAATAATCAAAATATTATCAGTAAACAGAATAGAACTGGACTGAAGGGGTGAGGGAGGGGGACTCAGCAAGGAGCCGAATGCCCGCGATTATTCTGTTGTTTTAGGAAGACCGGGTGGGAGTGAATCGGTAACCCCAAAATTGGGGGTGGGGGGAATGAGAGACAATGAGTCCCTTTCAGCCCGGGGGGGGAGGGGAGGGTCACTCTGGAGCGGGGAAAGGGTCCCTCCGGAGGCCGAAGCTGGGGGAGAGGGGGACACGGCAGCCAGAGTGGGGATTGCGAGAGGGGTCACTCTGCGGTAGGGGTTTTATGGAGGGGGGGGGGAAAGGGTCACTTTGCGGCTGGGGAGGGGAGTGACCGGGACTGGGGGTGGTCACTTCGGAGCCGGCTGGGGGAGGGGGGGGTGACTGGGCTCCTCTCTGTTGCTAACGCCTCAGCCCCCCCGCATATCGCCGCTACTTGCGATGGGCGAGGAAACGAGTCATGATTACCCTGTATCTGAAGCCGTATTGGGGGAAGCGGAAGGGCATCCACTTACCCGCTGGGAGTCCATGGAAGCGGTGGAGCCTCCCGGCCGCCACTGACACTAACACTGACCCTCCCCCCCAAAAAACAAGCAGCGGCTCAGAGACTAACCAGAGCCCGCCTACCCTACTGCGCGTGCGCGCTAACTGGCGGCAGATATCAATATTCATGAGGGTGGAGTTACGTCATAGTCCGTGACGTCACGGACGATGAGGTCACAAGCAGGCTCTGCACCACGTGCTTTTCTCTTTGCGCTGCTAGTTGTTTCTAACATTGACCTCAAGTTAAACGGTGTGCGCAAAGTGTTAGCTGATATAAACAGTATTGGCCGCTTAGTGGTATAGAACCTCCAGTAAAAGTGACATGCTGTTGACGTTTTTCGTTTTGCACTTATCAGGACAGATTTGCTCCTATACTGATGAGTACAAAACAAAAAAATTAGTATGTCTTCTCAGGAACATTCACGTTCAAAGATGTGAAGGTTAGGTGGACTGACCGTGGTAAATTGCCCCTTAGTATTTGTTCCAAGATGTGTAGGTTAGATGGATTAGCTGTGGTAAATATGCACAGTTACAGGGACAGGGTGGGGGGGCTGGACCTGTGTAAGATGCTCTTTCAGAGAGTTGGTGCAGACTTGATGGACCAAATGACCTCCTTCTACACTGTACAGATTCTATAAGAATCATTTTAATGGTGTGATTGTTCTTAATGCAATGCTAATCAACCTCTTTGGCACAGAAAGGCAACAATTTATACTTCGTGTCTCATTTATTGAATCATAGAATCCCTGCACTTGCAGGAGGAGGTCACTTGGCCCATCAAAATCTGCACTGACTCTCCGACAGACCATCTTATCCAGGCCCTATCACTGTAGTTCCACGTATTTGCCCTGATAATCCCCATAACCTACACATCCTGGAACACAAAGGGGCAATTTAGCATGGCCAATCAACCTTTGGCCTGTGGAAGGAAACTTGAACACCTGAAGGAAGCCCACACAGACATGAGGAGAATGTGCAAACTCCGCACACAGTCACCCAAGGCCAGAATTGAACCTAGATCCCTGGCGCTGTGAGGCAGCCATGCTACCCACTGTGCCAACATGCTGTCGATATTCCTGCACATAATAAATACACTCTTTTTTTTCATTACTGTCTCTTCCCTCTCTATATCTCTTTTTATATTTGATTTAATTCTTAATCCATCATCCTTCTTCATTATCTCCCAATTTTATTTTCAATCTTTAAAGCCCTTGGTCCAAATTGTGCAGTCAGCACAAAACTGTATGCACCTCTGACCACAAAGAGATCTTCCTTCAAAGGTCTAGTGTTTTCTGTAGCATTGTTTTTCTTTCTTTTCCTTGTGCCAATTCAAATCAACACCAAGTGAAAAGGAAGTCTAGGTGTGCAGCAGCAGCGATGCTAGCCAACAGGTAAATCACATTGAAGTGTTCACAAACAGCAAGTCAGGAAATTAAAAACATTTAATATTCTAAACATCTCATACAAATTTTCAGTTAGTGAAATGAATGATTATGACTTGATTAAAACAAAGAAAATATTTATAAAATGTGATCTTCTTTATTACTACACAGACATTTTTTATTATTCATTAGTGGGAATGGGTGTCACTGGCTGGCCAGCATTTAATGTCCAACCTAATTGCCTGAGTTGAGAGTCAACTGCATTGCTGTGGCTCTGGAGTCACATGCAGGCCAGACCAGATTTCCTTCCCTTTAGGACATTAGTGAACTAGATGGTTTCTTTCCAATGATCAACAATGGCTTCATGATCATCAGTAGGTTCTTAATTCCAGATATTTTTTATTGAATTCAAATTTCAGCATTTGCCATGGAGGATTCAAACCTGAGTCCCCAGAACATTAGCTGAGTTTCTAGATTAATTGTCTAACAATAATACCACTAGGCCATTACCTCCCAAATGGCACTCCTCAAAAATAAAATAAGTTTCTCAGGGCCAGTGAGGGTAATCAAGGTCACCTCATTTAAAAACATTTAACATTTTCATGGATTTTTACAATGGGAGAACTGGCACGGGAGAGGATGTTCTTGTCAATTCAATTGAAGTCCCATTGATTGCAATCTGCAGATGCCTCAGCAACCCCTTGAAAAAGACATCATTGACAGCGACTGCTGGAGTTCTGCATTTTTGTGGTTCAGCTTGTTGCTTAAGGTAAATAGTCTGTTGTCACTAAGGTCCCACATTACCCTCACTGCATTGCTGTGAGTTCACACTTCCAACAATCTAGGGGTAAAACTATTTTGAGATGAAAGATGAAGGAAAACTTCTAATGGAGCACACTGGGAGATGTCCCATTTCAGCAGAATCTAGGCCCAAACTTACAATATTGCCTCCAATGCAAAGGATTGCCTCCGATGCAAACAAGTCCAGTTTCATTGCTTGGTGTGATTTTGTAGACCCCTTTGCCAAAACCCTGCTTAGAAGGGTCTGGATTAAGCAATTGGTGATTGGAAAACCCTGGCATTGAATTGTGAATTCAAGATATCTTCCACATCAGGACTGTTAGGTGGATTGGCCCTGCTAAATTCTCCCTCAGTGTACCCAAACAGGCACCAGAGTGTGGTGACTAGGGGATTTTCACAGTAACTTCATTGCAATGTGAATGTAAGCCTACTTGTGACTAATAAATAAACTTTACTTTTTAACTTTTACTTTATCAAAGTTTCCCATTGCACCAAGAGGAGGAGCCCAGCACATACTGAATGAACATGCTCCAAGACCCAGGACAACAGCCGCTAATAGGCAGTAGGTCATATATGTCAAGGTAAGTTAATATATTTGATACTTGATGCTCATCCTGATTGAATGGCAGGAAGCCAAGGAGTGGCAGTGTCTCCTACAGGTGAGCCATTGCTGGAAGGAATTTCTTGTAAGCCAATGTTGCAATCAAGGATGAGATTAAGTACGGTGATAACTTATAGTACACTGTTAACCCTGGTACTTCTGACAGATGTCCGCTATCTGCTTTCTCCCAGGCTGGTTTGCTAATTTGTGTTGTTCATTAGTGCAGTACAACAGTGATGGCATTTTAAAAGTACTTTTGTGGCTGAAACTCCTGAGGTCTCAAAAGGCGCTACGTAAGTGCAATTCTTTCTTTCTTCATTTGTTCAATTGCTGACCATTCATTTTGTGTTTGCAGATAGGTGGATGTCTTTGAGAGTCTGGACCTGGAGTGTATAAACACATAAAAAGCAAGAGGATAACTAAGAAAAGAGTGGAACTGATCAAAGGCCAAAAAAACAATTTTGTATGTGGAACTAGAAGACATGGACATGATTCTTCATGAATATTTTGCATCTCCCTTTACAAAAAGAGGATTGGTGTAGACATTATAATTAAAGGGGAGTGTAGGATATGGGATCATATGAGAGAGGAAATATTTAGGGCAATGAGGGATGGGCAATAAATGCTGATGTGGATATGCCGGCATTGGACTGGGGTAAACATAGTAAAAAGTCTGACAACACCAGGTTTAAGTCCAACCGATTTATTTGATAGTAAACCCACAAGCTTTCGGGGTTTGTCCCTTCGTCAGGTGAATGGAGAGTTCTGGCCTCAGACAGAGCATATAACAGCACAGACAGTTTACAGATTACTGATTAGAATGCGAATCTTTACACCTAACCTGCTGTTCAAGTCCTAAAGTGGCCGACAATGTGAGTGGAAGGAGCACTGATCACAGGTTAAAGAGATGTGTATTGTCTCCAGACAGTACAGTAAGTACTGTACTTTACTGTTGAAGTTGTACAAGACACTGGTAAGGCCACACTTGGAATACCATGTACAGTTCTGGTTACCCTATTATAGAAAGGATATTATTAAACCAGAAAGAGTGCAGGAAAGATTTACTAGGATGCTACCGGGGCTTGATGATTTGAGTTATAAGGAGAGGCAGGTAGACTGGGACTTTTTCTCTGGAGTGTAGAAGACTGAGGGGTGATCTTGTAGAGATCTATAAAATAATGAGTGGCATAGATCAGCTAGATAGTCAATATCTCTTCCCAAAGGTAGGGGAGTCTAAAACTAGAGGGCACAGGTTTAAGGTGAAAGAGGAGAGATACAAAAGTATCCAGAGGAGCAACTTTTTCTCACCGAGGGCGGTGACTATATGGGACAAGCTGTCAGAGGTAGTAGTAGAGGCTGGTACAATTTTGTCCTTTAAAAAGCATTTAGACAGTGACAAGGGTAAGATGGGTAAGATGGGTATGGAGGGATACAGGCCAAATGCAGGCAATTGGGACTAGCTTCAGGGTTTAAAAGAAGGACAGCATAGACAAGTTGGGCCTGTTTCCATGCATAAACCTCTATGACTCTATAAGATAAGTGGTAGGATACTGAGAAATATAGAGGAACAAATGGACATTGGATTGCATGTCTGTAGACCTCTAGAGGTGACAAGCCAGGTAGATAAGGCAATTAAGAAGGCATATTGGATTTTCTCATTAGCCAGCACACAGACCTACAAAGTTATGTTAGAACAATCTAAAACACTAGTTAAATCACAGCTTTCTCAGAAGACTAAGAAAATTTGGCATGTCAGCTACAACTCTCACCATCTTCTACAGATGCACCATAGAAAGCTTTCTTTTTGATTGTATCACAACTTGGCATAGCTCCTGCTCTGCCCAAGATCGCAAGGATCTACAAATGGTTGTGAATATAGCCCAATCCATTAAGCAAACCAGCCTCCCATCCATTGACTCTGCCTAGACTTCCCGCTGCCTTGGCAAAGCAGCCAGCATAATTAAGGACCTCATGCACCCCGGACATTCTTTCTTCCACCTTCTTCCATCGGGAAAAAGGTACAAAAGTCTGAGGTCACATACAAACTGACTTAAGAACAGCTTCTTCCCTGCTGCTGTCAGACTTTTGAATAGACTTACCTTGCATTAAGTTAACCTTTCACTGTACCCTAGCTATGACTGTAACACTACATTCTACAGTCTCCCATTTCCTTCTCTATGAACGGTATGTTTTGTCTGCATAGCCTGCAAGAAACAATACTTTTCAATGTATGTTAATACACATGACAATAATAAATCAAATCAAATCAAATCAAAAAGTTAGAATGCTGCATAAAGTTCTGGTTGTGCTTTGTGAAACGATGTGGTCACACCAGGAAGGCTACAGAGGAGGTTTTTGAGGATGTTGCCAGGAATGAAGAATCGTTTGTCATGAGGAACAGACTGGGGAACAGAGGAGGCTGAGGAAAGATTTAATTGAGAAGTATAAAATTAATAGTTGCCAAGATAGAGTGGCTTGGAAGGACCTATCTCCACTGGGGCAGCACAGTGACACTATGGTTAGCACCACTGCCTCACAGTGCCAGGGACCCAGGTTCAATTCCAGCCCTAGATCACTGTCTGAGTGGGGTTTTCACATAGAACATAGAACATTACAGCGCAGAACAAGCCCTTCGGCCCACGATGTTGCGCCGACCAGTTAAAAAACAATGACCCTCTAACCTAAACCAAACCCTTACCATCTATAAACCTATCCACGGATCTCTTAAACGCCCCCAAACTAGGCGCATTTACAACTGCAGCAGGCAGGGCATTCCAATCCCTCACCACCCTCTGGGTAAAGAACCTACCCCTGACATCCGTCCTATAACTACCACCCCTTAATTTAAAGCTATGCCTCCTCGTGCTGGCTTTCTCCATCCGAGGAAAAAGGCTATCACTGTCCACCCTATCTAAACCTCTAATCATCTTATATGTTTCAATAAGGTCCCCTCGTGGTCTCCTTCTTTCTAACGAAAACAACCTCAAATCCCTCAGTCTCTCCTCATAGGACCTCCCCTCCATAACAGGCAACATCCTGGTAAACCTCCTCTGCACCGTCTCCAAAGCCTCCACATCCTTCCTATAATGTGGGGACCAGAACTGCACACAATACTCCAAGTGTGGCCACACCAGAGTTTTGTACAGTTGCAACATGACGCTGCGGCTCCTAAATTCAATCCCCCTACCAATAAATGCCAAGACACCGTATGCCTTCCTAACAACCCTATCTACTTGATTCCCAACTTTCAGGGATCTATGTACACATACACCTAGATCCCTCTGCACACTATTCAGAGTCCTACCGTTAGCCCTGTACTCTACACATCCATTATTCCTGCCAAAGTGAATTATCTCACACTTTTCCGCATTAAACTCCATCCTCCACCTCTCGGCCCAGCTCTGCAACCTGTCCAAGTCTCCCTGTAGACTAAGACACCCTGGTACTGTGAGGCAGCAGTGCTAACCATTGTGCCACCATGTTGCCCTCTGGGCGGCCAGGCCATGCGGGAAGCCAGGCATCTTAAGCTCTGTGCGTTGTTGTCAGGGCAAGGAGACAGGGAATTTCTTTTCAGGCTCCATGGACCCATTGGAGGCATGCCCTCAGAGGTGTTTTACCCCTTTCACCCTCTCCCCTAGCCTCCTTAACCTAGTTCATCAACATCTTCACTCCTCTCACTATAACCCTCGATCCCAGACTTGCGTAGCCTCCTTGACATGGATGAGACTGCTTGCTCTCCCAGCTGTGGCCACCACTCCCAGGGGGCAGTGCTAGGACTTCGGAGCTGCTGGCCATTTAATTGGCCAGCATCTCGCTAAGACAGCATTCCTCCCCTGATAGGGATGGATGGCGCACCTTAAAGAAGCTAACACTGATCACAGAGTTCAATTGCTTTGTGGCAGGATCATGGGTGGGCTCATGGATTTCGCTGGCAGAGGAAGGAGGGTAGGTGGCATAGTCCACAGCAGCTTATACAATCCAGCCCAAGCTGATGACACCCCAGCTCCATCTCTCACAATCTCGCCACTTCTTTGATTTGTTAAGGTGCTTGTCTGATACCCTGTGTTGGATAAACATAAATTTTCTCCAATTAAATGTCAGAAATTTCCCCTCATTGCACTAAGTGCAGATGCTCTCCAATTAAATGTCAGAAATTTCCCCTCATTGCACTAAGTGCAGATGCAGGTGTGAAAATGGCACTTTTCCCATTGGCCGCAGTGACGGATTTTCAGCTATATTGTCCACTTTCTGCCTTGTTAGTTGTGTCTGCATGGGAAAGCCACAGGAATGCTGGTGGGTGGCCTCTGATTCACCAGCCCCACTATCAGCTCCAGCAACCATATAAACAGCACCTGTACACGGCTTCCTCAATCTCTACAACCCAGGACTGCAACAGATCACACAAAGGGCCCCAAAAAGGAAGAGAACAGTTAAGTGATGCTTCTCTCGAATGCCTGCTGGATGTTGTCGAGGCCTGCCATGATGTCCTCTACCCCATGGTGGCCAAAGAAGGCCCACCAACCTTACCACTCTGGCTTGGGAGGCAATGGTAGTTGTTGTCTACCAGACGTCAGCCACTCAGTGCTGAAAGAGGATGAATGATCTCATCAGTGCTGAAAAGGTGAGTCAACAATCATTCTCAACTCTCACATTCACAAGTCCATCACACACCACAGGGCTCTCACTCATTGCCAACTCAAGGGACATCACCACTCACTCACTTACACAACCCATCATCTCCATCTGGATTCATCTCCTCTGAGTTCATGTCCTCATCCTGTCCATGGCTCCCCTTACCACTGTTATGATCCCAGCTGATGTTACTACTGAACAGTTAGGTCCCTGAATGGAACCTTGACTTTTTTTTTGTCTAGAGACAGGAATGAACAGAGTCACAGGAATGTCAGCTAATTTTTAAAATATTAAACAAGAAATGAGAACTATAATACACTACTCCTTTACTCCATCCATATCTTCACAAATGTGCACAGATTTTTAAGGATAACACAAGTTACAAAATATATCTTATTATCTAATGTTCTCAGTAAATACACAGTCCATGTAGACAAATTGTAGTCAGACACACTACACTCTGAAAACAAGAGGCAGATGCCACCCACTACAACTTCTGTGGAGCTTGTCAGAATGTGAGCTGACTGGTATCGCTGGAGCTCTGACTTCT